>NC_054548.1:23866869-25245958 GCF_017654505.1 Polyodon spathula
CTTTACTGATGCAATAACATTCCAAAGCAACAAATCTGTGTTGCTTCATATTTGGCAAAAGCCTCCATTTATATTATGACCATATTATTATTTTATTTATTGATTTTTTTTTTTAAAACAGTTTTTCCAAATATTCTGAAAGAGCAATGACAAGACTCATTATCAGATCGGTTTTGTTCTGGTTACCGCATGTTTGTTTTTGATTATCAATTCAAAAACTGTAATCTACAGAACATTATCATGTCGTCATGTACCCATTTTTTTTTGTTTTGTTTTTTTTTTTTTAAATACTATTTTGGACATCTATCTGTACTAGTTTAAAGTTCTGGATCAACTCGGACATATTTGATTGATACCAATCGCACTCATATTTTATATCTTAAATTATTATCTTGGCATTGTAAGCTTATGCTGTCAAGGATAAATCTTGCTCTGTACTTTCATATCTCTAACAGCACATATCCAGATACTGCAATTCATTTCCTTCATTAATAATCCTGTTTTCAAGGGTAATCAACCATGGAAAAGATTACACATCACATCTTGAGACAGGGGAAAATATTAACAGCCACACTTGCACACAAGTAATTTCCGCCATTAAGTATTTTTTGTATAGAGGTGACCCAGTTCTAGCATGCAATAAAAACTTCACTGGCTAACTCACCTCTGGGTCCAAATTAAAATACACATTATTGATGTGTGTCACAGCACTTCACCATATTGACTTGCCTGATGTTGGTGATGCGTTCAAGACAAATATCTCACACTTTCCTAAATAATGACCTCATCTTCTCTTTAACCTCTAGAAAGGTTGGTTATTTTGAAAACAAAAAGGACAGGATATGGATTCAACGTTGTGCTTTATTGTACAACATCTATTTATATAGTAAACCCTCTATAAGCAGTCAAAGCAATCCAAACCAAAATATAACTGAAAAACATGTTTACAAATTGTCCTCATGCATAATATCTGTATGATTTATAACAGCATCAACCCTCCCCAGTGGCCATTACCTCCTGGACGGTCGGCTGCTGTACAGTACACAGGCTCTTATAATTGTGAAAAGCTCATAGTAAGGCATATCATGACATAGCTGACTCTGGAGATCAGTCTCAAGTGACCTTGCTGTATTGATTTAGTCAGAAAAACAACAAACTCTGCACTAGTTCAACATCTCTTTTTTCTGTGAGAGCAGTTGCCATCCTTCAATACAAACAGTTCTAAAGCAAACTGCACTGAATAATAATAAAATAACAACACTGACACGTTACTAATAACCCTTATTTTGGAAGGGCAGCCAGCAGTCTGAGATTACACTGCTAATGGAGTGCCTTTCAATCCGCTTCAATTTCCTGCCCTGAAACCCTTGACACGCTCACATCGATAAAAGGTGATGGATGACCTGCATGGGGGAAAAAGAAAAACTCTACTCTCTGCCCCCTAGTCACTGTCTCTCTCACAAACATGAATTCCTCTTAATGTAACTTATGATGAATGCTTTTCACTTTGAAGCATTGTTTAACAAAATAAAATAACTGAGTTGTTTCCAGACACGCTGGTTGGTGACTACTCAGTTGGACTGTCGAATGTGCGTGTAAGGAAGTCTATACTGTAGTTCAATGTATGCCTACTACTTTACTGTAAACACTAAACAGTACATTATATCCATTTAGTAGTTGTGTTCCTTGTTTAAGTATTCTCAAACTGTTTATATAAAAAAAACCTTATTTAAATATCGAAAATGGTGTAAAAAAAAAAAAAAAAAAAAAAAAGAATTGTGAATAAGGCCCACTAAACTAACACTGATTTATTTGAACTCGTCTCACAGGCAGACCATAAACATTTGCTAAAACAGTACTCACACAGCCCATATGGCAGCGTAAAAGTAGGTTCTGCTGAAAGACTAGCCCAAAAACCAACCCCTTGAAATTAAAAATGCATTGGCAGTGCCGGATTCCAAAAAATACAAATAGCCTTCAACAAACAATGCAATTGCAATCTAGTCATTTCAAGGCTGTTGAAATCAATACAAATGAATGCAAACAAGATGAGATGCTTTTTCTACTTTATCCAGACAGGTCAGCCACAAAGCCAAAGGCACAAACCCAAGCAGACACTCCAGAGCACAGTGCTTGCACAGTCAGATTCTGGGAAAGATTGTGGTTTTCTGATTGCAGTATACTGCAAAATATCATCAGATTGCGAAACAACGCTTTGATAAGAAACCATTACTGTACCCCAGGGACTCATTCATTAACTGCTGCTGCGGATTCCCGACCCATCTATAGCACTTAAAAGATAACTGCAGTCAGTTGACTCAGCTGTGAATGTATACCAAGCTTCAAAATGGGGACGCCTAAACCAGTCAATAGTGACAATGGCCAGACAGTTCTAAAAACATTACTGGCAATGCATTCTCAAAAACTGACTAGAACATTATAAAGTAACATTTTGTATTACTTTTTAACCGAAGGTTAAAAATCTACTTTTACGTGTTTTCAAGTGTCAGTAACATACTTATTCTCCACACATTTGTACATTATAAATCAAGAGCCATCATTATCATAAAGTAGCTCACCATGACCTACATCATAGTATAAGCGAAAACGTAAGTGAGACACATGTACATGCCTCCACTGAATCTGATGCCAGGAATAAAAAGTGCAGAGTACCTGCAACACCCAGAAAGTTCTACACTGTTAAAATTATCTAACAAAATGTTTAACCCTTCTAGCACAAATCTAGATAAATACCCCAATCTAGTAACCACTTGCTCTTGCAAAGACAGTATTATAATATCTATATTATATTTCTAAGAACACGTTTCATTTTTTTTCCCCTCCACAAAGCTCTCAAAAATATTTAATATACATATAGCAGTCATACAAAGAAAAACAAGTCTTTTTTTTTTTAAACCCAGCATTCAGATCTTCAAGGGAAGAGCTTGTCAAAAAAAAAAATCCTTACCAAAATGTTTTTTTATGTGGTGTTTTTGGTGAAATCAGGTCAGTTACTGTATTTTGCTTCATAATACCTGAACATATTTTAAGTAATTAATACATACAGAAATAATGAAAAAACACCAGTGTGTTATACTTAAAGTATAATACATCTGTAGATCTACAGTACAATACAAATTACATAAACTGTGTAGGCTCTGCAGTGTTCTATCCCTTGTTCTTGTTTATTGTGCTGCCATCGAGAGAGCAGAACAACTACTGTACTGCACAACAATGTTGATAGCATTTAAAATGTTTGGCTCGCAAACATCTTATGGTTTACAGTATGTGTCTTGCGGCTCTTGGCCATATGGAAATGTTGGTATGCGGCTCGTAGGGTCAACAAGTTTGGTCACCCCTGGTATATGTCAAGCATACTTCCAAACAGAATATGCGCATTGAAATTCCTATGTGAAAAGGAAAGAAGCATGGAGAACTACTGCTTAGAAAACACACAAAGGCTGATTTTTTTTTTGCATGTTAAATGTACCAGATGGTACCAAATGTACCAGTATGTACATGATTGCAAATAAAGTTTACACAGCATTCTAAATGATTGAATTCAGTGGTGATCTCTGCTTTGTAGTATACCACCCATGCACTATACCTGGATGATCTGTGGTTGAGTAGGAGAGAAGAAAGCCCCGCCCCGAAACATGTGTACCACTCATGAACTGGACAGTGACTTCATTCCCTGCGGAGCCAATCAGATGGTCCCACTGCACACCCAGTCCACAGTATTTGCCTGACCAGGAAGAGAGAGAAATCAACAGGCTAATAAAAGACTGTGCACTTAACATGTATAATAAAAAAAAAAAAATTAAAACAAGAATTTGTTTACTTCTCTTTAGTCCAAAGTAAAATTTAACTAAATATAGGGAATACAAAAACCAATAGTCTAGAATACAATCTAGATGTGGATGTACACTAATGTATGTGGATCTATGCTTCCTCACATCATAACTAGGAGAAAAATGACAAATCCCAGTACAGTAAGTATATTATAAAATAGACAAGGCTACTATACAGTTCAAAAGTAATTTCTCCTACACATTTTATTCATGTAAAGTCTGTATGATCTGCCACAGCACATCAACTTCACTTCCTTACTGTGATCAACCACTTAATGTTCCAAAAGCCACATACTGCAAAATCATGACGCTTGGAAGCTTGCCTAAGTAAAGAGATAAGCTGGCAAACCGTTCGCCTGGTACATTTATATTCAAATTATTTTGGCAGCTTATTTAATATGTCAGGCTCTGAGAGCTTCTTGTAAGCCAGTCATTTTCTCTTTAGCCGGGAGCTTGTGCAGCCCACCAACCTGACATGATTGATGCATACAAGATATCAGATTAGAGTTTCCCTTTGTCAGCAGAAAACCTCAAAGAAAGACCATTGTTAAATCCAAATCACTCATATCTCCACATTGAGAGATCTCTGTGCTAAGACTGCATTTCATTAATACAGCTATATGAATTGTGCATAAATGTGACACAGAAGACTGCAGCCTACTGAGAAATGAGCTGCTCCCACTCGGAGCAATCAAAACACGTCCATGGCAACAACTACTGTACCTTATCCAATGGAATTTTAGTCATGAAATATAGTGAAGAGGCACAGCAGAAAGGAGTTTGAATAACTGGCTAGTGTGCTAAAGGCTGCGTTTACTCTGCGGTGTTTTGAGAAGAAATAAAACGTGGCGCGATTAAAAACACAACACAAAACACAAAAAAAACCCTTACCTATCTCAGTCCTTGTAGGACCAATGCCATTGTATATCCTCAAGTAGTTAAAGTGGCAAGAATCTGAATCTTCAATGTCAAAGTCTGCAAACTTAAATGTAACCCTCTCTCCAGGTCTCACTCTGATCTCCCATTCACACACGGTGCCATTGGGGTAAGTCTGGGGGTAATTGATTGATGACAGAGTCCCACTGTTGGGGCCCAGAAGTGTGTGCCCACAGCCATCACCTGGGAAATAGAGTACAAGGTTAAAAACCACAGGAGCAAGTGGGGACTGCATAACAGGGACTCCAATAGTGCAGTACAAACTCTCTCTTCTTGGGTCTGTTAACAAAGAACACGCAAACATCTCAAACACTGCACACAAGTCTCTTCAGATTATCTGTTTCTAAATTTTATAAAAGAAACAACACCAGAGAAAATATATTAGCGATTTTGCATAATGGCTGTTTTTTAGGACCCTTTAGTCTCAGATGATGCAGGGATGGTTACCACTGAGACATAAAGTCGACGACTGAAAGCCAGGAGGTTCAAAGAGCAGTACACACAGGGTGCTGGTGACAGGGTCACACATCAAGCATTCTCGTAATAGAGATTCCCTGGACATTAGGGATGGGTCGGTATTCCGGTTTTTCGGTTTACCGTGGTTTAGGTACATTACGGTATTAATACTGTTGCTTTTATTCTAAACCGCAATTCGGTTATACACCGGTTAACGCATTTTTTCAACTGCAAACACGCTTCTTCTAAATCAAGCGATGGTACTTGCAGCCTTAGCAAAGTGTCTGAGGAAGCTCTTTTTGTGAACTGATACTGTATTTTGATAATGGATTTAAAGAAAATGGTCAACGACACCGAATACACTTTTCAACAGCTGTGTTCTGTTACCCAGAGCTTGCTGCGCTGGCTGCTCTTGACTGCTGCCTTTCTGACAACACACATAGCTTTTGGAGAAACGCCTTCTCCAAACCTTGCAGCACTGAACACATTTTCAACGTGCTACATTTGTCTGGATTATCAACAGTCAGTCTAATGTAATAGATAAACATTAACTTTATTGTAAAATTATACATCACTTATCACAGATTTAGTACATCATGTTTTTTTTTAAATTATTTATTTATTTAATATTACGTTGACAAGGCTGTTCACGACCTCATTGTATAATGATAAAATGTCGTTTACCTCCACTAACAAGGTGGCAGCAGTAGTTTTAGTGGTTATTTGCATTACGATTAGGTCACTCGTGATCTTCGCTTCATCCCTTTGGGTCACAGCCACAGCCAGCCTCCCGCAGTAACATTTCAAAGCTGCGCTGGGCTATGCAGAATCTGCAGAGATTTCCGTGGGTGTTGTGTGGATGTCTACAGCGCATCTCCGCGATTCTGTGCAGCACTGTGCTGAGCTAGCACAGACCCAGGACTGCACCAGGATAGCCGACTTATTATCAACGTAGTTTTGTTTAAACTACTGTAGTTGTAACAGTATTCTTAAATGAAGAATTTTTTTTTTTTTTTTTTTTTAAACAAACTCCACATGTAATAATCATTGGAAGCTTACTTTGTAATGTCGTAAATGTAAATCCAATAACTCGTTTTAGTATCAAAATACTTTTTTTTTAGCTATAAATATTTTATCTGGTTGAAAAAAATAAACCACTCATCTCTGCTCTTAAATAATAACCTGTACGGGTACATGTTTGTGTTTTAAGCAAAAGATCGATAATTTCCCAATTCTATTTGCCATCAGCTAAACAAAAGTATTTATTTAGAGAGCTTACAACTTTAGATTATTTTTTTTTTATTATTATTCTGATTGTCTTTATAAAAAAGAAACATACCCCAAACCCCAAACCGACATGTATTCTGAATATCCAAGAATCTATTTTACAGTACTGTACATACCATGCACCACTGGGTCAAAACATTGAAGAAAGATATGGTCTGTAATTTAAAACAGATAGAATGACGTTGCTGGCTGAGCAAGAACACCGTAACAAACAAACAAGTTTTGAGGTATGAGCATTTAAAGTGCATTAAAAAAAAGGCCAAGTAATAATTCACTAAATGATGATTCATGACAAGCTTAGAGGCAGAATTAGACAATTCTCTCTCTCTTCATATTGGGTTCAGAACAGGAAATGTAAGGTTGCGGATGCAACCCTGGTTCTCTGAAAGAGAAAATAGCCATCTACTAATGGATATCACTGTCAGGTTATAGGATTATGCTGAGGTTAATATAAAAGCTGCCTTTAGGCCTCCGTAGCTCTGACGTCAGTCCTTGGGTGCTGAATGACTATGCAGAGAGTAGGAAGCCCAGCCTCTTTTGCTTCAGGCCGCAAGGGCTACTGAAGTGACCTCGCTGCTTGATGGTTATTTGCTCTTTCAGAGAACCGGGGTTGCATCTGGTACCTTACGTTTTCTTTCAATTCGAAAATAGCCATCAACTAATGGGTACTGTGTACCAAAGCTTTCGCGAGGGAGACCATGCAGCAGTAGATCAGGATCGGACTACATATAAAAAAAAAAAAACACAGAACAGCACCTCAGCGTGTGGTTCGAAAGACATATGTCCTAACACTGTTCTATGAACAGAGGGTCTTTAACAGTACGATATCTTACCGGAATACTCTTACCACATGGGTAACGCTGGAGAGTGTACTCAATGAGTACAGCAGTCTCTAGACCCGTCTCCAGTGAAGAGAGTGCAAGAAGGGTGCACTAAAAATGCATGCCACGCACTCACCCGTTTTGTTGAAGCAATAGCCAGCAAAAATGCAGTCTTAAGGACATGAGCTTCAGATCCACAGTGTGGAGTGGCTCAAAAGGAGCTTTTGTAAGGGCTTCCAGCACCACATCAAGGCGCTACGAGGGAGGTCTAGATGTCCTGGGAGGACGCAGCCTCCTCGCACCCTTAAGAAATTGGGACGCCAGGAAATGGTTTCCAGGTGATAACCCATCTATGCACGTGTGACAAGCAGATATGGCTGCCAGGTACACCTTCAATGTGGAAGGGGTCCTACCGTCATCTAATAGTCTCTAGAGAAACTAAGATAATTGCCATGGGGCAGGTAACTGGGTCCTAGCCCTGAGCCAGACACCAGTCCTGAAAACTGCCAATTATAGGCGTATCGCGACCTGGTAGAGTGAGCTCTCGCGCTCTGAATAGTGACAATAATGGGGCAGCCGGGGCTGCGACCACAGTAACAGCCGAACCGCCATACGGTGAAGGCTCGGAGATCTCAGGCCGCCCTGGCGGTTGATATATGCCACACCCGTGGTGTTGTCTGACCGCACCAGCATGTGTTTGTGCCGGACCACCGGAAGAAAGTGCTATAGGGCGAGATCTACTGCCCTGAGTTCCAGGACATTGATGTGGGCTGAGGCCCAAGGCCCCGTCCACACTTCAAGTCCCCACACCGTTCCAGACTGTGCCCCAGCCATGGCGTCTGTGGTGTTTACTTCCCACCGGAAGATGGGACCCATGGTTGTTCCCTGACGAAGGTTGGAGGGGATCCTCCACCAGCGCAGGGTTCTCCAGCAGGATTGGGATATCACCAGCCTGCAATGTCTGTCTCGTTGCGGGTGAAACGCAAACGAGTTGAACCAGGCCAGGAAAGGCCTTTGGTGGAGAAGGCCCAAAGGAAGGGCCTGCGAGGCAGCAGCCATCAACCCCAGCAAGCGCCGACACTGCAACATGCTTACTGTCTCTCTCAACCTGAATAGGGAGAGGCAAGACTCTATTGCGGTAACTGTGAGTTGTTAATGCGGCCTTCATAGACACAGAGTCTAGGTGGAGGCCCAGAAAATCCGACTGCTGGCTTGGCATAAGGCAGCACTTTTGCAGGTTCATCCTGAGACCGAGCCGCTGGAGGTGGTCTGTGACCAATGCAGTATGTGCCAGGGCTTGCAACTGTGACTGAGCGCAGACGAGACAGTTGTGTAGGTAATTCATCAGTCGAACACCCTGAACCCGCAGGTGGGCCAGAATGGTGTCCATGCACTTGGAAAAGGTGTAAGGAGCAAAGGACAGGCCAAAGGGGAGTGCGCAGTGCTCGTAGAACCTGCCCTGAAACGCAAAGCGAATGTATTTCCAGTGCTCAAGCCTGATGGGTATGTGAAAGTACGCATCCTTCAGGTCCACGGTGGTAAACCAATCGCCCGGCCAAATGGCCTGGACAACATGGCGGTGCGTGAACATTTTGAAACTTAACACCCAAAGGTGTTTGTTCAGAGGTCTCAGATCCAAGATAGGGCGGAACCCGCCATCCTTCTTGGGCACTAGGAAGTACTATGATAGAACCCCTCCCTGCAAGAAGAGGGATCTACTTTGCGAATGGCACGCTTTAAAAGAAGCGCCAGGATTTCTGTGTTGAGCGCCGCATGTTGGAGCGGGTCTTTCACTGTAGTTACTATCACCCCCCCAAAAGGGGGGTGGTTTTAACTGGAACTGAAGGCTGCAACCAGCCCGCACAGTCTTGAGCACCCAACTGTCGTTGGTGCTGGTTTGCCAGTATACTAACTGGGAGACAGGGGTTGAAGGCTGCTGCGGCCCTTCAGGGATGTTGAGCCTTAGGCCACACAGCGGGAGCAGGCGCGGGACCTTTGGGTCGCTAGCGATTGCCGCCCCCCCCTAGGGTGCCAGTTGCCCCTCTTTGCAGGCCGACCGTGCTGCGGGGAATCTGCTGCCGGGTATGCCGTAGGAGCACGAGCAGGCCTGAGCATAGGCTGTCGCCCCCACAAGGGGGAAGCCCTAGCAGGCAAGGCAGGCTTCTGTTGAAGCAGCTGGCATACTGCCTTGATGCCTCCCTGGTCTTCAGAGTCCTCTGAAGCATCTCCTCCACTGCAGGGCCAAACGTATGGCCAGGAGTGATAGGGGCGTCCAAGAGAGAGGACTTGTCCTGCTCCTGAACTCTAGCCTGGTACGAGCTGCACGGGTACAGGTGTGCACAGCACGGATGTGCCTTATATGCAAGGGCACGGGAGTGCCCCGAGTAGATTGGGAGATCTAAGCCAACACACAGGGAAAAAACTCTGTGTGCAGCTAGTGTCTGGAGCAGGATATGGTCTAATAAAGACCGCTGCTGAGTGTCTAGCAGACTAAGGTCTAGAACGATCGCTGCTGTAGTGTTCCGTCTGGCCCACGGCCAACACACACACCTCAAGTTTCTCTCTGAAAAAAAGAAAAACAAATGTTAGTACAAGTAATAAAATATACAGGTAATAACAATAAGCTCTCAAAGTAATAAATAATAATAGTAAGCGAGACAGACTCAAACAGTCAGCAAGCTGAAAAAACAGAAAGCTCGAATAAGTGACTCAGCCAAGTGCTTAACGGGCAGTGCCAGCCGGCACACCGAATATGACAGCTAAAGGCTGTCATAATAATCAATAATAATTAATTTATATAATTTAATAATCAGAGTGTTGTAGAACAACAAATAGATTACGCTCAGTCCTGATCAGCAGCTGAAAGCAAGAGAGGCTGGGCTTCCTGCGCTCTGCATAGTCATTCAGCACTCGAGGGGCGGGGCGCTGACATCAGAGCTACGGAGGCCTAAAGGCAGCTTTTATATTAAGCTCATCATAATCCTATCACCTGACGGCAATACCCATTAGTTGATGGCTATTTTCGAATTGAAAGAGAACTAAAATGACCCCATTAAAGTCATGGTGAAGCCAGTCTTTAGTCAAGCTTACTAATACACTGTCAAGATTCCACACATTACGAGTACTTCTGTGGGCATTAAAAGCCCACTCTAAGCCTGTAATGACCCTTGCCTTCTCTACAGGGAGAATGCTCCCCCCCCACCAGTATTATACATGTCTGAATTTAACATTCTTTGAGCTGGTTGGACAATGTATCAAATGAACACCATTTTGGATAGAAAAAAAACAGACAGGCTTAAAGTACCCATTACCTGTAACTTAGCTACAGTACAACTTAGCTTACAGATGACATGATGGGACTGAAGGACTGTAGAAGGTTAAGAGGGACAAAAAAAAAAAAAGTAAACACTTTTTTCAGGGTTAGGCGCATTGGTGCCTGTAACACAAAAATGTCGATTTATGAAAGTGCTAGGAAGTCGATCTATAAGGGGAAGGGGGGGGATGCATTACGATTACATTTAGTAATTAATATCATAAATAGCAGAACCAACTCACTACAATTTAAAACTTGTTTTTACTGAAAAATAAAGGGTAACATGTAATCATAAAAGAGCTGTCTGTGCTATATGCTGTCAGATCAGGACTACACTGACACTGAGCATTGGAGCTGCAGCATGCTATTTCCCATGTTGCACTGTACACAATTAGAGGTGCCATCACCAATTCTAGACCCAGCACTTGCAAAATACTTAAAACACGAACATGCTGTGTTTATTGCAGTCATTGGCTCCCAAAACAAAAACTTTGTCTGGAGCCCTGCTTTGTAATTTTGTTTTAAATGTTTTTTTTTTTTTTTTTTTTAAATAAAACAGGACACAAAAACAAAACAGGCTGTGAAGTATATGACCAAAAGTGAACATGACCAAACTTGACAGGTTGCATGGCTAATGGCTTGCTGTTATCAACTGGACAAGCAGTGATTTACTTAAATCTACCCCCCATCCCCCATCATGTTCAACACACTGTAATGGTGATGCAAGGCTGCTACAGTTTTCTGTGGTGTAGGCTATACTGCAGTACACCGTTATTCCCCAAACAGCATTTAAAGAAAAATACTGCTCAAATCTCTTCAGTACCTACAGTATGCATCATAAAAAAACATAGGTACAGCAAGTACTGTTGTAAGCAGTACAGTAGCAAAAGAGAAGGGTACTTTCTTTGCCAACACAAATTTCTACTAGGAGCAAAGCTCTAGCTCTTTGGATCAATCACGTGGACCTGCCATTATCATTTGTACCTTTGCCAGGAAAATGAGACAAAGGAGGCTCTACTGTATGTGTGCATTATGTTAGTGTAACGAAGATGCACTTTCTTAGAGGAGCCTGTCAATTGACCTTCACGTGGCTGGTTCTCAAGGGTAACTTGTACAACATAGTTTAATGCACTGACTTAGTGAACGGTGAGCACAATGTGATTAGTGTTCTATATGGCTTCTAATATTCTCTCCTGCAGGTTCATTAGGGTACAGTACAAGAAATGACAATTTACTTAAACACATTTAGAGTAATATACACTGCCGTGAAAAAGTATCTCGCCCCCGTCTGATTTTCTGTATTTTTGCATATGACACTGAATGTTATCAGATCTTCAACCAAAATCTAATATTAGATAAACAGCACCTTGAATGAACAAATAACACAACATTTTGATACTTATGTCATTTATTTATTAAAGTAAATTGCCCCCTTAGACTCAATAACTGGTTACGCCACCTTTAGCAACAATAACTGCAACCAAACGCTTCCTGTAGTTATTGATCAGTCTCTCACAGCGCCATGGAGGAATTTTAACCCACTCCTTCATCAAGAACTGCTTCAGCTCTGTGGCATTTGTGGGTTTTCGAGCATAAACTGCTGGGTTTCAGGTCCTGCCACAACATCTCTATGGGGTTTAGGTCAGGACTTTTACTAGGCCATTCCAAAACTTTAAATTTCTTGTTCTTCCACCATTCTGATGTAGACTTGCTTGTTTGTTTCGGATTATTGTCTTGCTGCATGACCCAGCTGCACTTCAGCTTCAGCTCACAGACAGAAGCCTGATATTCTCCTGTAGAATTCTGATACAGAGCAGAATTCATGCTTCCTTCAATGATTGCAAGTCATCCAGGTCCTGATGCAGCAAAGCATCCCCAAATCATGACACTACCACCACCATGCTTGACCGTTGGAATGAGGTTCTTACTGTGGAATGCAGTGTTTGGTTTTCGCCCGACATAACAGGGCCCATGTTGATCAAAAAGTTCCACTTTTGACTCATCTGTCCATAGAACATTGTTCCAGAACTCTCGAGGATCATCCAGGTGCTTCACATTTAAAAAATGCGCTTGCGACAACTTCAATTTCAACATCACCACTGTTAAAACACCTGCGTTTGAAGCATTCTGTGGAGTAGAACATTTGTTCTGCTGGTACTAAAATGGCCGATAGCAGAGAGGACAATTATACCTGACATGTATGGTAAAGTGATGAAGTAAATCAGAGACTTTGTTGACAAATCGACTGCATTAGCCTTTACGTGTGATACATGGACATCTGGGCATACTACTCGGTCTTACATCAGTTTAATTACAATTGCAGTAGTTTTACAATGCAAAGCTTTTAATGGCAAGCACACTGCTAGACACATAGCGGATTCGTTACTGGACATAATGAAGACATGTGACATTTCTATAAGTAAATGTCATGTAGTTGTACGCAACAATGCAGCTAACATGCGTAAAGCAATGTCTTATGCTGGACTTTCTAGTGTGGGATACTTTGCAACACACCCCATCTGTGCATAAATGACAGCCTTTTCACACAGTGTGGCACTTCCGACATGATAGCAGTGTCCAGGAAAACTGTAGGTCACTTCACTCTTTTAGCGCAAAGGGAAGGTTTAATAAGCTACAACTAGAGTTGGGTCTACCAAATCATCAGTTAATCCAGGATGCAACAAGGTGGAATTCTACCTATTTGATGTTCCAGCGTCTACTGGAACAGAAACGTGCGGTAAATCTTTATGTCTCAGACAGATGACATGCAGCATATACACGCACAACAGTGGGCTCTTATGGAGAGTGCTGAGGAAGTTGAAGAAAATTGCTTATTAGTTGTTGCTACCAGCCTCGATCCCAGATAGAAAGTTACCTTTTGGTGAAGTGATACACAACAACGTCAGGCAAAGTTATTGTTCAAGAGGCTGTAGCTTCTTGTTCTGCTGAGTCAACAAATGAATCAACAGCTGCAGTTAGTTACGCAACAGGCAGAAGATAACCTGACAGCTTCTAACAAAAGACACTGCTGGGACATGGAACAATTGGGACAAATTATTTGGCTAAGGGGACAGTACACACACAGCTACAAATGCTGTCGAGACAGAGATGAACTCGTTTTATCTTGATCCTCATTTGTCAAACAGAGGATACATTTTAATGGTGGAAGGCAAACAGGTATCGTTTACCATTATTGACAAAAACGGCACAGGTATCTCTCTGCCCTGCCCCAACATCTGTGCCAAACGAGAAACATTTTAGACCACTGGGGAGATTTGCTCACAGTCTTTCACCAGCAAATGCACAACACCTTATTTTCTTGAAAGCAAAATGTACATTTCATGGAGTAAGTTTATGCAGTAAAACGTGTAATATAGAGTAACGACAAACTGCCTTAAACTTCTGTGGTTTGTTACTGTCTGTAAAACGTGTTCTTGAGTTCATACTTTACCGAGTTGTTGAAATACTGAGTTTTAAAAAAATAAATATGAGCACAACTGCTTTTTTTTTGTTTTATTTCTAACTTTACAGCTTTCATATGTTCAAAAAGTGGTTGAACTATATGCTTGGTAAATACATTTACGTTATTGAACCATTTGGGAACTGCAGTGTTTTATTAATCATTTGCAAACTATTTCATAGCTTATTTGATATGCGTTTCACACACGATGCATTTAAATCAAAGTTGGTTTTATTTCGCAGGGAGATTCAGGTCACTCAGAGCCCAGTCAAATAGGTCTACACTACAGCATGATCAGTGGACTGTGAAGGGAGGTGATGGCTTGTTAGTTACCCAGCAACATCAAGGACACAAAAAGCAATCCAAACATGCTGTGTAATAAATATACGCAAACCAAGGTTCAATTAACAATCTTGATACGGTATAATGATTGCAGTTAAACTATTATAGCGCATTCCGCAACTCTCTGTTCAAAGCAAAGGGATTATTAACATTAGAAAGTATGTTCTTTTGCTTGCCTACCAAAAAATTAAGTATTCAAGCAGACATGAATGCTTAAACACAATTTGATGTAGAGATCATAAAACAACTCATGTTGACGTATCTAATAGTTAAACATGACAGTGTCATGACTAACAGTAAAACAGATCTAGAATACAAAACTTTACCTTTTTGCTGTACTGTACTTTTTTTTATGAAATTCGTCTATATGTGGGTTATATATAGGCTATGTAAGATAAAAAGGACATTTTATTTTAACTGACAAATACAGTTAATCACGCGTAATAGTGAACTGTATCTAGGGAACTAATAATGAAATAATGTCAGTTCTAAGAACAAAAAACTGAGATCAAATAGTGTTTATTCTGTCTGATCCAATACCATCCCCCCTCGCCTGTCTGCATTGAATTGCCTAATCTCTTGTACAAACTCCAGCGATCCCAACACACGCACATCAACAATGTTGGTTTCAGATGTTCGCCTACGTTCTGGTGTCAGTAACTAAAGTCTGTGCGTGAGAAAGTAACTGTAAAACTTCACTTTTTATACCACTGTTTCCACAGCTTCGAGTTAAAACACCCTTCATTCACAAAACGGGGTTATCTACAACACTGATGGAAGTTATACGTTTGTATAAGATCCACCACCTTCGACTTAAAATAATTATGCGTTAATACGTCCAAATCCTTACAACTTATTAAAATAGAACTAGCGACGGCTGCGTATCCATCCCTGCTTTACATTCAGGTTATCTAAAATTACACTTTTCAACATGCAACAATGCCTCACGAATATTCCCCCTTTTGGAGAATAACCAGTTAGTATATTACTCACTAACCACCCACCTTTCTGTGCTCTGCTCGCTCCTGTATTCAGGACGATGATGAATGTTGAAATGAAGAGCAGCCCTGCGCCGTTCGATTCAACTCTCACCATTCCCACTGTGTCCATGCCAGCCTACAGTCCGAATGCATAATGAAGAGTGGTTTTAAAACTCTGACAACTTTTACAAATCAGTGTTTTCAGCCGCGTGTATTGTTTTCTTCTTCTACTCGCTGGTGCATTTTCTCCCAGCTCAGTGCATTTCACTCGGTCTCTCTCCTGGTGCCGCCGCTGCTAATGCTGTTTGTACACTTTCAATCGGCTGAACGACTTCCTCAACTTCCGCTCATCCCACAATGCAACAAAATTTAATTTTATGATTGGAATTCAGAATACTGCTTGTATTGCAATGAACTCCAATTGCAAAGCAGTTATCTTTTTTTTTTTTTTTAATTAACTGTACACATGTGGAAAACAAATGAATCACATAATTCATAGTACAATCAACTTCCAAGTCATTACTTTAAATCATTTTAATAAAGAATTATAGAAAAATCTCCAATTGGAAAGCAGCACTAGTTGCTTGACCTGTACAATGTATATATGCAATGTATTTTTGCTATTAAACTTACATGAATGTGTTTTTTTACGGGTATGTTTTGTGTATTGTGTACATTTGTTTATTTATTTTTTCCTAATACAAATTAGACAAGACCATCCAAAACACATCAAAAAATTAAACGAGGCGAAGAAAGAGAGAAACAAAGAGAAAGGGGTATGAGCGTGGAAGTCATTTGCAATCAAGTAACAGCAAAGAAACTAAAAGTCAAGAGAGGATTGGGCAATTAAGATATACCATTAGGGTGATTGGACATTTAAAGCGGGACAAGACAATTTGACATGATAAACGTTTTCAATTAGAAGTGCGTTTTTAATTAACTTTGTAATGCAATAGCCTACAAAGCAGTAGTAATGGTTGAATATATGCAGTTACTTCCTCCAAAATACTAGTTTATTGGCTTTTCAGCATTTCCTGTATTGTTATTATTATTATAATTTGTATTATTATCAATAAATAATACGCCACATTGAATGAGAAACACAGCATTGTCGAGGGATTTTATAATTCCACAGAAAAACGCACATCTTTCACGTTAATAAACTTTAAATAAAAGTTTATTAATGTCCCCACATGTCCCTAGTCCCCACAAATACCAATACAATCAGCAACGATAGTTACCTCATTCCCTGCTTTTGATTCTGGGAAACACTTATTGAAAACATTTACTCATGACAGATCACATACTTCAGTGCCCATCTGGAGTAAAGTACACTGACAGTCATACCATAGTTTGCGCAACATAACATTTTGCTTTAGGTAAATAACCTGCCCTCCGGCAACACTCTTCCCCTAGTGGTTTCAAGAAATACCACGCTTGTTCTTAATAATGTACCTACTGGAGGAGGGAGGGCTGGTTATTTGTTTCAGGCTGGTGTACGAAATGTAGACATGACTCTGAGAGCTATATTTAAGCCACCGAGGTGCGTTAAACTTCTGAATTTTAAAAAGGCACCAGGATGTGATGGCTGAAGCAGAAAACGATACAAAGAAAATCTAAACAACAAGAATGCTGGTACACTATTTAAGATATTAATACTCATCCTACGTTGCACTTTAAGTGCTTCATTCTGCTTTGGACACGAGTTTGTACAAATAAGGCTTGCACACTTAGCCTTGGTGCTCTGCTCAAATCTATTACATCACAAATAAGTAAAAAAAAAAAAAAAAAAAAAAAAAAAAAAAAAAGAAAAAAAAAAAAAGCAAACAAAAAAAAAAACATTCTGACCTCAACTTTGCCAAGACCCGATAAAGATCTAAGAACAGACACATTCTTGTTGTACAGTATATGGTGAACTTTTATTTCCCCTTAAACTTCAGAGGTTTTTTTTTTTTTTTTTAATTCAGTTTTAAAGGATCGCATTTGATGAAACACTGCCTTTATCAAGAGAAATCTGAAGTCTCCCTTAAATTGTGTAACTTTTCCCATGCTAGAGCAATGTTTCTATTATAACCAGCACTTTGACTGCACCAGGGTGACCTCAGCGTTCCCTTTGCACCATCTGCTCTTGATCTCCTGGATGGAAAGAGCTGACTGGCTTGGTTGTGGGATTGGAGGATGACCGCTGACCCTGAGTTCTCCTGAGCTGCGGAATTCAGTAGGTGACAGAACATAACTGGACATTCAAAATTGGGGGTAAAATTATCGGCATTCTACATTAAAAAAAAATAAACAAAACAAAACAAAAAAAAAAAACAATTTTTAAAAATGGAAGCACTCCCTGTAGTGTGATGTCATCTTTTGAAAAGTAATTCTGTTGCTACCAATGTATGTACACAAAAAACAACATAACTATCAAAATAAACAGCAATGGTCTGTGTATTTAAAATGGTATCTGAGGAAGACAGAGATACATCTGTAAAATAATTTATTAAGAAATGACCTCAGAGAAGTCAATGAAACACAACATATCATGACATTTGGTTAGACCCTCTTGTTACATTTTAATTATGTTACCATGTTTTATAACAAATACAATTCACCCAAACTGTACATATAAATGTATTTCCATTAGCTGGACATAGTTATGTTACAGCCCCAAAATATGAACTTATTCTTGCCATGACAACCACCAAATCTTTCCTTCTAAAATTAACCTAAGTAATGGAATATGTAATAATGCATGCACCCTCTCCTTTAGCTTGATATATCCTAAATGGGTCTCATAATTAGAATTGAGAAACACATTATAATGGGCTAACAGTGTCAAGGAGATTATGCAAATCAGACAGTTCATTAGAATATAAATGATTTGAACTACATTTTCATCTGCTAGCTCCAATTCCCTCAAGTTAATCGCTCTCTGTGAGAATGGCTTCTTCATTCCTGGCCATTCATAAGCAATTGCAAATTACAAATAAACTCCCCTTACACCACGGTGTGGTTGATGTGGAGACACAAGTGCTGTTTTAGCTATGGAAAATAACACTTCTGTTGGAAAATTGTTTTCTGTCGTCAGAGTGGAGAGCCAGGAAATGCTCTTATCTAAGCTTTGATCTGCCTGAGCCAAATAATGAGGCACTGTCAAAATGTTTAATTAATGAGGAGATAAATGACCACAGTGAAAATGTAGGGATTTTGGAATTTGAGATTATATCAAGTACTAATACATTTCATAATAGGTTATATATTGTCTTTTGTTTCCTGATCCCCTTTTATATGTAACTGACATATATGATTTGGTGATTTCTCATAGAAAACAAATCTTTTGCCTGGTTAATGTAAAGGCGTACTTATAGTGATAAACTTTCTTTACTGATAATTGTTTGTGATGTCAATATGAGTATACCATCTTTTCTGCTGGACCATCTGACAAACCCATCTTTTTTTTTATTAATTTTTTTTTTTTAGCTCAACTACCAAGACATCAATAGAATGTTCTACAAATTTCAATCTGAACACATTGCAAAACCAGGAAAGTAAAAGGCACAATAGAAGATTTTGAATAATAATAATTAAAAAAAAAAAAAAACATAACCAAAAAAAAGGCAAAAAAAGAGCGCCATAGGAATAAAATTGGCAGCAATATATTGACATCGGGAAGAGATCAAATAACAGATTGTTCAGGGCAGAGGCCATTAGCAGAGGGTAGTGCAGAATGCCCTGGGAGACAAGAAGATGAGTCAAAAGTCCAATATCCAATATGTCAAGCAAAAATAATGCACTTAATACACATAGAGTGGAATATTTGGCTATAATCTGCTATCCCTAAAACACAAAATGTAATACATCCTTAAAGTATGGTCAAAGAGCACTGTAATAAATGTAGACATCAAATGAGTAAATTTGGCTTATAAAATGAAGTGTGGCATTATTATTAATTTATTAGCAGAAGCCTTTATCCAATGCGACTTACAGACACTAGGGTGTGTGAACTATGCATCAGCTGCAGAGTCACTTACAACCACGTCTCACCCAAAAGATGGAGCACAAGGAGGTTAAGTGACTTGGTCAGAGTCACAAAGTGAGTCAGTGAGTGAGCTGGGGACCTCCTGGTTACAAGCCCTTTTCTTTAACCACTGAACCACACAACCCAAGCAGTGGTACACTAAAACAATTACATCATTATACAGCACATGTTAACATGTTGAAGGGCCCTCCAGGGTTGGAGTTGCCCATACCTAGTTTAAAAAAGACCCTACTGTTATAAAAGAGTGATAGGCCAAGTTCTTCAAATGCTGAAGACCAAGGCCTGCTTTTTGTTGTTATTTTATTTTATTTACAGATATGCAGATAGTTTAAATACTTCACTGTCTAACTAGACAGATTGAACTGCAGGTTTTTGCTTATTGGTTTAGTAGTTTACATTTTGTAATTCGAGTTTAACTTTCAGAACCTTCTGTTGGTATTTTTAGCTTCGGAGCAGGCCGTACCTCTTTCAGGAAAGTGGACATTTCTAAAGGTTCTAAGAGCTCTTTTCGGGTGAGTTCAGTAATGTAGAGTCTGTCATCTGCTGGGCCTGTCCTTCCTATTCATTAAAGAGTAAGTAGCTTCAAATGTCACTTCAATTGCTTTTTTTTTACATTTCCTTTCTTTGTTATTTGGCTCCCATACTGAGTTATTATCATTTTACTGTAAATGTACCTTAACCTGGCTTTCAGCTTGTCTTGAGATTTGAGGATCCTTAGTGATGTGACTAACGACCTTACTTATTTCAATCAAATCATGTGACAGTGTAACCTTTCAACTCTGTTAGCCCAACCTACTGTCTGCATTTACTTCCCGCTTCAAAGGATTTCAAACACCACTGAACAGAAAGAGTTCTGGAATATTCATTTAAGGAGTTAATATGCAAACAGGTGCATTGGGCTACACAGCAGAATAATGTGGTTTGTAAAACTTTCTGCTTGAAATAAGGACACAAGAATTAAGCATATGCTCCATTTTATCTGATTGCCAGATCAGAAATGATGTGACACAGTAAATGACTGCATTTTGAAGACGACAGTAGTTCATAGAAGTGAATATAGAGTACAGATTATTCGCAGTAGAGTGCATCCCTCTCATTCCTGTCAATTTTAAGCACTCTTCACTTCCAATTGCACAGCCTGTCAATTTGCTTTTCACTAAAGCCATTAGTTTCAGTACCATGCCGTCATGCTATTGAAATAATTCACAACCCACTGATTAAATAACCAACTAACTTTATTCCACAACTCAGCTTGAGTACATAGAGCAGCAGCTTCAGCACAGCAACTCTGAACTAGGAACTAGGAGCAAGAAGTCAGTGAAAATAGCTATCTGTTAATGTCAATGTTTTTACAGAACTAATCAACTGCTCCCCCCAGCGGTGGATGAATAACACTATGTAACACAATTTTTGTTCCTGGGTAGTAAGTGTTATTTCCTAATTGCTTATGCCTCAAAAGTATAGAAAATGGCTATTATTCCCCACAAACTTTGCTTTTGTGACCAGGACAGTGATATTTTGAAATTTACCTATTTCCAATGAGAAAATGGGCGAATTTGTGTCTCTTTCGTTCACATAAAGTCAGAAAAAAACAACAACTATGAATCCAAATTAACATGTATTTATACTAAAGTAATACAAAAATGACTACAAAAGATTTAGAAGTGAGTAGTTTTTCGAGATTTACGATTATACTGTAAATCACTTTCACGAATCAGCCCCCAAATGTAGTCTCCCATCATATTCTCGTTATACTGTCCTTGGTAGCGGCATTCAAAGTCCAGTCTATCCTGGTGGAAGCGCTCGCCTTGCTCCTCTGAGTATGCTCCCATGTTCTCCTTGAATTTATCAAGATGAGCATCAAGGATATGGACTTTGAGGGACATCCTACAGCCCATTGTGCCGTAGTTCTTCACCAGATGTTTTCGGCCTTGTGATTGCCCAGGAAGCCCCGAACCACTGCGACAAAGCTGTTCCAAGCCACTTTCTCCTTACTAGTGAGCTTCTTGGGGAATTCATTGCACTCCAGGATCTTCTTTATCTGTGGTCCGACGAAGCCACCGGCTTTGACCTTTGCCTCAGACAGCTTAGGGAAGAAGTCTTGAAGGTACTTGAAGGCTGCCGACTCCTTATCTAGAGCTCTGACAAATTGTTTCATAAGGCCCAATTTGATGTGCAGTGGTGGCATCAGCACCTTCCGGGGGTCCACCAGTGGCTCCCACTTGACGTTGTTCCTCCCCACAGAGAACTCGGTCCGCTGTGGCCAGTCCCGCTTGTGGTAGTGTGCCTTGGTGTCCCTGCTGTCCCAAAGGCAAAGATAGCAGGGAAACTTGGTAAAACCGCCTTGGAAACCCATCAGGAATGCCACCATTTTGAAGTCTCCTATGACCTCCCAACTGTATTCATCATACTTCAAGGAGTCCAGCAAGGTGTTGATGCTGTTGTAATCCTCTTTGAGGTGCACCGAGTGAGCCAGGGGAAGAGACGGGTACTTGTTACCATTATGGAGCAGCACGGCTTTGAGGCTCCTGGATGAGCTGTCAATGAAGAGGTGCCACTCATTCTGGTTACAGGCGATTTCGATTGCCTCGAACAGACTGGTCACATTGTGGCAGAAGCAGAGCCCATCTTGACGGGTGAAGAAGCTGGAAAAAGGTTGATGACTTTTCCTCTGATCTGCGACTTGCACACTTTCATCCAACAAGTTCCATTGCTTGAGCCTAGACGTCAAAAGCTCGGCATTGGACTTGGTGAGACCAAGATCTCTAATCAAGTCGTTGAGGTCTTTTTGGTTGGGGTAGTATGGGTTTCTCTCCTCAGCTCCACCTCTGAAATTGTCATCTGGACCTACAACGTCTTCCTCGCTCTCTGACTTGCTGCTCTCTCTCCGGAGGAGTGGGTACGGGGAGCTCATGGCAGTGTGGCACCGGGGCGATGGATGAAGGAAGGTCCGGATACATGATAGCAGGTGCATTCTTGCCAGTCCGACGTTTGGAAGGGTCCACCATGCAGAAGTAGCAGTTGCTTGAGTGGTCAGTGGGTTCCCGCAAAATTCTTGGGATAGCGAACTTCATGGCTCTCTTTTCCCCTCTGTACCATCCTACAAAAATACATTTATTTCACCCATGACTAATGTGTAAGAGATTCTCGCAACATTTTTCATATATGATATATTTTTTCAATAACACTGAAAATTGTAAAACATTTTAAAACTAAAAACTTTTATAATTTTAAAAATTTTAACAAATTTTATAACATAAAATTCTGAGCAACAATTGTCCATCTTACCTTCCAGAGTTTTTTTGCAGGTGAAATGAGGTGCCCAGAGTTTGTCTTGATCCCCAACAGACATGCCGAAATATGCCTTGTAGGCCTCACACATCTTAGCAGATGCTTCCACGGAGTACTTTTTCGCTCTTGTCTTGATAAATTGGCCGTAGACATAGCAAAATGCATCTGCCAGATGCTTGCAGCCTCTTGATGCCATCTCAGAAAAATGCAGATATGTATCCACTTAGGCAGCTGGAACTAAACTGAACTGGTGGGCTTAAGGCCCCTGTATTTATACTACTATTTATATTACTTGAAAGTTCTAGAAAGTTCTAGAAGTTACTCCAAGTTTATTCAGCACTGAATCTATCTGGAATGTTCTAGAAAATAGGTAAATTTCAAAATATCACTGTCCTGGTCACAAAAGCAAAGTTTGTGGGGAATAATAGCCATTTTCTATATTTTTGAGGCATAAGCAATTAGAAAATAACACTTACTACCCAGGAAACAAAAAAAAAAAAAAAAAATTGTTACAAGGTGTAATTATATACAAGGAGTGTTTAGTGACGCTACATTATGATTATTACAGTAATTTCATTCATTTATAGTAAAAGCATCAGTGACTGACATTCTGATGATTTCAGAGGTACAGTATTGACAGTACCTCTGTAAACCAGCACACTGTATTAAACATGTTTTAGTCTGTGTGTGTGCGTATGCGTGTGCGTGTGTATGTTAACAGTTAAAGCTCTCTTTGCTATATGTGGACAATGTTGCATTATGGGGTACTGCTACCCTCTTCTGGTCAAATTTAATTATAACACTCTATGGTTAAACTAATACAGTGCAAAATGTGAAAACTTTGAATGCTATTTTTTTTTTTTTTTTTTAATAAACAGCTCAGTATCCTTTATTGTGTACTTTGTTTACAAAGCATTTACCAAAGTATTAGGTTTTTTTATTTATTTATTTTTTATTTCTTTTCTAAAATGAGAACAAAATGCTGATGTTACTTAGCTTCAAACAAATCAATCAGGATGTTACAGCTCCTACATGCACCTAAGCTGTTTCTTGCTTACAAAAATGCTTCAAACTTAATATTTTAGAAAGATACCCAAGCTTTTCAATACATTAAAGTATATAGGACTACATTTAGCTTTGAACAGTTTTAGACGATCACAGCTGTTCACATGTTTTTTTTTTGTTTTGTTTTATGTATTATTATTATTGTTATTACTGTGATTTCCAAGCACAGGTTTGTTTTTGAGAGCAATTGCCCCCTTCTCCTGAGACTTCCATTTGCTGAATGACTAACCAACATTATCCAGCAGAGGGAGCTTGTCAGTAATATACTTCCTATTCCTTTAGTCAAACAGTGGTACAAAATGTGGATCTCATGTGTGCAGTATCAAGAGAAACACATGTTAAAGCAAAGTGGAAGTGGGAGCAAGTGTCATCTAGTGGTCTGCCACTTTGTATCCAGTTTATTTTCTACTACTGGCAATACGATGTATAGCTGAGCAAAGCCAGGTCTGGTGGGCCTGGTGCGTACTGAGGCCTTGTCCACACTATGCTTTTAAACCATATGTGTTGCCTTTAAACCGGCTTAAAAGTGCTGAATACGGTTAGAGTCCAGACTACGTAACGTTTACTACAGTACTCGAGACCACCTCAGGGGGTCTGGTTCCAAATTAGATTGCATCAGGCAGTACAGTTTGTCAGAAGTGTGGACGATGTAATACTGAACTACATTTTTTGTGTATCCTCCAATATCCCAAAATACGTTCTGATATGTTTTGGCGTGTGGACATTACAAATACAGTACTCAGAACAGATGCCTGAAGGAGTTGAGAAAAACTATCAGTACTGCTGTGACGAATGCAATTTCTGAGGCTTGTTGTAAAATAGTGGATCATGGAGCGACCTAAACAGATGCCGAAATCAAGGCACATTGGTATTTGGAGCGATGAAATTGGTCAAGGAGAACTTCAGAGTTCAAATCGAAATGCACACATTATGAGAAAATGTACCTTGTGTTTATGAAACAAAGTAACATTCATGCTAAGAAGCACTATGTCTTCTGTGGGCGCAGGCTTCATATGTGCCTGGCTGTAAACCTAAAATACAGTGCATGGTGGGATAATGTCATATCAAGTCCCACAGTCCATTGCGCTGCTAGGAACTGTAACCAGACTATTTTAATAGTGGGTGTATGCATTAAGCCTGACTAAACATGAAACAGTACTTTAGTGTGGACACTTTGAGCTGGATTAATTAAAACATTTTTGAGTACGGTTCTCAAGATCGGTTATATAGTGTGGACAGGGCCTAAGATAATGACACATTGGCTCCTTTAGCCTAGAAGCAACCAGAACATAAGAGCATTTCCTGAACTCAGCTAAAAGCACATTGCCAGATTCTATCAAACATTTTAAGAGGAAAGCAATGTGAATATTATAACTTTCCCCACTTTTTTCTTTAAAAAACTAAAAACAAACCAATCATAATCTGGAATGAAAGAAACCAAAAAAAAACCCCAAAACATTATCGATATTTTTTCACCCAGAATATTAATATTTTTATGGCGCTTTTCCTAAATGAAACTAATGATAATTTGGAAGAAGGTGCTCTTTGGTGTTTGCACAGGCAACAAGACCCTTTTCAGACTCACAGCTCCATCTGGTTTGCATAAATCTGAATGTCGATATGGGAAGACATCCTGTTGGAGCGGCCCAGCGAAAGCAAAAATGGAATGATGTTGGAAGCAGACGAAATCCCTCAAATTTTATAAATATTTTTTTTTCAGGTGGTAAATTATTTCCATGTCAATGTCCTGGTGACTTCAAAGAGCCAGGCATGTTTCTGGTATCAGGAGTGTTTTCATTTCCTTAATTAAAGTTCACATTTCTCAATTCCTGGATAAAAAATAATAACCACCACAAAGCCACAGACATTAAACTGTTATTTAAATATAATTATAATGTTTTCCAGATCTGAGTTTAGCTGATTCTGTAATGTGGGCTTGGTAGCTTCACTGATAACACACTCTTCACACAGCAAGTACTGTATCAGATACTCACTGGCAGAGAGATCTATTTTGAAGTCCACAAACCTAATTAAATACAAAAAAATGTATAACAAAAACAACAACTGTATGCGCCAAGACCACCACAAAATATAGATATAGAAAACTAGAACGGTCTCTAATAGACTGAGGAAGAGCATTCCAAATTCAGCTCTTGAACCTAGCATATAGCTCTTGGATCCAGGTTCTGAGACTAGACCCAGGCTCAAGGACGAAAGAGAGTGAGCTGGCCAGGGGGTTATGAGTTACTAAGGAAGGCTGTGTTCAGCAGTAAGGTTCCTGTTTAAACTGGAAAAGATTCCCGCCAAAGCCTCCTTGAGCTGCCGTGGAAGAAAGAGACATGAAAGACAAAGATTTTGTCACCTTCCTTAAAAGAAAGGTGGTGCCTGTGGTGGAGTGTTCCGCCCCTTTATGTTTATTAAGTGTTTTATGTTGTCTATAGTGTGTTAATGTTGGTGTTTATGTATAAAATACACTGGATATAAATATGAGTTACGAGCACAAGTGTTTAAAATGTATATTTGTATTTAGGCACAAGGATTGCACAACAGTTCACATGCAGGTCAAATGTAATATGTGAGCACAGGAAATTACACTTAATTAATTCACGGCAGTTGTACCGAGACTCCAATTGAATGATTGATTATCAATCGAGTCTCAGCACAGCTGTATAAAAACAACATGTTTTCACTCACCCGGGGTTGTGTGTTCGGGAAGTGGAGAACAGGTGTGTGGCAGAGAAGGCATTGCCCAGCCTGGAAACTTTTACTTTTGTGAGAGTATTTTTGCTTTATTTTGTTTATTTTGTGTTTAAATTGCTTTGTTTTGGCCCTTGTGCCCTTTCATTTTTGTGTTTATAATAAAATAGTTATTTTTTTGAACTCCAGACTTTCTCTGGGCCTCTATCCACTCGCCAGCCTGCCACATTTGGTGTTAGAAGTGGGATAGCGCCACCTATAGGCTCAGAGCAGTATTTTGTTTTATTTATTTATTTTTGGGGGAATTTTTGGGATCTGCTGCAGCCACCGCTGGAGGACCCGGCCAGCCTCTTCCCCTGGTGTTCCTGGTGCGGGAAGGAGGACCATCGTTGGCGGTCCTGCCCAGATGTGCCACTGGCAAACTGGTGTGGCCGGTGTGAGGAGGACGGCCACAACTGGGCAGGATGCCCCTACAACAAGGCCCAGGAGGAGGTGCAGTGTTCACCCCGGGCATTAGGGGCCACCCCACTACCTCCAGCACCACCACCTTCACCACCGTCCCAGGAGATCTGGGACTGGTTGATGCACCCTGAGGCAGACCTCGTCCATGATCTCCCCATAGTTATCAACACACTGTGGCGTCAAGATGGGGAGAGGTGGGAACAATGGAAGGAACAACACCACCCAGCGTCCTTCCCAGAGGTTGCCCTCATGGTGGCTAATTACCTGGCGGTAGACATGGGAGATGCCCCGGTCACTCAATAAAGAGGGGTGAGCTGTCGCTCCCAGAGCCAGAGAGGAGTGAGGAGCTGCCGTCACTCCCAGAGCCCAAAGAGAGGGAGGAGGAGGAGCCGCTGCTCCCAGAGCCTGAGAGGGAGGAGGAGGAGCCGCCGCTCCCAGAGCCCAACGAGAGGGAGGAGGAGGAGCCGCCGCTCCCAGAGCCCGAGAGGGAGGAGGAGGAGCCGCCGCTCCCAGAGCCCAGAGGGGGGGAGCCGCCGCTCCCAGAGCCCGAGAGCCAGAGCCGGAGCTCCCGCCGCCCAGAGGGAGCCCAGAGGGGAGGAGCTATGGCCCAAGGATGCCTGCCTTGCACCGTTCAGGGATGACGCATCCGCATCGGCTGGGGTCGCCTGCTGCTCTGCATCGGCTGGGGTTGCTGGTGTCTCCTTTTTGTTTTTTAGGCCTCCCGAGGGTCTGCTGCCTCCGTCACCGCCTCCGCCTCGAGAGGGAGCCGGGCCGCCGTCGTCGCCGTGCAACCTTGGAGATTCGGGGCCCCCTCAACCAAAGAAGTCTTGGGGGCTCCGACATCAACCCCACCCACCACCACCCACCAAAACAGCCCACCCAAGGGACATAATTGGACTCTTGGGGGAGGTTGGGGGGGAAGGGGGGAGTTGGCCGATTGCGGCCAGTGTACATTGTACATGGGGGGAGGTATGTGGCAGAGCATAGCTCTGCTCTTTAGAAACTGGCAGGGATGGGGTTAAATTCCCCTACCTGCCTTGGTTAATTGTGTTCAGGTGGCTGGGGTTGATTAGATGATTACTTTAATTAACGATCAATCAGCGCCCAGCCACCTGACATAAAAGGAGGCCTCTGCTTTTCATTTAGGAGGAGGGAGCTGAGGAAGCAGGTTGGTGTTTTGGTGTTTGTGATTTTTGAATGTTTTGAATCCAGTGAAGGCATTGCCCAGCCTGGAAACCTTTATTTTTGTGAGAGTATTTTTGCTTTATTTTGTTTATTTTGTGTTTAAATTGCTTTGTTTTGGCCCTTGTGCCCTTTCATTTTTGTGTTTATAATAAAATAGTTATTTTTTTGAACTCCAGACTGTCTCTGGGCCTTTATCCACTGACCAGCCTGCCACAGGGTGAGAGAGAGAGGATTTTAACAATTGCTACAGCGTGCTGGAAGTGCCAGCGCGGTACTTGTTTAGTGTTTGTCCACGCCTGTTTTGTCTGTCTGTTTGTTTGGCCAATGCGCCCTTTATTTTCAGTCTTTTGTTTAAATCTTTTGTTTGTTTATTATTTAATTAATATACTGACGGCCATAGCGTCTCAGTTTTCATCTGCCAGTCCTAGTTGTGGAGTCTATTTCTGGTCTGACGTCACCCCTGCAAAGCCATCCTGTTCACAGTGCCCTTTTGTAGCAATATATCACTTCTCATGATTGCCAAAGGCTGAAACATGGGGAATTGGAAAAGGTTAGTTGTGATTCACATTGAGTTGCTCGATTCAATATTTGTTTATCATGGTCTCCACATAACTCTTCGTCAGCAGATTCTCAGAAGCTAGTTAGTTGCTTTTGAGAAAAATAAATACAAAAAAAACTATATAAACAGTGAAGTCCATATCAATCTGTTCCATTATATACAGTGTACTTCACCGTCTAGACAAAAATCAACAGCTTTATCCTCATCACTCCTTGAGTGCTGTACAAAGAGTGTTATGAATGGTGCTGAAACCTGTGCAATAAGCCATGTTGACTGCTTTATAATAAGTAAACCAAAGTCGCTGTTTTTTGTGTTGTGTTTGTGGACTCAAATGTAGCTTTAATACCCTGTGCAATTGGCTTTTCCAGCATCTTTAAGCTTAAGGTTTGTTTGCAAGTCTGTGAAACAATGCCAGCACAATGTACTGCAAGATCCAAGAATTCTCAACCGGCCTGTTGAGCTAACAAAAGGTATTAAAGAAAAATATGTTATAAATGTGCAGAGACATTAAGACATTGTTTAGCAAGTTACAGCACCAAGTAATCCAAATGGACTGCATCAACCACTTGCTTTTATGGGTATTCCAGGGATAACCACAGCTAGGTAGTTTATGCAATCCAGGGTCATTACCCAGTGCTGTAAAATGCACTAAAAATCTGATTGCAGTTTATCCCAGTGGGATATATGTGGATCAAATTAACCACTTAAATCACTAAATGCCCAGCCATCCAATTTTGAACCAGTTACAGATATCTACTGTAATTGCATTTATAGAAAGCTGTATCTTTGCATGTGCTACAGGAGGATTTGTGGCGTCAGTAAAGGCTGCTCCTGTGCTTTCTTAATGTTGAAAATCCAAATGTTATTAATGTACACTAAATAAAACTTGTACTTAATGTACATTTCAAACAAATGTAGCCGCGTTTCTTCAAGCTGTTTGGAAGACATCATTGGGATTCGTCATTTTTTCCCCTGTTTACTTTTAACACAGGGGAGGGAGGTGTCATGTTGGCAGACCTTACGAGTTTCTGCTTTTTGAAAATGATTTGCACTTTTTAATAGATGACAACATCATATTGACATTTCTGTTCTCAATTGAGTGTTTGTGACGGTAATGTATCTGTTCTTCAGTAAACAACAGGGACTGTCATATAAACAGCCATGTAGCTGAATTGTTATATGAGAGACAGCAACCCCAAACAAACGCAAAATTCTCTCCACATATTTCAGTATTAACCCAGAATGTGATAAACCTTGTAATATCAAACAACTGCAAAATATAATACAATTGAAAATGTAATAACTCAAAATACAATAAAATGGGAATAACATATTAGTTTTACACTAGCAATTTATGAGAAATTGCACACAGGATCATCTTCTATCGAACCAACCAAGTTTACAGTTTTTTAATAAACGTACACAGGGGCACATTTCTACACCTATCAGTCAAATAATACGTTGCACATGTCTGTCTGTAGCGCAATCCGGCATGAGCTGCTTGCGATCACAATTATTTCTTGGGGATTTCCTGCAAACACTGTTTTTATGGGCACACTGCTCAAGGTTGCTGTGGTATTCTACTGCTGAGGCTTAGCAAGGTGTAGTAAAACATAGTAAAATGCCAGTCCAGTATGATTGACCATACATCATTATGTTAACGGCATTACCGACATGCCAATCATGTTATTTGGTTTCCATTTCTTACATCGCTTCCATTTTTCATTACTTTCTTGAAACCTGAAAAAAAAACAAAAAAAAAAACACTTTGACCTCAGCATGGTACACAACCTGTTCTCTACTAAAAACATTAAGGCTAGCTTCTAGATAGTTTCTAACAAGGGCTTTTTGCATTATCAATGTGAGACTACAGCTATGGCCAGCATTACTCTATAGAATTAACAAATTTTGCTTCCTAAAGAACGAAACCTGCTGAATAATGTTAATAACATTAACATATTAAACTGCATACCAGTTTGTAGTTTTCCATATACTTAACTTGACATATCAAAATTTAACATAAAATACTGTAATAATATTATGGTTTCCGGTAGACTTTTACAATTTAATTTTGTTGTTTCTTTGATTACATGATGTTAAATAAAAGATCAAAATTAGGTTCATATTTTAATTTTTTTTTTATTATTATATCTCAACCCTAAAATTCTAGGTCATGCAAAACATTTGGCCATACCTGTAAAGATAAGAGTTTGGAACAAATCTGATTTCGTCTCACCTTCTATACCTGTGCGAGCTTCCCTGCTGACAATTGTGTTGTGATGGGCTAGTTGAGTTAACTGCTGGTGTTGAAGGCAAGACTACCAATCAAACTGGTCTCAAATGTCTTACATTTAGTCTCACATTAACGACACATAAATATATTATTGATATGTACCATGCTGGCCAAAAAAAAAAAAAAAAAAAAAAGGTTTTGAGAATGTAAGGAAAAAGTGTCAGTGTCACTGGGTCATCGTCTAATTGATATCTTATTTAAATGCCACTAACAAAGGTTTAATGAACTTAGTAATGCTGTTTATTGACACGGACTGGAGGCTATCTTTGCAAATCACAGTACTAACACCTTTTCACAACATTTATAATATAATTTTCCAATACTTCTAACTGATGAGGGAGGAAACTTTAAAAACAGTAACATCATAATGGTAATTTAAAGTATGTCATGCTAACACATGTTACTGCATTTGGCTTCACCATGGAATTAAATGCAAGCTTGTCAAGGTATGTTTTAAAATCTTAACAGATGTCTTGTCTACAGAATATGAATGCATGTATTTTAAAGGCCTCGAGCATTTCCATGTAGGTAATTGGGGTTCCTGGAGACCAGATGGGACGGTTTAATGCAGTTAGGCTTGTAAAACATTTTAATTTAATAAGTATTACAATTACCACACATCCTCTCTTCTACAGACCATTGCAAATAAGCCTGCAGTTTTTCTTAGAAATTTTACCATTCCATATAAATGATCCAAAACCATATTGAAACAAATGGCATTTCTATTTTAACACTGCAGAGTTAAATCTGATTGCACTAATGCTAATTATATATTAATTAGTGAGATTTTTACTCAATCTTGAAACTGTTTGAACTAGCTTTGTGAATTGAAAAAAAAATAAAAAAGTTTATTGTGTTATTAATATAAGGATGAAAATGAGAAAAAGAGTAAGAATGACACACTCAGTTTATGAAACGCTGTGAGGTTCTGAAGGTTGTTTCTAGATATTCTTGCCAGTAGCAATACCTTTTTCTTCAAAGCTCATTACATATTTCATGGAAGAAGTTATTTGTGGATTCATCTGACCACAGGCTACTTTACCAAATGTCCATGGGTCACGCAACTGCACAAGTCAATTCTATGGTGTTTTGGCATTGACACATAGATTCCTGTGCGTCATCTGGCCATACAACCATCTATCATTCAGCCTGGGTCTGATTGGCCCTGATTTCAGCTGTGCCACTTGCTTGGAACTACACAGCAGCTTGCTGTGCTAACATACAGTATGTCTGACAGGATATAAAGGTGGTCAGAGGGGTATTTCTAGGTCATTGAGGCTAGCACAAAACTGTGCTTTTCTCATAATGATTTGGGTAGAACTACAACAAAAGCAAGAGCACAAACAACTTAAGCCTATGTCATGCTGTGTCATGCCGAGACATGCGTAAACACGTCACAGACCGTGAAATCTGGTATTTTGTGTCCTTTTACCCTGTAATAAAATCCAATGCAGTTATATGTACCAGTACAGGTTCCTGATGCGATTGTTAGCTTGTTTCAATTTAAAAAAGAAAGCTCATCATGAACAGGATAGGATTTATTTACTGACACTTGATAACAGCCAATAACTGGGCGCTACTCACTGATTGGTAGACATTGGCATCCAGGGCGGGTTTAGTATGACCTACGGATCTCAACTGATAGTACCATCAGGCGAATCAAATTAGACCTAAATTTAAAATTAGTGTCCAAAATAAATCAAAAAGGGCTACAATCATTACTGCAGCAGATCATGTAAAATAATTTGGAAGCCAAATATATACCAAGCAGAAAAACTGATAAAAAACACTGCAGGACAAACAAATAAATATATCAGTAATTTCAGAGATTTTCATGTTTATATTTGTTAGTTTTTGGATATATTGTCCAGTTACAAACCCGTCCCAAGTGTGGCGCTGTCTGTCAATTCCAACAAACTCTGTGGATGCAGAGAGAGTGTCTAAATACGAACAGGTATTTACACTGTAGAGACAGGGAATGAAGAAAGCCAGCATTTCAGAACAGTTTTTTTTTGTTACTTTTGCATATAATGACATTTAAAACCAGAAGGTTTTTTTTTTTTTTTTTTTTTAATAATAACAATAACAGAAATGCAACAATCAGAGGCATGGATTTCAGTTTTATTTTCTCTTAGTGTTTGTTTTGTTAGTCACATGCTTTTGTTAACTTCGAGGCTTTAAATGTTTATATTTTGCTGTTTTTAACTACATGTTCATACTTTGTTACACTACCGTGAAATCTAAGATTTAAATAGCTGGAACTGTGAAATTTAAGATTTAAATAGCTGGAACTGTGAAATTTGGTAGGGCCCTACTCATAGGCAATAGTACTAAAAAATTAACTTTAAGTTGAGACATCCGTGCCAATGTCGTCACTAAGTGATAATGTCTTTACAATCTTGATGAAACGTTTTTCTAAATATTGTCTATGTTTCTGTGACAGAAAGACAATGATTCTTGGTGGTAAATCTCCCTCCTGACTTGTGAGGGCACTAAGTAACGGGAACAGAATGCTCTGGACTACTTGGCCTGACACTTTGTTCTGAGGGTTAAAAGGAAGTCGGTCATGTAGAAAAGAGACAGAGCTTTGGTACACTAACTCATTGACCCGGAAGGTAAATAATGTAGCAGCCGTGGATTACAGGAGTGGCTGCAATCATTTCCCAAGGGGTCATGAGTGACGGTATAAATAGGGGTCGAAGCGAGGTTTCTGTTGCTTTGGTTACGAGAAATAACCCGGAAGGACCCATGCAGTATTGTGATAACATATCAGGAGTTTGTTTTGTCTTGTTAATAATTGTTGCTTGTATATTAATAGACAGCTAACACGTTCTGGAGCTGTCGCTAAGGGCCAGCACAAAACCCGGAACAGCACTACACTATTGTCACGCATTAAACTGTATCACCCACCACGAGCACTACAGCGCGCATCCAGGACTGGTGACCGTGTTTGTATATTGTGGGAGGGATACTTGTGTTATTGTTTGGGACTGCAAACCGGGAATCATTGTTTGGTCACCAAACCTGGATTGTATAATAACTGGATTACAAATCTCTGTCTGTTCATTGTGCACTACATCACTCCTGCACCAGTACACAACGAACCACTTTGCCACAGCTTCTTATACAAGGATGAGATTCCCATTGCATAGTAGTTTGATCCATTCCTGGATCAACACCTGAGCTTGGTATACACTGTAGCTAATCAAGCTGGGAGACTCCCATCCCTTATCTACAAAGGTAATACTGCTGTTTATTGCCAAAACAACTCATGGCATTTCATAGCTTTGTCAGCAGTAATTAATATAGATAAACATAAATAGTGATTTCTTATGACTTCATGTTTATCAAGTTCACTTCTTTTACCTTTCTTGGAGGTATGAGGTTGAAATTGGTTTGGGATAGAGAACAGGAACTGAATGATAAATGGCCTGTGGCTTGGTGTATTTGCATGCATCCTTGTTTAATAAAAAATGTAAGAAAATAAGACTCTGGCAGACTGAGACAGAAACAAAATCACCCTAATAGGAACCAGATCCTACAATAATGGATTGGGATGAATTGGGTGCTTACCATACAATACAAATGACTACACTTTGCTACAATGTGACCATGTGATTCATTTATATATTTTCTGTGTTCTGACTTTTTATCAAGTAGTTGGTGAGTGAGAAGTATTTGTTTCAAGAACAGAAAACCAAGAATATTTAAAGCTGCTAAAAATAATAATTTAAAAAATGATAATAATAAAGAACAACTATGAGTAATAGATTCATGTTACTATTGAAATTATGATATCTTATGTAATAGATTTTTAAAATGTCAAGCATTATATTGGCTTGGATCAAACAATATTATTAGAAAAACAACCAATCTGGGAAGCTTGAGTTCCATTGTATTATCTTATTATCTTATCCAAACACTTATTTCTGGGTTTTATCGATTTATTTTTTATCCATAATGTAATGTCACTACACTTCATAAACATTATTCATATTAAAATTACAAAATAATATGATAGCTTAATGATACAGTATTGAACTGCAAAATAATGTTATCTTCTTCCAAGTAAAAAATATATTTTGATCTTGATTTGATTGCCGTCTTCAGCTGAGTTTCAACATAGCAACAGCACAGAAATACCAGTGAATTGTCCTGGCAGTGCTACCAGAAGGGCTATATATACATAACTGTAAATCTTGTATTATGCATTTCTCTGTATTTTTGAAGTAGTATGGATTTTCTTGTTATTACTGCATCTTGTAAAGCACTTTGTGATGGTGGTCCACTATGAAAGGCGCTATACAAATAAAGATTGATTATTAATGAAATGTGCAGAATAAAACTTCCTGCCAGATGCCTTTTTGTTATTTATTGTTCTAAACTGATTGGTGTAAAGTGTTGGTCCCATGTTTCATGAGCTGAAATAAAAAATCCCAGAAATTTTCCATAGGCACAAAAAGCTTATTTCTCTCACATTTTGTGCACAAATTTGTTTACAGCCCTGTTAGTGAGCATTTCTCCTTTGCCAAGATAATCCATCCACCTGACAGGTGTGGCATATAAAGAAACTGATTAAACAGCATGATCATTACACAGGGACTCCTTGTGCGGGGGACAATAAAAAGCCACTCTAAAATGCCACTCTAAAGTTTTGAGGGAGCGTGCAATTGGCATGCTGACTTCAGGAATGTCCACCAGAGCTGTTGCCAGAGAATTGAATGTTCATTTCTCTACCATAAGCCACCTCCAACGTTGTTTTAGAGAATTTGGCAGTACGTCCAACCGGCCTCACAACCGCAGACCACGTGTAACCACACCAGTCCAGTACCTCCACATCCGGCTTCTTCACCTGCGGGATTGTCTGAGACCAGTCACTTCGACAGCTGATGAAACTGTGGGTTTGCACAACCGAAGAATTTCTGCACAAACTGTCAGAAACCTTCTCAGGAAAGCTCATCTGTGTGCTCGTCGTCCTCACCAAGGTCTTGACCTGACTGCAGTTCGGTGTCGTAACTGACTTCAGTGGGCAAATGCTCACCTTCGATGGCCACTGGCATGCTGGAGAAGTGTGCTCTTCATGGATGAATCCCGGTTTCAACTGTACCAGGCAGATGGCAGACAGCGTGTATGGCGTCGTGTGGGCGAGAGGTTTGCTGATGTCAACGTTGTGAACAGAGTGCCCCATGGTGGGGGTGGGGTTATGGTATGGGCAGGCATACTGAATTGCATTTTATCGATGGCAGTTTGAATGCACAGAGATACCGTGACGAGATCCTGAGGCCCATTGTCGTGCCATTCATCCGCCGCATCACCTCATGTTTCAGCATGCTAATGCACGGCCCCATGTCGCAAGGATCTGTACACAATTCCTGGAAGCTGAAAATATCCCAGTTTTTCCATTGCCTGCATATTCACCAGACATGCCACCCATTGAGCATGTTTGGGATGCTCTGGATCGACGTGTACAACAGTGTGTTCCAGTTCCCGCCAATATCCAGCAACTTCGCACAGCCATTTAAGGGGAGTGGGACAACATTCCCCAGGCGACAATCAACAGCCTGATCAACTCTATGCGAAGGAGATGTGTCGCACTTCATGAGGCAAATGGTGGTCACACCAGATACAGACTGGTTTTCTGATCCACGCCCCTACCTTTTTTTTAAGGTATCTGTGACCAACAGATGCATATCTGTATTCCCAGTCAAGCGGAATCCATAGATTAGGGCCTAATAAATTTATTTCAATTGACAGATTTCCTTATATGAACTGTAACTCAATAAAGTCTTAATAGTGAACCTGGTTAAAATAATTGATACCAGACTATAAACACCTAACTTGACTCATCTTAATAATGTGAATGTGATAGTTACCTAATACGGTTACCAGTACAGCATTACACAACTGAGCCATTTAATGTATTGGCTTGTAAGTTGTCTTACACTTTTTCTTATTTGTTTTAAAATGGTATTTGGCATTGTTTTCCTTCCTGAAAAGAAAAAAGTGCTAATGTCAATTTAGAGTAAAAGCCTTTGAGAATCTGGTTTAAATAACATCCAATCTCTGGGCTGCTCATCCTTATCCACAAAGTCAGCCTGCCTCACCGTTTTCATATGTTGAAGTTGCACAGCATGCAAAACTTATAAAAGGCGTATCACCTCAGTGCATTCCCATCCCCAGACATGAGCTACCATGTTTTTCTTGATGTCTTTACTAGACAGTTGTTTGTAATCATCGGCTGTATATCACAGTGGTGCTAATTCCGATCCCCTCGGTTTTACTTTATTGAAATATGTGTGCTGTGTTATAGTTTATTTTATATCTTTGTCTGGTTAATTAATTCCTTGCGTCAGTGTGCTGTACACTGCAAAAGGACACATTTTAGAGGAAAGGAAGTGTAAGGGGATGAATTCACGGTCTAATATTGCAAAAAATGCCTTTATGTCTGGGTCCCAACCTGTCACTCTGTGTGTAATCAGGTGTCCCAAATTCCTGAATAAGCAAGAGACTGAATAGCATGTCAGCTTGACTTCTGAATAAAGGGCTTCTTGTTGAAAAGTGGAGACATAATGATTAAGCAGCTGCAGTCAGTGCTTTAAAAAGCATGGCTATCAAAATGATGTCAGGAGATCTGTGTAATTGCTAGTCCTGTGTTGCTTTTTTATTCTCTAAATTCTCTTAAAGAACAGAGCATGGAAACACTGTACCAGACTGGCAGAGTACAGACATTAGCTGTATAATTCAGAGCATCTTTTCAATGCAGACTGTCTGAATCGAATGCCAAGCTCTTATTTAAAACACAATAACATGGAAAAGAAAACCGGCAGTGGGCCAAATACTTTTTAAAATCTTCATTAAAAGATTTTTTTTTTTTTCAATTATCTTACCTCGTGGTACCTTGATGCTTAAAGTGTAACTTGCAGGTCAAACACACCAATACATTTCTGTATAGATTTCATCAACAGAAATAAAATAATTTTGGCATTGTAAGATGGCATTATATGAAGCAGATAAGACAACTTCAGCAATGAATATGGAAAAATAAACATTTCTTTACTCACCATTACGTCAGATGCAGTAAAGTTTGTTTGGGTAGCTGTGGAAGGGGTTTGGGTAATTCACTGACTAGGAGACAGACAGGTGTAATTGAAAACACCACATAGGTGCCCAGTTTTATTTTTAGACCAGTTCTTATTTTTTTCCGGCAGAGGGCACTGTTGGCCGTGGGCTGCCTATCAACGATGATAGACAGCACCACGGTAATACCACAGCTGGTAAGCGAACAGCAAGTGCACTCGCAGGTGCTCAAAGAAATAATAATGAAAACAGAAGGCGAAAAGAACAAGGGAAAATAAAACAGTAATAAAACTACAAATAAAAGGTGCTGCACTTGGCAGCGTTATCCCGGTCGCCGCTACCCGCACAACCCGGATCACCGTCCTACTCTGTCGGCTCCCTGCCTGCTCTGCACAATAGTTCGGGGTCTGCCCAAGGGTTCCCCGCTGTCACTCTCTGACTTGTTCGCTGTTCTCAGCTGGTCTCTCCGTCCTCGACCAGCGTTTCCGCACACACACAGCGCGTCTACAAAGGCAGACCTGAGGAAACAGCAGAGCATTTTTTATATAGGGCTAGCAATCCGCCAAGACTCGCCTCTCAGCCATTCAGAGAGGGGGAAAGTCCACACACCTACCTTCCCACCTCCCCGTGTCACTGCCATGACTCACAGGCGGTTGTTGGAAGGCTGCCGCCCTCTTCCTGCAGTACTGTGAACACGCCAGCAGAGTCAGCACAGATCTCTCCCTGCTACAGTAGCACTACTGTATATATTAAGGTGCTGCTTATTAATGTTTTATAAATGTTTAATAGCTATATAATAGATGCTTAATAATTATGTTATAGAGTGTTAACTCTTTGCGGTCCTATGTCGGACCAGGTCCAACATTACAATTTTTTCCTTTCCAGTCCGATGTGGGACCCTGTCCGACATCATCAAAAATACGTAAAGCACAGGTCTCTAGTCATTTTTTTTCTATGTGTTACGGGTCTCGGGCAGAGAGCCCATCAACAGAAGACAAAGTGTTTAATCTGTTAAAATAGGAAAAGTAAAGACAGGACTAAATCAATTGTTGCTTGCAGTCTCTCGGTTTTACTACTGAAAGTTTTAAAACATAAAACAATCCATCACTTCATTGAAGAAGTGCAGAGAAGAACAATAATAACCATGACAATAAAATAATAGCAATAGAGCATAACCAATAACAAGCCTTTTGAGATAGTCTTCATATTGGTATTCAACCGCTATCTCAGCTGTAGTATATTAAAATAAAACATGACAATCACAACAAAGAAGCATTCCACAATGGATAGTCTGTGTCATTTCTATAGTTATGCATTCTCCATATACATGTTATATAACTAGCATCACTATTTTAACACGTTCAGACTACTTCCATGGCACTGTTGCACTATTATTAATCATCAGTTCAACTACAAATATCATTCAAGTCTAAGCATCCTGAACGCAGTGTTAATAATGGTACATACAACTCACAATAAGGTATAAGTTTTAGTAATTCAAAACATGCATTTACATCACGTTAAATCATGCCTAAATTCTACCTTTTATTAATTAGCAAAATGAAACAAAGAATAACAAACATCACAGAAATATCAGTTTACACTGATTATTGGCATCAGGATAGTATGGGCTTAAATTTATTATCAGAACACCTTCAACCATAATATTTCACAAGCATTTTATATATCTTTTAAACCAGTTTGTTTCACTTTGAAAACATAATCGCCATCTTGTCTTCACTGACTAACACTATCTGTATTATTATCCCCACATGGTGATCTCCACTATAATGGCCGATTCTAAATGTGCACTTTTATATATTAAAAATACATATTTAAACCACCAAAATAATGCACCAAACCCACAGAATAATAATATACGGCATTTATCCTTGTGATTTATGGCGTTTCAATACTATATTGACTCTTACTAACCTGTTAAAATAGGAAAAGTAAAGACAGGACTAAATCAATTGTTGCTTGCAGTCTCTCGGTTTTACTACTGAAAGAAAGCATGATATCACCACTAACTGATAGCGCTGTCCTGCATTTAGGCTGCTCCACCTAGTGGCTGTATCAAATAGTGCAGTTTACTAGGCTTTTCCTTTAGGTTCAAGGAGGACTTGACGTGTTCCTATTTTAAAGGTACAGGTAAGTAAAAAAAATAAAGTGTCCATACTTTTTCATGTATGAATTCTCACTTTTCGTGTGCGTCACATATGGAAAAAGCCAAAAAAATGGCCGAGTGAGACCAATAGGAGCCGAATGAAGCCGAAAAAAGAATCATATCTGAGCAATACAAATAGCCCCCTGCACCACAGAGATAATACGGACACAAACAAAGGAGATTGCTGCTTCTGCATCCAGTGCTCAAAGAATATCACTGATGCATAGCTTTTGGTTTTGGTGATAGTTTGGTGATAAAACGAGCGATCAGGATTTATATATACCGGTGTGTGTGTGTGTGTGTGTGTGTGTGTGTGTGTTTATGGTGGTTTCATATTAAACCTCAATGATATATTTATTTAAAAAAATAAAAATATTTAATAGTGTTTAAACTCATTTCTGATAAGTACAAAATTATAATAGTTCCATGCCTGTGTTACATAAACAGTCAAGTTGGATCTTACAACCTACAAGTCAAGTCAAATTGAATCCTACAAACCTGTAGGCCAGTCATACATGCCGAGAACTTTTGAAATGTCACGTGTGACATAGTACAGAAAGGTTGTGTTTTAGGTAGATGTGGTTCTTGATCCACATTAATCACATTCTAGTGGCTATAAAATGTTTTTTTGTTTGTTTTAGTTTTTTATAATAATGCTAATATTCTTAAAAAACACTGCTGCATCAATTTCAGTGATAACCCCCCCCACCACCACCCCCCCATCCCCAAGATACACTTTAAATGGGGTTTTTAAGGAAAATCTTAGCAGAGAACATACCAAAGTCTTAATTATATAAGGCATGGAGAAACTTATGTTGATGCTATTTTGCATGTATGAATTAAATCACAATCACATCTTTGTGTCCTAAAGGGGATATACATGGTGTGTAACATTGAGATGAGCTCCCTTTACAGTGTCTGACTGACCAGCCTATGGAGTTGGCTTTTAGCTCAGTCGAATCTTTTCCATCCAACTTGTAAGTAAAATATTTCATGTTGTAATTCTTTCATTAATTACAATTATCATAAGTAGAACATGTCATGTACCATATGACTGTATGGTACCATACATTTGTATTGCAACCTTTTTACAAAGATTGTGGTCCACCAGGACTTCTTGTAAATTAGATGTTGCATCTCAATGTCTATGGAATGCATACATACATACATACATACATACATACATACATACATACATACATACATACTGTGAGGACAGAGACCCTGCACACTGGGAAATGTCTTTCTTGTGGATGCTTTACACATCCACAGGTTTAAGTGTTAATTGTTTCTTTAATTCGGGACACCTGCCTGTAATTGGATAGGCAAGCATATTTAAACTGGCCTGTAGGGTGTGTCAGTTGTCTATGTTAAGGCTAAGGCCTGAAAGGAGACCTGAGAGGAGACCTGAGAGGTGACCTGAGAAGTGACCTTACTGGAGACCGGGGTGGTCAGACCTGGAAAGGTACTGTGTTGAATACTTGTGTATAAGTATATGTTTTGGGTACGGGTAAACAGCTTAGTTGTCTGGTTATAGTTAAAAACTTCTACACATTGTTTTAAATATCTCAAGGTCATTTATGTCCTCAAGAATGCGTAAAGAACGTTAATAAAAATGTACAATCCCAGTAAAACTTAATAATATTTCTACAGTAGAGTGTTTCATTAGCAGTGCTCTCCAGAGCTTGCTTTGCTAGGAAGTGTCTTGCAACACCTTTTATTAAATTGTCAGTCTTCATTAATAGAACATAAAAGTTTCTTAAATTGCTGAATTTCTGCTGGCCAAAGTAAACATGCAGATACTCTTACCTCATTTACAACACAGACGATAATTACTTCTCTTACAAAAATATTTGGGTTAGTAATAAAACTATTAAATGCAAAGTAATATTTTTTATAACATCTACTTACAGAGACAGGACTTGAGGGTGAAAAAAGGGTACATTAAGGTTTTCATATAAGATCATGTCAAAGCTTGACAGAAGCACTTTCAATCAGGAATATGTTGTGGAGATTTCACATCAGGATTGAAATTTTTCAATTTTTTTTAATCCTATGCTTATCTAAGCTATTTCCTTTAAAGACACTGCTATAACAAAGGGATCCCATTGCAGGAGGATCTTAATCCTGCAAGATGGTACCTGCTGATGACATCCTCTCACAGCCCATTATTGGGCCAGAACAAATTGCAAAGGGGGAACATTTAATTCATAGTGCCTGTTTCTTATCTAACTAAAACTCAACTAAATATATAGTAGTTTTGGTTGTTTTTCTTTCTGTTTGCCCCAAATCAATAATTGGTCACTCTCACAATATTCCATTTTGATAGAAAAGATGGACAACACCTACAAATTGGAGCTTGGTTGAGGATCTTGGTTTGTTTTTTAAAGATATCAGGCTTATTTTAGAACTGTAAATCTTTTAACAGACAAGCTTTGCTTCCAGCTGCATTTTTTATGTTTGGAAAGGTATTTTATCTAAAATAAGAAATCTCACTTTTTCATAGTGTGCAAATCATAACTGCTTTAAAAAGGTGGTTTATTGAAGATTTGGCAAGTTGTTTTGTTCACCAGTTGTAATACAAAAAGTTTACAATTTGTGTTAGTGGGAAACAATCAATGAATAAAACAGGGGTCCCCAAGAGAATCATCTGGTAAAGGCACAGTCATGTGGTGTGCAGGGTGAGTCATACAGTCAAAGTAGCGCAGGTTCTCGTCTCGTCTCTGTGAAGTTGGGGATTCTCCACTGGGGATTCCAGAGGGAAAGTTGGATTTGCTTTGGTGCTCCCGCAGGTTACGGTGGGAAATTGTCTGGGACTGTGTCAGGGATTATGTTTGTGTGACTTTACAGATAAGTATTTTTTTCTAATAACCTTCTGTTCTATACCCAGCAGGTTGTTTGGATCTCACACTTTCTACCGGGCCACCCCAGGAGCTCACAGGAACCACACAGGCAGATAAGTAAAATGGGTGTTCTTTTTTTTTTTTCTTTTTTTTTTACAAAGAATGGTCAATAACAAGAACACTTACACCCCCTAAAATAATGATGGTTATACTCACAGTCTGTAGTGAAACAGTATTCTCTTAATCTCGGCGAGTACTTCACTTTCTTTTCTGTGATGTAAAGTCTTCACTGCCTTTATTTGGGCCATTATGTTTCCTTCTGCTTCTCTTCAATGTATTTGTTGCTTAGGCTCCAGTGCTGCTTCTCTTCCTTCTGTGTCCAAAAATGGCCTTGGTCTGGTTCCATTGTGTTCCCCCCATGTTCTCTGTCTTCCTGTTCCTTTGGTTCAGGTTATGTAAGGGAACTAATCAAATGGTTCTGTCGGCTTGCGCCTGACTACAATTGAGGTCTCAATCACTTGTGATTGTGCCCCTGATAAAATAATTAAAAGATAAAAACACATCCATAAAACCCTTTATTGGGGTCTCCCTTTGGGTACATAAAACATATAACTGTAATCCCTTTGGGGCCTCCCTTTGGGTATAATAAATATTACTTGTAAAAATACAATAAATAGTGCAACTAAAACAGTGTACAAATAAAAACACCAGTGAATAAAACAATCAAACCTTGGTCATTTGTGACAACTGTTTCTCCACATCACTATACAGCTGACCCTACTGGCCAGACTCCTGGAGAGCTCACCTGCAAGACTTGTCTTTGCCCTCCAGAGGATGGTAGATCACCAGTTCCTGGGTGAAAAGAGGCAGTTGGCTTAGTCATGGGGTTGGAAGATGGCCACTGACCTTCAATGTTTCTGAGCTGTTGTGAGGAATTTTTGCAGGGGGGAGTGTAATTGGACATTCAAAACACTGTAGGGTAGAAAATTGGGAGTAACATATAATAAAAACATAAAAAACGTAAACATCTTGAACTTGTGAATCTGTCTATGCCCTGGAGGGAGCTGACACATATCACAGACTGATGAACCAAAGAAAATGCTGAAGAGGAATCAGGAACCAGCTGCAAGTTTCATATTGACGTTTGTATAAAGCAGTGGAGGTGTGATGTTGACATGAAATTTCACTGGCAGGTGAGATGCATAGCCCAATATCAAATGAAAATAACTGTTCAACACTGATTTATCACCAAGGATATGTCAATTCGTATAACACCACAGGACAGTTAATAGTGCTTTTTGTTGCGATTTCTACTGGCTGTTCAGCAACAATATACAATCTTCAGGCTTTATAAATGTATGTGATATATATGCCATTTATGACCATCCTAAGTGTAACAGCTTCACATATTGTAGTAAGTTTCATTTTGGCTGACTGTTTTCAGGGCAATCTTCCAAAAACAGCTAAATCAAAGGATCTAGACACAAAATCAGTCAAGTGTTATACTTTCACAGTTAATTGAAATGCCTTTGTTAAATTATAGCTGACTTAGATCTTGAATTGTTTTGCATGCCAGTTTAGTCTGGGATAGGACACTTGCCGAGAATTGTGTAGAATGCATGTGGACCTCTACACATACCCATGTCTGTGTGTGTTTATGTTATATACTGCTGGATTTAAAGGTTGTTTTCTTTTTGTAAAGAAAAATGAATGTACTATTTGCCTCAATGAAATGTACTAAAACAACAGGTTTTCCTTTTATTTAATTTTCAAGGTTGCCTTTTAGGCTTTGCCACTAAAATCAAGTTATTTATTTTATTGCAATTGTTTTATTTTATTGCCTGTCATGGAATGATTTTAATCAAACTAAATTACTTTTGAATAAAAATATACAATCATGCCACATTTGATAAATGTTCTATGAATGATGAGGTTTTAGGTTTGTGGTATGTGAATCAATGAAATGGTAGGGTTTTTTCAATATTAAGCCTTTAAACAGAAGGATATCTTATTTACAAAGTCAAAAAACTGCTAGGACTAACCCCCCCCCCCCCCCCCCCCACACACACACACACACACACACGCACAGGCACAGGCACATACACATGCACATGCAAATTTACAAACCTCAAGGGAAAGTATTTTTGCACCCTGTGTGTGTGCATGCGTGCACATATGCACGCATGCACACACACAGGGTGCAAAAATACTTTCCCTTGAGGTTTGTAAATTTGCATTCCACTGCTTCCCAAGTTATCCTCTGTTTGAACAGCATACAGCAATGGAATGTATCCCTTTTAGTTGAATAGCAATGTTAGGAGACAGTGACCTCTTCCTTCAAAGGGTTGCATGCTTTCTCACCCATCATTTTTATGGGTAAGGGAATTTCTGGAATTTGCAAATTGTGAATTGCAGACAGCTAGATAGATGAAAGACAAGCAAAGGTTAGATTTATTGAGAAAAAAAAAAAAAAAAAAAACACGTGTCCAAGTTAGTTAGCAGCCAGATTAACATTGGCAAAAAAAAAAAAACAACTGCATATTAGCTGGAAAGCAAATGTCACATTTTTGGAATCTAACCAGGTGGCAGTGTACATTTTTGATGTTTCTCACCAAACTGCTTCACCATGAGTGTCTAAAGTCATCCAAGGGGAACTGCAGAAGGGATGCTTCAACTAAACAATGAAACAAAATCACTGTTACAAGGTATATTTACATATATAGAGGAAAAGAGAGATAAAATTGGTTCAAGTGAGATATTATACCAGTTTGTTGTATATGAACAGTGTCACTAGACTGATTTGAAAATTCAACTTATCAATGAACAGCATTTGATGGAAAACTAAGTACTATATTTGATTTCCACAGCAAAATAGGTCTATTTATTCACAATGCTTCCTGTGTTTGAATGCTTATTTTGCCAGGTTATTGGTGAACTCCTGATAAAGTCAGCTCTGATTGGCACCATTTCCGCTCAGTCCATTCGATGACACTAAAGAGGTTTTCCTGTATACCATTCCATATTAACCCTTTGTCAGTTGCATGGGGTGCAAATGCACCCCAGCATGTTTAAAATGAACATATATAACATCCTTGCACGTGGTTAAACATGATTGGATTACCTTTAAGATAATACCAAGCATCCTTGTCCAACTCAGGAAAGGAGCGCACATGGTACATTTTTTGGGGAACATTTGCACCCCTTTCCACCTTCCAAGAATTGCAAAAAATAGAATTGTTCCACATACCACATTCAGAGATCCTGCTTACTGGCAGAATATAATCTTGAAAGTTATAATCTTCATAGAGCTTTGGGAAATGTAGAAATGGTGTATCACTTCTAAATTACATGTTTATGTATTTATATTTAGCCAATAGTCATTTTCATGAAACTGTCTGTCTGTGTGTGTACAATATACTAGTTTCAAGCATTGTATTTGATAACTACATTCTTTACAGTACCCTGCTTATTACATTCAACAGTACATCACTGAAGTACAATATGATCCTTTACACCTGCTAAGTGCTTAAAGTGTCTTGTGGATCTGGCCCCTGGTAAACCCAGAAGAGGTGTTTTCCAAGCTCTGCACCCCCAGAGGTTTTCCCCATATGAGGTTTTTCCTCTACAGTTACTTTAGATATGACTAGTTCTGCTTTGCAGATGGTTACCTATTGGCCAGGTTCTTCTTTTCTTTTGTTGTTCACAGCATAGTAAATCAAGTTTCCTTCAGTACTATTTTATTGTGATGCCAATATACAGTAGCCATGCACTTAGAAACTCTCTCTAGTAGCCGATTTACCTATATGAAGTCGCTCTGTATGTTCCACAAATGGTCTCTAAATATAATTCTAAGGATGATCCTCAGTTGTCACTTCTATATAATGATAAGATGCCTACATTATATTGCTATGACGACACTACAAAGAGAAAGTTCTTATGTTCTTATGAGGATTGCAATCAGTATGGGTGGTTTTTCTGCTATTACTTAAAGCTGTTTTTTTTTTGGCCAAAGTGTCTTTAACCCTTTGTGGTCCTATGTTGGACCAGGTCTGACATTACAATTTTCCCTTTCCAGTCCGATGTCAGACCCTGTCCAACATAATCAAAAAGACGTCAAGCACAGGTCTCTAGTTGTTTTTTCTCTGGAAAAAGCAAAAAACCTTTCATTGGCCAAGTGAGACCAATAGGAGCCGAATGAAGCCGACAAAAAAGGGGCATATCTGAGCAATACACATAGCCCCAGTACCACAAAGATAACATGGACACAAACAAAGGAGATAGCTGCTTCCGCATCCAGCTCTCAAAGAATATCACAGACATTTGCAGAGCTTTTTGAGATGTTATAGTAATAAAATAATGACTTGGATCACATTATTGAGGAGTTTGGTCAAAATGAGTGATCAAAAGAGGATTTATCAGTAGGCACAACTATAAAGTTGTATGTGAAAAATACAGCAAACAAGGGGTGGGGCTTTTGCTATGCAGCACATTTTAAACCTGTTTTACTCTGAAAAACAAATATTTTAAACAGCACATGTAAAATAAACAGCGCGTGTGAAAATAATTGGACCTGAGTGCCTGACAGCATTGAATAAATGGCCTGCATAACATAAGTCTATAGTAGGCAACACAACTGGAAGAGCTATTTGAGGAATTGCAATAACCATTCAGAATGATTGCCAACATCACAAAGGGTAAGAGAAAAGTAACACACATGATGAGCATGTACTTTAAAGCTACTCTTTAACATGAAACCAGAATTAAAAGAGGAGACAACCAGCATGTTACTTTACACCAATGGATCCTTTACTCCAATAGTAGATGGGCTTTGCAGTCAATTAAATAATGAATCAAATAAAAAACAGGATTTGATGCAACCTAACAACAAGCAAGCATAACACAATCAATTGCAAATAAAGTGAATAGAAAGCATGAGCAGTTTTCATTTGAACAAAAGCATAACTTTGACCCCTGTAAGCTTTTGTTATAAATAATACCATTTAGTGAAGGTACTGTGGGGTTTTGGCAAAGCAATGACATACTGTGTTTGTTTATTTATATATGACTACCTCTCCTGTCTATGGAACCCCAGTGAGACAAATACTTTAAATTCCCTGGCCTTAGCAGTGTTGGCTGAGACAGACAGACATAATGGAACATTTTTCTGTGCTCATCAAGGTAAATTATTTATTTTGAAATACTGTCAAATCACTGTTTATAATTTGAAGAGGTATTTCATGTTTTATTTGGAAGGAGTTCACCCTCTTTCAGACCAGACCAGTTTAGGTGTGTATTTCAAACCAATCCACTTTAAGAAAAAAAAAAACATAATACTTAACTCAGTGGCCATAATTTTGATGCAAATATCATTTTCATCTAGAATCCAGACTCACAGTTTTGTTGCCATTCCAAATCAGATTTAATGTAGATATTGAAGTTAATCTGTTTTATATTTGTAACTGTAAGCACTCATAGGAACAAAAAAGAACTGATGTTTATTACTTTGATTAAATACTGAGCAAATGGCTGTTTTTTTAAATAGAAATAAATTGGATTGACATAATGGAATACTCCTGTTTTCCTGTATTCTTGTTCAGTGACTCTCAAATACTTTCTAAGATTTGTGGAGTTGGATATAGACTTTTGGTTCAGTTTCAAGCCTTTCCATGTGATACAGTATATGGAAAACTAAAAGGGGTATATAATTCAATATGTTAACGTAACATTATTCAGCAGGTTTCATTTCAACTTTCTAAAGCAAAAATAGTTCATTCTATAGAGTGAAGCAAAACTTTTGGTCACAGCTGTAAGTGTTGTATTGCTAGGTTGCTGTACCCTGAGGTTAACAATTTATGACTAGTATTTACTGTAGCTGACAGTTAACCTCAGTGTTGACAAACTCTTACAGCAAATTGAATCCTACATTGTAACCATTAAAAGAATAGCCCTATTTCACAACTTGAAAATGACTAAGAATGAAAATGTAATGGTTGTAAATCTGGAATACAAAGTTTATTTTCATCAAGAGGGTTGAATGTAGTTTTATTTGCACACTGGGAAGCCCTGGTAAGTGGGGTTGATCTGCCATTACTGATGTGTGCCTTTTGGAACCCTACTTTATCTGATCTGATCAGAGATGTTAAAGGTGTTTCTACAGCATGATTCATTGAGCTGGCAGTGACCCTGTATGATATACAATACTGTGCAAAAGTTTTAGGCAGTTGTGAAAAAATGCTGTAAAGTAAGAATGCTTTCAAAAAAAATGTTAATAGTTTATATTTATCAATTAACAAAGTGCAAAGTGAGTGAACAGAAGAAAAATCTACATCAAATCAATATTTGGAGTGACCATCCTTTGCCTTCAAAACAGCATCAGTTCTTCTAGGATACGTCTCTACCAACTTTGCACAACTAGATTTGGCAATATTTGACCATTCTTCTATACAAAACTGTTCAAGTTCTGTCAAGCTCTTTGGGGAGCGTTGATCGACAGCAATCTTCAAGTCATGCCACAAATTTTCGATTGGATTTAGGTCGGGGCTCTGACTGGGCCACTCATGGACATATACCTTTTTGTTCCTTAGCCACTCTAGTGTAGATTTGGCTGTGCACTTTGAGTTGTTGTCATGCTGAAAGGTGAACTTCCATACAAGTTTCAGGTTTCTTGCAGAGAGCAATAGGTTTTCCTCAAGGACTTCTCTTTACTTTGCTCCATTCATTTTCCCTTCTATCCTAACAAGTGCCCCAGTCCCTGCCGATGAGAAACAACCCCATAACATGATGCTGCCACCACCATGCTTCACAGCAGGGATGGTTTTCTTTGGTTGATGTGCTGCGTTGGGTTTGCGTCAAACATAATGCTTTGCATTTAGGCCAAAAAGTTAAATTTTAGTTTCGTCAGACCATAAAACTTTTTGCCACATGATTACAGAATCTCCTGAGTGTTTTTTTTTTTTTTTTGCATACTTCAAATGGGATTCAAAGTGGGCCTTCTTGCGTAATGTCTTCCTTGTTGCCATCATACCACAGGCCAGATTTGTGTGCTAGGGATATTGCTGTCACATACACAATTTGACCAGTCTTGACCATAAAAGCCTGTAGCTCTTGCAAATTTGCCATTGGCCCCTTGGTAGCCTCTCTGATCAGTCTCTTTCTTGCTTGGTCATCCAGTTTGGAGGGACGGCCTGATCTAGGCAGGGTCTTGGTGGTGCCATGCACCTTCCACTTCTTAATAATCATCTTGACCGTGCTCCAAGGGATATTCAAGGCCTTTGATATTTTTTTATAACCATCCCCTGATGTGTGCCTTTCAACAACTTTGTCCCAGAGATCTTTTGAAAGTGCCTTGGTGCTCATGGTTGAGTCTTTGCTTTGAAATGCACTACCCAACAGAGGAAACCTACAGGAACGGCTGAATTTATCATGAAATCATGTAAATCACTACAATTTAACACAGGTGGAGGCCACTTAACTTGATGTGTGATTTTGAAGGTGATTGGTTACACCTGAGCTTATTTAGGATTGCTCTTACAAGGGGGGTGGACACTTATCCAACCAAGCTATTTCAGTTTTTATTTTTAATTAATTTTCTACAAATTTCTAGAATATTTTTTTCGTGCATGTATATGAATGCATATGAAGACAAAAGAATCTGAAGAAAGATTAACATGTAGCCTAGTTATTAGATGTCTGGCTCTGAAGGACAATGACAATTTACCACAAGAGGTCATTATTGTGCAGACAGCCTTTTTTATGCAATACTGCATCTGCTTGGTGATACCAATATTATTATGCAAAAAAAACAAAAAACAAAACAAAAAAAAAAAGTATGCTATCTACAAAGAGAGCTTTTCTTATATTTAATGCCAGTTATATTAATTACGCTGTGCTGTTTTATTTTTATTAAACATTTTTATCATTTAAATCATTCAAAAGTTCAGATATCACCGTATACCTAATATATAACAAAAGCATTAAAAGACTAGATACATGCTTATAGATATTGGTCAATATATTGGTTTGTCAAAATAGAAATACATGTTAGAATATGTGCTGAAAGGCTTTCTTGCAGTTCTCTTTTAGGTTTTATCTTAATTATTTACAATGAATGGGTAATACAGCATACACAATGCATGTTTCAACTGTTATCTTTTAGTCTGTTCATTACAGTGACACAGTGCATTTTTTATTTTTTTTTAATTATTTATTTCTTAGCAGATGCCTTTGCCCAGGGCAACTTACAGTTGTATACAAAATAAAATATGTATAAAGAATTACAATACAATTATACAAGATACAAAATACAATGACTTCAGTTCAAATAAGAGCAAATACAAAACAGAGCTGGATGAGCTGGAGAGGACGGGTGGCGGACACAGGGAGGTCAGCCAGGTGGGAGTTGCAGTAGTCTAGATGGGAGAGTACCAGGGCCTGGACGAGAAGTTGCGTGGAGTAGTTGGTGTGGAAGGGTGGGATTCTTCGTATGTTGCTCAGGAAGAATCGGCAGGTGCTTGCTAGAGTGGAGATGTGCTGGGAGTAGGAGAGGCAGGGGTCCAGGGTTACTCTGAGGTTCTTGGCTGAGGAGGAGGGCGAGAGCATGATCAGTTCCAGAGGAATGGAGATAGAGAGGTCAGAGGAAACGGAAGATGAGGAGGGGTAAAAAAGAGGTCAGATTTAGAGAGGTTGAGTTTGAGGTGATGCGAGTCCATACAGGAGGAGATAGCAGACAGACAAGTAGAGATACAGGAGGGTATGGTGGGGTCAGTGTGTGGGGGGGGGGAAGATCTGAGCATCATCAGCACAGAAATTGTATGAGAAACCATAGGATGCAATGAGGGGACCCAGGGAGCAGCTGTAGAGAGAGAACAGGAGAGGAACCAAGACTGATCCCTTGGGGACTCCTGTTGAGAGAGGGTGAGGTGTGGAGGTTGAGCTATACACCTGCTTAGGGAAGGCCTACAATTCTTCTTTTGTCATCACAGACTGAGGACCAATACCTTTATGTTTAACCGGAGAGACGCCTTTCTTTTCCTCTTTTCCTCTTAATGAAATATAAGTCACGCTACAGCCCACTCAATTGCATATAGTGTTTGTTTGTTTTTTGGGTTTTTTTTTGTGGAAAAAGACATCACTTGCTTTGCACAAGCTGTGGTTCACGCCACAAATAAAGACTCATTATTGGCCTTAATTGAAGCTGCTAGGTATACAATGGCAGTGATGCTATTAAACAAGTGGGACAATTTTAACTGTTTGTTTCCATGGAAGCTTATGAAGGAAAAATAGGTTCTAAAGACAGATTTAGTACCTATTAAAAGCAGACTGAAATACATGACAAGGCTGGGCCTCAACCTATGAGCGAGCAGCTCTCCTCGGGCAGCCAATGTTTAGACTATAAACATAAAATAATGAAATACATCTGCACTGTCAACTGTCCATCCTGTTTCCTTGCTTTAATGATAATTGTAGTGGAGCAGGAAATATAGAAAACTGTATTGTTTGGAAAAATATGCAAAAAGTCAAGCCTAATTTGCAAGATCAGATCTTATCATTTTTTATATTATCAAATGTTGAATGATTTTCAAAAGTCTTTGCAGCAAGTTCTGCTTTAATTCTCTACTATTGGCAAACATCCTTCAGTTGTTTTCATTGAACAGTATGTTACTTAACACCAGAATGACCAGAGAAATACTCTCTAGAAGCACCTCATCAGCTTTCTGACTGCTGTATTCAAAACACTGTAAACAGTATAACAAAAAGAGAAACAGTTTTTTTTTGTTTGTTTTTTATTGAGTACGCCACAAACATCTGAACAACCGAAGCATATATTACAATTTTCCCTTTCCAGTCCAATGTTGGGCCCTGTCAATTATCAAAAAGATGTCAAGCACAGATCTCTAGTTGTTTTTTCTCCGGAAAAAGCTGAGAAAACCTTTCAAAGGCCCAATGAGAATAATAGGAGCCGAATGAAGCCGAAAAAAAGGTGCATGTAGCAGGGCTAGGAGCCCTGTACAGGAGAAGGGGGGAGGGAAAAGCCCTGCTCCTATAAAGTGTATTTGTTTTTATTATTATTATTATTATTATTATTATTATTATTATTATTATTATTTTTATTATTTTATTATTATTTTTATTTATTTATTTATTTATTTATTTATGTGATGGCGAAAGCAGTGTTATTGTTTATTTGTATTTATTTTAAAATGTCTGTGACGGCATAGCCGTGCGTTTGTTTTATTTCTGGCAGAGGTGAGATTAGGCAACTCGTCCTCTGCCAGTGTGTAATTAAAAATAAATCCTTGTGCAGAAGGTGGCCATCTCCCAAATTAACTTTAAATGATTAATTTGTTGCTAATCTGGAGATGGTCACCTGCATATAAACCTGCAGCTCTCTGCACTTCGGGGTTGGTGTACAGAGGAGAGTACGGAAGTGTACGGGCGAGAGAGAGAGAGACAGAGAGAGAGAGAGAGAGAGAGAGAAAATTTAAAACAAAACTAAAACAAAACATATAGGATCAGTGAAGGCGATTGCCCAGCCTGACCTGGCTTTTGTTGTATTTTGTATTTGTGACTTGTTTTTGTTTATCTTTTTTATTTGGCTGTGTAAGCAAGTGTCTTTTCATTTAAATATTTATTTTATTTTTATATTTGACAAAAATACGTCGCATGCCGCCTCTCTTTGCACCACAGTTACCTTGCCTTTGTTTCCTTCCTGCATTTGGCCGGACATCACCAATTGGCTATTCTGTCACAGGGCATATCTGAGCAATACACTAAAGCCCCTGCACCACAAAGATAACATGGATACAAAAAAGAAGATAGCTGCTTCCGCATCCAGTGCTCAAAGAATATCACAGACATTTTCAGAGCTTTTTAAGATGTTATAGTAATAACATAATGACTTGGACTGTATTAACGAATGATCAGGAGAGGATTTATCAGTATGCCCTACTATGAAGATGTATGTGAAAAATACAGCAAACAATGGGTGGGTATTGGCTGGAGATGCAGTATTGATGTCCTTTAGCTACGCAGTTCCTTTTAAACCTGTTTTACTCTGATTTATTATTTTTATTTTAAACAGCGCATGTGAAAATAAACTGGACCCGACGTGCATGACTGGCGCTGAATACATGTACCGCTAAGGGTTAATGCAAGAGAACCCTTGATTTAAATCCCCGATTGTTAATTAAAGTTTTGCCATTTCAATAGAGGTTTTTCTCATATTCAGAATTACTGACACTGGCCTAAAAAGCTTTATGAATGAGAATTAGTGCAACTTGGGGGAAAAAAAACTGAATGTGTCTATTTCCTAATTAGGTAATTGAATGCTAATTGAGAAATGGCCACTATATAAAGGGAAGAACATCCTTTGTTTGTTGGAGGATTTTGGAAGGAGCTTTGTATGTGAAAGTCCAGTGAAGGCACTGCTCAGCCCATACAAACAAAGAATTTATTTGAAAGAATTGTGTTTTGTTTCTATGATTGGTTTACTCTTTGCATCTTAATAAAACAGTGCTTTCACTGCAGCTACCTGACTTGTAGTCCCATTCCCTGGCACTATCCAGGCACAGTATCAAATAAAGTTCCTTCATGTCAGCAGTTTTTTTAAATAAAACTCCTTCTAATACACTTCCTCTTGGTGTTAGTTGAGAACAAATCTGAAAAGCACTTTACCACAACCCGAATGAGTCCTGGAATAAATATGGGCTTGATTTGGATCACATGTTCTAGATATTTTACAGTGGTGTGATACAGACTTAAAAGCATTGTTCAGCTGTGCAAAACAAACTATAACAAACCTAATCTTTTCTTAAACATAGGAATATGTTGAAAAATCCAACTTGGGTAGAGAACTACTTTTAACTCTTGAGGAATGTGCAGTTTGTCCTCACATTCAGACAGTTCAAACAAATCTAGCTGTTGCATGAGAATCAGTCCATAGCTCTGTGGTTAGAATACAAATGAGGCCAAGCCTAGATTGGATTATAGTAACAATGGGCCACTACATCAGCTCCTCTATTTTTTCCCAAATTATTCAAATACTGTACTTAATTACATTAACATCTTCCCCATGTAGAAAGCAAGTGTTTTAACAAAAAGGCTGCATCACCCCTTATACAGTATGTAGCATTTGGTTTGGTGTGGAGCTGTTTGAAATGTATCATTGTTTGTTGTTATGTAATGATGCAGCTTTCAGTGAGGGCGAGAGTGCTGATGAACAGATGCAGAAGAATAGAAAAAAAGTAATCTGTAAAGCAGACTGGGTCTTTTTAATAATGTTCACAGTTCCAGGTTTTTATACATTACTGCCACTATTGAAATATATTAATCCTGCTGGCGTTTATCCCTGATTTATTGACTCCCTTAATAACATTAGTAAATAAAATAAAATTACAGTTGAAAGAGGTTTGCCATTGAGTAGACATATGAGTTCTAGGGTGGTCTTAAAGTAGTCAGGTTTAGAAAAATATAGCGTTACACACCCCCGCGTGTTGCTACAACTGTTTAAATAATGTACCTGTAATTTTTCTTTTCATTGTTAACATCCGGACAACTTTTTACACTTATAACTTTAAAGTCTGTTTCAAAGCGCTTTTCAAAATGTCTGCTCTATTGCACTGATAACGTAAGGATTATTGCCTACATTGTCAAACAGGTAACACAGCAATAACAATCCATGATGTAGTACGGAACCAAAAAGCCAGATCATTGCTCTGTTTTTAAAAAAAAAAAAATATCGCTTTTCCTGCAGTGATTTAGACGACAGACCTCAAACCTCGATGCACTAGACCGGCCATTTTGAAAACAGCTTTGAAACAGACTTTAAAGTTATAAATGTAAAACATTATCAGGATGTTAACAATGAAAAGAAAAACTACAGGTACATTATTTAAACAGTTGAAGCAACACGTGGGGACATGTAACGCTGTATTTTTCAGAATCCCGCTACTTACTCTTTAAGATTGCTGTTATAGATCACACTGGTTTTAAAATGTATAAAAACAAGATCTTACCATATCTATAATTTCACTGCTATTTATTTGTCTAAACAAATATTACAGCACAATATGAACCCCCAGTTGCATGCAGGATTAAATATAATAGATTTCACTATTGGCTACATACCTACCCCTGGCTAGCAAATGTTTTAAATGCTCTTATTGTGTTTTTTTTAGTTTTTGTTTTTTTTTTGTTACATCAAGCTGTAAGCATGGGGAAGTGTGACAGGGTGCTCATGTCACATGTGTGGGTAGCCGCTGCTTAAGGAATACAGAGAGAAATGGGAGGTGGAGTTGAAACACCAGCACAGGCGTGCAGGATTTATTAATACAAAAGAAAGTAAATAAACAAAGGGGTCATGTGACATTACCAGCGATGGTAACGCACAGAGGACACATACAGCAAGCTATACAAAATGCAAAATAAAACACTGTACAAAAACCACAAATAAAAGGTGCCCCACAGGGCGAGAGTCAACAAAGAGTCCCGCTCCAGGACCCAGCTACACTCCGTAACTCGCTCTATACATTACTTGGGATCATTATCCCCTAAACTAACCTACTTATGAGCTGGTATTCATATGATGACTCCTGCTGCTTCATATGGCCTTGGCTGGGCATTGCCTTCAAAAGCACCTCTTGCAGTTTCAGGGTTGCGTAGCTGTCGTTCCTGCAGAGCGGATTCTCTCCTCCTGAGCATACACAGCTCCCCCTCTGTAGCATGGCATTGCAGTCGCCCAACGCAATCCCTACTGGATTTTTTTATGCTAACAAACACTCAGTCGAGACCCACCCACCTGCTGATTGAGGACCGGCACAGCCAATCACTTGCTGCCCTTCCCCTCAACCAAGCCTAGCAGGCAGTTAGTCTCAATTGAGTGCCTGTCTGTAAACATTAATTTAATCACACCCATCAATTTCCCATTGTGTTGGACAATCGACCTGCAAACAGGAAGTTAGAAGTGTAATGTTTAAATACAGCTGCTATTGTACAATTGTTTCTTTAGTATTGCAGCAATACTTGCAGCAACTTTTTTTGCTTCCCAAGTTCCCAGTCATGTGGTTCAGGAGACCTTTATGTAGACTTTATAAATAAAAATCAATCAATCCGTTTATAAGTCACTGAAGAGCTTGGTGAAATGCAGAAGAGATTTGTTTCTTACTGTGAGGGAGCACCCTCACTGGCGCATGACAATGGGTTGTGTTATATTTAATTTACTCGGGGGTGGTGTGTTTATTGTTGCAGTATGTAGCTGTGTTAGTTTAATTCTGTGTGCAGCTTAGCCATGGTGTTTTATATCAATAATGGTATATTGCATAATAACAGTAAATAAAACCCTAAATATTTAACGTCAAGAAAATAAACGAAACGCTTACATGTTTGTAGGTACTATTATGCATTGTTAAAAATACTGTGCGTGGGAGGTTTTATATGTGATGTTTTATATATGTAACTATTTAAAGATATATTTTTTGTTATAAAAAGAAATGGTACTAAATTGTTTAAATAAGGCTGTTAATGTGGGTGTGGCTAGCGCTTTAAAAGGAAAAAAATGAAGAGGAGTGACCAATATGGGAATCAATGCTTAATATTGTTTGAAAGAAAATAAATGCTTGTACCGTAAAAACAAAAGAAGGGAAGCTCCGAGTGTCTCGGTGATCCTGACATGACTCGGACTTGTTGGCCCGTTACACTTACCTCTTTTTTATCAAATAGTTTATACTACCTTGACCAATCCCCTCTCTGTTTTCAAATGAAGCTTTTGGTAAATGGTTCAAAACAGGTTAAACATAATTTAGCCCTCATGTGAATCTGACCTACACATCTAATAAGATAACTCACAACAAATGATGTATGACATCACTGGAAATAATGGGACCATTTTATTTATACACCACATCTCCATATATATATATATATATATATATATATATATATATATATATATATATATATATATATATATATATATATATAGGGCCTATTCACAAAGCTAGCTGGTGAACTAAGTACAGTAGACATCCTGGAAGCCTTTCTAAATGGTTTAAGCACAGTGATACAATTTCTCCACCACAGAAAAAAAAGACAAAGCTCATTTTACCAGTCAGCTGAAACATAGGAGGGGGTCTGTTTTAACCAAATCCACATTAATCCTGCTGCTGTTTTCCCAAAGGGGTGATTTATTGACCTGTTATTGACAGCACAAAATACAATAACAATAGAATGAGTAAAACAAAAAACATATGCCAACAAATACAGACATAAAAAACATATTTCATAACAGCATTTGTCTGCTTCCCCTTCCCCTTTGGCCCTGTATTTCTTTCAGTGCTTGGCAGCAGACCCTGGTGTTGAGTATTCTGGACTAGGTTAGCCTTTTCACTTCGGTAGAACCCATGCTAGAATAAAATTCCAGTAGCTATCGTGGATCTTCTATCATTGATATAAATTATACTGATTTCAATTAACTACTTTGCCAAGTCATGTTTATTACAAACTTTAAAAGCTTGTCTGGTTTGGCCATCCTGTACCATGGTAACCAATTGACAGACTCATTATTGGTATATATGTATATGGCACCAAAACATTGTCAACATATTTTTCAGTGTAATACCATTGTCATTATTATTCCATAAATGACAATGAAACCATTCTGCTCTACAACGGTGCCGCACCATAGTAGATGTAGCTTGAGATAATATCTTAATATTTACAGTCATGATTTCCCTTATATAACATTGGATTCTTTTTTTTTATTTCCCTTTTCTGTACATTTTCTGTTGTCAAGAAACATTTCTATTCAAGCTACCCAGCTGTCACAAAAATATCTGTGTGGTATGTTTTGAGACTAACACAAAAAAACAGTTTAGAAACGTTTGTAAAGAGGCCACACAATACAGCCTGAGCACAGAAGATCTTTAAAGACAGAACAAAGTAGGTCAGATCATTCTGTCTGCTAATGTACTTAAAAACAAAAGCACAGTTATCATATTCAGCTGTCTCTTGTGTAAGAATTGGGTGTGCTATTAATGTTAATTAGATAAAATGTATTTGTCACTTTGCTATAACATTTTATTTGAATTATTCTTTAGGCAGCATTCATAATATCTTCAGAACGGGTAAATAAGACCATGCTAATCGTAACTTCATAAAAATAAAAAAAGTGTAAATTATTATTTGTAACATGTGGTCAAACATTTGTTATAAACAAAATTACTGTGTTTGGAAAACCAGCATTTCAACTGCATTTTTGTAACTCTAGCTGTTAACACCTTTACTGTAATGATTGATATCTATAAAGCAATATGATATGACAAGAATCTGTTACTAAAAAAAAAATGTATTCTTAGAGAACTAAAAAAAAAAAAGTCTTGCCATTGTGAACCCTCCATACACACCTTTAAAAAAGAAAGCAAGACAAAGAAAAAACAAACTCCCGATGGATAGGTTAAGTACTGGCTGTCAAGCTAAAGAGAAACACTATAATAAAAAGTACTTCAGACTAAACATTTACACACTGTCTGCTCACCCAGGGTTTGATTTCCTTAATACTGCCAGGCTGTGGGTTGTGAGCACAGTTGTTTTAGACTCTGCTAACACTTCACAGCTTTACACTCAGAGCCTTTAAGTTGCATTCCAACAGTGTGCAAATGATAGACTTTGTAGGTGAAGATATTTAAACAGTGTGATTGTTTTTTTTTTCCATTGATACCTTGAATGTTCTAGTTGAGCATTGGTTGCTTACAACAGCTTGCTATGGGGCCACAATTTACTGTTTAAATTTTTTTATTATTATTTTCTGAGGCAAAGACGAGTCCTGCTCAAAGCTGCTCTCAAAAATGTAATTCCCCATGGTAGGCTATAATCAAAGTGTAATTAAGTATAAAATAATTTATTGTAAAGCATTGTACAGCAAACCAATACAAATCACAAAAGTACTGCAAACCATGAATTCATTTCAAGAATCAGTTCAGGCAACATTCAATTTATACTCATATTGGTGATATTTCTAAACAAAAAATAACTTATTCGTCATTAACTAATGCTTTTGTTGGGGTTATAATTGGTGTTTGCTTCATTTGAATTTAATTGTAAATTGTATTCATTTGTAATTACATTTTAATTATATAAACCGTTACCAGAACATTTTTAGAAAAGGGATGTTCCTTCTCCAGTGCACTTTTGCTGGATCAGCCAATCACGATTTCTAATCATAGTTCAAATAGCCAAAGTGAAATTTTGACTCTATTAAGGTATTGTAGTGCATCACCACCCCAAGAGGGGTGGCTGAGACAAGGACCAGCTTCCCAGGGTGAGCCAATGATAGGAACCCCTTAGGCTGGAGAATTGAGGCAGCAATGCTGGTTGGGGTTGTATCAAGACAAGTAAAATAGAATATTGTTCTTACCAGCAAAGACATTGCCCTGGGAAAATGTGGTGCATGATTCATTACATTTATTTCCATACTTTCTTTTCAGTCATACCCTTCAGATTTAGTTTTAAGTTACAGCATTACTGGGGTATATTTGTGTACTGCAAATAGAAGAGTACTGTAAATGTATGATGTTTATTTACTGTGCATTTCACTTTGTGATTTTACATAGACAATAGCTAAAATGTTCAGTGCCTATAAAATCCACATGTTTGTACTACTATTAAAAATGATATGGATGTGGATTTTGTATTTCCCTAAATCCCACTGTGGGTCATGAAGGCATGAAAGCTTTGTAAATATGTTTCATGGCCGTTTATAGTAGCAAAGGTTAAGACTGCTACGAGATTGAAAAGAGTCAAGCTTGCAGTTCAAAGAAACAAGTTTTAAGGTTGTAGTGCAGATGTACAGCTTTTGTCAAAAGTTCTGCATCACCATATAGAATGAACTAATTTTAAAGCTGAATTCTGCATCACCATATAGAATGAACTAATTTTAAAGCTGAATTCTGCATCACCATATAGAATGAACTAATTTTAAAGCTGAATAATGTTATGTTAACATATTGAATTACATACCTGTAACAGGGAGATGTTACCTGTGTGGGTCGTCACTGAATAATAATGAGTCAGTGTCACAAAGATGGCCGAAGTGGGCGGCGTCAGACCAGGAAATAAAATACACAAAACAGGACTGATGAAATGAAATGAGGATGGCGCTTGCTTGCGCCAGTTTATTGTAAAATAAAACAGTTTAAACAGACAGAAAAACAGGACACGGCACTTTATGCCAAAACAAATAGACATAAACAAAACGAACTACATAGATAACATACGGTGAGCAGATATTTAACTTTACGTTCTTATTTACCATTATCTAATACCTCCATCTCCAATCCCGTTCTCCACTCACCGAACACCCAACCGCGAGTATGTGAAAACGTGCATCTATATATACTGTTGTGCTGGGATTCAATTACTAATTAATTATTCACTTGAATCCCAGCACGTACACTACATTACCCTCTCTATACTGGTTGGGATCCATATTCCCTAATCTAAACTACTGCTCTTGCTCCCACAGTCCTGGCCTCCCGGCAACTCCAGGTCTTTCCAACTGTCCTCACTGGGCAGTGCCTTCACAGTCCCTGTCTTGCAGTTGAACAGTTCTGTAGTAGTTATCCTGCGGAGTGGACACTGTTCTTTTCAATGTAAACAAAGCACCTGTCTGTGTAACCATGGCGGTGCAGTTGCCTCAAGTTGTGGTGCAGACGCTTATTTATTGTATTACGCGCAGCCTCCCCGGGCATGCCTCTTAGCCAATCTAGACCTCCCGATCAGGTTTGAGGGCTCTGACCCACAGACGCCACTGTTGCCAAGGGGTGAAGTGGAGGCATCTCCTCCTCGCTGGCCATCGGGACAGCAGCTCCTCCTTTAGCCCTCTGGCAGGCAACTCCTACTCTAGGACACCGTTCCTCCTCTGGCTCTCTAGACGGCAGCTATTATTCTATCAAGGCCCCAGCCACGTTCTCAACGTGGCAGGTATGGAATTAACTTCATCCCAGCCAAACTTAAATTCAGAATACAAGCTATTTACACCTGCAGGGCTTCCATCCTGCCATATGTTCATATAGTTCATATATTTTTTTTTAAATTATGTCTCAATCCTAAAATTCTAGGTGATGCACAATTTTTGACTATATCTGTACAGTAGTCTCTAGAATGCTGACAAACAAACATACATGTCCCTTGCAGCAATGGTTCTTCCCCAATTACATGTGCCTTTTACATTGACAGTAATGGGTCTAAGCACTTTCCATACTTCCTACTGATATTATAAAATGTTTTAATGCCGCTGTTCTTAGTCAAGTATTTTAACGACAAACCAAAAGAGCAATACTGTAATAGGACACCAAGGGTTAAATTCTCAAAGCCTTGACCTCCAAATTTGGATTGTTTTCTAGTCGGAACCATGTTTCCTATTTTTCTTTTTGTTTTCCCCTTATTTAATTTGCTATGTTGACAGGGCAACACCTCCCCATTGGTGTCAGATACCTGGGATATACCTAATGTGCACAAGTGGTTCAAAGACATTGTTGTGTTTTAAGGTGGTGTCGGACTTTGTTTTAAAATGCTGCGAGAGAGAGAATCCATATGGCAGAGCACCAACCTCATCTCAACTGGAGGATTGGGAAAGCTGGAAAGGTTGTGGAGGCAGGCTAACCCAGAAGTCTGGGGCCCGTGCCACGTAGGGCGGGGTGGGGTAGCAGCATGTGGGAAAGCTTAACTGCAGGTGCCGGGGAGCTTTGTACGTCTGCATCAACACATGTCAGCCACCCCGGACGGTCTCCACGAGCCCAGCTGATTTCTGGCCCCCAGGAAGAAAAGAACCTCACTGCCACTCTACATGTCTTCGCTCTGGATTAAGTGTGGTTTTAGGTAGATTTTTTATTATTTTATTTTTTTTTATAAAATCTAGTTAGTATTAAAGGAGGGCTAGATTAGAGTTGTAATGTAGGTGTAAGAAAGTAAAACATCCTTAGTAATCATTAGATAGGTGACATGTTCGGTTTGTTGTCATAGCATGAATGTGTGAGTTTCAGTGTATGTACTAGGAGGTACCACGTGTTTGTGGCGGTGGGAGGAATCAGCAGCCTCTTGCCAATTTTCATTTGAGGCGAGTGATCTGAGGTCGGGGAAATGTACCAGCCCTGAAGGGTAGTCCCTATAGAAGTATGGGACTGGCACTATGCCCCATAGTTCAGGAAGTAGTTTCTGGCCTCATACATTAAGGTAGGTCATTTGGCTTGCCTTAGCTAAATAATCCTTGTTTTGTTTTTTTTACTCACCTAGCAGCATACGTGAGGTTTAGGTACCAAACAGCACTGGTGGTTAGGCCATGACGTTGATAATTAAGAGGTGGAGATAGGAGGACAAATAGTGGAGTCAAGCACAAGTGACATAGTTCAGAATAGAGTGTGCCAAGAAGAAAATTGCATTAAATAGGTTGTATTAGCTCTGGTCTGGATAGAGTAGGGATCTTAGTTCTCTGTGACTGCAAATTCCAGAAAGCACAATTAAGGACGCCTTTAAATGATAATTTAACAAAAGTTATTTGGCATAATCTTGGTATGAGGTATATACAGTATTAGGGTGTGTCCACCTTTTATAGAGCAGCAAGTTGTAGCATTGTTTAGACTCTTGATTTGAACTCTATTTTCCTGCAGTGAAAAAGTCTGTGTAATTTATACTTGTGCTTGAAGACCCAAGAGTTCACTGGGGAATATGACCAGTCCATTCCTAGAATAAGTATATTTTTGTTTCAAAAGGCAGGTGGTAAAAACCTGTAGCTGAAAATGTTATTTAGAAACTAGCAGATGGTCCTGGGAAAGATTTATGTTCGGAAAACGAATGCAGCATCTCCTGGGCTTCATTGTTCCAGATATGAACGACTTCTTTCCGACAGCCTTCAAACATGTCATTTTACCATAATCGGTTCTTACATAGACTTCAATGTTCATTTCACGATGCCTTAAAATTAATGGGAAAAATAACAGAAATGCAAGGAAGGATCAAGTTTTGTGGTAGTTACTCCTGCCAAGTAAGATTAAAATAATGACTGGAGTAACTACCGTGACTCTCCATACTTGACCATTTTTATGAGAAAACTAGGGTACCACCAAAGCTATACCAATTGTTTTTGCTTTTTCAATATATATTGTGACCATAGACGTGGGCTGGTCACGAATGGCAAATATGTGGGTCCTAGCATATTACAGTATACAGAACCAGTTTGCCAGATTGAGCAGGGAAAGACTACATCTCCCAAAAAACAATGCAGGAGTTGTTGTTAATATGGCCTACAAAAATGGCAAGCACCAAAGAAACTACAAGGACTAGGAGTGCATATGGTTTAATTGAAATGTTAACCAGAACAGCTGCAGGTGTTTAAGAGGTGTTAATTTTGTAAGTGGCTGGACTGGTTGACAATAAAAGGAAATGATCTCCTTTGATCAGGGTCGAGCTGGAGGAGGCTTATGGTCTTTGCGGTTAGACTTTGTGGAGAAAGGAGAAGTTAAAAAAGACAAAAAGAAATATGGTGGAACAAGTTTAAAACTGGTAACTGCTTAGCTACCCAGTGGATAAGAGACATAAAGGGGGGGGAGAGTGAAGTCAGATCTCCAAATGGAGATAGGTGTTTGTGACGGGGAACTGCCCTGTCTATATGAATGTGTTTGGAACTGGCAGGGAGGGGGTTAAATTCCTCCCTGCCAGGAAAACATGTGAGAATGTGGCTGGAGCTCTAATTGAATGATTAGTAATTATTGATTAATTGGGCTCCAGCCACAGGGGATAAAAGCCAAGGGAGAGGCCCTGGCTGGGAGGTGTTGTTTGGGAGTTTGCTTTGTGTTGGAGAGTTTTTGTGTTTAGAAGAGAGGAGTGTCTTGTTTTAAGACTTGGCTCCTGACCGTTTATTTTGTAAGTTCATTTTAATTATTTATGTTTGAACCTCTTTCTGTTGGCCCTTGTGCCTGTTTATTTGATTATTTTATTTAATAAATAACTTTATTTTTGACTATACATGGTCTCTGAGCCTCAGACCTCTGTCATCCTGTCACAGTGTTGATTTGTTTTTGCTTTGTACAAATGAATATACAAGCACTGTACTGCTTTATTTCATTTCTGTGGTCCTGTGAGTCTATTTTACTCCAAAGACAGTTTGCATATGATCGCATACATGTCGATATTTAGATGAACTAGGGAATGCAATTTCAGTGGATGCTTACTTATGGAGTGGCAGCATCAAAATGAATCACTCGTTAGGTTTGGATAAAATAAAACCGATAAGTGGAAGGCATATCTGATCAAAAACATTTCACATGTACAAAATGGGATAGCCCCACCTAGAGGCTCAGAGCAGTATTTTTTTTTTTAATTCGTTTTTTTTTTTAATTTTGGAGTTGTTGAGCGGAGAGCAGAATGGGCAAAAGGCAGAGGCAGCAGCAGCCACCTTCACCACCCCAAGCCCTGTGGGAGGACCCAGCGAGCTTGTTCCCGTGGTGCACCTAAAGCAGGAAGGAAGACCACCGGTGGAGATCCTGTCCGGATGGGCCATTAGGTGACTGGTGTGGGCGCTGTGAGCTGGATGGCCACAGGTTGGCAGGATGCCCCCACAACCTGGACCAGGAGCATCTACCAACCCTGTCCTCAGCAGCCACCCCACCAACACCGCCTTCACCACCATCACGAGAGCCTCCCCAGCCCGAGAGGGAGGAGCCCAAGAGGTAGGAGTCGGTAAGTCCACGGCCCGAGCAGGAGGAGTCGGTGCATCCACGGCCCGAGTGGGAGGAGCTGGTATGTCCACAACCCAAGAAGGGGAAGCCCACAGGCCCAGGGCTGAAGGGACCCGCAGGGAAAGAATACAGGCTGTTCCCACCACCACCACCAGCAGAGGAGGATTACCTGCTGGGCTCGCCTCCACCCTCAGGGGGGGACTGCCCATCGCTCCCACCACCACCAGCAGGGGAGGAGTGCCTGCTGGTGCCACCTCCACCAGCAGGGGAAGAGCGCCTGCTGGTGCCACCTCGGCCAGCAGGGGAAGAGTGCCTGCTGGTGCTTCCCCCGCCAGTAGAGGGAGAACAGCGGGTGCTGCCTCTCTCTCCACCGCCAGCAGAGGGAGAACAGCCAGAGCTGCCTCCTCCCTCCACCAACAGTAGAGGGGGAACAGCCGGAGCTGTCTCTCCCTCCACCACCAGCAGAGGGGGAACAGCCGGAGCTGTTTCTCCCTCCACCGCCAGCAGAGGGGGAACAGCGGGAGCTGTCTTCCTCAACCACCAGCAGAAGATGCTGGAGGTCTCTCCCAGCCTCTGTACCAGCTGCTAAGGGGAGTGCGGAGACAAGCTGCCCGGCGGCTAAGAGGCACAGCACTGCCCAAGGATGCCTGCATAGCACCATCCAAGGATGCTCCGACCACTTCACTCGGGGATGCTTGTTCGCCATCACCTGGGGTTGCCTTCCTGCCCGCATCGCCTGGGGTTGCCTGCCTGTCCGCATCGCCTAGAGAAATTCTCAGTGTGCTTTCTCCTAGGAATGCTGGTCCACCGTCGCCTGGGATCGCTGCTGGTCCACCGTCGCCTGGGGTTGCTATTGGCCCGCCATTGCCCGGGGGGAAGGTGCTGCTGTCCCGAAAGTTAGAGAGGATGGAGCTACCATCCCGAGAGCCGAAGGGTCCAGCGTCACCAGGGGGTCCAGGTTTGCCAGGGGGTCCAGTGCCGCCAGGGGTCCAGCATCGCCAGCGTCGCCGGAGGGGCCAGGGGGTCCAGAGGGTCCAGAGGGAGCCGGGCCGCCGTTCCCGTCTCCACCACCAGAGGGAGCCGGGCCGCCGCTCCTGTCTCCCAACAGAGAGTCTCCGGTCATAAGGATTCAGTCCCGCCGGGAGGACGCCAGATGGAGCACAAAATATTCCACCTTGGCCTGCCCCATGGACCACGGACATCTCCCTATCCCAGGAGCGGACAGAGAACTTTGGGACTTGAGGGGGGAGGTGGCCGTTGGGGCCATGTGTGCTTGGCACAAGGGGGGTGGGGGGGGGGGGGGGGGGGGGGGGGGGGGATATGTGACGGGGAACTGCCCTGTCTATATGAATGTGTTTGGAACTGGCAGGGAGGGGGTTAAATTCCTCCCTGCCAGGAAAACATGTGAGAATGTGGCTGAAGCTCTAATTGAATGATTAGTAATTATTGATTAATTGGGCTCCAGCCACAGGGGATAAAAGCCAGGGGAGAGGCCCTGGCTGGGAGGTGTTTTTTTGTTTGGGAGTTTGCTTTGTGTTGGAGAGTTTTTGTGTTTAGAAGAGAGGAGTGTCTTGTTTTAAGACTTGGATCCTGACCGTTTATTTTGTAAGTTCATTTTAATTATTTATGTTTGAACCTCTTTCTGTTGGCCCTTGTGCCTGTTTATTTGATTATTTTATTTAATAAATAACTTTATTTTTGACTATACATGGTCTCTGAGCCTCAGACCTCTGTCATCCTGTCACAGTGTTGATTTGTTTTTGCTTTGTACAAATGAATATACAAGCACTGTACTGCTTTATTTCATTTCTGTGGTCCTGTGAGTCTATTTTACTCCAAAAAAAGACAGTTTGCATATGATTGCATACATGTCAATATTTAGATGAACTAGGGAATGCAATTTAATTGGATGCTTACTTATGGAGTGACAGCATCAAAATGAATCACTCGAGCTAGGTTTGGATAAAATAAAACAGATAAGTGGAAGGCATATCTGACCAAAAACATTTCACACGTACAAAATCAGCAAAGTTAAAATAAAGCGGTCGTCCTATCCGTCCCACTTAGTTGTCCCTCATGCTCCAAAGCACACTTTGCACTTGTTTAGCTACAGGTCCCTAGAACTCAAAACATTCGGCTCAAGAGCTTTCTGCTGTTATGCCCCAAAAGCCTGGAATGCCCTCCCAGACGAAATCCGACATGCAGACTCAACTGTTTCTTTTGGTCAGCTACTGAAAACCCGTTCAGAGCTACCTTTAACTGTTAGAAGTGTCCTTTTGATCTTTTTATGTGAAACGCTCTGCGATATGAACACATGAAATGCACTATATAAGTGCAAGACATAGATAGATAGATAGATAGATAGATTAATGTGTTCAAGGGCAATTTCAATGTTTTCAGAGCAACCCAGTAATATTGCTTTAAAAACAGACTTTAAAGACTAAAAACAGTCAATGTGAAATTCCAAACATCTATTCCATTAGTGAAAAAGCATGAAAGCGTCTGTTTAACCTTGAACTTAATACTTTCAGAAAGCCATTGAAATGTTTGAAGAAGTTTTAAGAAAAGGTTTAAAGGTATTCTTTATGGGTCAAAGACGGATTGTAACTTGTGATCACATAAGATTCTTGCGTTGTTCAAATGCGTTAAGTTGTTCAAATGCAGTGCACACTTTCAAGTTAGCCCTCTAGTTACTGTATTCAACAAAGCAATTGGTGGTCATTCAAGATGACATTCAGTAAGGTTTGTATATAAAGAAATGTAATGTGTGTGTAATCTCGCCTTGAGTACATCTTGGATTCCCTTTGAGAAGTCTAGGTCCCTTTCTATGAAATTCTAATAATAAGCAAAGGAAGTTCTAAATTAGCCAAATTATGTTAAATGAGGGATACGACCAATGCCAGAACAAGATACCTGGTGTTTGTGTGGCTGATACAAACTAGATCAGAGCACACTGTGAACAGTGCAATGTGTAGTCTGATGCCAAATAAGTATGGCCACACATGTATAAATAATATCATTGTTGAGGGGAATTCAATTGTAAATAAAGTTATTTTAGTCTGTGCGGTTGGTTTATTTATAGTAGAAGCAATCTGGACCAAGTTACCTGCCCCATTAAGGGAGTCTATTGGTCCCATGGGATTTGTGAACCATTTATCGTCTAATTCTTTTTTTTAAATGACACATTAAAAATAATAAATTTTTCCTTTTTCGATGTTCCCCCTTGTATGAATTCAATGATAGATAAACTTTGTATATACTGGAAACATGTGCAGAGGATATTTTTATAATGTGTGTTTAAAAAAAAGGATTGAATGTATAGAAAATAGCGTTCCTGGAATTTTCCCAGACACCCTCAGTGGCTGAAGACCAAACTCAATACTTTGGAGAGGATTTCAGAATCCAGTCTCTTTAACAGGAGTTGCAAATTGTAAGACATGTGTAGCTCTTTTCTACCGGCCAAGTAGTGATCTGTGAATAAACAAACGTAATACAGTGGCTTGCGAAAGTATTGAACCCCTTGGCATTTTTCCTATTTTGTTGCCTTACAACCTGGAATTAAAATTGATTTTTTGGGGGTTTGTATCATTTGATTTACACAACATGCCTACCACTTTGAAGATGCAAAATATTTTTTATTGTGAAACAAACAAGAAATAAGACAAAAAAACAAAACACTTGAGTGTGCAAAAGTATTCACCCCCCCAAAGTCAATACTTTGTAGAGCCACCTTTTGCAGCAATTACAGCTGTAAGTCTCTTGGGGTATGTATCTATAAGCTTGGCACATCTAGCCACTGGGATTTTTGCCCATTCTTCAAGGCAAAATTGCTCCAGCTCCTTCAAGTTGGATGGATTCAGTTGGTGTACAGCAATCTTTAAGTCATACCACAGATTCTCAATTAAATTGAGGTCTGGGCTTTGACTAGGCCATTCCAAGACATTTAAATATTTCCCCTTAAACCACTCGAGTGATGCTAGCAGTATGCTTAGGGTCATTGTCCTGCTGGAAGGTGAACCTCCTTCCTAGTCTCAAATCTCTGGAAGACTAAAACAGGTTTCCCTCAAGAATTTCCCTGTATTTAGCGCCATCCATCATTCCTTCAATTCTGACCGGTTTCCCAGTCCCTGCCAATGAAAAACATCCCCACAGAATGATGCTGCCACCACCATGCTTCACTGTGGGGATGGTGTTCTCGGGGTGATGAGAAGTGTTGGGTTTGCTCCAGACATAACGTTTTCCTTGATGGCCATAAAGCTCAATTTTAGTCTCATCTGACCAGAGTGCCTTCTTTCATATGTTTGGGGAGTCTCCCACATGCCTTTTGGCGAACACCAAACATGTTTGCTTATTTTTTTCTTTAAGCAATGGCTTTTTTCTGGCCACTCTTCTGTAAAGCCCAGCTCTGTGGAGTGTACGGCTTAAAGTGGTCCTATGAACAAATACTCCAATCTCCACTGTGGAGCTTTGCAGCTCCTTCAGGGTTATCTTTGGTCTCTTTGTTGCCTCTCTGATTAATGCCCTCCTTGCCTGGTCCGTGAGTTTTGGTGGGCGGCCCTCTCTTGCCAGGTTTGTTGTGGTGCCATATTCTTTCCATTTTTTAATAATGGATTTAATGGTGCTCCGTGGGATGTTCAAAGCTTCGGATATTTTTTTGTCCCTGACCTGTTTGGAGAGCTCCTTGGTCTTCATGGTGCCGCTTGCTTGGTGGTGACCATTGCTGGGGCCTTTCAGAACAGGTGTATATATACTGAGATCATGTGACAGATCATGTGACACTTAGATTGCACACAGGTGGACTTTATTTAACTAATTATGTGACTTCTGAAGGTAATTGGTTGCACCAGATCTTATTTAGAGGCTTAATAGCAAAGGGGGTGAATACATATGCACGCACCACTTTTCTGTTATTTATATTTTAGAACTTTTTGAAACAGGTTATTTTTTTCATTTCACTTCACCAATTTGGACTATTTTGTGTATGTCCATTACGTGAAATCCAAATAAAAATCCATTTTAATTCCAGGTTGTAAGGCAACAAAATAGGAAAAATGCCAAGGGGGGTCAAGACTTTCACAAGCCACTGTAAACAAACGTAATAAGCAAACTTATCAATGCCAACAGGGCTTCACTGAGGCTCCTCTATAGTATAGTAGTTCACCATTCCCAGTTTATTTTGCTGCTTGGAGACTTGAAAGTTGTGATGGAAGGAATAGGACAGGTATTGCAAATAGTTTCAGAACAAACAAACAAAAAACTGAGAGAGATGTGAAGGTGATGGTTGATTGGTCCCTAGTCAGATTACGACTGTAGAACACCTGATGTGTAATTAAATCCCTAGTCGCCTAACATGGAAGATTGACGTAGTTACTGCTGAAATTACCCTAGAACTGAACAGCACTGACCCAAAGCAGAGAAAAAAAAAGTGTGCAAGGATTTTCATTTTTGTTTATTCAATTTTTTTTTTCTCCAAAAGAGCTGTTAATATTACCCAACATCTTCCCATATGTCAGCACAACTGCTAAATGAAATCAGCAGTATCCTTCTTTTTTGTTTGTGTTTAAATATATTCTTTGGGCCTGATATTTGAAAGGTATGTGCACCGTGTAGAGGGGTATGCGCGTCACAAATGGCCGTTGTGCCAAAATTGTGCCAAGTTGCCATACTCGAAATGTCCTTTTGCACGTCACAATCCATTCTGTATTGTGCAGAAATAAAATATATGCATCACGCAATATGGGGGGACTGTATACAAATATATTAGTACTTGTATGACCCCAAACTGGACCAACGAACTGATACGTTTTTGATATATATTGATACCTGACTAAAGTGGCAGTCAGTCATGGTCCTATATTATATATATATATATATATATATATATATATATATATATATATATATATATATATATATATATATATATATATATATATATATTGTAGCAAGTAGAGGGGTGTAAAAATAAAACAACAATGGAAATAACTGGGGATATTAATATTGTTATTAATTTGCTACAATAAGAACTGTTAAATGAAACAAGGTTTTAATAAAGGTGCTTACATTTTAAACAACAGCACACTGTAAAATGTCCACCGTCCAAAAAACTACAAGTCCCCTAGTTCCTGGAAGCCAGAGTTTCTGTATCGGCGGGAACTCTGGGTAATAAAAAGGGGATGTGATTGTAGAAATGGCCGTATGAGGTAATGGTGCTGTATTGACAGAGTGTGGATTAAAAGAGGGGAAGAAACTATACATTGAAACTGGTAACATAATCCTTTTAGCCTGGAATTACTCTAGCTGTGTTGAAGTGCGAGTGTCTCTTATGTGCGGGACTTGAGAAACTAACCGAAAGGAGAACAAACAGTAGCCGGATGGAAAGTACAATGGAGCAGGAACGGTGTGAACAGAAGACAACTATCCGAGAGTAAGTTAGTTTGAACTTCATAAGTGACTCTTAAACTGTGTGTCTAAGGTTACTTAAATGCTAAAGTCTGCCTCAGTGAAATAGGATTGACCTTGGTCTGTGAGAACCCTAATCCATATCCTAATTGACACCGGTAGTTCAATTACTGTAGTAGCAGCAGATTTAATAGATGGTGTAAATATTGATTCTCATCTGCTCACCGGGATCACATGCATTCATGGCGATGTAAAATATTACCCCACTACAGTGACAGTTATTACACTATTTGGTAAAAATTACAAAATGAGAGTGGGTGTAGTCCCCAGGCTACCCCACCAAGTGATCCTGGGAAGAGATTATCCTGATTTAAATGAATTGGTTAAAAATGCCGACAAACCCGACACTCCTCATAACAAGTTGCACAGCACTAAAGAAAGTTTTGTTGCTTTGTTTCCCTTTTCTGATGAGGCCTTGTTTACAGGATCAGGTCCCAAGAAATGTTATAAGACAGGTAGACAACGACATATGGGAAAAAGGAAAGGACCCCCATCTGCTAGAGTGTTATTGCCAGAAACTGGGAAACTAAAACAGAAAGGTGTAGGTACACAGTGCAATGAAATAGGGAATGAAACATGGACAATGACATTAGTGGAAACAAGAAATTATGATAATTGGCCTAACTTATTACAACCAGTAGTGGGACAATTTGGTCGGGATCAGGCAGAGGATCCCACATTGATGAATATTAGAGACGGGTAGTCTCTGTAAATGGTATTGCAGTAGAGAATGCTATTCTAAACCCTCAAAAACACTTTATCATAAAGAACGATCTATTATATAGGGTAACTGAGATTAATGAGGTTCGGGTAGAACAGTTGTTGCTTCCACCAACCTATCAACATAAAGTGCTTAGGTTAGCACACAACCACCAGTTTGGGGCACATTTAGGGACAGAAAAAAACATTACAGAGAATACTTCAAAGGTTTTACTGGGCAGGGATTCACAAAACAGTAGACCGATTTTGTAAGACCTGCCCAGAATGTCAAAAGACTAGTCCCCAATCACATTTCAGGGTTCCCCTCCAGTCAATGCCTATCATTGAAATTCTGTTCGAACAAATTGCGATGGACTTGGTGGGACCCCTGAGTAAGTCTGCCTGAGGACACGAACATATATCCTGGTTATTGTAGACTATGCGACACAATACCTGTAAGCCATATCCCTGAGAAACACTGCACCTAAAGTAATAGTTAAAGAATTAATAAAAGTATTTTCATGTGTTGGAATCCCCAAGGAAATTTAACCGTATAATGCAATATTTATGTACCATGTTGCAAATTACTCCAATTAAAAAGTCAGTTTACCACCCCCAAATGGACGGATTAGTTGAACATTTTAATAAAACTCTTAAATCCATATTAAAGAAGGTAATCTCTAAAGATGGAAAAGATTGGGATTTATTATTGCCCTATCTTGTGTTTGTTATCCATGAAGTACCCCAATCGTCAACCAGTTTTTCCCCCTTTGAACTCTTATATGGACGGCAGCCAAAAGGGATCCTTGATATTGCCCGAGAGATGTGGGAGGAACAGACCCCTGGTGGTAAAAAACATAGTAGAGTATATCACTGAAATGCAAGACCACATTAATAAAGTAACTCCTATTGTACAGAGCCATTTGAAACAAGCACAGGAGAGACAAGCACGTTATTACAATCAGATGGCACGAGTTAGACAGTTTAAACCAGGAGATTGGGTATTGGTGCTAGTGCCCACACCTGAAAGTAAACTTTTTACCCAGTGGCAAGGCCTCTATGGGGTTATTGAATCAGTAGGACCCGTGAATTATAAAATAAGACAAACGGATAAACATAAACCAGAACAGATTTATCATATTAATTTACTGAAGGTTCTAGTGAGCAAGGCAGAATTGGTTCCTCCTTATCCTGAATCGTCAGAACCATTAGAAAGAGAGACAGAAGTAAGTGTAGGACCAGAGCTTACCAAAGAACAGGTCTATGAAATAAACAAGATGGTAAGAGATAATTCGGATATCTTTTCAACTCTACCGGGCCGCACCAATATCATTCAACATGATTTTGTCACTGCCCCAGGAGTTAATTAAACTGAGACCTTATCGAATCCTCGAAACTAAGAAGGCCGATATAAAAAGGGAAATTGAATTAATGAAACCGTTGGACGTAAGAGGAATCCAATAGTCCCTGGAGTAGCCCTATTGTCATGGTTGCCAAACCTAATGGCACCTGGCGTTTTTGCAATGATTTTAGACAACTGAACAAAATATCTAATTTTGATGCCTACCCTATGCCTAGGGTAGATGAACTCATAGAAAAATTAGGGAAAGCCCAGTACCTTACAACTTTAGACCTTACAAAAGGGTATTGGCAAATACCCTTAACACTTAATGCTAGAGAGAAATCAGCCTTTGCCACCCCTTATGGCCTATACCAGTATAAGGTCATGCCTTTTGGTCTTCATGGGGCACTAGCCTCATTACAATGCCTGATGGACTGGGAATTACAACCTCATGCTCAGTACACCTCAGCATATATAGATGACATAATTGTGTATTCTGAGTATTGGGATGATCATTTGATTAAAGTAGAAGCTGTTTTGAAAAGTCTAAAAGAAGCAGGGTTGACTGCAAATCCAGAAAAGAGGCTAAGTACCTCGGGTACATAGTGGGAGGTGGAGTGGTTAAACCACAGCCATAAAAAGCTGGCCAAACCCACAGACAAATAGACAGGTGAGAGCGTTTTTGAGTCTTGCACGGTATTATCGGTGGTTTGTACCAGATTTTTCAGCAATAGCAGCACCCCTCACAGACTTGACAAAGAAGTCAAAACCAATTAAAGTCCGTTGGACACCAGCAGCTGAAGCAGCATTCCAACACATTGTTGGCAAACAGTTCATTGTGCAAACAGATGCATCAGATATAGGGCTGGGGGCTGTGTTGTCCCAAGTAAAAGACAGAGTAGAATACCCAGTAATGTATTTAAGCAGAAAAATGTTACCCAAAGAAACACGATACGCCACAGTAGAAAAATAATGTCTGGCTATAAAGTGGGCTATAGTATCACTATGTTACTATCTGTTAGGGAGAGAATTTGTGTTAATCACTGACCATTCACCCCTTAAGTGGATAAAAGAAAATAAAGAACGGAATGCGAGGGTAAGTAGGTGGTTCCTTACTTTGCAGATGTACAAGTTCAAAATTGAGCATCGTAGTGGAAAAGAAAATGCGAATGCGGATGGTCTATCACTGGTACATTATGGGGTAAGGAAGCTGCTCAAACCAATAGGTTAGAGCTGGGGGAGAGGATATGTAGCAAGTAGAGGGGTGTAAAAATAAAATAACAATGGAAATAACTGGGGATATTAACATTGCTATTAATTTGCTACAATGCAGAACTGTTAAATGAAACAAGGTTTTAATAAAGGTGCTTACATTTTAAACGGCAGCACACTGCAAAATGGCTGCCCTCCAAAAAACTACAAATCCCCTAGTTACCGGAAGCCAGAGTTTCTGTAATGGCGGGAGCTATGGGTAATAAAAAGGGGATGTGATTGTAGAAACAGCCGTGCGAGGTAATGGTGCTATATTGACAGAGTGTGGGTTAATACGGGGAAGAAATGATACATTGAAACTGATAACCTAATCTTACCTAATAAGCCTAATAAGCCTGGAATTACTCTAGCTGTGTTGAAGTGCGAGTGTTTCTTATGTGCAGGACTTGAGAAACAAACCGAAAGGAGAACAAACAGTAGCCGGGTGGAAAGTACAACGGAGCAGGAACACTGTGAACAGAAGACAACTATCCGAGAGTAAGTTAGTTTGAACTTCATAAGTGACTCTTAAACTGTGTGTCTAAGGCTACCTAAATGCTAAAGTCTGCCTCAGTGAAATAGGATTGACCTTGGTCTGTGAGACGAAGATTCCAAGCTCCCGTTTGCATTTGCTGCCTGTTTGTTTACCTGTGTTTCAGTCAGGAGAATATTTGGATTTAAGGACAGCTGTTTGTTACTAAGAAGCCTGAACCTATTGAAACACTTTGCTGTTGTTCCTGCGTGTAAAAGGAAAACACACCTCAACAAAAGACAACAAACCAAAGGTGTTTTAAAAGTTTTCCTTTATTAAGGACTATTATAATTAAGACTGGCCAGCAGATGGTGCCAGAACCCTAATAAAAAATAAAATAAAAATACAGAAACTTTGGATAGCAATGGTTCCTTACCTGGAATGGCCAGGCGTCATACTTACCTGAGAATTCTGTGGGGGAAACCAGAATTAAACCTGAGAAGGAACAGAAGGAAACTACAGCAGGACTGAATGAATAATTGCCTGGGACGTTCAGTTCTGTGCTTGCGGTATGTGAGCTTGGATTAGCCAACCTCAGATCTTTAGTTAGCCTTGAAGAAGTATAAAACAGGGCCCCGATGAGTGGGCTAGGTTTTCTTTTCTTTATTTATTGTTTGAGCCAGGACTGTGCATTTGCTAAATGGCCCAATCTGCGGGCATCATTTAATTTGAAGTGGTTTTATTTTCCTTTTGATTTGGACAAATTTCTGTCCTTTTTCATCTGGTTTCCTGCCTGCTCTTTCTATAAAGCACCTAATCACTCCGGTTTTCCTACCAACCATGAGCGCAATGTTCAGTATATATATTTATTATAATTTATTTATTATCCTTGTAGTCACATTGAGATTAAAACCTCTTTAACGAGTGAGACCTAGCCAAGCAGGAAGCAGCAAGTCAATCGGACAACAAGAACAAGTACACAGTAAAATACAATTAAGACACAGGCAAGTCACATTTAAAACAATAATCAAAATACACAAAAGTAGTCAACTACTTAAAACAATTGTAACTCTGTCACGAAATCATGCAGTTTACTCTTAAATTGCAATAAAGATATCTGGGTCTGCAACTTTAGTTTGGACTGGAACTCATTCCAGGCACATGGGGCATAATAAGCAAAGGATCCTTTACCAGCCTCAGTACGCACATTTGGGATTTTAAAATGCAAAAAAGTATGAGATCTGAGGCTATGGTTACTATGGGAAGCTATAAGGTATTCATTTAAATAAGTATATTCATATAATTTATATTGAATAACCTTATATACCAGTGCTTCAACCTGTGTAAAGCCAAAGAAGTCCAGCCTACCAAATCATATAATATACAATGATGAGTATTAAATCTTGTATTTATATTGAACCTCAATGCTGCATGATATAGCGAGTCAAGTTTACCTAAAGTTGATGGTAATGCAAAACTATATACATCACCATAGTCAATTTGCGGCAAAAACATACAAGCAATATCCTCTTTTTTTTGTTTGTTTCCATAACATATATAACATGTTCATGTCATTGTGACGTTTATAGCGTATTCCCATGCCCAACAGATGAGTGTGGAAACATGCACTCACCTCTGTCCAGCACACTGCCTTCCTTTTGTTCCTTTTAATGCGGTCCTATTAGCATATGGTAATGCATGGGTAAATAGAAACATGCAATGTATTCTAGGTGGACATTTAATATGCACATAGTGCAATCAAATTTGAATTGGGCGAAAGCCCTAATTCGTCTGAATATACCATTATCTGCGCGATAATTGTGATGTGCTAGTTCCAATAACTGCACACAGCTAGTTCCAATAACTGCGCACCTCTGGATCAAATAGTGTCAGAGTAACAGTCCACTCTGGAGTACTAGTACAATAGTACAGAACCCTAACCCCCCAGTCTGCACACACCGGATGGGTGGATCAGTTATGCGTTTTATCACTGAGAATTGTATTGATATGATGGACAGCGGTTTACATATATGTGTTCTTCACTGCTCCACAGGCATATCGGCATCCAACGTGTGCCATCAAAGTATAGAAATGAAGATTGAGAGAAGGATGAAGAGGGGAGGGGGATCCTGCCTGTTATCTTTGCTGTGTGTTGCCACACATCTGTAAATTAATTGTATAAATACGTCATGCACCCATCTTGTGGCCTGTTGCTTTATTTGGCTAGTCCATAGATTGCTGCGTATTACAGGTGTGAGCAGCTGCACTTCGGAGAGCCAATCACCATCAGGGCGCTCTTGCTGTGAAAGGCATGCTAACGTTTTCCTAAAGCCAGACCTGTGATACGATCTACCAATCAAATACCTGTGTTTTCTCTGCGGCAGTCCATTCATAAGTTAGCTGAGGTAGGACAAACAGTTCTGTTAACTGTAATTTCTGGCCGTTTATGCAGCTGTCCGTCTACTGAATGTCGATGTTGCTAATTCTATAGAGACTGTTCATTTACTGAGAAATCATAGTAGGCTACAATTAAAATTTTAGGGCCATATTTAGAATTAATTATTATTCTCACAAAAAAATGTCATAACGAAAAAAATCCATTCCAGCAACACTCAAAACCTTACAAACTGAGCTTAATCATGATGTTCAAATGGGTGAGTAGAATGAATAACAGAACGCATTTCTATGTATTGTGTATATAAAAATGCTTGATTGATGTTTACTTTGCAGGTGAATGAACTCATTACATTTACAAATCAGAGAGTGCGCTACCACAGTAGACTTTGTCACGGCACGACTTATAATAAAAAAAAATTATTTAGAAAAAAAAAACAACAACAAAAAAAAAAACACAGTATCCAAAGCCTTTTTTTTTTAAATTTTACTTCAAAAACATACAGCTTTGTCGGATCAGCTGGCCTTTAAAGAAACCTATACAGTATTTCCTCGTGATACAACACTGTCCGTATTCAATAAAACACTGGCTTTATCAGTTCATTAATTTGAAAACTTGACACCTAGCTATGGAGCCAATTGTGTATTTGAATGGTCCGTATGTATGTGTGCACGATATATTGTGTGGTCTCGTCTGCTGTCATATAGGTACATACTGTGGCAACACCAATGATAGCAGCTTGTCGGGGTAATGCCATTAGAACATAAGAACATAAAAAAGTTTACAAACTAAAGGAGACCATTCGGCCCATCTTGCTCGTTTGGTTGTTAGTATCTTATTGATCCCAAAATCTCATCAAGCAGCTTCTTGAAGGATCCCAGGGTGTCAGCTTCAACAACATTACTGGGGAGTTGATTCCAGACCCTCACAATTCTCTGTGTAAAAAAGTGCCTCCTATTTTCTGTTCTGAATGCCACTTTGTCTAATCTCCATTTGTGACCCCTGGTCCTTGTTTCTTTTTTTCAGGCTGAAAAAGTCCCTTGGGTCGACACTTTCAATACCTTTTAGAATTTTGAATGCTTGAATTAGGTCGCCACGTAGTCTTCTTTGTTCAAAGCTGAACAGATTCAATTATTTTAGCCTGTCTGCATATGACATGCCTTTTAAGCCCGGAAAAATTCTGGTCGCTCTTCTTTGCACTCTTTCTAGAGCAGCAATATCTTTTTTATAGCGAGGTGACCAGAACTGCACACAATATTCAAGATGAGGTCTTACTAGTGCATTGTACAGTTTTAACATTACTTCCCTTGATTTCAATTCAACACTTTTCACAATGTATCCGAGCATCTTGTTAGCCTTTTTTATAGCTTCCCCACATTGTCTAGATGAAGACATTTCTGAGTCAACAAAAACTCCTAGGTCTTTTTTCATAGATTCCTTCTCCAATTTCAGTATCTCCCATATGATATTTATAATGTACATTTTTATTTCCTGCGTGCAGTGCCTTACACTTTTCTCTATTAAATGTCATTTGCCATGTGTCTGCCCAGTTCTGAATCTTGTCTAGATCATTTTGAATGACCTTTGCTGCTGCAACAGTGTTTGCCACTCCTCCTACTTTTGTGTCGTCTGCAAATTTAACAAGTTTGCTTACTATACCAGAATCTAAATCATTAATGTAGATTAGGAATAGCAGAGGACCTAATACTGATCCCTGTGGTACACCACTGGTTACCACACTCCATTCTGAGGTTTTTCCTCTAATAAGTACGTTCTGTTTTCTACATGTTAACCACTCCCTAATCCATGTACATGTGTTTCCTTGAATCCCAACTGCGTTCAGTTTGAGAATTAATCTTTTGTGCGGGACTTTGTCAAAAGCTTTCTGGAAATCTAAATAAACCATGTCATATGCTTTGCAATTATCCATTATCGATGTTGCATCCTCAAAAAAATCAAGCAAGTTAGTTAGACACGATCTCCCTTTCCTAAAACCATGTTGACTGTCTCCCAGGACCCTGTTACCATATAGGTAATTTTCCATTTTGGATCTTATTATAGTTTCCATAAGTTTGCATATAATAGAAGTCAGGCTTATTGGTCTGTAGTTACCTGGTTCAGTTTTGTTTCCCTTTTTGTGGATCGGTATTACGTTTGCAATTTTCCAGTCTGTCGGTACCACCCCTGTGTCAAGAGACTGCTGCATGATCTTGGTTAGCGGTTTGTAAATTACTTCTTTCATTTCTTTGAGTACTACTAGGAGGATCTCATCCGGCCCAGGGGATTTGTTTATTTTAAGAGCTCATAGTCCCTTTAACATTTCTGCCTCAGTTATGCTAAAGTTATTTAAAACTGGATAGGAACTGGATTACATGTGGGGCATGTTGTCAGTATCTTCCTTTGTAAAAACTTGTGAAAAGTAATCATTTAATATATTTGCTATTTTTTTTTTCTTCATCTACGATTTGTATCTCAAACATTTAATCTCCTCTTTGAATGTTCTCTTGCTGTTGTAATATTGGAAAAACATTTTGGAATTGGTTTTAGCTCCCTTAGCAATGTTCATTTCTATTTCTCTCTTGGCCTTTCTAACTTCCTTTTTGACTTGCGTTTGCAATTCTGTGTACTCTTTCTGCGTACTTTCTTTTTGGTCCTTTTTTAATGCTCTATAAAGAACCTTTTTTCACTGAATATTTTTTTTAATTGATCTATTAAACCATTTTGGCAATTTAGTTTTACATTTAGATTTGTCTACTTTAGGGATTTAATTGTTTTGCGCCTCTAGTACTACATTTTTGAAGAACAACCATCCTTCTGTGGGTGTTCTCTATTTTACTCCAATCTACTTCTGTTAGTCTCTGTTTCATACCTTCGTAGTTTGCTTTTCTAAAATTGTAAACCTTAGCTTTAGTCAATACTTTTGGGGTTTTAAAAAACACTTCAAATGAGACCATATTTTGGTCTAAGTTTGCCAGTGGTTCTCTGACCTCTGTTTTAGTTATTCTATCTTTGTTATTTGAAAAGACTAAATCAAGGCATGCCTCCCCTCTAGTCAGTGCCTTGACAAATTGTGTTAGTAAGCAGTCATTTGTCATTTCCACCATTTCTATTTCATCCTTTGTGCTACCCACCGGGTTTTCCCATTTTATTTGGGGGAAGTTGAAATCCCCCATTAGTATGGCTTCTTCTTTGCTACACACATTTCTAATCTCATTGTATAACAGATTATTTTGCTCACCGTCTGAATCTGGCAGTCTATAGCATGCTCCTATTATTATGCCATTTGAATTTTTGTCCATTATTCAGACCCATATTGATTAGGTTTTATTTTCTTTGTCAAGGTTTAACACCAGGGCTTCAAGACTGTTTCTTATGTATAGCGCTACCCCTCCTCCTCTTCTGTCCTGCCTGTCTTTCCTATACAGTGTATACCCACAAATATTATATTCGTCCCCATCACTCTCAGACAACCAAGTTTCAGTAACACCTATCACATCATAGTTACCTGTTAGTGCAGTAGCTTCAAGTTCTAGAATTTTGTTTCTGATTCTTCTAGCATTTAGATAAATACATTTAATGGTTGTCTTACCTGAGTTGTTATTCTTGTTTTGATGCGGTCTCCCTTCTGTTTTTTTGTTGATTTCTCCCCCCTTCCTTTCTAGTTTAAATGCTTCTGAGCCTGCTCGAGGATATTTTCTCCAGGTAGACTGGTTCCTTTGTTATTTAAGTGCAGTCCATCCCATCTATACAGATAGTCCTCGTTGTAGAATGTGGTCCAATGATCAAGATAGGTGAAGCCTTCCCATGTGCACCACATCTTCAGCCATGCGTTTTGATTAATTATTTCCAGCTGTCCATATGGTCCTTTGCAAGGTGCCGGTAGTATACCAGAAAATACCACAGTTTTGGTTTTCTCTTTTAATTTCCTTCCTAGCTCTCTGAAATTGTTTTGCCGGGATTTTGGTCTGTCTCTTCCAATGTTGTTTGTACCGATGTGGACGACTACTACCGGGTCATCTCCTGTTCGTTCTAGGAGCCTGTCCACGTTCTCAGTGATGTGCTTGACCGAGGCTCCCTAAAGACAGCACACTGTTGTAGTAAGGGGGTCCAAACTGCGAATTGAACTTGCTGTGTTTCTCAATATGGAGTCCCCAACAATCATGACCTCCCTTCCTTTTGCTGTCACTCAAATTTGTTGGTTGTTTTGATTTGTGGTGGTTGTGTTTGACGAAGTTTCTTTTTCTCCCTGCTTCTGCCTACCTGAACCCAGCTGTTCTGACCTTCTATCTCCCTGGTGGCTTTCAGTCTGTTAGGGGTGATGCAGACTTCCATGAATTGTGGGTGTGCCAGTTCCTCAAGATCCTGTTGCTGTCTCACTTCTTCCCGGTCCATTTCTAGCATACTTTACTAGTTTATGCAAATCCTGGATCGCGCGGCACTTTACGCACACTTGGCTTAGCTCCGCTGGGTTTTCTCGGATTTCCCACATCAAGCAGGTGTCACAGATTACTGGCTTGAATACCATGTTGAGGGTTTTTTTTTTTAAGTTTAGTTTCTTCTGCAGCCGTCAACCTGCTTTCAAACTGCTTCTAAACTGCTCTGTACTTTTCCACGCCTGTACTACTTCTCCCACTCGCTGTCGCTGGGAAGACTGCCTCGTTTAACTGCGTTGTTCTGCTGTGCTGTTGGCTCCTCCCCTCGCCCGTGTCTCAGAACGGCGCTGAATTTGAATCAGCTGCTCCGAGTTTCAGCTTGTTTGTTATCAGAAAAACACACGCGGCTGTTTGACTTTGAGCTGCTGCTGTGTTTCCCCAATGTCCTCTGTTTTCTGATTAAAGCAATTCAAGATGCAATTTCTCCTTACTGCTTCTAAACTGCTCTGTACTTTTCCACGCCTGTACTTCTCCCACTCGCTGTCGCTGGGAAGACTGCCTCGTTTAACTGCGTTGTTCTGCTGTGCTGTTGGCTCCTCCCCTCGCCCGTGTCTCAGAACGGTGCTGAATTTGAATCAGCTGCTCCGAGTTTCAGCTTGTTTGTTATCAGAAAAACATACGCGGCTGTTTGACTTTGAGCTGCTGCTGTGTTTCCCCAATGTCCTCCGTTTTCTGATTAAAACAATTCATGGGGTCCTGGATGTTGTTCCTTTCATTCTCATGTTGTCGGTTCTGCTCATCAAAATTCTGAAGTGACTCATTTGTTGGTTGTTTTGATTTCTGGTGGTTGTGTTTGACGAAGTTTCTTTTTTTCCCTGCTTCTGCCTACCTGAACCCAGCTGTTCTGACCTTCTATCTCCCTGGTGGCTTTCAGTCTGTTAGGGGTGATGCAGACTTCCATGAATTGTGGGTGTGCCAGTTCCTCAAGATCCTGTTGCTGTCTCACTTGCTGTCTCATTTCTTTTTGCTAATGGTGACTGTCCGTCATTCTGCATTCTCGCTTGGCTGTTGTGTGCAGTTGCTATACTGGTAGTGAATGCGCAGACGGTTTTTCAAGGCACGAACAGATTTGCGAATTGCTCAAAAAAAACTTGCTATATTCCAATGTCTCGCAACTGCTTTATGCCATTTTGGAATATCTCTCATTTGTGCCAAAGCACTATTTTTTTGCGTAGCACAAATTTAGCCAGGGGATTGCGGGAAGATCAAAGATCGGGCCCTATGCATTTCTTTTTGATTTTGCTACTAAGAGCAAAACTAAGACCCATTGAGGATTCAGCTCTCCTCAGGCCATTATTGATTTTATTTTTATAATTAGAACGTATTTTCAATTGTAATTAATATATTGCTTCTGAATTTCCAATGCTCCAGTATGAAAATAAACAGTTGGGCACGTTACTGGAAAAAAGTTACTTATTACTCGCTATTATAATGGTGTTAGCAGGATAGCTTGTGGTGAAGTCAGACCAGGAAGAAAACACACTCTCAGTACTACGGATGAAGCGCTGATGATTTAAACATAGCAGTTCTACAAAACAAAAGAAAATGGCACGTTGGCCAAAATAATCAGACAAACCTGGTACAAGTAGCAATTGTTGTTATTTTTCTATTTCTTTCTCCTTCTCTCTCCCGTTCTTTTGCCCTGAACACACCAATGCCCAAATGAGAAATTATTGACTCTTAAATTCACTTGTGCGGGGACTCAATTGCTAATTAGTCATTCTGTGTAAGCAAACAAACAAACAAATAAATAAAACTGGTACGTAGAGTCAAGTAAGCCTTGTCCTATTAAATCTTGTTCTATTAAACTTCAAAATACTCTGCGGCAGATTAGTTTATTGTGTTTTTTAAGTGTATCACCAAAATTAGCATGTAGGGATACACACCTTTTTGTTCCCAGTGCCTAGCCTTATTCAATGACAAGACTCAGAAAGACTGATTGGATTGCCCCATGGCTTATTATTTCCGTGAGACATCCTGGAAGATATTGCGTCATCAGTGATGAGGCACCGACATTAGAGCAGTGTGGCTCGTCAGGGTTAAAAAAAAGAAAGTAACCTTAATATTATTACTCAGATAAAAAAATATAACACGTTTATATTATCCCGTTTTTGTCAAAAGTAATATTATTAACTTTACTGTGGAAGTATCTCCTTCAAAAGGAAACTGACTATGGGCTGCATTGACAAAGCTTTAACTAATGAATTTGTTTCTTGAATGCTTTTTTAAAACCTTTGTAAATAGGGCCCATCATGGAAATATATTAAAAAAAAATAAACAAAGATCAATGCCTTGACTGATGAAGTTTCTTAAGTATGTAAAATCAGTTTTTTTGAAACAAATGTTTATTCCTAACATTGACAAAAGAAAGATCAGTTCCATATCATTGTATTTCAGCCAGAGCTCATCTCCAGTGAACAGTTTTCTCACACAAAATAAGGGAAAGGAAAAAAAAATGCATTATGAAAGAGTTCCAGTGTGAGAATCGGTGTGCTGTAAAACCTGAGGATTTATATTACAGCTGTTATTGGAAGGAAACATTTGGAAGCTGTTTCTCCACTGGGGTGAGTTTACTCAGCTCTGTTTGTAATAACACACAGACTACAAAGTGTCTGAAGATGCCTCTGCCCTGCCTAAAGCTCCTGGCATGTCTGATCTTTAGAAGCGCTTGGATGTTAACGATGGATATGGTTATATTTAATCGCTGGCTGGGGGCTTTGCACTATTGTTTCTTTAGCAAACTTGAATGTTGTGTGCCAATCAAAACTTTGCTGTCTGTCTCTGATCTAATGCAGTGTAAAGTGAGTAATTAATCAAAGCTCTGTAAATATTCTTTGGAGCTTTTATATCTTTAAAAGTATTCCCTCCTGGAGACAGCGAGTGGAAGCTGAACAGACTGGCATGTTGGTTTTCTCTGCGTCTCATTGCTTGTCTGCTATGCATCATTAACTACAGAAAAGGTTTCATGTACAGGTCTTACGTGTCAGAGGGCATTTGGTTCAGTAGCCATAATGCACTGGACCATGCTACTTGACTTCTCAACTTCCCAAATTTATTTTCAGGCAAAGGTTAACAGCTTGTGTGGCTTGGGATAAATAAGAACTGTATGGCCAATGGTTGTGAACATGAATTGTCAGTTGTCTTTAGGTGCCTCTGTTTGATTTCAGATTGGTCATGAAAGAACCGAAGATGGGTGGTGGCTACTTGAAGATGCCTATATAAAATCACACTCATATCTTGAATGGATAGAAGAATTTTTTACAAAAACCCTAACTGGAAATGCTCCAGCAAAGTATGCCTTAAAGTTATGTGTGTGGGTAATTTGCTCTTCCAGTAAATTACATCAGATACATAAAGAAAAGTTATTTGCACATGGGTACATTATACAGCATTCAGAAAAACACATGGCTAATTTGCATTGAATGCAATGTAGCACATCTTTCATCTGGCATTATATAAATATAAAGGGATCTTACATAACAAATGCATAGAAAAAAAACTTAAAACTGTTTCCATCCATGTTTTAAGATCAGAAAAACCTTTGTTGATGAAAAAAATACTGTGTCCATGTGACCTGGATGGCTTAAGGGTGATGGCAGACCAGGAAATGAATGGACTCCCACACAAAACTTAATAATAAACAAACAAAATAAAAACAAAACAGAACACTGATACAAAACAAAATGGCACAGACAAACAGACACAGAACAAAACAAGTATCGTGCTGGTCTAAAACCTCCCGACTCTCATTTCACACATTAACCCTGATGAGTGGCTGATCTGCTCCCTATATATATGTGATGGTCTCCAAATTGATAATTGTTTAATTACTTTGGAGATGGTCACATTAAAATCCTCCATCCATGCTGTAAAATAATTAACAACAAACCAGCATTCAAACAAAGAAGAGGTCTGGCACACTCAAAGCCACAACAGAATCAGAAGACAAGTTTCTGACAGTCAACAGCTTGCTTGATAGGCGGCTCACAGGACAACAGCTTCAAGCACAGCTTAACACTCATCGAAATAAGCAAGTCTCAGTTTCAACTGTGAAGAGAAGACTTCGAACTGCAGGTTTGACAGGTCGAGTGGCAGTAAGAAAATGGCAAAATAAGAAAAAGAGGCTTGCCTGGGCTATGAAGCACCTCCATGGACTACTGAAGACTGGAAGAAGGTCTTATTGTCCGATGAATCAAAATTTGAAATCTTCGGTTCATCAAGCAGGGCTTTTGTACGCCGTCGAGTAGGTGAAAGGATGGTTCCTTGGTGTGTGACACCAACTGTCAAACGTGGAGGAGGAAGCGTGATGGTCTGGGGCTCTTTTGCTGGATCCAGAGTCGGCGACTTGTACAGAGTGAGTGGCACCCTGAACCAAAACGGCTACCACAGCATTTTGCAGCGCCATGCAATACCCTCTGGTATATGCCTAGTTGGTCAGGGGTTCATCCTACAGCAAGATAATGACCCAAAACATACCTCCAGGCTATGTCAGAACTACCTTAGAAGAAAAGAACAAGACGGTAGGCTTCAAATCATGGAATGGCCAGCACAGTCTCCAGACTTAAACCCCATCGAGCTGGTTTGGGATGAACTGGACAGAAGGGTGAAAGCAAAGCAACCTACTAGTGCAACACATTTGTGGGAACTTCTGCAACAGTGTTGGGAAGAACTTTCCGAACAATATTTGATTTCCATTGTAGAAAGAATGCCACGAGTGTGTTCGGCTGTTATCTGGAAAAGGTGGCTACTTTGATGAGTCAAAAATATAGATTAAATTTTGTTAAAAAACAATTCCATGATTTCTTTTTTATCTCCAATTTTTTATTTGTTCTATGCTTTAATTTCAGAGTACATTGAGACATTAAACTGCGTAAATTTCAATGAAAACTGGAAAAAAGGAGGTGTTCTAAAACTTTTGATCGGTAGTGTAAATACTGAATAATACCGGTTCCAGACGGAACAGTACTGACATCAGAGTTAAACCCACCTAAGGTAACAAATTGCTTTCTGTTAGACAAGTAGGAATTAAACCACTGAAGGACAGTACCAGAATGACCAATAAAGTCCCTTAAACAAAGTAAAAAAATATCATCATTAACAGTATCAAAGGCCACACTCAGGTTCAACAAAACAAGAACAGATGGTGAACCTGAGTCTGCAGCCATCAATAAGTTAGTTACTACCTTATGCAGTTTCTTTGCTATGTGCGGGACTAAAATTGGACTGAAAAGGTTCATGAAGCTGATTAAGTGCTAGATGAGATTGAAATTGAGATGCTACCACCCATTATACATTTTTGCCAAAAAATGTACATTTGAAATTGGCTTTTAATTACATAAAGCTTCAGTATCTAGATTTGTTTTGTTTCAGTACAAGAGTTAATAGCAACCAATCAGAGAGGTGAGAGTACACCACCATATCTCAGCGATTCATTAATTAAGATAGTAACAAAAGGGCACAAAACTGAAAACCAAGTCTTAAAAGGGGTTGGAAAAGGATCAAGAGAACTGGTGGTGGAATTCATTGTAACAACTAGCTCAGATAAACATAAAGGAGTAACCACTACAAAACCAATTAAAACAGCCCCAGTAAAGACGGCAAGATCAGCAGTTAGAGCAGCAGCAGTTTTAAAAGACAGAATTTGAAGTCTGATATCGTCAATTGTATTTTGAAAAAAACTCCAAGAAACTATTACACTGGTCAATAGAGTGTGGTAACGAACATGTTCATGCTGGCTCTAAGATATGATGAATAGTAGAGTAAAGCAGCCTAGAATTGCCACTACCTCCTTCAATAAGGTTAGAGAAAAATGATGATCTAGCTAATTTCAAGGCACTGCCATAGGCTAGCTGATGCTGCGTATAAGATTGCAAATAAAACAGTTAGACGTGTCTTCCTTCACAAACTCTCAAGCTTGTGTCCTACTTCTTTCATGGTACATCACTCCTCAGTGAACCAGGGGGATGAACAGGAAAATGACACAAGGCAGGTCTTTTTCTGGAACAAAATAGTCCAAGGTGTCACTCAGAGGGCGATTGTGTAACTCAACCAAGCATTCAGGGAACATAGCTTGAGGTCACATAGAAGTAAAGCAGCAACTACATCACTTTAAATAATAATACTACAAATACAAAATAAAACAAAACATAAAGTATGCACAGGAGCAGGGAGTACCCCATCACAGTCCATTTGAATGGAAAAAGTATAACTCATTAGATTTGTGTGCACACATATTCTGCTTAAGATCACCAAGAAATGTGAGTAAAAAGAATGCAGTAAAGTTATAGAAATGTTTTCTGAGCAAATTAAGACCCTGTATAGAGCTTACTCAACCCTATATATGACTTTCTGCCCTTGTTTCTAAGGAGAAGGAGGAAATTGCATGAGATAGCTACACGATTATTAATAAATAGAAACTAAACAAACACATTTTTTATTTTACAAAGTATTAAAGAGTAAGTAGTGGGATTCGAAAAAACATAGCATTATACGGACTCACGCGTTGCTACAACTGTTTAAATAACATACCTGTAATTCTTCTCTTCATTTTTAACACCCTGACAACTTTTTACACTTATAACTTTAAAATCTGTTTCAAAGCTCTTTTCAAAATGTCCACTCTAGTGCACTGATAGTGTAAGGATCTATTAATTAAATGTATTAATGCAGTATTTACATTGAAATTGTCAAATTGTAGAATAGAAAATGGTTTAGCAGTACAATGTATGAATGATTCACAGACGTTTTATTTGAATGTGACGTTTTTAAATGTCAGACCAGGCGTGGAGCTATGTTGAACTGTGAAAATGAATTATTTTCTATGACCTTTTCTGTATTTAGCAGAAAGCTATTGTTGATTTACTCTGTCTCAGAGGAATGTGAGGAATTGTTTGCTCTGTCTGTCTCAGTAGCCCTTTTGGCACATTCTTGTTTGGTGCTCCCCCTGTGCCCATCCAGAAATGTATTAATTTGTATTTTATCTTGTCCATCTGTCAGCTTGACCCTTTGGTACTAAAATGCAATCTGTAATAACAGTTAAATTAGTCTGAAAAAAAAAAAAAAAAAAAAAAAAGATAAAGTTTGGGAAGTTCTCTCAGACATGTAATTTATGACCAGGTCCCAAATTGTACAAGACAACTTTTGTTTTTGGAACTGTGGATACACTGCCATGCTTGCAAATTTGAACTATTTGAATTATTTTACTGGAGAAAGATAGGTGGATGCTGCGCACCAGATACGCTATGTACTGGGTGTTTTATGCATTGAAAAAAATATGAAATACTCAGTATTATTGCATTAGGACTGAAAAAAGAGAGAGAGAGAGAGCACAAGCGGTTAACAAAAGCATATTTACAGAAAACAAAAAACAACTTTAACAGCCTAATACTAGTGGGAATTTATAAAGGGGAAAAACCGACCGCAAAAAGCCACATAATATGTGTGTTTGGTACGGCCGCACTCATCGTCAAAATAACGACCTATTTTATAAGACTAATTAGGTAAAGCAGGCAATTCTGCAATCAAACAATTTAAATACCCCTCACGACAATTAGCGCTGCAGAATTACACACCTCTCACAATAAATAACGGTTTGGGGTCAACCCTGCGTGTGTAGGCTGCACAGTCCAAAATAAAATGAATGGCACACAAAACCCTTAGCCTGGTACTAGCCATGGTGATGAGGATGCTCAGAAGCAAAAAATGACATTTACAAATATGGAATTAGAGACTTTGGTACAAGCAGTACTTGTAACACATGAAGACGTGTTACAAGGTCAAAATACATCACCAGGACAAATGAATAAAATATGGAATGTGTGGTGCTTCTTAATACCACTTCAGAGTTTGCAGTCTAGGTAGCTTATACATTACGATGCATCATCCAGTTACTGTGCTTCACATATGAGTTCAACTTTTTATTTCATATAGAATAATTCCAGGTATATAGCCTTTTCTAACTTCAGAAATAATAAGTTTTACTTAATTACGTCCATGGCAGTCAAACGGGTGGATAATCCTTCCAATATTGTACAGCAATATATTCAGCAACAATACAGCTGCATATGAATAGTCTTCAGTTTAACTATGACTTATATCTTCTTAAAGTCTTATGCCTGAACCAGTATTGTTAAATACCAGAATGCTATATTACAAAACATATATTCTGTAGGCATTACTAAAATAACGGTGGAGGATGAGCCCTCATTGTATACAAGACTTTTTCTTTCGTGTGCCTCGGAATATCGTTCTATCTTTTCTTAATCTCCTCCACCGTTCTTTTTATAATGCCTACACTCTAAAAGTAAAGGCTCTTGTTAGAACCTTGCATTGCCACTGTGGGGAGACCTTTTTGGGTGCTTCTAAGAACCTTTTTTACATGGATTCTATATTCTCTATTCTTTTCTGTTTTGTCATGTAAGCTATGAAACATGTATTGAAAATTGGAATTTACAAAACAATACAGTACCGGTATTATAAACCATAATTTACAAACTGACTTGATTAGAAGGGTTAAAAGGTTAGAAATTAGGTATTGTACTGGCTAAATCTATACAATAAGAGAGCATGTATTTTCATAAAAAAAAACACTTGTCATCATATGTGCACAAATAAAACACACACAAACTATTTTCCTTTCATTAGAATAGATCAATTTTTTGCCAATTAACTAGTGTTGGTGGCTTACAAAAAGCATTTCTCAAATTAATTCAATTGAAATGCCCAGCATTTTCTTTTCCTTCACCACAATACCCACTGGTATTCCATAATGTTGTAGAAGTCATGTAGTTTTCACTCCGGGTTTTCCTCTTTTGTTCATATTTTCTTGCTTCATCAATTTCATTGACCTCAGGGAAGTTGTCTTCAAGCTCTATACACGTCTGCAGTTCCTGGGAATTTTTTGTTTTCATTTTAATTAATTTTAATTATGAAATTGTTGTGCTGCATTATAAGTTCACATATATCAACAGTGTTTGGAAACATAAATCCCATAATTCATAGTGACTACTTAAAAATATAATGTAACTGTTTTGCATGGCCATATTATTTTTATGTAATTAGAAGACACTCGACAATAAAATGCCACTACTGTCAATGGGTAATTGCAACATAAAGAACATATGGAATTTTCAATGTATGCAACTAGCTCTTACTCTGTAATTTACGAACCGGAAAATCAGGCCCATAGTGTTTAAATTTGAGAGTAAATTATTCAATGACCCAAAACCTTATCAGAGAGCTGGGTGGATGGATCCCTAATGCCATCTTATAATAGTATAAAGCAAGCAATAACACGACTATAAATTAATGTGGATGCCAGTTTTAATGTACTGGATATATTTTTGTTTACAATAAACATGTTGATAAAGTGGGATGTTGTTTGAATGTGGGTAAGCAGTTGGTGCTCTATAGTCTAGACACTGGTTTTAAGAGAATGATGGTTTAGACTTTAGTGGAAAGGTGATAGATGGATTCTGTATGTTCATACATCGGAAGGTGATACAAATTAGGGATTTCAAACCTCACAAAATTCTACTTTGGGAACTTCAAACCAAGAAAAGTTCACCAAAGCAAACTACAGCCACCCTAAGAAACCCTAAAAAATGATGCATGAAGCCAACACAGCACTTTTACACTGCATATAGGGGTCAGGAAGCAGTCTACAGTGGGACCATAGTAAATGCAGTGCACCAATAAACAAACAAAAAAGATAGGTGGTGTTAGAGGATGCTGTACTACAATTTTATTGTTATTAGTGTGGCAGAGTAGGGGGAGAAGAGAGTTGTAGTACAGGACTGCATCCCCCAGAATGCCTTGGGGATAGAATTAGAGCTAGGATGGAAAACACCTGGTAGCTCTAATGAAATGAGGGACATCTGCCTGTGATTCGGCAGGCAGGTATAAAAGCAGATTACAAATATTTGAGAGTCTGAGTGGAAGCCGATCTGAGTGAAGGCTAAAGTAGGTTGTGTGGAAGTTGTGTGGAACAACCACGTGTTCGGATAGGGAAAGGTACTGTGTGTAGAAATGTTTTGTTCCTGTGTTTGTTTGTGTTTTGAGAAAGTGCGCAAAAGCATTAAAACTGCAGTTCTTGTGTCTGAGTCAATTGGTTTAAGGGTGCAAACCAGCCTTGACCAGCAGGGGCTTTACCACATGAGTTATATTCACAATAAAGATAGACATTGTGCAAATGCGTTCCTACCAGAGCTGTTGCAGTCCCTGACCTACTACTGAAGGGATACCCAATAAGCTCCACATCCCAGTTCTCACACACACAGCTCGAAAATCAAACCAACAAACAAAAAAATAGATGTTGAATGCAGAATCAAGTTTTACACAATCTACCTGTATCTATCTGATTTAGAAGAACAATACCGTCTCTGACCTGTCAGCGCCATATGCGGCTTATGAAGATCCATTCATTTGACTGTAGACCAGATTTATCAGTTTGCATAATGGAACGTCCGAACACTAGAAGTTCAAGGGTGTTCGCTTACCTTATCAAACCGAACTTGTATCAATAAGAAAATTTGACAAAAATATACAGGTTCCTTGATCATGACACTCAGTTATTGGCAGATAATTTGCAAGCCACTTTTATGTCCTTGAAACAGGAACAGTACTGTAGAATGAATATATATATATATATATATATATATATATATATATATATATATATATATATATATATATATATGGTATATGGAATATATAATATATATGGAATATATAATTGGACATACAGAAACAATTGGACATGGCCAGATTATAAAATTATGGCTATATTATAATATATCTTTACATACTACATTGACTCACACACACAGACACACACACACACACACACACACACATATATGTGTGTAACACAGCAGGGAGAGGGTTAATATCCTCCCTGCATAAAACATGTATTTGTTTAATTGTTTAATGGTTTTGTTAATTGTGTTATTAATTAATTGTCACCTGCACCTGGCTACCATTTAAAATTAGAGCCAGATGCACGGTATATAAAGAAAGGAAGCAGTCTGCTCGGGGCGGCTGGTGTGTACAGAAGCCCACTTGGTAGTGTGCTGAAGCGTAAAGAAAGGTAGTGTAAAAACCTTTTGAATGTGTGTTTCTGTTTGTTTAACAGGTATACAGCTTAGCTGTCCTGTTTCATAGTTTAGGTTCCAGTTTGTGTTTAGTTAGTGCTCGAAAAGAGCTAGGTGTTTATTTAATTTTGCGTGTTTATTAAAAATAGCGCGTCAGCGCTGAAAAAATTGTGTGTCCTGGGTCCTGCTTTTAAAGGGGCAATGAACGAATGAGCCTCCAGCTCGGCAACAATATATATGGTATAATATAACTGTAGACATATTTGTTTCCATAGGGAATGTCTTAGGTAAAACTATAGTTTTATAAAATGTGTTTTAGGATGAATTTCAATTCAATTTTGAAAAATGAGAGCTTTCTATTGAAGAACTGCTGACGGAGCGTTTATGAACACTATACAGAACGTCTAAATTTTTGTCATATTATTTTTGGAATTGTTACACTTTTGTCTCATGCAGAAGTCAATTGCAAATGTGCAGATCCAACCAGATGTCTGAAAATTTCAGAAGGAATAATCTCCTTTCACAAGCCTCTTTGCCACATCTGGCTTACTTCTCACCATATAGGGTGTCATGTATTTTAAGCCTTCTGTTAAATTAATGCCACATACTTTATGGAAAAGCTTACACTGCTAATCCTTTCAATTACATTTATACAAGCACAAGAACAACAGAAGTGTTTTGTTAAGGAAGAGTGTCTCTTGATGAAGAGGTATAGCAGTGTATAAATGCAGATGAATAAAGGAAATGTGCAAGGATTCTTGAAGTGTCAAATTCAAATACCTTAGCCCCTGTAACGCTTGTGGTTGAATACTTTGGCTTATCGTACCTACATTTGTAGACATCTGTTACAGGCCCACTTGTAGTGATTTGAAGATGTTAATATGCAAACTACTGTGAAGTCCTGAGTCATTCTTTGGCTAATAACTAAACTGACTTTTGTATGTTTTGGTGAAGCTGGAAGATTCAATACTTTTCCTGCACATGACAGCCAAAAGAATCAAGAATATTGTTACCCCATTTATATTCACTGCCTCGAAGTCAGACACACTAAGTATTAGCTTAAATGATAAAACTGAGGTATTGCACATGAATATTGCAGCCATTCAAAGAAGATGGAGCTAACAAAATTATCCCAATACATTTCACCTAATGTCTTTCCATCACTTCAGAGATCTCACATAAGAGGCCCATGTAATAGTAAACAAAATGAACAAAATGAACCAACTGTTCCCTGTATATACTTGCACTGCTGACAAACATAGTTGCTGACAATTTACTGAGACTCACAACTCAGACTCCCTGAACCCTAACGCTGCGGCTCTTTCTCATTACAGTAACCAATCTCTTCTTTTTCTATGACTCATATGTTTCCATGATCTCTGTGTGGAAGGCTGAGACACACTAGAAATTTAATATTTTGAAGGAGTGGTCGGATTTATTGGAGATATATTGTTAACATGGGCAGAATTTAGATGACAGTAGTAAACTACCATTAAAATTTATTCAGAGATATTATTAGAATGATACCACACAAGACTTTCTTCTTTTTCCTTTGATTAGATCTGAAATGTACTGAACCTACAGTATATGTATAATTTTAAAGAGTTGCAATGGCAACAGACTTCACATACAGCTTCCCTGAAGCATTAATTATAGTAGAATAGACCTAATATCCCCCTAGAACAATTTAAACAGATTTTCAACTCCCTCTCACATGAATAAATGTTGTCCTGGTTGACAGTGTTATGGCAGAAGTTTCAGCTTTGTACAAATCCTGTATTGGGCCAAGCTGCAGGATCCTAACCAGCTAGACTGTCAGCCTTGGTGTGTGTACGATTCTCCCCAATACCCTGTTCACATTCTTCACACAGATGCTGTGTATTTTTATTTCCACCCTGCATATATTCTTTGTATAAACTAAAGGTGCCAAATGCATACATTACCAAAATTCTTTATAAAATGATTCATTTCTTGGAAAACCAACACAAGTATTAAGGGAACTCAGATATTTTTGGCTTCTGTAAAATAATTTAAAAAAAGGTGGGGGTATTTTTCTTTTTAACTTGTTCTGACCAAATGACATAAAAAAGACACCATGTTGTTTTACAGAGTTCCTCCAGAAGTCAGTAATTTTACCAGTTCCTGTTTAAGTCTTTATTGTAGACAAGCTCAAGTTAATTGCCAGGTTCCACTGATGTCCAACTTTTAAATCTTAATATGTTTAACTGGAGCTTTGTTCCGAAATGTATTCTAATTACACTGATTCAAAATAATTTAAAGTAAGATTTTAGTTTAGTTCTCCTGCAGAAATGCTTGTGATCTTAAATCCCGGACACCCCCTATTTAGTTCTTAAGATATAACTTGATTAATTACTGTTGTTTCAGCACCATGTGAGACGATCATCTATAATTATCTCAGGTTTACTTTTTTGTGTTCCAGGGCTGTGTTGTGCATTATTTGTGCTTGATTTACAGAGATCCCTAGTTATGCAGTAACCTAGATGCATCATGGACCTCTTCATGTGCTGTAGATACTCCATCATAATGGGGAAAAAGAGCAGAAGTACTCATACTGGTCATGAGCACCAAATCGTCCCAGCTTTTATCGCCACAACTGACCATAATTGAGTAATTAATACATGCCTTTATAAGGAACTGGCACCTCAGCCCATTGAAATGAATGGAAAAGCAAGGGCTGGACACATTAACTTTTTTAAACATGCTACATTGTGTATTAAAGTGATTATTTTAAAAAAAATTTAAATAAAAACTATGTGCCTTAGCGAGATCAGCAGGGTATAAACTATCCAGCCCAGGGGAAAATTCTTCAAGAATCACTTCTTTGTAAAAGCTTGCTCAAAAGGCCACCCTTTATACTTTTCTCAGCTTTTTCAGCTTTTAGGAAATCAGTTGCCACCTGAGATCAAGCCAAAAAGTCATCATCACCAAATTGTGGCGGTTGCTGATTCATTTTATCTCTGGTTTCAACATTTCTGAATCTACCTTCTACCTAATGCCAATGATCTATCACAGGCTTTACATGTCAAAAGCACCCAGCAGTTTTCTCATTTAGGCCATATAGCTTGGGCTGCCAGACCTTTGAGATGTAAAGTAGGTTGGGACTTAATTAAAAAAAAAAAAAAGACCAGCGGTGAAACTAAATAGGAAAGAGTATCATGATTAAAATCCCAGGAGGGCTTTGTGCCAGGAATATTCTTCTTCTTCAACACAACATGCAAGGTCCTTTGTTGGTAGTATGTAAATCAATAGAAAGTGGATATTAATTTCTAAAATAATATTATTATTGTGACCACAAAATCATTAAACTCTGGCTGTAAACAGAAAGGTGTAAAACCAAAGAATGGGGAATGAAAGATTAGCAGTTTGTTTCTGTAAGAATTTGTATGAACAATGCATAAAGATAACAAAATACCTGGTAATGTTTCACAACTATAAAAAAATATGTTTCTGTGAATTATACTCATAGACTTAAAAAATGTGATGATATCGCTAAATGTATTTCAATACACTCCAGTATTGCATCAAAAGGACACATCTCAATACCGCAGTCAGAGGCGATGCGTAGGGGGGCACCACTGGTCATGTGCCCCCCCCCCCCCCCCAGATTTCTGCTAAGCAGTGGCTTATCCACTGTGTTACAGGAAAAAAAAAAGTGCTGAAAACATTATTTGGTGGCCTCAATACACTTCAATCGGTACCGCTTTCAATTAGTATACACTAAAAACCACCACGCACAACTGATCGATGACATGCTTTCTGTCTGCCAAAGCGCGTCTTTCAAATTCCTGTTTGTGATTGGGCTATTTACTGTCATTCTTGAGAGGTTCAACCTTGAAATCTTCTGATTGGACAATGCAAACAGCTTTACACTTTACAGTACAAACGGACACGCATCGTGACGAAACATTGAGTGACAGATGTGAAGTATGGCCAGAGGTAGGGGAAATGAAAAGATAATTTAAAATTTTGCTTTGTATTTTCTTTTTAGTTTTTAATCAGAAGTGTTCTAAACTGAATACATTTTTTAACTATTTTGCAGAACGGTGTATTTCGTCTAATGTTAAAAAAAAAAAAAAAAGATTGTTCTTTATTTTCGAAAATGAAACATCAATGCACAAGTAAGAAATCAGGTTGCCAATTGCACCACTGTGATTACTCACCTTAAAGTTACCATTTTTATCCCCTCCCGAAATAAAATCCTGATTACACCCCTGCTGATCAGGGTTTATTATTTAAAAATAAAAATATATATTTTTATGTTTTTCGTAAGTGGTTAGAGAATATGCAAGTGTACAGTTTATTTCAAACTTTCAAACCTTAGTAATATAACTAAAGAGAGTCAGTCAGTGAAAATATGTGCTAAAACAGAGTGAATTTGATGTAGCCCTGTACAATGGTAAAAAGACAGCTAATTTTGGAGTTTTTCTACAACAAAAATGCTAAACCACCAACTCCAGAGACATCATAGCAACTGAACTTGACTTTTGTAGTTCAAAATGTTATTAATAGCACAAGAGTGTGATGATATTTCCATTGCCTTTGAAGTGTTGTTTGCAGCTCTCTTGATTGTGACAGTCTGGAGCAGAACTATTTGTGATGATAGATCTGGTAATGTTAGAAAGCTACCTTCATTTTTACATAAAAATTGTTAAAATCGTGCATCAGGTTTGAGCCCGGTTTCGCTTTCATTTTTTTTTTTTTGGGGGGGGGGGGGGGGTGCTGTGCCTCACCAGTTTTGTACTATTATTTTTTCCATTTATTGTTGTTAGAAAATGGAAAAGTTGCTCAAAAAGTGGTCATTTCTAAAACAGACTCAGAAATTTAGCTATTCAGGAACATTCTGAATAAAAAGAACACCAACATGCACAACAACAGCAGGGTGACATCACTGTTTTGCTTCATAACCCAAAAGCAAAAGCAAATTGAGGGAAATTGATGACACTGAGTAAATGTCAGGCCGTTAATGATATACATATTTAAGAATGTTTTTTTAATTTATTTATTTAAATGACTCTTCATTTTTAATTTAAGGACCCACAAGCTAGGTATGCACAAATAACTTGATAACTTTTGACCTACAGTGTCTAATTTTTCTTTTTCTTTCTTTTTTTTTATATAAAGAATTTGGGAAATAAATGTCCTTGACAACAAGGAATTGTGTGTTATAGTCAAGAATCTCTGTACTGTACACTAGATCAAATCTGGCCAAAGCAATTCAAACACATTATTACATAAAGATATACAAAAGGGAACGGCTGTATAAATAAGGTGACCATATGGCTCTGTGTTCAGCGGGCCAGTTTGGGACAGTTCAGGCTTTTCAACTCACAACCCAGTGCATTCTGGTACATTTTACCTGTCTCAGGTACTATTCTTACCTTTAAGAGAAGCAGGACTACGCTTACCAGAATGCACTGGTTTATGAGTTGAAAAGCCTGAACTGTCACAAACTGTCACTCTGAACACAGAGCTATATGGTCACCTGATGTATAAAGGTGGAACAAAAAGGGTCATGTTAATAAAAAGGTCTCCCTGTGATATAAAAATCAAGGTTCAACAAGACACAAGGGGCTATGCTCACATTTTCTCAGTGTCACAGATTGTATGATATACTCCACTTTCCTCTTGTTTCACACAAGGAGAAAAAAAAGATCCCTCAGCAGATCTTCAACGGGAACACAAATGCTTTGGTTCATTAACAATGTGTCTTCTTACTGTTGGTACTGAGCGTACCAGTTCATATACCATCTATATTTATATATATATATATATATATATATATATATATATATATTATATATATATATATATATATATAAATATATAATGTACACAAAAAGTTAAAAAGATTTGTATTTTTTTATTTTCAGGACGTTTTGGGCAAAAGCCCTTCTTCAGCTGTTTAAAAAGAAAAGTAAACACAGTGCAGTAAACTTGTTGTTCAAGAATCGTAATTATACAAAAATTCTGTGGATGGTGTCATGATTATTACAATATTTTCAAGACTCCCCCCTTGATGTCATATAGAAGAGACAAGAATATAAAAGAATATGTGGTACACAGTGCTATTCGTCCTTTTAGGGAACCTTTGATAGGCACAGATCCATGTAATAGACCACGATCTGTATGTTCGGGAAACTAAAAGGCGTTTAGCAGACCAGTTTGTAGAACACTGAAGAAGCATTCTCATTAACACCACTGCATTTCCAGTAGCCCATCACTTCAACAGTGGTGATTACACTGCTGAAAACATCACAGTCTGTGTGATCGATCACTGCTATGGAACAAATGTAGCTCGGAAACAAAAGGAACGTGAGTTTATCTTCAAACTGGGAACTCTGGAATCTCTGGGAATGAACATTCTATTCTAATAATCACCACCTTCCGCAGAATGTTTGTATAATTACAATTCTTGAACAACAGCAAGTATACTGCATTGTGTTTACTTTTCTTTTTAAACAGCTGAAGTGCTTTTGCTTGAAATTCCCTGAAAATTAAATATTTTTTAATCTTTTTAACTTTTTGTGTACATTTTTAAAAAACCTTGTCTTTCATATGCCTTAAGTTTTGAACACTGTTTATTTATTTATATATATACCATATAATAAGTAAAAAAAAAAAAAAAAAAAAAAGGCAGACAGTATTTAAAAACCCCCTCACAAATTCTGGTCCAACAGGGATAAGAGAGCCTGCAATAGCAGTTTATTATAAACCGGATATATTTAAAATTAATGCTCTGAAGAGGTGAGGAGAGCTAGTCTGATAAAGTTAAAGATAGCATATGTTTTATGTCATTGTTAATCATTGGTAAGATAAAACAATCATGGTGATACAAGTGTTTGTGATAATGTGAATGCAGTCTCTGCAGTCATTATTGGAGGAAGTACAATAACTTGCACAAAATGAGTCTCCACCCTACTCTAAAAGTGGATAGTCTCTATTACTTTTCACCCTACTTATCCTCCATACATCACATCACTTTCCCAACTGTCTCCATCTTCATCACATTTATGGTGGTTCCAAGGTAAAACCTGAAGGTAACCTATCTAAGTAACATTTATTCAATAAAACTGAATTAACAGTACCCCAAAACACATTTTAGAATCATCTTGGTATATTAAAATTATGTTGAGTGGATGCTAATCCAGGCTGGTGAATATATTTTATTGGACAATTATTAATCTATAGATCCATGTTTGCCATATACCCTGCTTGGTAGGTGGTTTCAGCAGTGTTAACCAAGAACAATCAGTGGAAGTTTTCCAAAAATATGTTTGTTGTGCTGAGACTGTTTTCTGCATGATTTGAAGTCTACAAGAGTGGTATCTTTTTATTCTGGCTTCAGTCCTCCAGCCACGGAGATGAGAACCCATCTACATTAGCAGTCTGACAAGCACATATAGACAAAGAATTCTCTTTTTTGTAGAATATCTTTCACAGGGGACATTCCCAGCGTAATTCCCCTTTGCCACTAGTACATGCCCTTTTTAAAAAACTACGAAATTTATTTTATTTGCTATCTAAACGATTATTTATTCAAGGCACATTTTATTTATCAATATTATTTAATCAGGAAAGCTTGAATGAGATAAACATTGATTTAAATGGTGGCAGCAACTATCACACCAGTCAAATTCACTCGTGAATGGAAAATGCAAAATGTGGGGAAACGTTATTTTAACAACAGCTTTAGGAGTCATACATTTCTTTTAATTGTTCTTGCTTGGTAATGGTTAGTTAATATATAGTGACTTTTTCATTTGGGTGATTGATCATGTGTATTGGAACTGTAAAACTTGTAATAAAGTTAAATGTGCCTTGGAGCAACAGTACACCATTGGAAACTTGCTTTAGCTCAAGTAAACAGGTTCCCTGTAGAATGTTAACTTGTGTGGATGCTTTTTATGAACTTCAAAGGATAGTAAGTGTGGATTGCTCAAAATTTCCCCCCATATTTTCTCAATATTATGTTGTGACAAAGTGGCTGATTGGATGCAGGTGCAGGGTCATGCAGTGCAGTAATGAAACAAACAGAGATCCTGTTTGGAAAGGTATTTATTCTTTTATTCAAGGTCTGGCGACCAAACAATAATTCCCCGGCAATACACACCAATGTGTACTGCCTGGGGTAAAAAACAGGGGAAATGCAGTCCCAAATAGTAAACAATATCCACCCCTCAATAATAAAGATATGGTCACTAGTCCTGGGTGCGTGCAGTAGTGCTTGTGGTGGGTGATAGAAGTTTAATTTTGTGACAATGGTGAAGTGCTGTTCCGACTTAGTGCTGGCCCTTGGCGACAGCTCCAGAATTGTTATCTATCTAGTAACGTACAAGACGAGACAATTACAAACAAACAAAACACAATGCTCACGATACAGTTTCTGTTTACGTTCTCACAGACCACCTTTGTTCTATCCAAAGCAAACCAATGCGAAAGAACAGATTACGATTCTCTGTCCCCTTTTATGCTGTCACACATGACCCCTTGGTAAACGGGTGCAACCGCCTCTCCAATCTGCGGCTGCCATGCCATTTCCCATCTGGGTCAACGCATTATTGCAACAGAGTTTCTCCCCTTCCCCTGGGAAAGAACTGTCAGGCCAGCCCATCCAAGTAACTCTGTTCTTGCTACTTACAACCAAGAATCATTATATTTCTGTCATATATATCTAGAATATATAATATCTATAACTAGCAAGAAAAACTTTTCTTGCAGGTCAAAGTTGCAAGAATGCTAATACATCTAAAATGTCTGTAGCTCTGAAATGTGTTATTTGCATGATTTAAATATGTGTACTGAATTAAAATGGTTGACACCTTTAACATGGTGAATAATAAAAAGAAAACAAAAATAAGCCAGTAGAGCTGAATTTAACAAGTCAAATTCTCAGCGTCTACAGGGCCAATGTTTTCATGCATGCAACAGTTGGTTTTAAGGTTGATTTTCATATGCAATACACTTTTGCACTGGTCCAACAACAGTAGGCACTGCTGTGTCAAAAGTTAGGATTTCACTGCTTGCTACCATGTTCCTTCATATAACTCCCATGAGTTTGTCCACTGAAGATTTTATTGGTATTGTACATGGTTACATAGAGGGTTTCCCATTGCCCCATGAAATTTCTTCTCTTTTGTGTTCGTTACTTCAGGAATGAGAAGAATGGCTTCTCACAAAGTAGGGAAACTATCAAAAAGGACTGGGAGGAAGCACTCTTTGCAACACCCCATTTCATGTCAAATTATAACCTCCCATGTTTCCACTTCCACATTCCTCAGCAAACACAAGTTCAAAAGTCAGACTGTGATGTTAGTAACACCCTGGTGCTGTGGTTTCTGGCTTGTGCAAAACTGTTTTCCCCACCTATGAAAAGATATCTGTTCTCCACCTCATCAAAGATCCCTTTTATCCTTCATTGCATTCCAGCTTATCCCATGGATAAGTTTGTCTTGTACTTTGTATGTCCTGTGGATCATGTAACGCTATGATGTTTGCTTATAACCCCAATGTTATTTTGTGTTGTATTATATTTTAGTCATTGGAATTTCAACATAAGTATGGGGTAACAAAATTATCTTTCAGTTTCTGTGCACTGTATCGGGGCATTGTCATGCACTGTTAATAACTATGTAATTGCTACATTGTACCATACTTCTTCTCGTGTCTTTATGCCACGTTTGACCATTTTTCTACACATGCTTTTGTCCATTTGTTGTTCTTTGCAAGGTCATTGATTGTGTATGTGCTTAGTATGTGTTTGAAACATCGTTACCTTTGCCATGGTGGTAAGGACTCTGGCTGCTGGTATCGGGTCACCTAGGATGTGGTGTTGAGAGGTTAGGTGCTGGTGATGAAGCTCTTGCTTGACTTCAGTTGGTTGTGGGCTGGGGAGTGGTCATACAATGGGTGTCTCACATCTTCTGCTTGTCTTGATCGTTCTGTTCTGCTGGCCACTGCTTTTCTGATGTTGGGCAGAGCAATGCCAGCCAGCAGATAAAAACTGTTAAGGTCGGTAGGCTTCGAGCAACCTGTGATGCATTGGCAACTGGCATTCAGGATGTGGTTGACCTTGGTTGGTATGCACTTGGTGTGTACGGATCTTTACCATACAGAATATGATTACTCAGCAGTAGAATAGCTGAGAGCCAAGCCAGTGGTTCTAATGGCTAAGGGGCTGCCTCCCCATTTCGAGTTGGTGAGCTTCTATAAAATGTTGTTACAGGTGCTCACCTTCGTATTTTGTCTTCATGATGTGTGCTTTGTATGAGAGGCTTCGATCAAGAGTAACTCCAAGGTAGACTGGGTTCAGGCAGTGAGATAGTGGGATCCCGGACCATGTGACGTTGAGCTGACGGCTGGCCTCATGATTTTTCAAGTGGAAGGCATAGACTTGTGTTTTTCGTTGGGTTTGCGTGTAATTGTTTTTTGTCGTAGTATGAAGTTAGTCAGGTTTGCGCTCAGTTAGAGTTGGTGAGTTCAATTGCTTAAGAGGACAATTGAAAGATAGATACACATTTGTTGAATTTATACTAAAAGAGCATATTAATGGCAGTAATTGCAATAACATATTGTACTATTATAACATGTACATGTTTATGCAGTTGTGTCTTGGGTAACACTGCATATCCAATGATACCCCATGCGGTGTATAATCATTGTCATGTCATTGTCAATTAGAGCTTGTTACATTTTCTGTGGTGCATATCTAACAGGTCAGAGGCTAGGCGTGAACTGGTGACCCCATGCAATGCATGTCAACGTTGTAACCATAATGCAAAAGATACATTTGCATTTGTGATTTTTAGAGCTTTCAGGGATGCACCGAATCCAGGATTAGGTCTCGAATTCGGCCTGAATACCTACTTTTTGAGGAGGGTTCGAATTCGGCCAAATACTTAGGATTTGGTGAACTGAATCTGAATCCTACATCCGCCCAAACACACACCCATTTTAATACATCCCTCCAATGTGCGCAGTTCTTCTTTAAATAAAAGACACAAATCTGGTATTGAACGTAACTGTTCTATTTAATAACAGGTATTCCAGAACAAGGGCATGTTTAATGAACTCTGTCGCAGCTCTCGACTTCTTAAATTACATGCACTAAATAGGTCACACAGCTGCTGAATGTAAACATACCCCCCCCCCCCCCCCCCCCCCCCCATGGAGAACCCCCCCCCAGTAAACCTCTAACATATAGTAATGGCAAACTATTGTAGACTTTTGTGCTTTGTTACTTTGTCTGAGAAACGTGTTCTAGAGATCATAGCGCACAGAAATATATATATTTTTTGTAACTTTACAACTGTCAGATGTGCAAGACATTGTTGAACAATATGCTTTAGTAAATTACATTTTACATTATTGTAATGTGCCAGTACCAGTTGAACCATTTGGGAACTGCTGTTTTTTATTAAAATAATTTTAAAACTGTTTCGTAGCCTATTTGATAGGTGTTACACACACAGTGCATTTAAATCAACGCAGGTTTTATTTTGCAGGGAGATCAGTTTTTTCTTGTAGCTCTCAGATCAGGTAACACGGGTTGAAACGTCATTAAAAAAATAGTGGGTTTTCTATTCAACAGTTTCCTTCAGTCTTCTTGACTGATTTTGTCGGTATTCGGTTTGGTATTCGGCCGAATCTATTGAGATGGATTCGGTATTTGGCCGAATCCCAAAAACTTATCTTTTAACCTTATCTCTACAGGACAGAATCCGTAACAACAGAGCCTTACACAACACTCCCCATTACACACAGCCCAACAGATCGCTTGGGTGACCACCAGTCCCTAATTGTGCGGGTCAGTCCCGAAATGTAAAGATCAAGTCTCGGTCCCGGGCTTAATGCCTCCAGGATGGCATTTGTCCCAAATTCGTAGACACACTGCAATCTTACAGTTTAGCGCCAGTCAAACCATATAGCATGTCTGTTTATAGCACATCATAGCACCGCCCCTGCCCTCACTATTAAAAAAAAAAAATATGGATCTTGATTCAGCACACTCCTACCCCCTTGCTCGCTCTCTCGCTCTCTCGCTCTTCAGGGGAAACAGTAAAAAAAGTTTAAATAACATATGTAAAAATACCCCAACACAAGAAATGGCCGGTGTCCCATTTTTGCATTTTGAAAAGGTGGTCACACTACAGACCGCTGGTGTGTTCAAAAAGTACAGCTGTCTTGATCTGTGCACTACAGAAAATGCAACAGGTTCCTAATTGTCAGGGTCATGAATCATCTTCTCTAGCTAGTTTATTGCAGTATGACTAGTTTATGCCTAGTTTTCCAAAAAGGGGTGTCACTTCACAACTCTATTCTGTGCTTGCGTGTACTTTCTAATAGTTAGACAGATTGGAGACCATTGAGATTTTGTTTTTCATCCCCTTCTCTGCAATAAACTAAACTGAGAAGTTGATTCAAGACACTAGCAAGTAGGAACCTGTTACATTTTCTGTGGTACACAGCTTAACAGACCGCTATTGTGCTCAAAATCACAGTGGCTTTTATTGACTAAACTTATTTTCTAATCACCCTGTACAATAAATAAAGAGGTGCTGAAGAGTAGCTGAAGCTAAATCACGGTTACACCTGTTACCTCTGTGACCTACTGTAAGTGATCTAAGGAACCGTTATCAGGTTCAGGTCATGCTCCCTGTATTAGTTTGAGTCCCAATATATTGACAAGATTTGAAAAAAAAAATAGATTCTATCAGTTATCATGCATATAAAAAAGGTACAGGGCACTAGACAGTAAATATTAATGTATTATAAACATATTTGTTTTACAATAACACAAATTAAATTGGAAATGTCTCTGGAATTGATAAATATTGATAAATATGCTGGAAAAATAGACTCCACTTCTGAAAAACAACGCAAGTTGTGTCACTTTTAACTTTAAATGTTTAGTCTTAATCTTGTTAGGTATTGCTTTTCTTATCACATACATACTGTAGCTGATCCTTATGTGCAGTGGTTTAGTTTTGTACACATACAATGTAAATTTATGAAATTAAAAGCAGCTCGCAGAAGAAAAACTGTAAATCATGTTATGTTTACTTAAAATGTGCAGTATGTCATTTATTTATACTGCGAGAATGAAAGGTTCTACAAAGAAGGATTCATAAGTCTTTATACCTATTTTTATTCTGGGGCAGTAGTAGCTGACTTTGGCTGAAGTTTGGATGGTAATGGTCTGGATTTATGATCCAGGCACATACTGTACCTCATGCTTCCTCCTTGTCAATTCTGCTATGAATATGTAAAATGTCTTATGAAGACTAGGCCAGTAGCCTTTTCTTCAAACTGCTGGTAGGGGTTAGGAAATAACAAATAAATCCTAACAAAACTGACCTAAATTCCGCTACATGGAAGGATTGGACCTTTAAAAATATTATCAAACTGCATTATCCCAGATTGCTGTTGTAAACACAAAATGTAGATAATATTGTAGCAATCTGGACTATTAGTGTTATGTGTTGTATCGATTTGTGTCGTTGTTCTGTGTTTTGTCTATGTCCTCAGTACCTGTGCATGTGAGGGAGCGCACCTGTGGGGTGGGGGAGAGTGATCGACGTGGCCCCAGTGTGCTTGTGAATGTTGTCTGATCGTGTTGTGTTTGTGCCCCATTTGATTTGTGGGGTCCAATCATGTGTCTTGTTATGTCTACATTGTATGTCTTGTTATGTCTAAATTTCACCTGTTTTCACTGGGTTTGGGGGTATAAAGATTGTACACTGCTGTGGGCTATGTTGTGGTGTGCTGGCCTTGTGAATAAAATATTGAAGGAGAACTTGCTGTGGTTGTGTGGCTCCCTTTTGTTTGCCCACAAGCACTACAACATTTTGAAATATGCTATATATTTTACGCTTGGGTTTGTTTGCATTACTGTATTGTAAAGAGCAAGAGATACAGCTGCCTGCTTTCTTAGCTACTATATAGTAGGTACAGCACAGTACAAGGCAAATACAGGTGAGCACACATACTATATAGGGTGCATAATAAGAAGTCTTTCCAAAGCCAGTACGGGCTACTCAGAGAAGTACTGACTGCTGATGATGCACTGCAGAAGTTAGCTCAGGAGACACAGAATGTTGTGCCACCACCCCTTTTATGCCCCCCGTTTCATCATCATAGTTATATTTGTTTTTAAAAATGTAAAAATAATACAAATGTAAAGCAAACAAATGTTTTGACAGCATTTAGTACAGATTTTTAAACTTGTCATATACACATTTAAATTTTAGTTTTTATGGATACAAATACTTTCAATTACATCCCCTTAAAAGGCCTACCGTTCAAAAATTCAAGCCTGATTTAAACATTTTTACACAATTACATTTGGTACATTTATGCACCCAGCACTGAATGCTTGAGCATTATCACCCTCAAGCCCCCTCTTAATCTTATTTATTCTTATTAGTCAAAGAGGCTGAGTAGTGCCTTTTAGTAGAAATTTGCATTTGGTTATGTCACATTCCAGGACTGCACTGCTGAAGTCTTGTGAATACATGGTACAGCTTTCAAATGTGTTGCCATGCAAACAAAAACAAAACAAAAAAAAAAATGAAAACATTTGTTTTTTTTGCCAATTTGTGCTGCGATTTACCGTGAGAAGGATTCCCGCACCATGTTCTGGTTACGTATTTCCCATAGCAAGAGGAATGTACATGTTGTGGTATGTGCATGCTACACCACATTCCCATGACAACAGCGAGGTGATTTGGAGTTTCTAAACTGCATGTAAACCAGTCCAATGTAAACCAAGCCAATCAGTAACAGTATTAGGAAATGACTATTTGGTGGCTTGTATGCAGTTGATTATCTCCCCCAGCAGGTGTCTCTGCTGCAGGATGTAAAACAGATATTTTGGCATTAAATGGGGCATCTTTAGATTTATTTGATTTACAGGAACACTCCGATTAAGCGATCAGCACATTCTTTTTCTCTGAGATATGTGATGGAAATATTCTAATCGTGAAAGATTTCCAAATAGATGCAGGGAGCCCTCAGTATGCAAGGCTGATTCTTTTTATGAGCAGAATGAAAGAAGATAATATTGGTCAGTTAAATAATACAAAATAAAAGAAACTGTACATGCAATAAAACTGATGTACAGTACAAGTTAATATGTCTTGACTCGTGTGTAGATTGGCTGCTAAAACTGTGCAAAATTATTTTTGTTTTAATAAGAGACACCTTACTCACAGCATATTCACTTTTTGAGGTTAATGGGTTATTTTTTGTGTGCTGTTCTGAATTACAACCACTGGCTAGTGCAAACCGAGGGCAATCGAAACAAGGCCAGAGGGAGGACATGAGTCAGTAGCACACCTCCCCTTTATGAGGTACATTTTGTTGTCAGTTTACATAATTTAGTTCTTAATTTAGGTTTGTTTGTACAGTATATTTTAGCATTGTCATGGCCTGTACGGTTCATGTTTTTTTTTTTATTATTATTATTTTATTTTTTATCTGCTATTTAAAAATTGGAGTGCAGTTGTTGTTTGCAATGAACTCACTTCAGCCGAATCAGTTAGAAGGATCGCTAACAGGATGCAGTCGATGGGGTCCTGCGAAGTCTGTTTATCCAAACTGTACCATATTGCAGGATAACCAGATTTGGAATCCCAATGAAAGTGAATGGCATTGAGATACCACACCTCATAAAAAACAGCATCATTGCCAGACCAAACAAAAAATATTCTTTTCAAGAGCAGATTAAGTAAAAAAGAACGACTAACCAACATACCTGAGGCCCCCGTTTACAAAACTATGAAACCAAGAAACAAACCACACAGACATATTGTAGACAGGACCATTCCTTCTGCCATGGCTGTAAAATAACCCCTTTAGTCTTTATTTATAGCCCGTGCAGAGTTGCACCATTAACTGTTTTCATTGAAGTTTCCATGTGGTTTTAAAGAGGGCAGCTGAGGTAGATTTACACCATTCAAAGATGGGTCCATACTTTTGTAAATGCAGGAAGCTGTGTGTTCAGCTAATGAAGCTTGCTTGGAGCCTCTATGGTATTCATAAGATGGAACCTGAACTTAAGCATAAGTTGACCCAGACGGACTTTAAAACTGGGAGGTACTAGGTGGATCTTCTCACAGCAGTATTATTGTCCGGAAGCTGAAATCCTTTCTTCATACACATGGGTGCTGTGAATTTAGAAATGAAAAAATAATTTATCTCTATTCAACACCATCTTGTTTTCAAAGCAAGATTCTCACTGCATAGCATTTTGTACTACAAAGGGATAGGGTGTCAGCACGTCGTTTTCCGGAGAGGTGGTTTATCTCACAGAGGACTGCGCATTTGACTGATGGTTTGGTAAACTATCACACAGGAAGCACAGACCACCCTGACAGGTTTGAGGAGTCAGTGGGAGTGACACTTGAATATATATCCACACAGATTTCAACTATTCTACTTTTATTGTGTATGCACTAGTTTAAAAATAGCAATGGGATAATGCTACAATACAATTTTTGTTCAAATATATTGTGGGGGTAGGTGGGTGAGGATTTGTACATCAGACATTCCTGTAACATTATTTTATTGTATCATAACTTTGAAAATCAGAGATAAGAATTGCCACAAATATTTATTTATGTATTTATATTTTTGTATACAGGAAAGTCAATAAAGTTATGAACACAACCTGGCTAACGTCAGATTTTTATTAAGGTAAATCTCACCAGTAATAATGCTTCTGTTAACCTTTAAAGAGAGAAGCTAGTTGAATATATAATCTATTGCATTACTGTGACATCAAAAACAGCTGTGTTCGGTTATTTATTTAATACCCTATAGTACAGTGATGGAGGACCTTCTAGAATGTTACAAGATGTTTATTCACAGAGAATTGTGGGATCAATATTTAAAAGCACTTGGTCTCAATTGTGACACCACTGTGTGAAAACGGAATTATTTACAAGGCTGCTGCATAGGGAGGTTTCCACTTAAATCTACACCCTGAAGTAAACACACAAAAGTAAACAAATCCTCACAATGAGTAAAATACGCTTGTGTCCAGATTTTTTCCCCCTATAGATTATTTTAGTTAGCACTTTCCCTGGTAATTTTGAATATATATATATATATATATATATATATATATATATATATATATATATATATATATATATATATATATATATATACACACACACACACACACAGTTGCAGACAAAAGTATTTGGGCAGTTTAAAAAAAAGAGAAAAACCACAAAGTGATTTCTATCATTTCTAATTGTTCTATTAAATAATATATAAATGAAATAATGAATTATTACATAACATGCATAAAATGAAAAATAACATGCAAAAACTAATTTTATACCTGAAATGATTTAAAGATATCTCAAACATTTAGAGGTATCTTTAAATGATTTAAATATATCTCAAAATGCATTTTAGACATCTCATTTAAAGCTTCATTTGGAGATATTTGTAAATCAATTCAAGATATCTCTAAATGTATTTTAGATATCTCAAAATGATTTAGAGATATCTTTAAATATTGAAAGATATCTTCAAATTTTTGAAGAGATCTTCAGATATTTAGATATCTCTTTAAATCATTTTGAGATATCTTTAAATATGTGAAGATATCAAGAAATGATTTATAGATGTCTTAAATATTTAGATATATCTCTAAATTAATTTTGAGATATCTACATAATGTTGAGGGGAGACATTCTCTTGACCAGGGCTGTCCAATCATCGTCCTGGAGGGCCATTCCAATCCAGGTTTAACAGTTCGAATGAACTAATTAGCTGCTTTAGGGTCTGGATATAGGTTTCATTGGTTCAATGAAACAATTCAGAACAGGGTTGGACCAAAGATGCCAGGACTGGAAGAGTCACCTTTGGCCATCCCTACTCTTGATGAACAGAGGCTACTGTTCTATTGTTCTCTCCATTGCTTTCATGTAGCACCTTTAATGAGCACCAAATGTGTGTTTTTTTTTTTTTCTAAGCAATTTGTTTATGGCTGTACAATTTTATAATGTCACATATTACAGATTACCCTTTACTGTCCTATAGTAATCTGAGCCATGCATTTTATATACACTAGAGTCAGTGCCTCTGTTTAAATACATTGGGTTAACTGGTCAGGCTACGGCTGACAGGAGATTCATTTATGCATATACTTTCCAATTCCTTAATGCTATTTGTTTCAGGTTACACCAAATCCCTGCATCTGTATACATTATACATTTAGGTCTTAGTTCTGTCACCTTGCTGTCAAGTGTGTCACCATGCTTCCAGGTTGTGCTGAAGTCTACAAAGATGCTCTCCGTGTTCTGCTGACACTAGACATTCTTTGAATGCCTTACTTTGTTTTAAACATTGACAAATTACTCAGTGCATAGGATGTTCATTTGCTGTCCTTCTTTAAAGTGTGTATGATACTCCAGCAACTGCATTGTATTGTATTGTAATAGGAAACCAATAGAATATAGATTCCAGCAAACGACACAGACACTTCTGATTTTAGAATGAAGAGTAAAGAGTAGGCAGTACTAATAATCAAATTATTATTATTATTATTATTTTTTTTTTTTAGCAAGAAACCATACAAACCATCAAAAAGATATGAAGAGTTATTACACACCTTGCTATAAATCTTACATAATGTTTTTTTTTTTTTTAAATATATCCTTTTGGTAGAGAAAAGTATTCCTAATCTGTTAAAACCTCGGAGATGAAAATCTGTCAATTAATGAACATTGGACTGAATCACTGTTATTAAAAGACACCAAGATAAATTGTATGATATTCTATGGTTTATGAACATTTAAACACATACAGAACATATTTTATTCCAGCCTTCTAAGTTATACTTGCCATTCAAATAATGTTTCAATTATGAAAAAAAAACTGAGAAAGTAAGTAATGATTTATGATTTCCATTACATGAGAGTAGATGTTAAATGCAGATTTGAACTCGGCTCTTGCCAAAATAACCACCAATTAAGATGTAGCTTTACAGTAAACTAATGTGATTCATCTGCGTCTCCATCCATTTGTGCTTCCTTCCATCTGATGATATAGCTATCCTTTTGCCTGGTATTGATGGCTGAAGTGTAATGCTGACTCCAGGGATCATCTTATTTTGCCTCCCCAGCGCATCAGCACAAACAACGGCTGTGATGCTGGCTCAGGGGATCATCCAGTGCGGTCTCCCCAGCGCATCAGCATGTTAACCGTCTGGATTAAGCTAAGTAGGGTACATCTCTGGGGTCTTCAAATATGCACCTTCCATTCTGAACTTGCCCCATGATATCATCGATTCAAAGGGCAGCCTTAGCATCTTCTATGGCTTTCTTTGCCACCCACTTTCTTCCAGTTTCAACACAGGTTCTGCCTCCCTTACGCATTTGTCGCGTGGCTATAATAATGTCATTTCCAGTTGGACCTTGGCGCACTTAAACTCCTTGGTTAGAGCGAAGACTGATAGCTGCAGTATTCCTTTACCATAAAGTCCCACTCTGCTGAGGCAGCATAACTCCCAACCATTTCTTGACGTATGAACTGATTAGCAGTCTGATACAGACCCCAGCCAGCTGTTGTTGATGAAGTGGCTGCATGATCGTGCAATGTCAAAGATAGCCTCATTAAACAAGGCAAAGTTTCATTTTTTCTAGCCATTATAAACATGAGCACTATTATATCATTTTGCATTATTAAAATCTGGTACTGTTTCTAAAGGTAATATTTTGTGGAAAATATTTTACTACATGTCTGGAATTGCTCAGCCCTTTTAAAGAGCAATATTCGGTATTTTAAAATAACCAGGGGAAAGTCGTTTACTTTAAGAAACATTATTTAAAATATATTCTTTAGAGTTTCCGATCTGGCTCCGGTCCCAATTAGTTTGGATAATAGGAGTTCTACTGTATATGTGTATATATATATACACACACACACACACACACACACACACACATACACACATACTCACACACACACACACACAGTGCCGTGAAAAAGTATTTGCCCCCTGTCTGATTTTCTGCATTTTTGCATATTTGACACTGAATGTTATCAGATCTTCAACCAAAATCTAATATTAGATAATAGGGACCCTGAGTGAACAAATAAAACAAAATGTTGATTCTTATTTCATTTCTTTATTAAAGAAAGTTATGCAATACCCAATGCCCCTGTGTGAAAAAGTAATCGCCCCCTTAGATTCAATAACCAGTTACGCCATCTTTAGCAGCAATAACTGCCAAAGTTAATCAGATTTATATTGGGCAGGGCTGGCCCAAATCAGTCCTGATTGTTAGCCAAAGTATTCAAACAGCTGACTTTAATTATCTATTTAATGGGGTTGAGTTAACTATTGGAGGGCAATAATTTTTTCACACCTGAAGATTACATGTTTGATTACCTTGCACACCAAACAAATGAAAGAAGCACCAAACTTTGGAATCATTTTTTTCTCTCAGACTCCCTCTATATACAACTACAACCCACAAAAAGATCTGACCAAATTCAATGTGAAAAATGTGCAAAAATGCAGAAACTCAGAGAGGAGGCAAATACTTTTTCGCGGCACTGTGTACAGTGCACCCTCACTATAACACAGGTCTTAGGGGACACACAATATGAGCGCTATAACCAAAGAGCGTTATTAAAGGGGGAGGTGGAGGTAAGTCAGACACTGACTAAAACACAAAATAAAATAACTCCCTCTCTATAGTGCACATATAGTGAAGCAAAAATATAACTGTGAATTAACCATGCATAAGGCACCATGTAATCAACACTATATTTTTACAAAAAAAGGAAAAGGTAACATTCCCACTCATGGATCATTTTAATTAGCAATTTTTAAACTAAATAGTCTGGCTAAATGGTGGTGGGGAGTTCAGTTTAAAGCGACATACAAGCAAACCAAATGTGAGCAGGAGAGCGGGTTGGGCGAGGGGAAGAGGGAATGGGCTCGCCCCAAGTTCAGTTGCCGGAGCAGGTCTGAAGCGTCTTGTCTCCTAGAAAAAGCCACAGCTCCTCTCTCAGCAAAGAAAGGAAATACATTAGGAAAGATAACCTCATAATAGGCTTAATATTCATTTAATTATAAAACGAATGCTGAATAAGATGGCTTTGTTATAAAGTGTCAATGCAGCTTTTCTTCATTTCAGATGCTGTATCAAAAGGGAGAGACAGAAACAGAAGTTAAATGAGAAGTTGTTTACAATTTGAATACCAGTACTGTATTTACTGTAGATATATTGCATGAATCACTAGTATAGGGAATTAGGGGTCATTTTGTACGTTATATATAGGGCATGTTATAACCAAGAGCCTTATAGCAAGAGAGTAATATATATATATATATGAAGAGTTTAGTTGGAAAACCTGATATATCCATTTTTGGTAAATGATCATTTTTTATTGTGCTTTTCTGAATAAATAAATTGATTCCACATTAGGTGTTTTTCAAATGGGAAAACTAAACAAATAGTAAAGTAAAATCAAACAAAATCAATTTATTGAAACTCTAAAACTGTTCTGTGACAGGCTGACGAGTGGGTAGAGGCCCAGAGACAGACTTAAGTTCAAAAATAATACTTCTATCAACAAAAGAACACAAAATAAAAGGGCACAAGGGCCAAAACAAAGATACTTAAACACAAATAACAAAACACAAAGCAAAACTTACAAAATAAATGTTTCCTGGCTGGGCGATGCCTTCACTGGACCAGAAAATACCAAAACAACACTCAACACTCAACACTCAACACTCAACACTCAACACTCAACACTCAACACTCAACACTCAACACTCAACAGCTTGCTTCCTCAGCACCCTCCTCTCCCTAATGGGAAGCTGAGGCCTCCTTTTATGTCAGGTGGCTGGGTGCTGATTGATCGTTAATTACTCCAATCAGACCCCAGCCACCTGAGCACAATAAACCCAGGCAGGTAGGGGAATTTAACCCCTATCCCTGCCAATCAATACAGGGCAAAGCTCTGCTCTGCCACATGTTCATTTTATTTTTTGTTTTGCAGCAAAAGGCTATATATCCATGGGCCATTTTCTTGCAAAACAAGACATATCCACATTCCACTCAATTAAGCAAATTGATTAATCAAAGTCACAAGGAATTAGCAAACATTCACAAATTTGACATCAAATAATATAATTCTGGAGACAAAAATTATTTTAAGGCAATTATTATTTTTTTAATAAATGTCAAGTTTTCTGCTTTTACATGGTCATATTGATACTGACATGAACAAACTCTTGAAATACAATAATATCAGGGTTAGAAACTAACAATATTGTGCCTTTTGAAACTTGCTAGTCCTGATGTAAACTTGCTAGACCTATGTGAAGTGCCTAAGTTGGAATCAACAACAACAGTTGGGGTCTCTAAAAATAGGCTTAGATTTTATTTTGCTAAAAAAAAAAAAGAAAACAGAGTAAGATTTACTTTTATTTATTTATTTTTTTAGCAAAGTACATTCGTAAACGCTCACACAGACCGATCAATCACCTGTTTGCACCTCGTTACTGAGCAACTACTGTACTGTGTGCTGAGAAACTGACACTGACAGCACCGGACGCCAGACGGGATGACAGAGGAGAATAATTCTCTCAGCTGTGTCACCTTGCCGACCATGAAGCTCCGCCTGAAACTGACACCAATGACACAAATAAAATGTTTATTTGATTGTACATTTCATGTGTTGCTGTTTACAAAAATGCTGTCTGGCTATGAATTACTATCTACAATAATCAATGTACTCATGTACACACGTGGTCTTCACTAAAGTCCCAGTTTAAAGACAGTACATTTCACTATAGCCCTCGGGATGAAATTGTTAGCTAGTTGGCTATTTTTTTTAATTAGCAGTGGGAGAAAACCACTTCAGCAAGTACAGTAGAATCTGCCAGAACTGACGGATGCTGTATCTACTATAGATACTAATGAGAGCAAAACAAATACAAAAGAAAAACAAGGGAAACGCAGATCTTTTCAAGAAAGCTGGGACTTTGTATAAATTGATTTTATATTTTTAAATGCTGCAATAGCATTTCTGATTGTGAAGCATCCACACCATATATTGCCAGAACATTGATTTATTTACACTCTGCAGGACCTTAATTTCCCCCATTGGTGCTTGAGCCCTGGAGTGCTCACAGAAATACTACCTGTGCACCTATTGTCAGTGATTAAAGTGACAAATGTAAAGCACTATTAAGTGGGGTTGGCATTGCAGGGGAGATGAAGGGAGGTTTCACAGTTCTGATTGAGTGACAGTTTTCTAAGCATTATTAGAAAACTGACTTCCTTGCATTATTTTTTAAATTATTCACTATTTCATCATAAAATCACAATTTACAAGATTAAATACACTACTATACACGACTCCTCGCCGATTGGCTCAGTGGATATGTCAGATTTTGCTAAATTAGAAGCCTGGCGTATAAAGCGTTAGGGAAAGAAACGATCGTTTGAGTTGTATTTAACCTGGTGTATATCGCGTTTTGAAGACAAAGGACATTGAACATCAGAAAGTAAGCACTGTGGGATGAATGATCTTGCTTTTAGATCAGTTTTGGTGCTAATGGCGTATATCACATTTTGCATCTAAACTTTTCATATATATATATATAGTGGCAGAGTGGATCTCTGCCTGGAAGAAATGTGTTTGTGGTTGTGTTTGCACAGCCACAGGTGTAATTAGTTTATTTAATTTAACTGACTACCTGTTAATTTGTTTTAGTTTATTTAGTATCACTTGCCTGCAATTTAGTAGGCAAGTATTTAAACAGGGCTAAATGTTTGGTTGGCAGTCTCCAGTCTGTGTGAGGAGTCACAGTAAAGAAAACCAGTGTGGTTTCATAAAGGTTTATATTTGTGTGTGTTTGAAGAATTGTTTCCTAGAGCTCCAAAACAGAGTTTTGTTCATGTGTCTTCTATTTCTGTAATTAATAAAAATCTGCACGCAAGTACTTTCAAAACTTCAAATCCTGTGTCTGGTCTACATGAAAAAGGGTTATGAACCTAAAAATAAGTAAAATCTTTTACACATACCTACGCACACACAAGGTATTTAATTGATTTGTATATCATTTTTGCTGATATCTTTTGAAAATAAGACCTGACAACCCCATAAGCAAAGTACTTTTTAATTATTAGACTAAATATTTACAGAATGCTTAAAAACTGCTGATATAACTGTAATGAATTTATTATTAATAGCGTTATAAAAAAATTATACCAAATCATGTTTAATTTACAATGAAGGGAACACACTGTCCCCAGCAAAAAATAAAATGTATTATATATTTGGTATAATTTAATTATATCACTAAAAGCATCATAAAAACTTTGCTTTCAGTGTTTTCTGACTTCCTAAAATTCAAACAAATTCAACTTGACTATGTAAATAAATATAATATTCACAAACTCAACAGACTCCTCTGAGAATTTTATGCCGCAGTGAGAAAGTCAGATGGACATTTCTATGCCAAAAAACTTTAATAACGATGCACTATGGACTTCAAAAACATTACTTTCTTGACTGATTCATAAAACAAATATGGATTGCAGGCCTTGGCTCGTAGTAGGAAACTAAAGGCTTCTTGGGAAGAAATATAGTTACCTCCAGTGAACAATGCCCTCAGCCTGTGGCTTCAAGCATTATAGTCCCTTGTTGGTAACTATAGTTCTTCTCTCGGGGGCTATATATTCCTACTATACACCTCCTCTACAGTCTATATTTACTATATATTAGCAAGAGAATACATGCAAGACTCCAGTCATATGATCGAACATGGTGAACTCATTGGTTGCTGACTTTGTGACTTGCAAGTGGGTTTAACACACTAGATGATGTGAGGGAATCGCCTCGCAAAATATTAAACATATTTAAACTTAAATCTAAAGCCAACTGAAATCGATCATCCGATCGTGTAAAATTGCGCCACAAAGCATAACACACTACCCGATTCGACTGAAAAATCGCATCACTATTGATCACACTGGGAAGTGTGTCCATGCCTCAGTTGCAATAATTATAATCTTAAACCTTCGACATGAGCTATCAATTCATTACTTATAAAAAACACTACTGGATAATATAAATATGGCAATGCCTAGAGTCCTGTGAAATTATTATTATTATTATTATTTTTATATAATTTTTCGTTTTATTTTTTACAATTGCAGTTCTATTTTGTTTTACTTTTCACAAATTTAGTTTTGTTACAGATCCACATTAATAAAGCAACTCGAATAGATGTATATCAATAATAGTATAGTACATCATGTTTTAACTACAAATATTTTTTATTAAACATTTTTTTAATATATTGACATAAACAAACCTCGCACAGAAAAATAATTTACTCACTGTATAATTGATCATTAGCGGCAGTAATGCTAACGTACAGTCCCCCACTCTTTTTTTAATTAACTGCCAATTTACAGTAAATACTGCCCATGCCCTCTATAAAAATACAATAAGATAAAATACAAATATATGTTTACACTGCCCTATTATTGTGGGGCTGTTTACAATAATTGCACATACAGCAATGTATCCATTAAAAAAACGACAGGAATTGTATTTCAATTCCATTGCCCTGAAGCAGGGCTCCAGTACAACAAGCTTGGGAGTTTCTCAGTATTTAAACACTAAGCAAAGCAAATTAATTCCCTCCAATTCTAAAATGTCATTCTATGTTTTTCTTTATAAGGATTTTTTTTTGTTATTTCGTTTTATATTTGCATTTCATTTTATTATTTAGTTTTATATGTTACATTTTCTTTTATTTTGTGCTATTTCGTATTTGCAAAAAACACAGGGCTCTACCGATGCCTTTACTTCTGATTAGTGTGTCCTTTCTTTACTGCATGGCAGCCCTCTTTATATTGTACAAATCCTTTATTTCCTACAGCTTGACTGTGTTTAAAGCATTTGTCAAATTCCACTTGCAAGATATTAATCTCCCACTTGTTTTAGCAATTTAGTTTCTTCCCTCTACGGAGTCATTTTGTGTCTGGCAATGATAAATCTGTAGTTTTATTATATAGTTTTCCAGACGAACCATGTATCATTAATGTCATTGTTAAAAGATGAATAATATGTAAGGAGTTTCAAAGATATTATACAGGGAAATGGGTTTGCTCAAATGTTTGTAATGTCTGGCATAAAAATATTGATGTGCAGATAGGGAACGATTATAACCTAACACAGTACAGCTCACCTGGCATTCAGTCATAACTAGGGCCTTACCAAATTCACAGTCCATTTTAGTAAATTTCACGGTCATAACATTTAAAAAAAACTTAAATTTCACGGTTTCAGCTAAAATCTTAAATTTCGTTTCAGCTAAAATCTTAAATTCCATGGTGGTGTAGTATGAACATGTAGTTAAAAACAACAAAATATATACATTTAAAGTGTTGAAGTTAACAAAAGCATGTGACTAACAAAGTAGAAACACTTAAAGAAAATGAAACAGAATTCCAGAGGTTTTAATCGTCACTATATGCAACAATAACTCAAAGCCTATTCTGAAATGCTGAGCATTAACAGATCACACTATTTACCTAAGCCAGAGGTTGATAAATATCTGTCCATGTTTAGACACAGCGCTCTCTGCATCCACTGAGTTTGTTGGAATTGACATACAGTGCCAAGCTAGCCTTGCGATCAAGCCCGGGCAAAGAACGATGGGTCTGTAGCTGGACAATATATCTAGAGGCCAAAAAATATTATAATGATTTCGATTACATGTGAGTAGATGTTAAGATGCTGATTTGAACTCGGCTCTCACTAAGGTAAGCACCAACTATGACGTAGCTTTATAGTAAACTAACGTGATCCATCTGCGTCTCTATCCATTTGCATTTCCTTCCATCTGATGATGCAGATATCCTTCTGCCTGGTGTTGATGGCTGAAGTGTAAAGTTGGCTCCAGGGATCAACTTATTTTGCCTCCCCAGCACATTAGCACACACAACGGCTGCTATGTTGGCTCTGGGGATCAACCACAGTGCGGTCTCCCCAGTGCATCAGCTTGACAACCGTCTGGAGGTCTTTTAGGCAAAACATTAAACCTAGGCCGTCTATTTTACGGAACCCTATCAAATAATAAAAAAAGTTATTGTTCAAAATATACTGCATGAGGTCAAGAATCTAATTTCCCCAAAACAACCTGATTAACATCTTTATACTGTACTTTCCACATTGACATCACCAGTTTAGTCCCCTGCCCAAACCCTAGCTCCTGACATTAGAGTGCAGAAGGTCAGCACACTAAGATCTAAAACTGTAATTAGTGTATTTCTGAAGAGCAATAAAGAACCTGAGTTACACTTCTTGACGGCTGTGAGACGAAGGGAGATCAAGTATGCTTGTACTCTTAGGAGCCAGTGACCTCACACCACAGTATCTTTTCAGTGAAATTTGAAAAGATGTTAAGGGGGTTCAGAAGTTTAAAGCCCATTGAGAATAAGAATGAGATTTAACTAAGAGGCTAAAGGTCACAGAGAGTGCCAAAAGTGTTTGAACAATAACGCAACAATGCCCGAAGACAGAGGTGTGTACTCAGGTGGTGAGATAACAAGGGTCTGTATCATGAACTCAAAATGACTGACCCAGAATTTCACAAAGGCAACTTTAAAATAAGAGAAGGACATTCAGGAATGTTGACTTATAATCCATCTGTCAGTATCTGAACATTTTCTGCATCAATGATGGTCCTAAAGTGCCTAGACTACTTTATTTATATCCTATTAAAACCGCATATATAATGTGCAATCACCACATTTTGAAAAAGTGATTGTGAATGGCAAGTGCGGACAGGGTGCTAAATTAAGCAAACAGGCGGTTCAGACAGGGAACTCTTAGATCAAGTCACGTGAACATCAAGTATATTTTAGGCGCTTCCAATGCCAGAACAAATCGTCAGTCGAATAGCTAGTATTTTATTGGTCTTTCTATAAACAATACACCTAATGATCTGCAAGGAAAGCATTTATATCTTACGTCCACGCTGTGCACCAGAGTTCACCTCCTCAATCTCAACCACCTGCTTTTTAGCTTTGTCTAACTGGGGAGGGCAGCTCCGGCCACCCTGCCCATGGCTTCCCTACGGTCAGCCTCTCCAATGATCTGCTAGCTCATTTATGGCCAGGGGTGCCTTGAAAGGTGAGGCAAAAGCCCAAAGAATGTAGTGTAAAATAAAATATGTATAGTGTAGTTGTGTTGTCTAGTTTAAACATATTAAATAATCTATTGTATGAGTTTCCTAATTGAACTATAATACCCAAACAATGTAAGCAACATAGCCTACGTGCTTCTTTACAAAAAACCCTTCCATGCTAATTTGTCTACAAATATTTAAATATTGATAAGGTTGACCCGAATTACTATAGGGCACTATTTATAGATTTAGGACAGAAACGAGTCTGTGAATCGGATTAACAGTGCAAGCATATATCATTTGGTATTATGAAAGCAGGTTTCTATTTGCAGGTTTCCATAATGGTTGGTCCCAGGGAACAGCAGGCACTTATTCCATTGCTATATCAGCAACACAGTATATATATTCAAAGATACATTTTTAAATAAATTATTGGAATTGCTCATTTACGTTCCTAAAATTGAACAATATTAATATATTTAAAAGTTTCCCTTACTGTGCACAGTTGCATTTGCAAGATGCATTTTAATAAATTATTGGAATTGGCTCTATTAAGTAGCAGATCACAAGCCAGATTAGATATGTTTTACTGTTTCTGACAATACCTCATTACATATATTATTATAATATTATATATATATATATATATATATATAATATAATATATATATATAGATATCATATATATATATATATATATTAATACATATACATATCACTTTTGTAGTGTGTAACACAGCAAGGGTGGTGGGGGTTAATATCCTCCCTGCATAAAACATCTCTCTAATTTTAATTGTTTTATTATTAATTATCCCCTGCACCTGGTGATTATTGTAAATTAGAGCCAGGTGCAGGGTATTTAAAGAAAGCAGCCAGTGTGCTCAGGGCTGCTGCTGTGTGAAGAGCCCATCTGGGTAAGTGTGTACACCCGGACGTAGAAAAACTGAAGTGTACTCCTTGTGTTAGTGTTTTATGACAGGTAAACGGCTTAGCTGTCCTGTGGGTTAGTCAGGGACCGTCGGTGTTTAGTCAGTACTCCAAAACGGAGCTAGGTGTCTGTTTTTGTTATTTTTTCTTTTGTGTTATAAAAATTGCGCGCAAGCGCTGAAACTTCCATTTCCGTGTCATGGGTCCTGTTTTAAAGGAGCAACCCATGTGAGCAACCCATGTGAGTTGCAGCTCATTTACAATATATATATATATATATATATATATATATATATATATATATACACACATTCACATACAGTACTGTGCAAAAGTTTTAGGCAGGTGTGAAAAAATGCTGTAAAGTAAGAATGCTTTCAAAAATAGATATGTTAATAGATTATATTTATCAATTAACAAAATGCAAAGTGGGTGAACAGAAGAAAAATCTACATCAAATCCATGTTTGGTGTGACCACCCTTTGCCTTCAAAACAGCATCAATTCTTCTAGGTACACTTGCACAAAGTCAGGGATTTTGTAGGCATATAGTCAGGTGTATGATTAAACAATTATACCAAACAGGTGCTAATGATCATCAATTCAATATGTAGGTTGAAACACAATCATTAACTGAAACAGAAACAGCTGTGTAGGAGGAATAAAACTGGGTGAGGAACAGCCAAACTCAGCTAACAAGGTGAGGTTGCTGAAGACAGTTTACTGTCAAAAGTCATACACCATGGCAAGACTGAGCACAGCAACAAGACACAAGGTAGTTATACTGCATCAGCAAGGTCTCTCCCAGGCAGAAATTTCAAGGCAGACAGGGGTTTCCAGATGTGCTGTCCAAGCTCTTTTGAAGAAGCACAAAGAAACAGGCAACGTTGAGGACCATAGACGCAGTGTTCGTCCAAGGAAACTTACTGCAGCAGATGAAAGACACATCATGCTTACTTCCCTTCACAATCGGAAGATGTCCAGCAATGCCATCAGCTTAGAATTGGCAGAAAACAGTGGGACCCTGGTACACCCATCTACTGGTCAGAAGTGCCCTTCATGGAAGACTTGCGGCCAAAAAGCCATACCTCCGACGTGGAAACAAGGCCAAGCAACTCAACTATGCACGAAAACACAAAAACTGGGGTGCAGAAAAATGGCAGCAGGTGATCTGGACTGATGAGTCAAAATATGAAATATTTGGCTCTAGCAGAAGGCAGTTTGTTTGCCGAAGGGCTTGAGAGCGGTACACAAATGAGTGTCTGCAGGCAACAGTGAAGCATGGTGGAGGTTCCTTGAAGGTTTGGGGCTGCATTTCTGCAAATGGAGTTGGGGATTTGGTCAGAATTAATGGTCTCCTCAATGCTGAGAAGTACAGGCAGATACTTATCCATCATGCAATACCATCAGGGAGGCATCTGATTGGCCCCAAATTTATTCTGCAGCATAACAACGACCCCAAACATACAGCGAAAGTCATTAAGAACTATCTTCAGCGTAAAGAAGAACAAGGAGTCCTGGAAGTGATGGTATGGCCCCCACAGAGCCCTGATCTCAACATCATCGAGTCTCTCTGGGATTACATGAAGAGAGAGAAGCAACTGAGGCTGCCTAAATCCACAGAAGAACTGTGGTTAGTTCTCGAAGATGTTTGGGCCAACCTACCTGCCGAGTTCCTTCACAAACTGTGTGCAAGTGTACCTAGAAGAATTGATGCTGTTTTGAAGGCAAAGGGTGGTCACACACAAATATTGATTTGATGTAGATGTTTCTTCTGTTCACTCACTTTGCATTTTGTTAATTGATAAATATGAACTATTAACATGTCTATTTTTGAAAGCATTCTTACTTTACAGCATTTTTTCACACCTGCCTAAAACTTTTGCACAGTACTGTATATATATTTTCACGACTGTATCGGTTCTTACAATTTATGTCAACATCCCACCGCAATGAAGAAATGTTGAAAGGTCTATGGCTGTGAAGGTCTGCCATACAAAAGGTTTCCCTAACATATTTCCTGTGTCACTGTTATAGCCAAATCATCAGAAAATCAGCTTTGGCAATACCTAGCCTTGTCCTCCCTTGCTCTCCTCCTTCAAGAAATGTTCTTTTACTTCACTAACAGGATACCAAACTGTAAAATGTTATGACTAGAGATGAAACCTGACCCATTTTAACAATCACATTTTAGAAGGAATCTTGGACTCTCTCTCTCTCTCTCTCTCTCTCTCTCTCTCTCTCTCTCTCTCTCTCTCTCTCTCTGTTTTTTTTTTTTTACTTCTTTGGAAGTTAATCAACATAAATCAAGAAAAGCTTTAATATTTCACTGTTGAACAAGGAATTGAGTAGAAGTGTGGAAAAGTAGCAAATGCCAAAAACATATATCAATGGAGAGTGTTTAACTAGATAGATACTGGTAGCAGAAAGGTGTTATGTACACTTTTGGCAAACATAAACCCAGGCAAGAGCAACCTTCAAGTGTTGTTGACACGTTATGTCGTTTTTGGTATTCAAAGCTCATTTACTTCTGTCAAGAAAATAATGACCAGGAAGTTTGCTGTTCGCAGTATGTAGTATACATTTTTATTGGAAAATTCATCTGCAAATATCTTAACTCAGGGTATGTAATATGGGTCACATTTTTAACATTTAACATTTAAAATGTAATTACCTCATATTTTTTGAAAGAAGACAAAAACATATTGATTGTTACAAAAAGGAAAAATGAAAACAACTGAGAGTGATTAAGAGAACTTAAAATACTCTACACAACTTTGGCTCTAGTTTTGTAAAATTAACAGGTGTTTTACCTTTAACAAGTGTTTTTATTTATATTTTTAAGTTTGTGTAAACTCTATGGTGTTCAAGATGTTGCCCTGCCAAACATTAAAAAACAAACAAAAAAAAAACAAAACCATATATGCATTATAAAATAGACACATAGATAGGAAACTTAACTTGGTACAATTATGTTCAAAGTGGCTGCAAGGGATATAGTTTTTTTATTTTCAAAACATCACTAAATGCACCATTTCCATCCTTCAAATAATCTGTCTGTTGAGTGAATCATTTATCAACTATGACAACTGCAAGAAGTTTTCAAAAAAGAGAAAGACATTTAGAGCTGACAAACTGTCAATTTTGGCACGTTATATATGCATATCTTATATAACATGTTCAAAGTACTGCATTACAATAGATGAGAGAGAAAAATACATATTGGCATGTCTCTGATATCTGTGGATTGGCTGTGTTTTTACAAAAGGGGAATTATCCTGACCTAAAGCATATGATCATGTGCATCTGAAGTGTAAAACGAGAAGGCATGAACTAAGAAAGGACTAATGAAAGTAAATAGCTGAGGGACAGGTTATTGAGGTTCTGGATTAACCACAAAACTGAACCAGCAGTATACACCAAACCTTATGGTTTGTAATAAATCTACAATTACATTATCAGATATCCTCACAAACCTAAAATAAACCTCTGGGGAAAACAGGGTCAGCCGGTTATACAATGTATGTAAACTGTTTATGTAGATTTCTGGCTGGAAAGAAAGTCAGATGTTTCAGTTTGTAGCAGCCGCTAGTGTGTAAAGAGGTCAGATTCCATCATGATGGCTCATAAATTGTATTGCATGTCTTCAGAGGTTGTGGGAACCCAGAGTTGGCATCATATTAAAGAGAGCTGAATTTAGTCCAATCAAAAACATTTGCAAATAAATGGGTACAAATGTATTTTTTTCCAAAGATTAGAGGTTGTGGCGAAGTGGTTTACTGTATACAGGTGCAGGAGTAATGCGGTGCGTAATCAACAGACAGAGAGGTTATAATCCAGTTGGAACAAACTTTTATTTTCAATCCTGGTCTGGTGGCTAGATAATAACCTCCAGTAATATACAATGATGTGTAGTGCACAGGGTAAATAATAACAGGGTTGCAGTCCCAAATAATAAACACATGCATCCTTCCCACAATGTACTAACACGGCCATCAATCCTGGGTGCGTGCAGTAGTGCTCATGGTGGGTGATACAGGTTTATATGTGACAATAGTGCAGAGTTGTCCCAGGTTTTGTGCTGGCCCTTAGCGACTGCTCCAGAATGAGTTAGCCATCTACTAATAACAAACAACAACAAATAGTGACAAAACAAACAAACACTCATGACATGTTATCACAGGTACTCTCACATGTCCTTCCAGGTTCTATTCTTAAACCAAAGCAAAGGAACAGATTGTGTCTCTCCATCCCCTTTCATGCCATCACACAAGGCCCCTTGGTAAACTAGTGCACCCGCCCCTCCAACCCGCAACTGCCACATAGTTTCCTTTCTGGGTCGAAGAGTTAATATTGGAATTCTGCCCCTTTCTAGCTGGACGACTTCCCTTGAACCCTGAGAAAGAACTGTTGGGCCAACCCATCCAAGGAACTCTGTTCTCACTACTTAGCGCCCTCACAGGTCGGGAGGGACATTTACCACCAAGATTCACTGTATTTCTGTCACAGAGGTATTTCTGTTATATTAAATTATACAGATTAACAGAAATGTGTATACAAGTAATTTCTATATTGCCAATGCAAATGATAATACAAAGGGATGTTTCTCTCCCTCTCTCTTTAATCATCCAACAGCTTACATTCTCTAGAGTCTAAAGCAAGGCGCTGCATTTAGAAATTGCACCTTACCTGGAAACCCTTATTAGGGCTTAATGTATGGGCAGACCTAGATGAGAATAGAAGGTAAACAGAGTTTCTCATTACAGCCTTGGTTTTATATATCTTTTGCACATCTGTATGAACGCACTTGTGCGAAAGTTTGCACAGTAGTAAACAATGTGGCTGCTGCAACCAACAAAAAGAGACATTTTAGATTTAAGACAGTTACTTCTCAAAGCCAGAAGGATTTAGTTAAGAAAACAAACTCTCCTGGGAAGATGTCAGGATTCTTGTGGTCCTAAGAAATTATGATTCCTTAATATTTTCAGGAATGCAGTTAAAAGGCTATATATATTATAATATATATATATATATATATATATATATATATATATATATATATATATATATATATCATATTGAGAGTGCCAATAATGTAACGTGCAGACCAATGTTGAACAAGTATTGAAAAGAAGCAGGAGTTAGTGCCAAAAGAAATTTGCTAAGCAATATACTCCTTGCTTGCTTTTCAAAGGGAGGGGCTCCATTTGAGTTCCAACGAACACTTCCTGTGTCTACTTTAAAGCAGAATCTTTGCAAGTGATGCGAGGGGATTTGTACAACATGAATCATGCTTTCACAGACGTGTTTATGGCTCTTGACTTTTTCTCACCAAATGAAGAATAGCCCATTAATCACAGTAGGGAATTTCCTCCATTTTTCATCCAAACAATTTTAACAGTTGTCTAAGCAAATGAAAAATACAAGATCATTTTAAAAAGATAATAATGATAGAAGAAATTAATTCAGTACAAGCCTTTAAAAAGTATATTTTCTTTTAAAATCAACATGTATTGGTTAATTCCAATGGTATGTCAAAATATAAAAATGATAACACAATTGTAGGTAGACCATTGTACTTGTGGATCATAGTGGACCAAGCCAGGGAGTACAGCATCTATCACCAGCAACTAAATTAGTAGGGAAGTTTCATTGTACTAATCCCTGTATTGGGACACTAGATCCCAGCTGAACTTATACAAAGTCAGCTACAGGTTATAGTGACACCACATTAGCACTGAAAGTTTGTTAGTAAAAATACCTGCATTACTCTTTTTTATCAACTCTATCCCTTATATACTGACAATTTCGACAAAGTTTTTTTTTTTTACAGTTATACTTTATTATATATAAGTTAAGTTGAATGCACTGGTAATTCTTTAACCAAGTAGCAAGTTTATGATGATATAATGCTAAATATCCGTTCCTCACATTTCACCCTTCCCCCACTGTAGGGTTTCTCAATCAGCTTCATAGTAACGCTTGCCTGGATAAGATGGGGCAGAAGTGGTCGCGGATTCACACCCAGCTGCTGTCTGTAGCCGCACCAGAGTCGGCACACTGTTAGAAAGCTGGAACTGCATCTCAAGCTAAGTGAAATGTACAGGACAGAACTGGCAGCCCTGCACTTAAATAAAATTTTTTAGGCAAATTTTCTCTCTGCCACAGGTATCCTGTTCATTTCCATCAGCAGACGACTGAGATTAACCTGGTTTGAAATGGGACTGTCACCATCCAATGGTTGATTAATTGCGGTCATTAGGGCACCAAAAGTGGCACTTTGGAATTTGTAGATGGTCTCAAAGCACTACATATGCAATATGAATGACAATAATGACAACATTTGTACCACAGTATGACAATTATATGCTGACAGAAAACAATTTAGACAGGCTCATATCCACTGATGTCAAAAAGGTGTTTTACCCATCTCTACATTTTGGGAATGTAGTTGGTATTTTCATTCAGTTCCAGGCATATCTGTATATATGTAAGACTTGGCACACATACAAGATACTTAAAAGAATGAAGGATATCTTAACTTTTTGTTTCCACTCCCTGATAGGGTAAACTATCTTTTCCATTAATGATTTGGACAAGCAAAAGAAAAAAAAAACATTCGCATTCTTAGAGCAAGTTTAAATCCCCTGGTGAGACTTAACATAACAGATCTAACAGTGAACTTGTAAACTCTTTCCATATGTTCAGAGGCAAATCAACAGAGAATTTGATAAGCTACACAATCAAATATTAAACCAATCTTGAGCTTGTCTCTGTCCCAAATCAAAAAATTAAGCTTCAGGTCATTTGTATTAAATGCTTTACAAGTGCAGACTTTCTTGGATATCATTCAGAGACAGAAGAGACTGCTAACAGCATGAAAGGGAAACCAACCAAGCCAAATAATCTCAGATTAGCCAATTAACTCAAGATGTCGTTCTTTGCCTGCAAAGACTTGTCACGCGGCTGTGGCAAAGTGGCTGGTAAGGGGAACAGGTGTAGCGGTGATGCGGTGCAGGAGTGATAAGCAGACAACTGTGATTCGGTGAATACGTGTTTATTTGTTCTCTTTTTCAGGTCTGGTGACTGTCAAAATATATAAATAATAAATCCCCAGCAATACACAACAATGTGTAAAGCACAGGGATAACGAAAAACAGGGCACAGTCCTGAACAAACAACGACACGGTCACCAGTCCTGGGTGAGTGCAGACGTGCAGGTGCTCAGTGCAGTGATGCTCCGGACAATGCTTATTCCTAGCGACAGCTCCGGAGGGGTGTTTTAACTGTCTATTTGTGAGACAAAGAATAGACAATTACACTGACAGACAAAAATAACACACAACACGTATTTGTTTTTTAAACTCTGAGAGCTCCTCTCTCAGTCCTTCTCTCTCCCACCGTTTAACCCAACGAAGGAAAAGATCAGTGTTACCCTGGCCCCTATATGTACTCCCGCATGACATCTAGGTAAATGGTTGCAGCTGCCTTATTACTTGCAGCTGCCCTTCGTTTACGTTTCAGGTCAATACATTCTGACTACAGTGTCTCGCTTCTTTCCAGGCTGACTGACTTCCCGTTCCCGGAAACGAACTGTCAGGCCATCCCTTCCAGATACTTCTCCCGTTCTTCAGCGCTCTCACAGGTTGGGAGGGAGATTTATCACCAGAACTCATTGTATTTCTGTCACAGCGGCCCTGTCACAACACTGGTCACAGGGTAAGATAATCTTAGAGGGTAAAGGTAACTGGAGATTGTGGGGTGCTATCAATCTAATACTGGAGTATTTGTAGAAAATGTAAAACTTTAAATATTTACTGTTGGAAGCTTTCCATGTACAGTATTTAAAAAAAAATGTGATCCAGCTTTTGTAAATTATGTTACTTGTCTGCTAGGGGTTGGGGTGGGGGATAAAATAAAATAAAATAAAACAGTAGCACCACTACAGCTGTAGCACCACTAGTGAAGTTTTTAAGTAAAGTTCGGGAGGAGGGGAATGCACCAATCCTATTGAATATTTCCACGTTAGCATTAATACCCTGTAGCTCTATAAATACCCCTTCACTTACACCTTGTATGCATTTCGATTAATTCATAACCCACCACCTTCCCCATCTTCACCCCTTAAAGTTATCTCCTATGGGGGTTCTTAAAACAAGTTAGGTTTGATGCCAAATTAATGTATAAATCATGCCTTTTCTACAGCTATTGCATATCCCGCTTTTCTCAATAAATAATTTAACCACAATTATTTTGCGATTGATGTTTTGTCCCGAACTACTGAACTGGTTAATATCTGCTGAAAAAAACAAAACAATGTGTAGCTTATCCAACTGTTTAAAATATCCTGATTAACTCTAATCCTGGACTAACTGCTATAAAGCAGCCTACGATGAATGCTAATTGGGGTTTGTGAAATTAGCAAGTTCGTAGCTTGTTTTTTGCTTTAGTCTACATCACTGCATTTGCCAAGATGGGGCTTCATTTTTCAATATAAATTCAATACAAACTAGAATTGGTTTTATTGGAATGAAATCAAAAGCAGCCCTGGGTGCATAATGTAAGGGGAATAGCATCTTCAATTGAAAGGTTTGTAAACATGAAATAAAATAGATATGTGAAGAAGCTGGTGATCTGTATCATGTGACTAAGATATTGGACTCACCCTGATCCCTTTCTCTGGTGGGAGGCACTGGTTCTCTGGACTGCGTCTGTGGTTTACGGTGGGCTGAAAGTTTTTGCGTCACCAGAAAGTTTTTCCTTTAAAAGACCAATCAATAAAACCACAAATCTGTCATCATCAAATCTGAGTTTCTCTCTCCAAATTGGAACTTTTATTTTTGTCATGAAAGTATGACTTGGATTTGATTTATTTTTTGGTTGCTCCATTTACTGCATATTGAAGTCACTTACATTTTTTTTAAGTTGGTAAAATAACGTTTCTGAAAAAATTGGAGCAATTTTCAAAACTCCAAACTGAGTTACAAAAATCGAATTGTTTCAGAATCCCAAACACTTTTGCATTTGATTACATACAAATTACAAAATCTAACATGACTTTCACAATTATCTACATTACTTGCTCAGTTAGAAATACATATTTCAAATGTTTGTATCTGTTTTTTGAAATGCTTCACTCTAATTGCTATTACCAAGAACGACCTGTCATTATTGATAATCGCATTCACATTGTGAAAATGCAAGAAGAATTAATTGATAATCATCCCAACACTACACAACATGGAGCAGGCTGCAGAACCAGATGCTAGGCAAGGGCAATGTCGCGGTCATGGTCACAGTCATCATAGAGGACAGGGACAAGGACAAAGTCAAGGAAGACGACCAAAAAGAGCTACCATGTTGAATGAAATCAGAGCAACAGTTGCTTACCATGTCATCAACAGAGGCTTGTCAATGAGAGCAGCTGGGTTGATCCTAATATGAAAAGGTCAACAGTAGCCTAGTAACAACCACAGTAGTAACAGTAACCACAACATGCACATTGTGCTTTGTTTCCAGAATTGAGAAAGAGGCATGCAGTGGTTGCCGCGGTCAATTACTCCCTGATCAACTAGAGATGGCTGTAGTTGAGATGGTCCATGCAAAAAATGATATTCGCTTCACCGAAATCCAGCGACACATTGTTGAAGACAACAATGTTTTCAAAGGCGTGAACACCACCAGTCTACATACAATTGCTTGTATTCTACAAAGGCACAGAGTAACTATAAAACAAATTTACTGGGTGCCTTTTGAAAGAAGTAAATCCAGGGTGAAGCAACTGTGAGCAGAGTATGTTCAGGTAAGTGCACTATATTCATGCCTCAGTATACTGCAATAGAAGTGCATGTGAGTTTGGTACAGATACTGTAATACTGTGGTAGTACCGTGAGTTGATATGGATAAGTAACCCAACTGTGCATCTCTATTTTCAGAAGGTAATGAAGCTGGATGTGAATGCCAATCGTCACAAATACATTTTTGTTGATGAAGCTGGCTTCAACTTGGCCAAAACACAAAGACGTGGCAGGAATAGCATCGGCCAGTGTGTGAAACTCATGTCCCATGTGTGCTGTCATTTCAGACGATGGCATGGTGGCCCATGGCCCTTGGGTCGTACAATTCCACACATCTACTGAATTTTCTAGATGAGCTGCACAATAACCTTGTTCAGGCTGATCAGGAGGTCACATATGTCATTGTGTGGGACAATGTTAGCTTCCATCATTCAGCGGTGGGCGGGAATAGTTCGCAGCACAGCAGCAATTCAGTGTAATTTACCTGCCACCATACTCGCCTTTCCTCAGGATGCTGCATGAGATGACATTATCCAAGAACAATTTCAGCATGCAAGAAGATTTTTTCCCAGGTGTATGGCAAATGAAAACATTTTTTGTGATGTTGATGAGAACTTGTGGCCAAATGTACATGAGAGGTGAGATGTACCTGGGTGACCCGGTATGGTTTATGTTTAAATAATTCATTTGTATTCATTTCTGTTTGCAGATTTTGTCCTCCTCCTTCTATGATGAAAATATATTTTGACAAAAGTAACATGAGTTTGTTGTTCTTGAGTTCACTTCAACTATCTTGTTTTGCAAAACTGATTAACTGAACAGTCTTCTTCCACTAGAGTTAGTGGTTTTGGTTCTTATGTTAAGGGTTTTGAAAATTGTGCCAATGTTTTCATAAACTTGATTTTACCAAATGAAAAAAACTGTAAACACAATTTAACATAAATAAATCTGTTTCTGATAAATGAAGTATGACGAGACTCTGCATCGAGGCTTGGTTGTTTTTTTTTTTTTTTTTTTTTTTCATTTTAAGAGATCAGAAGATGTTCTTATTGTAATTATAACAGGTTGGAATATGTTTGCAAAACACATACCAGCACATTCATTGTTGGTAAAGCAAAGTAAAAAAAAGTACAATTTTTAAATCACATGAAACATGTATGATACTCATTTTGCAGGTTTAGAAACACTGCAGAAACTATGAACAAGGACACAAAACACAAACTGGGAAACCAAGCTACAAGTAAACAGCCACACAAAACGTGACACAGTATTAGTTAGACATTGCTGCCATATTCCACATTAGGTCATTTTTATATTTTGGTTGAAAACATGACTAAATGATGAAAGTATGGTGGCATGAATGATGATGATGATAATGATGATGAATGAAGCACAATAACGCACCTGGCCTCCACCACCCAGGATTAAGACCACCCTGCATGGAAAAAAATAAACAAAAAAGATGAGGAAACCTCTGGAACACTACAGGAGAGGCTCATACTCTCATATTTTCTCCAAACTGTAGGTTTGTTTGTTTTGTAGCATACTCTTTTGGGAACAGCAATGCTACTTCTACCATAACCTCCTTCTGTTTAAAAAAAAAAAAAAAAGCTCTTAGTGTCCAGTTTTTGAAGAGTACAATGATCTCGTCTTTTATTGACATGTGAGGGAATGTTTTATCTAGCTCCAGAAGGAGCTTCACAAGCATAGAAAGACAGATCAAAGGGGAAGCATAACGATGCTCAGTGAACCGGAAATGCAAGGAATGGCTCTTAGACCAAGAGAGTGATTATTATTATTATTATTATTATTATTATTATTATTATTATTATTATTATTATTATTATATAGACACTTCAACTATGCACTAGGGCCCAAGAAAGAGGGATATCTCTATCTGGTAAGATTTTCTCTATAATATTTGCTGACATTTTAAAATGTAATATTCAGTAGAAGTTTGCTCGGGCCTAAATTTAAAACCCAATCCAAACCCAACCCAAACAAACAAATGTGAACCAGACCCGAGCTCGAGTCCTTTGAAATGTTTTCATACTCGACCCGACCATCTCCTCAAATATCACAATTCCAAACATATGCTATTGAAACTAAATACCTTCCATGTAGAGTCCATTCACGATTTCCAGTTAAGATGTAAATAAAGAAAGAAAAAAATCACTCTCAATTAATCATATCTCATTTACTTCCTTTCCTAGTAATCCAACACTGCACGATTTAGAAGAAGACAACAATAGGCTTCTTCAAAACTTTGTTACCATAAATAGCCAAACATTAACATACTCTTGCAAATTCACATACTCATTTGGACAAGCCTATATCATGTCAAACCATTAAACTAACGTTCAACAACAAATATTACACCATGACTATGGCTTTTAAAACAGTAACAATATGACAGTCAGTGGTCATGCTGTCTTTTTTAAATCCAAAAGTCTTTTTGATTTGTGATAACACTTTACTGTTACACATTCTCCTGTTGATTTATTTATTTATTTTTTTTTGGCTACATCAGCCTCGATATTTTTTATGTTGAGAATCTCTCCTTCATACATATTTTTTTAGTTAACTGACGTGCATGCTAAAAGTCCTCGTCACTCATGGCAGCGCTTCATTCATGCAAGATATTTTTAGACAAGCAAAAAAGAAAGCTGGGAGTGAGTTTTAGGAAGCACTTGCACACAGAGTGAGAAAAAAGAACTCACAATTAAAAATGACTGATAACCACTGATAACACACTGACCCGACCAGACCCAAGCCTAAAACGTAATATACAAACTACATCCATTCTGATTAGGTCAGGTAGCATGGCTCTAATATTCAGGCACTATTTATGAGCAATTAGTAAAACAAGAGAAAAAATGTTGCTAGCAGAAATAACGGGTGGCCCCAGAAAATGTTACTGTAGCAGCTCCAGTCAGCCAAGTTATAGTCAGCAGTGCTTGTATCTGTCATCACATTTCTGCAGGCTCTATGGTTTTCTAGGACAGCCCTTTGTGTCACCTAGCCAGGCTGCCACCAACATTTGATTACATATTTCCATTATAAATGAAACATTTTCGACCAGTCCTTGGTTTCCTTGACAAAGACAGATCGTTTGCATCAGAAAGACTATGCATTTAAAGTGAATATATCTACATTTAAATTATACTAAACATTTTCATTTTTTTTTACTTATATGGAATATGTTGCTTAAAGTGGGTAAGTACTGAAATGTTTCCGTTAAATCATTTTGAGTGTGAATGCATTAGACAAACAATTGAAGCACATGAGCTAGGATGGTTTTGTAACAAACATTACTTGAGTCTTATTTATTTCTACATGCTTTACTCTATTTAGCAATTTTAAGAACTTACTGTATATCAATAATGTGCGATTCCCATCATATATACCACCCCAGAAGTGGTATATATCATCGGAGCCGCACTGCCCAAAGTGGTTTATACAGCTTATAACTCAGATAGCTGTCATTTGGGGTATGAAAAATAATTCAAATAATTAAAACACATTTTAAATTAAGACAAAACCAGAAACTTTTGTGTATGCATCCGCAGTGTAATATAGTCCCAAATTGAAGTGAATTAAATTTATTATTCACTTATTAAAAATAATTTGCACATGTCCGTTTATTGTGAATTTCTGCATTGAGAGTGGCACCTCACTGGAAACTAGAGGACTGAACACACGCTGATGATGGGTGGAGTTTCAAATGTCACAGAGGAAGTAAGGGGAGCAGCTGCCATGGATGCTGAAGCTATATCTTCAGGTGAGTTTGTGTACTCGTTATATGTGAGGCACACATATTCAAGGCTGTTTTCATCCTTTCGGATCTCTAAAGATGTTTTTGTTAGTTGTCGGGCACCCTTGCGTCAAAGTTGTACCAGATTAAGTTGAAGATCAAACCAGACTTTACTCACCAATACGACCGTGGTGTCAGGGGACAGTGCCTCAGTTTCCCGCAGACAAATCCAGGCTGGAAATTCAGGAGGTGGTGTCTGGCCTTGTCTTTACCTGCTTTTCTAAAAGTTTTCATGACTCTCATTCTTGTTGGTTTTAAATTTGCTGTCAGCAGATGTTAAACTTCTACCGTTAAAATATCTATTTAGTCCAGCTAAGTGTTATAAAACTGGAGACTGAATACCTGTCCCCAGTTGAACTTCTTCCACTGGCATAAAATTCCTTATGCTGTTGAGATTTATAAAATAAATGTACATATTTTTTTCTTTAAACCAGTCTTTAAGTACACTAACAACCCATGCTGTATTTTTTATTTTTTTTAAATCTTTGTTTTCTTCTGTTTCATTTAGCTGTTCCGCATCTACTGTTATATGTCTGCTCTTGACAGTTGCTGGTGCACTTATTTTATTTGTATTTATTTTTTTTTTCAGGTGGACTGCTGTTGTATGGATGGTGTTGTACCAGTTATCTGGAGTTTCATTCCCAAATATATTACAGGAAATATGTGAAATGTCACTTTTTTTTGGCAGTAGGTTTGTGTGTGTGTGTGTGTGTGTGTGTGTGTGTGTGTGTATATATATATATATATATATATATATATATATATATATATATATATATATATATATATTCACTTTACTCAGTAAGGAGCACTACACCTTTAAAGAACTAGTCTTTTGCCAACTTCAATTAATTCCTTTTTGTTTTATGGTAAAGTGTTGGCACTTTACCATACCTGTCAACTTGTTCTGGGATGTCAGCTGGCAGAAGCAGAGATTAGCTGACAGAGTAGACTTTTAAAAAGTTATCATAAGACCCAGATGCTCTTCAATGTTCTTATAAAATATGTCTTTGTTATTTACATTCCCCACAGTCATTCAATAAGATAGCCAATTAGCTTACTAAAAGTTCCATGAGCTTATTAAAGATCTTAATTTAAATATGTTCATTTATATATTTATAAATCATTTCTTCTCTTTCAGTATTTTTGTAATGTAGTCATTTTGACAATGTATTCTGTGTGGGACTCATGCCATGCAGTATTGGCTTCATAGTAATAAACGTGCTGTACAGGGTCAGAATGTTGATTGGGTTTGGGTTGATGATATGTTTTTTTTCATCTTTATACTTGTAATCAGTCCATTACTCTTTAGCTAGAAGTGATTCTTAAATTAAGCAACTGGATGTGAGTTTTTAATGAAAAAATACATTGACTGGTTCTATGTCAATGTTAAAAAACACCCTTATTTACATAACTGTTTGACTACTGATGATGAAATGTGGTCTACTTACCTGTGGCTGTTCATTGATGTTTATTCACTCTGAATCTCTAAATATGGGGTTTACTGTTCATCAGCTGGTTTTCATGGAGGGTAGATTGATCCCTGAGTCTTGGATTCAAAAATATATTTATGGGACAATTGCTGTTAGGTGAGCCAACTGTCTTGTATGTTAAATGAATAAGTTGAATAATTTTGCACAAATGTACGCATTTAGAAAATAATTCCCTGTAATGTCATCAGGAATTAATCCAGAACTTCAAACAATACATTCTTAAGTAAAACTATAAGAAAGTCTGTCAAATAGACAAATGCTTCAGCTTATGCCCTCATCAGTTTTACCATCTTCACCCTGTTCTATATGGTTTTACCTCAAAGCCTATCCTTAACACGAACATACTGGTGTTTATTTATTTATTTGTTTATTTATTTACTCAATTATGATAAAAACCTAAAGCTTCATAGAGTTCTTATTGCCACGATGTAAAGAACTACATAGACATGGAAATGCCCGTCTGGGTTCTGCAATTTAACAAGATTAATTGTGGTGCCCTGTTGACATAATGAGCTCTTGTTCTCCAGATGTTTTTTTTTTTTTTTTGTGAAACTGTTGAATTGTAATTCTGGCGCAAGGTAAGGTCTGGCTAAATTTTCAACAAAACGATGCCCAAAAAGTGTCTTTCACAAGAGCCTAATTAAATAGGTATTGGACAGTTTATGGGGTACACGGACATTCCTCATTAAATAAACCTCAAGGTGCAGAATATTCTGTAGTAACCTTTTGGATCTCAAACAAAATGTAGTTGCAGAAGCACAAAGGCTCTGTCTTGTTCTATTTACATTTTGTAAACTAAAGCAGCACTCCATCTTGTACCTAACTTTGGTATAAAAGATTTAAACCTCATTAAAACAAGAAATATTCTTAACAACAAGAAATTAGATTCATGTTACAAAACATTTTTTTGATACAGACTCAGGAACATTCAAGGCAACCATAGCCACTCTGTCCAAGCTGAGGTAAATGAGCGGCATGAGATACAGCAAAAGGCAGCAAGAGTTTATTGCCAGGTTGGGCAGGCTTGAAGAAGCTGAGCTGCCCTGAATCTCTGGGTGCTGCAAAGGTAAAGACAGATCTTACCTGGTTGTCAAGTCCAAGAAATGTATAAGGTTTAGCCAGTGTAGGGTTCCAGTTGCAGGACAGCACCCACTCCTTATATGGAAAACCTTGGAATTTGGGAATTTTCATTTGGACTGTTTGTGAATGTCTGATGTGTGAATACCATGATAGGGCTGCCAGTGTTACTTATCCTGGAGTCCCAGATCTTCTCAGAACCTTTTTTCAGTGGACTATAGAGAACCTGTGGTTCTGGAAGGGTCAGGATTGAAATCCCTGCTGGTATAGCTGTGAGGGCCAGCGACTACTGCTTCTTCAGTACTGTGTACGGAATGGCTGTTGGGAGTGGTGCTGATTGGAGAGCTCCCAATTGCCAGTCATGAAGTGCTGCTGGACGTCATTGATATTTCTGATGTGTATGTACGGCAAGCCAGGTCAATGTCTATTACACACGCTGGGCCAAACTGTCTAAAAATTAATGTATTCATCTATCAAAGCTGTGCCTCAATGTTTGAATATACAATTCAAAACTAAATTTCCAGGGCCGGCACTAGGTTAACTAGCCCCCTATGCAGCATTTGAGATGGCGCCCCTTTTGAGTTAAAACTGAAGAATTACTGTTGTGTATTGTATAGTTAAACTCCCTTAGTTACTAGTATCTTGGTGAATACCTTTAAACTATAACATATAACATATACCAAATATTATTATTCATATTGATGTAGAATATGACAGAGAAACAGAATACATATTATCATCAACAAAAAAACTCTACTTAATGCATTGCTTTGCTCTGAAACACTATTGAAAGCACATGGCCAGTAATAAATACAAGCTTACTGGCTTTTCATTTTTATTGTCATTGCAAAAAATGTGTTGTGTAAACTGATACAGATAATTCTGTTAGAAATATTTTAACCCACACGACTCTGTATGATTATCTTTACTTTCGTAATTGGGCTATGTGAGGCGTGTGAGTAAAAATGGATTTTCCAGACAGTGATTTACGTGTAAAAATTAAAATTTTATTTAATATTACACGGAAAAAAAAGAAAAATAATAAAGAAGAATGTGAGGGAGGGAGTGCTGGAGTAATCAAAAATAAAGGAACGGAAGCCTCTTAGTCCTCTTCGCGCTCTGCTTAAATCCAAAAATCAAACAAAAAAAGGAATAAAAACAGAAAAGAGCCAAGTTAGTAAGGCCTCCGTTCGTGACACAGTCCAAACTCCCATGTACTTCCCTCCAGCCTTTCTTCCCCCGCCTCTATTCCTTAGGACCAACCCCGAACACAGTAGCACGTTCCCTTTAGTATGCAAACCCCGTCCCGGTAGTCAGTGGATCACCAATCCCAAACTGACAGGTATCCTTAATTTCACTTGACTCTAGTGGCTGGAATTTACATACTCGTACTTCCGCCCCTCACCAAGGTGCCGCCCCTCAAAAAGATGACTTTTGTCATGGTCACAAGACCTTGATAAGGGAAGTCCCGAGTTGGTTTGATGCCTTCTACTGTTGGGAGGCTGAATTGCAGACCGAAACCCCTTTGACTCATCACAGGCTACCATATCATTGTCTGTAAATACATCAGACATTATCCCAAAAACAATCCAGTACAAGAAATCAATCAATACTGTAAAAGATAAGCACTCCCTTCACTTTCCAGCACACATTAAAAGGTTTGTTGCCCCTTTTAAAACACTGACCCGGCACAGGAAATGAAAGTTCAGCGCTGTCGCACACTTTTATTTTTCAAAATAAAATCAACAAAACAAAACTCCACCAAGGATTACTAACTAAACTTTTAAGGAAAATCCCTAACTCTAAACTGGATGACTACACCGTTTACCGGTAAAACAAAACACACGGTTTACAAAAATAAACACAGCACAGTACTTATAAAATGACTGCTCGGACACAGAGTACCACTTTCTGTCTCCTTCTACTCAGCAGCCAACTATGCTGGCTACTGACCTTAAATACATGGCAGCTGGCTTCAATTTACAATACTACCAGCTGCACACAGTTAACAATAATGCAATTTACACTGGCAGGGAGGATTGTAACCCTGTCCCTGCCATACAATTTCCGTATGTTATATACATATATATATATATATATATATATATATATATATATATATATATATATATATATATATATATATATATATATATATATATATATATATATATATATATATATATAGTAGCAAACCTCCATTCCCACAGGCAGGCGCATCACACAGGATGAGGCAATCCATACACAGGCAGAGGGCGGGCGCGAACCCAGGACCTCTCGCACTAAAGCATAGCGCCGATACCGATGTACAAAATATCTCCTATGTCTTTGTGTGTGATTACGTCACCTACCAGCCCTGGTGCTGCCTTCCCTCATGCATGCTACACTCTCCCCTGCCAGCCTCAAGTCTGACCTGGACTTGCTTACCAGGCGAAAATCCGACGAGTGCATGCTGGAGTACCTGCATCCAATTCTAACACCAATGTAGCGATCTGCGCTATTTGAAGGAAACAGACTCAGGGAGACCAGATGGGATTCAAAATTGACACTTTGAATTACTGAACAAAATAAAATGAACAAACAGCGAATCCTTGTTCGGGCTGGGGTTCAAGCCAAAATAACAAAACTAACTCTTCACTCCCTACTCTTTCACTTGCTTTTTCAATCTTTCTCTCACTCACTTCTACTTTCTCTCTGTTCTTCTCAGGCACTCGCAGAAAGACTGTCGTATCTTTGTTTCTGTTTCTCAGGATAGGCCCTCTCTTTCAGCCTCACAATCTGTCCCTCACATTCACGTCAACCGCTCCAGTCTCTCTCTGCTCGCATTCTCCCCCTCGTAGCTCGTTCCCCCTACTTATAGCCTTGGGGGAGGGTCTGCCCACCACATGCACACACATTCCATCCGCACACGCTCACACAAACACACACTAAAGACGTGCCCCTTACCCTTACAATACACTGAACAAAACATAAGACATAACAAACAAGACAGACAAGACAAACACCATGTTCAGGACGATGCCATTGCCAGGGTCATTATATAGCCCCCCCCCCCAACAAGTCCCCTTAGTCCCTCGTCCCAAAGTGAAGAAATGACTCTTATGTCAATGGTGTCATTGGAGCCATGTTCTCCCCACAGGCATTGGCAGAAAGGGAGGAATTGTCAGGGCCGGGTGAATCAGGAGGGTGCACTTGGAACCTGTCAAGGCTCCCCGGGTCTCCTGCCAGGTAGGGAGCAAGCCTGACCGGGTGCAGGACCACCTTGTACCCTCTAGGTGGCATCTGCACTCAGTACACCACCTCCCCGATTCACTCCAGGACCTGGTAGGGCCCGAGCTAGTGGCTGTCCAGCTTGGGACAATGGCCACTCTTCCTCTTGGAGCTGTAGACCCAGACCAGCTCTCCGGCAATGAAGTGGCAGAGGTTGTTTTTTTACTTCTGATGGGCACATGCAGCCTGCAGCTGGTCCCAGGCATAGCGATGGGCTACCTCCATCCGGCCTTGCAGCCTCCTGGTGTACTTAGGATCCGGGGGTACACTGGGGGCATCTGGGGAATGTCTGAAAACCAGTATGGCGGGAGTACGGAGCTCACACCCCATCAAGAGCAGGGCTGGTGTTCAGGCAGTCGAGTCCTGCACAGCTGAACAACAGGCCAGCAGTACCAGAGTCAGGTGGGTGTCCCAGTCCCGTTGATGGTTGCCTGTGGTGACGGCCAGTTGCACGGCCAGTGTGCGGTTAAACCGTTCCACCAATCCATTGCTCTGGGGTTGGAGAGGGGTCTTCCTGGTCTTCTTGATCCCCAGGCGCCAGCACATCTAAGCAAAGACCCGTGATTCAAAGGTCCGCTGGTCCGAATACAGCTCTTGCGGGATCCCGAACCGGCTGAAGAACATCCCCAGCAGTGCTTCAACGACCATCTCTGCCACCTGGTCTGGCAGAGCGTATGCCTCTGGCCACTTGGTGAAATAGTCGAGGGCCAACAAGACGAACAAGCATGGAATGGGGCTCTCCTGGCTGCACTGGTGGGTCTTGATGGTGGCTGCTGCAGCTGGGTGCTCCATGGTGAAAGGGACTGTGCTGGGGGCCCATGTTGTCCCATGTATGTGGGCCCCTTGGCATTTCCCTGCGGTTGCTATGTCAGGTGCTGCGGTGCAACACCTGCTGCTGGGCAGTGGCGCCGTAGAAAGCCGGGCTGTCCGTAGCCCCAGCACAGTGGCGGGTGGGGCTCAGGTGCCTGGGCTGGCTGGGTGATCACTGTCCTAATGAGGGTGATGAGCTCTGTATACCAAGTGGGGTTGATAGTGCTGTCTAGGGCTTCCTCTTCAATTTGTTTGGGCCATGCAAGCACCGGGTGGTGTTGGGTCGGGCCACCTCTTCTGCTGCTTCCGCTTGCTCTCAAAGGTCCGGTCATGCTCCCCCTACTAGAGCACAGCCTCAACTTGTTCTGCGTGAGTCACGGCGAGCTCTAGGGAGCTTAGGGCAGCAAGCCAGACCTGCTGTCGCAGGGCAGTCGGGGTCAGTCCGCAAATGACCAGGTCTTTCTGGATGGCTGGCGGGAACGTGGAGTACCCTCTCCGAGTCAAGGACTGGACATCAGCCACCAGTATGCCCAGTTTCTCTTCGGGGCCTCAGATGCAGTTAACCAGCCACAGGCGCAGGCCGACTGCAGGCTCTACTCTCCCAAAATGGCACTTGAGATCTGCAGTTAGCACCTCGTACTGGGCTACCTTGTCTGGGCCCAGGTCCAGCAGAACCTTAATGATCACTACCATTCTGAATTTAATGTGGTACGCCTCCCACGGGGATCTTCCATCATATCGTCCAGCTTTCACCGCCTACCTGCTAGCCCCTGGCATCATGTTACTCCCACACAGCTCATTCTCTCTCCCGCGATCGACACAGGACCCATGTTGAGGCTTAACGTTATGCTCGCTCATCAAACACACACTCAATTCAGCAATCAGTGTCCCATAGCTGCTACAGCTATTTATGTCGATGGTGGTTAACCATAGTAAGGCCTCTTTGTTTAGACAGGCAATTATGTTGCTGGATTTCTCTTTATCTGTCCTATGATATCATTTATCAGTGCCATCATTTCATATTGCTTTAGAAAGTCTTACCATCATACTGTAGGTGGCTGTAGTAGGCCCCTTTGTTTACATCCTGCAAAAGTGCATGTGTTTTGCCTCTTCCTCTCTGTGCGCGATGATGTTCTTGTTGTTGTTGAAGAACCTCATTTTCCTCGGCAATGATGATGCAGTGCCCCTCAACCTGCAGGGCAGCCTGCCATCCTCCCAGCTCTGCCATCTTGACCCCTCATTTCTCTTCGCCCCAAAGGTTCTTGCTTATCCCTGGCTCTGTGCTATCTTCTTCCCATGCGGCGCCCATTCTCGGGTCGCTCCTGACCCTCTGTTCCTCCAGTCTGTCTCGAAGCTCGTCTCCTCTCATCTCTGTCACGTCCGCCATCTTCTCCCTCTGTTTCTGTTTCACTCCTTGCGGCAGGCGCTGTATGAATCCTAGTTCTGAAGACCAATGTAGGGAACCTCAGTTCCGGCAGGCAGGCGCATCACACAGGGTGATGCAATCCACACACAAGCGGAGGGCAGGAGTGAACCTGGGACCTCTCGCACTAAAGCATAGTGCTGATACCGCTGTACAAAAGAGCTGGCTCCGTTGCAAGGAACGTATATCAGGCTTATTTCTTCGTGTGTGATTACGTCACCTACCAGAACCTGCTGCTGCCTTCCCCTGTGCATGCTACAATGGCTATATACAGTCAGCACTCAGATATGCAACACTTACAGTAGATACACGTCAGTCACATTTTACTGTCCTTGCATTAAGACTATAATCAATCCCCATTATATATGTAACAAATTAATGCACTTACCCATTACACATGATTTCCGACTCTGTCACCAGTTTTCTGATACAAAACCCATATTTCAATGTTAGAATTGACCTGTTTAACTGACACAGCACTTCCTCTAAAAACAAAGCGAACGAGACAAGGCACGGTAATGTAAAAATTGCATTGCCTTTTACATTTTAAGCAGTTCTGTGCATGGGTAACCTTTTGATTTCATTTTGTTGTTGTGTCGTTAATAGGGAATTTTGCATACTGCTACAATATGTACTGGATTTAAAAGTATGTATTGCATTACAGTTCACATGTACAGTCGTCGCTTTTGGAAAGTGATATTTTCAAAATCATATTATTCTGAAATTAAAATACTACTTCTGTTGAAAATATAGTACTGTACCAACAACACCATCTACAGAAAATCTAAATGAACACCTAGTCAGTTCAAAACACAGCCCTTTCAGCTATGAATTTTTCACATTGTATCTTTTTTGTGTTCCCTGAAACATACAAGTTTTTGTCTTTTACTGCTGTGTTATTCCCCAACTCGTGCTCTTACAAATTTCAGTGAAAGAATCAAAGTCTCCCTGTACAGTTCCTCAAACCCAAGTCATCATATTTTTTCTTTCTGTACAAAATGTGTGTGTGTGTGTGTGTGTGAGTGTTTGTGTATGTGTGTGAGAGTGTGTGTGAGTGTGTGTGTGTGTGTGTGTGTGTGTGTGTGTGTGTGTGTGTGTGTGTGTGTGTGTGTGTGTGTGTGTGTGTGTGTGTGTGTGTGTGTGTGTGTGTGTGTGTGTGTGTGTGTGTGTGTGCGTGTGTTTGTGAGTGTGTGTGTTTTTTAAGAATAAGACATGAGCCATTAGCCATTACAAGAATGTGCTATTTTCAAATGAAAAAACAAATGCGTCAATTAAACGTCACTGACGTCAAAATTGTATAGGGTCGGATATGTGAGTGCTGACTGTATAACTTGGAGATACAAGGTATTGGGACTTATCTCCAATTTCTTAAAGAAATGTCGCTCCCACCATGCATGCAACACCCTGTTTTCTCTATCTATCTTTTATGATAAAAAGACAGAAGAATCAGTGACTGATTTGAATTATAAATGCTTTGTTTCCCACCTCACTTGCAGGGGCAATACACAGTCCTCAAACTTCACAAATTGAATTTTATGCCACTGTACAGCATACACACTACCCAACCAAGCACACAACCCCACTTCTCAGCTATAAGTCTTCCAGATTGAAAAGGGCACTGGCATCTCTGGATTCTACAGGAATGACTCCATTCACTGCACACAGTGAACAGGAAAATATAAGTGCTTGAATTACATCAACATTGTATCCAAACTGTAGCAACACAAAATGCCAATGAGAGTGTATATTGGTTGATTAGACTTTAGCTATGTACCACTATTGCAGACACTATTATTCACACATTTTGTTTAAGTCTGTACATTTCAATACAAATAGGTATCAATTTGAATAATCCACTCTTCAGCCAACAAGTTTCTTCATCCAGCAATAACAGAAAGTGATTTCCATCTTCAACATATATAACCCCAAAGGGCTGCTCAAAAAAGTATGGTTTGGCTTGTTCCCAGCACATTCAGTGCATCAGAATATTAGACGTTAATACTAATTTTCCTGTCTGGATACAAAGACCTTTGTGGTTTCAAAAGCTAGTGTATTTTTTAATACACATTCAGCTCACCCCATTAAAATGTATCACCAAAAAAAACCCTGTGACGAAGTGCCCGCCCTTGTGTGTATTTTCTGTAATGTTGTGTGTTTAATGTTGGTGTATAGTCATTGGTACACAGGATATAAACGGGTCTGTGTAACACGAGTGTTTAAAGTGTATATTTGTATTTAGGCACGAGGATTGCACAGCACTTCACGTGCAAGTAAAAAGTAATAATATGTGAGCACGAGGAATTGCACTTTATTAATTCACGTGCAGTTGTACCGAGACTCCAACTGAATGATTGATTAGCAGTCTAGTCTTGGTACAGCTGCATAAAAACAACATGTTTTCAACCACTCTCGGTTGGGTGTTCGGTGAGTGGAGAATGGGATTGGAGATGGAGGTAAAAAGAATAATAATAAGAAGAAGAAGAATAAGCGTAAAATATCTGCTTACCGTGTTTTGTTTAGTCAGTTTTGTTTGTCTATTTATGTTGGCAAATGTACCGTGTCTGTGTTTCTGTTTGTTAAACCCTTTTATTTTGCAATAAACTGGCGCAAGCAAGGGCCATCATCATTTCAATTAATCCATCCTGTATTTGAGTATTTCATTTCTTTCCTGGTTCTGACGACGCCCACTTTAGCTGTCTCTGTGATATGTGGTGTCCTGGAGAGGTGTTTTGTGTGTTTAAAAAAAAAAATTTAAAAAAATGGGGAAAAGCGGCCAGAGAAAGCAGCAACCTCCCCAGCAGCCAGAGCAAGTGCTCTGGTTTAAGATGACTGCATCCAGGGAAATTCCTAATGAGGACCTGGATGCATTTGTGGAGGCTTGGGAGAGCCAGGGGGGATGGTGCCTCCTGTGCAAACACTATGGGCATGGAGTGGCTGATTTCCCTCTCCCGGATACAGAAGGGGGGCAGTCTCCACGCCAGCAGCCGGAGCCAGAGTGCCTAGAGGCCCAGGAGAGGAAGGTGAGGAGGAGGCAGAGAATGGGAAAGGGGAAAAGGAAGGCAGAGGTCCCACCGCTGTCTCCAGAGCTGCACCAGTCCCCTGCAAGTGAGGGAGAGCCACACCTGTCCCCTGCAAGTGAGGGAGAGCAGCACCAGTCCCCTGCAAGTGAGGGAGAGCCGCACCAGTCCCCTGTAACAAGGGTAGACTACACGTCGCTCCCACCTCCGCCACCAGGAGACTACACGCCTCTGCCACCTCCACCGGCAGGCGCAGAGCAGCAGGAGCTGCCTCGTCCCTGTCCACCAGCAGAGGGTGAATGCCTGCTGGGTCCCTGTCCACCAGCAGAGGGAGAATGCCTGCTGGGTCCCTGTCCACCAGCAGAGGGTGAATGCCTGCTGGGTCACTCCCCACCAGCAGAGGATGAATGCCTGCTGGGTCCCTGTCCACCAGCAGAGGGTGAATGCCTGCTGGTATCACTTCCCCCACCAGCAGAGGATGAATGCCTGCTGGTATCACTTCCCCCACCAGCAAAGCGTGAATGCCTGCTGGGTCCCCGTCCACCAGCAAAGGGTGAATACCTGCTGCACACGGAGTGTGCAGTGATTATCAGATAATTGACTGTGCTTCTTTTTTTTCTGTACTGGTTTGACATTTCCCTAAATGAAATAAACTGTACAATTTCTTTCTTATATCCATGCACATCTTGTTTTTTTTTTTTTATTTTATTTTATTGTTAGTATTTTAGCTTGTCTGTTTTTAAAGAAACAAGCTTGCAACATAGTTAAAGGTCAACACTTAGCTACAGGGAAACAACCCAAAATGATGACCATTTAGTACTAGAACTTCTGACAGCTCTACAGAGCAGACCTGCAAGCCCACTCCTGTCCTAAACCATTATGCACCTGAGAAAGAATTCAGTAATAGCACATGCCTGTAGTTGCTTTGTTACTAAACCAACATCTTGAATTTTGTGCCCTCATAGTTGCAAAACATTGATATAAGTGGGTTTAAAATTGTTTATTTACCATAGTATTTTGATGGACATTTTTCTTCTACCGATTTTGCCTCCATAACCCAGAGTCAATGCATTGCTTCCTATTGAATCTCCAGCAAAGAACAGCAACTGCACACAACCAGGACACAAACCTGCGCCAGAACCCCCCCCCCCCCCCCCCCCCCCCCCACTGTGCACCCTGCATCCCACAAGGCTGTGCCTTCACCAGGTGATATCCTTGGAGCCCCTGTAGATTGGTTTATTATGCTGTGTTTATCTTTCAGTTGCTTCACATTTCAGCACAAATATTATAACCACATCTGTGATCAGTCTTTTAAAAGAATAGGCTGACTAATGTTTAAACTCTTCCAAAACTTTGACAACAAAACCAACCCCCAAAATAGTCTATATAGCTGGAGCCTTAATAGAGTGTAATAATAACGTAATCAGGAAATGTATATCCTCAATAATGGTTGCTCATTCCTGTCTAGCAATGTAGAATATTTTAATATGAAATAGTATCTCGCAATGAAGGGTTTGGAACAGATCAGATGTTGTAGTTATACATATCATCTAGCTTGGGGAGAAAAACAGTACTGACCTATTTCTTTTGAAATGCACTTACTTGCTTGAAGCTTGACCCACTTTAAATTTTCTGTTGGAATAGTTTCCAAGCCATTTTAGTACAAACAAAAAATCGACATTGTCTGACATTGTCCAGAATGTTGGCTGTGATTTTTTGCACTTTATACATATTAATATCCTGTAATTTACCAAAGTTCTGTATTTCAGTGCTTCTATCTTGTATATTTCTATCCTGGATATATAGCCTGTTGTTATTGTGATTATTAATTGTTATTAATAATGCACGCCCTCCATTCAGTAACATGCAATGTCATACCTCTCATTGAGTCACAGGTAGACATAAGATGCACATTTCTTTGTGCAGTTGTACTATTATTGAGGAATGTGTCACACTACATTATATTCAATTCAATTTAATTTTGTAAAACAGCATGTTGTCAACCATATATGTAATGTGTTATTATATTGTTATTACGATGTGGTTACATATTTAATTTCAAGCATTTCTATACATATTAATTTGACAGATTTGTTTCCATACTTTGGAATCACTGTTGTCCTTTAATGGACAAGCTTTGGTGACATCTGTGAGTGAACTTGTTCTGGACCGAAATTCCTGCCGTTCAGCCTGCCTTGGGAACTGTTACCTTAGCAACATTAGTGAAAGAAGCAGATTCAGGAACAGGAAGAGAAAACACACACTTAAAATGAGAAGGGAAATCTACTTTTTATTCACATTGTTTCATACCCACCATCCCTTCCTCGTTAAATGTTACTCAATGTTAATCTGCTGTATCTCTGTTGGAAATGGGCACAGGAATTTAAGAAGTATCTACTTCCAGATTCATTTTCTAGATGGTATTTCCCAAATAAATGAAAATGTTTTTTTAAAACCCTGGTTTGTCCATGTACATTGTATTATTATTATTATTATTATTATTATTATTATTATTATTATTATTATTATTATTATTATTATTATTATTAATACAGATACATAGCCTGCCTTACATGAAAATTTTCTTTTGAAGCATTTTACCAGCTTGCACATGAAACTTGCTTTGAAAGGAGGTTGGTAATAACCCTATTTACCCTCGGTGGTGACTTTATGTTTAGACTAATAAAGTATTATGTATTCAGTGTATGTTCTTTTTTAATTTTTTCAAATTTTGATTTTGTCAGCCACCTTGACAAGAACTTTCTTGTAGAAGAAATCGTGATCGTTTTAATTGATTGCAGTGTAATTATCACAATTTTTTATTACAGTAATATCCCTTGGGTCCACTCTCCCAACACAATTTTACTATTTTTTTGTGTGTATGTGTTTTCCGTTGCAACCTGTAACACAAAATATTCTGTTTCTCTCATTCTCACTATACCAAGCATGTATTTGTATTGTCAGGTTAAGTCTGTTAGTATGCTCTATATTGCCATATGGTTTCACCTGCAGACTATATCAATGAATGATGTTTCACAAAGGTGATGTGCCATGCTGTAGATTTCACTGCTGTAGATTTCCACCAACAAGCCCTGAAAATACACTAGATGGTAATCATTGAAAAATGGGTAAATGTCCCTCCACAAAAATGTAAACATCTTGCAGATTTGCCAAACCAGTTTTATCCTGACTTGTCGTAGTCAATCTTGTGACAGGTGTGTCCAGTAGCAGTTGTTTCCATGTTGAGTGGCATCATTTCAGCCCATTGAATCTTCTCCCTGGGTTCTGTAGCGGGCAGTGCTGTGTAATACACTGCCCTTATGGATTCTGTCCTCTGTCAGTGAGATGAGAGGAGTTTAAAAGCTCTATAACCACAAATACAGGCAAGTCTCTTTTGCATAGTGGTTCACACCCTTTACAGCTCATTAAGCTCATTAAGAGTTACTGAATAACCAATAATGTTGAAGAGTAATAAGCCAGTCAACCCACTGTCTATTTTACAAGCACACCTCAAGCATATGGCAATGTTCAAAGGGGATGCTATTACACACCCCAGGCCTAGTCCCCAAGTTTCCTGAGGTTAGATTTTACTGTGGGGTTTATAGATCTATTCACTGATGTTAGCAATCACCTGATCCTACTGCTTAAACAGAAGATAAGAGAAATACAGTACATTCTTCGATAACATGTTGTGTGGGTTCCTGTTTCAACAGTGATTATAACACATTTTTAATTCTTGTAAAGCAGCCTTTAAATAAAACAAATCTTCTCTTAGCTCAAGATATCAAGCAATGTTTGATACAATTAGATACTCAGTTTGTTTTAATCAACCTTGCTATTTGATATCCCATTCTTTTAGGATTGATTTGTGTCCTGTCTGTTCAACACCCTTTTGGCAAGCTCACAATGCATGGCATATTCTCATTTTGCCTGGAGTAATGCAAGACAAGCCATCACTGTTTACTGTATCTCGCAAAAAAAAAAAAAAAATAGGAATGCAGTGGCACTAAAATAGCAAAGCAATGGTTAGATACCTCATTGGTAGAATAATACCACATTCACATTGTTTTTATGTTCCAAGTAGTATAATATATCTGTTATATTTGTTCCAAACCTTTTGTGTTTTAATGCAGGTCATGCTATTGCTTTATATAGGTTCCACTCAATGATTCAGGGATGCACACACTGCTATTATAATGGGATGCCAGTGCTGTTGTTTTTTTCATACATTTCTGTAAACCAGATTTATATATATATACAGTGCCTTGCAAAAGTATTCAGACCCCTGACCAATTCTATCATATTACTGAATTACAAATGGTAAATTGAAATTTCGTTCTGTTCGATATTTTTTTTTTAAACACTTAAACTCAAAATCAATTATTGTAAGGTGACATTGGTTTTATGTTGGGAAATATTTTTAAGAAAAATAAACTGAAATATCTTGCTTGTATAAGTATTCAGCCCCCACACAGTAATATTTGGTAGAGCCACCTTTCGCTGCAATAACAGCTTTAAGTCTTTTGGGGTAAGTATGTACCAGCTTTGCACACAGTGTCGGAGTGATTTTGGCCCATTCTTCTTGACAGATTTGCTCCAGGTTGTTCAGGTTGGTTGGATGACGCTTGTGGACCGCAATTTTTAAATAGTGCCACAGATTCTCAATGGGATTGAGATCAGGACTTTGACTGGAACACTGTAGGACATTCACCTTTTTGTTCTTGAGCCACTCCAATGTTGCTTTGGCCTTGTGCTTGGGATCATTGTCCTGCTGAAAGGTGAATTTCCTCCCAAGTTCCAGTTTTTTAGCGGACTGAAGCAGATTCTCTTGCAGTATTTTCCTGTATTTTGCTCCATCCATTCTTCCTTCAATTGTAACAAGATGCCCAGTCCCTGCTGATGAGAAGCATCCCCACAGCATGATGCTGCAACCAACATACTTCACTGTAGGGATGGTGTGTCTTGAGGCATGGGCAGCGTTAGGTTTGCACCACACATAGTTTTGGCCAAAAAGCTCTATCTTGGTCTCATCTGACGACAAAACCTTTTCCCACATCGCAGCTGGGTCACTCTCATGCTTTCTGGCAAACTCCAGACATGCTTTCAGATGGTACTTTTTGAGTAACGGCTTCTTTCTTGCCACCCTCCCATACAGGCCAGTGTTATGCAGAACTCGTGATATGGTTGACTGGGGCACCATTACTCCACTCCCAGCCACTGAACTCTGTAGCTCCTTCAAAGTGATTGTTGGCCTCTCTGTGGCTTCTCTCACAAGTCTCCTTCTTGTTTGAGTACTGAGTTTTGAGGGACGGCCTTTTCTTGGCAGTGCTGGGTGGTGTGATGCAGCTTCCACTTCCTGATTATTGATCCAACTGTGCTCACTGGGATATCCAAACACTTGGATATTATTTTGTACCCTTTCCCTAATCAATGCATTTGTATTACTTTATCTCTAACTGCTGTAGAATGCTCTTTGGTCTTCATTTTCCTTCAGATTCACAGCCTTACCAATGATCCTTCAACAGTGGAGTTTTTATCCATAAAATGTGACAGCACCTTTAATGGTTCACAGGTGGAGGCCAATGGTAAGGTAATTGTGTCCTCATTAGGGCAATTTCTTTCATCGGTGCAAACTGGGAGCTTCCACAGCACAGGGGTTGAATACTTATGCAAGCAAGATATTTCAGTTTTTTATTTTTCTTAAAAAATATTTCCCAACATAAAACCAATGTCACCTTACAATAATTGATTCTGAGTTTCAGTGTTTAAAAATAAAATATCAAACTGAACGAAATTTTAATGTACCATTTGTAATTCGGTAATATGAGAGAATTGGTCAGGGGTCTGAATACTTTTACAAGGCACTGTATATATATATATATATATATATATATATATATATATATATATTGTGAAAGATCCATGCCACTCTCACGGTTCGTTGCCCCTTTAAAAACAGACCCAGGAAACTGAAATGAATTGTTACTGCATCCTGGGTAGATTTGTTGTTTGCTAGTTATATATTTATTGTTAAATGTGAATAAATAAATAAATAAATAAACACTGGTACTGATGAATTTAAAACTTGGTGAGGGTTTGCCTAAGGACAGACTTTAGCTAGTAACAGTTGAGCTTTGACTGTAACTATAAAGGCCCAGTTACTAAAACAACTGTGACTCTTATGAGATGAATACGAATCTCCCCACACTGTCCTCCCCACCCCAAGCACACATACTGTACTCCACTCATCTCCACATCCCCATTCACACAGTGCCTGCCTGCATGTCTAACCCTCTGACTGCCCACCTCCTAACGGGGACGAAGGAGCTCCACCCACCTGCACATAAAAGCCAAGTACACGCTGCCAGCAGCTGATCAGAGTGCATTTCCAGTCCTCTGCTTGCAGTGATCACTTCTCTTAGTGGACTTCGCACAGCTTAAGGTAAGCAGTTATTTATTTATTTTTGCCCCAATCAGATCTTTCTGTTAGATTGCTGCTTGCAGCCAGCAGCCCTCAGTGCCACCTGTTCTGCTGGAACCTTTTTTCTGGGTCTATATGAAAATTATGCTGACCTGCTATTGCATATGACCAAGGGGTCTCAGGTGAGTGCAAGGACTTTTGAAAAAATGAAGCTAGTTTGGGGAAAGGTGCAGTTTAAAGGAAATATGCTGTTTGAAACAATATTTTGCTTTGTATTAGGAAGTCTAGAAGTGCTTTCTTTATTCATTTAAACAGAACAAAGTGTTACAAAGCACTAAAAGGTAGCAGAACCTCTATTTGATTTATCACACTAGTCATGCCAATGCAGAACACTTTCTCACATTTAAAACGTGAACAGTTTTCTATTTCAGTAGCATGGAATCCACTGAACATTGTGGTTGGAAATTATGTTGCTCCTGATTATTATTCAGAATTTGATGTAGTAACTTGTTTTACAGTGTTAACAGAAGCTTGGATGCCTTGTGTTTTGGGAGATACTGTACAGTAAATGTTTTAGCAACTTAGATGCTAACACATTTAAAGAAAGTGCATCTGCTTTATTTAATGTTTTGTACTTTTAAGACTGAAGCAATGTGACTCATCTATTAAGACAAAACAATCTGGGATTCATTGTAACTCTAGCAGAAAATCAAAAAGAGAACAGCAGGATTTTACATTGGCAGGATTAGTTTTTTTTATGATTATCTTCATATGTGCTGTAACTGATATAAATCTTTGTTCTGAGAATGATTGAAATTACAAATATGCTTAATGATAATGGCAAAATAAGATTACCTCTACTGTGTATATGCATGTGTACATATGCTCATAGATAAACACACTCATAATTCTAGACTAATCTTAAGGTATGCGTGTGTGTCTTCTGTAAGCAAATTGTGCTGCATTAAAACAAGCATGTGTTTTCAGCCCAGAGATGGTAACTTATTCACTCGATTCAGCTGTACTTCAATATTTGATTTAAAACCTATTTTTGTATTTTTCTACCTTTCCACTGTATTGCATTTTTTCATCAGTCGTTGTCTTGTTAAGTGTTTCTGGTAACAAAAGGACAGGATTTTGTTGCTCAGGCTCCCCTTAGTTACCTCCTGGCACAAACCCCAGGTCTGGGATGGTTGTCACTTTTCTTGTCTTGCTTCCCAGAAGGCTTTATTTCTTGACCCCATAGCATGTGGAGTGCTACCTCTGTATGCTAACCTCATAAAAAAACGGAAAAAAAAAACCTCGGCTTCCACAAAGGTGCTTCATAAAGGTGCAGAATTTGAAACTCCGGTGTGGTCTCCCTTCAGCTGCACTTTCTTGGGGAAAAGTCAATTTCCTCTGGAATTTTGTGGCTTAGCCTTAGCATCTGTAACGTGTGAACCGGGACCCTCGGCTCTCTTTGGTGCTTGCAGACAGTGTGTGTGTGAGAATGCTGAATGCTGCTCATCTCCCAGGTGCTTCTCAAATGTCGTATAAGTGTGATGAGTAACTTTGGAGGCTTAGGGCTGGGGTTAACATGCCAGCTCCATTCACATCCATGGTGCTGGTGAGGGTATTGGCAAAAAACTGTTTGTCCAAAGCATTTCAGTTGTGTGGGAAGGATGTACAAGGAGGGACTCACCCTAAGAACGATCATCTCCTTCATAGACCCAGCTTCTGTTATTTTACTGGGTTAACTGTACGGTTCAACGCTAAAGTAGAAAAGTGTTTGCTGTTTCAGTCCCCACAGATGTCCGCACTGATGTTGTTTGTGAGGCAGAGACAACCCTTAAAAAAGTTTACTGCACTACACCCGGGTAAAAGCATAGCAACCAACAAGGCAATGAAAAGAAAAGCATAGTAAAGCTCAGTTAATGGTCAACGACCAAAAAAGAAAATTGAAAATGTAACATGGTAACTGTTAAATGGATATATAATTTAAATGAAATCTTTTTGAAAATAAAAACAAGACAGACAGTGTTAAAAATTGAAATATAATTACTTATTTTCTCTTTTTCAGTTGAAAAGAGGTTTTAAGTAATTTGCTATATTTTCTTGCTAATTTGCCATTTAAAATGATTATTACTTAGGACTAAAAATAAGCAGTTAAAAAAAAAAAAACTTATGAACGTAGCCCTTATTTTCATGTCAAATGTATAGAACACACAAATCAATTAGTGTGCATATTTTAATGAGCAAAGACTAAAATAATACTAAAGTAAAATCCATTAACAAATACTCTGAATAAAAGTCTTTATTAATATATAAAAGTTATGGGTGATATCATCTATGAAATATATGCTCTGTTTCTATTCACTCATTTTTGCATTCCATAAATTGTCCAGATTACTGTATATACAGTTATACGAAAAAGGTCCTGCACACATATACATATTATATATTCTTCTAAACTACAAAACATGCGCATGCTGTGTGATTGTGTTCATTTTATACTGTAGTATGCTGCCGAGGCAGAGTATTTTTCTTTTTGTTATTTCAGCAAATGTCCTCTTACTTGACTGTGCCATGCAGTGCCCTAAAACTGATTATTTAAAAATCTGCGTAGCTGAGGATATTTACAGGTTGCTGTGGAACTTTCCTGTAAATAACTTTGAAAAAACTGATTGTCTTTCTGCAGGCACAGTTAAGCCTGAGAATGACAAACATCCAAGGCCTCCTCACTTCTCCCTTTTTAGCGGGGGGCAGCCTGTGAGGTCACCTCCGTCCTGAAGGGATCAGCGTGGAAAGTCGTAGTTTGCTGATGCATTTAAACTTCAAACTCACTGCTGGAAAGTCATTGGTCTGTTGTTATTTTTTCTTTTTCATATTCTTTTTTTATTATTATTCAAGAAATTCCAGCAATGACCAGCACTTTCTTTTTTTTTTAGTCAAAGCTGGTTGCTGTGCTGGTCATGCTGGTTAAAGAAAATGTGAATTTATCAATGACATAACACTTTTGTCGATGGCCACCATTTTTTTTTTTTTTTAAGAAATCCATCCAGATTGCATTAACCGATTGTAATCCAGGGTGATTCCCCAGTGCTGTAAGGTGTGTTATCCCAGTTGGGTATAGATTGATCACATCAGCCCTCAAGTGTGTAAAATCTCATGATCAATGAATCAAATCTGCTGGGGTAATATTAAAAATAAAAATATAAACACTATTAGTTTAAAAAAAACAACTCTTTTTGTTAAGGGTACTTTGAGCTTAACTTCAATTTTTTTTTTAATTTAGTTGTCGCCAATTACTTTTTTTTTTGTTATTTTCTCCCCAATTTAGTAGTGTCCAATAATTTTTTTAGCTTAGCTCACTGTCACCACCCCTGCACTGACTCGGGAGGGGTGAAAACAAACACACGCTGTCCTCCAAAGCATATGCCATTAGCCGCCTGCTTTTTTACACACTGCAGACTAAAAAAAACCCAAAAAACTCAAAGTTGCCTCAGTTGCTAAGGGTGCAGATAGTACAGTTTTACATTTTAAAACTGCCTCACTTCAGGTTGAAAAATGACTTTCTTCCTGGAAAAGTTAGTAATCATGGTAAATAATATTGTAAGCAACCACAACAAAATAGTGATTAAGAACACAGCTGTAATATACTCCTTACTGGGTAAGAAATACAAATTCTTAAAAAATGTATATTTAAAGTATTGCTTTGACCTGCCCTAAGTGCAACATATGTCTTACTTACACCAAAAATATTGCCATGCCAAAGCATTATACAGTCCATATTTTAGCTGTTAGGTTAAATTATTGGTCTCGCTTAATTTAGGAGCAACTTTCTTTGTTGATGAGATTTTTAAGATAAAAAGTCACAATGACAATGTTTTTAAAGCTGTTATTATACTTATTATAAGTATGTGATATATAAGCTTGATCCAGCATATAGAGCTCAGGAATAAAATGAAAAGAGTGCCTTGTGCTACAGTCTTCAGCTGTCTGATTGGGCCTAAAACAATAAAGCACTTAGAACACACTTATTACTGTCAGAAATGAGAAGTGTTCTGTGGAAAAGTTGACCAGACACAACTATAAAGATCTATGGACATGTATCCCTCATTTCTTTTGGCAGGACAGCATGCCGCACACTGCGTTCTAACTGTTTTCAAGTGGAAACAGCTGTATGTTTGTTTAGGAGAACATTCTTCTGTGGATCAGATTGTATCTCCAATTTTCTGGAGATACTTTCCTTTGTTATCTATGTGTTATATATAATTTATTAACCATGGAATCATTTCCATTTGAGTTAAAATAACTTGTTATAATTGTGGGCTGGAAATGTCTTTTTGGTCACTACTATAGGTCTGTTCTCTATGCCAGGTATTTTCCAGGTTTAATAGGTAAAATTAATGAATTAATTACTTTAGCGCTCGTATGGAAGTTTTATTGGTCCAATTAATCAATTTAGAAAATTGCTGGAACAAAGAGCCTGGCTGGGTCCATTTTGTTCACCTCTGCTGTGTGCAGTTCTGCTTATGACTTTAAGCTTCTTGCTACATTAGTTAAGCCATGTCAGGTTGAAACGCTGGAAAGATGATTTCAAGAACACAGAAATTACAGCATTTCTGCCAACAGCTTACTAAAGGAGTTTTTGTTTGTTTTGTCAACCAGCATTCATGATGGTGAAGGATTAGTGCAGCACTATCTGTAGAGTGTCTGCAATAGAGTAATTCACTGTACTGTTAAAAAAAAAAAAGGCTAATTAAAGTGCATTATGCAAAATTCTTTATGGTGTAGCTAGTGTTAACTATGGTTACTAATTAAGAAACAGCACAATGGATAGGACTAGGGGCATAGATGGAAGTTGAAGAGAAACAAAAAACAGTCCCATTTTGAAACATTTTCTCTAGAATAAAAGAATGCATATTTATAAATATGGTTAATATAAGGACACTATTTTTAAATGTCTTTAGAACAGTTGAGTGAAATGGTACAATGATACTGCAATGCAATACTATTATTAATGGTGGTATGTCACAGTATGACACACCATGGGATCATTCTACCAATGTAGCTACCCTTATGTTCAGAAACATTGCAATGCTATCGTAGTGTTACTGCGTTGTCACTGAAGATCATTTGGTAAGAACATTAGTTGGGATTTTGTCCTGTGCCACAGCAGTTGAGATATTGTTTTGTCCTCCAAATGGCTATTTTCCCCTTTTCCCAAAGCATTCCCAATTGAAGATCTCCTCTCTGGAAATTATATCCGCATTATTACATGATCAGTTGACAAACATCTGCATGCTTACATCACAAAACCTCTGTCGATAAAGTCAAGAGGAAAATCATGCACATTGTCTTTAAGCAGGTTATGTACAAAATAAAACGTGGTCCAGCAGTACATGTCCTACCTGACCAATGCTATTTTTTTAGATGAGGTTTTACAGCCCACCAGATGTTTTAACAGTGCTCGACTATAAGACACCTCATGCAATTGGAAGCTTACGGCATAGCATTTTATTTTTTAATTCAACACTCTAAAATTACTTTCCAGCTTTGCAGTCTAAACAGTGTTTTCTTCTTTACTTCTGGCCAATCAGTGAATTTCTTCGCCATGTACATTTATTTGCATTAAACTGAAACACAAAAGTACATAATGTTACATCAGATATGTATTGAAATACTGGTAAGCATTTACCTACAGCTTTAATGTTCAGCATTTAAAAAAAAAAACAAAAACAAAAAAAAACAAACACACAAATGTAAAATGCAGCAGGAGCAACTGTTCTCTCTGTAACTAATGCTGTCCCTTTACAAATACAGCAGTCAAAGTGACAGCTGGTATAATGCTGTATCCCTAATTATAATAATAACGATACACTTTTATAAAAAAAAAAAAAAAAAGAAAAAAGAAATGCTGTTGTGTTTTATTTCTTGATGCCACAATATTCAAAGAAACTACTTTTAGAGACCTTGGGTGACGAATGAAGGAATAAACAGACTAAATGTCTTCGTGATAAAAATTTTAAAAATGAATCCGGTAGGCCTTTGAGTTTATTCATCCAAGATGACACTGCTGCACATGATGTCAGGCAAATTGTATCCTAGCAACCTGAGCTGCTACTGTCTGTAAAACTTACCCCAGGGAAACTCTTGACTGAAAATATTAGATGTATCTACTGACTTTTATTGTGGTGTGTCTGGTACTACCTGACCGGAAAGAATGAAGACTCCAGTACTGCATCCAAACATGTAAACAATCCACCAAGCTTCGGGGATAAAAGGAATAAAATGAAAATGCCCAAAGCAGTTTAAAATGCCGGAAAAAGTACTGAAAGTTATTTCAAGTCATCCAGGAAGAAAGGAAACACCACAAGGTCCAACACATCATACAGGTATTGTTATAGCTTATATGGACATGATACTAGCTCTTTAAAGAGTTAGATTAATTTAACCTCCTCTATTTAGTCTATCAGCTGCTACGTCTTTACTTATAACTGCAGTCTGTTTTTACATGTAGAACTGTCAGAAGTTGTTGTTGCAGGCTGCCATTAAAATGTCAGAAGCTGTCTACTAAAATTTTTTTTATTTTTTTATGAATTTGCGAGATAGAAATTAGTCTTAATCTTACCTCTATCTTAATTGGTCAAAACAGGTCACATGGAGATGTGAATATTACAGTATATGTCAATGTGTTGAAACTTAAAAAGGGCGATTCACTTGTAGATATCCATACACCACTAGAATTTTGAAAAAAAAAAAAAAACAGTAGCCATATTTAAATTTATATTAATAAACATGACTAACCACATTTAATAAATAATTTTAGAAAAAAAAAACTGTAGCCATATTTAAATTTGCAATAAAGTTGACTGACGAGTGTATCAGTTTTGATCTTTGATAAGATTTTGGATGAGTCTGAATCAGACACCAATACTTATTCAAGTGGTGAAAAAAAAAGTAATACCACTAGGCATCGAACTTACCGAAGCACAGCTTCTGGACATAGAAAAAGAAAAGGAGAAAAAAAATCACACAGAAGTCCACCGCCTTGGCATCATGCCACTGTTCGAGTATTTCAAAATGCAAACATCTTTGTTGCCACTGTGAAACTGTACTGTAAATCTGGTATGGATACCTCCTGTCACTACTCCCGGATCACAAAGGACATATTAATAATAATAATAATAATAATAATTTTTTAAGTTTTGAGGGATTATTTTTTAGGTCAGAGGTGGAAGGATATTTAATTTTTTTTTTAAAATGTGTTAATTAAAACATGTTTTTACAGCTGTTAGTGTGGATATTATAGTATATCCCACATCCTGTCATGCCTTGGTGTGTGTGTGTGTGTGTGTGTGTGTGTGTGTGTGTGTGTGTGTGTGTGTGTGTATATATATATATATATATATATATATATATATATATATATATATATATATATATATAGTTTAATTGTAAATTAAGTCTCTATACAAAACAGTATTGTGAGATTATTAGTACCATGTGCCACAGTCTGCAGGTCAGATTCTTGTTAGCATTCTCTACTTTATGTCTAGACTGCTGGTGTAACTCTAGATCTTCCCTTTTTTGCATTGTACTGTATGTAGCAGAGGAGACAGATGGCATTGAAAGCACCCTGTGCAGCAGTGCCATCCAGTCAAAAAAGATTTCCATCTCTATCAAATAGAAATACGAGCCCTTGAAAACCCACTGTTGTCTATCTCTCACTGCAGGTTTCGGAGCTGGAGGCTTTCCCCAGTGCATTCCCAAAGTAAGTGCAGAGAGTTTCAATGAGAACACTTCGGGGTGCCTGACTAGAAATTTCGCAAAGATGCAAGACAAGGTAAGGCAGGTTTTTTTGGTTTGCTTTTTAATTTACAAGGCATCACATCCAAGGAATCTAGTTTAAAATAAATCATTAAAAAGCATTGAAGTTTATAATTCATGAGAGTTGAAGTTTAAAAGTATACTTATTTAGTCCTATTCAGTTTATTCAATATGGGCTACTATTATTCATTAAGGCCCCATGAATTAGGATATTTTTTCAGTGTGCATGATACAACCAGAATGCAATGCTGATGGTTAAACATTGTGATGGGTGGCTGGAGCGTAATAACCACAACTGTGTACTTTTATATTGGGGGGGGGGGATCAAGATATTTTAGTCCATTTTTTTCTGAAATGAATTAAATGCCTGCTTTAGTTACAAACATACAACCTTTATGGTATGGTTCTTAAATAGATAGTGGGGTTAAGTAATATTACATGTCCCCATGTGTTGCTACAACTGCTTAAATAATGTACCTTTAATTTTTCTTTTCATTGTTAGCATCCTGACAACTTTCTACACTTATATCTTTAAAGTCTGTTTCAAAGCTGTTTTCAAAATGACTGCTCTAATGCACCGATAGTGTAAGGATTATTGCTCACATTATCAAACAGGAAACAAAGCAATAACAATCCACAATGTGGTGTGGAAAAGGAAAGCCAGAGCGCTTGTTGTTATGTTTTTTTAGGTTTTTCTTTTAATCTCTCTTCCTGCAGTGATTTAGAGGGCAGATCTCAAACCCCGCTGCACTGGAGCAGCCATTTTGAAAAAAGCTTTGAAATAATAAATAAGTGTTTCTCCTTTCAGATCTTACATCAATGCCATACTTTCATTTTCACTTATATCTAGAGAAAGACTTACTGTATCTATTTGCCAAAGAAGTATTATAGAGAGTATCAGGGGCCCGTTTCATAAAAACAGTTTGCAACAACTTGCGATTGTAAGCACCTCGCAAATAAAGAATAGGATTTCATAAAACTTTAACCTGCGACAGCCAGACAGCAGCTACAAGTAACAATTTTCATTGCATATCCTACTAGAACATACAAGGGCGCTCGTACTACTAGTCAAAACCATTAGTTAAATCCTCTTGATGCATATTCAGACTCCAAATTAATATAAAAATAAAAACGATTGCCAAAGGTTGATAACTAATCTTCTGGTGGTCAAACATATTTTACATTTAAACAGAAAATAATCTAAATTGATTTTTTATTCATCAGTTTTAACCTTTATTTTGCTCTCAATACCAGCAATAGCTACTTAACCAATTACAGTGGCTTGCGGAAGTATTGACCCCCCTTGGCATTTTTCTTATTTTGTTGCCTTACAACCTGGAATTAAAATTGTTTTTTTGGGGGGTTTTATCATTTGATTTACACAACATGCCTACCACTTTGAAGATGCAAAATATTTTTTATTGTGAAACAAACAAGAAATAAGACAAAAAAAAACAGAAAACTTGAGCGTGCATAACTATTCACCCCCCCCAAAGTCAATACTTTGTAGAGCCACCTTTTGCAACAATTACAGCTGCAAGTCTCTTGGGGTATGTATCTATAAGCTTGGCACATCTAGCCACTGGGATTTTTGCCCATTCTTCAAGGCAAAACTGCTCCAGCTCCTTCAAGTTCGATGGGTTCCGCTGGTGTACAGCAATCTTTAAGTCATACCACAGATTCTCAGTTGGATTAAGGTCTGGGCTTTGACTAGGCCATTCCAAGACATTTAAATGCTTCCCCTTAAACCACTCGAGTGTTGCTTTAGCAGTATGCTTAGGGTCATTGTCCTGCTGGAAGGTGAACCTCCGTCCCAGTCTCAAATCTCTGGAAGACTGAAACAGGTTTCCCTCAAGAATTTCCCTGTATTTAGCGCCATCCATCATTCTTTCAATTCTGACCAGTTTCCCAGTCCCTGCCGATGAAAAACATCCCCACATCATGATGCTGCCACCACCATGCCTCACTGTGGGGATGGTGTTCTCGGGGTGATGAGAGGTGTTGGGTTTGTGCCAGACATAGCATTTTCCTTGATGGCCAAAAAGCTCAATTTTAGTCTCATCTGATCAGAGTACCTTCTTCCATATGTTTGGGGAGTCTCCCACATGCCTTTTGGCGAACAGTTTGCTTATTTTTTTCTTTAAGCAATGGCTTTTTTTCTGGCCACTCTTCCGTAAAGCCCAGCTCTGTGGAGTGTACGGCTTAAAGTGGTCCTATGGACAGATACTCCAATCTCCGCTGTGGAGCTTTGCAGCTCCTTCAGGGTTATCTTTGGTCTCTTTGTTGCCTCTCTGATTAATGCCCTCCTTGCCTGGTCCATGAGTTTTGGTGGGCGGCCCTCTCTTGCCAGGTTTGTTGTGGTGCCATATTCTTTCCATTTTTTAATAATGGCTTTAATGGTACTCCGTGGGATGTTCAAAGTTTCGGATATTTTTTTACAACCCAACCCTGATCTGTACTTCTCCACAACTTTGTCCCTGACCAGTTTGGAGAGCTCCTTGGTCTTCATGGTGCCGCTTGCTTGGTGGTGCCCCTTGTTTAGTGGTGTTACAGACTCGGGGGCCTTTTTTTAGAACAGGTGTATATATACTGAGATCAAGTGACAGATCATGTGATACTTAGATTGCACATAGGTGGACTTTATTTAACTAATTATGTGACTTCTGAAGGTAATTGATTGCACCAGATCTTATTTAGAGGCTTAATAGCAAAGGGGGTGAATACATTTATTTTTTTATTTTTTAGAATTTTTTGAAACAAGTTATTTTTTTCATTTCACTTCACCAATTTGGACTATTTTGTGTATGTCCATTACATGAAATTCAAATAAAAATCAATTTTAATTCCAGGTTGTAAGGCAACAAAATAGGAAAAATGCCAAGGGGGGTCAATACTTTCGCAAGCCATTGTATATTTAGACATTTGTTTCCTCCTCATTTGAGGTCTGTATTAATCTCCCTTCTTTTCCCTTCTTTTTATTTTATTCTAATTGCTAGATCTATCAGTTTTTTTTTCTTATTTCAGGTACCATTCTCTGCTCCACCCGTGATTATGTGCCACTTTTTTTTCTTCTCTTCGTTAGTTAAATTGCCAGACATCTTCCAAATAGAACAGATTTGTGCTGACCAACTATATGTATAATTATATCAATTTCTTCACTGAAAAAAATTGTTTTCCTTTGCACCTCTGCCATTGTGTAATCAGTTACTGGGCTTAAAATGGATTACGAAGTTAGTGATTTTTTTGAGCGCAGATCACAAAAGAGCGATAGCAAGCGACGGCCTGTGCAAAATGCTTTCTGAAACGCATGACCTCTATGTCCTTGCAACTTCATCGCAACCACATTGCAATGGCAGGAATTTTATGAAATGGGCCCCAGGATTAGAAAATGCACGGATGAGCTTGTCCTTCTCGCTTCAGTATGTCTCACTTATATTTTGACATGCACATAACATGAATAAGGTGCAGGTCTGTATTTATTTTATTTTTTTATATACAACTGTAAGTCGCCCAGAGTAAGGGCATCTGTTAATAAATAAATAATAAAAATAATAATATTGCTCTACTTTTTAATAATACTGATATCGATAGTTTGGTATGAGCAGCCCTTGTGAGGTGTGTATGCTACTAACATTACTGACAATTCTATACAAGCCATGGAAGAAAATGTGCAGATTTTATTAGAGGTAAAGGAAAGGGAGAAATAGGTAAGACAGTTAGGAATTTGTATCTTTTTGGACTGGGAACTTTTTTTTGAACAGTAGGCCTATGACTCATACCTGGAGTGAACACTTTTCCACTGCCTAGGCCAGTTTGGCCAGTTTGGCCATCTGTGTGCTGTCCCAATCTCTTTAGCAAGATACTGTGGTGGAGGCATCTGTTTCCAAAAATCAGTTTAAAAAAAAAATTAAATAAAAAATAAATCGTTTCAACATCACAATACTGTATCCTCTGCTGCACTATCCCAAAAGATCCTAAATTAGTAAGGAAGAATGACAGTTACCACATGAAGAGAATTACGGTTTACACATACTGCATGTCTTCTATCCCTCCATAAGATAAAAATCGGAGTTGCATGGTAAAACTGCATCAAGTAGATAAACGTTCTGGCTAGTGCCTTCTTCACAACACAGTACAAAAATGTGTCTGTCTGAGCAACTCAGTGCATATCTATCTATCTATCTATCTATCTATCTATCTATCTATCTATCTATCTATCTATACCAATTTAAACAGTGATGTTATTTACATCTGCTTCAGTTTAGATCAAGCGAGTGGTTGAAATTAAGGTCAGGTTGTTACTATTTAGGCTGCTTTGTGTGTCAAATTATTTCATTGAATTATTTCATTTTTTAAAGTGAAGAAGCCAATCAATGTATAAGGAAGCCTACTGATCTTTTTGTAGTGCAGTTGTGTGAAATACTATTAGCAGTTGTTTTAGATTGCTAACAATTCCAATTGCAGTTGTAAAGTGCCAGGGCTTGAGAAAGAAACAAATAAGATAGATGGATACCACTGTACAAAAAGGTCTTCCTCCCCTTATACCGATAGTTAAAAGTGTTCCCCTTACCTCATCTCACCTGCAGGGGTCAGACGCATTGCTTATCACAGAATGACCTGTGATGCTCTTCAATCTCAGCAGGTAGTTTTTAACAGTTGAATCCCTTTGTCTTGTCCTTTACAAAGGGACCCACATGATCCATCAATGAGATACGTGTTGTGTTTGAAGTCTATTATGGAACAAAGAGTAAGAAGAGAGGTTCTCAACCCACTGCCTAATTCACTGCGCTAAATGGGTTATAGTATTGAATTCTGTTGTGCTACAAAAAAGCAGTGGATTCCAAAGCTACAGTTGTAGTAATGTGTAGAAGCAGCTTCTTTGCCAGAACAAAAATATTCAGTTTTACACCTTGACAAAACACATCTTTATGAGTAATTACAGGAACAAGGTTCAAGATGCTTTCCTTCCTTGTGTACTGTATTGTTTTGTATACGCAGTTCTTGTGCCTTTTCAAATGTGCTCAATTTCTATATCTCCATAGCTTATTTGGAAAAGACGGGATTAAGTCTTTAAGTTAATCAAGGTGGAAAATGTTCATTTTTGTTTTTATATTAAAACTAATAACAGAGGGGCGATTTCCAAGCATTACTCCAAAGTTGACATGTAAATATTTACTTATATAAAAAATAGGTCACTTGCTTACTTTTAGAAAAGGGGCATTCTAATGGAACAATTAGTGTGGTTTATAATAATATTATATTGTACAAAAAAAGTGAATGGATACAGGCCTACCTCAACACACAACTTGAGGATCTTGGTCATGACTTATGGGAGAGGTCATTTCTTGGTAATGATGGTGGCCAACAATTCATTTTAGTGTGCAAGGAAACAAAAAAAAACAGCTTTGCCTGAAGGAAGTCATGCACTGCTTTAACTTACTGTAGAGAAGAGCAGACAGGAGCCTTGGAAAATAAAGTTACAGTCACTCCAACTCCGTCTCAACTGCTTTAGCTGACAGAAGCAATGTCTGTTTTTATGCCATTGAAAAACATCTCATTTAGCGAAACCCCTTTATCATATTCAACATACAACAAAACCATGGTTACCAACATTCTAATTGAAATAACGATTGGTCACAGCTGAGCTGTACATTTAAAAATGGTCTCAAATAAACCATAGTAAACGCAGCATATCAAAGTGTATTACACGGACCTTTACAGCATAAATTTACCAGTAAAAATTATATGTACAGAACAAAACATTAGATAGTTGAACAGAACTAACTTGCACTTATTATTTGGAGTCTGAGGTCCCTCCTCTCCTGCTTCAGCACAGCCAGACTCAGAGTCACTGGAAGGCAAGGCAGACAGGCCCACTTCATCCTACCATGGAGACTTCAGCAATCTGCAGGGTATTGTGCACAATAGTCATTAAGTGTTTTTCTCTTGCCCCCCATTTTCAAATCAAACTAGTAACTGTCACCATATACCTACAGCAAATGCTTACCTACACCTTAACCCACTAACTACAAAGTAGGCACTTTGAATGACAGGCGCTGTAGCTGGCAAATCAGAGCATTCTAGCACTGCTTCAGTCAGTGAGATCTGTCAGAACAGGGTAAAACTACAATACTAACAGACCACTGAGATGACTGAGCGACCCCCAGCCATTCAGAGCGGAACGGAGATGATTTCTAAATGATTATTTTTGATAAGAAAATAAAAAATAGCGGTGGTTTTGCCGACATTTATTGTATATAAATTTATTTCTGTGGCATTGAAGCAATATTTTGGGGGAATTCGACGTTTAACAAGCTTTACAGATTAATTTCGAAATGTAGCAAGCCTACTTATACCATAATTGTTGTGACAGAACCAGTTACTAACAGTAATAGGTAGGTTATTATTAAAACTACCTTCTTACATGCACTCCTCATCTTGAACTCTGACATAATTACACAACAGCGTAGCCAGGAATGATTTTCTGACTGGGCCCAAGGATAACATGGACAGGCACAAAGTATACAGACCCTAGCTGTGCTACATCATAATCTCAGTTACTAAAGTCATTCTAATGTTCAATTACTCCTGACAGTATTAAACGCTTCCAGAAGAAACACTGAAATAACATCTTTATGTGCCGATTTCTATTTAAACAGGCTGCAACAGTATTGATTTTAAAATAATATTATCCATAACTTCAAGCACACACTCACTAACAGTTTTTAATGCTAAAAAACACAAATGCTAAAATACACAGCCTAGTGGAAACAGTTTAAACTTGACAAGTCACAAGTCTACCAGAAAACACTTTCATTTCACCCATAAGTTCAAATACTTATTAATGTATGTTTAGTAAAATACAAAAACAACTAGGCTAGGCAAGAACTTAAATGTTTTGAGATTTTTTTTAAATGTTATACCATGTGTGGAAGGTAGTGGGTAATTCACTGAGACACAGGAGACAGAAGGATAAACTTGAAAACACCGCAGAGGTGTCCAGTTTTATTCGGTTATATGTTTTGTTTTTTTTTCTTTTTAGCCCCCAGAGGGCGCTGTTGTCCGTAGCCTGCCTACCAGCGATGGTAGACAGGACCACAGGAATACCACTTTTGGTAAACAGTTCAAGTGTGGGCGCACTCGCAGGTGCTCAAAACAATAATCAAAAACAAAAGGCGAAACAAAATAGGAAAATAAAACACAGTAATCAAACTACAAATGAAAGGTGCTGCACTCAGCAGTGTTACCCCGGCCCGCACCGCCCGGGTCTCCGTCCTACACTCGCCACTCCCTCAGCCTGCTGTAAATATACATATGGGGTCTGCCCAAGGTTTCCCCGCTACCACTATTTCTTTATGTTTTCTTCTCTTTTAGATTTCTTTCCCAGTTTTTCTCCCAGCCATTCTCGGTCCCAGACCAGAGCTTACGCAAGCTCAGCACGTCTTAGAGGGACAGACCTGAGAGAACAGCAGAATGTTATTTTATAGGGCTCACAATCCCCTCAAAACCTGCCTCTCCGCCACTCAGAGAAAGGGAAAGTCCACACACCCTCTCTCCCACCTCTCTATGTCACTGCCATGACCGACAGACGGATATAGTAAGGCTGCTGCCCTCTTCCTGTAACACTATGAACATACCAGAAGAGTCAGCACAGATCTCCCCCCGTTACACCATGTAACAGTTAAGAGGATGAAAGACCTTTTTTTCAAGTGTGTTCTATGACATCATTAAATACTTTATTAATCTGTATTAATAAAAAAGCAAATACCTTTTAATGTTTTCTTCTCTCAGCTCCCCTCTCCTACATGACAAGATGTCGTGGCTTGCTTTTGAATATAGCAATAATGCTGTCATAGTCCAGTGAATCACACAGTTCCCTTTTGAATGACAACAATGACAGATTATTGAGGCGTCTTGGGAACATTGATGCTCTTGTTGCTGTCCTGATCCTATTCGCAGTAAAGAAGAGCCTTTCCACACTGCAGGTTGTCATGAGAAGAGTGATCAGTGCTCTTAAAAGGGCGTTAACATTCGGGAAAATATCCAAATTGCAACTGTCAAATACTTTGATGAGTGATGGGTAACTTTTACCTTCGACTACTTTGCACTTCAGCTGTTGAACAAATACTGTAAATCTGGTGTCCTCTACATTGATGCCGTGCAGACTACATGTAAGCTGCAAACTTTCCCTTCAGCTGAAGGTCTCTAAGGTTGGCAAACAGGCAGCAGAAGCTTTCATCATACCACAGGCATCTTCCTGAAAATGACTGTTCAGTTCAGAAATCTGTCTACCTAAAATCCTATTCCACAAATGTCTCAAGTTGGCATTGCAATGTACATTCAAATTTCATTTTATTTTGTATTATTACACATACACATTAATAAAACAACTTGAATAGATATATATATATCAATAATAGTATAATATACATCATGTTTTAACTACATACATATTTTAAATTAAACATTATCCACTTTTTTTTTTACATTTTGACATAAACAGACCTTGCACAGAAAAATAATTTAGTTACCATAATTCTCATTTACAGTAAATACTGCCCATGCCCTGTAAAAATACAGTAAGATAAAATAAAAAATATATATACATACACTGCCCTACTATTGTGGTTCTTCATAGTAATTGCACATACAGCAATCTACCCATTAAAAAAACGACAGAAATTGTATTTCAATTCCATTGCACTGAAGCAGGGCTCCAGTACAACAAGCTTGGGGGTTTCTCAATATTTAAACACTAAGCAAATCAGATTCATTCATTCAAATCCATTCAAAACCAGAACAGCATTTGCTCCAGTGCAAAGTTTGCACCACTTGAAATAAAACAAAGAATTAGCATACTAATACAAAATATAAGTAAACAAGTCATATTTTCCACAAAAGGAATAAACAGATAATGCTTAATGATCTTTCAACTCCCGTTCCAGCCGACAGTTGCAAAATCTGCATATCATTATTTTGTCACTGTCAACTGCATACAACCCCTCTTTCAAGTGCTGTTTCATTGTTAAGGCTGCTTCCCACCAGACGCGATGCATCAAGCGAGACTGTGCAGCGATGCGTCAAAATGATTAGAACCTACACATTTGATAAGTATCTTCCACACCCCAGGTCAGGCGACGCAGGAGCAATACGATTGAATCCTATTTTTTTGGGCGATTTGACGCGCATCAACTAGGGCATTGAGGAATCATAGAACAGCTTCAATGCACGTGTCCAGCAGGGTGAAGCAGTATCCAAAACGACAGAGGAAACAATAATACTTGTTGTTGAAAAAATACCCAGAGCTTTATGACAAAGGGCATCACAATTATAAAGATACAGATTATAAATGATAATGTATGGGAGTCCATTTTGAAGTGTTTGTGATTTATTGCCATATATGTTGAAATACCGTCAGAGAAGACACTCAAAATGTCCCTATCACATTGACAAATATGTACCAGTCTTGATCATAGTTTTGTCAATTAACAGTTGTATAGATCCAGCACTTTTTAAACCTGTCGCATCATCACTTCTGATATGTATTGTCATGGTTTGTGGAGACCTTTATGCAAAATTTAAGCATTTTAGAAATAAACATCTCTTCCATCACAATTTGAATTCCCAAACGACTTGCTTCAAATTATACATCTGTGATTGCAAGCATTTATTGAACTACGATTGCATCTATCAACTACGATTGCAAGAATTTATTGAAAGTATTTGTTTGTATAAACCTCACAATTGTAATTCTATAATGATGTTTTGTTTTATTTCATTTTATATTTACATTTAGTTTTATTTCATTTTATATGTTGCATTTTGTTTTATTTTGTGCTATTTCGTATTTGTGAAAAACACGGGGCTCTACCTTCCTCTATTACAAGACCTTACAAAACACCACAGAATCATTGCCCCAGCAGAATTTGGCTGGTGTAAATTCTTCAGAGCGGTGGTTTCCAAGTACTGTACCAAGGGTATTCAGGTTTCTGTGGAATCACATCAAAGAAGATTGTATTCAAGGTGGAGTAAGGCAAAGTAAAAGGGAAATAAATACTGACACGTATGATTTTCATTTAGGCCACAGTTTCATTCTGCCTGGAACTACCTCAATGAAACCATTTGATACCCAGAAGTCAATTAAAACAGACGGCAATAAACCTGGTTGCTGGCCCACTTAATAAAAGGATGTCCCATAATTCTAATGTAACATGTTTCGGTTCATCTGTTTTTAAACACAGTATTAGCACAAAGTACTGCAGTGATTTCTAAACATAACCCCCCCCCAACACTGAAGCTGTCTTTGTGGAACACTCCCTGCTGTGCTAATTATTCCCAAAGCTTACCTAGTGCCTATCTTTATCAGCTTATATTGTGTCACACATTTGGGTCACACATTTTCAAAGTCAGCATCTGTATAGTGTATATAGGCCACCTAACTTATTAAAACTGAAATTGAAGACATAATAAGTTAGAAATGGATGGCTTGAAGTTCCCATTAGTCACAGAGTCTAGTGCTCCACGAAACGATTATTCGTGTTCTCCACTAAGGTGCTGACACTCAGGTGTTGATTGGGCTAATTTACCATTAAAAATTAAACAAGTAAGAAACAGCTGCTTGGATTTGTGATAATTGCTGCTTTTCATAGACACAGCAATCATCACAACTCCAAACAGCTGTTTTCTTCAGCTGTTTCCCATGGAATGGCAAATTTGTCCAATGAACACCAATGACCCTCACCTGTGGAGAGCTTCCTCCAAATAATCGAATAATCAGTCTGTGCAGCTCCAATAGACTCTCCAGTTGAGAATATATCACTATTTACATAATCAACTTTTGGCAAATTTCAGATGCCTGTAAGTACTTTAAATGAAGTGGATAATTTCACCCTACAGTACCACAGTACATGCCACATACCTTAACACAGACTGTACAGTAAGATTCATGCTAGGCTGTTTCATCAACATGCTCACTAGTGAGCGGAATGAAATTCAGTGGTCCTTTTGTACATCAGTACTGCTGTGGTCTGGAGCTGTGTCTAAGGGAAAGAATTGCAGGGAAGTTCTCTAATTGAAACAAGACCGAAGCTGGCAAGACATAGTCCATCCTCCTGTGCAAGTACATACTCAGACAAACAACAAAGAACTCCAGACTTCTTGTGCTGACGTAACCCAATGGAAAAATGTGTATGATCTATGTTGAGGCTAATACAAATGAGTCACTTGAGGTATTATTCTCTACATCCGTTCACAGGGTGAGCCGGCCTTGTTGCAGCTCATTCAATCACTGTATATGGGAACCATCCAGACTCTGGAAATGGGTAACAGGACATATTTGGACAATGAGTTTACATCAATATGCAAAAGAAAAAAAAAAGGCTTGAGACAATCCAGTAGCCTGTAAAAAAAAGTCTGTTCAAAAGTGTAAACAACTTACACCAGATTATACTTCAAAGGATACATAAGAGGATAAATGAAATAAAACCAGACCATAAAAATAAAGACAGATGCACATGGACGGACAGACCTGATGATAGACGCTTTCTACTGACATGTCTTTGATTTCCTTGTTCACAGCACATTGCGTTGCTTCTGCTTTCTTCTTCAGCCAGATACAATGTTTCATCACTACAGAAATGATATGGAATAGGAACATTGGGACCATTGCTTTTCCTTGGGCTATACATTGAATGAAATGAGAGCTGCAACATGCAACACCCTTCATTTAAGTTACACTCAAAACCAATACATTTTATTTTATGGCTGAGCCACATGGGGTGTCAAGTGTAAAAATAAAAGTGCAAATATTTTACACAGACACAGATCCCTCTGCCACTTAAATGGACGGGCAATCAATTTAAAATTTACTTTAAAATGCTGAAAGGTTATGTATTTCAGATTTATCTGTTAGCTAAATGTTGGGTGCCTATTGTAAAATCAAGATTTAAGTTCCAGGTATTTTTTTTTTTTTTTATGGATTCATTTGTTAGACTTCCCAAGTGTCAGCTAAATGTTGACTTGACAAGTATAAAAAAAAGATTTAAAGACTGAAGCATTTATTTTTTCCAGATTTAATTGTTGAATTTGTGATACACATTTTCAATATTTATTAACGATATCTAAAAGTACAGATTTCAAAACGTTCAAATCTGATTATTTTTTTTTTTTTTCTACACATGGCGCCCCATTGGTCTGATTTGGACAAAAAATGCTTCTATTGACTTGACTACATTCATATGATCATCTGAGAGCTGGGTATTGTTTTTAAAGAATTTAAAATACCGACTTCACTTTGACTATTTTTTTTTAAAAAAAAAAAGAAAAAGAAAATGCAATTAAATTTAAAAACGTTCATACTTTAAAACTAGATATTAAAAATACATATTTTGTGCAGCCCATGGTGGATCTTATATGAGGTTTTTTTTTTGTTGCTAATATTCATTCTAATACAGCCAAAAAGCCACAAATTTTCTCGAATAGAAAAGCTAATGTGGAAACTTTTTAAACAACTCCCTCATTTATTGGAATAAAGAACGCCCAAGACTCCAGCAAATATTCAGCAAAGTAGCATTTATAGAGCACGTAACAGAGCTTGTCCTATGTTTCTTTCAATGTGTTTCTACATTTCACTCACCCCTAATGCAAATTGTACTGCAATGCCAAGCTAGAAAACTCCTGGAGAGTCATGTAATATTAAAAGATACAAATTGTAACTTTAATTAGATCAATTTCATATTCTGGACTGCAGTATTTAATATGCTAAACTAGAGTCTATACTGTTAAATCCCAGTATGAACTGGGTCTTACATCACCAGAGGGTGGAAATTCACAGCCACAAGCTACATTAATGAGTACAGTTCAGACTGAACTGCAGGGAAGAAAGCCAGCACCATTAATTAGCAAACTCTTGTTTTGCATTTGTCTGTAGAAATCCCATTTATAACTAGCAGGATGTTAATAATACAGTTTGTTCCAATTAGTTTTTTAGTGCATGACTCAGTATGGCAGTGGTGCATTCATAATTATTATTTTTTTTGTTTGTTTTTTACATAATGTAGACCATTGAGTTCCATCTGCATACCACCATGGATAGAACTGCGATTAAATTACCTTGTCTCGTCCTCAGTGGGCCTGCTTACTTCACTTGAAGTTTAATTTCTGTTGATATGGTCAATTAGGCTTGACCTCCCAGGGGCACCTTTGGCTTCTGTATGCTTGCAGTCGTCCTGCAGTAATAATTAAATTGCTCTACGGAGAGCATTCCAGTTCTGCACTGCTTCACTTCAGCCTCTGAGTCTATCCCTGAGATAGTTTCAGGGGATACGTCACAGGATTCCTATGCATTTGCACAGGACACAAGTAGTACGAGATTACAATAACTTGCTTCAAATTGCATTGCTTTGACTTGTTGTTTGCACTCATTTTTTGTAGTTCCATTGCAATTACCCTGTGGAAGGGGTGTGGGTAATTCACTGACAAGGAGACAGACAGGTGTATTTGGGAAACACCACACAGGTGCCCAGTTTTATTTCAGGCCGGCTCTTTTCCTTTCCTTGTATTTTTTTTCTCTCCGGTAGAGGGCACTGTTGACCGTGGGCTGCCTATCAACGATGATAGACAGCACCCCGGAAATACCACAGCTGGTACACGACCTGCAAATGCACTCGCAGGTGCTCAAAGAAATAATAATGAAAACAGAAGGCGAAAAGAACAAGGGAAAATAAAACAGTAATAAAACTACAAATAAAAGGTGCTGCACTCGGCAGCGTTATCCCGGTCGCCGCTACCCGCACGACCCGGATCACCGTCCTACTCTCTCGACTATCTCGCCTGCTCTTTCACAATACGCCGGGGTCTGCCCAAGGGTTCCCCGCTCTCTCTCTGTCTCGCTGATTCCCGGTCCCGAATCAAAGTGTCCGCACCCTTAGCGCGTCTAAGTGGGCAGACCTGAGGAAACAACAGAGCGTTATTTTATAGGACCGACAATCACCCAAGACCCGCCTCTCGGCCATTCAGAGAGGGGGAAAGTCCACACTCACACTTTCCCACCTCCCCGTGTCACTGCCATGACTCACAGGCGGTTGTTGGGCGACTGCCACCCTCTTCCTGCAGCGCGTGAACACGCCAGCAGAGTCAGCACAGATCTCTCCCTGTTACATATCCTTCCCCTCAGAATGACACCACCGGTTCATTCGAAAATCTTACACCCCCATGCCTTCCCGAGAGAAAAAGTCTGCGTTTTGATGCAGCTTTCCTGCTCGGTGGACTACCCTGAAGGCATAGGGCTGCAAGGCCAAGTACCACCGTGTGATTCTGGCATTGCTATCTTTCATCCGGTGAAGCCATGCTAAGGGGGCATGATCTGTAACCAGGGTGAAGTGTCGCCCCAGGAGGTAGTACCGGAGTGACTCGACTGCCCATTTTACCGCGAGACACTCCTTCTCGATGGTGCTATAATTTTTCTCGCGGGGAAGGAGCTTCCTGCTGATATACAGGACTGGGTGCTCGCTTCCCCGAACCTCCTGCGACAACACTGCCCCGAGACCTGTCTCTGACGCATCCGTCTGCAGGGTGAACCTCTTACCAAAATCCGGGCTGCATAGTACTGGCTTACTACACAGCCTCCGCTTCAAGGCGAGAAAGGCCCTCTGGCACGACTCCGTCCACTGAACCGTATTTGGGGCAGCCTTCCGGGTGAGGTCTGTCAAGGGAGCAGCGAGCGTAGCGAAACTCGGGATGAACTTTCTATAATAGCCCGCTAGTCCCAAGAAAGAGCGCACCTGGGTTTTGGTTGTAGGAACCGGCCAGTCAGCCAAGGCTTTCACCTTAGCAACTAGCGGTCTGATCTGGCCGCCCCCTACTCGATACCCCAAATACTCCGACTCACTCTTCCCAATGGCACACTTCTTTGGGTTAGCAGTGAGCCCCGCCTCCCGCAAGGATTGCAGCACCGCCGCTACCTTACACAGATGACTCGGCCAATCCTCACTGTGGATAACCACGTCATCTATGTAAGCAGCGGCGTACTGCTGATGGGGCCGCAAGATGCGATCCATCATCCGCTGGAAAGTGGCGGGGGCTCCGTGCAACCCAAAGGGCATGGTCCTGAATTGGTACAACCCGAAGGGAGTCGAAAACGCCGTCCTCTCTCTAGATTCCGGAGTCAGGGGTATCTGCCAGTACCCCTTCGTTAAATCCAGTGTCGTCATAAAATGAGCCGTGCCTAGACGCTCCAGCAACTCATCTACTCGGGGCATCGGATAAGCGTCAAATTTCGATTTCTCATTGATTCGTCTGAAATCAATGCAAAATCGAGTTGACCCGTCTGGCTTATCGACTAAAACGATCGGACTGTTCCAGTCACTTTGGGACTCTTCTATTACCCCCAGTCTCAGCATTTCGTCAATTTCCGCTTTTATTACCTGTCTTTTACGCTCAGGTATACGGTACGGCCTCTGGCGAACTAGCGCCCCCGGCTCAATATCAATGTGATGATGGGCTACTCGAGTCTGCCCCGGGACGGAAGAGAACACGTCAGGAAACTCCGCCACCAGACCGCGAGCCTGACATTTCTGCGTTGGTGTCAGATTCTCAGCAATCTGTACCGATCCTTTTCTTGCCAACACAGAAAGATCAGGTCCCAGGTCCGTGACGTCATCTGCATGCGCCACTAACAACGCCTCTGGTTGTAACCAAGGCTTTAAGAGATTGATATGGTAAATGTGTTTCTCTGTCCGTCGCTCCGGCTGGCAGATCTCATAGTCCACCTTCCCAACCTGGCGTGTAACCTCAAAGGGTCCTTGCCACTTAGCCAAGAGTTTCGACTCAGAACTGGGTAATAATAGAAGTACCTTATCCCCCGGCTGAAATGTGCGCAACCGGGCTCCTCGGTTATATTGTGTCTCCTGTCTGTGCTGCGCCTGCTGCAAATTGTCATGCGCCCATTTCCCCACAGACTCAAGACGTTTGCGCAGGTCCAACACATACCGGACGGTATTGGTCGAATTGTCCTGCTGCTCCTCCCACATCTCTCTGACCAGATCGAGCACGCCCCGGGGTCTCCGCCCATACAGCAGCTCGAATGGTGAAAACCCCGTGGAAGCCTGGGGAACCTCTCTGATCGCAAAGAGAAGGGGAGGAATCAGCTGGTCCCAGTAACGCACATCACTACGAATAAATCTGCGCAACATGTTCTTAAGGGTCTTATTAAAGCGTTCCACCAAACCGTCTGTCTGAGGATGAAACACAGAGGTCCTAATGGTCTTAATTCCCAAAAGCTTACATGTTCCGCGGATTAGCCGGGACATAAAATTGGTGCCTTGATCGGTTAGTATCTCTTTGGGAATCCCCACCCGGGAGAAAACCTTCACAAGCTCGTTGGCAACAGACTTAGCGGACATAGATCGGAGGGGAATTGCCTCTGGATAACGCGTAGCGTAATCCAGAATGACAAGTAGGTGGGTGTATCCTGCCGCACTCCTTTCTAGTGGCCCAACTATGTCCATCCCAATACGCTCAAACGGAGCTTCCACTAGGGGCAAAGGCACCAGAGGGGCTCGTGGAACGGCTCTAGGGCTGGCCTTCTGACATTCCCCACAACGCTCACAAAACCGCTTAACATCGCCATCCAGCCCCAGCCAGAAGAACCGTGACACAAGCCTTGCTTTAGTTTTATCCCTTCCCAAATGACCAGACAGGGGAATAGCGTGAGCCAGCTGCAACAAATCCTCCTTAAAGGGCTGAGGAATGAACAACTGATGACGCACTTCACCGGTCTGGGGTAATTTATCAACACGGTACAGTAGGTCTCGATCAATTTCAAAGTGGGGGTACGTGGCGGCGCGTCTGGGCTCGACCACCCGACCATTAACCACCGCTGCTTGGTCAAAGAGCCTGCCCAGCACGTCGTCACGCCCTTGCTCGAGTCGGAAGTCACGGGAGCGAGCTAAGAAATCAGCTCCCATGGCTTCCAACTCGGGGTCAGGTCGGTCCCGAGCAGAGGCAGCCGAGCCAGACGCCTGCGCTGGCTCTGCGACCTCCCCCCCGGACTGAGGAAGCAGGTAACTAGCCCACCGGGCTGGATCCCACCCGGCCGAGGTCGCCATAGCTTCAAACACCTCCAAATAGGCGTCAGGTCGATCCTCGGCCGTCATTTTTGTGGGGCGTTGCAACTGGGGGTCTGGAGCTGCGGGTCTTGCCGCCCCCTGCACTGCTGCGGTGAGCGTCTGGCGCAGGAGGTCCATCATCGCCGCAAACTGCGTAGCATCCATGGCTCGTCTGCTCCTTCTATAGCTGCACTGCTTGGGGCAGTGCCAGTGAATCCCACTGCTGACACCACGTGTGGAAGGGGTGTGGGTAATTCACTGACAAGGAGACAGACAGGTGTATTTGGGAAACACCACACAGGTGCCCAGTTTTATTTCAGGCCGGCTCTTTTCCTTTCCTTGTATTTTTTCTCTCCGGTAGAGGGCACTGTTGACCGTGGGCTGCCTATCAACGATGATAGACAGCACCCCGGAAATACCACAGCTGGTACACGACCTGCAAATGCACTCGCAGGTGCTCAAAGAAATAATAATGAAAACAGAAGGCGAAAAGAACAAGGGAAAATAAAACAGTAATAAAACTACAAATAAAAGGTGCTGCACTCGGCAGCGTTATCCCGGTCGCCGCTACCCGCACGACCCGGATCACCGTCCTACTCTCTCGACTATCTCGCCTGCTCTTTCACAATACGCCGGGGTCTGCCCAAGGGTTCCCCGCTCTCTCTCTGTCTCGCTGATTCCCGGTCCCGAATCAAAGTGTCCGCACCCTTAGCGCGTCTAAGTGGGCAGACCTGAGGAAACAACAGAGCGTTATTTTATAGGACCGACAATCACCCAAGACCCGCCTCTCGGCCATTCAGAGAGGGGGAAAGTCCACACTCACACTTTCCCACCTCCCCGTGTCACTGCCATGACTCACAGGCGGTTGTTGGGCGACTGCCGCCCTCTTCCTGCAGCGCGTGAACACGCCAGCAGAGTCAGCACAGATCTCTCCCTGTTACATACCCAAATATATATTTTTAATTGATAAGCCTGTTTAGATGCATTAACTGAGTTCAGGCCCTGCTCTTCAGTTCTAGTGGCCTTCCATTTACATACTTGAATGTAGGTTAGATTTCAGTGTCTTGAAACAAAAGAAAACCCCAGAGATGGTGATGGCTCTTCTATAAAGACTGATGCAGTGTAGGTTACATATGTCTGAGGAATAAAGGTGTACATAGTCTACAAAAGCAAGAGAAATGTTATATGAGTACAGATCTTTGAACTGAATTTTGATGCTGTATAACACCACTTCATTTCAACATATTTACTTTAGGTGTGTAAAGTTTGGCAACCTTGTTTAACATTTAAAAAACTGTTCATTTAGAAAGGGCGTCTTTTTTTAAAATGTTTTGTTTAAAGAAGCTAGAAGCAAAACAGGATATCAGTGACTTATTGTGTGTGATTAAAGAGTCACTATAACATTCTTTAAATACAAATTAAAAGGGGCAGCACTGTTTCCAAAGACATCCTAGCACCTCTAAGAGCTCTGTTTGAAATACTTGATTTTGTGGCAGGTTTGGATTACACCCTGAGATCCTAGAGAAAAGGTGATATTGTCTACAAAATCACATTCTGTTTGCCTCAATGGGTCATTATAATAATTAGCATGTAATCTAGTCTGGGGCAGTCGTTGGCTTTTTTTAACGCTTGTGTTGAGATGTTAAAAAGTGATTCAATGATAAAATAAAACACTTAAGAGCTAACCAGTGAACAATACTGTACTTTAATAGAATAAAGTATTCTCAATGAAACTCATTGGAAAATGTCTAGAGAAATCTTACTCAGTAAGTCCATTGTAGAATGTCATCCACATATATTAGAAATAAAAGAGATGTGGTGAATTCAGCTGTTTCAATTATATATTCCACAACCACATATAATAACAGAGGTTGGGGTCAATTATATACTGAGCTGTTGTTGCTATTTGCAACCACTTACTGTAAATATTGTTCTTCAGAAAAGTGTTTCTTTCTTGAGACTGTGATAGTCGTTACAGTTGCACAACATTGAGAAAGACTTATTTTGACTAATTTAGCAAAAACATTTAAAGCAAAAAAAATGTACTAATGCTAGTTACTATTAGTTATTATTATAACCTTTTCCCTGCGACAGCAGTTTTTTAAAATCTTACATTGTATATTTTCCTACATCACACTTGCACATCGCCAAATAACATCTTATGAAGTCAATCTATAATGTATGTTTGGAGGACCACATGCTAGCCCTATTTCCTAGATAAATAAACTTTTGGAAGCATGCATGACAGTGCTATAACGCTCTGATACAGTATCTCCACCACAGAGAGGAGCCAACGTGCCCGAGGTTTAATTCTGTAAAATGAATCACTGAGCTTCTGTACTTTGTGAGATATTTCCATATAAAAAAAGGTAGAGATCCCATTCCTACAACACATGCACAGCTAAGGTGCATGATGTCAACTCACGTTCCAGGTTTGGTGATGGACCAAATTGGCCCAAGTTTTCTCCACAGACTAAATCACTTCAATGACCTAATGCACCTGAGAAATTATAGGCAGATGTGTGATTGTCAACAATATGGCTGTCTGGAGCCCAAATGTATGGTAGATTATAACTTTCTCAGAAAATGCAATTATGTGTTCAGAAAACAAACTCCCTGGAACTTGCTAGAATACTGATGGATTATCATGAACCAGGTCACAGGATTCATCAACTATAGTTTAGAGGTAGTTTAAATCCTGGACTACCATCTGGTCTGTCTTCAACCCAATAACAGTTATCCAAGAATGGAAATAGTCCCAATAAATTACCTTTCTATAACAAAATGCACTTCATTTAGCGAAGGAGCACAGTATTATTATTATTGTAGTGATTAAGTTTATGACGTGTGCTGTTGATGAGATGAGAGTTTGCTCAACCCATCATGCAAAAGTCATGGACTGGCTCAAAGTGCTCTTAAATCTTAATGTTGGCTTTCGGGGGAAGAGCTTAGCCATGATGATATGCATTTTTTAAAATAAAATTATATTTCCCTGTAAGTTAATGGATGTAGCGAGACATGTGTGTTGTACCTGTTGCAGCTTCCTGTTGCTAGGGAAATCCCTCCCAGGGTGGGGAATGTGCAATAGAACAGCTTCATCCTTTATTCTGCTGTCTCTCATCCACATCTGCTTTCTGAACTATGGACAAGCGTTCTGTTGAGCTGCTGAGTAAGCAGATCTTTATTCCTTTCTTTTATTGCCCCAATACCTAGCCTGACAGTGGAAGGAATGGAGGTTTAGTTCACTTTTGATTGAAGCTTGCCTTAGTGTGAATGAGAATACATTTTCATGTTATAAAATAAAATTTATGAACGTTTTATGTAGGCCTCAATGCACATTATAAATATGATCTAATCGTGCCAGAATGCCTATTACATCCTATCATCTGTATTTGAATGAACTTGCACTGACAAAATGATAAAATGAGTTAATCAAAACAAATGATGCTGCAGCATGCTGGCTTTCTTGTTATGTATAATAGATGCCTTTAGATGTCATTTAACTAGATCACCCCTCCTTCCCATCTCCCACTGATTACTTTAATAAGACTTGCCTCTATTTTAGTGTAATGCAAGCAGCTCTTTCTCCTTCCTGGTGCCTAATCAATCTCTTCCCATGTTAAAGGTCAAAATTACTCAAATGGCCTTCCTGCAGTTATACCATGTGACCTATAGGATTAGGTACCAGTAGCAGAAATTATAAGATCTTTTCAGCACAAATATTAAAGAAGAGTATAACAAGGTGAATACTGTATGGTACTGTCTGGATGGTTAGGTACCCATAATTCCAATATTATAAAAATTGTCAGTGTCCCTAAATCTGAAATAAACTTATTTAGAGGTGTTTTCCACTTTTAGATTGATACCCCAAGGCTTTAAAATCCATTTTGCTTCTTATTAAAAGGACATTTTGGCACAAAGTAATTGCCTGAAATTAAGGTTTCCATTAAATCAGAACACCATGTTTTAGACCAGCAAAATAAATAAATAAAAACATTCTTGCTTATTTTTGTGGTCAGCAGTTGTTTGCACCAAGGTTTGGTCTCCCGCCACAAAAAAACTAGGGTGCGTCTATGGCTAGCACGGTTTTTCTCACATAACATTTGTGCTACAGTTTTGTGTGTTAGTCTGTGCAAACATCTTGTTTTGTCTGCATTTTATGTCAAACGAGCTGTAAAGAGGAAGCCCGCTAATTTAATTTTTGACAGGCTGCAAATGCTATGGTTGACAGGTCGCTTACTGGAACAAGTGTCCTGGGATTCTTAAAGGAAAAAGTCTCTCCAAGGCAAACATTTCCTTTTAACGATCAGAAATGAAACTCTGTGTCATTATGTGTGCAAAATAAACACAACATTGCTGTTAAACTATGTTATTGCGTTTACTAAGACATTTGCAGGATTTTGTGCCAATAAGTTAAGAGGTGAATTCCAGGAATGGCATCTTGTTTCTAGCTAGGGATTTTGTTTTCCTATAATGTGTGTGTGTGTGTGTGTGTGTGTGTGTGTGTATATATCAGGCCTGGCCCCCCAGTTTCAGACTCTAGACTGATTCAATACCATCAGCCAATTAATTTCCAGTTCTAACGGTAGATGCCCATTGTATTTTTAAGTGTAGTTCACATCTATTGGACAGTAAATACTAAACAAAGACACAAATGGTCCAAATTACGACAAAAGCACCCAATCCTGCAACTGCCGGGAGCCAATCACAGACTGTAAGCTCGACTGGAGATAAGACACAGCATGTTTCAACAACAACAAAGCGCGACGCAGACAGTTCAGTAATATTGCTTATAAGAAATCAGGTTGTTAATTGCACCACTGATTACTCAACTTAAAAAAGTTACCATTTCCATCCACTCCCAAAAAAAAAAATCCTAGCTACGCCACTGCTGCCAGCATTTATTATTTTTAAATTAAAAAAAATATATTTTTATGTTTTTCGTAAGTGGATAGAGAATATGTAAGTGTGCAGTTTATTTCAAACTTTTAAAACTTAATAACATATCCAAATAGTGTCTAAGACCTTTCACAGTCATATTTGTTCTCGTGTGAGACTTTCACTTTTTCAGTCAGAGAAAATATGTGCTAAAACAGTGAATTTGATGTAGCCCTTTTAAAATGGCAAAAAGACAGCTACGTTTGGAGTTTTTCTAGAACAAAAAAGCTAAACCACCAATGCCAGAGATATCAACAGAAACCGAACCTGACTCTTGTGTAGTTCAGAATGTTATTAACAGCACAAGAGTGACAATACATCCATTTCAAATGCTCAGGTTAATACAGGTGCAGCTGTCAATAAAAGAGACCCTTGCCTGTAAAGTGTTGTTTGCAGCTCTCTTGATTGTGACAATCTGGTATAGAACTATTTGTGGTGAAAGATCTGATAATGTTAGAAAGCTAGCTTAATGTTTACATAACAGTAGTTAAAATTGGGCATTGGGTTTGAGTGCGGTTTTGCTTCGTTAGTTCTATTTTTTTTTAAATAAACAAACATGCATTTGCACATGTTTTTAGGCACGTAGGAATCTGACCCTCCTCCTTTCACCTTACAATAGTGTAATTAACCCTTTCCAGGAATCTGGTAACCTGGTTCCTAGAAAGCCTAGAACCGACTCTGAATTCTTCTACCCGATATCATGCTTAATATATATTTGTATCAACAATGTATAGTAACTATATCATCCAATGATGTCCTGGTAAAGAAGAAACATCTTTAGAACAGGTTGATGTTGAGCATCCTCCTCTCAGTGGTGTGATGATACAGCTTGCTCACTGCTTGAATTCAGGATGGGGTTTATTGTGCTTACAGTAATGATCTTTTAAATGTCATAAAGCACTGCAGCCAACCTCAACAGCTAAGCTTTTTTTTTAGCATACAGTTGGTCATGTGACATGTCTTTGTAGTCTCAGGAAGTTAAAGACAGGAGATCATGCTTGGTTTCCCATCTGGCTTTATAAGACCCTTAAATTCTTGCTTCCTAATTCCAATGATCTGGGTTTCATAAAACACTGATATTTAGAGCTAAGAATCCCAAATGAAAGGTAGAACAATTCCATTGAGAAGGGCTGGAGGGGCTTGTTCTTATACTCTGATGGTTATGCTGCTAAACTTCATAAAAGACAGGCAGAATTTTTTTTTAATTCCCCATGTATATTACTGGTCAAACAAATGGTATCATATGTAACACAATCATGTAGGCAACCATAAACAGCATGTGGATCATACCAGAAACAAGGTGCTAGATAAGTACTTACAATGACAATATGAAGATGCTTAGGGATTTGCCCTAGGTGCGGTATTGTACAGGCCACTTACAGATTTTTTAAAATTATTCAGCAAAGTGCAGTATGCTAAAAAAAATAATTTGGAGGCACCTTCTTTAAATAGCTTTAAATAATCAGACTTTCCTAGACTGCAGTTAAAGATGCAGACTAGAGTCTGGAACAGGAAGATAAATATTCATGAAACAGACTTTGAAAAACAGTCTAAATGACTCATGAGTCTTTCAGAGCTTGTTTCAATGTGGTCTTTTTCATAAAGGCATGTTTCTTAACAGTGCACTCATCCCTGTGACTGGAGTGGAGGAGTGAAGTTGTTTCTGGCCAAGGCACAGAATATAAAATCATGTCTGTCTTTGACAGAATGAAAACAGCAGTCATCGATTGTGACCTTGGCTTTCAAATGACAGCACCTGCATAAGAACAACTCCACCATGCTCCCTGCTGTGGTACAGTTTGATTCAATGCCTATTGGGCATTTTCATCTGCTTTAAATAGGGCAACAGCACTATTCATTATTTTACTTTCACAAAATTGAAGACCAAATAGTCTTTTGATTAACTCTAAATAACTTTTCTTTCTTTTTTTTATGAACGTTTAGATGCATAAGGTGGCTGAAATTTAACTCCCTGCAAGAGGTTTTACTCCTTGCCTTTTCTGCCTCCCAGTTTAACTGCACCTCTGAGAAAGTTGAAAGTGTGCGGGTGTTTTACAAAATCCAGAAACCGCTGATCATGTTTTCATGGTTTGTCAGTGATTGCATGTGCGCACGTTGGCAACTCTGGCCTCCTTTCATGAGCTAAAGTGAAGTTTGAACAAGGAAGGGCTGAGAACCGGAGCTGTCTCAATCCCACCTTTTCACACCTGGAGTCAATATTTAACTGTTTGAATTACAAGAGAGAACTGGTTGGAGGTTTCTGCATTTGGCGTATTTCACATGACATTATATATACTGCACATACACAATTTGATCTTCTATATTACAATATGTCCTCATCAGCGTTGAGTGCTAAGGACCATTGTTTAATTTCAAAGCTTACTGTACAATTACTTTCAACAACGATAAAACTATTTGAATAAGTATATTATAAAGCACTATTATCCTCAGTATGTATAATCCCTCATTTACTGGGATGTAATAGGGGCAGATTTAAGTACAGCATACTTACATTTCTGTAGTGTCCAACCCTTTCATACTCAGCATTGTAAAATCCACAGCTTGCCAGGTAATATTATTTTGTTTCTGATTAACAGCTTGCTCCTCCTTTCATTGATTTCTGATGTCCATATATACATTTTTGTTTGCTACCTGGAGGTTGCATGCTTCTTGCTTTGGGGTTATGCCCTTTTGTGACCTTGCTATTTCCAGATGGTTTTCTTTGGATCATGCTGGATGCTTCCATTTCATTTTGTTTCTGTTTTGCTCTGAAAAAGGGGATCCAGCAGATTCTTCCTCTGGGGTTCCTGGTGGTATATTTGTGAATGTCACGGTGGAGAGCCTTTGTGTTTGTGTTCTCAGGGATAACTGAATGGGGAGTAAAACTGACAGAATGAGGAAAGGGGGTGAGATTTAGCTTGCAGTTGGTGAGCAAAGTCACAGTTTGAAGAAAAAGGCCAGAACGAATTCTTAAATTCCTTAGACCTCAAGGGGTATAAAAAATGTTTCTTAAATGTTTATTTTTATTTTTTATTACGTCTTCTGAAACAAAATCTGGAAATGTTTTCATTCTTTTTTTTATTCTTTTTTTTTACAAGTCATCAAAGTAAATTGACTTTATGGATGAGACAAACTCTTCCAAGTGCATATGCCAGAAAAAACAAACAAAAAAACAAAAAAAAAGCCACCCAGTTCTAGGGCGTACAGATCACATTGGAGTGTTATAATTGACACAAATATGGCAAAAGTCAAACTGTATTAGTAGAGGTCCTTTATAATCTTAACATGTCTCTTGCCTATATAAATAATTGGACGATCTTAACTTGCATACTGAACACACTGAAAGACTTTAGCATAATTAGATTAGAATAAAATATGGAAGTATAAAACACAAAATACATGAATTCTTGGTAATGTTTTTTTCTCTGCGAAAATGCAGAAATTAAAATTCAACTATACAGCAGCTCTGTTCATTTAAATTTTTTTCCAAATATAATACAGGTCTTTCTATGGAGTAGAGTCCACAATTAGGAACCTACCTGCTGTAGCGTCAGAGGGGGTCATAATATCATTCTATGTATGAAAGTAACAGAATTGAAATATACAGAGGGGAATCTTAAAAACAGTTTTCTGTGTCTTCTTGGTTTCTGGTCACAAACTCCCCCACTGATAAAGAATACTTTTAGAAAGAGTTGTAAACTTAACTGCTGGACAAGTGTTTTATCTTCACCTATCACTGAATGAATCATTTAGGCACCAGCAGTATATTGCAGAAGGCAAACCAGACAGGGGTCGAAACCACAGACCAATTGAGAGCAATGGGCTGTCTCTGAACGAGAATAACCGATAAGAAACACCCCACATCGACTCGGGCACAGCCCAAAATAACCACACTAACCAATCACAGGATGGAAGTCAGGACAACAAAACCAGCCGCGTGACTTTCAAATAAGTGCTGCCCATGTGTGTTCTCCACAAACGAAGAGTTTGCCCATGCTTGAGTTTACCCATGCTTGAGTTTACCCATGCTTGAGTTTGCCCCACAGAGGAACAGTGCTCCGGGCAAAAGAAGTGAGCTCCACCTGCTAGAAGTGGCTTGGAGTTGGGAGGAACGATATGGAAACTAAACTGCTCTGAAGAAAGTTTCTGAATCACAAGAGCGTAAGTGCTTGAATTCACGGAAGGCAAGGAAAAAACAATGTTCTGAAGAATGGCTAAAATCAGCTTTGAAGAGAGTCATAGCTCTTTGCCCTATGAGAAACTGAAACAGTAAATGGAAGAATAGCCAGCCATACAGAAGAACTGCAACAAGAACACTTAACATAACTTTCCAATTGCAATGCATTATCTGAACTGAGTTACATCTGATCAACTGAGCTATTTCCAGATGGAAAACTGTCAACAACAACTATAATGCTGCAAGGCTTGGAGATCAACAAGCTGATCTCAATTTGAAAAGAACTATTTGTTTATTGTGAGTGTATGCAATACAATGCATACAGCAAAGTATGCATCTTCATTGGAACGTCGGATCCAGAGAGCTGCAGCGTTCACACAGACTGACTTCTTTATATGGAAATTGATTCCTGTTTTAGAGTGTGTAAGAAATGTATTGTTTGTTTGAAATGTGCAACTCAAAGGAGTTGCCTCGTAAATGCAGAGAATTTGATCATCGCCCCATTTCTGAGTTAAATTGAATATATAATCAACTGCAGTTGATAACATATTATTAGTTTGGTACATCACATCTAAACTAAATTAACACAGTTAAACTAATGTGCTAAATTAGGTACTAGAATGTTGCATTCCATTCTGAATGGGAAGTTGAAGTAATTCTCGTGCATATTGACATGATCAATTACAACGAGAAACGAGTATTGAAATTATTAATGCAAAGTAGACACTTTGTGTGATCAGCCATAACTAATATTAGTATGTTAACCATGTATGCTAATGATGTTATGGTCATTGTAATCATTTGACTATGGAATCAATTAACTGTACACTATTGACGCATATCTCTAACCAATAGCATTGCCCTTCTGTAATATTAGATTAGTTCTGCACCCCTTTCTATTCTTAAATAAACTATTGTTTTATATTTCTGAGACGTGTGAAAGTCTGTTATTGTCAAGGGAATCCGATTTTTTCATGATCTCACCAAACTATTATGGTATGTCTCAGTTATTAACATTTGGACGTTCTTAAACAGGGTGCCTAGAGACTAATTTATATATAAATAAATTGTACACCGAATTTACTACACTACTGAAAAAAAAGCTAAATATTTTAAAAGAAATTCATTCAGACTCTAATTGTGGAATTGAACCAACTGAATTGGATTGGAGGTCAAAGTCAAGCCGTTGTCCAAAATCTGTCAACATTTTCCAATCTCTAGCAGCTTCCAGTTGTCCTGGGCGAGGCTTGGTTTTAACACCTTTTCTTGGCAGTTGCTCTCCTGGGCGTAGGAATGTTGTCTTTTGTGTGTAATGTTTTGATGGAACTGGTGACAACTTATTGGTCATGTTATGATTGTCTTCCAATGCTAAGGCCAAACATTGTAGCACCTAGTCATGGCACAAAGTAAACTGTCCTTGGCTAAGACCCACCTTACATCCTGTCAAAATCTGTCTTAATGTTGCAGGTGATGGACACAAATGACATGAGGGATTATCTCCTACCCAGAGGTTTAGGTTCTGTGGTGATAGGAAAAGATCATATGTTGACCTGATGAGGAATCTGATCCTGCTCTGTTCCATTGTCCTTAGGTCTTGCCAGTCAATATTTTGTTGTTCCACACTCTCCCATCTCATCCGTTCTCAATGCTTGGTCTGGGAAAATGCCTTTATGTACCTCATCCTCTCCTCCTGCTTTTGCACGTTGTTGACTACCAGAAACGATGCATCATGCCATTATTCCAGCTTCTAGGCATTACCATGTAGTGCTGAATTCTGAAGTTGAAAAACTACATTTCAAATCTCCAAAGTAGCCTTTCACTAAATTTGTTATTGTCATCGGTACACTGAAAAAATCATATGTTGCCCAGAAGTTCATGTGGCACTTAACCATATGCATTAGCCAAATCCAGGAATGTCACATGGAGCTCCTTCCACTCCTTTTTTGCTGATTGAATTTGTTGCCAGATCACACTGATGTGTTCTAAGCATCCTGGGAAACCTGGAATGCCCACTTTTTGTATTGAAGTGTCAATGAAGCAGTTATTTAATAGGTAAGTTGACAATCTCTGAGCAATAATGTTGAATAGAATCTTGCCTTCTATGTTTAATAGGGAAATAGGGAGAAAGTGACTGATGCTTATAGAATCTTTTTCTTTTGGTAGAAAGACTCCACCTGCTCGGCGCCATGCTCTTGGTACAACCTGTTTTTTCCCATGCCTCGTTCACCAATTTCCATAGAATTCGTAGAACTTCTGAAGCACTCTTGTACACTCTGTACGAAACTCCATTAGGCCCTAGAGATGATGACTTCCTTGCTTTTTTCATAGCTTGCTCTACTTCTTTCCACTTAGGTGCACAGTCCTCCATTCTGGTGTATTGATAGGTTGGATGACTGAAGAAATTGACATAGGCTCCTGCCTTTTTGAATCTGTATGTGTTTCCTCCTAACATCTCTCTAGCTCAAACTTAGATGCTTTTAGTGTGCCATTTTTCTCACTGGTGAATAACTTTGTTTACAAATTTCAATGGATCTTTATAAAAGTTAGTTCTCAGACACTCCTTCTTTTTGTAGCGTTTCCATAGGTGCTCAGCTCTGGGCAATGTTGCAGCTTATCTTTTATGACCCTTTGTAACAGATTGAGTCCCTCCTTCTGACTTTGTTCTGCTCTTCTCCAGTGCTTCCTCAGCTGTCTCTTTTCTCTAACTAAGCATTCAATCTCCTATTGCACATTGTACTTTTGCTACACATGGGCTAATCAATTTTATATATTGTTTATATACTTTTTTACTATATTGTTGTTGCCTTCTTCTTAGTTTCAAGCAACCAGGCAATTTATCATTTCCATACTAGTTTTAATGAAAGGGTCATTGATCTGTTAAACTCAAAGATTAGATTTATGTTATTTTAAAAGTACCATTTTATTTTGTATTTGTTTACTATCCCCTGCCCATCTGGCTCTGATTACTGAGATATTGGTTCCTATTCACAAAACATTAAGGACTGTTTTTAACAGATTGTTTTTTGTAGAGCGTTCATAACCATTCACTTAGATGAAACAGTACTTTAAAGACATATAATAAACTAGCAAACCTTTCCTAAATCAGTTCATGAATTTAAATAATCCAAATGGACTTAGCCAAATATGTTGTCCCCTGTTTCTCTATGATTGATTTACTGGTTTATTTTGTTGCAGTTTGGCAGGGATAGGACCAAACTTCCCTATCACTAAATGTAAATTGGTCCCTGGTTCCCGCCATTCCAGATGTGTGAATGTGGCTGGAATGAAGGAAACTGGCACATTAATTGGTTGGCCAATTAATTAATAAATTATTCAGTTAGGTAATTATACAGGTGTGTATGAAAGGTGGCAGGCTCTAGTGCTTTGTTGAAGGCATATAATTTTACCAGGGAAAGCTACATCTTCCCTTAAAATCCTGAAGATTGCCTCTGCTATTTTGTTTATTTTTGCTAATAAATTGCACAGACGTGCTTGAATATATTTGTGTGTTGTGTGCTTACCAGTACCACTCGGTCTACCCTGTCATAGACCTATTGTGTTTTTATTGTGTTGTAATTATTGTAATATTGATTATTTATTGTCATGTTATACTTGGCTGATTGATGTGGTTTGATGCTGCTGCTGCTTTCTTTCAAGACCCCCAGGATGGATATTTCAGTGTTTTCTCATCCTGGGAAACAATAAAGTGATTTGAATTGAGCAAAACATGTGTTACTTGTCTGTACTTGGGTAACTGTTTCTGTATCTTTACTATGAGACCTGCCACACATGTGCACTCGTACTGGGAGGATGACAACAATAATTATTAACTGAAGCTCTACACATGCAAAAATCTATTGACACACATTTCAATTAATCCACAGTATAGTATAAAATATAATTTACAGCCAGGAGAAAGGAAGCAGTAATACTGTAGTGATCAAACTTAGCCCCAGGCTTTCCATTTCTGAGGCAGCTGTTTACCAAACCAGGGAGGCTGGGTGGTGGAATTCCATCAGTACCGGACAAGGAATTCATTTAAAGAGCTGCTGAGCCAGGCTAGACGCAGGTACTGTATTTAGTTATTGTTTTTAAATAGTGACTCTTGAGCTATCTTTTCAGGTCTCAGTTAATTCATTTACATTGCATTTCTTGAAGAGTAAGAATACAAGGACTACTGGTTTACACAAACAAGTACATAATGGGGAATAAATGCTTGTGTACCCTGAATAAACGTCTCTGAAACAAGCATATATATATATATATATATATATATATATATATATATATATATATATATATATATTATATATATAATATACATGTGTACACACTAGTTCATTAGTTAAAGTTTCAGTGCAATAAAAAAAATGCATTATCAGACATTCAGTATATTTAAAGATCCAGTGCATCAGTTTACCATTTTACACTGAAGCTAAATTAATCTGGACAAAGCTTGGATAAGAGTTGGAAGGTTGGACTAGTCATATCAATTGTATCTCTTACTATGACATTGATAAGATTGCAACAGGAGTTACTGTAGAATGTTCCTGTCCTGATCCGTGGTAGATGAAGAATGAGTGTGAAGTTGTAATGCAGTTTCATCTCCACTAGAGGGCTGAGCCTTTCAAATATTATCCATTTAAGTTTTTTTTTAGAGATCCCAGTAATAGTGACTGCAGCATAATAACTAAAATGCCATAGGCACAGCACAATAAACATTCCATAGGCACAGCACAATAACTAACATCCCATAGACACAGCACAATAAACACCCCATAGGCACAGCACAATCAAACCTGACACCCCTGGATAATGTCCTGACTAACTGGAATGAAAGACTTACCATCTGCTAGGCCAATAATGAAGCTGAATTCAGAGCTGCTCTGTCATGTTTTTTTCACACGGGACAGATTACAAATCACCTTGTATTGTCCAGCATGTCAATTGCTTGCACTGGAAGTAAGATTTAGTTATAAAATCTTGATAATTAATGTTTCATAAGTTATGTTTAATGATTCCACTGAGTACCTCTCAGTCAGTGTTGTTTATATGGTCTCAGTGGCCACGATGTTCATAAGGATCGCTTTCACCTAGGTAATAAGAGGAGGCTTCACTGCACTGGGGGTGATAATGAAGAATACATTCACAAGTCATTAAAAAAAAATCTATTTAAACTAAGACCTCTGCTTTAGCAGAACACCAGCAGCCCCATTGAATGCTTATTTAATTGCTAGGTGATTCACAGACATTGTGTTCACACAGTTGTTTAACAGAGCCCAGGTTGCGCTGAATAGATCTATTCATCTCCCACCCTTGAATAGAACATTATTCTGAAAAAAAAAAAAACAGAGGAGACCAAATGAACAAAGAGGACGGATGAAAAAGAAGGAATTTAACTGCAGAGTTGACTGTATTTTCTAACCAAACAAAAATAAGAAATGAGGAAAAGAAAGAAATCACTGAGCATATTACTGAAATCCATGCCATTGTGAATGCTGCAGTAACTCGCAGACTGGAAATGCTGGAGCTGGGTTTTGTCTGCACTGTTTTAGACAGCACTGCTGTGGCAGTCCATTCTCTAATGGTTACCAGAAACCGACAGCCCAGTGCGTCCAAGTTTTTTTTTGTTTTTTTTTAACCTTGGCTGAATAACTCAATGCTGTTTTATGTGTTTGTTATTATTTGATTAGGGTTATACTAACTTCAGCTGAACACAGATATTTTAATATGTATCTGATTAAAAATGGGAGGAGTTGAAAAAACAGAAAATGTTATCCAAAAATAATCCTCAGGTCCACCTCATCCTGATGTTGGTAAATCTTAGCTGAAACTGGTCTATAGAACGTCAGGAATTTCCTTCAAAGTGCAGTGCATTTGTCAAAAGCTATGTCCCTTCATTTTTATTATAATGAAAAGTGGCAACCCTTGTTTCCTACTGGGCAGGCAGCATTTTAAATAAACTGTTGCTCAGAGGTTTTGAGTTTCCCTATGCTGAGCTGTACCATAAATTTGCTGTATTTTGTTCTCCATTTTTTTTATAGTACTACAAAAAGTGAAATAGGATCTTCATACTAAAATATCAGAGGAGAGAATTGTGTGACGTGTACCCATTTACTGAACAGTGAGTTAAGAAGTAAAACATTATGATGAAAAAAATAACTCAGTTTGATATTATTAATGTACCTGTGATGGGGTGTGGGGAGTATAACACATATAGGCCCAGTCCTAGATCTGAGTTAATCCGCTACAGCCTATCACTACTCGACACTGTTTCTGAAACCTCTTGGTCTTAAATAGCAGGAAACTTAGCACACCTGTATAACTGACCTTCCCAAGATGGCCACCACAGCAGGACTCTATACCTACTGTGTGCACCATCTTTTTGAGGTCACATCTGTCAGGAGGCCAGTTTTCCACCCTCCAGCTTCCTTCCCCCTGTTGCAGTCTTATAAAAGATGTTATAAATAATATTATACCCCATGGGAAACGTTGCTACACTTGCTAATGCTTCCTGTGAAAAACAGGGGATTTTGGTTTAATCATACAGTTAATAATAAAACAGGCTAAAGCAATCCACTGTTTTAGAATGCGTAGGTTACTAAGAACACCTAGAAAGAAATTGTATCTATAATTACTTTATAACTTGGCATGAAGCATTACACTTATAATGTGCCATTAAATAATTCTATAATAAGCTGTTATATCTGGTTAATAAACATTTAGAGTGAACTTTGGAACTGAAAATATAAGGAAAGCAACGAGCAAATGTATCTATTTATTTAAATTCAGCAACAGCTTAGTAAAATTATCCAAAAATGTTTTAATTTAAATTAAGCTTCTCAGTAGAAAAAAATAAATGAATGGTCAACAAAGCTGATTAAATGTGCTAGCTTTGTAATTTCTGTAATAGATTGCTTAATAATAATAATAATAATAATAATAATAATAATAATAATAATAATAATAAAAATAATAATAATAATAATGTGCTAACTTAGATTACACCTCCTCCCAGCTGTTCACAACTGTGTTCTTTGGAGAGAAAGTTTGTTTAAACATATTGGGATCAACCCTACTGCTTTCCATCAGGTGGCAATGAAACTACTGACACAGTAGTGGGAGATGGTTGGAATAGAATTTTAACTTTCTGGCCAACGAATGTGATTGACTTTGATGGCTGCTGACATCTTCACAGCCAGGAATAAGACTTGAGAAATGTAGTTAACTTTCCAAAAAATTCAACCGTGAGCAATGACAGAAGTGAGATATGCAGTTTTGTTTTAAGATACTCCCTAGTTCTTATTCTGTTGATTAACATTAACCAGACCACTGCCTGGTCTTAATAACATATTGTATTTGCATAATTTTTTTTTTTTTTTTTTTTTTGCAGAATTGTGCAATTACAGCTGGCAAAGCTTCCATCTTCCAATAGTTTTCGGTCTTGCAATGAATCCAAGTTAGTTTCTTGGAGTTGGATTTCCAGAAAATCAACTAATCAGACAGATCTGTCCCCGATTAGTCTGGTTGTGAAGAAACAGATAACGTGTAAACGACCTGGCTTCCCTAATATACCCCTGCTATGCAACCTAGGATAACAAGGTGCACTTCCCTCGTTTCACCACAAGAGGCTTGTGAAATCCCTACAGTATGCATCCTCTACAGCGTTATGTTTGCTGCTGATTTTATTGTATTAGTGATTGTTTATTTATCAAACTATTAATTAAATAGAAACTGCAAATCTTGAATTGTTCCCGTTATTGCTATTACTTTTGATTTTTTTTAAACGCAATAGTGGTCTGTAATTAAATAGAGCTAGTGTTTCTACATGGAAGTTTGGTATAGCTGAATACCGCAGCTCTATTGCATAAAATAAAGCAGGTTCACATTTAATCTTGGAAGAACAGAGTATTCCCTCTGGTTATGCAATCAGTTTTACAAGCTGTTTTATGAGCAGTGTTTAAAGGTATTTACTGAATTACTTAGCCTTTCTACATTAAACGTAAAGTAAAGCCTGTTATTTACAGCCTACCAGCAACCCCGCTCACCGCAAGAGAGCATCTTAACCACTATGCAAAAGAGCCAGCTCCTCTGAATTCGTGGTTATAGAGCTTTTAACCTCATCTCATCTCATGACAAGGGTCCGTACCTATAACAGCAGTGTATCCACAACACTGCCGTTACATTAGCTACCAGTCATTTTACAATAATCCCAGCTTTCTGTAACTACCATTTCTTTTAGGTGAAAAGCAGTAAAGTATTTTTTTTTTTCCTGTTAGAATTATTTCAGTAAAAAAAATAAAAATAAAGCTAGAACATTGAAAAAATATAATTTTTAAATCGTGACCAATCTGACTTGCACAGCATGTAGGCACCTTTGTTGTGAGAAAAATAAACACTAATAACATGAGTAGGCATAAAGAAACACATGTTTAAATATGAAATATATTACTCTTGGGATGGGCTGTGATGTGAAGCTGAGAGATAATATTGCTGAATTCAACTGTTAAAAAATTCAGAGACCTTGAATTATGAACATGCAACCGCTTTAGCTCCCTGTCGTGTGTGTTGTGTATAGCACTGTGCTTTTAGTAACAGGAATTTAATAATCTATGTTGTTGTTGTCTTTGCTTGTATATTACATTTTAATACTGCATTACTGTCATAACGTGACTCAAACATTCTAGGGTCAAGAGCAGGCACTTATTTGCTGAAGAAATGGGAATGTTATTGTGCTATAAGCTGGCTGTTAAATGTTGATTTGTATGCAGCTCATGAAGTGATCAGACTTCTTGGCCATTGTAAGCTTCTGGCGTGAAACCTGCTGCACAAACAGAGCCCTGCAGGTGGCAGATTAACTGCAAGACTAATAGTAAGGGACAGGACCAGAGCAAGCACTCAGCAAGGAGTACAAACCTGCTAAAACAGTCATGCTTTTTGTAGACTGTTTATTATGTGTTCACACATAAAGAAATAATACATCAAGTAATAACATTCATATTATTTGAACATTAATTATTTTAAATATATTTAAGAAAATAAATGCTGGCTTAAATATGTCGCAGACTTGCAATTACTGTACAGAATATGCAAGACTCGTTTATTTTTTATATGGGATTGGATTATTGGGCAGGTGCACGTCATTTAATTTTGGTGTTATGTTTCAATTTTCATTGCTAAACATGAAAAAAACTCCCTGCTAAGAATTTTTTTGAAATAAGCCTCATTGCTATGATTTATACTTTTAGATATATTTTTTGTATCTTTAAAAAAAGTGTGTTAGACCAAGCAACAAAAAAAATCGAGTTCTATTCCTCTTATTGATATTCAAAACACGTTTTTCCTTTTTTTTTCACTTTTCAATTTAGTGAGTTTTAACTGGTACAGAAAATGATGTATATTCTTGTCAAATCTTAATGATCTAGATGGATTAGTGTGATTGATCTCTAGGTTGCCACAAGCCACTGACATAGATAAATTCTGGCAAATTCCTTCATCAATATAAACAGAACAACTGAATGCCAATTGGCTGATTTTATCAGGAATGTGTACCTGCATGGCTGAGGGTCACATATAAAAGGGAAGAAAAAAATCGCTGTAAATCTGTGGGCAAATAACATGATCATTCACCTTTATCCTGGTTTAGATACTCACCAGATCTCCTCAACCTTGTGTCTCCTCATATTAGGTCATGATTATGCCACTAGTCCCTCTTCGGCTGCTCGCTGTGGTCCTCCACCTAGCCCTTTTCAGGACGACCCTCGCTGGGGTGTACTATGGGATGAAACAGATACCCCAGCAGCAGCAGCACCACCAGATGCAACAGTTACCTCACATGCCAATGGGCAAAGAAAGCTTGCCCATGCAGCACCCGGGCAAGGACATGTCCCACATGCAGTACGGCAAGGAGATCCCAATGATACCCCAGTACAGAAAGGAGATACCCCAGGTGCCTCTGCCTATGGGAAATGAAATGCCAAGGAAAGAAGTTAAAGGTAAGAGCAATGGAAATGCTTACCCGTCAACAGAACCCTCCAGCATCCTTCCATTAACGCTGTGTCGTTATACCACTTATTTGAACCGTTATTTTATGGCACATACAGCTAAATATTATACTAATCAGAACTACTGTAGCAGGCTTCTACTGTAAAACAGTTAATGAGGTCTATCGGAAACAGAACACTTGCTCTGGTATTCAGAGCTTTCGTGAACCATTAAAAATGGGCAATGGTAATTGTTTTTGAAGATATTGCCATTGTCTCAGAAGGGGGGTAGAATGAAATTCATAAACTGGGCCTGCAAAAGGAGTTGCTTGTTTTGTTGATTCTGCCTTTTTTACATTATGGTAAGAGTTAGAGCATTATAACGACAAGTAAACATTCCTGGCAGTATACATGAAGATTATTCCATTACAACTCAGGTTCTGGAAAATGTACTGTATTCATTTAAATGAGAGCCGGCAGAGGAAAAAAAAAAGTAAGGTTTACGACTCTGCGCATGTCTGCGCATGTGCTGTTTGCAAACAGACAAGATCATACTGGGAGGCAGTCTCGGTTACCAGGACACCCCTCAGAAACAACAAGCTCACTCAATGTGCTGTCTTTTGGGGGGGGGGTTACGTTATCCTGCATCTTTCTGAAGAATAAAAACAAAGGGCTTTTTTAAAAGCACGATATAAGAGCGAAGTGTGTACATTAGCTAATGAAAACACAAAAGTAAAACGTGCAATTGCTCCTTTGCGCTACAAGAAAAGGCACACCGGTCTGCCAAGTGTCATTATTCACAATGATGGAGCCTGAAAAGAATGCCCAGCACACGCTGAGAAGAACCCACTGGTGCTTTTCTTGCAGTAAATTAAAATGTCAGAAGAAAATGTTCTGCAGATTACAAAGCACACTGAAGTTTTTATTACAGTAAATCAACACATCTTACAGACATTTTGCTGATGGATTCAGTCATTTGGTACATATTTTACTGTTAGAGGTATTAGGGGCCTACTTTAGCCCTGACTGACTGTCTGTCTTTTCTGCATGCTGCACAGACTCAACAGCAGCAGCTTCATTAGTCATGCAGGGTCGCTCTTCAACTGACACATACTGTGGACCTGCATGTACATAAAGTCCAGTGCATTTGCCAGTGCATTAATGCATTATGGAGATACCCCAAGTTGATTTTTAATCAAGAAAAAAATAGGGTTGGACAAAAAAGGGTTGGACAATCCATTGGGTGTCAGCCACCATGGGCATCCCCATAGAGGGCACTGTTCCTTAATGCCATAAAGTATCACCTTACACTTCTTGCTTTCCTGTTCACATACCTATTTAATGCCTATTTTCTCAATATTAAATATATTGGACATTGGGCAGCAAAGGGTTAAACTGTTCCTTTGTAATTTGTGCAGCTTTGGGACTGACGTACCTGCCAATCGAGAACTGTGACAGTCTGTGATTTCTGCTGTCTTGCAAATCATGGCTGAAACTGACTAGGAAAAGCAGGAAGGGCTCTTTCTACAGTAATCCTTTTCCAGCTTTCTATGCAAATTCACCACCGTTAATTTTAAAGAGTAAGTTACTTCAAAAGTTGATTCAATTTATTTTACACATTTCTCATATTATTTTATGGTATTCGTTCCATTCAAACCATGAGACAACGTGAACTTTTAACTCTGCCAGTCCTACCTACTCTATATATACACTCTATACTCTTTATGTAAATAGTGGTGTTGATTTCCTGCATCATGCATTTACTGTGGAGTGGGCAATTTGCCAACAGTGTAAAATATAGGTCACATGATTGGAATGTTATGAGGAAACATGTTCAGTGCTGGCACTTACGAATCTCCAGACAAGATCAAAGCATATCCAGGTAAAGGAAAATTTTGATAAAATTATAATAAATTCAATATTGGTGCATTAGAACCCAGAACTGTGCAGAATGACTACCAACACCATAAAATAATTAGGGAAGGTAAAAAAAATACAATAAATTCACATTGGAAGTTACTTGCTCTTTAATAAATAAATACACATCCAACAACAATCAAGCCATATTTCTGCCAACAAATGGTCTGTGTTATTCTCATCTACTGTGTAGTTTGTATGGTCAATAACACTTTAAATGCATTGTGTTAGACAATGCCAGACCCTGCCACCCCTTCTTGTAAAATGCAGATACGCTTGGAATGCTCAACTATACAGAACCTAGTTCTCTAGAGGAAAGTTTGATCTTAAACTAACTGGGATAAATATGATTTACTTAAGAATGTTTGGCCAGTTTGGAAAATTGGGTCACAGGAATGAAACCAACACAAAAGCAAATGAAAATATTTTCCCAGTTTCCCTTTTTTCTTGATAGTGGAAACTATAGCTCCCTATATAGAACAAACTAACATAGCTTGTATACTGCATAGTACAGCATTCAGTGCTCCCTTATTATAATGCAACCCTTTATAGCATAGAACTAATTAAAGGGTCATTTTTTGGTGACACTGATCCACCCATTTGGCCTTCAAGGATTTACCAGGTGAATATGCCCCACACCAGGGTGATGCCAAATCGAATCGGGGAGACCGGTATTGGACAGACAATGGATGACCACCGTTAAATGATAGGTTGTTCCCACAATTGTTTTTCTGACCATTATGTTTTTCATACACAGGTATTATCCCAAGGGGTGAGATGGGCCCCCCTGGAGAACCAGGCCACAAGGGTCTTCCAGGACCACAGGGCCCCCCTGGAATGCCAGGCCGTGGCTTACCAGGACAGCCAGGAAAACCTGGCCCGCAAGGACCCCCAGGATATCCAGGCATTGGGAAACCTGGGATGCCGGGGTTACCAGGTCCACCAGGCGGCATGGGACTTCCAGGTCCAAAAGGCGAGTTAGGCCATGCTGGAGAGGGAGGGCCAATGGGTATGCCAGGACCACAGGGACTTCCAGGGCCACCAGGTCTGCCTGGGATTGGGAAACCCGGTGGCCAGGGATTACCAGGTCAACCAGGGCCTAGAGGCGAGCCGGGGCACAAAGGACCACCAGGACTGCCAGGATTGCCAGGGCCAAAAGGAGAAAAGGGCATTGGACTGCCAGGGTTACCAGGGCTGCAAGGGCCAGCTGGTCCACCAGGTCAACCAGGTCAAGGCGGTCTCCCAGGGATAGGGAAACCTGGACTAAATGGACTCCCTGGGGCCCCAGGGGGGCTTGGAAAGCCAGGGCTTCCAGGAGAGCCAGGATTACAAGGACCAGCAGGACAAGGAGGACAACCAGGACCACCAGGCCTTCCTGGCATTGGTAAACCAGGGCATGATGGGTTACCAGGGCGGCCAGGATTCCCTGGAGGAAAAGGAGAACTTGGTCCACCAGGCTTGCCTGGGGGCCCTGGTTTACCTGGCTATGGCAAACCTGGTTTTCCTGGGCCAAAGGGAGAACAAGGGATGGGCGGCATGCCTGGGGCACCTGGGCCTAAAGGAGAAAAGGGTCATGAAGGCATTCCTGGAATGGTAGGACCCCAAGGACCAATAGGTCCACCTGGTCTGCCTGGTCCCATGGGGCCGCCAGGAGGTGTTGGCTTTCCAGGTCCAAAAGGGGAGGGTGGGGCAATGGGGCCACAAGGGCAAATGGGTCCAAAAGCAGAGCCTGGCCCACCAGGTTTGCCAGGCCAACCAGGGTTCCCAGGGGAAGGAGGCCAACCTGGACAAAGGGGTTTACCCGGCCCCATAGGACCCAAAGGGGATAATGGGCATAAAGGATTGCCGGGTCTTCCTGGGGCCCCTGGCTTGCCAGGACCAAAAGCAGAAAGAGGATTTCCTGGTGAACAAGGTCAGCAGGGCCCAAGTGGAATTCCAGGAATTAAGGGCCCAAGTGGTCCAATTGGGCCTCCAGGTTTACCAGGACCAAAGGGAGAACTTGGTCTTCCCGGCCAGCCCGGCTTTCCAGGTGTTGGTAAACCAGGACCTCCAGGATTCCTTGGGCCTCAAGGGGAACCAGGACGCATTGGACCACCTGGACAACCTGGTCAGCCTGGCCAACCTGGCCCTCCAGGGCCTCCTGGGCCTCCTGCCCAAGCACCAGGCCTCGGTCAAATCATGCCAGAGATGGGTCCAGGCCTGGACGGCGTGAAAACCCCACCTGGGGGCTACAAGAAAGGAAAGCAGGGAGCAATAATGGGGGAAAATGATGGCCTCTTAGAAATGCCCGCCTTTACTGCTGAGCTAACATCACCATTCCCCCATGTGGGGTCCCCTGTAAAGTTCGACAAGCTTCTCTATAACGGCAGGCAGAATTACAACCCCCTGACCGGCGTCTTTACCTGCGAGATCCCTGGGATATACTACTTTGCCTACCATGTCCACTGCAAAGGTGCCAACATCTGGATAGCACTGTACAGGAACAATGAGCCAGTGATGTACACATATGACGAGTACAAAAAGGGCTTCCTTGACCAAGCCTCTGGCAGTGCTGTGCTCCCGCTCAGGCCAGGAGACAAAGTGTACTTGCAGATGCCATCAGAACAGGCATCAGGACTCTATGCAGGCCAATATGTTCACTCATCTTTTTCTGGGTATTTATTATATCCAATGTAAAAAATGTTTAAAAAAATGTACACAATTATAGATTTTTAAGATCTTTTTTTTATACTGTTGAAAGCTACAGTTACGATTGGACCATTTTGACCAGCTCTTACAATGACATGTACGAGTTTAAAGGTTTATATATGCACAGCTTCTTATAGTCACAGTACTCAGTACATATTTACAGTATCCCATGTTTAAAAAGAGAAGTAAAACTACGCAATGCTACCATAAACTGTACTGCAAGTTAACATTATACTCAATTTCAACTGCGAACATACTTACTGTACATCCAATCAGTTGCACATTATCTCATTCTTACTTTTCATACCAACTCTCTTTGTATGTCTATAGTACTTCAAATTTAGAGAAAGTAAAATTCCAGATCCTGATTCACTGTAAAAATATGCATTTTGGCTTCTGTAGAAAATAAAAACTGAAAGCACCAGTCAAACTAAAATATGGTGAACAACATTAAATGAAAAACTACATCACAGAGTGCACATTGGATATTTAATAATACATGCAAGCAATATTTTTTTTTTAGGCACAAAACATTCCATAAATGTATATTGAGAAAAAGGACAAAGTATGGGGCTTTATAAAAATAAGAAGAAGAAAAAGCATTTTTTTTCAAAGACATTTTGAAGTACATAGTCCAGTGTACTATGGGTCAGTTCAACAGAAGGGTCAGTTCAACAGTCATAAATCCTTAATCTGTCATTCTAAAAGGATGATATGCGAGAGAGAGGGGGAGAGAGAGAGAGAGAGAGAGAGAGAGATGTCCGTCCGTCAGTGATTTTTAGTTGTGCTAATTTCAGACTCTACCATGTCTTGCAGACTTACATTGCAACAGCTGAAATAACATGATGTATCACTAACAGGGTTAAGAAAAGTAGTTATGAATCACAGAGTGCCATGCTGACTTCAACGTAGTCAACCTAAAAATGTTTTGTTCAATTTGTTATTTTCTTACACTGATATTTCTTATTTTGAGTCCATTATGATTCAGCCACATATGTAAAAAAGAATGACGGCACTCTGATATGTGTACCCCTTATATTGTTAAGAGAATTTAAATGTGTTTTTCATTTTCCCCTGAAATATAAATCTACTCCATTTTATACAATCGATTACTAAAGATGGCTACCTAAGAAAAGTACTAGAAAATTTTGAAAGATGTTGGCTGTAGTTGCTGGGAATAGCACAGCCAGCTAATGTTTTTTTTTTTTTTTGATGTGTGGGGGGGGGGGGGGTGGGGTGGGGTGGGGTGGGGGGGGGTGGGGGGGGGGGGGGGGGGGGGGGGGGGTAAACTGCACCAGTATTTAAGTGTGCACGTGTCATAAATTCACAACGTCTTATCATACACAATGTTACTATGGAACAATCCAAATTTCCATTGACATGCTAAATTAGCTACCGAAGGATTGGTTCCAACATTTATCTCTGTAATGTATTTGTTTGACTACTGATTGCCTACATTTGTATATGAGCAGAAGGGCAGATAGGCCTCAAGCCAAAATCAAAACTAAAACTAAAAAAAACTAAAAAAAAAAATAAAGAAATCTGTGTATAATACTTTATGTCTGACAATGGTGCTAAACTTATAACCAAGTGGATTACTAAGTTACTTTTTTTTTAAAATTAAAAGTGGATTAATGAACCCTATGGTGTGTGTTGTGTATTGTCACCCCCCACCCCACCCTCCTCCCTAGGTTTGTGAGTCACAACAATTATTTCAAGGAAGAATTTTCAAGAATTAAATGACGTTGAATGATCACAAAATATTTTTCAACTGTGTTAGAGAGGGATCCCTAGTGTATTCCCATTCAAAGCACTGTCTAATCTAAGAGAAATTTTTTTAGATAGCCTTAAAAATACATACTACATTACCTAAGGTTTTGTGAATAGAGGTGGGTACTAAATATACAGCCCAAGATTTATTTATGAATAAGATTCAGTATATTAATGAAACAAACAAAATAATTCTAGTAAATAGAACCTTATATTTATTAATAGCATGTGTAGCTCTGACATGTCCTTATATAAGAATGTATCACACACACTTTTTCCACAGTTTTTTTTTTTTTAAATCAGTGCATAGGAAAAACAGCAGTCGGTTACTGAGAAGGAGACACCAAACTGGAGGTCACAATAGCTTCTTGGGGTATTTTCTTACCATAACTTGCTGTCCTTTTATGACAAAACACAAGAAACGCACACAATGCACCTATCATTGAAATTTCCAAAAAAGAAATACTGTAACTTGCGAAATCATTACATCTTATCCAGCACTCTAAGATCGAGGCATAACTGTAATAGATGTAATGTATTATGATTTGAATAGGATACTGTAATTGGACTGTTCGTGCAAAGATCATTTGACAATTAAGAGGTTTTATTTTTGTAGCCACTATGCCACGGGAAGAATTTCACCTCCAGATATAGTTTAAGTTTCCATATATATATATATATATATATATATATATATATATATATATATATATATATATATATATATATATATATATATATAGTCCCCTTATATATATCGAGTCCCCGTCACCAGTATACAACAATAAGACAACTAAACAATCTATTAAAGTCCCGGCCCTCTGCTGAGCGATGCTTGTCCTCATTCTTGTTGCTTTCGATCCACATAGGCCGCTTCCCATCTCAGCAGGAACAGGAAATGACACGTTGCATTAAAACAAGAATAAAATAAAAACAAAAACCAATAAGATACAGCGTTGTGGCCTCCAGAGTTTAAAACACACGCAAGCAACAGTTCAAAACCCAGTCAATTCCCAGCTGATAAAAATAATTTTAAAAGACACATTTAATTTCTTTGTCATATAGCACTGCCGCAGCACACGGGTCCCAGATGCCTCGTCTACCAGTCCATCTGCAGCAGCTGCTCCTCTGTCCTGTGTACACACCAGTCCAGTTAAGAATCGTGTAAGTTAAAACAGGTGTCGATCGCCCCCCGGTAAAACATCTTTTGAATTTCGTTGCTGTTTCTGTTGCTTGGTTTTGTCTCAGTTGTTGCTCCCCTTCTCTTGTTTTAGTGTCGTTTTAAACAGTCTCGCACTCAAGCCGCTTGAAGTGCAGGTAATTAGGGTTATAGTTTCAATGGTCAGTTGGTGATTAATTTCAGTTCTTGTGTGACAAGTCTGTTATACAAATTAATGTGCAATAAAAGAAAAACCACAATCAATTAAAAAATAATGATAACAAAGGAAATCAAAATTACATGTGCAAATCATAATTGTGATTCTTAAAACATAAATCAAAGTAAATTAAGTGGTTAGATAATAAAAACAAAAGGTGCTGAATTAACTATACTTGTCACATCTGTGACAAGCTGTCTTCAGTTAGGGTGTTCCCACCAAAATCATTCAGATATAACTGCAAGGAGGCAGCGGAGACTGGCTTGCAGAACATTTTTGGCCTGTAAAATGGGTTGGGGGCGGCACAGTGGCAATGGCATGGTGGTTAGTGCTGCTGCCTCACAGCACCAGGGTCCTGGGTTCAAGTCAAGTCTAGGGGTCTGTCTGTGTGGAGTTTGCATGTTCTCCTGTGTTCTCATGGGTTTTTTCCAGGTACTCCAGCTTCCTCACACAGTCCAAAGACATGCTGTTCATGCTGATTAGTCACTCTAAATTGCCCTCTGTGTGTGTGTGTGGTGCTCTGGAATGGACTGGCATCCCATCTAGTGTGTAATCCCACTTTGCACCCTGTGTCTGGTGGGTTAGGCTCCAGCTCACCACAACCCTCAAAAGGATTAAGCAGTTAAGGATAATGGATGGAAGATGGGCTGCTTTACCAATGGGATATGGTGGCTCTCATCCCCCATGATATATTTTGTTTCTAACAATTTGAATGGAAGTTGATCAATTTTACATATCCAGACATCCATAACTTTAAACTTACAACAATAGAAAATCAATCACTAAAGTAAACATTAATAAAAGCACGATAATAATTGTATTTTATTAGAAAATTCTGATCTGTATAAAAATAAATACATGTAAGAAGTATCAACTAAAACATGAACTAGGACAGCAATGTTGCCCTCAGTTTCAATATCCCTAGTGTGTGTTACATATCACGTATTTTGACCTGGAATTTTTTTTTTAGTGTAGGAATATAGGCACTGAACCCAAATGTGCCTTATTAATAATAATAATGCTAATAATAATAAAATGTCCTCTTCAGTCTTTCTTGGTAGTTTCTCTCCTGTCAGGTCAATGATTTCTCCCATATCGGTAAGATAACTGAGAAATGTCTGCTCAGCAGTGATGTTGTGATATTCATTCTGGAAGAATTAAATAATAATTATATATTTACACAACTATTACTAAACAACTGAGTAGCATAGTTTATTTGTTACTTTTTAGGATCCTCGTTGAATATGTTTCAGAGTTCTGATCATGTCAGTCTTTCACAACCTCTTCAACTGAATCTTTTTCCAAACTTGTATCACTGACTATCTAACCTCCCATTGACCTTTTTGGATTGGACGAAGGTATAATCCGGTAAATAATCTGTTTTTTTATGCAATTATTTTGATTTGTTTCAAACACAACCCAATATAATAAAACTTCAACCCCCTTTACCCACAATGTTAAATGCATTTACCCTTGTCATCTCAAACATTGTCTCGTTTCCATAATAGTGCAGGTAATTGTTTGAAGATAAGTTGTACTTGAACTCTGCTATATATACTTTTTCGCACACATTCAGGGCCATTGTGATTGCAATAATTCCTGATGTTGGGTGGGTTGGTATCTGAAGACACAAACAATAAAACATAAGAAACATATCAAAATGAACATAGAGGCTACCGTTACTATTAAAAATGATAGTACTATTCATATCCCATGACACATAAACTAGAATATATTAAAACAGGGCTACTCAAATTTTGTTCTTTATCATGCTTTTCCAGGGCATTATGTGCTAATAATGGAAATCCCTCTTTCAAATAATGCCCTCAACCTCTTGGGCTTTACTGACCTGGGACTTCCATTATTACCTTGTAACACGCAGCAGCAATTCCGTTATCCCATAAACTGCGTTTACTAACACTTGCATACAGCACTACAACACTGTGCTTTAGCTTCTTTTTATCTTGCCAGATGGGAAGTATACAGGAAAGTGTAGATGTTCATGGGATGCTTTATTCACATATACAGGACTCAGCACCCTGAGTTGCTCTGGCTTGTACATTAGCTTTGTAGCAGGCTTTGCCCAGAAACCTCTGATGTGCTAGCAAATACAAAACAATGTACAACTGTGACCAAAAGTTTTGCATCATCCTAATTTTGTTTGATAAGGTCGAATGAAACCTGCTAAATAATGTTACGTTAACATATTGAATTACATACTGCTTTGTAGTTTTCCTTATACTTAAATTAAAAATCTAAAACTAGTTCAGCATCACCAGGAGCAACAATACAACAAACAAGCACGAATTCTGACTTTTCGGCCAGGTGATAAAGTACTGTTGCTACTTCCCCACATTGGAATCTAAGTTGTATGCTAAGTGGCAGGGGCCATATGAGGTCATACAGGGAATTGGTAATGTAAATTCTGAAATCAGACAACCCGATAGCCGAAATAAAACCCAAATTTATCATATTAATTTTCTAAAACCCTGGAATGAAAGGGAGGCCCTATTTATAGCTGGTGACAGTTAAGAAGATGATTTTGGTCCCACTGTCAATCTACCGGCTACAACTAATATTCCGATGGGGGAGCAGTTACTTCCAGATCAGAAAGACAAGCTCTACCAGTTAGTGGAAAGGTTTAATGATGTTTTTCTGGCTTGCCCGGCAGAACCACATGCCATTATTACTCCACCAGGTGTCAGGACTCAGGAGAGACCGTACCGCTTCCAGAGAGTTGCAGGAGGACAATTCACAACGAGGTGGAGGATATGCTCAAGCTTGGAGTCATTGAATCTTCCCGCAGTGAGTGGTGCAGCCCGATTGTGATGGTAGGCAAGAAGGACGGCTCCACTCGGTTCTGTGTGGACTTTCGAAAGGTTAATGCCATCTCAAGTTCGATGCGTATCCAATGCCCCGAGTGGATGAACTCCTTGACTGTCTGGGTAAGGCGCGGCTAATCTCGGCCCTGGTTCTGACAAAGGGATACTGGCAGATTCCGCTCACTCAGAGTTCGAAAGAGAAAACTGCTTTCTCTACCCCAGATGGCTTGTTCCATTTCCGGACCATGCCCTTCAGGTTGCATGGAGCCCCCGCCACCTGATGGATCAAGTCTTGACTCCCCATCATCAGTACGCAGCTGCGTATATTGATGATGTGATGATTTTTAGCTCCACCTGGGAGGAGCATATTATTAGACTGTCAGTCATCCTACAGTCCCTAAGGGAGGCAGGGCTAACAGCCAAGCTGGGCAAGTGTGCATTTGGCAAACAAGAGACAGTTATCTTGGCTACATTATGGGTAATGGCCAGGTAAAGCCGATCGCCTCCAAAGTCCAGGCAGCATATGAGAGAGAGAACAAAATTGGCCCAAGAACAGAGCCTTGTGGAACACCACATTTAACTTCTGATAAAGCAGAGGAATCTTTGTCAATTTTAACATATTGAAAAATATTTGAAAGATATGATTTAAACCATCTCAAGAAACTACCTGACAGTCCAACAAGATTTTCAAGACATGCAATCAGAATTGAATGGTCAATGGTTTCAAAAGCCGCACTTAAATCCAGAAGAATAAGAACAGAGGGCGAACCCTTGTCAGAAGACATCAGCACATCATTTACCACTCTGATAAGAGCAGACTGAGTACAGTGTCCAGGTCAAAAGCCTGACGAAATTTTTCATTTACATTATGTACCACAAGGAATGTGTTCAGTTGTTTAGCCACTACTCTCTCTAGAACTTTGGATAAAAAGGGGAGGTTTGAGACAGGTCTAAAATCATTAAGTGGTATATAATTTATTTATATATAAATTAGTCTCTAGGCGCACTGTTTAAGAACGTCCAAATGTTGATAACCGAGACATACCATAATAGTTCGGTGATATCATGTAGAACTCGGATTCCCTTGTCAACAATTGACATCCACACAATGTGTCAGAAATATAAAACAATTGTTTATTTAAGGAAAAAATGCGTACACCACTAATCTAATAATATTGCATTTGAAAAGTCATGTAGTTTGTAAGTGTTCTTGTGGTGATTCTCTCGGAATCTTCCAAAAACATAACTGTCAGCTTCGCTTCAGTTTGTCTCGTGCAGCTACATCGAAACAAAGACCTACTTTCCGATTAATGCTGTATCCCGCTTACTAATCCAGTCTCTCATAGGACAGATGGCAGGGCCCTTCCTCAGAAGATGATTCTAGCCATTATTCAGAACATTGTTTCTTCCTTGCCTTCTGTGAATTCGAGCACGTATGCTCCCATGACTCTGCAACTTTGTTCAAAGCAGTGTAGCATCCATTTCGTCCCTCCAAACTTAAAGACAACTCTAGCGGGAGGACACTACTTGTGCACACCTCCTTTGCAGTCAGCATGCATGTCTGGGCGCAGCCGCTCGACTGGAAGCAGCAGCACGCACCAGAAGCTCGCTCACACAGCAGAAGCTTGCTCCACTTTGAAAGTCAGCGGGCTTTGATTATCTCTTCAACCCTGTGATTGGCTAGTCTGGTTATTTTGGGTAGTGCCTGAGTCCACGTGAAGTGTCTTTCATTGGTTGTTCTCGTACCGACATGGCCTTGTTCTCCATTGGTCCGCTATTCTGCCCCCTGTCGGCTGGATTTATTTCAAGGACTGGTGCTCGTTAGTGTCAAGGTACTCAGAATTGGAAGTTGCCCTCAGAAAAATACTACTGGTGCCAAAATGACTCATTCACTGATAGGTAGAGATAGAACTCTTGTCCAGCAGTTAGTTTACGACTTTCTAAAAACATTCTTTGTCAGTGGGGGAGAAACCAAGAAGACACAGAGAATGGTTTTAGACTCCCCCCTGTATATTCCAATTCAGTTATTTTCATGCACAGAATGAGAGATATGATGACCCCTCTCTGATGCTACATAAGAACATTTTGATCTAGGGTTGTTTTTTTAAGCAGTGACTTTATTACAGCAGCTTTAAAGGCGTTGGGGACAGTACCAGAAGACAGGGAACCATTTATAATACTTAAAACCATGGTATCTATTTTAGAAAATACTTCTTTACATAATTTAGTGGGAATAGGATCAAGCGCACATGTAGTTGATTTTGTCCTATTAACTGAATCAGTTAGATCAAGTTGGTTAATAAGTGCATGTGCTTTATAAATTGGCAGGGATGGGGTTAAATTCCCCTACCTGCCTGGGTTTATTGTGTTCAGCTGGCTGGGGTTGATTAGAGTAATTAACGATCAATCAGCACCCAGCCACCTGACATAAAAGGAGGCCTCAGCTTCCCATGGAGAGATGGCTTTGAGGATCTGGAGGACCTCCTCGGTGGTCTAGAGGACCAAGGCTGGTGCCTTGCCTGTGGGGAGATTGGGCACCCGGTGGTGCGCTGCCCCTACCAAGAGGGAGAGTAGGAACTGGCCCAGGAGAGGAAGGTGAGGAGGAGGCAGAGAAGGGGAAAGGAGAAGAGGAAGGCAGAGCGTCCACCGCCCAAGTCTCCACCAGCAGAGGAAAAATGCCTGCTAGTTTTGCCTCCAGAGCCAGAGGGAGAGAAGCTGCTGTCCCGAGAGCCAGAGAGGGAGGAGCCACCGTCCCAAGAGCAAGAGAGGGAGGAGCCACCGTCCCGAGAGCCAGAGAGGGAGGAGCCACCGTCCCGAGAGCCAGAGAGGGAAGAGCTGCCGTCCCAAAAGCCAGAGAAGGAGGAGCCGCCATCCCCAGAGCCAGAGAGGGAGCAGCCGCCGTCCCCAGAGCCAAAGAGGGAGGAGCTGCCGTCCCCAGAGCCAGAGAGGGAGGATCCGCTGCTCCCAGAGCCCAGAGGGGAGGAGCTGCTGCTTCCAGAGCCCAGAGGGGAGGAGCCATGGACCAAGGAGCCAGAAGGGGAGAAGGCTGATGCTCTACAGCAGCCTCTACATGTGCTGCTGAGAGGATCCCAGCAGAGGCATACCCGATTGTTAAGGCACGTACCAGCCCTGCCTCAGAGGCCATTAGAATGGCCACAGCCCCCACCGCCGGTGGTGGGGGGGCTGCAGACGTTGCTGCCGGAGGAGCTGGAACTGCCTTCACTGGCCGAGAGTGAGGAGGAAGTCTGGACTCTGCCACCCTGGCCAGAGATTCCTGCACTGTTGGCCATGCCTGCACCGCCCAAGGATGCCTGCCTTGCACCGCCCAGGGATGCCACGCCCGCTCCGCTCAGGGTTGCCACATTTGGATCGGATGGGGTTGCCCACTGTTACGCATCGCCTGGGGTTGCCTGCTGCTCCGCATCGCCTGGGGCTGCTGGTGTCTCCTTTTTGTCTCCTAGGGTTGCTGAGGGTCCGCGGCCGCTGTCGCCTCCCGAGGGTTCGCTGCCTCCGTCCCCACCTCCGCCACCAGAGGGAGCTGGGCCGCTGTCCCCGGAGGGTCCAGCGCCACTAAAGGGTCTGACGCCACTGGAGGGTCTGCCACTGCTAGGGGGACTCACACCATCCAAGGAGGCCATACCCACACTGTCCAGGGGTACTGCCTGCCCACCAACGCTGCATCTGCTGGAGGGTCCAGGTCCCATGACAGCATCGCCATACTTACTTGGAGATCCGGGGCCCCCTCAACCAAAGAAGGCTTGGGGGCTCCGACATCAACCCTGCCCACCACCGCCCACCGAAACAGCCCACCCAAGGGACATAATTGGACTCTTGGGGGGGGGGGGGTTGGCCGATTGCGGCCTGTTTACTTTGTACATAGGGGGAGGTGTGTGGCAGAGCCCTTTATAAATTGCCAGGGATGGGGTTAAATTCCCCTACCTCCCTGGGTTTATTGTGTTCAGGTAGCTGGGGTTGATTAATTGATTAGAGTAATTAACGATCAATCAGCACCCAGCCACCTGACATAAAAGGAGGCCTCAGCTTTCCATAAGAGAGAGGAGGGAGCTGAGAAAATAAGCTGGTGTTTGTGCTTGCTGGGTTTTTTTTGGTTTACTTTTTTGTGTTTTTTTTGTATTTTCTGAACCAGTGAAGGCATCGCCCAGCCTGGAAACCTTTATCTTTGTAAGTCTTGTTCTGTGTCTTTCTATTTGTGCTCAAATACATTTGTTTTGGCCCTTGTGCCCTTTTATTTTCCTCTTATTTATAATAAAAGTAGTATTTTTTGAACTGCAGTTTGTCTCTGGGCCTTTATTTACTCACCAGTCTGTCACAGAGCAAAAGATATAAAGGTTTCATCTGCTTTAGCATGGTCTGGGTAACTAGTTTTACCAGTATAGCAGAATGTTTCAACTAGGCTGAGTGTGCTAATTGATATCTGGTTTCTTATATTAATAATTTTATTGTTAAAATGATCCATGAAGTCATCACAGCCTGCTGGTAGTTTGGGTATTTATGGTGGACTACTGTTTATTTGTTAGTTTTTCAATTGTTTCAAAGAGAAAGCGAGGATTATTTTTATTGGTTTCTATTAAAATTGAGTAATATGATGATCTAGCTAAAGTCAGAGCAGCCTTTTAATTAATTATCTTTCCAGGCAACGTAAAAAACCTGTAGTTTTATTTTTCCATTTATCTTCTACCTTCAACATGCACGTTTAAGCTTTTGAGTTGTATCATTGAACCACAGGGTGCCACAGTATCTAAGATGCTACCAAGGGTTGAGTTGTAGCTGTTCACCAATACATTGACTGATCCTGAATGAATAGGTGCTCAAGTGGATAAAGCTTCCAATAAATTTTCAGTAGTGGAGGAATTTAGGGAACAAGTTTTAATACAGCATTCTAGGGGTTTTATTGGGCTAGGTATTACTAGTTCCATAATAATAGCTAAATGTTCTGAGATTGCAAGATCACTGACAAATTCTGAATGTCAATACCACGGGTGATAATTAGATCAAGTGTATGGCCATGGATGTGAGTCAGGCCTGATACCTTTCCAAGGGGATCTCTATCTACGTCAACATGCACATTGAAGTCACCTAGAACCGCAATTCTATCATGCCTGACAGCAAGTGTCAATAAGAGTTTGCCAAACTCAGACAAGAACGGAGAGTTGAGTTTAGGAGGGTGGTAAAGAACAACAACATAAATTGGAGTAGGACAACTAACTGCAAAAGATAGAATTTCAAATGAAACGAGTTTCACCTTATGAATAAGGTTAAACTCATTCCCAAATATTGTAACAAGGCTGCCGCCCCCGACCTGTAGTGCGTAGCCTCTACTAGTGGTATATTATCATCTTGTTTTAACAAAGTCTCAACTAACATTAGACTATCCAACATTGTTTCCAAAATGAAATTGTTAATTAACAGAGACTTGTTACCAAGAGATCTTGTATTGAATAATGCTAACTTGAGAGATGTTAGTGCCGGGCTACTGGAATTGCCCCTTGCTGAGGTTTTAATTTTGATTAGATTTGCAGTACAAGACGCTCTTGAAGAAGTTGGTAGTTTACAGCGAGGGACATATATTATCTCAATATTATATTTAGCTGGTGAATTAATTGGGACACCTCTAGGCAATATAATAAGTCATGCATTTTTACAGTACTTCTCTATATTTTGGGTGAAGACCATCTCTTTTAAAAAACCCAGGTCTCTCCCAAAAGCTATCCCAGTTATCGAAGAAGCCTAGATTCTTAGAGGCACACCATTTAGCTAGCCAGCAATTTAAAGAAAAGAGTCTACTAAAGGCTTCACATCCACGGGAAGAGGGCCAGAGAATTATATTGTTACATAATTGTTTTGCTTTTAGACAGAGTGATTTAAAATGATCCTTGAGAACCTCAGACTTCTTAAATCGAATATCATTTGTGCCCACATGGACAATCAACCCAGACACTTGTCCATGGTTTCCAACCAGGTTTTCCAACTTTGCAACAACATCAAGGACTCTAGCACCAAGACAGCATTTAACAGAGACCTTTTGTGCACTTGCAAGTACTGGGCTGATGTCTCTAATAGTAGAATCACCCACCAAGAGCACCTTGCTAAAAGTAGTTTCATGTTGAATAAGATGGTGAAATCTGTTGCTTGTCTCAATATGACATGCTACAGGTGCAGAAGCCCTGGTCTTTGAACCTTTTCTGACGGCCATCCAACGATCTCTATTTACCAGCTATGATGGCCAAACAGGTTGTTCATGCTATGCCCTAGGTGCAGGGGGGCCTGCTGGGGTGGAAGCGGGAGCCCCCAAATTCAAAGTATCTTCTATAGCGGAGATCCCTTCTATACCGTCACCAGTAGGATTAGATGAGAATATGCATGTTGTATTTTCGAAAAGAAAACTATCATCAATCCATTTCCCAGCCTTATAGATATCTTTGAGGGTAGATAAGCCTTTTTCCAGTGAACCTACTTTCTCTATCAGAATTTGATTAAGCTTACATTTTTCTCAAATGAAACTATTGTCATATTCTGTACAAGTAACTACAATAAACATCCTACACGATAAGCATTGCATAGCTTGTGATTCGGAATTTTCAACAATCATAGTTAATTTACAAATAGAATACAAAATATATTCTATTATATATTTTGTGAAATATATATTTCCTGTTGCTTCAGTGACATAAAACAGGTGTTTGCCATACAGGTAGCCCTTTGATCTTATGCAAGGATACAACATAGAAAGGGTGGGTTTCTGTGGTTGTGTTGTTGAAGATCAATCTAACATGAAATACTGTGTCACTGTTATGGCTTCCGGTAGACCTTTGCGACATCAGTTTGTAGTTTCTTTGATTACATTATGGTAAATAAAATATCTAAATTATGTTTTGTTTTTTTAAATTATGTCTCAATCCAAAACTTCTAGGTGATGCAAAACTTTTGGCCATACTGTACACATTAAAGAGGTCTTGCATGTCTTCCTTGCTCCTAGCAAATACTTGCTTTTCTTTTGTTATGGGACATAAGTATACTATATCTAAATACCGCAGAACGCAAAAGTCAGCTTGCAGTATAGATATCAGAGAATAGTATATTGCAGTTTACTATAGCCATAGGGTTATAGGATGGTGAATATCTGTGTATGTGGGTATTATCAGCACAAGTAGAAGTGAACGCTTGCAGTCCAGTAAATCTGTTATATATGGCTTTATTATTAATATACAAGTTAAAAATCGAGCTATATTTGTTTTCTAATTACCAACCTTTATTTAGTCCATTATCAATTTCAAAAACTGATGTGTTGTAGAACACAGAAGGTGAAACATGCGCTCTGATTGGCTGAAAAATCCAGAGCAGTGCATAATGGATTTTACAGAAAAAATTACTGCATTTTACAGCAATTTCCTGTTGTAAATTGTAGTGCTGCAAGTGTCTTTCTGTACTGGCTGCATAGGAATAGAGCTCCTGTCTGTTACCATGGTGATTAATACTTACCACAATAATGGCACAGCACATAAAAACAAAAGACTGTATCTTAATTTAGGAGTTTACATGTTCTCACTCTAACAATGTACCATAAATACTGCTGGGAGAGGTTGAATACGCGTCACATAAAACTAAAAGATAACATAGATTTCTGATGGCTTCCATTGGTAATATATAATAAATCTCTTACCACTGGTTTGTGTAGTAGTACTTCAGTCATCCACCTTAAATCATGTGGTTTAAATGGGATGACGACGACAGTTGTGTCTGGATCAGAATCTCTGGAATCTTTAAAAATGGATTCAGGGTAGCACAGTCTGAAAGTGGTCCTTTTCCCAACATTACTCTCATACCCGTGTACAGGACCACTGTTTATCCTGAGGACAAAGAAAGAAAGAAAAAAAGAGAGGTTTGCATAATCAAACCTTTATTGTTAACATATTTAACGGAGCTACTGTGCTACAAATGTTTATACGTATTTATACTGTACATGCAGAAGAAAATGCAGGTGATTTGTCTTTCAACATTCAATCACTGGGTGAAATTACAATATTTGACCACCAGATGGTATTAAGTGGCAAGTTCAAACTAAAAAGATCATTAAAAAAAAACCCCCAAAAAACACTCATATAAAAATAATTTATATATTTCATTTCCCTTTTTTCATGATCTTTAATTATTGGAGTGACAGTAGCTGAGTCCATCCCCTGCCACAGCTGTAAATTCATAATTAGAGCTGTCAGTGGGATGACAAGGCTGATGACATTTATCAACAGTATGTACAGAATGGTATGGAATAAGCCTGTCCAAGTTCCTTGACAATGTGATAATCAGTTCTCCAGAAATATGCATGAATATAAGTGTGATGTACACATGGAGAGATGAAAGGTGACATGCGGACTCCCCCCCTATGTCGCCAAAATATGAAACTCTTTATAACTTATTCTAAACAACGTTAGTACCAAGTTTCATGACAATTGGATAAGCGGTTTTGCAGCTATGATGGAATCTGTCAATTGTGGCACACTGTACAGTGTGTGCAACCAACTCCACCATATCCACTTCCAAAGCTTGCCTTGTGGTCGTGGTGTGACCAGGTTTTTAGAGAAGGTGCCACATGAAGCTTTTTTTCTTAGGATGCCTCCATTACCAACAACAACACACTTTCTGTGGAAAGAAATAGATCATGAAACAATTATTATTATTATTATTATTATTATTATTATTATTATTATTATTATTATTATTATTGTTGCCTTTTAAATGCTGATGTAGTCTGAATAACATATTATAAAACCTACAGTAATCTCTGATGTGCACAAAACTGATTACGTGGTGAAACTACGGAATGATTGCTGACTGATTGCGTTAGTGTTCTATCATTTTGCTACACTGTAATACAGTGAACACCAATAGTAATTACTGTATATGCTGCAGGCAATATATGTGAGTACCGCCTACCACCTTGTCAGTAAGAAAAATTACTGTATCAAGCAGAGAATGAGAACTGCTTCATTTACTTAATTTATTGAATCCACCACTTTATGTGATCAAAAAGAAGGTATACATTATACTGTACATCAGTGCATGGTTTGGAGATTATTGGTACATTGATTCCTAAATAAAAATCAATAATAAACACAAGATATAAAGAATTACCCACTTCTTTACTTCAAAAGGAAAGTCGCATCTTTTCATAATTTGAAGAACTCTTTGAAATTCTGATTCGGGGTGGGGGGGGAATGACATGATAACTTTAATCAGATTAAAAAAAAGAACTGGGATGAGATGCTTTCCTGCTGTTTTTAGCAAATGCCTTATAGAATATATTCCGCTCTAAAACAGGTGTGAAACATGTACCTTGGCTCTCATCAGTACAGTATATAAGGGGTATGCACATCCCCTTGTGGTAACCTTTCACACATAATGCTAAATGCTGCAGATAACCAACCATCTGGATAACTAGCAGGGCCCCCCTGACAGGAAGGAGTCATTGATTTGTTGCAACTCACCTTGGTACTGCCCAGTTCCTTCCTAGCTTTAGGGGTCAGGTGGACACATACAAATTTAGATTTCAGGGGCCAACTGGAAAATCTAAGGCACATAGGGGTAGATGTAATAAGGTGGCCAGTCAAAGCGCAAACAACGCAATTTGCATTTTTGTTGTGGAAGGCAGTTTAATCCCATCAGATTCTATACTGGGGCCCCCACCTTCACCCCCCAAAAGCTTTTCATAATCACATAGTAGCCCCTCGCTAAAACGGACATGTTTGTCCAACATAAGGAGGTGTCAGATTTAAAAACAATATAATAAAATCGCACGCACATACATTTATTGTGCTCAATACATTTTAAATGTAAACATTGTGCTGAAATCAGACTAATGTGTTTTGGGTAGGCTACACATTGCATTATTTAAAAATATAAATATGTACAGTGGGCCTATACAGTATACAGTACAGTAGAAAAATGAACACAACATAAATCATGCTGCTACATTGTAATACATCGTTTAGTTTTAATAAGCCGCTATTTCCTGCTAGTGTTGTCATAAAGTTAAAAGTAATACAATGAAAGAGACCTGACCTGACTTCAGTATTCCATATGGCATATGACAGTTTTCAATGTTCCTGTCTTTTGTTGTGCCATTGACATCAGAAAAACACAGAAATGGGTTCTTGTCAATCCTTGAAAGAAAATAGATGAAGACAGGTGAAATAAAAGAAGACAGATGAAGAAATCAATCTAATATTACATTTGTTGTTTCTTAAAGTGGTTATACAGAAGCTAATAGAAAAAGTCTGTATTTTACACCTTTTGTCTCATTAACTATACAGGTCTCACCCCTTCATCACTGTCTTTCCTGTCTTAAAACCAGCTGCTTCCCCTATTGACCGACATACTTTCAGCCAGTAATCCAGCAAACCCTTATTAATTAAAATGACCTAGTAGGAAGTGTAACAGATTTCCTGAGAGGAAGGCATGGAAACTGATGACTTTCTTTAAACTAATGTAGTATCAGATCATGCTTTAAAATGAAAATATATGTTTGCTATAGCAAGTGTTTCTTTCAAAACTGCACAATAGAGACCTGTATAGCTAATTGAGGTGCAAAATGGGTAACACTAATTAGCTACAGCACTGTGTGCACACTGAAGTTCAAAATGACCTGAATTGCTGAGGACTAACACAAGTAATATAAGAACGTAGGAACATAAGAGAAATTACGGACAAGAGGAGGCCATTCAGTCCAATTAAGCTTGTCCGGTTCCTAGTAGCTCAAAACTTTGTCAAGTTGGATCTTAAAGGATCCAAGTGTTTTCTCCTCTGTCCTACATCTATCTCCACTTAGTCACCTGTATCCTCCTTTCCTGGTTTCTATACTGCGCTTAAAGTATTGGTTAAGGTTAACTCTGTCAACTCCTTTTAAAAATTTTAAAGACTTTAATCATGCCCCCCTTAATTGTTCTTTGCTTCTTGGTAAAGTCCTTTAGACTCTGGGATTAGTGAGTTTGCTCTTCACTGGACTCTCCCCCAGGGCCACAGGGTCCCTTTGGTCCTGTGGTGACTAGAATTGGACACAGTATTCCAAGTGCAGTTTCAGCAGTGCATTATACAACCTCATCATAATCTCCATCATAATACTCTTCTCTTTTGTCTTTTTGTTGCTTCCCTGCTCCATCTGGTTGCGGACAATCTATTACAACACCAAGGTCTTTTTTCTTACAAACAATTCATGCAATTGAAGTCAATAATTCAGACAGATAAACTGACAGTCTCCATATACCCCCAGATTGTGATACACTTAATAAATTGGAAAACATGCCCTTAGCTTGTTTAAGTGGTAAAGCAACATTTGAAAACCTAGCAGCATTTTATTAAAATTGCCAATCATGGCAAACCATTCAGTAAGGTCACATTTTAAAGCATTGTATGCAGTCCATTGTTATTGTTTGCTCTTAGAAGAAGGCTGCATTGCTGTTGTGAGTTTGTCTTGCATAACAACAGGACAGAGTTGGGGACATTGCCATTGATACCCAGAGGACAGCATGCTTACCTACTTGGAATCTTGATAATGTGAAAAGTGAAGGCGCTCAGGCAAAAAACTAAAATAGTCACCCCACAAACATTCTGTAAGCGGCACAGCCTTCTCATATTTGGTAGACCTGCAATAAAAACTAACTTGAAACCAATTGCACTAGGTTTGGAAAACAAAAGGCATTTGACCATACTAACCAAAATTTAGCTTTTTCACACATTGAAATGTTAATTTCCTTTCAGGTACAGTAAGTGAAGCTACTCTATCCACCCTCCCCTAACTTGTGTTTCAAAATCAAGTACAAAACAATCTCTTGGTACTGATCTGGCCTGCAATATATATTATATCCTAACGTCAGCCCACAAAACCACATTGCTTCCCAGTACTTGAAACAAAAGAATAAATGCTGCACCATTTGCATTACAACATTACACTTTATACAGAACAGACTGAAACAAACTCAGCTGAATAGTTCAGTTATATATAGGTTCTTCCTTTACAGTATTTTTTTTCTGGTAATTAAGAGTGTACGTTTGTGTCCTGTCACTTTGGAGCTAGTATGTTTTGTACTGCTACACTTGTTTTTAATACATTTTCAACACATAATTTTAACAACAACATTAAGTTAAGTTCAGTAAATCTAAGAAAATTTGTGAGCTGAAAAAGATAAGTTAATACATACCTGAAACAAACTGTTTGTTTAATGGGAATTTGTGATTTATAAATCTGTCGAACTGCTTTGCTAAACAAACTCTGAAAAAATGTGCTATCATAAAAACAACAGCACTAAAGGGCTTCTTTTCAGTCCAGTCTGTAATTATATAGTTAACACCCATCCCATTGAAAGGGTATTAAGACCTGTTTAATTTTACAAAACAAAAAAAAAAAAAAAAAAAAAAAACTAACTCAATAGGTAGCTCTAAGGTTCTCTTAAGCACATTCAAGTAACATAGATTTTTTCCCCCTTTCTATAAATGTGGTCAAACTACAGATATGAGAAAAAAGGTGTCTGTTGTTGATATTTGTTTTAGAACTAATATACTAATCACATATGAGAAACATAGTTTGATTATTAGTTAATCAAGACAAAACATTGAAGAAAATGTATTCAAAGAAAGTGTATTGCACTATGACTTGCTGAAGAGGAATGATTGGAAGGAGAACACAATGGGATTTTCAGTTTAACTTGATAACATATTAAAAGCTATTGTTACTATGTCACCAAAGAGAAGGACAAAAAAACAGTAGTGTGCGAGTTATAGAGAACTGGTGATCTAATTGTGATGAAAATTAAGTTATGTTATTGTTTAGCAAGTCATTAAAAGTTTCTGAGGATACAAGGTGTATGTCTCGTTTAATTAGTTATACATGTCTAGAGAACTGCTTAGCCAATTGCTATCAAGCATGGTAAAAATATGCATTACAAAACAAGCATGTAAAGGCAGGTGTACAGACACATCTTTCTGATTTATTGATGTATTTATTATATTTTCTTCTGAAAACGAATGCGTTTACATGACTTTTGAAATATGAATTCCTTTCCAGAAGTATGTTGTTGATTTGTCCATGTAATCACACTGACTGCTCTGTTCGCTAGATCAAAACAAACTGCAGGCAACCAATGTAAAAATAAAGACATCAAATTGGAAATACAGCTTAATAACAATTGTTTTTACAATGTCTTCCATTCAAATCAATAAAGTACTCACTATCATCAGTATGTCGGTATGGAGAATTTATATTTATAGAATATAGAATACATGGTTTTAGGAAAGGGAGATTGTGTCTAACTAACCTGCTCCATTTTTTTGAGGATGCAACATCGATAATGGATAATTGCAAAGCATATGACATGGTTTATTTAGATTTCCAGAAAGCCTTTGGCAAAGTCCCACATAAAAGATTAATTCTCAAACTGAATGCAGTTGGGATTCAAGGAAACAGATGTACATAGATTAGGGAGTGGTTAACATGTAGAAAACAAAAAGTACTGATTAGAGAAGAAACCTTAGAATGGAGTGTGGTAACCAGTGGAGTACCACAGGGATCAGTATTAGGTCCTCTGCTATTCCTAATCTACATTAATGATTTAGATTCTGGTATAGTAAGCAAACTTGTGTAATTTGGAGAAGACACAAAAATAGGAGGCGTGGCAAACACTGTTGCAGCAGCAAAGGTCATTCAAAATGATCTAGACAAGATTCAGAACTGGGCAGACACATGGCTAATGGCATTTAATAGAGAAAAGTGTAAGGTACTGCACGCATGAACTGTGCATTATAAATATCATATGGGAGATACTAAAATTGAAGAAGGAATCTATGAAAAAGACCTAGGAGTTTTTGTTGACTCAGAAATGTCTTCATCTAGACAATGTGGGGAAGCTATAAAAAAGGCCAACAAGATGCTCAGATACATTGTGAAAAATGTTGAATTTAAATCAAGGGAAGTAATGTTAAAAGAGTACAATGCATTAGTAAGACCTCATCTTGAATATTGTGTTCATTTCTGGTCACCTTGCTACAAAAAGGATATTTCTGCTCTAGAAAGAGTGCAAAGAAGAGCGACTAGAATTATTCTGGGTTTAAAAGGCATGTCATATGCGGACAGGCTAAAATAATTAAATCTATTCAGTCTTGAACAAAGAAGACTACGCAGTGACCTAATTCAAGCATTCAAAATTCTAAAAGGTATTGACAATGTTGACCCAAGGGACTTTTTCAACTTGAAAAAAGAAACAAGGACCAGGGGTCACAAATGGAGATTAGACAAAGGGGCATTCAGAACAGAAAATAGGAAGCAATTTTTTACAGAGAATCATGAGGGTCTGGAACCAACTCCCCAGTGATGCTGTTGAAGCTGACACCCTGGGATCCTTCAAGAAGCTGCTTGATGAGATTTTGGGATCAATACGCTACTAACAACCAAACGAGCAAGATGGGCCAAATGGCCTCCTCTCGTTTGTAACCTTTCTTATGTTCTTATTTAAACTATCAGTGGCATGTCCCCCAAAATAATTTTCCCCAAATCAACACATTGGGGTAGATGCAAGTATAGGCGCAGTGCAAGTAATTGGGGATACAAAATTCAAATTGCCTAGCGGCCAGGCAATTATTTTGCACTGTGTCCTATGTGTGCTTAACAGCAATGCAAATTACTCACTGATAAATAATGATCTGCAATTATGATATTTCACTTAAAAATTTAATATAAAAAAAAAAATTCAATTAAAATGCAAAGATTCACTTAATTTATTCAATATACCTTTTTAGTTTATGTTGTTATTTATAATTTAATAATGTATTCAGTATTATCTTTTTTGGTTTCAGAGATATATGTCAGTGCTTACTTAACATACAAAAATAAAAAAGACCAGTCTAAAGAAAAAAAAAACTTGTTTATTTAAATGCAACATAATTCACTTAAAATATAACAAAGAGCATAGTATTGAAAATAGCAGTCAAAATACATTTCAGACATGGATTACAAAACATATTTCCTCAGATCAGGTTTTAAAAGTATATTCAGGAATGGAGTAATATTATATGTGATCAGAACTGGCATTTAAGTACAGTATATTCAAATTGTTATTAAACACGTTTCATCACATAATTAAGGTTATGTGAACCCCTGTATATAGACTGCAAAATGTGTTACACTTTCAGTTGAAAGAAAGCATTGAAAATATATGTTTTAAACTTGATAGTGGTATCAATAAGGTATTGGGAAATTGTCAGCGATATTAAAAAAGGCCAAGAAAAAACAAATCCAACAATTTGCAAAGGATCGGAAAGATAGCAGAGCAGTGAAAACAGAGAACTGGTACGCAAAGCTGATGAGTTTTGTTAGCTACACTTACATTAAGGCCTGTTTTTTTAATGAAAAAGAAAAAAATATATATTTTATAGGAGGTTGTGTGGTCTGGTGCTTAAAGAAAAGGGGCTTGTAAGCAGGACCCTGAGCTCTTAACCTCCTTGTGCTCCGTCTTTCGGGTGAAACGTTGTTGTAAGTGATGCACTGTTCACACATCTTAGTCCAGGACTTCTCAAACTCGGTCCTGTGTCTGTGATTTTCATTCCAACCAAGCTCTCAGTTACTTAACTAGAACCTTAATTGAACTGATAATTTGCTTAATTAGACATTTTACTTGTTTTCAGCTCTTGAACAGTTGCATATTTCAAGTTAGCTATAACATTTTATAAGTAACTTCAACTCTGCAACTTTAAGCTCTGAAAACACGTAAAAATGTCTAATTAAGCAAATTATTAGTTCAATTAAGGGTATAGTTAAGTAGCAGAGAGCTTGGTCGGAATGAAAATCACAGACACAGGGGGTCCCCAGGACTGAGTTTGAGAACCCCTGCCCCAGTTTCTGTAAGTCGTCTTGGATCAATTGGTTCTCACTCATCTGTCAGGTCAATGATTGCTTGGCTATATTTAAGCTGGTGGAGAAAAATCTGCTCAGCAGTGATGTTGTGATATTTATTCTGAAAGAAAAAGAATACATAAATTGCATGAAGGTATAATTTAGAATTAGACTCATTAGAAGTAAATATACCTGTGTGACAAGGAAATGCCTCACATATACATTAGCTTTGTAGCTGCACATCTCTCTAGCCACAAATAAAATACAGATAGATGAACACTTAACACACAAATGCATCCCCACCTCAGTATTCCCACTAAAAATGTCCCTTCATAGAAATGAAGCCGATAGGAGCTAATTCTGAAATCGTTAAACACCTCTTACTAGACACAATGAAACAAGCGAGTAATTTAGTTCAAGGACTCTTAATCATTCCTGAATTGTCACGTTTTCATTTTTGTAACATCAAGGATTTTTTTTCTTTTTGTGTAAATTATAGACTGGAGTAAACCGCTTTGAGAATAGATCTTCACAGAGTGACAACCTAGGCTAATATAGGCTAAAATAAACCTATTTTTTTCCATTTTGTTATGACTGCTATTCAGTGAGACAAGCAAACATGTCATGTTAAAAAGCAAAGCAAAGAACACAAAATATTTGAGGGTCAGGGGGGATGCTGGCAATGACAGTATCCGCACCTGACGCATATCACCTGCTCTCACTTATCAGCTGTTAAAGATCTTTTGCTTCTTTGTTTGCATTTTATACTTTAATTGGAATATGCAGATATTTAAAAGACAATGCTGCAAAAATGAAGGTTCCTGTTCTTTCATGATACAAAAAAACGTTCTGTGCAATGGTGGCGGGGTGCCCCTCCCTTGTATATACTTTGTGTTTTATATGTCGTGTATGTATTGGTGCATCGGGTACAAATTAGGCTATGAGGCACAGGCGATTTAAAATGTCTATTTGTATTTGCACAATCACATGCAGAGTAAAGTGTGTATTTGTATGTGGGCACAGGGATTATATATATATATATATATATATATATATATATATATATATATAGAGAGAGAGAGAGAGAGAGAGAGAGAGGGAGAAATAACAATGGCTAATCATGCTGAAACAGTTCAGCAAGATACTTGTTTGAGGTTTGTCCACTGCTTTGTCTATTTATTTTGGCCAGCGTGCCTTTTTGCTTGTTTTGTTTAAATCTTTCTTTCTTTAAATAAATCTGCACAACAGCCCTTTACTCACAGCACTGTGTTCTGGATTTCCTGCTTGGTCTGACGTCACCACAAGCCATCGTGTCACAGCAATATATAATTTTCACTCAAATGAACAATCTGCACTGGTCTTATTACCAACTATACATTGATGTTTAGAAATTGATACATTTAAATATATGTCTACCAATCAATGTAAAATGCATTTACCCTTGTCATTGCAAACATTTTCTCGTTTCCATAATAGTGCAGGTAATTGTTTGAAGATAAGTTGTACTTGAACCCTGCTATATATACTTTTTCGCACACATTCAGGGCCATTGCAATTGCAATAATTCCTGATGTTGGGTGTGTTGGTATCTGAGGAAAAAACAGGGAAATCTGATTAGTAAAACAATATTGTTTCCTTACAGGTATTGCATATGTTTCACATGTGATTTCTACTGTCTATTAGGACAACAATCTAAAGTACGACATTCAATTTTTTTTTACCTGACTAGGAGCTGTATTAGTGTAAAAATGATTTCAATATATGGTTTAAATGTATTCTGACTAGCCTTATTGTACTGGATGTGAAATGTCATTTATTTAATTTCTTTTGTGCCATTTTTGTCTTGATTTTGATACTTTTTTATTCATTTATTTTACTGACCTTTTTGTGTGATTTATTACGTTTGCTTCAAAGTTTTGATAATTTGGTAGTGTCCCTTTAAAAAAGGTTTTAAAAAAGGTTTGAGGTATCCATAGAAATTGCATTGCTAATTAATTGGTTCAGGTTTATCAAAATATGTGCAGGTAAAACAAAGAGAGTGCTACCGAGTTTCTGAATTATGAGCTGAGAGCACCGGTTGGTGAACTGTCATTTGGTAAGACTGTTTGCTTTAACTTTGTTACTTGCATGCGCTGGAAATTGGCTGGGGTGCTAGGTGCTAGTGCTAAACTTTTGCTATTCATATTGAATAGTTTGGTCCGCTCTATTAGAGTGATTTGGTAAATTAACCCTCATACTTTCAGACTGTGGTTACTGTTTTGAATAGGGTGAGTCTAAACAAAAGGAAATTGGTCCTTTTTTACTTTGAAAGAAATCTCTTTCACCCCGTTCACACTTGCGGTTTAGGCTGGCCCAGGGCCGCCTTATCTCATGTGTGAACGCTCGAAAAATGAAATGGAAGCCCTGAGCCCTGAGAAATTCAGACCAGCTTTTTGATGAGTCCTAAAGTACCAATGCCGCCTCAGGGCCGGCCTATCTGCATGTGTGAACCCAACAAACGCCCTGGGCCGGCCTTAACGCATCAGTGCAGTGACGTACCTCAAACCACTCCCCTACTAGGTCGAGCGTAGTTGATCAAAACAATGTCGGTTTTAAAGGGTAGCAGCTGGGACGATGCAGAAATGAGCCCTTAGCGATCCATTTATTCAGTGCTTGTCAGACACGTCAGGTCCAATTTATTTTCACACTCGCTGTTTTAAATGTTTTTTTTTATCCCAGACTAAAGCAGGTTTAAAATGTATTGAATCGCAAAAGGACAGTCCTGCATCTTCAGCCAAGCCCCACCCCTTGTTAGCTGTAATTTTTACATACCTCTTTATAGATGTAGATGCTCTCCCGATCACTAGTTTTATCACCAAACTTCTCAATAATGCGATCCAAGTCATTATTTTATTACTATAACATCTCAGAAAGCTCTGCAAATGTCTGTGATATTCTTTGAGCGCTGGATGCAGAAGCAGCTATCTCCTTTATATTCGTGTTATCTCTGGTGAAAACCTGCAAGTTTGTTCGAGAACTCTAGGAAATACTGAGCAGCAGGCCAGAAATAAACCCACCAGGGATCTTGGATTTTACGGACCCTACGGCGATCTCCAGCCTGTTAAATAGCAATGGGAAATGCACTGAGTACACCGACACTTTTGACGATGATGATGCTGGGTCAGTCATGAATGGTAAGTATTTCTTCATCATACAGCTTTCATTAAAACTATACGGTATATATATATATATATATATATATATATATATATATATATATATATATATATATATATATATATATATATATATATATTAGTAACCAACTGCACTGTCAACACACGCCTTTATTGTATCTTATGCAATAAGTACAGTACCAACAGGTTTGCAAAAAATAAGTTTTCCATATTTACATCTGCAAGTTTCCCAACTCAGTCTCTTATGTTGACTTCCAGGAATGCGGTGTTTACGTCACTGTTTACATTCCCGACAAGCACTTCGCCACAATTTAGGCTGCCTTTTCAGCTACATATGTGAACGCACTTAGGGCCCCTAAAACCTCAACTGTGAATGGAAATTTTGAGGCGGCCCAGAGACGGCCCAAGGCCGACTCAGTATGTGTGAATGGGGTAGATACAGTGTAGTCCATTTATAAGAATCGCTGATATAAGAATCAGCCTCATATGTGATCAAAACCACTGAGACCAAATCGTTCCTATACCAACCAATGTGAAATAATCTGCTTGTAAGAAGCAATCCGTTTATAAGAATAATTTCGGGGCAAGCTGACTACATGCAATACGGTGCAATGACATGCACAGCCAATAAAAGCTGTTTTTGAATTTGATCAAATCTCGCGTGATTAGGCACATAGGCAGCGTGGATTGTGCAATGATGCAGGAAACCATGCATTGTTCATAATCAAATGTGACTGCACCACTGCATTGTGCAGGTATGCTGTTTGTGTTCTCTGTTTAGTGAAAATGGGTTTCAATAAAGTGAATACCTACTGCGTACAGCAGTGCAATTGTGTGACGCATGTAGACTGCGTGGTGAGGAGGGGGACGGCGGGGAGGGATGCAACGCTTTGCATCTCCGTTTAATGAAAAACTGAGATTTGCATCACAACAGAAAATAAGTAAGCCGCAGATGCTTAAATGCAGTGATAGTCCTGACAGTAAAATACTGTACTGTAATGTCATTTTACACAAAACGTGTGTAATAACATGTATTTATGAGGCTTTGTCACTCAGTCAGGTCTACTGTATTAGGTCATGATATATTATAAACCTGACAGTGTTTTCTATTCAGCGATATTTTCTTCTTTTATGGCTACTTTTAAATGCACTGTTACTTAGATAAGGTTAATTTTTTCTAAAATGTTAAAGTATCCCTGTTTTCATATAATAATCTGAGGGAAATATGTATGTGAAATCCTGCAAATATTTGAAAAGTTTATTAAGTTACCATTGTGTCGATCAATGATCTAAATACGGTGTGCTTATTACTTTAGCAATTGTAAAAAGAGTTTCCTTTACGTATTATGATGGTGTCTGTCAAACACCTCCATTGTTTAATATATTACAGTTTCATTTGTTTAATTTGCAACCATAGAGCAGGATCAGAGCTGAGTTTTAAATGGAGGAATTATATTATTCTGTTTATTCTTTTGTTCAAAACTAAAAAATGTAATTTCTCCATTTATAAAACGTTCAATGAAGCTCTGATCCCACTCTGGTCCTTGTCTGAAGCAAGATCGAAACTGAGCTCAAGATCAGCTCTGATCTTTTTAGTGCAACCCAATACGTTATAGGATCAAGATCAGAGCCTGGATTGCATTATGGTTAGAAGAGCTTAGTTCATTCTCAGTCTCCCTTCGTCTCTTCTGAGGAGCATGTTTGCTACATCTTTTTACCTTTTTAGGAAGCAATTTCTCAGGAAAATGAAGAAAGTTGTGGGCTGCTTTGTCCAGGTAGAGAGGACTTAAAACCCGGAGCTGTTCTGGCTTGTAAATTAGTTTTGTAGCAGGCTTTGTCCAGAATCCTTCGATGTTCTAAGAAAGAGAAAAAAAATCAGTTTCTATATATGTAATATCTATCTATCTATTTTTGTATGTGTACATATATACACATACATATTATATATATATATACACACACGCATACACACACGCATATATATATATATATATATATATATAGTGACGAATTGCCCTCTGGACACGCATTTTTCTTCTTCAAATAAATACTACAGACAAAGAATGCCAAGAATGAGTGTTTATTATTTACAATAAAAACTAAATAAACAAAACAAAACCTAGTCCTAGCTAAAGAGTTCTTTCTCTAACTAATATCGAGTTATACATTCCAAATACCTTTTCCAATAGTTTGTTTCATTTTCCCGTTTCACAATACTCACAACAACTCGCTCTCCCAACCAACTCCTACTATCACCCACAAACACAGAGTTTTTAAACTCTAAACAATTACATTGTTAAAGACAATTGACAAGAAATTGAATAATTAATTGAATTGGACCCAACCCCTGACTCTAGTAGCTTCTACATGGCCCTAATGCCCCCATGTATTGTCTCTGCACAATAAGAACAGTTTATTTTAAACCCAATTTAATTACTTTTAATCTCCCTTATTTACCACACCATTTACCTTAATGGTCCCATAAGGAATTTGGGTAGAAATCAAAAAATTAGGTTTTTGAATGTATGAAATGGTTGGTCTTTACCAAATGTTTGTTTACATTTAAATTACTTTGGAAAATGGAAACCAATCCCTTATATATATATATATATATATATATATATATATATATATATATATATATATATATATATATATATACATACACACACACACACACACACACACACACACACACAGACACAGACCCTGCTGTGCACGAGTCTTAGACATGTTGCATTTTTCTACTTTGGCATTATGAGCATCAACAATTTGCTCAAAGCCTCCACTAGTGTGTTATACTATTATAACAACCTTGACTTGCATAAAGAAGGAAAAACATTGAGTGAAACAGCTTGCATCACTTGATTTTCAAGGTGTGGTATCCGATGCATAATCAACAGATACAGAGAAACATCATCTGTAATTGACAAACCCAGGACTGGAAGACCCAAAAACCTGTCTAACAAGGATGAGCAATACTAATATTCTTAAGGAATAGAAAGATGACAAGAGTTGAATTGACATCAAAACTAGCAGAAGGCACAGGTGTCATTGTCCATCAAATCGACAGTACGAAGGTCACTCATGAAATCAGGACTTAAAAGATGTGTTGCAGTAAGAATACCTCTGTGAAGAAAGGGGAACAAGACTAAAATAATCACACAAATACAGACGTTGGACTATGAAACAATGGTCAAAGGTGCTTTCAACTGTTAATGGACTTTTTTTTTTTTTTAGCATGGGCCACAGTGTAAATATAGCTACTATCCACACACACACACACACACACACACATATATATATATATACACATACACACACACACACACACACACACACATATGCAGTGTACAAAAATGAAACAAATTAAGAAAATGACAAGGTTTTTTGGATGTACAAAAAAAGGTTTCAGACAAAATGATTAGAAAATGTTTTAGACAAAAGTCCTTCAGCTATGCAGAAAAAAAAAGTAAACTCAGTTGCAGTAAACTTGTTATATTTCATGAATAAGTGTTTTGTGGTATAGTATGGGTTTAAAAACATTTAATACAATTAGGTTTTACACAACTTAATTTTAATGTGTACAATGCCATAGAAATATGCCATTCAAAGAATGAATAATTACTGCATTTATCTATTAAGTGGCAGTCTGCAGAAAGTAAAAATCCAATTCAAAGATAATGTAAAAAGATAATTAATATGCATATCTGGCAAGCTAGAAATGCTTTCACATATATGATTTCAGTTCTATTTGCTGTACATCAATTGTGTCTTGTTTTCACTACAGTCTGTAATTTGTAATTTGAGGCAATTTGTTAAGGCTCATGGAGACAACATATCACATGAAAGACTATATAAATGAATATAACTTTCACTGATGGCTTTCTTTGTAATTGGAGGTGTCACAATGTATGATGATATGTCTTACCACTGGTTTGTGTAGTAGTACTTCAGTCATCCACCTTAAATCGTGTGGTTTAAATGGGATGATGACAACAGTTGTGTCTGGATCAGAATCTCTGGAATCTTTAAAGATGGATTCAGGATAGCACAGTCTGAACGTGGTCCTTTTCCCAACATCACTCTCGTACCCGCGCACAGGACCACTGTTTAGCCTTTTTGAAAAATAAAATAAAATACAAATCACGGAGTCTGCACAAGTCAGGTAAGACCTGCTCATCTTGCCTGGTTTTCACAATGTTTTTTTTGTTTTGAGAACTTGTCTATTCTAATGCTTAGAAGAGGGTGGGTAGGGAGGGCATGGCCCTCTACCACCACTATTAGGGGTGTGCTCAAAATTTTGATTCAACTCCTAGGTGGCACATATGTAGTGTTGCATGTTTTCAGTATTTATCTTTAAAAAAATAAATAAATAAATAAAAAATGGGGAAGTTTATTTTACATATATTAAAATAGGAATAAAATCGGTTAAAAAAATAATTGAAACATCGGTAAAAATCGGGTGGAAAAAAATCTCATTATACACACTTTACATGTGTAATATGATGTGTAGCAGTTCTGGTTTCTGATTAGGTTTAATGTCCCTGACATGTATGATAAAGCAGAATCTGTGCAAGTCGATGCCACATTTTCCCAACTGTTACTTTGTGAACGTTTAAGCAATCGCTGTACTGACGGAGACAGTACCTACAGAAGGTATGAACATGAAAACAGTACAAAACAAGCCAGGTTTATTCTCCTTGAAATCATAAAAATTAAATAAAATTGACAGAATAGTGAAGTGCAAGCCAATGTAAGACGCATCAAAAATCGCACCGGACATTTCCATCAATGTGTTTACAAACTAAAGCATCACCATTTTCTCTCAAATATTTACGATTAAGATTGTCAGCGTTAAGCAGTACTGCACGAAGTCACCACTACATACCTCTGCAAAAAACAGTGGCTGTCCAGCAAAGCACAGCACTTTAGGTTATTACCATAACCCTGGTTCCCTCAAAAGAGAATGACAACCATTACCAAATGGTAAAGAACCTCTCTGACCATTAATCTCTGAGCAAATATACAAAAGCTGCCCTATCAGGGTCCTGCTGTGAGGGGGAAGTTCCGCCCACCTCCTGCTGAAGAGGGATGTCCTCACAGTAGCACATCGCCATTTCCTTTCGAAAACAGAGGTCAGCTGGGGACACGACCTCAAAGGGTAATGGTTGTCATTCTCTTTTCAGGGAACCAGGGTTATGGTAATAACCTTATGTTCCCTTTCAATATGACAACCATTACCGAATGGGAAAGCTGTACCAAAACCGATGTGGCTCCAGAATACCGACAGTACAGCCCCATGGCGATAGCAACAGAGCCCACATGACGCCTAAGAGCATGCCGCCTGCAAAACTCTAGAGCCCAGAGAGGGTATTGTTCAGTAAAAATGCAGAAACGTCTGACTACCTGTCCATGTAGCAGCATTGCATAACTCATCTAAGGAGGCGCCATGAAGGAAAGCCCAGGCTCTGCATGCCACCTTAGGCGCTGACTGTAAGTTGGAAGGCGCAATAACTTTTTTTGAGGCTACCTCCACGGCTTTGTGGGACCTCTCAAGGGTCACATCAATGTTCTCCCCCGAAAGTCTGCCCCGTTGTAATGGGGGCATCCAGTAGTGCCACCTTCTCGGTCTCTACGACTTTAGCTTGTGTCAGCCACAAATGCCGGCGAGCAGCCACCATCGCCACCAGCGACCTCCCTGATGCCTGACCTAACTCCCCTATTAGGTCAGTCATCGCCTTAGCCACTGCCTGGAGCTCCCTTGTGTCTGCCTCCGTGGCTCTGTCCTGCAGCCTCTCTCCGCCAACTGGCTCTGGTAGAGCACCAGTATGGCCATAGTGTTTGCTGCTCACATGGCCAGCACTGCCAACGCATATACCTTTTTTAGCATTACGTCAGAGCAGGGATTTGACGGACGTGTTGGGTCCTTATCCCCCTTGGTGAAGGTGGAACCTTGCACCAGCACCGTGACCGTGTCCCTGATGGTGGGGAATGCACCTAGGCCTGCTTCTTGGGCTCCTGCAGTTTGCAGCAGAGACTTCCCTGTTTTGGAGGTTGAGGGTGCAGACTCTGGATTGTCCCAGGAGAAGCGCAACAAATCCAAGAAGTTCTGGCATAAGGTGAGGGCATGCTGTGGATCCCTTCTCTGCTGGACCTCCCATGGCCTCCTGTTCTGCTGGCCATGGGATGTTCGTGGCTGCAGCTGCCCGCTGCATTTGTGCCCGGAACTCCTCCCTCTGGGACACGTGTGGCAAGGGTGGCAGGGTCTTCCCCACTGTGGCCTGCCCGACGGAGGTGGCTGGGTCCAACACATCCCACCTCGACGCCGTGAAGGACAGCTCGTCTGGGCAAGGTGGTCTAGGCAGAGGGGACAGGGAACAAGACTGTTGGGGCTGGGGCTGCCCGGTGGTAATGGGCAACCTGCCATAGAATTTTTATAAGGTCTCCAGCATAGTTTGCTGAGCCCTTGCAGTCTCTGCGATGTCCTACTGTGAGGACGTCCCTCTTCAGCAGGAGGTGGGCAGAACTTCCCCCTCACAACAGGGCCCTGATAGGGCAGCTTTTGTATATTTCCTCAGAGATTGATGGTCAGAGAGGCTCTTACCAGGTTATGTAATGGTTGTCATTCGAATTGAAAGAGAACTCGTTAATGCAGTCGTTATGCCCTGTCATTTTATTAAAGCAAGCGTAAAAGCTGCATAAATGGATTGCTTGTCTCCGTTCACTTTATTGTTTTAGTTTAATGTGTCGCTTATTTTTCAGTATGTTCTTTTATTGTCAGCGCGAACATGTACCACAATGCAGCAGTATTTGTCGCGCTATGCATGATCTACCTCATCTGGCCCACTTGTGCTATTTTTGCTCTTTGTATACCACTAAAAATATTATATTTTTGTGTATTTCATTTTAGTTTATGATCAAGCTAGTAGTTACTATGTCCAGCAATTGCCACAATAATCATGGCCAACATAATCAGCTGATAGTGTGTTTGTGATGTGACAGAGAACCACAGTTGAACATTATTTGATACTGACGTATAAACATCTGCTGTATCCTAGGATACACATACATGCCAACAATCCCTATATGGTCGGGACAGTCCCGATTTCTTAGTAAATGTCCTGCGCCCCAATGCATAGGAAGAAAGTCCCTATATTTACCCATAGAAAAAAAAATTATATATTATTCTGCACAGTAGAGTTAATGAAAACCACATGCTGTGCTCTTCTTGCGGCTGACACATTTGCTATTCATTAACTTATACAAAGGTAAGAATGCTTCATCACGTCTGTTTTTACTGTGATGATGGTCGTGTGGTGTTGAGTTGGGGGGATACGTCTATTATATTATATTTTTTGCATATGACTGCTCCCTTGTGTATTATGCATGTTTGTCGTCTTATAGCCCTATAATATGTAACTATTTGCAAGTTTCCCTTTTACAGGCGAGTCCGTAGGGCCCGGAATGGCAGGCAAAGCAGAAGTGTATGAGTGATACAGGAAACCACCTCCACTACACGCATGCAAGAAGTTAAGCAATGGCATCACCACATTGACTGACTTCCTAAGTAGAGAAACTTCAATGAGCTGCCCTGACCAGTGTTACAATCTGATTTAAACCCAATTATGTATGCCTGGATTTTGTGTGCAACACCACCAGATAGTACCCCAAAGATATTTTTCATTGGTTAATTGATCCCTGGAACTTGAGGGTTACTAGCAGAGACCTTGGTACAGCATGGACAACATGTACTTCATTTCTAATGGAGAACACTCATAATTACCTTATTATTACTTCAAAGGAGTCAATAACTTTGCCTAAAGTCTTATTTCTCAGGACTCCACCATTGCCCACAACAACACACTTCCTGCACTTGTTTCTGTTGAAAGAAATTATTTTGATTTTTTTTTTAGTATTTATATTACCAATGATTTGTTTACAACAGAAGGTCAATGAGCTGTTAACATGCTTATATCAACAATATTACTGCAAACATATACAATACAGTGAATTACACCATGAGTGTTACAGTGGCTTGCGAAAGTATTGACCCCCCTTGGCATTTATCCTATTTTGTTGCCTTACAACCTGGAATTAAAATGGATTTTTTGGGGGTTTGTATCATTTGATTTACACAACATGCCTACCACTTTGAAGATGCAAAATATTTTTTATTGTGAAACAAACAAGAAATAAGACACAGCGTGCATAAGTATTCACCCCCCCCAAAGTCAATACTTTGTAGAGTCACCTTTTGCAGCAATTACAGCTGCAAGTCTCTTGGGGTCATTGTCCTGCTGGAAGGTGAACCTCCTTCCCAGTCTCAAATCTCTGGAAGACTGAAACAGGTTTCCCTCAAGAATTTCCCTGTATTTAGCGCTATCCATCATTCTTTCAATTCTGACCAGTTTCCCAGTCCCTGCCTATGAAAAACATCCCACAGCATGATGCTGCCACCACCATGCTTCACTGTGGGGATGGTGTTCTCAGGGTGATGACAGGTGTTGGGTTTGCGCCAGACATAGCGTTTTCCTTGATTGGCAAAAAGCTCAATTTTAGTCTCATCTGACCAGAGTACCTTCTTCCATATGTTTGGGGAGTCTCCCACATGCCTTTTTGCGAACACCAAACGTGTTTGCTTATTTTTTTCTTTAAGCAATGGCTTTTTTCTGGCCACTCTTCCGTAAAGCCCAGCTCTATGGAGTGTACGGCTTAAAGTGGTCCTATGGACAGATACTCTAATCTCCGCTGTGGAGCTTTGCAGCTCCTTCAGGGTTATCTTTGGTCTCTTTGTTGCCTCTCTGATTAATGCCCTCCTTGCCTGGTCCATGAGTTTTGGTGGGCGGCCCTCTCTTGCCAGGTTTGTTGTGGTGCCATATTCTTTCCATTTTTTAATAATGGCTTTAATGGTACTCTGTGGGATGTTCAAAGTTTCAGATATTTTTTTATAACCCAACCCTGATCTGTACTTCTCCACAACTTTGTCCCTGACCTATTTAGACAGCTCTTTGGTCTTCATGGTGCCACTTGCTTGGTGGTGCCCCTTGCTTAGTGGTGTTGCAGACCTTGGGGCCTTTCAGAACAGGTGTCTATATACTGAGATCATGTGGCAGATCATGTGACACTTAGATTGCACACAGGTGGACTTTATTGAACTAATTATGTGACTTCTGAAGGTAATTGGTTGCACCAGATCTTATTTAGAGGCTTAATAGCAAAGGGGGTGAATACATATGCACGCACCACTTTTCTGTTATTTATTTTTTAGAATTTTTTGAAACAAGTTATTTTTTTCATTTCACTTCACCAATTTGGACTATTTTGTGTATGTCCATTACATGAAATCCAAATAAAAATCCATTTTAATTCCAGGTTGTATGGCAACAAAATAGGAAAAATGCCAAGGGGGGTCAATACTTTCGCACGCCACTGTATTTTAGGCTAGAACATTTCTGATTTCTGAATGGGCTTAGTGTAAATATTGGGTAATTTTATGGTGTGCATATTGTAAAAAATCTTTTTTGCTATTCACCCAAAACAAAATGAATTGTCATACTGAGTCATTACTCCTCCCAAATTATGAAGTAACTTTTTTTGTTTACTAGCAGTAACACACATGCGTTGCATTCAGACGTAGTCAAAGTACAATGCACATCTGAGATCAGCAAACTTCAACAAGTCAATGAATCATAACAATTGCTTGCCCCAGGCTGTTTTTACAACACCACTTTGTTTCATTGCTGCTTACTACAGGTAATCACTAAAAGAGCTGACAAAAAAAATCATAATAACTCTGTAAAGACAACACTTTCCAACCCTTAAAATTTAGTTTGCCAAGCAGTATAACTCATTACCCACTTCTTTACTTCAAGTGGAAGGTCACATCCTTTCAAGATGTGTAAAACTGTCACAAACGCGGATTCTGGGTAGACAAAACAAACAAAGATAACACTTCTGTTACTGACAGCTAGATATTTATATTTAGCTGCTGTGTGAGAAAAAATGTTACTGACATGCTTGTTTCATTAGCTATGATTGCAGCTCCTTTAATACTAAGAACAACACTTACAGAACAGCAGTACACTCTGCTGCTACAGTACACATTTTTTGTACAAGCAGCACAATGTTTATGTACGACAACCAGACATTCACAAATCATCTTTTCTGGTGTTTTTTGCGATTCAAAACAAGAAAGACCGATGTTGCCATCTGGAAACCCCTTTCAATACTTGTTTTTAGTTTGCCCCATCTGAAAACCATTTTGCATTTGTCAATAAAAAACAAAAACATTTTTAAAGTTCAGTGTATAAATACAAATGTAATTTTATTATCAGTAAATACTGAAATATACCAGTGAAATATTTATTTTGGTGCTTTAAACAATGTATGCCTTCAGTTAAACTTGATTTATTGTTGTTTGGATCCTTTAAATCAGATCTCTGCTGTCATTGGTGCGTCACTCTTTAAAGGTATGTCGAAAACACTTCCAGCATAGAGCTGGTTGAGAGACTTGGGAGTTTCACAAAAAACAAAATGTGAAGCAGCAGTAATAAATGAGGAAATAGTCCTCCAACATCAGACTCTATTATTGAATTATTTATGTTTTTGTACTCACTAGCCACTACCAAGCCTTGCTAATGTCTTTAAATGTAGAAGACCACTGTGCATTTCGGCAAACATAATGCTTCCTGTTTATAGCAGTTTCTAGTCCTGCTAAATCTACATCTTGCAATGTAAAAAGAGCCAGTACTGATGCATGAGTCCTAACTCAGGTTATACAAAGCAGTCTTAAAATGAAAAGCAATAACACAAAAAATCAAGTAGTAAAATAACCTCACCTGATTTTTGTATTCCATATGGTAATTGACGGTTTGCAAGGCTTGTGTCTTTTGTTGAGCCATGAACATCAGAAAAACACAGAAAAGGGTTGCTCTTTTTTTCAGTCCTTGAAAAGAAAATGATAAATGGATAAAGCCAACTATTCAGTGTGGTCTCAAAAATGCATATAAATTACAAGAGACTGCTCAAACTTACCTAAAGTGTTCAGGTATTACATGTGGCTGACAGAAATTGAAACTGTCCCGCAATGCAGTCAGTGAATATCCAGGTCCAGGTTCCAGTGTCCAGGTTCTGATTAAAGAAAAAATGAACGTCAGCAGTCAGGAATCACATCGTAAGACGAGAAGCGCCCATGCAATTTTTTTTTTTTTTTTTTTTTTTTAAATCGGCTTATTAAAAACAAGTGATAGAAGGTGTTTTAAGTAATTTCCGAAATGTTGTATTGTTGTGTCATTTACATTAACATCTTATTTTCAGCTGCACTGTGTACAGTATAAGACATTTTATACTCCATCAATGTAAACCTTTGTTTCTCAAAATTTGTCAAGCATCATGAAAATGCATGACAGCACTGCATTCAAAAACAGTAAAGCAGGTGGTAATAAGAAAAAAACAGCACCAAGTATAGTAACTTTGATTGAATAATGCTCTAATAAGGTCTTAGACTTTGACCAAATAACTGTGTTTGGTGTTAATCATATTGTGGATTAATGTGTTAGCTGATTAATGCTTGGGGTTTTATGCTATGCCCATCTGTTCTGTCTACATTCAGCTAGTCATTTTTGATGATGAGCTACATTTAAAGGATTTAGAGGAAGGAAGTTGACAGGATCCTAAAAAATAGACACACTAAAAAGTAGAGAGTTCCTAAAACTAGGAACAGTTTACCACTTTCCCAGAATTCTATGTAATTTTACCTTTAATGCTAAGCCAAAATTGCTGCATTTAGGGGAAGTGATTGGGCATTTATTGGGGGTAAAATAATTGGACACACTATATATATATATATATATATATATATATATATATATATATATATATATATATATATATATATATATATATATACATATATATATATATATACACACATATACATATACATATATAATATACATATACATATATATATATATATACATATATATATATATATATATATATATATGTGTATATATATATATATATATATATATATATATACATACATACATACACACACACACACACACACACACACACACACACACACACACACACATATACACTGAGTGTACAAAAAATTAGGAACACCTTCCTAATATTGCGTTGCACCCCCTTTTGCCCTCACAACATCTTCAATTTGTCAGGGCATGGATTCTACAAGGTGTCAAAAGCGTTCCACAGGGATGCTGGCCCATGTTGACTCCAATGCTTCACAGTTGTGTCAAGTTGGCTGGTAGTGGATCTTTACTCAGGATAGCTTGTTCCATCTCATTTAATCAGAACCTGGCTTGAGATCTGGTGACTGGGCAGGCCACTGCAGTAAGCTAAATTCACTGTCATGTTTGTGGAACCATCCCTGGACAATCCTAGCCTTGTGGCATGAGGTATTATTCTGCTGAAAAAATCCATTAGCAGATGGATACACTGCTGCCATGAAGGGATGCACTTAATTGGCAATGATGTTCAGATATCCTGTGGCATTCAAATGTTGCTCCACTTTTATCAAGGGGCCCAATGTGTGCCATGAAAACACACCCCACACCATCACCACCAGCCTGCAATGTTGACACGCACCATGATGGATGCATGTACTCATGGTTTTCTCCATACCCTAGTCCCCCCATCAGCGTGAAACAGCAGGAACTTGAGATTCATCAAACCAGGCAATGTTTTTCGAATCCTCCAGTGCCCAGTGTTTTAGTTCCTTAGTCCACTGCAACTGCAGTTTCTTGTGTCTTGCTGAAAGAAGTGGATCCCTGTTAGGTCGTCGGCTGTCATACCCCATTCGTGTCAAGGTATGATGAGTTGTGCATTCCTTTATGGGTCTTTCAGCACCAATGTTGTACTGGACTGTCAATTGACTAACTGTAGCCCGTCTGTTGCTCTGCACAATTCGTGTCAGCCTCCTTTGGCCTCTTTTATCAATGAGCCATTTTTGACCACTGGTTGGATGTCCTTTGGATGGTGGACCATCCTTGATACACACAGGAAACTGTTAAGCGTGAAAACCCCAAATGTAGCTGTTCTTGACACACGCAAACCAACGCACCTAGCGCCTTCTACCATACCCCATTCAAAGGCACTTAAATCTTTTGCCTTGCCCATTTACCCTCTGAATGGCACACACACAATCCATGGCTCAATTGTGTCAAGGCTTAAAAATCTTTCTTGAACCTGTCTCCCCTTCATCTACACTGATTGAAGTGGATTTAACACATTACATCAATAAGGGATCATAGCTTTCACCTGGATTCACCTCATCAGTCTATTTCATAGAAAGAGCAGGTGTTCCTAAAATTTTGTACACTCAGTGTATGTATATACACACATATATAAATAAGTAATATTTTTTTGCATCAGTGTGACAGGATAGCCATGAGGACAGAGACTCTGAGACAGTAAAACTGCAGTTAAAGCGCTGCTGCGCTGTTTTAATCAGCAAAATAAATGTTGCTCTGCTCAGAGCCAAAAATAAAAGGTCAAACAAAAACAAATCTCACACACAATAAACAGATTTCCTCTAGCAGCAGGGCTGGAGCAGAGGTTGCTGCCGGCTCCTCCGACAGCAGGGCTGGTGGTACAGTCTGTTCCTCCGACAGCAGGGGTAGGGCAGGTGGCACTGTCAGCTCCTCCAACAGCAGGGCTCATGGTCAGCATCTCTGCAGGGCTCCCTTCAGCAGTAAATAAAGGGGCTGCTGTACAGCACCAGCTTCACCCCCTTGTCAACCCCCCCAAAAAAATCTGGGGGTTGGGCCTCCCACTCCTCCCTCTCCAGCTTACAGAACTGTAGCTCCTCTCCCTCTGGCTCTTGGGACAGCAGCAATGGCTCCTCCCCTTCATACTGCATGGGGCAGATGGCCACCATGTGCCCATATTCCCCACAGCCAGGGCAAAACTCTTCCACAAGTCTCTTAAAAAAATACAACTCCCAGCTGTCATCTGCATCCTCCTGGGCCAGCTCCATATTCAAATTTTTTTTTTTTTTAAACTACAGTCCCACTCCAAGTCTCTAGGGGGCACAATCCCTCTTCTGACACCATATGTGACAGGATAGCTGGGTGGACAGAGACTCTGAGACAGTAAAACTGCAGTTAAAGCACTGCTGCACTGTTTTAATCAACAAAAATAAATTTTAAAAAAATCAAACAAAACACTGCTCACAGAGCCAAAAATAAAAGGTCAAACAAAAACAAATCTCACACACAGTAAACACTTACAAAATAACTGGCACAAGGGCCAAAACAAAAGTTTAAACAAAACTGTTCAGGCTGGGCAGAGCCTTCATTGAACTTTGTAACACCAAACAAATTTGGCACCACAGTAACACTCACCCCAAAACACCTCCACCAACCAAAGAAATTTCCCCCTTTTTATAGCATGTGGCTGGAGCCTAATTATCATCAATTATTCAATTAGCTCCATCCACATTCTCACATGTATTTTGGCAGGGATAGAAATTAACCCCATCCCTGCCAACCACCACAAAATCACCACACAACAATATTATTATTTACAGACAGGGCCCTGCCCTGCCACAATCAGTTAAACAATATATTATTTATTTGTATGACAAAAAAGTTATCCTTTATGTTAAATAGTTGAATGTAGCTTGTATGTGCTAAATAATAATATTGCAGTGAAATGTATATTTCCGATACATCAAACACATGTGCTTTACTGATTTAGAAAGCAGCGTCCATTTGGTAGTGTTCAGAATTACAGACTTCAATTTGCAGATACATTGTGAATGCTGTGTACAAGCATATTTAACACAGATATGAAGATGATTATATATTAAACAAGCTGTATGAACCTGGAAATATTCCAAATCATAAAGAAAGTGAGATTAAATAGAAAAAAGATACCTTCTCTGTTTTCTCTTTGTTTGTAGTGTTTACATACCTTTATCCAACACTGACCATCTTATAACGCTGCAGTAGGCTAGGGTTTCTAGCATTTATTTATCATGTTGGATGTGTGTCACCCAGCACTGGACACCTATTCTCCAGACTGTATTTTTCATGTTATACTTTACAAAAAATATCTTGGCCTTAAGTTAAAAACCCCTTCCATGCATGACAGTTTAAGGTCTCTGAAAAATGTTGTAAAACAGTAAGTGAAGATAGACAGAGGGAAGGAGACACTCTTTCAAACAAATACTGTGAGGGTATGTTTGTTGAGGCAGAATCACTTGGATCCTTTAAGACCCAACTTGACAAAGTTTTGAGTCCAATCAGATTCTAACTGAGCGAGCTTAGATGGGCTGAACAGCAGTTGATTAACGCTTTATGAAAACAACCTACAGTTTTACATTTTAAAATTACTTTAACAAGACTTTTAATGCTATAAACTGAAAATGAGACATGAAGCTTAATTATAACCATACTGGCACAACCATTAAAAAAAAAACATTTCACAATTAAATGAATACCCAAAAATAACCGTGAAACCTTTTTGATGTGAGTATTCATACTTAATAACATTCTAAGACCTAAACTTTTTTAAAATCTGTACAGCTCTGGTATTTTACTGACTGTAGATTGTAGACTGCTTACCTGTGTGATGCAAAGGACACCTTGGTCATGATAAAAGTGCTATAGCACAAGCTCAAAGTAGCCACAACTGCCACCCAAAATTTGATGGACCCCTTCTTCATGGTTGAATACCTATGACAGATATTATAAACAACAAGAATACATTTCAATTCTTGCCTGAAGGCACACTTGTTCAGAACATTTTCTAATACTTGGCGAACTTGTTATGAGTGGAGGTTTCTGTAGCTGATCAAGATAAATACATTTTATTTTTTCTGGGAGGACTTGAGAGAGTTACAGGATATACAGTACAGTAAGTGAAATGTCTTTGTTGTTGTACATTACTGGGGTCATACTCATACAACACTGCTCTTAAGTTAATGCAATGGAACAGAAGTGCTTAATGCTCAGGCTCCCCCCTCTTCGGCGCTGGACTCTCGGGCTCCCCTCTCTTCGGCGCTGGACACTCGGGCTTCCCCCTCGTGGGCGCTGGACTCTCGGGCTCCCCTCTCTTCGGCGCTGGACACTCGGGCTCCCCCCTCGTGGGTGCTGGACTCTCGGGCTCCCCTCTCTTCGGCACTGGACACTCGGGCTCCCCCCTCGTGGGCACTGGACTCTCGGGCTCCCCTCTCTTCGGCGCTGGACACTAGGGCTCCCCCCTCGTGGGTGCTGGACTCTCGGGCTCCCCCCTCTGGATATCCTCTGCTGATCCCCAGCTGGACCATGAGCTTCAGGCTGATGAAATACATGAAGATATCCAGGTGGCTGTCCCCCAGCAGGTGCCTCCTCTCCATTTTCAGCCACAGGGAGGAGGGAGGGGGGGGGTCCCTCAGCCAGCTCTCATACCACTCCATTTTCTTTTTTTTCTTTACAAAAACCCAATTCGTCCAAAAAAAAGTGTACCCTCAGTACCTGTTCTGGCCTGGGTTTGTAGAGGTGCTGTTGCCAGATCCCACTACTAACACATCGTGTGATAGGATGGTCGAGTGGTGACATCCCCAGATCAGGAAGTTGATACAGTATTACTGCAGGTTGAAGCATTGGGCATGTGTTTATTTATATAAAAAAAAAATCAAAAGGACATACAAAAACACAGCTCACAGATCCAAAATAAACAGTTTGAACAAAAACAAATCACAAAAACAAAACCCTGACACTAAACAAGTATTGTGCTGGTTGTAGCAAATATTAAATATTATTCTCTCGTTCACATTTCTCGTCTCTGAAAACCCACCACAAACACAGACAACGACAAGCTTATATATACATGGTCATCTCCGAATTAGCAATCATTAAATCAATTCGAAGATGGACACATTATGCACGGGAGTTTTAATATGCGTAGCCAATAGCCAATTTGTCAACAAATCATTAACTGCTGACCACACATTCTCACAGGATATCGTCTGGTATTAAACTATACAATAGCACAATCAAACCATTATTTTTCAAATCATAACACAATCCATTTATCAGCAAGGTTCTGCCCTGCCACATATTTACACACTGGCTCTGCCTTGCTACATACCCTGATTAGTGTGGAATGACAAAGTCATATTAAAAAATGTCCCAGCCTACACTTTTTTGAAAAAAACAAAACAACCATATGAAATAAATCTTATGGTACTTTTTTTGCAGGATATGACTGTGGCAGAGCAGAGCTCTGCCCTTTAGAAATTGGCAGTTACGGGGTTAAATTCCCCTACCTGCCTGGGTTTATTGTGTTCAGGTGGCTGGGGTTGATTAGTTAATTAGAGTAATTAACGATCAATCAGCACCCAGCCACCTGACATAAAAGGAGGCCTCAACATCCCATTAGGGAGAAGAGGGAGCTGAGGAAGCAAGCTGGTTTTTTGTATTTTCTGTTCCAGTGAAGGCATTGCCCAGCCTGGAAACCTTTATTTTTGTAAGTCTTGTTCTGTGTCTTTCTATTTGTGCTTAAATACTTTTGTTTTGGCCCTTGTGCCCTTTTATTTTGTGGTTATTTATAATAAAAACATTACTTTTTTTGAACTGCAGTCAGTGTCAGAAGAGGGATATAGAGCCTCCAGGAGGCTCAGAGCAGGGTTGCAGGGTTTTTCTTTTTTTTTTTTTTTGAATTTTTGGGACAATTATTTATTTATTTATTTATTTTTAAGAAAGAAATAAATTAAAAAAAATAAAATAAAAATGGAAGGCTGGAGAGATGGCTGCCAGGACCTGGAGGAGTTCTTCGGTGGTCTAGAGGACTAAGGCTGGTGCCTTGCCTGTGGGGAGTTCGGGCACCCAGTGGTGCGTTGCCCCTACCAAGAGGAAGAGGAGGAACTGGCCCAGGAGAGTTAGGTGAGGAGGAGGCAGAGAAAGGGGAAGAGGAAGGCAAAGCGTCCACCGCCCAAGTCTCCACCAGCAGAGGAAGAATACCTGCTGGTTTTGCCTCCAGATCCAGAGGGAGAGGAGCAGTTTCCAGCGCCAGAGGAAGAGCAGCTGTTGCCACTGACTCCAGCGCCAGAGAGGGAGGTTTTTTGAAGAGCCTCGCGCCGGAGTTGTGCCCCGGCTGTGGGGCATATGGACACATGGTGGCTATCTGCCCCACGCAGTATGAGGGGGAGGAGCCGCCGCCCCGAGAGCCAGAGAGGGAGGAGCCACTGTCCCGAGAGCCAGAGAGGGAGGAGCTGCCCTCCCCAGAGCCAGAGAGGGAGGAGCCATGGACCAGGGAGCCAGAAGGGGACAAGGCTGATGCCCTACAGCAGCCTCTACATGTGCTGCTGAGAGGAGCCCAGCGGAGGCGCACCTGATCGTTACGGCAGGTACCAGCCCTGCCTCAGAGGCCACTAGAATGGCCACAGCCCCCACCGCTGGTGGTGGGGGGGCTGCAGCCGTTGCCGCCGGAGGAGCTGGAACTGCCTTCACTGGCCGAGAGTGAGGAGGAAGTCTGGCCTCTGCCACCCTGGCCAGAGGTTCCTGCACTGTTGGCCACGCTTGCACCGCCCAAGGATGTCTGCCTTGCACTCCCGGGGATGCCATGTCCACTCTGCTCAGGGATGCCACATTTGGATTGCCTTGGGTTGCCTGCTGCTCCGCATCGCCTGGGGCTGCTGGCGTCTCCTTTTTGTCTACTAGGGTTGCTTAGGGTCTGCTGCCACCGTTGTCCCCGCCTCAGCCACCAGAGGGAGACAGGCCCTTGTTCCCGGAGGGTCCAGAGCCACTAAAGGGTCCAACGCCACCAGAGGGTCTGACCCTGCTAGGGGGACCCACACTGTCCCAGGAGGCCACACCCACACTGTCCAGGGGTGCTGCCTGCCCGCCAACTTTGCATCTGCTGGAGGGTCCAGGTCCCATGACAGCATCGCCATACTTCCTTGGAGATCCGGGGCCCCCTCAACCAAAGAAGGCTTGGGAGCTCCGACATCAACCTCGCCCACCATCGCCCACCGAAACAGCCCACCCAAGGGACATAATTGGCCTCTTGGGGGAGGGGGGGGGGGTTGGCCGATTTGCGGCCTGTGTACTTTGTACACAGGGGGAGGTGTGTGTCGGAGCCCTTTAGAAATTGCCAGGGATGGGGTTAAATTCCCCTACCTGCCTGGGTTTATTGTGTTCAGGTGGCTGGGGTTGATTAGTTAATTAAAGTAATTAACGATCAATCAGCACCCAGCCACCTGACATAAAAGGAGACCTCAGCTTCCCATTAGGGAGAGTAGGGAGCTGAGGAAGCAAGCTGGTGTTTGTGCTTGCTGGTTTTTTGGTTTGCTGTTTTGTGCGTTTTTTTTTGTATTTTCTGTTCCAGTGAAGGCATCGCCCAGCCTGGAAACCTTTATTTTTGTAAGTCTTGTTCTGTGTTTTTCTATTTATGCTTAAATACCTTTGTTTTGGCCCTTGTGCCCTTTTATTTTGTGGTTATTTATAATAAAAACATATTTTTTTTTGAACTGCAGTCTGTCTCTGGGCCTCTATCCACTCGCCAGCCTGTCGCAATGACTCATACAATTTATATTGAGAAACTTCAGCTTCAATCATTTCAAAAACTCAACAAAAACAGACTTCTCACTTTGATAGGCACTCTGTATTCACTCAATTTTAGAGAATTCCCCTTTGTGTTTTTAAAACAGTGCAACATTTTGAATTTAGAATTGATTTTAAAATTTTAATGCTGACATATAAGGTTCTTCATGGGCTAGCTCCGACTTATCTATCAGATCTGTTATCTTTTTACACTCCCACTTGCAACCTCCACTCTGCTGATCTCAGACTGCTGTGTGCCTGCACTCTATGGGCAACAGGGCTTTCTGTTGCTATGCCCCCCAAATTATGGAACTCTATTCCACTAGAGATCAGGGTGTTTTTATTATGTTTATGATTGTTTTATTTCCTTGTGCTTTCTTATGCATATTCTGTTTATTTATTGCTGTACTATTAATTGTGAAGCATGCTGAGATGACTGCTTTTAAGGGTGTTATACAAAATAAAGTTATTATTATTATTTAGGTATTGAAAACAATAACATTTCTACATGTCTTTCACCCTTAGACATTAAAAGCTTAGAGGAGTTAATTATGGACTAAATTACTACTGCTTCATTACATACATTAACAAACATTCTGTATCTGAGAATTAATTGATTCTGTTTTAAACACCCAGCTAGGCATTTCGGCTATACAACTGTATTAAATTCTATGAATGCACATCTGCACCATTTTGTGACTCATGCGGTGTGAAGCTACTAGTTTATAAGTGTGGTTTGAAGCACACAGCACAGAGGTATAACTTCATAACCACAAACAATACAAGTCCCAGCTAGCCTTCTCTTTTGGTGACTACTGTAAGCAACCTGCATTACATGGATGATACTTGGTGTTTCGGACCAGTAGACTTTCAGATTAGATTACATAATACGTCCTAGAAGTGATATTGACAGAAAGAAAAATGTATGTCATGGTTTTTCATGAATTATTTTGTTTGTGCCACAAAAAAACACAGTTCACTTAGAAATCCTACATTCAAATGCAGCCATCAATATTTGATCTATTTTATACACAAATATATTTTGTACACAAACTATACAGCCAACATACAGTGTTCCCAATCTTATTCACATGAAATGACATTGGAGTGGAGCAAGGGAGGCTGATCAGCCCTTATTGTATGTCAATGTCTTCTTTCACATATTCTTGCTTTTCATTAATTCCTCTTCTCAAGTTCTGCAAATCAGGTGCGTCGACTCATACAAAAGCTTACAAATGATGTCAGAATGTCTTCATCTTTGTTTTCTTTATTCATTGATTATGGAGGTTAAAGGTAAAGAGAGAGAGAGAGCGAGCAGAATGGAAATTAGCTTTTCAGAACCCAAAATTCAGGACGCACACTGAATATAGCTGAATACAAATCAAAACAGTTCTAAATAACCCCAGCCTTGATGTTAAATTTATATAATTTGGATTATAATTACAATAACTAAACAAGTCGGCCACGGTTGTAATTTTATGTCGTGATAAAATAGATCAGCCTGACCTGTACAAAGGTAGTTTGAACAATAGTTCATTGAGGGATAAGGTACCACAAATAGAAGCAGCAGCAACATGTAGCTTTGTCTTAGATATAGCTATATGCTATACTTTAAACTGAAGTACAGTATGTCATTTAAACCAAAAAAAATGATAATTTCTGCAACATAACAAGTAAAATGTGTTCATTCTATAGAATGATGCCAAACTTTTTGGCCATAGCTGTAGCCCATTTAAATTAACATTTGAGAAAGCATTTTAGAAAATCTCAATCCAAGCAATAAACTGAACAAATTTAGAGCATTCAGTATATTAGAAGCACAAGTCCTCTCTGTTACTTGAACACTAGTTTGCAAAAAAAAAAGAAATACTGTTTTATCTGCAGTTCAACAATTGCTCAGACCAGGATTTGCAAGCTACCGATTACTGTATTGAGTTTTGATCAAATGAAAAGATTGTTCTTCTGCTTACTGATTCTGAAAATGTAAGCAACTTCTGGTTCCTTTGTACAAATGCTCTGCCACCTTTAAAGAGTGGATTGCAATAAATGTGTGCTGCTTTGTTTACTGGTTGTGCTGCTAGTTTTTATTTAGTTTTTTTTTTTCCTCAAATGCAAAACCTAAAGATCCCACTATTGTTGAAATAATTGTAAAAGTCACGCTGTACTTACATTTTAGGACTCTATTCCATGACTGAAAACTGTTTTCCTGTACATTGCACCCAAGACTCAAATCTGCATGCAACGACTGTATCAGACCAATGAGAAAAAAAGCCACATAAAGCTACATAAAGTATGCATGAAAGTGCTAAATCAGAGACTAGGGTGTGTGAGCTATGCATCAGCAGCAGAGTCACTTACAACAAAGTATCACCTGACAGAAGTCAGATGGTGTAGAGGTTGTTTTGGGTTTCTAATATCAGGAGGTACTACAGCATGGTCTAAACCCAATGTAAATGCAATGATTTTCCATTATTTGTATTCTAATTTGTTGTTGTCCTGAAGGACTAAGGTACTGCTAAAGAGTATTTGTTCAAAGTATCTTTACAGGTACAGTATACTGTAAGATGGCAAGGAGAAGGTCAGATTCCTCCCTGCCTAAAAACATGTGAAAAAGCACACTTTGTTTAATTGAATTGCTTTTGTTTAATTTGTCTGTTTACTTGTATTATTTGTGTTTATTGTTTTATTGTTAATTATCCCCTGCACCTGGCTATCATGTAAATTAGAGCCAGGTGCAGGGTATTTAAAGAAAGCAGCCAGTTTGCTCAGGATGGTGTGGCTGTAGAGTAAGGAGTTCAAGGTGTTATGGTGAAGTAAAAACCTATGTTTGGTTTTTATAAAAATCTGTTAGTGTTTATTTTCATGTTATATGTCAGGTAAACAGCTTAGCTGTCCTGCGCGTCAGTCAGGGACCTGCATATGTTTAGTGAGTGCTCTGAGGGAGCTAGGTGTTTGTTTGTTTTTGTTTGATTTATTTTTAGAATAAAAGTGCGTGAAAGCGTAATAAAAATCAAGTTTTTATTTCTGGGTCACATTCTTAAAGGGGCACAAACCCGAATAACGGCCAATCTGTTTACAACACTTACAGTACTTTAGCATCCCAGGGGGTGTATGGAGACTGAATGTCCATCGGTCTGTCTGCCTGCACTGTATATCACATTTATCATTTATCCAGAAAATCCCTTATCCAGTTCTGTAGAAACGTGCTACTGTAAAGACAGCGGCTTCTTACAACTTATTGTAGTACAGTAGGAATAATGTGGGTGTATATGGTGCCACGTCTGTGTCTTTCCCAGTATTAGTCCTATCTTCATACACTTCAGACCTTAAGCATTAGTACGGAATGCTCCAGATGGGTACAGTGGTGTTCACAGTGGTGGGGCTTCTTACTGTACATACCTTTAAAAGGCAATTTTTAAACAATGCAGTTTCTCTGTGTTATTTGACCAGAGGTTTTTTGTAAATTATCCCGTCAGATGTTTGGTTAATTGTATTAACAAGCACTCCGTATTTAAGCATTTAAGCCCTGTTCACACCTGTGTATGTAGAATATGCTGGTACAAAAACCCTTTCTGTCCTAACTCACTTTTCAATATCGGTATAGTACTGATACAGTTGCAATATACCTGTCCAAATTTATGTATGTTTAAATCGACCGTGTTTGGGTTCTGAACTCATTTCCATGACGACTGCTGTCATATCTGTTAGCAAAGAATCTGTTTGGTAATATAGCATTTTGCCATCCTGTCCATGTACAGTATTTTGTTTTAGTGTTCAATCATATTTAAAAGATGAGCAGACACAAAAGGGTGAGACTAACAAATGCAAAAACAATTAGCCGTCTTTGCGAAGACAACAGGCTTGCATCACGACTTTGGGAATGCATGTTTTTTTCCCTCACAAGGAATTTTATTTTAGAGCAGCACTGCTCTGCAGTACACTTTTCCTCATAGTCATCTTCACTAATTTTGTGGAGAATTTGTCACTTATTTGGCATTTTTTGGTGTAGCCATGATAAAAGGTACTGCTCACCGTAAAATGTAAAGCTGTTTAAAGTATTTAAACTGTAAAGAAAGACGTGAGGCGTGCTTTAGAATATTGACTTAACTTTGTTGATAGCATGTCTTTTTACCTGTCCACACTTAAGCTGTTCCGAGTCGTATCGAAACAGTACCGGTACGAAACCTGCTCTTTGAGTTTTGTACCAATAAGAACATCAGTCTGGACAGATGTTTCGGTACGGTTCTGCAACGATACCAGTATAAAAATGTTAGTGTGAATAGGACAGTAGTCTACTTGTTAGGTACTTTAGTTAGAAATTCCAATAAATTGCTGCACCAACCTTATGAGAATTGTACCCATTGTGCCTTAACTCCTTAAGTGTGTGGGTTACATCATGTCAATCGACCTCTGTCGTGCCTTAATGCTTCATTAAACTACTGGAATCGTTTGTTGTAAATTACATGATGGTTATCAAAAGCGTATAAATGATATTCAGAATCGGCCAAGAGGATTTTTTGTTTAGTTTTTTTTAATTATTTTTACTGTGTAAAATATAAAAGTTTCTCAAATTCAAAAAAGGCTTTATTGGCATAACAATTAACCCCACCCTTCTCAAGGTTGTGTAACTTCCTTCATTCCAATTAATTCCAGTTAGCTTCAGCATAAGGTGGTTCAACAAGTTCCACTGCTTGGTGGTACACAGTGAAGTAGGCTGCACGGCTACCAAACAAAGTTGTCAACTGACATCACCTCACATTTTTTTTTTAACATGATGTCATTCAGCACTGTTTCAAGTCACTTCAAATGAACAGCCAAAACTAAAATGTTAGATTGCCGTAAAGTATACTGCCTGCTAACAAGCAAGCTTTTGCTCGAAAGAACCAACTTCCCAACATTTTGGTATTTTTAACATGCATCTGTCATGGTGGTTGATGCCATTGAACTACACTCACGTATTATTTAAGGCCAGGACCAAATCAAAACTAGTAGTACTGGACACATATCAAAACAATGTTTGGAAACAATGTTTGGCTCTAACGTAGTTACCACCTTCACAACTATACTGAGAACATTGTGCAATTCTCCTGACATTTTTTTTTGTCGCCAGCATTTACTGGTGAATGAAACAGTGCATTGACTCACATTCTGGGGCAACTTCTTTCACTTTAGCCACAACACCAGAATTATGTCCGATCATTGCTACTGTGCTATCTGTGCAGATTCCCACACAACATTTCCAATCGAGACCATGGCCAGTCACATATTCATTGAGAGCCTTAAACACTTCAGCGCTTGTAGTTTGGTTGGGGAGTTCGAGAGCACATAGCAATTCTTAAGTAAAATCACCCTTGTGTTCAAAACGTACATACACCAATAAAATTGCTAAGCCGGTAATGCCAGTTGATTCGTTGAATTGTATTGAAAAATATTTTACATTTTTCAATCTATCTATGAGTTGATCTTCCATGTCTTGAGAAATGTCATCAATTCTCCGTGCCACTGTATTATTTGAAAGTGGTACACAACTCACCCTTTTGGCTGCAGTTTCGCCCAGCACTTCCTGACAGATGTCTTTAACAGATGGCATTATCAACTCCTCACCTATTGTGAATGGCTTTTTGGTCTTTGCAATACGAAGTGAGACCAAGTATGATGCTTTCAATGCAGTTTCACTTATATTTGCAGATCGCATTAATTGTTGCTGTCCCTTTAATTCATCATGCTTTCTTTAAAATAACTCTGTTGGCTTGGATTCTAATTCAGCATGTTTAGATTTTAAGTGTCGAATTAGTATGGATGGCTTCATTGCATCACTACTAAGTATGTCACCACATACAACAAACTGAGGTTTGGGTGACTGTTCGCCACATGAAATAAATCCAAACTTAAAGTACGAAACATTGTATTTTCTATTGAAGCCTGATCTCTTTTTCTTTGCTGTTGTCGCAACTCCCTCCTCGTGTTGAGCTTCTTCATTTTGTTCATTAACTTCACACTCGTGTTTACGTTTTTCACTGCTGTTGTCCAATCCTGTTTTTTCTGTCTTTTTGTTGAAAAATGTGTCCAAAGAATCTTGCTTCAACATTATTTGAATAGGTCAACCTCTGAAGAGCAGCACACAGCATTAAAATCTTACTTTGCGAAACAGAGATTAGATAAATCTAATAATATTGCAGAGTAACCTTACTGCATAATAGGCCGTCGTTATGTTACATTTTCATTTTATGCGTAACACTATAACGCAAATGACTATTCGTAAGTATTGTTATTATCAGAGATCTGTGGAGTAAGGATAAATACACTGTTAATTTCCCTACTGTACTTGATAATAGTGAAATTTGTAACATTGAGATTATACTTTATACTTGAAATAAATAGCCTGCAAAGACAGGTGAGTGTGGTTTAACTTAGGTCATTTGTGGTATGTTCATCTACTGTAAGGTGTTTAACTATTGCTTCATTTACTTTATTTCCTATGTAGCCCTTGGTACTTTGGTTTCTTGGTGCTCATTGCACAAGGCTCATGGTGCCCAGCACTACAGTTTCAGTGCCACACGGTACACGGTGAACATAGTGCTCTCGGTACTTGGTGCTCACGGTGCTCTGTACGGATGGTGCATATGGTGCTCAGTGCTGATTGTGACAGCGTTAGTGCAAGAACGGTACTCGATGCACATGGTGCTCAGTGCTCACGGTGCTCGGTACACACAGTGCTCGGTGCCAACCGCTACAGCGCTAGTGCATGAACGCACGGTGCCACAGTATAAATCGGTGCTTCCATGCACATGCACGGAGATGGCCTGCAGTGCGACTTTTCAGCCCCGGATAAGGGAGAACAGGTTGGAGAGAACGAGTCCTTGGTGGCCTGACCATCAGCGGCTCTTGGAGCACGGAGCCCTTCCTCCGTGAACTGTTCCAGGGTCCCCTGCTGACATCCCCAACAAGAAGGACCCCATAGTCACTCCCCATCTCCGCAGGCGAGAAGGGGGAAGCGTTCAAAGAAGGCAAGGAATATTACAGACCTCAAAGCCCAGATGGCCCAGTTCCTGGAGGCACAAACAGGCACCTGCAGCTCCTGCCGCAGTCCCAACTCCAATGCAGCGTCAACTGCCATACCTTCTCTCCCCCAGGAGAAATCCGGGTGAGTGGGAAGAGGTGTACCAGCTGGTACGAGAGGACACGCTTTCTGTAGCGGCCTCTGGGGATGGGGCCCTCCTTCTCCTCTGACATGCGGGAAGGAGGGGAGCTTGAACCCCCTGCTGAGGAAGAACCTTTGAGGTAATCTCAGAAGCCAGCACTCCTCCGCTGTTAAACCCAGTGTCCGCACTGATGGGTTGCGCTGCTACTTTCCTGCAGATGCCCTGGATGCCAGCGGTAGAACCACGCCGGTCTGTGTTCTGGACGCAGGTGATGGCTCCACGCCCTCAAAGGTTCCAGGCCTTCCCGGACTTTGTCCGGCTTCCGCTCCTAGCGTGCTGAAACAGGTCGCACCGCTTGCCTCTCTGGAATGTGCGGAAAAGCTGGGCCTAGCAGGATTCCCCCCCAGTAGACTTCACTCCGGTTAAGGCCCCGACGGTGGGTGGGTTGGCCAGAGACACGGCAGCCTTACGCTGGTGGAGGACGACCTCTCACCTGCACGAGGATGTACATGTGGGAATGGTTTTCAACCGCCAAATGATGATGACAGATTTCTCCAGCTTGGGTTGGGGGGGGCAGTCTGGGAAGGCAGAGGAGTAAACATGCTAGAGCTTCATGTGTTGGTTCGGACAGACAACACAACAGTCGTGGAGTATGTCAACCACCAGGGTGGCCTACGGTCCCGGAGATTGCATCACATTGCCTTTAGGCTGCTGATGTGGGCTCAGAGCAACTTGCTGTCCCTCCAGGCGATGCACATTTCTGGAGCGGTGACCTGGGCAGCGGACCTCCTCTCCAAGGGGGGGTCCCCTTGCGTCAGAGTGGCGACTCTGCAGGTCGATCTCATCACTTTGGCAGAGATGACTCACTGCCTCCTGTGGTACTCCCTCCACATTATGATGGTGCTGGTTTGCCCCCACCTGGGAGGGTAGCCGCATACTCCATTAGAGGGTTGGCTACATCTTGGGCCCTCTTCAGAGGGGCCTCGCTGTCCGATATTTGCACTGTGGCTGGCTGGGCTATGCCGCTTACTTTATCCAGGTTCTACCTCCTTAATGTGGTAGATCCTGCCATGCCTTCGTTAGACACGAGGATCCCTGAGGGTGTAAACTCACACCATTAACACTTGGGTTATGCGGTCCTGATGCGTCCCTGTGGCAAAGAGGCTGGTGAATGGGGAACAGGTGTAGAGGTGATGCAGTGCAGGAGTGAAAGGCAGACAATTGTAATCCTTTTAGAAAGTGCTTTTTATTTGTATTCCAGGTCTGGTGACCGTTTAAATAATAAATCCCTGGCAATACACAACCATGTATAAAACACGGGGATAACAAAACAGGGCACAGTCCCGAACAGAAAACAAATACATGGTCACCAGTCCTGGGTGAGTGCAGACGTGCTTGTGGTGAGTGAAGACACGATATTTCGTGACGGTTCTGTGCAGTGGTGATCCGGATCGTGCTGACCCTAGGCGACAGCTCCGGATTTGTGAGTTAACTGTCTGGTGGTGCAAAACACAGACAATTATGAGACAGACACAAAACACAAAACACAATACACAACACGTCGCTTTTTTCTCTTAATGAGAGCTCCTCTCTCAGTCCTTCTCTCTGCTGAGCTTTTACCCAAACGAAGGAAAAGATCAGCGTTACCCTGGCCCCTATATGTAATCCCGCATGACATCTTGGTAAACGGTTGCAGCTGCCTTATTGCTTGCAGCTGCCCCTCGTTTACCTTTCAGGTCAGTACGGTCTTACAACAGAGTCTCGCTTCTTTCCAGGCTGACCGACTTCCCGGTCCAGGAAATGAACTGTCATGCCAGCCCTTCCAGATACTTCTCCTCTCGTTCTTTAGCGCCCTCACAGGTTGGGAGGGAGATTTATCACCAGAACTCATTATCTTTCTGTCACAGTCCCTCAATTGCTGCCATTCCTTCTCCCTCGCAATGGTTCTGGAATACATTATCCCATACATAATGTTGTTGGTGGTCGTCTTCTAATTTTAAAGTGAACGTTAGATTACTTACTGTAACCCTGGTTCCCTTAAAGAGAAGGCCTAACGTTTTAGCTTGGTGATAGCCAATTGGCTCCTATGGTAGGGACAGTAAAGCAATTTTTTCCCTTGATCTGAAGTTCCCTTCCCTGCACAGACAACGTGTCAAAAGTTTTTTTTTTTTTTTTTTTTTTCCTAAATGCACTCAGCGCTTTCTAAAATTGCAATATTGCAGTATTTCACTGTGGTATTTTGGTAAATTTGAATTATGATGGAAAGTCTGTAGCCTAATTGACCACTTGTATATTTTAACAATGTGTTGTTGCTTCTTTTTAACCGTGCTCTCCAATAAAAATTCCCAAGCATGTTAAAATTTCTGGAATTTTCAAATCATGTAGAGTAATGAGTCCGGAGAAGAACCTGTTTACATGGAGTAGTCTGCCTCTGGCTCTCGAGCATTATCATTGACTTCTTCAAGTGCTATGCCCCCACCAATCAAAAAGTCAATGACTTCTCAACACACACTGACGTCTTACTTTGTAAAGGCTCCTTATTCTGGCGAGTACTGGTTTGTTTTTGAATACTTGTGTTCTTTATGATTCATAATAAAGTCAATCAGTTTCTTTGATTTTTTTCTTTATCATTAATTAGTTGTTTCTGCTTGTTTTCAGCCACCAGTCTTCCCAAATAAATGTTACATAAAAAACTGGTTGAACCAATTGTGAAAGATATTCAGCCATTTTCCATTGTTGAAGATGCTGGCTTCAGAGGTTTTGTTCAAGCTTTGGACCCAAGGTAGTAACTTCCATCCAAACACATAGTTGTGAGACTTATAGAAGGACAATACCAGGAAACCAAACAGCCCTGATGAAGGAGTTGGAGGTATATACTGTTCATGTCATTCAATATTTATGTTTTGTTATAATGAATATTATATGTTTTTGTATATTTTTATTTTTTGTAGGAAGCATCCCATATTTCACTCACCACAGATATGAGGACTTCAGTTAATATAGAATCATACCTGGCTCTAACATGCCATTATATTTCTCCAGATGACCAGTTGATGACTAAACTACTGAATGTTCACAGGTATTATTTAATTTCTTTTTTAACTTCTAAAGATACTTTTCAATTTTTGTCTTATTAGGCACAGTGAATGAATCCGAATCAACAATCTCCTTCTCGACTTTTGAGAGCACTGTACAACAGGAACTGTGTGCCTTGTACTGAATGGTTGGGTAGTTCATTCCGGGGGCAGTCGAAAGCAGGCCATTCAGGAAGGGGGCAGTGTCACGGTACCAGCAGTCATCGCCCTAGTACGGTAAGGGAAGTTTCAGTCTTGAATTGGAGGAGACGTGACTGAACTAGCTATCAGAGGGGGCGGGGCTGAGGGTACTTTAGGGGGACGTTGGTGTCGTAATTGGTTCCTTTGTTGTGGTTGATGGGAGGAAAAGAGGACTGTTCGAAACGTGAGTGAAGTGTTGGTTTGTCTAAACATATGTGTTTGTCTTTGCCAGATTGTTAAACACGGATCTGACCTGCACTTAGACCAGCATCACTGTTTCCAGCACTGCACCTGCACTAAGAGCATGCACTGTCTGGAGACGTGTCTGTGTTTGTGTTTTGTCTGTATTTTGCTATTATTATTTCAGGACTGCAACCCATTGTTTTGACGCTGGCAAAACCCATTGTTGGGTACAGCCAGCTTTGTTATTTAAACCGGTCAAGGAGACTACTGAAGAAAATTAAAGAACTTGAACCATGAACTTTGTGTCTGTCCTTGTCTGGAGCACCTGCATCACCCTTTCACTACACACTGCAACCCACATGTTCACAGACACTTATTAAAATTCACCAAAACAATTACATTACAAGATTCATCAAACAATCAACATTACAAGATATAACAAGTCATTTTTAACAATAAAATGCTCTTGTGGATTCACAGTAACATTCTCCACCGGGACATCATTAATGGAGACCACTCTTTCATGAATGTTTATCAAGGTGGGATCCTGAGCTTGTTCCCGCCCCAAATTTCCAGTTGCAGATGAAAAGGTATCACATCAAGAGTCTGAACCATTGTCATGCAATTTAACAACACTTTTCCCAGTTTCGTCTATAATTTAATTAGCTGAACACTGGGTGCTTACACCTTTACTAACTTTTCACATTTTCCCCCAACCAACCAGAAACGTGTTGAGAACCCTTGCATTTCTCTAAACGTCCTTCTCGACGTGATTTGTATCTTTTATTGGGCCATGGCCCTTCAAATAATGTTGCGTCAGTAAATGGAAAGAATGACACCAAACTCTCAGTAGTAGTATTGCCTACCATTCCTTTTTCAACTGGGGTAGCCAATTTCCCCTTTACTTGCACCAGTTCTTTGTAGTCTGGATAATCTCTTCCAAGAATCACTCGATGAGGCAACTGGTGAACCTCCCCCACTCTTATTTTATAACAGTGCCCTCAAATGAGATGTTGATTAGATAGGTTGGGTAATGCTTAACATCCCCATGTATACAAGTTCTCCCTATCATGAGATTATTATTCAATTGGTGGGTAACAATTGCTGCTACCAGAGTCATTGAGCTGCCAGTATCAATGAGAGCAATCACCTACTTTCCATTTACTTCCACTTCTGCTAAATAGGGAAGTTTGCCATCTGTCTTCCCTGGTACAACTATACTTCCGCAGAAGTGACACCCCATATTACATTGCATAGGCTCCTCTGTATGTGGACAATACTTAACAATGTGCCCCATGTTATTACATTTATATAAGGAGTAGTCAGTTTCCTCCCTTCTATTAATTAACCCCTGACCAGATCCCTGCACATGTCCCTTCACGACAGTAAGCCACTCTTCATTCCCTTTTAAGGGCTTACCCGTCTTGAAGTGAACATGCTGTTTTCCTCCCACTGGGCTCTGCGCTGAGGGTTTGGGACCAGGTGTGGTGGTGGTTGTGCACACCAACTCTTCGGGCCGCTAGTTGGCACTCTACTAATGAGATAAACTCATCTAGTGTAGAGGGGTCTCCCTGACCTACCCACTTTCTCATTGGTGCAGGTAAGGTATGGCGATATCGATCCATCACCAGCGACGGCTCCTCCCCTTCCGGCTCCTGGGACGGCAGCGATAGCTCCTCCCCTTCCGGCTCTTGGGATGGCAGCGACGGCTCCTCCCCTTCCGGCTCTTGGGACAGCAGCGACGGCTCCTCCTCCTCGTACTGCGTGGGGCAGATGGCCACCGTGAGCTTTATGTATAATGACCATCAAAAGAAACCTATTTATATTAGAGCAACAAAAGAAACTTATTACTTATATTTGAGCATCAAAAGAAACGTGTCACTTATATTTGAACAAAATTCACTAGATATGATCAAAAAATGACAAATTATTTTTTAGAGCAGGTGCAGTGACTTTTTATTGTGCTACTTAACAACTGACATCACAAAGATATGCTGCAAAATGACTTGTCCATAACTAAGTTTATTTGTGATTTATACCTTATAAACAATAGGGCTCAAATAATGCCCTGATGCATGTGATGCCACCGACTCCATAACATTATGAAACCTTAAAATTTGGCAGTGAAGGGTTTATGTGAAAAAATTCTGTTACTCCGAATAATTTGGTGTGATTTCAGTGATCTGTACACGTGACTCTGTTGCACAGCCTGTCTTGCAGAATGCTATTCAGTTACATGGTGAATATGAGGTCAAGACAAGCCTTAATCTGTTTACCTCTGACACTGACAAATCCAGGAACTTTTCAGATAGACTATGGATTACATCAGGTGGAACGCCACGCCTCTTCAGTGACAATTCGACATTCTGTCTTGATTATACTGACAGACAGCGTGGTGAAAATTTCTTGACGCATCAAGTTGCAGAACACAATACAAAAAAAAAAAAAAAAGGAGGTGGCTCTGTCATGACTTGAATAGGAAGTAATTGAAAGGATAAATTGGCCAGTGAGATATTCTAATCTGAACCCCGTTGAGCATGTTTGGGACATGCTAAAGAGAGCTATAGCAGCCTGTCCAGTGTAACCAAAGTACCCTGTAGGTGCTCCAGGACGCCCTTATCCAAAAATAGGCCCAGCTCCAACAACAATGTGTACAGTATATGATTAGTGGGATGTGTAGGCATTGTTAAAGTGGCATACTGTCTCATGGCAGACATAAAAGTTAATGATCATGTGAAAAAACACAGGCAATGACTCTTTATTATCTTTATTTTATTATGCATTTACTCCCCCCCCCCCAATGAAATAACACTATTTAAATTTGACTGCAAAATAGTGTAGAAGTACCAATTTTTTTTGGGGGGGGGGGGGGGGGTGGGTTGGCTATGTAACTTTGGTATGCCCTTAGTGGACTTTATTTGCAATTCTAATTTGCCTATTTGTTCTGGTAACATCTGTACTCATCGTGTTTCTAGAAAACATATCATTCTGTGACGTTCTACTTTGCCAAGTGCACAGTCCTATTATAACTGAATCACCAGATAATATGGGTAGGGGAACTTCCTGCAAAAAATTGAAGATTGTTACTTTTAAACAACAAACTGTCTTTTAGTTCTTCACAAACAAAATATAACCCTTGAATTACATAAACTCAAATGTTTTCCTACAAAGTTTGGACTTTACTGTGGTAAAACACTAAGAAACTAAGGGGTAGGTGTACTAAGATGGGTCAGTAATAGCGCAAACATACTGCAATTTGCATTATCATTCTGACAATTCACAAAGTGCACATTTTGTCACCTGTACTAAGAAAAATATGTTAATGAAGACAGCCGCAATATACTAATAAATATTATTTGTGTCATCTTAGTGAGATCTCTAGCAAGATTTGTGCAACATTTTTTCAAATAAATTAGTGGGAGTTGAGCTGAGGTTTGCTGCAGAAGAGGGTGCCCGAAGGATAACGTCTATACCTGCAAGGGGGCAAGAATCAAAATAACATTGTTTTTGTTAAATATAAACAGCATCTGTACAATGCATTCTGTTCCGTCTTCATTTGATCTATTTTAATACTGTTATGCATATAAAAAATGAAAGACAGTTTAATCCCATCAGATTCTATAGTGGGGCCCCAACCTTCTTCCCCAAAAAGCTTTTCATAATTATACAGTAGCCCCTCGCTAAACTGGACATTTTTGTCCAACCTAAGGAGGTGCCTGGGTTTAGAAACAATGCAATAAAATCGCACTCATACATTTACTGTTCTCAAAGTATTTTAAGCATAAATCATTGCACTGAAATAACACTGTGTTTTGGGTATGCTACACATTACATTATGTAAAAATATAAATCTGTACAGTAGGCCTATATAGTATACATTACAGTAGTAAAATCAAATGAATACCTAGCACACTTTTTTGTAGTTTAGTAACACAAAATAAATCATGCTGCTGCACTGTACACATTGGTATACAATACAAATAAAAGATTATTTTAAATTGACACTAAACGATTTTACGTTTTTTTATTTTATTTGTATTATTATTATTTTTAACTTGGTCTACTTAGTAGCCTAGACAATTAACACACAATAGATGACCCTCCTATACAGATTCTCAGAATGAGCTGGAGGGGTTAGTAGCACATGTGTGCAGTCTGTTTCTCCCAACATGCTGGGAAACCAGAAATGTCATAGAAATTTTTTTTCAAGGCTTGTAAGTACACCCTGACTTTAGTGAAAATTGGGTACTTCGTGTTCGCCTGAAAAATACATTGAGCACAATTGGCAAAACACGAGATAAAGCGGACTGGGAAACGCTATCAACAATTGTGATTATTTAAAACATTTCAAAAGTTATTAACAAATTGATGCAAGTGTAAGTGTCGCAATTGCCCAAAGCTTTAGTACATCTCATTACAATATTTTTGATCCATCATTTGCATCTCCACCCTGTTTTTGCAAATTTCCCAGAATGACATATTCATTTAAGGCTAAAGTGCAAAGTTATTTGCTGTACACTGAGCAAACTTTTCATTTCATACTGGAGCATTTTAATTATCAAAACATCCCATATTATAGGTCTACTCAATACCAAGGAAATGTAAGCTAGCACTACTCTATACTTATGAGCAAACAAACAAGCACATGTTCATCTGCTTGAATAAGGCAGGATAACAAGATGTTTTAGGTGAAACTACTGGTTCGAGTTTAACCCAATCTAGGAGGCAAAGTTTTCTGTGGCATGCAATTTTACACATCGGGTCTTAATGTAAGGAACAGAGTGGATTTCATTGCACATACTGTGTTTGACCTTTATATATCCTGAACACATTTTTCACATGTTTTAAATGCATTTCAAATGCCTTTTTATATGTGATGTATTTTTTATCACATTTGTAAGTTTGTATTTGAAATGCATGTTGAAACACATTCAATCATATAAAATAACATTTATTGGATTTAAATTGCAAATAAAACATGTACATTCCAGTAGGGCTGCCTGTAATAAAAATCAATAATAAATCACTCAAGTTTTGGGGAATGTAAACAACCTGCATTTTTCTGATAAAATAGAGCACAAAAACCATCAAGCCTTTTAGTGTAAATTAGTACACACAGAAGATATTACTTCACAAGTTGCTTATTTGTTTTTTAACTGTAATATCCATAACATGATTATGTTCCAAATTCAGAATTTTATCGGCTTTTTTAATTATTTTTTTTATTTAAATTAGTGCTAACCAAGGTTTTAAAAGCCTCTTTTTAGAAGTTTGCAGCACTATCCCTGGTATGTATTCTTTAGGGTTGAAGAGAATTTGGTTCATAGCCTGTGTCTTTTTTTTGTTTGTTTGTTTGTTTTTTTCATTTTAATCCGTACAGATTTTAGATTAAAAAATAAATATAAAAAAAATAAATCTGTCATTCTGCTCTTGCTGGATCAGAGTGTTTTGAGACTCTAAGTCTAATTTAAAAAATTGCTTTTGCTTGATAAGGGAGGTTTGGAACTTCAGCAGGCCAGTCTGACCTTCAGTGCAATGAACTGCTTCTCACAGGCCTTACACAGATCTGCTAATGATAATATCAATTGGTTTTATATTATTTAAAACACATTAAAATCATTACAATATTTGCAGTTTCACAAATGTTCATTTTGTTTCCCAAAGATCAGCCTGCTTCCAGTAGCTGTGACAGTCTTGGGTCAGTTTCTGCTCTCAGTGCATCAGTTTCTGCTCACAGGTGTGGGTGACAGTCTTTAAAAGCGTGATAACTGCAAAAACTTAAATCTTGTTAGCTGGGCTCCCATCTCTACATTCTCATTCCCATCGTCAGTGGACAAAAACAGCGGGTCAAAGAACCGCACACCCTTGCAACCAAGGCCTTCCATGCAAAAGGATCTAATGACTTATAGCACAAAAGGGACGTGCGAGAACCGTCTGTGACATTATCCATGCCACTACCTTAAGCTGTTACCTCAAAGTTGATCATTTTGTCTGATGTGGCTGCTCTGTATATTGAGTCCTGAAGAATTATAAAAATAATTTTTGATAAAACACCCCTGCAGCCTCAGTATCACTATTATATTATCAATGTTTATGGGCATTTATGGGGTTACATTTAGGCTATGAGTAAAATGCTATTAATCTGTTGTGATGTATGTTCTCACTGAAGACTTTTTACATGTCCTGTTTTGCAAGATTAAGTAGGGTGAGGTAATGCATTTTGTGTTATTGTTATGCAAGCATAGTTCAAAAGGTGTCTTTAGAAGCAATATTAATGAACTCATCGTTCATAGGAGAGTACTTTTTGGTTTCTCACGCTACGTGGGTAGGGACATACCCAGCCTTCAGACATACAAACAGAAAGAAGCAATTTCCTCCACACCACCTGACTGTGCATATAAGAACAGGTCATATCTTGTCTTTATGTTGTTATCTTGGCTTAATATAGTAGGCATTGTTATGTTAGAAGTAAATACTAACGATTGTTAACTTTGCATCTTTTACTGGTGCACAACAGTCTTGCCACTGGTACGCACCGACAGTTATTTTACAACGATATAATTCCTCAAAACACAATGCTTCCTCTCAATCACACCATCATAATGTATCAATCTGTTTGTACCACTGAATCACAGAGAAATGATAAATTACTGTATGATGCAGGGCTCCAGACTGCGACTAAAATGGTTACAAATGCAATAACAAAGCATTTTGACAACTGTTTTAGGGGTTAGACACAAAAATGCTGAATCTCCCTTTAAAAGTAAGTGTCAATATTTTATGATTGCGACATGATGTCGGTGTGTGTGTGTGTGTGTGTGTGTGTGTGTGTGTGTGTGTGTGTGTGTGTGTGTGTGTGTGTGTGTGTATATATACATACAGTATATAGGTCAGAGGTCATTTCTCAAACTGTCAATTTAAAAAATGTGACTCCATAACACACAGAAATATTTTGAACTGTAATTAGGTAGTGTACTATGTAATGCAGCTTACTTGATTGCAGTAAACAAAAAAACAAAAAAACATTTACTAAATTTAGCTCAGATTGAGCAAATGAAAATATGACACTGTGCTTGCTGTGGTGTATTTAATATTGTAAATATAGCAGAACGAACTTGTCACAGTGACCCTAAAACCATCTTCCCTTGTACAAGGTGCCACCACCTTTTTTGAGTGAAAGGTGTATGCGGCAGAGATGTCTGACTCTTTGATCGAATTAGCTTAATTTATTTGAGGTTTTTCCAGTGATGATGTGAATGAGAATGTACAGTATATTGGGAGCCCAGCTAACAACATATAAGTTTTTGCAGTTATCAGGCGTTTAAAGACTGTCACCCACACCTGTGAGCAGAAATTGACTCACTGAGAGCAGAAACTGACCCAAGACTGTCACAGCTACTGGAAGCAGGCTGATCTTTCGGAAACAAATTAAACATTTGCAAAACTGCAGCAAATATTGTAATGACTGTAATGTGTTTTAAAGAATATAAAATCAGTAGGAAATATTATTAACAGACACTTGTAAGGCCTGTGAGAAGAAGTTCATTGCACTGAATGTCAGACTGACCTGCTGAAAGCTCCAAACCTCCCTTATCAGCAAAAGCATCTTTTTTAATTAGACTCAGAGTCTCAAAACATTTTGATCCAGTGAGAGCAGAATGGTAGAATCTATGGATCTGTTTTTTTTTTTTTTTTTTTTTTTTTTGATGGTCAGCGATTTAACAGCCAAGATCTTCTCAATAATGAGCGATCTTGTTAATATTAATGAACAAAATACCTTTTGGATAACGGAAGGTGGGAGTTTATATTAAAATAAACATTTATATTCATATCACAAAAATTTATTAGAACCTAGCAGAAAGAAATGGGAACAGGAAGCATAGGACGTGTTAATATGAAACCAATTAGAAATTGGTTTAAAATAATGAGTATTGAAAAATGCTTAGGATAGTGTTTCATATTAATCAACCCTAAAATTGGCAAAAAGCAGAGGTTGTCTTAAACCCTGCTTTAACTGGATTTTGCATAAACAGTGAAGAAGGTCAGACTTAGTCCAGTCACTATAACACTATGGCATTCTAACATATTAGTCATAGCCTGTATTTAGATATAAATAACTGGACCTTCCATTAAAAGCTTTAAAGATTTATCAATGGAGTAAAATAATATTACAATTTCTAGGAGCAACTGTTATACTAAAATAACGTGATTAGAAATACATCTTATAATGCCATTTAAAGATAAACTGTTGAAAGAACATAGTCAATGTTTATTATAACAGAAGCATAGCATTGACAAAAGTTCTCCAACTAAACAAATAGTCTTTTAGTCATTACAATGTCAATTAAACTGAAGAATATAAATGTTTCGTTTATATAAAGGTTTTGCTGCAGTAAAAACAGGAACTGTTAGGTTTTAGTATTGGACAATGAAAGTGTAAACTGTATTTAATATAGTACACAATAGACTTACTGGAAAAAAAATAGCCTCACCTTTACTTTCCCGCAGCATAACAGTGACAGACCTGGAAAGTTCCTTTTTGGCAGTCAAAGCGATATTTACTGGTTGTCAGCAGTTCTGAATCCAAGGTCTTTCTATAATGAGAAAAATTAAGTCTCTTCATGATATCGTAGAAATTAATGAACACTTGGCAGCTGAAGCGAGCATTTGATTTAAACTAGAAAAGTTATCCTACGCTATCAGTCCTTATCAGATAGGTAGTGATTTTAAGTGGGATAATGTTTAAGAGTCAAGAACGACTTAATGTGGTGAATTTGGAAAATTCTTACGGTGGAGTTTCCTATTAATCAAAACACTAGGCTTGGCAAGTAAACAAGGTGTCTGGAAACCTGCTTGTGCAGGCAACTTTTAGAAATGGAGAGAGTTGAGTTGTAGTCCAAGCATGGTACAATGGTGCAGGTTAACATAAGGCTATATTATAGCTTGAACCGAAATGAAAATAACTGAACTAACCACGGTATGCTTATTCAAAGGCTTGTCATAAATCCCTATAGTCTTTTTGTTCTGCACTTTGTTAACATACCTGTACAATATATGAAAGTAAACTAAACTGAACAGGTGATGGGATATGTTGCTCAGAGGGAATATATTAGGCTCAGGTTAATCTAATTACACAGAAAGATTATGTTTTTTATATATATATATATATTCTCCAATTAGTTTTAAAAAAGAGTTGACCAGATCCTTCTACAAAATATAATTGACTCAAAGATAAGAACTGTTTGAAGACAGTTCTTATTTTTTCCTATATCCTACACTACTCTTCCATATACTGGAAAGTAAGCATATATTTGAATTTAATATCACTTTTATATTGGATGCATTGCTATAAGGTATAGGATTTATATTTGAGCTGTTGAGAGTGATTGTGGCAAAGTGCCTTCCCCCATGTGGAGTGTTAATGTTGGTGTATAGGTATTGCTGCACGTGATCTAAATGGGTCTGTGTAACACAAGTGATTTAAAGTGTATAGCTATATTTAGGCCCCGGGATTGCACAAACACTTCATGTGCATTTAAAGTATGTAATAGCATATGAGCATGAGATTGCACAAATTAGTTCACATGCCAAATGTAGAGATGGGCGCTTTAGCTTTTTGCATTTTATAGCCTGAAGGCTAAGCATGTGATAACAATTTTTATTACTGTATTGAAGTAGTAATGCTGTTAAACCTGTAAAGGAGCTGGTAACTCCCAGGCTGCCTATTAGCAGGGATCCAAAGTGGCTTGCAACCACTTGATCAATTTTTAAAGCATTTAATAAACCAAAAAGAGCACTACTACTGAGTCATTAAAACTTCAAATTCAATGAGTCAGTGTCATTTTCTTGATGATTAAAAAGTTGTCTGGACAAATAGCACACCCAGTGCATGAACAAAACCACTTACAAGAGTTTTGAACATCTCTGTCCTTCTTAAACGCCTCACCTGAGTTTAAGAGTGTGCTCAGAGTATATATATATATATATATAATATATATATATATATATATATATATATATATATATATATATATATATAATAGATATGCATGAGAATTCTTGACAAAATCACTGCAATTTAAATTTGTTTTTTACTGAAGAATAAATGGTATGTTTAGTGCTGTCAGATCAGGATGTCACTAACAATGAGCATGGCTGCTGCAGCATGCTGTCTCCATATTACTGTACAACACGCTCACCAATTCCATACACAGCACTTGCAAAATATAAAAAATATAAACCTGCAGATTTCATGAATAGATTAACCATTCAGCAGAATGAGTCAACAAACAAGTGAGTATAGACACAAACCTGGTTATAATGGGGTAGATCTCGGTTTTACAACAGCAGTTTAAGATTGCTTGTAGTTACTGGTACACCTGGTGGTCCCTGCTGGAAACATTAGTACTTGAGAAGAAAAGGTTGAAAACCACTGCTCTAGGTGATAAGGTGGCCTGTTTAATTCGATAATGTATTGCTAATTTAATCTGGCCAACTGCAGAAAAGGAACTCAGTTCTGGGAGAGAACAGCTGCCTCCCAGAGCATTACTTTTCTGTGTTTATTTGTAAGTATTTTAAATAAAATTGCTAAAAAGTATACACTGCTGTGTAAAAGTCTTTGACATTGTTGCATGTTTCTACTCTTTGCATTTTTTTGCATCTCAATCGTGCATTGTTTATCTGACCATGCCTTACATCAATTGATTTATTAATGCTTCTCATGCACCCCCCCCCCCCCCCCCCCAGATTTCTTTGCTCCCCCTCGGATTGCTTTGTTCCACCCCCTAGGGGCCGCGCCCCCCCTATTGAGAACCACTGGGTAAACGTGATAGACTAGCCACTACAACACCTCACACCAGCTTCCCATACACAGTTCACACTGAGTTGCCATGATCACAAGTTCTTGAAGACCCTGATCAACGTGAACCAAAGACCGATAAATGACAAGACTGGCCTTCGCCCACCCAAACCAAGGTGCACAACAGCAGAAAACACCAGTGGAGTCCTGGAGTAAACTGCTGATGCTCACAACATCGATATACATTTTAACTCCTGAATGGGTCGTTTGCAGTGTACCAGTGACTTAGTCTGCATCGAGTGGACTAAAATGCAGTCTAGAAAATCCTGCAGCTCTGTACTATGTTAGTCCTGATTGCAGCGTACCAAAAAGCTAATCCTGAAAATTGGTTTAGCTGACCTGAACAAGTGGAACAAGTTAGATCGATAATGAGGACTAAAGGCTGGTTCACACTGGGCATACGATTCATAGGAACACTACGAATGCATCACCTTGCGTTCAAATCGTAGCTGCTGCGGACGAGTTGACAGATTTCAACTTCTCAGTGTCAAGTTGGTGACATCACTCGCGTTCAACCAATCACACGCCTTGCTCTTTCCTTTAGACTTTTATAAGTAAAATACAATTGACAATTTATTATTTGAAATAAATTATATTTGTATAGATGTATAATGTATAAAAAATTAATAATTAAGCATGTAAGGTAATATAAATAAACACATAAATAATCAGAATGAAAACTAACAACTCAGAAATTTAAACTGTGTTTGATGTTTGTCTCTCGGCAGCCTATGTACAGTGATTGCTCAAAGCGGGATGGTTAAATTGAGTGAGTCAGCTCAACAAAGTCTGAGTGACTGTCAGTTACCATGAAACTGAATGGCGGCATTTGCTGGTAATCACACAATATTTATTTATTTATTTATTTGGATTGGCTGTTTATAAAAAGAGAGGCGCTGTGGTTTTACAGTCTATAAGTTAAATGCGGCTGTGTGCACTACTCCCTGACCCTCCAGAAAAGTGTTGTGTTTTTTAAACCAATCAGAATGAACCAACGCAAGGAGACGATCGCTCAATGTGAACTACAACCTGTGTCTTTCTGAATCGCATGCCCAGTGTGAACCAGCCTTAACCCATAATAAACTATTACAAATGCAGATGGAAATTAACCATTTAAAGTGTAACGAGAAACTAAGACATTTAGGTGTACATTGTGGTTACTAGCATTTGACAAAAATAAAATTTTAAGAAACTGTATTGAAGATATTGAACTTGCAAAAAAGTCAGAAATATGGAAAGATATGAAAAAAGCAAATAATAAATTTATTAGGCTAATGATAAAATGATAAAAGCATTTTTATTACATTAGGTGTGATTTGGGCAAACACATTTCTGTAAAAGTACATAATATAATTGTCTTTTTATGCCCATTCCGCACACGGATCATACTTGCATTTTTACTTTGCTTTGTTGTTTCTACTTAAGACATTTCAGGTTAAATTGAATATATCAAATGTGCATGCTTTTTTATTATTTAAATACACGGTATCTTATTGTGCAGCACTTTATTAAAGTTTTTACAACACATCACACAGGGCGAGGCAATCAGCATACAGGCGGAGGGCGGGCGTGAACCCGGGACCTCTCGCACTGAAGTATAGCACCGATACCGCTGAACAAAAGAGCTAACTTCTTTGCAAGGAGCGTATATCGCGCTTACTGTACGTCACCTAAAAGGCCCTGCTGCTGCCTTTCCCCATGCATGTTACAATATTTTAATGTAAAAACGAAACCAATCTCTTCAGAACACTTTGTTCCTCAACCATAATAAATTAGAAAAAAAGGAAAAGGGTGCCTGTGACAGAAATACAATGAGTTCTGGTGATAAATCTTCCTCCCGACCTGTGAGGGCGCTAAAGAACGAGAGGAGAAGTATCTGGAAGGGCTGGCCTGACAGTTAGTTTCCGGGAGCGGGAAGTGGGTCAGCCTGGAAAGAAGCGAGACTCTGTTGTAAGACCTATTGACTTGAAAGGTAAACGAGGGGCAGCTGCAACCGTTTACCTAGATGTCATGCGGGATTACATATAGGGGCCAGACGCTGATCTTTTCCTTTGTTTGGGTGAACATTTGGAGAGAGAAGGACCGAGAGAGGAGCTCTCATTGTGAAAAAGAGTATGTGTTGTGTTTGTCTTTATAACTGTCTGTGTTTTCACCACTAGACAGCTAAACGCACAAATCCGGGGCTGTCGGTGAGGGTCAGCATGAACCAGATCACCACTGCACCAACCGTCTTGAATTACCTGTGTCTTCACCACCGCACACGTACGTCTGCACTCACCCAGGACTGGTGACCGTGTGTTTGTTTTTGTTCGGGACTGTGCCCTGTTATTGCTATCCCCGTGCTTTACACATTGTTGTGTATAGCCAGGGATTTATTATTTTACGGTCACCAGACCTGGATTACAAATAAAAGCACTTTTTCACTGGATATCCTTGTCTGCCTGTCACTCCTACACCTACACCTGTTTTACCAGCCACTATGCCACAGTGCCACATCTCTATAGTAGTTTATTTAAACTACTGTATTCATTCGCTGTCTACCTAAGAAAATGAACAATTGCTTAATATAGTGTATCAACAATATATTAAGGTACACTATCATTAAATAGTGCAATAGTTTTTTTAAGGATAGTTCTGTGACTCAGGGAGCTAATCTTATTGATCCAAATACTTCAAAGGGTTCACTTTTCACTTCTCTAGTTTTTAGATGTCATTTCAGAGAATAATGGTGCTGTTTTTGTGTTAAAATGTGCTGTACAAAGTAGGACAAGCAAGCTGACTAAGTTAGTCTTATAATTCATAGTATTAAGTTAGTCCTCCTGAACAGGGTCATCTCATATCCAATTTGGTACGCTGCAATCAGGATCTTGTTTAGTCTGATTTAGCAAATGATCCACCTGTGGTGATTATCTTCTGGTACGCTGTAATCAGGATTAACAAGTGTACGAACTTCAGTCTAAGCAAAAGGACTAAACTTCCTTAATCTGTTAGTTAGACACATCAAGTGGACTAAACCTCCTTAATCTGTTATTTTGACACATCAAGTGGACTAAACCTCCTTAATCTGTTAGTTAGACACATCAAGTGGACTAAACCTCCTTAATCTGCTAGTTAGACGAGTTTCCGAGTCTGGGTCTTATATTTCAAGGTTGCAGACCAGCCTTGCCCAGGACACTATGTCACAACTGGATATTGGGATATTTTTCTGCTGAGTTTTAAGCTGTCATTTGTATAAAACTCCATTAGTTGCTGGACTTTAACGTTTTACTTTTTAACAGGTACTATAATTCTGATTGTGAAGCCTCCACACTACAGCTTGATGTAACTGTACTGGTATGGACTGAAAAATGTATTTACACTATGCTGGATCTTTTCAATTTAGTAATTTTTTAAAGTTTGATTTCAGGGCAATGTTTTTAACATGACAGATTGGTAATCATCTTTATTGCAGAAAACAAAAACTGTCGTGAGAAGGGTGCTAAGCTCCCATTTATTTTTCCCCAGGAGTGCTTGAGCACCTGAGCACTTACGAAGTTGGCGCCTATGTTACAGAAAAATGGAAAAGGGAGAAAATTCCAGGAGCATCCTGAAGAAAGATTAATCAATTTAGGCATAGAAGTGTTTGATGTGTTCAGTTTGCCTGTAGATACTTCTGGAGCCACAAATGTTTGAATACTATGCTGTAGTATTTTGAAATGGTTGATTATGATCAGAGCACAATACGATTGTATTACCATAAGTATTGACACTTACGTTACCCTCAATGTTGTATTTAAACACTGTCCTGGAAACATCAATGTTATTGAATTAAAGTGCAGTTTTAAGCATTGCAGATTCAGTTTGGAGAGTCAAGTGAAAAGACGGTGGTCTTCTAGTATTTGGTGTTGAAACTTTGGATCTGTTGAGTGGAGTATTAATGATTTACTTCCTTTACCACTCTAACACTGGCAAAAAGTTTGTACATACCATGACAAGTTACCGAGATAACGCTATGTAACACAATTTTTGTTCCTGGGTAGTAAGTGTTATTTCCTAATTGCTTATGCCTCAAAAGTATAGAAAATGGCTATTATTCCCCACAAACTTTGCTCTTGTGACCAGGACAGTGATATTTTGAAATTTACCTATTTCCAATGAGAAAACAGGTGCATTTGTGTCTTTTCGTTCACATAAAGTCAGAAAAAAACAACAACTATGAATCCAAATTAACATGTATTTATACTAAAGTAATACAAAAATGACTACAAAAGATTTAGAAGTGAATAGTTTTTCGAGATTTACGATTATACTGTAAATCACTTTCACGAATCAGCCCCCAAATGTAGTCTCCCATCATGTTCTCGTTATACTATCCTTGGTAGCGGCGTTCAAAGTCCAGTATATCCTGGTGGAAGCGCTCGCCTTGCACCTCCGAGTACGCTCCCATGTTCTCCTTGAATTTATCAAGATGAGCATCAAGGATTTGGACTTTGAGGGACATCCTACAGCCCATTGTGCCATAGTTCTTCACCAGAGTCTCAACCAGCTCCACATAGTTTTTGGCCTTGTGATTGCCCAGGAAGCCCCGTACCAATGTGACAAAGATGTTCTAAGCCACTTTCTCCTTACTAGTGAGCTTCTTGGGGAATTCATTGCACTCCAGGATCTTCTTTATCTGTAGTCCGACGAAGCCACCGGCTTTGACTTTTGCCGCAGACAGCTTAGGGAAGAAGTCTTGAAGGTACTTGAAGGCTGCCGACTCCTTATCTAGAGCTCTGACAAATTGTTTCATAAGGCCCAATTTGATGTGCAGTGGTGGCATCAGCACCTTCCGGGGGTCCACCAGTGGCTCCCATTTGACGTTGTTCCTCCCCACAGAGAACTCGGTCCGCTGTGGCCAGTCCCGCTTGTGGTAGTGCGCCTTGGTGTCCCTGCTGTCCCTAAGGCAAAGCTAGCAGGGAAACTTGGTAAAACCATCTTGGAGACCCATCAGGAATGCCACCATTTTGAAGTCTCCTATGACCTCCCAGCCGTACTCTGCTGGAACTAAACTGAACTGGTGGGCTTAAGGCCCCTGTATTTATACTACTATTTATATTTCTGGAAAGTTCTAGAAGTTACTTCAAGTTTACTCAGCATTGAATCTATCTGGAATGTTCTGGAAAATAGATAAATTTCAATATATCACTGTCCTGGTCACAAAAGCAAAGTTTGTGGGGAATAATAGCCATTTTCTATACTTTTGAGGCATAGCAATTAGGAAATAACACTTACTACCCAGGAACCAAAAAAAATAAAAACTTTGTTACACGGTGTAATCCGATTAAATTTGAAGATAATACAAGCAAAATGTTACACTGAATGGGTATTAATACTTCCGATAAAGATATTTTTTACTTCACGTGTATCTATATATTTATTATTTGAGACTGATGGTAAAACGTCATTTTCTTTGTCATTGAGTTAATGCATTTAATTAAGTACAGCAGTAACACTACATTCAGATAGATAAGATTCTTGATTTTATGTAATTTAGGCTAAAATTGAAAATGTTTTTGTAAAGTTTAGCTTTTGTTTATCGATTGTGCTGTACTTGAGAAATGTTTATACCCTGAATTAAAGTAAAAATGACATAATGAATGATAGGGGTAGTCTAGTGGTAATGGTTGCACACAATAACTGTTTTAGTAAAGAGCCAGCAATTCACAACACAAGTGTTATTATTACATCCACCTGCCAAAGCTACACGGCAGCAAGGGCATCTGCTTCTGTTTGCTGATTGAACAAACAAAATCAAATCCACCATTTGAGCAAAGATTCTCAAAAAAGTCACATAAATTCTGTTGCTTTTCCCCCATCTAGTGATAATTGCTGTTACTACAGTCATAGTTGGTAGTATAAAAAATACATATAATTAAAATACGTATTTTCATTACATTTGTATTTTGTAATGCAAATGCCAATTAAGAAGTATTTTGTATTGAAAATAAATTTCCTGAGTATTTTGTAATTTCAAAATACTCCAGAATACATTGTCAGTAATAGTTTAAATATTAACCTGCAGCTGTATAAAATTTAATTATAGTGATCGCATATTTGAAAAAAATAAACGCACACACATGTGCCAGTTCGTCTTGAGAGTAACTTCAAATCAACAATGATGCACTCGCTACCACATTGTCTTTCTGGAGACACCAGAAGATTCCATCAACTAATGCTTCAGGCTGCTGAAGAGCTGGGTCTTGTATCAGAATCTTCTAGTTGGAGACCCCTTGAAGAGGAAGAAGATGACTTCTTTGTTTTTATGGATAGCAAAGATGTTTCCCAGATAAGTACTCTCTCAACAACAAGCAACAAAGCTTAGCTGGAGATCATTTTCTTGAAGATACAAGGAAGGATGTGGCATCTTTAGAGCAATACCCTTTCATAAAGAAGCTGTTTATATGCTTTAATGTCATTCTTCCTTCCTCTGTTCCTGTTGAGCGTCTGTTCTCTTTTGCTGGCTTGATTTTCAGCCACCAAAGAAATCAGGGCTGTTGGGTGACCTCTTCCAGAAACTTGTTTTACTGAAGGAGAACTGATAGAGAACTATACAGAGCTACATATCAGTCTAATACATCAATGTGTACTGAAAGCTACACTAATGTTAGACATTAAATAAATACTGTTTTCATATTCAAAGGTTTTTGCTTGCTATAGAATTATCAAAATGATAAAACCCCCCACATATTTCTTAAAGAGCAACTTTGAAGGGTTACACTTATAACAGCCATCCAAAAGCATTCCAAAATGTTCAGGTTCAGGCCTTATCTAAAATATCGATTTTTTTGGGGGGTGAACCATATATACAAAACAATAATCTATTTTGTTTATTAAATGTATTTTGTAATTTCAAATTGTATTTTCCAAATGCAATTTTATTTTGTATTGAAAATACAGTGATTCCAAAGTAATTTGTATTTTGATACATTGTTTTCTGAGTATTTTGTATTTTGTTTTGAAAATACATTTCCTGAGTATTTTGCCCAACCCTGACTACAGTTTGATTCCAAATACAGTGGTTGTGTATGTTTTTAAATATGTACAAAACAGAGCATTCTATATATCTATATATATATATATATCTATCTATATATATATATATATATATATATATATCTATCTATATATATATATATATATATATTATATATATATATATATATATATATATATATATATATACACACACACACACACACACATACATACATACATACATATACACACACACACACATACAGTACTGGTCAAAAGTTTTGGAACACCGCCATTTTTCCAGTTTTTATTGAAATTTAAGCAGTTCAAGTCCAGTGAATAACCTGAAATGGTACAAAGGAAAGCGATAAACTGCCAGAGGTTAAAAAATAAAATGTTTAGGTTACCAAAAACTAAAAAACAATGTACATTTCAGAGTTATACAAAAAGGCCTTTTTCATGGAACAAGTAATGGGTTAACAACTTACAGCTGTTCTGCAGCAATGGAAGTAAATTAGCCTTGAAAGATGATGCTAACAATTCCTACAGGTGTCCCAACTTTTGTTGATTACTTACAAACCCTCTGTCTGTATAAAAGCAGTGTTGGAACAGACTGTGTTACTACACCCTCTTAAGCATTATTTGGACAGTATTGTACTGCAGGAAGTAGTATGTTGCTCTCATAATGGTGAGAAAAAGGAAATTAACAAAGGAAGACCGACAGACCATTATAACCCTTAAAAGTGTAGGTCTTTCTTTTAGAGAAATTGCAAAGAAAGCCAAGGTGTCAGTGAGTACAGTTTCCTACACCATCAAAAGGCACTTGGAAACCGGAGGAAACTCTGACAGGAAGAGGTCTGGCAGACCCAACAACACAACAGAATCAGAAGTCAAGTTTCTGAGAGTCACATGCTTGCGTGATAGGCGGCTCACAGGACAGGGCACACTTAACACCGGTCGAAGTAAGCAAGTCTCAGTATCAACTGTGAAGAGAAGACTTCGAGCTGCAGGTTTGACAGGCCGAGTGGCAGGAAGAAAGCCATTGCTAAGATGGCAAAATAAGAAAAAGAGGCTTGCCTGGGCCATGAAGCACCGCCAGTGGGCTACTGAAGACTGGGAGAAGGTCTTATGGACCGATGAATCAAAATTTGAAATCTTCGGTTCATCACGCAGGGTTTTTGTATGCCGTCGAGTAGGCGAAAGGATGGTTCCTCGGTGTGTGACACCAACTGTCAAACATGGAGGAGGAAGCGTGATGGTCTGGGGCTCTTTTGCTGGTTCCAGAGTCGGCGATTTGCACAGAGTGAGTGGCACCTTGAACCAAAACGGCTACCACAGCATTTTCCAGCACAATGATTCCATGATTTCTTTTTTATCTCCAATTGTTTATTTGTTCTATGCTTTAATTTTAGAGTACATTGAGACATTAAACGATGTGAATTTCACTAAAAACTGGAAAAATTGAGGTGTTCTAAAACTTTTGACCTGTAGTGTGTGTGTGTGTGTGTGTGTGTGTGTGTGTGTGTGTGTGTGTGTGTGTGTGTATATATATATATATATATATATATATATATATATATATATATATATACACACACACACACACACACACACACATATGTGTGTGTGTATATATATATATATATATATATATATATATATATATATATATATATATATATATATATATATATATATATATATATATACACAGCATATATATATGTGTGTGTGTATATTATATATATATATATATATATATATATATATATATATATATAATGTGTATATATAGATATATATATAATATATATATATATATTATATATATTATATATATATATCTATATTAATAAGGCCTCTCCTTCAGTCTTTTTCTGCTCTTGCTTTCAGTCTCTTCCTTTCTTTTTTCGCCACCTTGCTTTTCAGTCTTTCCCTTGCTTTATGCTCTCCAGTATTTACTTCTTTCCCCCTCTCTTTTTCGCTCTCCAGTCTTTTTCTCGCTCACCCCTCTGTCTCTTTTAAACTCATGGCAGTTCACAGGTGCATCGTTCAGTGGCTTTCTCCTCATCAGCGTAAACTGGTAGCAGCTGTCATTTTCTCATGGGGAAGGGCAAGGCGCAACACAAAGCACACTATAGGGAATACAGATAAGGAAAAAAAAAAACACACATTGCTACATCCCAAACGCGGTAATAGAAAGAGGCTGATTCAAAGTTTAAAAAAAAAAAAAAAAAAAAAACACAACGCCACACAAATAAACATTGATTGGTTGTAGTTACCCTGGAGGCTGCATATCAACAAATACAGAATTATTGCTGTGCCGATTTCTTTATCAAAATCAAGCAAGTAGGGTTTCAGAAATATCCATTCTACTGCAGGTTGGAATAGTCTACTGATTTGAGGCATGTGCTTAAAAAAAAAATCATTGTTAACCCTTGAAATTGATGTACCATACTTGAGTTTTGTTGTTGTGAATGTTTCATAATATAAACACCTTGCCTAAAGAATCAGCAATGTGATCCGCTACTTTTGTGTACACTAGGAATGTTAGTTGAGGCTTTTCAATTTGCAATGCATACTGGTATGTTTTACCTGTCTCGGGTACCTTTCACAACAGGACTACACTTACCAGAAAATGCATTGGGGTGCGAGTTAAAAAGCCTGAACTGAACTTCCTGTCCCAGTGTACATGGAGTTATGGTAACCCAAACTTTTAACACTGTTGGCTCTTTTAATATTACTGACAATTAAAAAAGCGAAATCTGTGTCAAAATAATCACTAAACTAAACTGTATTTGGAGAGTCATGTTATGAAAAGGTAGCCCTTTACATTTACAAGGTACCATACAAATGCTTTAAAAAAAAAAAAAGTCAGTAGGTCCCTAACATCTTTGGTCTCAATTTCAAAGTAGATATTTTGTAGACAGTCCCTAATGTGCTTCCAGAGGTTCGTCAGGAGTTTTATCCAATCAGCGCTTGCCGTATCGAAACGCTTGCGTTTTATGAGCTGCGCATGCTTAGTAAAAAAAAAAAAAACTGCTTGGATGGTTGCGCTTCAGATTTGAGGTTTTGTTAAGCTTGGTTTTTCTTTTTCCTTGCTCGCACAACTGTTGTTTTTCAAAATTACATTACCTAAATTAAGGTAAGCATACGTACAATTCATCATTATAACGAATAAATGTCGAAATAATGCTTGCAAATTCTAACGGGAAACGATTCATGTTTTAAGTATTCTTGGAGAATGGGGGAGGAGTGTATATCATTTAAAAAGCATAAGGTTAGTAGTAGTATTTTGTACAGTGTTATATAAAGTGGCATTATAATACACGTTATATGTGTATTGCAGGAATGACAAGCCATGTATAAAGATAGACTGGTCATTATTTTATTAAGTGAGCGAAATATACTAGTAATTCAGACAACGTTGTCCATATATCTGAAGTACGTTAATGCGCATTCACTTAACACCAGTAGCATATGTCTATACAATACAGCCATCAACTTAATACAGACCGTTATATAGAGATGATTAGGCAGTGCTCATTTTTGAGGACTGACCTGTGAGTTTTAAAATAAATAAATAAATAAATAACCACACCTTTTAAATGTACGACTTTACACAAACATGACGGGGACGGTGTTTTTTGCCAATGTAATTGTTTTTGACAGACTGCATTGCAAGGCTTTGATATGAAATAGCAAGTATTACCGAGATTAGTTACTATAACGTGAAATTTGATAACCCAGCCATTTTCCAGATGATCATGCAGTACGGTTTAAGCTAGTGTCAGAATGGGTACCATGGTGCTGGAAACTACTATGGTTATGTTTATTTCATAGCAAACCATCATAATTATAATGAGGATAAATTATTTCAAATTTTTAGGTTCTAATTTTTGAAAGTGCCTTTTGACCTCGGAATGCTTACATCAATAAGGACTTTATTCCGACCACAGGGGGTGTTGTAGATCAGCAGGCACTTGCACATCGCAGTACTATTATACAGTGGTATAGAGCAGGTGGAACCAGCAGTCAAAGATCACAACCTACAGTAGCATGCCTTTCTGCAATGAGGAAATTAGAGCATGGGACAATCATGTTTCATAGTGAACAGATTCAGCCGATTGCTGGTAAGACAGGCATGGAAGTGATTAAACTATGTAACACAATTTTTGTTCCTGGGTAGTAAGTGTTATTTCCTAATTGCTTATGCCTCAAAAGTATAGAAAATGGCTATTATTCCCCACAAACTTTGCTTTTGTGACCAGGACAGTGATATTTCAAAATATCACTATTTCCAATAGGAAAATGGGCAAATGTGTGTCTTTTCATTCACATAAAGTCAGAAAAAACAACATATGAATCCAAATTAACATGTATTTATACTAAAGTAATACAAAGATGACTACAAAAGATTTAGAAGTGAAGTTTTTTGAGATTTACAATTATACTGTAAATACAGTATAATTGTAAATCTCAAAAAACTACTAATTATACTGTAAATACAGTATAATTGTAAATCTCGAAAAACTACTAATTATACTGTATTTACAGTATAATTGTAAATCTCGAAAAACTACTCACTCCTAAATCTTTTCTAGTCATCTTTGTATTACTTTAGTATAAATACATGTTAATTTGGATTCATATGTTGTTTTTTCTGACTTTATGTGAATGAAAAGACACACATTTGCCCATTTTCCCATTGGAAATAGTGATATTTTGAAATATCACTGTCCTGGTCACAAAAGCAAAGTTTGTGGGGAATAATAGCCATTTTCTATACTTTTGAGGCATAAGCAATTAGGAAATAACACTTACTACCCAGGAACAAAAAAAAAAAAATTGTTACACAGTGTTATTACACATATACATAATTGTACAAAATTTAGAACAGCTGCAATGACAAATATAAGATGTAAAATGTCACATCTCTAACTCAACAAAAAAAAACAAATGTTGGTGTACACAGCTAGTGCAGAGTTGTTCTGTTTAATTACACCATCGGTCACCGGTAACTTACAATGCAATACAAAAAAAAAAGCCAATTGTTATATTAATACTGTGTTTGTTTCACTGATTCCATTTTACAGTTACCGTGTGGGTTGTCAGCATGAGCTTATAAGTGTGTCTATGTGTTAAAGGTTTTAAAGCGAGTAGTTTCTGATCATGGCTTCACGTGCTGGTCCCCGGGCAGCAGGAACAGATGGCAGTGACTTCCAGCACCGTGAGAGGGTAGCCTCCCACTACCAAATGAGGTACAGCACAGCTTCTTATGGTCTTTTAAACAAATTGAAACACTTAAAATGTGTGTCTCTCTCTCTCTCTCTCTCTCTCTCTCTCTCTCTCTCTCTCTCTCTATTACCTTTTTATTTTTTTTTTTTCATTTAACTTCATGTGCAACAGGACTTTCTTAATAAAATAAAAAAGCCTACTTTGTTCCCAAATGCTCAGAAAGGACAGAACAAATTATGATGTCAAAGGAACAGTCTCAAAAGTGACATTTATATTGCATAGAACATATTTGTTCTGCAGATTTTTCACCCCCAACTTCAGAACCTTTCCAGCCATTTTGTACTAAAAGTTACCCTGTTGTGTTTCCTCATGCAGTGTGACTCTGAAGTCCGAGATCCGTAAGCTGAACTATGCCCACGTGCTCCTCTGGCTCCTGGTTGCAACTCAGGTGACCGTGAGCTACTTGAAGCTGGTTTCTCACGATGTGGTGGCCTCGCCTTACCAGTGGGAGTACCCCTACCTCTTGAGTGCCATTCCCACTGTGTTCAGCTTTATGTCCCTTCCCCGAAACAACATCAGCTACCTGGTAATCTCGATGATCAGTGCGGGGCTCTTCAGCATCGCCCCGCTGATCTACGGCGGCATGGAGATGTTCCCTGTGGCCCAGCAGCTCTACCGGCACGGCAAGGCCTACCGCTTCATCTTCGGGTTCTCGGCCGTCTCTGTTATGTATCTGGTGATGGTGGTTGCAGTGCAGATCCATGCTTGGACACTCTACTACAACAAGCAGCTACTGGACTCCTGGTTTACCTCCACCCAAGAGAAAAAGAAGAAATAAAGAAATCAGGATCTACTCGCATTACTTTTTTAATTATTATTGCTTGAGCTGAATTAACAGATGTTTTGTGTTTTTTTTTTTTTTTTTTAACTATTGTATACAGCAGATCAGTTGGCTCCCCTTCCTCCACTAAACAGCATGTATTTATCTTTTTGCAAGACAGTCACAAAGGCAGCACACACACACTCCAGTTTTTCTGGGATTGATGTGTATTCTGAAAGTGGAACTGTTTGGTGGGGATGTCCTTATGGAAGCATGTAGCTGGACCATAAAAAATGAATTCTAGCTTGGACTACAACCATCCACCTTTTTCAGACTCCTGCTTTACAGAGCAGGAGGAATTTTGGTGTGTATTTTAATGTAGTTGTTGTCTTGCCACTCAAGGTTGACAGATTTGCAGACTGGGACAGTGTTTTGTGACCAGTTCATTTTGTGAAATCTTATTGAGTACTGTCATCATATTTAAAAGTAAAAATCACTTTGGACAAACCTTTTAGTTTAATTTAAATACCCTGTGCCTCAGTACTGTAGATCCACAATGTAATGGTCTTGACACCAGAAAGAAGGCTGTTTGAACCACATCTGTAATCGTTCTGGGGAAAAAATAATTAAATAAAAAGCATAATAATGATTGGTGTCTATTGAATTACCTGATATAGGGCATATTCTACACTTCACTTAATTTTCCAAATGCATTTTTATTTCATAAGTACAAACCTGATAATTGTTTTCAGTTGCTTTGCTGTAAACTCTTGCCTCTCATTAAGTCATGTACAAATATTTTACCAAGAATATCTACTTTTTCACTTAATAGTGAAGAAATGTTTCTTCATCTTCCACATAGCAGTATCAGAAGTTTTGTAGAATTATTAAAGAATTGTGTTGTACTTTGCTAAGCATGTTTGAAACTTATAAAAACATAAATACAGCCAGCACTCGCATATCCAACCCTATAAAATTTTGACTTCACTGACGTTTAAATGTGTGACCCATCATCAGATTTGATGTGTATGTAGATGAGCACATTATAACCTACCCCCTACTACCCAAACAACGTCCTGCCCTGCGCACACACACACTACATACGGAAAGAAGAAATATGACTTGGGTTTGAGGAACTGTACCAGGGAGACGTTAATTCTTTCATTGAAATTTGTTGGTGCAAGAGTTGGGAGGAGGGGGGGAATAACAGCAGTAAAAGGCAAACACTTCTGTTTTGCAGGGAACACAAAAAAGCTGCAATGTCAAAAATGCATAGCTGAAAGGGCTATTAAAATAAGTAGGCTTCAATTTAGATGTACTGTAGTTGGTTTTGTTGGTACATTACTATATTTTCAACAAAAGTAGTATTTTAATTCAGAATGAGTCTGAAAATATCACTTGCCAAAAGAGATGACTGGACACGTGAACTATAGTGCAGTACATACTTTTAAATCCAGTACGTATTGTAGCAGTATGTAAAATTCCTCATTAATGACTTAACAGCAAAATGAAATTCAAATGTTATCCATGCACAGAACTGCTTAAAACGTAAAAAGCAATGCAATTTAGCGAAAGGTTTAAAAATAACAACTAGTTTCCAGAATTAAATCATCATCCAAAGTCAATCTTCAAATTTGCAGACTATAGAGCTCGGTAAGGCCCTAACGTCACAGTTCACGTGCAAGTGAAAATGCACAAAAACAGCTGAAGATCACAGATTTTAAAAAATGCATCACAGTATCTAAAACTGTTTAATGACTAACTTACATTACTGTACTTTGTCTAGTTTGTTTTGTTTTTGGAGGTAGCAACATTAGGTTACTTACCGTAACCCTGGTTCCCTGAAAAAGAAATGTCAACCATTACAAGTTGGGAATTGACCCCTGTGTCACATGACCTGAGCACATATTTAAAAAGCTGCCTAATAGGCCCGGTGTGACCATGTTTCTGTTGCATTCTGGAACAAGACGTTACATCACACAGCAACCTTCGCCATTTGATTCTATATGGCAACGAAGGCAAGCTAGCGACCTCGCAAATTTAACGGTAGATATTTCTTTCAGGGAACCAGGGTTACGGTAAGTATCCTAATGTTCCCTTTCAATCACAAAATGTCAACCATTACGAGGTAGGAAATGTACACCCAAGCTGTTGCAGTGAGCCAAAGCAGCCACAAGCCTTGTCCTGGCTTGAGCCTAACTGGAAAGCTGCTGCACAAGAGTGCAAGCTGCATCAAGGACTCTGGACTCCTCAGAAGGCACCACTGAAGTAGCCACATTGTCGGTAAAACCTTATAAACGTGTGGTGTGGTCCATGCTGCAGCATTACAAATGTGACTATCCAATGTGACAATCGGTGCTTAAAAAGTACCTGACCTTGAGTATGCAACCCATAGCACACAAATAGCTGGGTTGTCTGTCGTCATGATTAAGACCTATCAATGTAACACCTCAGCGCCCTGACAGGTTAGAGTCTTAAGTCTCTGATCTGCTACAGAAGAAAGGGAGTCGGATGGAATGCCTCCGTTTCCATCGACTGGTTATAGTGAAACTGCGAAACAACCTTAGGCGGAAAAGCTGGGTTAGTCTGTGAAGTAACATTATCACCGCTGCTAGCAAAGCGCAAACAGGAACCCTCTATGGGAAGGGCCTGTAACTCACTGACACATTTTGCTGATGTGAGAGCAAAGAGAAAGGCTGTCTTACAGGACAATTATTTAGGGTCCACTGAAAATGGTGCAGGGCCAGGTGCAAGGCCCTCAGTTCCAGAACATTGATGTGGGCTGACTGCCACCTGCCAGTCCAGACCCCAGAGGTCCCCTTGCCATTCCAAACCACCCCACAACTGAGGTTGGTGGTGCATTGCCTCCAAGCCAGAAGGTGGTGCTGGCTGAACGGGTGCAAGGCCTGAGGCCGGAGCCCGTCAGGGTTGCTGCTGCTGTTGCCGAGCCTGTTGGGCTGTGTTCGGCTGGCAAGAGAAATGCTGGAGCCCCAGCTTCTCCACGCCGTGGAGGGCATACTATGCTTCCACCTGCCTGGAGCAAGTGGGCGCTGATGCGGGGCTGCCCCACAAAGACTGCAACGCCTCCACAAAATCCAGGAGAACTGAGAGGGGCTTACAGCACTGTGTAGTTGAAACCGAGGTTTCAAAAACTGATCATCAGACCTGAGTCTCCTCAGTCCAAGGGTTCTGGACCCCGGTAGCAGCTCAGCTCACAAGGACTGCTAGCAGACCACTAGGAGCCATATGCTGTAGGTCCCAGTCAGGGAGCCCTCTAAACAGGAGATGGCCAGGGACACTACATCATCCTGCTCCTGGAGGGGCCAGTATATATATGAGGTATGGCCAGGACACTATATATATTATATATATATGATATATATAGGGGCATATAGATATAGATATATATTAAAATTTTAAAAATTTTGTTTCAAAAAGTTATTTCACGAAGTACGACTTATTACAATGAGTTACTCAATGATTGTTTTTTATTTTTTTTTGAAAAAAAACTTGTACATTTACATATTAAAATGAAATAATCCCGAAGGCCATCTGAAAGGGCTTCCGGTAAAGCTTAAAAAAAATCATTGTCGAATTTTTTTTTGATTACATGATGTTAAATAAAATATCTAAATTATATATATATATATATATATATATATATATATATATATATATATATATATATATATATATATATATATATATATACACACACACACACACACAGTACTGTGCAAAAGTTTTAGGCAGGTGTGAAAAATGCTGTAAAGTAAGAATGCTTTCAAAAATAGACATGTTAATAGTTTATATTTATCAATTAACAAAATGCAAAGTGAGTGAACAGAAGAAAAATCTACATCAAATCAATATTTGGTGTGACCTCCCTTTGCCTTCAAAACAGCATCAATTCTTCTAGGTACACTTGCACACAGTCTTTGAAAGAAATCGGCAGGTAGGTTGGCCCAAACATCTTGGAAAACTAACCACAGTTCTTTTGTGGATTTAGGCAGCCTCAGCTGCTTTTCTCTCTTCATGTAATCCCAGACAGACTCGATGATGTTGAGATCAGGGCTCTGTGGGGGCCTTACCATCACTTCCAGGACTCCTTGTTCTTCTTTACGCTGAAGATAGTTCTTAATGACTTTCGCTGTATGTTTGGGGTCGTTGTCATGCTGCAGAATAAATTTGGGGCCAATCAGATGCCTCCCTGATGGTATTGCATGATGGATAAGCATCTGCCTGTACTTTTCAGCATTGAGGAGACCATTAATTCTGACCAAATCCCCAACTCCATTTGCAGAAATGCAGCCCCAAACTTTCAAGGAACCTCCACCATGCTTCACAGTTGCCTGCAGACACTTATTCGTGTACTGCTCTCAAGCCCTTTGGTGAACAAATTGCCTTCTGCTACAGCCAAATAGTTCAAATTTTGACAGATCAGTCCAGAGCACCTGCTGCCATTTTTCTGCACCCCAGTTTCTGTGTTTTCGTGCATAGTTGAGTCGCTTTCCACGTCGGAGGTATGGCTTTTTGGCCGCAAGTCTTCCATGAAGGCTACTTTTGACCAGACTTCTTCGGACGGTAGATGGGTGTAGCAGGGTCCCACTGTTTTCTGCCAATTCTGAGCTGATGGCATTGCTGGACATCTTCCGATTGCGATGGGAAGTAAGCATGATGTGTCTTTCATCTGCTGCAGTAAGTTTCCTTGGCCGACCACTGCGTCTACGGTCCTCAACGTTGCCTGTTTCTTTGTGCTTCTTCAAAATAGCTTGGACAGCACATCTGGAAACCACTGTCTGCCTTGAAATTTCTGCCTGGAAGAGACCTTGCTGATGCAATATAACTACCTTGTGTCTTGTTGCTGTGCTCAGTCTTGCCATGGTGTATGACTTTTGACAGTAAACTGTCTTCAGCAACCTCACCTAGCTGAGTTTGGCTGTTCCTCACCCAGTTTTATTCCTCCTACACAGCTGTTTTTGTTCCAGTTAATGATTGTGTTTCAACCTACATATTGAATTGATGATCATTAGCACCTGTTTAGTATAATTGTTTAACCATACACCTGACTATATGCCTACAAAATCCCTGACTTTGTGCAAGTGTACCTAGAAGAATTGATGCTGTTTTGATGGCAAAGGGTGAGCACACCAAATATAGATTTGATGTAGATTTTTCTTCTGTTCACTCACTTTGCATTTTGTTAATTGATAAATATAATCTATTAACATGTCTATTTTTGAAAACATTCTTACTTTACAGCATTTTTTCACACCTGCCTAAAACTTTCATACACACACAATGGTTTGCATGAGTAGTCACCCCCTGTAAAGTTTTTACATTTTGTTGGCATCTGAGCGTACTCAACGACACTTTCAAATTAGACTTAACATGTAGAATTTACACAAACTACTACACATTGATAAAATAAAATAAAAAATGCATATAGAATATAAATAAGTAAGATTTACAGAGAAAAACGATTAATCTCAGTTGCATAAATATTCACCCCCTTTGCTACTGCAGTCCTAAATCAGCTTAGGTACAAATTATTTGTTTGAAAGGTCACGAAATTAGAGAAATTGTTTCAGCCTGTGTGTACTCAAAGGGGTTCAACTTGTAGATAATTTCCCTCAGGTATATAAAGACTTTCAAGCTGCAACTCACATAACAATCCAACAAAGCAACCACAAAGACCAAGATCTTTCGAAATAAGTCAGGGATAAATTGGTAGAGAGGCACAGAGCAGAAGGGTACAAGAAAACAGGTGCTGATTATCCCTCTCAAAACAGAGAAAACCACCATTAAGAAGTGGAAGATGCATCATACCACCTAGACACTACCCAGATCAGGTCGCCCTTAAAAATTGAGCAGCCGGGCAAACAGAAAACTAGTTAGGGATGTCATTCTGAAGCCAGATCTGCAAAGTTCTGTGTCTGAGGTGGGAGTCAGTGTTCACACATCACTAATAAGCCGGTCCCTACACAAAGCTTGCCTGTATGGACAGGTGGCAAGAAAGAAGCCATTACTCAAAAAGCCTCAACTTAAAGGACGTATGGAGTTTGCGAAAAAGCATGCAGATGATACTGCAGACATGTGAATAAAGGTTTTGTGGTCAGACGAAACAAAAATTTTACTTTTCTTTCTAAATTCCAAGTGTTATGTCTGGCGCAAGCCCAACACTGTACATCACCCAGTCAACACCATCCCAACTGTCAAGCATGGAGGTGGCAGCATCATGTTGTGGGGATGCTTCTCTTCAGCAGAGATTGGGAAGCTTGTCAGGATAGATCTTTGCAAGTTTTGCTGGCATTTAACCTCCTCCTCATATAACAGTGTTCAGTTTAACCACTACAGTTTTGAAGAAAAAAAAGGGTTTGTTTGAAAAACTGTGCACACATTATTTGTAATTCAACAAAATAATTATTGGTTATAACCTTGGTCGGAGGCTATCTAATACTGATGAGACACGACTCGTCTTCAGTCACATATTTTGCATTATAAACACCACTCAGGTTTGTCGAGCTCCCTTAAATATTTATAATATTTTTGTCTTCTTGCTTTTCATCATGTTCTTACAGTATTTCCTTTCTCTCTCTTCAAATTGTACACCCTCCATGCATTGGTCATAATACAAACTGAAAAAACCTGCTACAGTCATATTTATTACTGATTGATAAAGCTTTACATGTTGTCTGTAAGGAGGGCAGAATCTGTTCTACTGTATGTAATCATTGCGTTTTAAATTTAAAATATAAGAATATATGTGAACATGTCCATTTAAAAATATGGATATATTTTAAATTGAACAAATAAATTAACAAGTAAACACAGGGCAAACATCTTGCAATGCATGTATGTCATTGTTATAATTATTATTGCTGTTGTTTATAGGTTTATGCTGCCTTCTTAGCTACTGTAAGTGCTCCCTTTGATTTAATTGTATACTACTTGGATAGTTGCAGGATGTCATACAAGTAGCCATTGCGACATAATAGGCGTGTGTGTTCCAAACCAAAATTACTAGATTTTGTAGACATGTCTCTGCTTGAACACCTTTGAAAACTGGAATTTAAGTCCAAAGATAGTTTATATCACTATCTTCAGTCAGCTTTGCATTACGTTACATCGAATAAAACAGACAGACCGTACTCTTTAACTGCCCATAAAACACAGCATCCATTGAATCAGTGCAAAGTGTGCTCGGTAACAATTGCTGAGTAACTCGTTTACTCGTGTCTGCTATCAAGGCTTGACACAGTTTAAGCGACTCTGTTCTCCCACTGCCCGAAAATAGCTTGTGTCTAGCGCGGCTGCGCGGCGCTGTATTTGCCACGTCCAGTTTGACTGGGAGAGATTTCCTTGTCAGAACTCTGAGGAATTGGGGCCCTAAACATCATCATCCAGTCCAGGAAAGCAACATCCCAGGAACGCAGACACAGGTGGGAACTTGTATTGACTTATTTATTTATTTTAAAGAAAGGTAAACAATTCAAAAGAAACATAAGGAAAACTAAAAAAAATAAATAAATAAAAAAAAAAACATAAACAAAGGCCGGTAATTCTTTCATTGAAAGTGCAGCTGCTGTTCTATCATTTTGGTTGTTGTTTAACGATATGCACGTGTACATAATATTTATTGTAGGTACATTTTGGCTTTGGTTGTTGTGTGTTTAATTTGATATAATACATATTTATCCTATATACCTGTCATTCACAATAAAATGTTAAGGTTTTGGTGCTGCCGGTCAGCAAAATAAACACGTAGGACACTATTTGGCAGGAAGTTATTTTCTCCTTTTCATTTTCTCTCTACGTTTACTATGGGGTTGACTATTTGGCAGATACATATATCCTGTGATGACATAATGTCGAGCAGGGCCTGTTGCTTCGGGCTTCGCTTTCATCTGGACTTAAATATATATTAAATGTTTTTAGTGAGTCGATGGTGTGTTTTTTGTGTTAAAAATGCGCGTCTCTGCCTAAGTTTGGGAGAGCCTTGTTGAATAACAATCATATTGTTAGATAATGATACAATGCCATCAAGGCGACCATTAAAGTATTTTTTACCGTACATGATGTTGATGTAAATAAAGCATTGTTTCCAGTGTCCAATAAATATAATAATGCGTCTTGAATAGAAAAATAAAAAAGACGTCTCCACCTAAAGCTTTCCTGTGTCACCATATAAAACATTGAGAGAAGGGGTATATTTTATTGATCTAAAAGTAGGACATCTAAATACCGTTTAATAAAGTGTATTCCTGTATTTAGATCTACAGATGTCAAAGTATTACCATGTCTCTGTTTGCTCATATGCAACATCTTTACATGTCAACAAGTTGACGTTGTTGAACATGATTAAGAGCCCTATTTTTATCTGGGATACAGTGTGTAGTTGTCAAGTACAGTGCCATTCAAGTGCTGCCAGTTTGTTAAAGATTTAACCATTCTGAACAAACGTCCAGTAAGTAATACAGTATGTTTTTTACACCAGTCTTTAAATGGAGGTATGTAGGGTCATTCCATCTCAAATGGATTAAATTCTGGAGAGCTTTCCTCCATTCAGGACACCACCCCCAACCCCCCGCTTTGGACTGTGACTTGTGGATTCCTGTATTAAAGGCAGTATAGGATTTAGTAAGTCATAGTGTTTGTATCATAAAATAAACAAAGGCCTAGACACAGGCAGAGTACAGGATCCTCAGTGCAACTCTTCTCAATCCAGTGTGTTTTTGTGTTTAAGTGTGCAGGCAACCTGAAGTGTGAGCACAATGAACGGGCAGCTGGACCTGAGTGGGAAACTGATTATTAAGGCTCAGTTAGGGGATGACATTCGCCGCATCCCCATCCACAATGAGGACATTACATACGATGAGCTGGTGCTGATGATGCAGAGGGTTTTCAGAGGAAAGCTGCAGAGCAATGACGAGGTCACCATCAAATACAAAGATGAAGGTATTTTTTTTGATCGCAATACACAATAAATAAATGTATACAGAGTGAAACCTGTTAATTATGCTTCAAGTTTCAAATGTTTGTCAGTGGGATTACTTATAACTTACTATTCCTATTTGTGGTTGATAAGATCCATTAAACTTTGCGTGTACACCGGATGTTGATAACACGCAAGTTAGATATCAATTATAGCTTATAACCTATGTGTAGCAGGGCTGGGTCTGTGGACATAAGGAGGTGGACATCTGTGATTATTTTATTTATTTATTGTAAGTACGAGTGTTGTGGTATAAATAACAGGATTGGTTTTAATAGGGAACCCGACGTTCTGCCTGCCTGCTGTGTTAATTGTTGCTGGAACGAACAGCTTGTGTGTGTTTACCAGCTACAAGCTCCTAATCATCATCTCCTTTTATTTGATAGTTTTTGTACAGTGTTTATTTTGCATTTTGTATGCATGGCAGTTTGTCCCCCGTGTACTACCATTGCTATTCACATGAGGTTCCTGTACTATGTAAATAAGTCTGCAGAGCGTGTCAATCCCAACTTTCTGCCTCCATCTCCTGTCAATCAAGCAGCGAAGACGCATCCACATCATCCAGATCATTCATTCATTCAATCAATCATTCATTCACTAAGGACCTACAGTAAGGGGCTCATATGTCTAACTTGCTTATAGCCAATCGGAAACACCTTTAATGATCGAGTACTGTCTGGAGTCGCCATTTAGCATGAGACTCTTATTGGAGAATGCTCTTACCATCAACCTAGGTAGTCAGGCATAGTTTAATGCCACTTGTCAGATATGAGTTTTTACATTAAGCATCAAACTTGTTGCACAATTAACAGGTGTCACAATGTGAGTTGGCCAAAAGAGGTAAGTGATTATGGCATTTAGGGTAATTGTAAAAAATAATGTGTGGTACATAATCATGAATGATATGTAAGGTAAAATAATCATTAGTGACTGCATGAAGATCTGGATACATCCATAGACTGCTGTGAATAGTGTAGCTGGCAACAAGGGAAATACCTTGTGACAGCATGGAGAGACAGCTGACAGGAGGAAAGAGACCCCATTGGAGCTGGCAAGGGTTAGCTACCCTGGTCGGCAGTATCCAGCTCTTTGTTTTCAAAGGTAAACAGGATGCTGGAGACAACCGCCCAAGGCTTCTAAGAAATTAAAGAGAAAAATACCCCTCGAGTCTGCGAGAGGGGGGCAGAAGATGACTCAACGTTGGATAACACGGTTAACGATTTAGGAACGGAAACAGGTGTGAGAATGGAGAGTACTTCACAAAAGACTAGTTCAAGATCTGCAGTTAGCAAAGACTTGGAACTCCAGGTTTGTGTCTGCGGCTGGAGCAAGGCAACTATGGTCAGGTATTTGAAGATTCATCAAGGGAGAGTGAAAGTTCTACGAATCCTGTGGAAATTGATGAAAGTGGCATGGGAAAAACAGGTTGTACCAAGAGCATGGCGCCGAGCAGGTGGAGTCTTTATACCAAAAGAAAAGGATTCTACAAGCATCGGTCAGTTTTAAACTTAGAAGGCTAGATTTTCTTCAGCATTATTGCTCGGAGATTCTCAACCTACCTATTAAAGAACTGCTTCATTGACACTTCAGTAGAAAAAGCAGGTATTCCAGGTTTCCCAGGAAGCTTAGAACACATCAGCGTAATCTGGCAACAAATTCAATCAGCAAAAAAGGAGAGGAGGGAGTTCCATGTGACATTCCTGGATTTGGCTAATGCATATTCTTCAGTGCCACATGAACGTCTTTGGGCAGCATTTGATTTTTTCAGCGTACCGATGACAATAACACATTTAGTGAAAGCCTACTTTGGAGATTTGCAATTTTTAGTTTTTCAACTTCAGAATTCAGCACTACATGGCAATGCGTAGAAGTTGGAATAATGGCAGGATGTACCATTTCTCCACTGGCTTTTACCATGACAATGGAAGTAATTATTACGGCATCAAAATGGGTAGTGGGAGGAGTGTGCTTGGCTTCTGGAATGCGACTACCACCAATTCGAGCATACATGGATGACATGACAACAATGACTACAACCATAGCCTGCACTAATCTGTTATTGGGCAAATTAACCAATAACATTGAATGGGCACAAATGCAATTTAAGCCCACTAAATCAAGGAGCATCTATATAATTAAAGGCAAAGTAGTAGATAAAGGTTCTACATTAATGGTGAGGCAATACCAACAGTGTCCGAGAAGCCAGTGAAAAGTCTAGGGAGATGGTACGACACCATTTCCCAGGCCAAGCAGGGAGAGTGGATGAGATGGGAGAGTGTGGAAACAACGCAATATCGGCTGGCAAGACCTGCGGACAATGGAACTGAGCAGGATCAGTTTCCTCATCAGATCAGCATATGATGTTCGCCCATCACCACAGAACCTAAACCTCTGGGTGGGTGGGTATCCCTCATATCCTTTGTGTTCATCACCTGCAACATTAAGGCACATTTTGACAGGATGTAAGGTGGGTCTTAGCCAAGGACGATTTACTTGGCGCCATGACCAGGTGCTGCGATGTTTGGCTTTAGCATTGGAAGACAAACGTAACCTGACCAATAAGTAGCCACCAGTTCTATCAAAGCATTACACACAAAAGACAATATTCCTTTGTCCAGGAGAGTCCGAGTTTACCCAGTGGAGGTGGGATGTTGAGGATTTGTGGCACACTCTACAACCCGGTTTCTCAGAGACGTCGGGTTCAGTGGCCAAGAGTGCGTCACACAATGAAGAACTTATCTGAAGCAGCAGAAAGGAGCAGCAACTGGCTGTGGTTGAGACAGAAAGATTCTGGATGGGGTTCTCAAGCACAATAGAAAGAAAGCAATGCTGATGTACAGGTAAGTAAGATGGGCTGAGCTGAGTGGGGGATGGAGGGGGGGTGATGCTGGGACGCCAGAATCACTGTTGAGCTCTCTTGAGGTGTCGTGGGCTAGTCAACGAAACACAGAGGATGGAATGTGCCCACTTGAAGACCCCAGAGATGTACCCTACTTAGATCAATCCAGACGGTTGTCATGCTGGTGTGCTGGGGAAACCGCACTGGGTTGATCCCCGGAGACAGCATCACAGCCGTTGTGTGTGTTGATGTGCTGGGGAGGCAAAATGAGCTGATCCCTCGAGCCAGCATTACACTTCAGCAATCAATACCAGACAGAAGGATATCTACATCATCAGATGGAAAACAACGCAAATGGATGGAGATGCAGATGGATCACATTAGTTTACTGCAAAGCTACGTCTTAGTTGGTACTTATCATGGTGAGAGCAGAGTTCAAATCGGCATGAAGTTCAACTCTCATGTAATGGAAATCATTTGTCCTAAATCACACTTTAGTCAGGCTGTTTATTTACAACAAAATAGTTAATAACTTTTTTTAATAGAATTAACACGTACTACATTGAATGTGCACTAGTAGCAAGAAACACTGTCCAGGATTAATGCACCAAATGTTTTAATAGCTACAATATATATGAGAAATACATTTGTTTGTGACAACAAAAAGTCATTCAATATTATTTAGACCGTTGCTTTCAGAGTTGATAGTTATTTTTACTAAAGATATGAAATAAGTGATACAATCAGGAATATAGGTTTTGTGCTTTACATAAATGGTCTTTTCTGCAAGCTAATCCAGGTACTTTTGCTGTTAACCATAGCAAAAGTCTAATGAGCAGACTTTGTCTAATGCATCCTAAAAAGTGAAGTTACTCCCTTTATTGATGTTTATCTGTAAGCTATATTTACTGCAATTGGCACAAAACAGAGTAACTAATGTTCTTAATACTAATTTGGGGAATCATCGTCCTCAGCACATATGTTTACTACAGTTACTTCCTGTGTCTTTATTGTTGTGCTTTTTGTGTGAACACGTCTCTCTTGCAATTAGATGTGTACAATAAATGGCAGTTGAATTTACAAAACAGAAGTTCTGATAGGTGGAGGTGTCCCAAAGGTATTCCATTTTGTAAGACAAAAGACAATCTAAATCTAGACCTTCCTAAATTTACTTAGTCCAAGATTAGCACTAATCTGTGTCTGCGAAACCAGCCATAGCAAATCGAAATTAATTTATAATGAATGTATGTATTTCCAACAAAACCAGGAGCTGCTTATTTATTCAGTTAAAGGTGACTAAAATGAATATAAAAATAATATTCAACAAATGTATTTTTGTTCTGTTTTGTTTTTCAGACGATGACCTGATTACAATTTTTGATAGCTCAGACCTTTCCTTTGCTATTCAGTGCAGCAGGATACTGAAGCTAACTCTCTTTGGTAAGTTATTGAATGCACGAGAAAGATGTGTTCACACATTTATCTGCAGATCTGCCACAAGAGGGAGCTCCAACTTCACTGAAACACCAGTCATTAATCCCGCTATCAACTAGATGTCAATGAATTCTTTTTAAACTTTAAGTTGTATAATTACTACTTGCGTATCGTTGATATTTGCTGTAGTGTTTTTTTGTGGAGTTGACAATAAAATATTTTTAAAAATAGCATACTCACATTTAGGTGCTTTTTAAAAATGATTTATTTGAGTCATCTTAGATAACTTGATTAAATAGAATCCACTGTATTGTGTGAATATGAATGCATTTTACAGACCAGTAATGTAGCTGCACATTATTTGTCAACAAATTGTTACCATTGGTGAAAGTAATTAATAAGTCACAGCTTTGAAATCTTAAGTGCTTATTAAATTTATCACAAACTGATTTAATAGGAATTGACAGGTCCTTGGTCTGACTATATACAGAAAATACTGCATGTGGCAGTGTGTGGTGAATGTAATGCTGACTCGAGGGTGTGCATTAAATTCTCATTCATCACACACTGCCACATGCAGTATTTTGCTGCCACATGCAGTATTTGCCACTGTGCTGCTTGGTGTTGGCGCGGTTTACTCTGCTGAGTCTGTGTCAGTGAATTATTAGACCAAGAGTGAACTGCATAAAGAATTGTATTTAAAATAGTAACATCTTTGATAGCCTGAACAACATTTAAAACAAGTTTTCCATTATGTGAGATAGTGGAGAGAAAACTGCAATTGCAATGTGAGGTACGGTTGGAATTCCTTTGTTTGACAGCTCGTGCTTGGGTCACTCACTGTTGCTGGTGTTAATAAACGTGTGTTTCCCGTAATAACTGCCTGGTAATTACGGGGAATATCAACTGGATGAGCCCGTTGAAAAGTAATGCTCACCAGTTACTTTAATGAAATGCTGCTCATAAGGGTTTGATGCCTTTACTGAGTTCAACTTCAACTTGGGGTCATGTGGACTTGCATGGATCTATATGTACAGTATTACAGGGCTCTAAATTGGCAACAAAAAGGGCAAGGCCAAAATGTTCAATAAATCTGTAGAGGGTACCAAGGCCACTAAACTTAAGTCAAGGTCAAAGTGTAGTTTGTTGTGTAATTTTATTTGAGTTGTATATAAAGCTAATTATTGGCTACAGAAATAGTACTTTAATAGTAACTATTTATATATATTCAGAAAATGCCAAAACAAATTGGTTGAAAAGTCCAACTGTTGGGTGCAAGTTGGTTGCTACCATGTTCAGCTGCTTAAAATATAACAATTTGTTAAGACACTAAAGTTATACTAAAACAATAACTTATGTTAGTACTCAGTTATTTGTTGCTGATTCTGTTGAATAGATAATCTGTGCAGTTGATAACTGCAATGAACTCTGTATTTTATATTTGAGATATTTTGCAAGTGTTGTGTAGAGAATTGGTGACAGCAGCTTCATTGTGTACAGTTGTATGGGAAATGGTATGCTGCAACTCGCATGCTCAGTGCAGTAGTCGGCCTGACAGTATGTAAACAGACTATTATGTATTTTACTGTACATGTAACCATTTAAGCGATTTGATTCTGTTATTTACGATATTAAATATACCACAGTAAATTTCATTAATTCGTTAAATGTTTTTTTTTTTCTTCTCTCTTTCAGTACACTTTAATTACAGTCCCAAGTATTTGGGTTCTGCTGTCACTGTTAGTGGTCTGTTTGAGAAGTAAACTCAGTTTTCCCTGCAGGAGCTGACCCTGCTTTAGTACAACACTAGCGCTACATTTGCTGAGTGTCATTACAGCAACATCTTACTGTGCCTGCTTAATATATAACGATGATAGATGTGCTGCTGAAGATGCAACAACAAATGATAATCTGTTCATGTTAACTCAAAATCCTATTTAGACACCCTGTGATTTGAGTGCGAAAGACAACATTGGTTTAATGGAGTTCACAAAGCGCTTTTTTCAGCTTGATACCGTGGCCTTTTCACTAGCTTATTTTTCTTTTGCTTAATTGGCCTTTTGCTTCGTTTCAGCCCCTCATTATAACAATTTTCCTAAGTTTTCAGGGCATCCTGTTGATGCCTTTGTTTTTTGTTCTTGTTGTAATTGTTTGGAATGCAATGTTTCTTTTTAAGCTAATCTAGCCTACTCACACACATTTGGTCACCATCACAACTGCTGCATGAACCAGTGGTTACCATATTCTGCTGGTGTGAATTAGGGATGGCTCGGTATACCGGTTTTTCGGTTTACCGCGGTTTAGGTACATAACGGTATTTAATACCATTGCTTTTATTCTAAACCGCAATTATCGTAATTCGGTTATACACCGGTTAACACGCTTCTTCTAAATCATGCGATGGTACCTGCAGCCTTAGCAAAGTGTCTGAGGAAGATCTTTTTGTGAACTGATAATGTCTTTTGAAGGAAATGGTCAACGACACAGAATACATGTATCAGTTGCTGCATTCTGTTACCCAGAGCTGGCTGCTGTTAGCTGCTGTCTTTCTGACGTCGCACGCAGCTTTTAGAGAAACGACATCTCCAAACCTTGCAGCGTAGCACACATTTTGAATGCGCTATATTTACAGTTGTCTGGATTATCAACAGTCAGTTTAATGTAATAGATTAACATTAACTATTGTAAAATTATACATCACTTATGGATTTACATTATGTGTTATGGTTTTTTTTTTTTATTTATTATGTATTATTTGGTAACTTGCATGATGGAGTTTATACCGTGATATTAAGGTTACCACGATATTTTTTTTAACGGTTATCATACCGTGCAAATTTTATACCGTCCCATCCCTAATGTTAATACAGCACCTCTGGACTTCCAGGCTGTTCGATCAGATTGTATCTTCCCTCTCGCGCTTCAGTTTAAAACGTGATGTACCAGCTTTTTTTTTCCCTTTACAGACCGACATCGCATAATCATAAATGTTGACACAAGTGGATCCAAACAATTCCTAATACAGGCTTCCCTCTAGTTGCTGTAGCTAAAAGGGCACTGCGGCCATAATGGCCGTGAATAGACATACGTTTTGAGGGACATTGCTGCAATTTATAAGGGCACCCACGGCAATTGCCGCATGGTCGCGTGAATTTTGAGCCCTGGTATTATATTGTAGTATAAAGCCATTTTGCATTATGGAAGGTCACTTAACTTTCTGTTACTACTTGACTTAACTTTCTGTTACTTGCTATTAAGGGATATTTAATGACTCCAGGACAGAAGGTAGAACTCTGATAGCTTAATTAACTGCACGCTTCTTAGTTTAAAAACAGATCTAGGAAATGTGAATAACTTATCCCCATTCTATTATTTTGGTTTTAATTGATTGGGTTTGAACACAAGGAGACGTATTGGCGATGTGATTTAAAAATACATATTCAAGCAGATGTTGACTGTTGCAGACTTTTTAAAGTGATTTTTAGAAATGTATTTTAAACCTACTGCTTATCAGTAGCCCTTTTTCCATCCAACTTTTTAATATGCTAAAACTTTTGCACACATGAAAATTTACCCAAACAAGTGTATGGAAAACTGTTTTGTTCGACAAGTTCACTCGGTAGGTTTATACAGATGTGATGTGGGATGTTAATTATTACTTTTAAAATTTTGAAAAACTGAAAAGTTTCTAGCAGTTTAACTAAAAACAAAAACAACACTGAAATTATTAACGCTTAGTGGTCCATTTATTCAGCGCTTGTCAGGCATGTCAGGTCCGATTTATTTTCACACGCTCTGTTTAAAATGTTTTTTTTCAAAGTAAAACAGGTTTAAAAGGCACTGAATCGCTAAAGGACACTCAGTACTGCATCTCCAGCCAAGACCCACCCCTTGTTCACTGTATTTTTCTCATACTTCTTAATAGAGGTACTGAATCCTCTCCTGATCACTCATTTTATCACTAAACTCCTTAATAATGCAATCCAAGTCATTATTTTATTACTATAACATCTCACGTGGTGGAGGTTGTGTGATCGTATGGGCTTGTTTTTCTTCCTCTGGCACTGGCGATCTTTTTATTGTAGAAGAATCAATGAGTGCTGCAAAATATCAAGACATTTTGCACTCTCGTTTTGTTACTCAGCGCTAGAAGGCTTATGGACGGAAGTTTGTATTCCAGCAGGATAATGACCCTAAGCATTCTGTTATGGATTAGCCATCTCAGTCCTCAGACTTTAATCCCATCGAGATGTTGTGGATTGACTTGAAGGCTGCTGTTGTAAAAAGGAAACTAAAGTCAATTGCAGAACTAAAAGCTGTATGTGTTGAAGAAGGATCAAAAATCACCAGAAAGATGCCAGGACCTGGTTTCAAAATACAAAAAAAAAGACTATAAGCTGTAAAGGAAGCAAATGGTGGGCACAGAAAATACTAATGTAAGGGTGCCCAAATACCTTTTTCAAAGTACGAAATTAGTTTTTGCATGTTGTTTTTCATTTTATGCATGTTATATAATACTTTAGTATTTTACTATAAAGCTGAATCTGTACTTTTAATTATAATCTATATATATATATATATATATATATATATATATATATATATATATATATATTTATATATAATATATATATTATACTCTCTCTCTGAGAGAGAGATATTTTGAAATTGCCCTATAGCTTGGAGATGGCTGGTTCAAATGCAAGCTATGCCACTGCCGACCGTGGAACAGGAGTTCCCAAGGGGCGGCGCACAATTGGCTGAGCATGCTACCTGTGCAGGATACGGGTTTGGTCAGCTAGGGATTCCTTGGCTTACTGCACACCAGCAGCCCCTGTGGTTGGCTGGGCGCCTGTAAGTTCTGGATATGGCTGCATAGTGGATGGCTGACAGCACTAGTTTCGGAGAACGCAAGTACTCGTCTTCATCTCTCCCGAGTTAGTTTCGGGGTTGCAGTGGTGAGCCAGGTTGAATAATAATTGGATATTCCAAATGGGAGAGAATTGGAAAATGAATACAATAATTGTTATATAGTTTTTTATTTTTTTTAAGAGGTGTGTTTGTGTGTGTGTGCGTGTGTGTGTATATATATATATATATATATATATATATATATATATATATATATATATATATATATATATATATATATATATATATATATATATATATATATATATATATATATATATACACACACATACATACATACATACATACATACATACACACAGCTCTGGAAAAAATTGAGACCACTGCAAATTTTTCTTAAATCAGCATCTCTACATGTATGGCAGCCATTCCATTCCAGTGTCTGTTGAATTCCAACACAGGCACACCTCATTCTACTGAATGAGGTACTGATTAAGGGATCACCTGAACCAAATCTTATTTAACGAGGAAAAGTATAAAAACCACTCCTGTGGTAATCACTGTCTTCTTGCAATAGGACCAGCTGGATGGCAAAACAGTGCTAGTAGTACCTCAAAAGTAATTGGAATCAAATAATAACTATTGACCATGCCCAAAGAGTTGAAAAGGAAAGTTTTGAGTGAGGAAAAGAAGGGTTCAATTCTGGCTTTACTGGCAGAGGGATACAGAGAGCGTCAGATTGCTTCCATCCTTAAAATTTCAAAGACGGCGGTTCATAAGAACAGGGTCAAGCAGCACACATTGGGGACAACAAAGCTACAGACCGGCAGAGGGCGAAAACGACTCTCCACTGACCGGGATGACCACCAACTCATTCAAATGTCAGCCAGCAACCGTAGGATGACATTAAGTGACCTACAAAAAGAATGGCAAACGGCAGCTGGGGTGAAGTGCACGGCCAGGACGGTTCGAAACGGGCTCCTAGGGGCAGGGCTGAAATCGTGCAAAGCTAGAAAAAAGCCCTTCATCAATGAGAAGCAAAGAGCCAGGCTGATGTTTGCAAAAGACCATAAGGATTGGACCGTAGAGGACTGGAGTAAGGTCATCTTCTCTGATGAGTCCAATTTTCAGCTTTTATATATATATATGTTCATATTTAACCTTAATCTTTTTTCATTTAGAATTGACACTCTTGTTAAATAGTGCATGTTATTCCTATAAACATGTGAAGCCATTTATTTTTGTGGTAGAAATTAGAACAAAACATTTTAAGCACAGTTGCTGTGGCAATTTGAAGCCTGTAGGACAAAGTAATTTATTCCAGATGAGGTGGATTCTGCTTAGTGTCACAATCATTAGATTTTGGCTTTGGACCACATCACATTCATATAGTTACAATAGCCAGATGTTTCTATGGAAGAACAAACTGCCCGTGTGTTTATTCTATTTTTCTTTTTGTCTTCACACACACTGCTTGACTGAAAATAGAAAAGTCTTTCACCTGATCAATCAACTATTTTAGAATTTTGTTTCTCATCTGCACGATCTTAGAAAAAATAATGACAAAGTAATAATTTGAAAAAGTTGTTTTAAAATTGGAATAGCCTAAATAGTTGATTAACAAAATGTTTCTTTGTAGTAAATGGCTGATCCAGGACCAAATGGTATTTTGTAAATTTTACTATCCTGTGTGTTTACAGGATAGTTCAGCAAAAAGCTGTTATTAGGCTTGCTTGCGTTGGTCTATCCTTCAGACCCTGCTAAGGTCACAAGGTAGACGTGGTCATATTACAAAGATTCTGGGGACTTCTTTGTCCATGTCATGGAATAATTTTTAAATAAGGAAGTTAAACTACTTTTAGAAAATATTTTGTATCAAAATGTAAAACCAAAAGCCACCTGACTATAATTTGCAATGTTTATTTGTGTTCTGCGGTATATCGACACCTACGGTATCTCATGATACCAAAATCCTACGATACTTAGTATCGGGGTAAAATAAAAAATATTGAAACATCACGTTTTTTTGATACCATGTTTTTATTTTATTTGTTTTGTATTTTTTTTGAGCTTTTAAAATAAAACTAATTGTGTGCTTTAAAAACAATGCAAACTAAACGTACTTGTTTCTGCTTAACGGAAGTGAGCAGCTACCCTATGTGCTCTGGGAAAATTAAATTACTGCAGCAGACATGGCAGATGCTGGCGAGAAGCTTGGTGTGGAACTATTTTTGATTTCAGCTAGAGGACAACGGCAGTCTGGCCGAACGTGGACAGTCAGAATATCGAATGTTTTTTTAACCCTTTTCCGTCCATTTATTGAGCGCTTGTCAGGCGCATCGGGAACAATTTATTTTCACAAGCACTGTTTATTTTACAAGCTCTGTTTTGAATTTTTTTTTTTTTTCAGAGTAAAACAGATTTAAGTCACTGAATTGCAAAAGGACACTCAGTACTGTATCTCTAGCCAAGCCTCATATATAATATATATATATATATATATATATATATATATATATATATATATATATATATATATATATATATATCAGTGCCTTGTAAAAGTATTCAGACCCCTGACCAATTCTCTCATATTACCGAATTACAAATGGTACATTGAAATTTTGTTCTGTTTGATATTTTATTTTCAAACACTGAAACTCAGAATCAATTATTGTAAGGTGACATTGGTTGTATGTTGGGAAATATTTTTAAGAAAAATAAAAAACTGAAATATCTTGCTTGCATAAGTATTCAACCCCTGTGCTGTGGAAGTTCCCAGTTTGCACCGATGAAAGAAATTGCCTTACCATTGGCCTCCACGTGTGAACCATTGAAGTTGCTGTCACATTTTATGGATAAAAACCCCACTGTTGAAGGATCATTGGTAAGGCTGTGAATCTGAAGGCAAATGAAGACCAAAGAGCATTCTACAGAAGTTAGTGATAAAGTAATACAAATGCATAGATTAGGGAAAGGGTACAAAATAATATCCAAGTGTTTGGATATCCCAGTGAGCACAGCATCAATAATCAGGAAGTGGAAGCTGCATCACACCACCCAGGCACTGCCAAGAAAAGGCCGTCCCTCAAAACTCAGCGCACAAACAAGAAGGATACTTGTGAGGGAAGCCACAGAGAGGCCAACTATCACTTTGAAGGAGCTACAGAGTTTAGTGGCTGGGAGTGGAGTAATGGTGCACCAGTCAACCATATCAAGAGCTCTGCATAACACTGGCCTGTATAGGAGGGTGGCAAGAAAGAAGCTGTTACTCAAAAAGTCCCATCTGAAAGCACGTCTGGAGTTTGGCAGAAAGCATGAGAGTGACCCAGATGTGATGTGGGAAAAGGTTTTGTGGTCAGATGAGACCAAGATGGAGCTTTTTGGCCAAAACTCAAAGCGCTATGTGTGGCGCAAACCTAACACTGCCCATGCCTCAAGACACACCATTCTTACAGTGAAGTATGGTGGTGGCAGCATCATGCTGTGGGGATGCTTCTCATCAGCAGGGACTGGGCATCTTGTTACAATTGAAGGAAGAATGGATGGAGCAAAATACAGGAAAATACTGCAAGAGAATCTGCTTCAGTCCGCTAAAAAACTGACGCTTGGGAGGAAATTCACCTTTCAGCAGGACAATGATCCTAAGCACAAGGCCAAAGCAACATTGGAGTGGCTCAAGAACAAAAAGGTGAATGTCCTACAGTGGCCCAGTCAAAGTCCTGATCTCAATCCCATTGAGAATCTGTGGCACTATTTGAAAATTACGGTCCACAAGCATCATCCAACCAACCTGAACAACCTGGAGCAAATCTGCCAAGAAGAATGGGACAAAATCACTCCGACACTGTGTGCAAAGCTGGTACATACTTACCCCAAAAGACTTTAAAGACAGACGCTATTATTGCAGCGAAAGGTGGCTCTACCAAATATTAATGTGTGGGGGTTGAATACTTATGCAAGCAAGATATTTCAGTTTTTTATTTTTCTTAAAAATATTTCCCAACATAAAACCAATGTCACCTTACAATAATTGATTCTGAGTTTCAGTGTTTAAAAATAAAATATCAAACAGAACGAAATGTCAATGTACTATTTGTAATTCAGTAATAGGAGAGAATTGGCCAGGGGTCTGAATACTTTTGCAAGGCACTGTATATAATTTAAACAGCAAGCATTCCACAATGCCTGTAGCATTATTAACTGTGTTAGCCTCTTAAGTACTATGCACTTGCAAAAAAAGGAATTTGGCAGCCATTCAACATGTAATGGACATAAGATTCAAAGTATCATGATAGTATTGAATATCATGATAATCTGCATGGTATCGTATTGATACTCCCTAAATGATATATTGCATCATTGTAATGTGTATTGGTTGAAAAGAATCTGCTGTGGATTAGTTCAGTCCATTTTACATTCACTTTGTTACAATAATCTCTCCCTTTTCCATAAGGCAGGTGATATAATTTCCTGCACTGTCAAGTATATATGCTCTGCTATCAATTATGATCAAGTTAGTGTTTCTCCTTATATTAGAAAAAGGTAGTGAAAGTTTTAAAATAAATATAGTCCCAAGGACTTCACACAGAGGGAGCAGCACGTGCTGTCTTTCACGTGTGCCTCTGTGCTGAAGGCTTGTGTGAATGTGTGCAGCGTGTCTGCTCAGCTTTCGCATGGTTGGGAATTTATGAACTTGCGCACGTCTCCAGATTGAAAAAAAAACAATGGGCATCGCAGCCAAATTTGTAATATCATACTCTCCCTGAGCATCCCTGAATATATCTGCTAATTGTAAAATGTAAATAAAAATGTTATGAGATTGAGGCTTGCCACAATTCTTAATCTCCTCCGGTGAGTGAGCTGTGTTTCTGGCACTGAAACCTGCAGCTTTACCAATCTCTGCATTCCAACAGCAGTCTCTTCTGTTTGGGTTAATAGTCAAAATTGTTGATTTACGTTATATGCAACATTAAAAAACCTTTGTATAGTTTTTAACATTGGGAAGATTTTTCTTTTTATAAAACGGAGTCAAGCAAACTCTGTATCCCCATAGAGCTTACCTCAATTATCACTGACCTGATAATCTTTAGATTTCCAATGAAGGGTGATGCAATATTAAGTATTTTGCAATTGTCACAATTTGACAGGTTTCCTTATGTTTTTTTTATTGTATTTCTTATTCCTCATAAGGCACAATTTACAGAAGTGACTGTACCACTACCAAGAGACACAGCTTGTATCCCTGAGGAAAAGCTAAGGTACTTGCTACCAAGCCCACTTAGCTACCAGAGTCCATCACACTACCAATAAAATAATTTTAAATAGTCTTGAGCTCAACAGAAAAATAATATGCTATATATTTTTTTAATGAAAATAATACAAAATATGATTGTTTCTGAGCTAAATGCGTACAATCACCTATGTATAAATTAAAGATAAACATTAAACAAAAAACTGGCAGTTTGACATTCAGTGCCTCGTACGCATGCCAGACCTAGTGGGGACTGTGCTTGTTACGGAGTAAATGTATTCTATTTTGGGAAGTTTGACTAATCTTACAGCTGCAATTGGGGAAGCTGTTGGCTGAATGAAGTTATCCCACATCAGTTTAAAGTTCATGTTGCTCAAGTCCTGCCCCTGACAATCAAAATGAGAAGATAAAAAGTGGATAAATCGATACATTTTATTACATAATGGAACTTGAAATGCTGCTGTTCTACCCCCTGTAGGTGTTGCTTCTGCTGTGAACTGCCCTTGACTGTTCTAAACTATACATTAGCATAATGCTGGTGTAATAAAGCCTTTGTATTTGGTGTTCATGGTCTGTAGCTGGTTAGTATGAGTCATTATGCTTGGAGTCAGGCTTGCTGCTAGACATCATTTTTAAAGGAGCGGTGACCCCCCAAAAAAGTTTTCTTGCCTTTTTAGCATCAATATTTTCACTGGTTGCTCTCTTGGTTCTTGAATTTTATTGTTTAATTTGGAACATGCAGATATTTCGAACACATTGCTGTAGATAAACAGTAGCTACTACTTCCTGATATCGAATTACTTTGTGTGGCATTGCTTACAAAATGACTTAAGTGGTCAAGCTCCATTTATCTACAGTGCCATGTGACAGAGCCTGCGTCCTTATTATTATTATTATTATTATTATTATTATTATTATTATTATTAATAATAATAATTTGGCTGACGCCAAAGGTTACAGTGCAAAAACAATATTTAAATACAGTATAGTTTACAGTAAGTGAAAATACTACTAGAATACAATACGAGATTTAGGATTAAAACAATGTGTATATACAATGACATGATAGTGTTGCAAGGAGTGCATCAACTGAGTGCCCAGTAACATGGTGCTTAGGTCAGGCAAGTCCAGTATAGAGTAGGAGGAGTAGATCAAGAGATCTGAAGTTGTAAAAGCTTTTCGCCGAATTCCTAAGGAAGCTAATGACTCTGTCACAGGGAGGACCCTGTTGCTGGTTCAACTGCACCTCTGCTGTGATAAACAGGAAGGCTTGCCTGGAGCTGAGCTGATTGGGAGGTCCTGATTGGCTGATGGGTGTGCCTGAGGAGCCTACGTTTGTTTAAGAACACAGCAGTGCCAGTTGAGGCTACTGTACAGCCGTAGCGGCACAGGCAGGCACTGAGCGAAAGCTTGCTTTGTTTACATTGAGGAGGAGAAAAATCTGGTTTAAAAAGTGCATCTTAAATTCAAATAAATACGGTAATAGTAGGATTGATGCATGCGCTAATAACATGCTTATTGAGAGCGGAAGTTCTTATAAGAGGTTTGTCAGCTGGATAGGAACAGTTAATTTGATAATATAATTCATGTTTAAGCAGTAATGATGTCAAATAACAATCATCATAATTAGCATCATTATAGTATTCATAAAATAATACATATGATTATGATGATGTAAAATATGCCTATAGTAATTTGTGATTGCCAAGTCTTTTTGTATGAAAAGCGGTCCTACAGCGGCAGAAAGACCACAGGTAATTACTGTAAGCCTTAATTGTTCTAAACTAACATTTATTTTAGATTTTTAAAACAAAAGTGTATTAAACATCTTCATGGTATCGATTTGAATGTAGGTCATGTTACTACTTATAGAATTGTGGGAGGGGGTCATAATTTTTTCAAAATCAATGAAAGAATTACATTTTATACAGTACATTTATTATTCACTTGACCAATTAGTGTAGTCAGACAAGATTGATAGGCATGTCAAAACTACAGTGTTTCAGGTTTGCTTTGGGATCGTGTTCTGTCATTACTGGCCAGGTTTAGCACCACCCTATTAATCCCAACAATTGCCTGTAATTAATTGAAAACTGATGTTTGTCTTTCTGTATCTTTATCGCAAGAGGTTATCCTGGTACCTTGATCCAGTTGTTCAAATCATTTAGAGCATAACAACACTGGAAGCTATTTTCCTACAAAAAGGTATGGTATGGGTATATTGCAGCTGCAGTAAAAACTTCCCCACCGTATAAATTAACTTTACAACAGTGTTTAGCATCATCATCAGAAATACTGCATTTGAAGGTGTTAAGGTCTTTTCTTTCTCTGATATGTTTACAAGCTGTTAATATTTTGACTTTTCCTTCTGTTCTAATAGTAAATGGACAACCAAGGCCTCTGGAGTCTAATCAGGTGAAGTACCTTCGACGAGAGCTAATCGAACTTCGAAACAAAGTGAACCGTCTGCTTGACAGCTTGGAGCCGCCTGTAGAGCCAGGACTCTTTGCCAGCATTGCAGAAAACGGTAAGTGAAGAATTCGGAAAGGACTGCATTTGCTAAGCTTTTAATAATTTCCAGTAGTACAGTAACTTTTTAATTTAAGGTTATTTTCTTGAAAGAATTGCATTTTACAGAAGGTCTGGAGATGCACAGGATTTTTTTCAAGTAAGGATGAATAGGCTAATTATAGTTAATGCTACCTGCTATATCCATTTATGCTTTATGCTATTAATTGCTAAAAACTTTAAAGGGAATCCATTCACTGCTGTGTTAGTATCACGTACAAGCACAGTTATTACATACAAAACTATTGTTTTATGAAAGTATATTTTAATGGACATAGAAGTCCTAATGGTAAAGGTCGGTACCTTTAGTCCTCAGGCTTAGATTACACACTTTTTCCTGGAGTGTAATGTTACATCATGCTGTTTTTGTCAGTGTCATTGCAGACCTATGCAAGCCAAAAGAAATCTCAGAAGAGAGAACACAAAAAACTCAATCTCTCTAAGCTAGAACAGGGACAGTTCAAGATTTATTCAAGGTGATTTAGTACTGGGTTTAGTGGCCTGTTTAAAAACCAGTGTATCATACTGCTGTGGTGGTGCACATACATCAAAGTGGGTATTTTGTTCCACATCTGCAATACAGCTGACTCTCATTATGGTTAACCTAAGATTAAAGTCTTCAAAACATAGTGGTTAAATGTGGTTTGAACTTTTTATTGCAACCTAGTCATCATACATCTGTATTTTCCCTGTAAGTCTCCTGCCTAGTGAGATTTCAGAACTGAAACCAATTTCCCTTGATCACCTGTTTGATTTAAGTATCTTGTGCTGCCCTGCACATGGCAGGTTAAAAGGTGTTTTAAGCCAATTTTAAGTTTAGGTTGGTATTTCATTTGGTTAAACAATAGCCATTGATGACATTTGCAGAAAATATCGGTTCCTTAGCTACAGATCTCTGGTAGGAGTTTCTAGATTTCAGAATAAATACATTAGACCAGGGGTTCTCAAACTAAGGGGCGCGCCTCCCAAGGGAGGCGTGAGCTGTGTGACCTTTTATGTGTTTTTTTTTTTTTTTTTTTTGGAGGTTGGATGATTTGAAAAAAGTAACAAATTATTATATTTTAAATGTATTATATTTAAAAATAGCTAAAATAAAACACAAAAAGCTTTTGTTTAACGTGTTAATGTTCCTTAGCAACTGTGAAACGTCACACATACATTGCGTGGTTCCCACTCCCCACCCCCAAGTAAACTTAAAAACAGTATCAGCAGCACACTTACAGTGAGAAACTGCTTTAATGAGAAATGGATAGTTTTGTGACACAGGGAGAAAAACGTACACGCCGAAGTGAGGGCAGCAGCAGTAGTTACAGCAAAACGCAGCCTAAAATATAACGAAGCAAAGCATAAAATATAACGAAGCATATTTAAAACTAGGCTTTACATGGAGCTGGTCCAGCGGTGCACCGAGCCTCAATGTGTTTTATGCGGTGAAAGCCAAACCACAGTAAAAAGTAGGTTTGGCAAAAGGCAAACCATAGTACGCAGCCCTGCAAGCTACGCCTGGCATCTTAAAACAAGGCACCCTACCTTAGTATCTAAACCCGTAAAGTATTTTCAGAAGAAGCTCAATGAGTTTATTTATTTATTGCATTTATATAGCGATTTTTATACAAGTATCGCAAAACACTGTACAGTACATTGCAGAAAAAAAGAACAAACCACAATACATTTGTATAGCATGTCACACATACAACTGCTATAATCAGACCATTTAAATAACAGATTGAAATAAGTGTACACAATACAAAAGCAGCAATTTTAAAGTAACGTTAAATCCCACTAAGATAAGAACGTTAACAGGACAAAAAAACATATTTTAGTTGCTTTCATGTGTACTAATTAATACTTCTGAAACTCATACTGCTCTATATTGAACAAATCCCTTCTATCTATCAATTTTGTTTGCAACATATAGGATTTTCAGTTTTGTTATATTGTTTTAGTAAACTGGGGAGGTGCAGTTTTTTATAGTTCAGGGAAGCTCACTATGACAAAGTTTGAGAACCACTGCATTAGACAAAGATACCTTATTTGTACTTTTTTTAGAATTTTTTTTTTCAAAAAATAAAAAAAGGAATAGAACATTTACACAGCTGTGATTTTTATGCACCCCCAAAGTGAACGGTTTTAACAGCACTGAAGGGAATGCACTTACATAGTGGAACCAGCTAATATTTTAACCAGTCTCGGATCGAAAACACATGCAGGCAAATCCTGTAAGAAATTCTGATTCAGTCCCCTTGTTGTTTTTAAATGCTCTCTTGCCGATTAAAAGAATATACTCTAAGCATTGTAATAGTTGCTTTGTCATCCTTTGTGCAGCTCCCAGGTACATGAGAGTGATTCTTAATGTATTGTGCTTCATGTTGCCGCTTGTGGAAGTCATATCGATTTAAAATAAAGTAGTCTGTGCCTCAACGGTGTAATAAATAAAGAAGAAAGAAGCATGCCTGCATTTGTCTGGGAGCTGCAGTCCTATAGGGACTGAACAAAACAAGGCAAATACACTATATATGACGTTTCTGAACTGACTATTTTTGTGATTTTATTGCAAAAAATAAAACATCAGATAATTAATGTTACCTAGTCCAAAGCTTTAGTTCAACAATAATTCATTTGAGAAGTCAACCAATCGCTGTTAAATGATTGTCAAAATTCCACTTCAGCTATTTATTCATTGAGTAAGGTTGCGTTTTCGGATGACCTTCAGATCGTGTTCAGATTAAGTGAATTTTTTGAATTGCGGTGGGGTCATTCGCAAGACAACCCCACCCCGAATATAAAAAGATTTGGGAATCTATGCATGTATTAACCCCAATCCGATGTGGTCAACCGGATCTAGAAGAGATATAGTAATCGGAGAAAGTAATTCAATGTAATTACCTCTATTTGAGGAATTGGTGCCTTCATCATACCATCTAAAAGCCAGTTCTTGCTTGCCAAGGCAAACAACAGAATCAATCAAGCATTTAAGAGCCTCACGATTTTTTTCTTACTTCATTGTGATGTATTGTTTCCCTATGCTTCTGCTCATTGAGTGTTACAGTGGCTTGCAAGTGACTTTGGGAATGTTTGTTTTTGTGCAGACTTCGTTAGATATCCCAGATTGCTGTAGCCAGTTCTGTTACCTTTTCTGTAGTGAAAAAAAGACAATTCCAGCAGATTTTTTTTTTTTTTTTTTTTTTTTTTTTTTTTGTAATTGACTGCCACCAGTTAGGCACGCGGGCCTCGCAAAATCGCTAGCCCGACGTTCTGGGACAACCAAAAAATCTGTCGGACAACATGTTTTTTTTGGGGAGAGGGGATTGTACTGTGTTGTTCAATGAACAGGATATAGCCAGAATACTGGGTGCAGCATGCCACAAATTGGGTACTGTACTTGGAATTCTACTTTTATTTACAATCTCTTTGCTATTATTATTATTATTATTATTATTATTATTATTATTATTATTATTATTATTATTATTATTATTATTATTATTATTATTAGTGCTAGTAGTGACAAATACTATAATAATTAAGAAAATCAAAGAGTAAAACAGTACTAATATTAATAGTTTAGCTAATGTCTTTATCCCTGGTGGCTTTCTTAACTTACTCCAGTAGCTTATATTGTTTGTTTTGGATTGTCCTTTTACTATAGCGAACAAAAGGCTTTGGACCCAAACAGGGTTGTTATAGCGAGGGTGTACTGTATCTAGTATTTGATTTATAGGCTTAATACACGACACTTGCACATTTTTTTAATATATAATGCGTGCACATTTGTTATTTCATTTTTGTTATTTTTCACCTCCCATAGTGTTCAGCATTTAATAGAGGGTATAAAGAAATTTGGATCAGAATCCAATATCACCCCTTACAAAAAAGTTACTTTAAAAGTATTTGCAGTATTTACAGTATAATTGTAAATCTCAAAAAACTACTCGCTTCTAAATCTTTTGTAGTCATCTTTGTATTACTTTAGTATAAATACATGTTAATTTGGATTCATATGTTGTTTTTTTCTGACTTTATGTGAGTGAAAAGACACACATTTGCCTGTTTTCCCATTGGAAATAGTGATATTTTGAAATATCACTGTCCTGGTCACAAAAGCAAAGTTTGTGGGGAATAATAGCCATTTTCTATACTTTTGAGGCATAAGCAATTAGGAAATAACACTTACTACCCAGGAACAAAAAAAAAAAAATTGTTACACAATGTAAAAAACTAGTAGAAACTAACAAACACAAGTCTGGGAAAAACAAATGGAAGTCTGGAAAAAGTGTGGAATTTTGATGTTGGAAAAGTATATGAAACCTGTGATACTGTACCTATATTGACTACAGTGTACTTTGTACAAATCACAGTCCGTAGATCAGTGATGAGCAACTTGACATTTTTTTTGGACAACCAAATGTGTACAAAGGACTGCCCGCAGGGCAAATACCATTACCAAAATTTTGCGAGCCCTGCCACGGATACCTTTTTAATAATTTTTTTCTAAGACAGTTCTTGAAAATTGATTCATAACCAAATCGACGACGATGTCTCCGCTGTCTGATGACATTTAATTAGTAAAAAGTAATTTTAAATGTTACTTCGAAGTTCTCAATATAATTCTCAATAACGGTCTCTACAATAGCCAATATTGCACGAAATTCAGCTATTCTTACACTGCTTACCCTAGCATATTTATAACCCACCTCTGCTCACTAATAATTGGACAGCTGCAAAAGCAGGGCATATCTTTGACATTCCCATTGGTTAAACTCCCAAGATCTTCAAAAGAAACTGAGACTACCTTTAGGTTTATGTCTTGCCTCTGTTGTCTCATGATTGGACACCTGCATAAAGGGGCATACCTTTGATTCTCCCAATGGTTAAACTTACTCAAGACCTTCAGCCAAGGCAGAGAATACCTTCAACTGTTTGTCCCACCTCCATTCACTTATGATTGGACTGCTGCGAAGAAAATGCAGATCTTCTATTGGTTGGTTTTATTTTATATAAAAAGAATTTAATTCTGCACGATTTAAATTGTAAAAATAAAATCTGCGATCAACTCTTTAGTTGATAAATCGGATTGATTAAATCTGTTAATCGGAACAGCCCTAATGCCCTAAGTGTGTGTGTACATACATACAGTATATGAGTACAATCTTGTTTTTCTGATCTATGTAAGTTAATATGCCTGTAGGTTTTCTGTTATAATTAAATTATTTTGCATGGTTTGAGCAGCCTTAACCAAACTGCAGTTTTGATACATAGTTCAGTAATGGTGGAGCATGATATCATTCTCTTCAAATGTTTCACCTGGTGAGCCTGCTAAAAGTACACCATGACTGGAAGATCGACATCCTCCAGAAGTTACAAGTAATGTTCAATAAAGTCCTTATTGAACAGATTTTACCCTGTCAGCGACAGTAAAGTGTATTGAGTGGAGTTCTCTTTTCAGACCTGCAGATTAAAAAAGTTAAAATGTGTCTTTTACTTCTGTTTGTTTGCCCTGTATAATTTACTGTATATTACTCTTGACAACGAACCTTAAAACTCACAGATGGTCATTTATGTGGAATGTATAAACTGGTGTATGATCAATTCAATAGCACCTCTAGATTTGTTAAAATATGGAAGCATCTTCTTGTTTTTAAAGCTTGAAAGCAAAGGCTCATGTTAAGCAGATTTTTTTAACATCATTTGCAGTGACTGCCCCAGTGTATGTATTTGTACCAATAGATACAATGTCTGTTTTTTAAGTTGGCAAAAACAGACATTGTATCTATTTTTTATGCAACAGTAACAAAGGGTTCAAGAATTCATGTTCCCTTTTGTTTGTATTTCTTCTTAATTTTATATGGCTAAATAGTGCCCCATATGTGCAACTTGCACCTGCAACACCACTAGAAAACAGACATCTTGGTCTAGGTGGATAATTATCTCTGTTAAATAGTAAAAATGCCTACTTAAACCTGCCCCTGGGAGCATGCTGTATAATATACATAATAAAAGCACCCACTGCTTTACAGGTATATGTTTTGTTTAATAACATCAGCCTATGCTGCAAGTTTGGAAATTGTGCATTCCTTTTTACTTATGTTTTTTTTAGTGTTTACCTTTGAAGTTTCCTTCCCAGGTTATTACTCCCAAAATATTCTTGACCTATACAATGATTTGAAGTGGGTTTACATTCATAACATATTCAAGGCACATTTTTTGTTTTGTTTTCCAACCTCTGAATGTTCATTACATTTCCAAATTTTCTTTATTTCAGAGGCAGTAAATGGAAGGGAAGGGAAGTCTGTGCCTCCTGACTCCACCGTCAAACAGCCAGTCCCAGTTAGTGCTGCCAGCATGTCTGCCTTTGACCCCCTGAAAAATCAAGATGAAATTAGCAAGAATGTAATTTCCTCGTTTGGGCTGACAGAGGACCAAGTCTCGGGTAAAAGTCTAGTTTTCATTCTTTACCTTCTGAATGATTTTGAAAATGTGACACCCTCTCGTATTTATGCTCAAATTGTCAAAGATTGTCAGTACTAGTATGGTGGATCTGGGGATATACATTTTTTAAATAGGTTCTTGCAATATGTCAGGAACTGAACCCTGGTAAAATATTCCACGTGGATCCACTTTCCCGCTCTTGTTTCCTTTATTGAAAATTGCTGTGAAACATTTTTCTATAAAACAAAGCCTATCTTGGGTGCTAAAACTGTTGGCAGCAGATCTGCCTGGGGTCTGTAATCATCCAATTCCACACCTTTATTTGCTCTGTAAAACCATCATCTTATTAATTTAAATTTTGACATTTACAGACCATCTCTGAACCTTATTCTAATCAAGTGAAAGTTAACACTTTCTCTGCATGTGCACAGACTCAAGCAGCATGCAGGTAAAAACTCATTTTGCCTGTTAGAGCCCAACTTGAGTTGTACTGTATGTGACCTTGCAAGAATACAGACAGATGAGAGAAAATTGAAACAAGTAGCAGTTGTCAGTTGTTCATGTTCTAATGATGAGTGAAATAAATTGCAAGTATATACTGTGTATGTAGAGTATTTACGCTGAACTTCCAGAGGGAGTTTCCAGTCCCCTTGATGCAGAAACCACTGCCGTCTTAGTTGAGATCTTTCCCAATTTATAACGCAGAATACCTTTTGTAGTACCATCAGGTAATGTGGAGTCCTGGTTATTATTGAGTACAAACTGTGCAACACTTTGCAAATGTAGGAACAATTTCATGATACATTGAAGGTGGGGAAGGCTTTGCCAGTTCAGCTCCAGACATACTATTAAACATTATTAAAGTTTATATGATGCCAGACTAGGGTCTGCACTTTGTAAATCACACTTGCCTTCATTGTTTCCCAGGCCCTCCTAGTGCTCCAGCGGAGGAGCGGTCAGGCACACCTGACAGCATCGCTTCATCGTCTTCCGCTCCCCACCACCCTGGGATCCAGTCACAGCAGCCACCCTATGCTGGAGTGCAGCCCCCAGCAGCACAGATGGAAGGTTGGTACTCTTGAGCCCTTTACTAAGTGTAATCCTGAATCCTTCAAATAAATGTGACTCGATTCCTGGGAGCAGTAGGTTGAGGACAACCACCACTCTTCATTTTGTAACCACCACTCTATTTTTTTTCACATAAACACCACATTCCAGTTTTTCCTTTTAAAGTGTTCCTTTTGGAAGTGTTGCTTGGGCTAATGGATAAGCTACATGTTATTGATACTTAGGCTAACATCATTTATGTACCATTAGGAATAGTGTATATTCTTATTCTGGAGATTACTTGACAGTATTTTACCTGGTTATTGATACCACTATGTATCACATATTTAATCTCAGCTCAGTTAAGTATGTGTTTAAAAAAAAAAAAAAAAAAAAAAGGTCTTCGCTTTATTTTAGCACTCTTCATTGCTGCCCTTTTTATGTAATTGTTTCAGCAAATAAGCAAAACCAAGAGCTGTTGCCATTGGTTATCTGGAATAGTATTTTAGCATTTCAGTAATCCCCCTTGTGATGAGACTAAGTCTTTTTGGAAATTGTCTTGGTTTTTGTAATATTTGACGCATATGTGTGATTCAATTTTGTGTTCCTGTGTCTGATTCTGCAGAGACATTTGCTTGAGGCAATTGCTTGCAGCTGCTAAATTGGTCTACGTGGGCTTGAGCAAGATGGGCATACTGTCATTAACAAACAGTAATAGATCCCTGAGTTTGATTTGGTACAGTGCATCACATACCAGTAATACTGCTTGTGAATACTACTTCTAAGCTCTAATCGATCTATACATTCCTGATTATTTAATAATGTCACAGAACCAGCACTGGAAGAATGTCTCTGTGCAGAACTCTTTAATAGGAGTGCCAGGGAAAACTATGATACCCAAAAGAATGTCTTTGCTTTCCCAAGATGGTTATGATTTAGCATTTTTTTGCAAAATATATGTATGTACAAACAGAAGATGTATTGTTTTAATGGTCGTATATACAATTTGCATGTGCATAAACTCATTAAGGGGCAATACCATAGATGAGGAAAAATGTATTGTAATTGTTTTACATAAATGTAATCCTTCATGCAATCGGCAACAGAAACCACTGAGGAAACTACTGTATGTTTAAAATCTAAACTATTAATAATTGTATATTCTCTTTCCAGTCAATAGTTAAATAACCATACTCTTCTCTACCAGCATGTGTTGATGGCAAACAAAATCTAATTGTTTTTTTTGCAGTTCTTTCCTCACTTCTAGGATTTTGCACTGAACAGTAGATTTTATTTGAGGAACAATAGTTATAAAAACACATTTATAATTCCTGGTTAAAACAAAGGAACAAGATACCTATGTTTTCAACACATTGCTCTGAAATCCATCTTGTTGATTTATTGCAGAAGGAAATGTTGGTTTCATCAATTTCATAGTTTCCAGAGGTTTGTGTTATCTGTAGGATTTTAAAAACGCTAATGTTGCCATTGCACCTGTTCCCTGGCAGTCACTGTGGCCATGAAGCGCTCATCACAAGACCTTTATGAGTAAAGTGGTGGGCCTTGGATGAAGTTTTTATTTTTATAAATAGCAGAAGTGGAATTAACAAGGCTTATTTTCCAGGACAATGGTACATTTATTTAAAAAGCAGCAAAGTAATGTATTTCAATTTATAGTAGCATACTGAGTGATGTACTATACATTCTGGTACTTTAAAAACATTTTAATAGGTCTTGTATTCCACAAGGGGAGATTTGACCTTGAGATAATAACGTATATAAATATATTCCAGCACAAAGGAGATAATATTGCTAGTGTTCATAGTTTTGTTCTTTTACAAACATTAGATCATTCTGATTATTCCACAAATTTAAACCAAATTGTAAAATGCTGGTTTTAGTTTGATAGTATTGAGACCCTGTACATCAATTCTATTTTGCATTTCTTGTTTTTTAAAAAATCTATTGTCAGTTGGAACATTCCTAAATGAGTCCACTTGAGGATTACACCCAACTGTAGGATTAAGTGAGTGTGATCCACTTGCTGGAATTAACATTAGTACCACTAATGATCAAAATTGCAGCATACCAAAAATGTAGTAACTTAGCGGACTCATCAGTTAAACTAGTAGTGCTGATTGCAGCATACAAAACTAGACCATGTGGTCACAAAAAAGTTCACATTAAGTGGAATACATTAGTCCTGTGAAGTCAGAGATTAGTTTGTTGCAGATCTGTGTAATTCCGGTTACACACGTGAACCCTTTTTTTCCTTATTTCCATATTGCAATTAACAGTGCATTCATCATGTTGTATTATACTATGCTATATTTAATTTTATTTTGATTTAAAACTTGTACTTTTTTTTTTTTTTTATCAGTGTGGCTTGCTTAGTAATTTAATTCAAGTAATCTGAGTACTATTCCACCTGAGTTCATCTTTATAATACAGGTAAACATTGTTGAGTCTAAGTATTAAGAACCTGAAAAAATGCGGTTTAGACCCAGACGTGGTGTCAATATCTTCAACCCAAGTCATGAAACCACATTTTGCTTTTGTGTTTAAAAACTAAGTATAGGCTGATTTGTTATTGTTAAGTGTATTTGTTTTACAAAAAAACATTTATCTTTTTTCGAGAATCTTTATTCTCTAAGACAGCAAACTGTCATTACTTACTAGATGCAATATATCTGGATCAAACCATGTACTGTGTCTCGGGTGTCTGGATTTCACTGTGGGTTTTTTGGACAAGAATGATGTTATTCACCTGCTGTAGCAACAGGTGGGAGTGTCATTATTTATATATAAAAAAAGAGAAATCTAACCCTGGCTGTTTATAAGATTTCTGACTGAATAAGAACAATGAGTTCTTTATTTCAGTGCTTGCTTTCTAGCCATGTGCATAGTGCAGGAAACCTGAGTTCCTACTAGAATCACACAATGTGCTCTGTTTGGCACTGCAGGGGAATGTAAGTTAAATGACACTTAATGAGCACAGGATAAGGGGATGGAACAAATGATTGCTGCTTAATTATAGGAGTCGGCACAGTCATTGGAGTATGAGGATGTTGCAATTTACGGTCATAAATGTAAACAGGCCAGCTGCAATGTTATCAGTCAAAAGAAGAAAGTTGAGACCTCTTAACATACAAGGGTGTGTATTTCCATATTATCAGCATGGAAATGAATAACCAGGAATACTCTTAAAAGTATTTACTTTTGGACAGTGTCTCTAATAAGATATTTATACTGTGACTGACTTAGCCATTAAGTCACTCCCTAGGTTACCTGCTGATCCTTTAAACATGTACTTCTAATTTTAGGTTCAGCTTGCTACTTGATATTTTCTCGTGGTGGTTCCACGGCTTCATCTGGTACTGTATTGTAACCATATGTATGCATGTCTGCACTTCTACCCACTAAGGATTCACACGAAAATGTTTTGTGGATATTGTGCGCCTTTCCGCCTAAAGACACTCATTCTTCATGCAAGATTTACAGTTCAATACTAGGAATCAGGCTACCTTATTTTGTCTGGTGGTAGAGCTCACAGAAGTGTTTTGGTACTGTAACATGACGGCAAGCTGAATTATACTGCGTAATTCTGAATTTGAACCTTTTTGTCCATGAGGCAATGGTTTCCGTGACATTGGTCCCTTGCCCAGGTTGTGTGTGGTAGAATTAAAAAGCCATCCTGTGTTAACCAAAGTGTCTCTCTGTGCCATTTGGCAATGTAATTGGAGCATTGACCAGTCCAGTTCCTTATGTCATCTTTCCACTGTCTTAGTTGTGTCCCAGGTGTTTTTTCATGACCAGACGTTCTCTGCCATTTGCTTCATTGACCACACTTTTTAAAAACAGAATACAAATGTTTAATTAATTACACATGTTTATTACCTAACACAAAATCAAACTTTCCCTCAAGCAATTATTGAGTACTATTCAAGTCTTACAATGTTATTTTAATGTTGAACCTGTCATTGTCAGACTAACCAAAAGCACTCATTGTTCTGCAATTTTTTGTCTTACCTTTTATCTGTTTTGATATGCAATAATTTTGCATTAACTTCCTGATTTTTCACTCTTATTCCTGGACAAGATTTTAACCACTAATGTCCTCCAGTCTACACAGCAGTAGATAATAATTAAGTCAGTGTGATTTAACTTTTTTTAAGTAATTGTAGGTAACAAAAATGATTCCATAAATGTACCATTTTGCACTTACATTAGCCACGTCACAAATTTGCAGTTGTAAAGGATATGCATGTTATAGCACACCTGTATTTCATTTTTAAAACATGATATCTGGTACTACTGAGTTAAAGGAAGCTGTCAGTTTCTATGCATTATTCTGTGGTTAACAGTTTTCACTTGCATTTCCTGGGTTATTTCCCCTCAGCAAGTCATGTTACTTGCTGAAAACATGTCAGTCAACCGGGAAAGCAGCTCATTGATTATTGACTGCAAAAGTAGCCAGTGAAGAGGTGGAGTCAATTTCACTTTCCAGGGGAATTGACCCAGGAAGTGCAAGACTGCCTATAAGAATAAGAGATTTCTTTTAATCTAGTATATATAGTATCTGATATCCCTGTTTTAAAATGAAAATACATATTTGCAATAACATTTCTTTCTTTCAGAACTTTATTTTTGAGATCTCAATAATAATGAAAGTCATGGAGAACATTTTTCATTGAAAAAAAACAAAACGTATATACATTTAAGTAGTAGTAGTTTAAAGTAAAATGAGTTAAGTTGTATTTAAGGACCAAACACAACATTTCCACATTGGAGTCACTGTAGTAAAGCTCATAAAATACAACTTATTAATTTAGCACAACAGTTTACAGGCAATGTTAATTGTTACATTTAAATGATGTTCTGCCATAGTGTGGCATTGTGGTATTGTAGATCTGAGGCTTAACATTTTTAGATTACCACAAAGGGGCACTAATTACTGTTGAAACCTTCTTGTAGAAATGTGCCTGAATCCATGCAATTGTCAAACTGGTACAATACATAAAACGTTGTCTAAAAAAAGAACGTTTGAAGAATTTTAGATAAGGGTGCAACTTTCATGAACTGCCCATCCTATAATTGTTGATGGAAAAATTAGTTAAATTACTATGTTTAGCTAATATGAATCTAAATTCAGTTTACATGCATTTTTACAACTGGGAATCAATGCTACTGTGTGCAGAATGCATCACACATGTGTGATGTCTGATTAAAAGGAATTAACACATTAATCCTGTTTACTTTCAACCCCCCCCCCCCCCCCCCCCCCCTTTGCTGTGACACACCTAAATAAGCTCTGGTGCAACCAATTGTCTTTAGAAGTCAGATAATTGAATGGAGTCCACCTGTGTGCAATTAAGGTGTTTCACATGATTTCAGGTTAAATACACCTGTCTCTGGGTGGTCACACAGTTGGTTAGTACATTTCCTAACAAAAATTACATTGTGAAGACGAAGGAACATTCAAAGCAAATCCGGAATAAGGTTCTTCAAAAGCACCAGTCAGTGGTAGGATATAAGAACATTTCCAAGGCATTAAATATCCCCCGGAGCACAGTAAAGTCCATTATTAAGAAATGGAGAGAATATGGCGCAACTGTAAATCTGTCTAGAACAGGTCGTCCTTAAAAACTGAGTATCCGGGCGAGAAGGGCACTAGTCAGGGAGGCCACCACGAGGCCTATGGCAACTCTGTAAAGGAGTTACAGTCTTCCACGGCTGAGCTGGGAGACACTGTGCATACAGCAACAATAGCCCGGGTGCTTCACAAAACTGGCCTTTATGGGAGACTGGCAAAAAGAAAGCTGTTGTTGAAAAAACTCACACCAAATCTCAGCTGGAGTTTGCCAGAAGGCATGTGACAAAGTGGAAGAAGATTCTATGGTCTGATGAAATCAAAATAGAGCTTTTCGGCCTCAACACTAAGCGCTATGTTTGGTACAAGCCTAACACCGCACATCATACTGAGAACACCATCCCTACCGTGAAGCATGGTGGTGGCAGCATCATGCTATGGGGATGCTTCTCTGCGTCAGGGCCTGGAGAGCTTTTGAAGATAGAAGGCAAAATGGATGCAGCAAAGTACAGAGAAATCCTGGAGGAAAACCTGCTGAAGTCTGCAAGAGACCTGGGACTTGGGAGAAGATTCATCTTCCTGCAGGACAATGACCCCAAACATACAGCCAGAGCCACACTGGAGTGGCTTAAAAACAAAAAGGTCATGGTGAGTGGCCCAGTCAAAGCCGGAACCTCAATCCAATTGAGAATATGTGGAAAGAGTTGAAAATTGCAGTTCACCAAAGGTCCTCATCCAACATGACGGAGCTTGAGCAATTTTGCAAAGAAGAATTGCAGTGCCCAGATGTGCAAAGCTGCGTAGAGACTTATCCAAATAGACTCATGGCTGTAATTGCTGCCAAAGGTGCCTCTACCAAATATTGACTCAAGGGGGTGAATACTTACACAATCAATTATTTTCTGTTTTTGTTAATTTTAGAACAATTTGTAGATTTTATTTTTCTCTTTGACATTATGGACTTTTTTTTTTTGTTGATCAGTGGCAAAAACTCCTAATCTATTTTGATTCCATGTTGTAACACAATAAAATGTGGAAAAGTCCAAGGGGGGTGAATACTTTTGAGAGCCACTGTACATCGTTTTTTTTTTTTTGTTTGTTTTTTTTAATGATATTACTATTTGTTCTAATGAACATCTGTTTTTTATTGCTTTTAAAAGTAGTTCCTGCTAAGTTTGTACTTTTTAGAGCTGTGCTAATCCAATTTCAAATTGTTATATAACACATATAAATCTCTGAAATATGGCTTCATAGTTTAACACAGATTTATGAGTAAAAATACATAGGTTGGTATGAAGGCAAGCAAGTACATGGTAACTAATTTTGGCCCTAAAGTTGCTTTGGATTTTTGAGTTTATTTTAAAATGTCTAGTATAAATCACTAGCAGACTGCAATATTGAGCACAGGAATACTGTCATCTCCTCTTTAGAATACCTTTCCTTTGGTCTGAGTTGTAAAAGCAATTTGGCAAATCATAAGCCCTGGAAAGTAAGGAAGGAAAATGTATAAAGGCTACAAGTTTTCTTGGCTTTGCAGTATTCTCTCAGGATTGAATTCCTTTTAAAGTGTGTTTGTTTTAATTTTGAGGTGGTTCATTACAGTTAAGTATTAAAATGTTCTTGGTTTACATTTACATCAAGAAATGTTTCCAATGTAATTGTGAGACAACTTTTAAAAGTAAGACCGCAAATATAAAACCCAATCTAAAAAGGCATTATTCAACTAAGGCCCTGTCCACATCTCGTACCATACTCACATGTTTTAATGAATCCTGCTCAAAGTGTCCACATTAAAGTTTCATGTTTAGTCGGGCTTAATGCATGCAAAAACTATCACAGCAGTTTGGTTACAGTTCCTAGCAGTGCATTGTATAAATATGGCCACACCACTCCATTATCCACCATTTTACAACATAAATCTAAAAATTGTACAGCAGTATTGATAGTCATTTTTCAACTCCTTCAGGTGCCTATTCTGAGTACTGTATTTGTAATGCCCATGCGCCAAAACATATCGGAAATCATTTCTGATAAACCACACTACCTGATGCGATCTAATTTAGAACTTTGAAAGGGAGGGTTTCTAAATGATTGCTTTCTCCATAACAGAAGTTGACATTATTTTGTAGGTCTTTCAACATTCCTGAATAAATTATCATAATCTGCTTCAGTGTATGTTCCTGGTTAAATATTTAATGTAATTACAATTATAGATTAGCATTTACTGTTCTTATATTACACATTGCTACTGTACATTTATTATAAACTGCTTATCGAGAGTATTGCCAAATGTGTAGTGACATTTGATTGTTTATTGCATGTTGTGACATAAAAGGCAGCTGTTGGAAATTCTGAAGGTCTGTCGGTCACTCTGAAAGGTAACAAAGCCTGCCATGAGTTATATAATATGTAAATGTTGTCCTCACTGGGTGAAGAGTGTTGCAGGGGGGACAGATCAGTGGTTACACTCTTATGTACCAGATGTACAGTGCTTGGAGGTTAGGCATGATTCTAAGACCCATTTTGAGGCAGGATTTAAAACATTATGCAGCACAATTACATTTACTGTAGCCATATTGGGTTATGTGACATTTTAGTCAGGTAAAAATCGGGTTAGTTAATCCTCCAAAGTGCCGTACTGCTTTACGTTGCTGTTCCATACTGCTTCAGGTTGTATGAGACCACGTAATTTGAGAGATCCAGAAGTAAACAGTGACACGTTTGTGAGAGGAAGGTGAGCTTTTAATTAACATTACTTGTTGAATTGTCGCTTTTAGTATTCCGTTCAGTAGTGCTTGTTGTGGGCAAACTCAACAAATGGAGTATAAAATGGTTGATCGAAGCAGCTATGTGATGTTGCATGTATAACATCTGTGTGTGAAACAGATGCACCACAAAGCCACTGTGCAGCCATCGGAGATACTGCATTCTTGATTCAGCAACACTTGGCTTCAGAATTTAAACTTTAAATTCCTAGCCAACAGGGACAAAACAGCATCCTTGACAGTGAAAATCTTTTTTTTTACTTCCAAATTGCAAGGGGTTGCTGGGATACCATCTTCCACTAACCCACAATACAGTATGTTTAAACAACAACCTGTTCAATTATCCCAGTTTCATAACTCGAATCTGGACGATGTAACCGGATTGGGCTAGATTTCAGGTAACATGGTTTTGAGTTTGGTTCTCAAAAATGGTTGTGCTAATACTGACAGGGCCTTGGTAAATTAACTAAATCAATAAGTAACAGATTGCTGTTGTTTTTTTTTTTTTTTGCAAGATTAGAAATACCCTACTGCAATAAGTGCATTTCAGTCAGTTTTATAATCCATGTCTCATTTTGTCAGTCTCTTCTGTAGAAGTTTATGAATACAAATAAAAAAAAAAAAAACAGTGACTAGCAGAGGGTTCATTCTGGTGAGCCCACAGTTCTAGCCCAGAAATTGAGACAAGTGCCAGGAAAATTCATTCCAAACATTCATCATATTTCAATATCTTGTTGCTATTATCTCCAGCATACATGATCTTAAACAGTGAATGTAATACACAGTTGTTATAATTCAATACCATATTTAGGCATAATCTGCAGTTTAAGGATTGCTGGGTAAGGCAATGGTATGTACGACCTTGCTGCATTTCTAGATTAAATGTAAACTGTTTGAAAGTGGTCCATTACACCAGAATATGAGAGAAAACCTGAGGTAACAACCAGCTCCTCAGAACAAAAACAGGTCATCATCACTAACCTGCTTCAATTGGAAAATTTAATCGAAACCTTAGTCCTTCAGCTAATGTCTTTGGTATACCTGCTGAAGTTGAATAAGGAAGAATATATGTGTAGGATGAACAGAAAACATGATGTCTAAAATGCTTGTTACAACTCCTGTTTTGGCATGCATGCACCTTGTGCTAAAAAGTCTGTATATCTTCTTTGCTCATGCTGTGCAATCCGTTCCAGTACAGTTGTAAAACAACAACTACTCCTATATGTTTCCTTCACTTGAGGATTTTATGGTTTCCGGAAAATTGAGTAACAACTTATAAATTGAAGCTAATGAGTTTGGCTCATGTGAGCACTAGGGGTTTATTTTGAAAGGTGGCCAGGAAAAGAAAACAGTAAATGTAATACATTGTAAAATTCTGAAAATACTTAATGGTGGTATATGTAGCACAGGTAATGAGACAACTGTTGGAAACAATTAATATGTAGAGTACATGTAATTGGAGTCCAGTCTTAAAAAAAAAAAAAAGGGGGGGGGGGGGGGGGTTGTATAGCTTCGAATAGTTTTGAATTTTGGGAGGTATATAAATGACAATTTTACACTGTTCTATTCTAAATAGCACTGTATAGTAAAAGAACGTGACATTAATATGACACATTATATTGTAAGTAGTACATTTGTAAGGGTCTTTCCAAAGTGATCATTGAATACAGCAAGAGTACTCTTTCATGAATATTCTGCAGTTTATATATATATATATATATAATTTTGTATGGGTACTGTGACTGTAATTTGCCTCTAAATTCTTTTAATTTTAGTATCTCCTTTTTGGTCCCCTTACTATGAAACATAAATTGACAGCAAGAAATTAAAAGCACTTTGTCTGTGAGTTTGCTGTTAAAACAATTAGATATTTATCTGTTTAAACAATCAAAACTTTAAATGTTTTTGGAAAGGGAATAAAACTTTTTTTTTTTTTTTTTTTTGTATGATCTTGGTCCAGCACTGATTTTAGTAATGTGTCTTTTGGAAATCAATACATCTTTCTTTATTTCTAAATATTTCCTCAGGAAAAGCTCACTGACATGCATCTGGTTTGCAGATGAAAGAGATACTTGCACAAAGTCCTTCAATTGAGGTTAACAAGCTGGTCCACAAATTAAGACTTTATAGATTAAAAAAAAAAAAAAAAGCTGTATACTAGAACATTGGCGCTGTATTTGCATATTTTCCAGCAGATTGATATAGAACAGAGATTAAACAGTTGGAAACATAACATTTGAGGTTCATCTGAGCTTTATTGGAGACTAGAGATCCACTTTATATTGACCAAAGTGTGTATTTCTACTTGCTTTAATATGATGGGGATATGTATTTTAGTGACATGCATTTTCTCTTTGCATTTTTTCATTTTTGTCTCTATTATTAATATACTCTCAAGTATAATTGTTGGTGCTGATTATTTTAGGTCCTTGGCATTTGCACAACAGAAGAGAGATGCAGTTTTTGGCATTAATTCTGTATTAAATATACAGAACAATACAGAATAGAACAAGATAATTTAATATACAAAATGAAAGAGGTTAAGGGGACATCAAGAAAATAACAGTTTGGCACAAAAAGGAACCTGGTGGGTCTGTTTCAGTATATACCTGTGAAGGGAACAAGACAGTGGAAGAAAAACAGCTGTCTGATCTCTCTTATTGCTTGTTTTATTCTCTTCACATGCTTTTTTTCCTAGTTATTTTTTTAATGAATTCTTCAGAATTAATCAGAATCAAGCATTTTGAAGCAGCCCAACTAACATAAGTTTATGGTATAAACTTATTTTCCTCCCAGAAACTATTTTAATAAACAGCTAAATTATATCAAACTTACTGCAGCTGGTTTGCATTTCTGTTATGTTATTATGGACAGTTGTTGGCGTTTAGATAATAGTGATATTCTAGTATTTAGTACTACCAGGTAAGATTCTCAGTTTCACGTATAAAATATTACTCCCCCCAAAGCTGAAGTAGCGCCATTTGTTTTATTGCAGTCTTGTTTGCTCCATTATTACAAGCCATGTTATTTTTTCTCTGGCTTGCCATTATTGGTCTGAGCAATTAATCGGTGACAGATCCCCTACCATTTTGTACTTCAGCAGTTAAGGAGACGTGGTTTTCCATGAAGTGAGCATTACAGATATGCGGTTCCATATTTAACCTTCTGAGCAGCAGAGGAGATGTGGGCCAGCAGGATAATTTAATAGCAAAATATTTTTTTTATTTCCTAATATGGTTCTTGAAAGTACGCTAGCTCATTTGTCATCTGATAGAACAATGTTAACTGCTGAAATTGGTCTATAAGCTCAAATGAGTCTTTCTGTATAAAAATCTGTTGCTTTTTGTCGTTAACTCATATTAGGGAGCGGACCTGCTTGCAGTAATGCATGTTCTATTTTTTTATTATTTATCCATCCAGGGAGCTAATGGTAGACCCGCTACCACCTGAACCACTAATGCCTCATAAACCATTTCATATGTTCCTTAATCAGAATCTAACAGCGCTCTTCACTTTGACTTGTGACCTAATAAGGCTGCCATAAGTTTCTGAATGTGTACTCTGTGCAGCTGTCCTCCTTTAGTTCTCTAGGTCAAGTTCGAGCGTCTTTTCATACAGTTTTTATATACTGTTTTTATGATTTCCCAAGTTGGGTATAAGTATTCTGTCAACGGAATATAATGGTGTTTCATCTTTTTTTTTATATATATATATATATATATATATATATATATATATATATATAATATAATATATATATATAGATATATATAATATATATATATATATATATTCGCCTCTGCACGCTGCACAGCATCTAGCAATGTATTTGTTTACATTGGTTTTGAAAACATATATATTGTTTAAAAGCAAAGAAAAAAAAGAAGGCAGTCTGAAATGTCTTGGTTTTGGTTAGGATTTGTGTAACTCTAGTACATTTGTTTTGGAAACCCCAGACACCAACAATGCTGTTTTTTTGTCTTTGCTTGTCATGTTGCTCTTGCTCTCATGATAAATGAGTAGTCTTGATGCTTTTCGATTTTAATTAGTAAAACTTGTTTTACTTGTTTTCTTACCAAAAATAATTTAAGAAATCATTTCTAGTCTGTGTAGTTTTTACGGTCTGTCCAGTCTCCAGCTAGGGGTCGCTGTCAGTCAACTCAGTGGTTCCTTAATTGGCTAATGTAGTTTTACCATCAGCCATTTCATCCTGTTCTGACAGATTTAATTGGCTGAAGCAGCGCTAGAATGCTTTAATTCGTTGAAATGACTGTCAATCAAAGACCGACTCTGCACTTTCATTTGCCAGCTACAGCGTCTGTCATTCAAAGTGCTTACTTTGAAATTAGCGGGTTAAGTTGTAGGTAAGCTTTTGATACTATAGGTATATACGGTGACAGGTACTAGTTTGATTTGAAAATGGGATACAAATGGAAAACACTTAATACACTGATCTCCGCAGCAGGACGAAGCGGGCCAGTCTGCCTTGCCTCCAGTGAGTCCAGCAGTGTTTAAGCAGGAGAATAATAAGTGCAAGTTAGTTCTGTTCAACTATATATTTAATGTTTTGTTCTGTGCATATTATTTTTTACTTGTAAATATATGCTATAAATGTCTGTGCAGTACACTTTATATGCTGCGTTTTCTACGATTTATTTGACAGTTTTTTTATTTGTATAGGAAGGAACTTTAGTTTTACATGGTATAGCTTCGCTGTGACCAAATGTTATTTCAGTTTGAATGTTGGTAACCGTGGTTGTATTGCATGTTGAATACGATACGATTAAGTGTGTTTAATATTTTGACAGACTGGACATGCCAGTGTCTCAGCTTTCAGGATCTATTTGTAGAATTTAGATGATGATGATGATGATGATTTGGCTTCAACTGTTTTATTAGTTGATTGTATTCTGGATATAAAAAAAAAGTCACCCTGGAATTATGTTCCCCTGTAATACTCTCCCCTTAGTAGATAAAATACCAATTTTTTTATATGTGAAACTTTTTGATTTATTTCTTATATCTCCATGAGTTTTGTAAGTGCAGATTTACATTTTTACCACATTAATTTAATAATAACAACACAACAAAGTTAAAACCATAAGAACTATAAATAATGATTGCATTATTTTTTATGCTGACTTACCAAATGTTTTGGAGGCATGGGTGGCTGGCCCCCTACTGTACAGCATAATCCTGGTTGTGATGCAGTGGAGGGCCCCTTTATTGGGTTACTGCCATTTTTAATGGAAAAGATGAAAATGAAGTTCTGTTTTTAAGATGTAGTAAAATCACAAGCAATTGGACTAAAGGACTTAGAATCTGGATGCAGATGTTGATTAGCTCTGGCTATCAAAAGTTTTTTACAATTTAGTAAAAAGATTTAAGTGTTTGAAATACAGTTTTAATCACATTTTTAGTGTCAAACTCTGCATCCTTTTACATAGTAATTGCAAGGTTTCCTTAAGTATATTTGTACAGTATCATGTATAAGATAGAACACATTTATTTGTGCATTATTTATATTTATTGGTGCATATAGATTTTTTTTTTATTATTATGTATTGGTGTTACCAATTTCCTTATCCAGACTAAACTAAAACTCACGGCCAAGATGATATAGCATTAGAGAAATACCAATATCGCATGCATCTTCTCATAAATCATTTTCAATTTTAGGATTTTTAGGATTATTACAAAAAACATGTAAGCTCAAATAGTCTTGTCTAGACATCTTCAATGACACAACTAACTGATGGTGTCTATCTGTGTAACAGGTCAGATGTACCAGCAGTACCAGCAGCAGGGTGGCTATGCTCCCCAGCAGCCCCAGGCCCAGCCACAGCCTCAGCAGCAGTATGGATTGCAGTACTCTGGTCAGTAAAACCAAATAGTGTGTACAGAATGGTTTTTTGGCAAAAGCATACTGTATGCTTGTGTTCTGATTGATAAATGTATTGATTAAATGTATATTTTTGTATACACACAAAAAAATCCCAATAATGAAATGTTTCACTGTTTGGATTGGCAGTCTGTCTGACAGTGTAATTAGGTTGGGGAGTTCCACTCCTGCTCTTAGTATCATCTCTCTTAATGTGATAGTTACTGGAAGTCTTGTAGATTTCATTCAGGTTCTTTTTTTCATTATGTTTTCCAGCAGGTTACACTCAGCAGGCAGGCCCTCAACAGACGCCCCAGCAACAATTCCAAGGCTACAACCCGCCAACATCGCAGGCTGCTGCACCTGCCCCTGGTTTTGCAGGGCAGCCCCAGCAACTGCCATCCCAAGCTCCACAGCAGTATCCAGCGGGCTCCTTCCCTCCACAGAACTACACCACACAAGTCTCTCAGCCTGCTAACTACAACATGCCCCCAGCCTCCCAGACAGGCATAGCCCCCAACCAGCCAGGCGGAGGTTACCAGCCCCGACCAGGCTTCACACCACCTCCAGGTAGCACAGTGACCCCCCCACCAAGCAGCGCAAACCCCTATGCACGCAATCGCCCCACTTTCGGGCAAGGCTACACCCAGCCAGGCCCTGGTTACCGGTAAAACCCCTCCTCCAGTCTGCCTATAGAGCTGCTCAAGTAATCCTTTCCATCCTGATACAGTAATCAAGCAACAATATACATTGTTTGTTTTTTGGATAAACTTAAAAAGTGGAGCAAATGTTGTTTTCAAATTCAAGTAAATACATACAAAATATACGTTGTTTCTGCTAATGGAAAGACCAAATAGGGTTTATTTTTTTGTTTTGAAATGTATTGGTATCATAAATAAATACAAAAACAGTTTTTTGGAACACTACCTAGATAGATGCTAAAATCGAAAATAACGAGAGTTGTAGCCTGACTTGTCTGATGGATATTAACTTCTTAGCTTGAAGATTAGATCATGGATTTCTTTTTTCTTTTTTTTGACTTGGTTTTTACTAATACCAGACTGTTGATTCATGATCCCATGCTGTAGGGACATTGTGTTCTGTAAAAATTGTTTTCTTGGAAAGCTAATAAAGGTAATGAGATTCAGCCCTTTGTTTTAAGTTTTGTTTTTAAACATGACAATTTTTACTTCACTTATTAAAATCTTGATTTCCAGGTTGGATAATCATTTGCCTCATATCTCCTTGTCTTGTTTTTATTATACATAAACATGAAAAACTGTAATAAAGTAGACTTTACACAATAAACTTGTGTAAACAAGTGTAGAAAGCTGTATGCACATATAAAATTGTAAAACATAAATAACTAGTTATAAAAATAGCATAAAACAAAAATAGAACAACTTGCGCAACATGAAAACACTTTGGGGTGAAACAGATTTCAAAGGCTTGTTCTGTTCAGAGTTCTGTTACAGCTTTCGAACACAGTCTACGCAAAAAACACGCTTTTCACTGTACCAGTAGATTTGCCACAAACTTTTCACAACGGGCGCAGACATCAGAAGTTCTCTTTATTGCATTTAGCAACCTGGCATTGTCTTTTATTCCTTGTGGCAGAGGGCGCAGCGCTTGCTGAAGGTTGAGGGGCATTTGCCAGCCGGCTTTCATGTCTCATCAAAATGTTTCTGCTGTAGGTCCAGGGCTAGCTGCAAAATGAAGTCCCTCCGAGTGATTCTGTTGCTGGTGCACTCCTTGTATAAAACCAGAACATTATAAAAAACAGCCATAGGCCACCTTTGACAAAATTCAGCCATGCCATCCACATTGTACTTCGATGCGTTGTAAAATGCAACAGTCTCTGGCTTTCGTTTAGCATCAGTCCCGATGCTTAGGGATGGTATTTAGTCACGGTGGTTGCGGGTGTCGCGGATTCCGTGACTTTTGCTAGTGTCTGCGATTTTTGCTGATGTGCGTGACTTGCGAGGATGTCAGTAAATTGTGTTCAATCTGTATGTGATTTTATTGGAAAGTGTTTCTTATTAACATTAAATTTCGCATTTAAAAAAACATGCATTTATCATTTATTAATTCTAATAAATAATTACTTATTTAAAATAGCTCCAGCTTTATACTTTGTCCTGTTTTTTTGGAGAAGAAAAAAAAATTCTGGGTCAAACTAAGCTCTTCGATTAAATACTTCTTGAATGTTATGTTAACAGATCATAAATTCAGTGTGTGTGTTTTATACAAACTGCCAGCATTTCCTTGTGGGACATACATTGAAGAGTTTTCTTAAATTATTGTTACACGTGTTTAATTGTTGTATTGTTGCACTTAATTTATTATTTTATTGTGTTACAACATGGAATCACAATGGATTTAATTAGGAGTTTTTGCCACTGATCAACAAAAAAGTCCATAATGTCAAAGTGAAAAATAAAATCTACAAATTGTTCTAAATTAATTACAAATATGCAATCAATTATTTTCTGTTTCATAAGTATTCACCCCCTTTGCTGTGACACACCTAAATAAGCTCTGGTGCAACCAATTATCTTTAGAAGTCACATAATTAGTTGAATTGAGTCCACCTGTGTGCAATTAAGGTGTTTCACATGATTTCAGGTTAAATACACTTGTCTGGGAGATCCCACTGTTGGTTAGTACATTCCTAACAAAAACTACATCATGAAGACGAAGGAACATTCAAAGCAAATCTGGAATAAGGTTCTTCAAAAGCATCAATCAGGCCCTATGCATATTAATGAACCTGTCCCTGCTGCAATTCAAAAGTATTCATACTCTGACAAGAAAAATGAAATTACTAGCTAGTTGAGGCACCTTTAACAACAATAACCTCTTTTAAATGATTAGGATGATTTGTCAATTAGCTTTTGGCATGATTCTTTAGTGATATATATATATAAATTAATATACAGGCAACTATGTTGCCCCTCATATTTTCCTTCAAACCTTGCTGTTTTCTGGTCCTTCATGCCAAATCATGGACATAATATAGGTTATCTTATAAATACGAAATATGAACCATCACTAATGGGTTATTCCCCTTTAAGAACCCAAGAACTAAAGCATGTATGCCAGCAAACTCCCGCGAGAGTGCATTACACTGTGCGAGTTACCCCGACAAAAGCACGCTGCAGCCATTTGCAAATTCTCTTTTTGTTTTTCACTATGAGTGAATGCATCCGGGCTAAGTTTACATTACTTACTCAATTTGTGACTCTTATTAAACTGTTTTTTGCAGGTTTCTGTCTTATAACAGTGTTTTTTCCTTCAGTTGATAATATCTGCCATGGTTAAAAAAAAAAAAAAATTCTGCCGTGAGCTGGTTAGCCCAAAGCGGTCGTCCGCCAGCGGGAGCCTGCGGCTTACGTTCACCCTCCCCCGGGTCTAGCTCACTCTTGCAGTGAAGTACTTTCATCTGGATAGGGCTCTGTTCCAGAATTAAACATAGAAAATAAAAATATGGTACTACCCCGGCTAGGATAGTTTCTTTATCTAGAACAGTTCAATACAATCTCAGGAAGAGTTTACTTCACAGAGGAAAGAGCTGCTACAATCTGATGCATTGCAAAACATTTCAAAATAGGAGACAGAAAAACACCACATTTTTATCGGTAGTTTCTGGGGCACATGGTAGCATCAGTCTTCCTAGTAAGAGATTGCGGTGTTACATATGAGACATGCGCAAAGGTGCCTCCTTCCTTCTTGGAACCACACCCTGCCAGACTCCCAGCGCATCAAGGTCTCCCCAGGGTCAGCCACAGAAGCCAGATGGTGGCAGCTTTCACCTTGGGTATGCATGGGGATACCGCTATCTCCACATCCACCTACTCTCCGTCTATATACAAAGACGCATGTGGTATGACCCAGGGCATGTGGTCAACCAAACAGAAATCTCACCACATAAGTTATTTGGAGCTCTTAGCAATCTCCCTGACACTAAAGCACTTCACTCCAATATTGAAACAAAAAAACAGTTCTGATCCTCACAGACAACACCACAGCAGTAAAGTACATAAACCACCACGGAGGCACAAGATCATGGAACCTCTGCACACAAGCCATGTACATCTGGAACTGATGCAGAACACAGGACATCTCTATAAGGGCAGCTTAATTACTAAGACTCGACAATGGCCTACTCAGCAGGATAACGGCACCCCACAAATTCAACCAGACATCCTAGAGTGGATATTCAATGAACTAGGTCACCCAAAAATAGACTTGTTTGCAACAGCAGAAAATACCCAGCTGCCACTCTTTTGCTCCTGTGTTCACCAGGAGACAGCAATAGCAACAGACGGTCTGCCCATTTCATGGTCAAACTTCCTGATGTATGCATGCCCGCCCTTACCTCTAATCTAGGGATCGGTCGGTATACCGGTTTTTCGGTTTACCGCGGTTTAGGTAAATTAAGGTATTAATACCGTTGCTTTTATTCTAAACCGCAGTTATCATAATTTGGTTATACACCGGTCAATGCATTTTTCAACTGTAAACACGCTTCTTCTAAATAAAGCAATGGTACTTGCAGCCTTAGTAAAGTGTCTGAGGATGATCTTTTTGTGAACTGATACTGTATTTTGATAATGGTTTTGAAGGAAACTGTCAACAACACAGAATACACGTTTTAATTGCTGCATTTTGTTACCCAGAGCTTGCTGTGCTGGTTGCTCTTGGCTGCTATCTTTCTGACGTCACATGCAGCTTTTGGAGAAACGCCTTCTCCAAACCTTTCTGCGTAGCACACATTTTCAACGTGCTGTATTTATAGTTGTCTGGATTATCAACAGTCAGTTTAATGTAATTGATTAACATTAACTTTATTGTAAAATTATACATCACTTATCACAGATTTAGTACAATATGTTTGTTTAAATTATTGATGTATTTATTTAATATAGCGTTGACAAGGCTGTTCACGGCTTCATTGTATATTGATAAAATGTCATTCGCCTCCACTAACAAGGTGGCAGCAGTAGTTTTTGTGGTTATTTGCATTACGATTGTCAGGCCACTCGTGATCTTCGCTTCGTCCCTTTGGTTCACAGCCGCAGCCAGACTCCCACAGTAACATTTCAAAGCTGCGCTGGGCTATGCAGAATCTGCACAGATTTCTGTGGGTGTTGAGTGAAGTCTACAGCGCATCTCCGTGATTCTGTGCAGAACTGCTGAAATCTGCGCTGTAAGAGCACGACCGATGTCTCAAATAAAACTACCACAGACCCGCGACTGCAGCAAGATAGCCTACTTATTATCAACATAGTTTTGTTTAAACAAGTTGTAAGTGAAGAAATCTTTTTTCTTTTTTTTTACAAACTCCACATGTGTAATAATCATTGAATGCTTACTTGTTCAATGTTGTAAATGTAAAGTATTGAAAAAATAAACAACTCATCTCTGCTCTTAAATAATAACCTGTGGTACATGTTTGTGTTTTAAGCAAAAGATCGATCATTTCCCAATTCTATTTGCCATCAATCTTTTTTTTTTTAATGTTTTTACTGTTTTTATTTAATTCTATACGTTAATGTTTTAACAAACTACAGCACCACGTCATTTTGAGCAAATAATAGATCTTAATACTGCTGTAGTGTAACATTGAGAGTGTACAACTTTAGTTTTTTTTTTTTTTCAATTATTATTCTGATCTTTATAAAAAAGAAACGTACCAAGTTATTTGGCATAGTAAAATACTAAATACCAAATGTTTAAATCATTCCATGAAAGGAAGTGTGTTTTGTTGGGTTTTTTTTGGTGAATTACAGTAATTTAAGTGATTTACATTAGTCTCTTCTTTTGAGCATTTATTATATAACTTGCATGATATAGTGTGTACCGTGATATTAAGGTTACCACGGTATTTTTTTCCCGGTTATCATACCATGCAAATTTTATATCGTCCAATCCCTACTCTAATCCCAGAGGTACTCAAGAAGGTAAGAAGAGACAAAACCAGTCTCATATTAGTAGCCCCCTACTGGCCCAAGAGGTATTGATTCTCGGATTCTACAACTAACCAAGTCAAGACCCATGCACTTTCCACTAAACCCCAACATGTTCTCACAATGGGGAAACTACTACACCACAGTCCAGCACCTGTTCAACTTGTTGCTTGGAGATCAAGTGGCAACAATTGAGGGATAGGGGGCTATCTGACTAAGTGGTAAACATTTTACTTGCTTCAAGAAAACCATCCACCTTTCAAGCCTATTCCGGTAAATGGAGGGAGTTTGTTTCCTGGTGAAAATCATAATCCATGCACCATTCAAACATTCCCCTCGTGGAATCTTTATCTTCGCTTAGACATTTATTCCATAAAGATCTCTCCCTGTCCTCTATTAAGGTACATGTTGCTGCAATCTTCAGCATTTTACCTGGCTAAGATAATCACCAGGTGGGCTCCCATCCGTTAGTTACCTGATTTATTAAGGGAGTGAACCATCTAAAACCCCAGAGTATTCCACAATGGAGCCTCAGACTGGTACTTAATAAGCTCTTAGGACCACCATTTGAGCCCATGGCAACTTGTGATATAAAATATCTGACATGGAAAACGACATTTTTGAGGATTGTTTACAGAACTAATCCTCAATTCTTACCGAAGGTGGTAACTGAATTCCATATAAATTGAACCATAACATTTCCAGATTTCTACCCAAAACCTCACAAATCAAGGTAAGAAGCTAGACTTTGTCTTACAGATGTCGTAAGAGCCCTAAACTTCTACATCCATAGTACCATCGGTAGCAGACCATCAGGGTAACTTTTTAACTTTTTTGCACTGGATAACATCATGCATTGAGTTCTGTTACAGGCTTGACAGCAAAACAGATCCAAAACCCATCAAAGCTCACTCAGTAGTGGAAGTGGCTACTACTTGGACAAAATTTAAATCTGTTTCGATTCAGGACATCTGCAATGCCGCCACTTGGGCATCTTTTGATACTTTTATCATACACTTTACCTGCAATGTATCTTGCTCTCAACCTACCTTTGCTTGTTCGGTTTTATCTGTTGTTTCTTCCTTCAAGCATCTAACCTACCATCCTTCAGTCGACATTCTTTGGCATAGTTTATGTTGTGTGGAGTTCATCAGTCGAGGTAAGAAGACGAAGATTACCTGTAATATGGTTTCTTCATTGGATGATGAACTCCACACACCTATATCCCACCCTCCTGACCCCCATTATCTTTTCATTACTATTTTTCTTGTTGTTTGGTCTACTTTGGTGAAATTTGGACAACCTGACTTGGATACAAGGTGGGGGTTTTATGGAGGAGGAGCATGCATTTGGCACCAATGAGGATTATAAAAAGGATCTCTGGGAAAGAGATTTGGTTCTTTCTCCTGACCCAAGCGACATGGAGACCAGAAGTTCACATTGTGTAGAGTTCATCATCCAATGAAGAAATCATATTGAAGGTAATCTTTGTTTACACGTTAGATTATGCACAGTGACCTGAATGAAAACCATACAAACCAAATAGCTAAATGTATTTATAGACTTGTTTCTCCTTTAAAACATAAATATTTAATGCAGTCTATATGCATTTAAATAATGGATTTCGGAAGAAAAAACTGATGATGTGCATCTAACTAGTATTTTGTTAATGAAAAGTGGACACACTAAATACTGACTTCTGACTTTGTTGAATTTAAGGGAGATACAGTTGATATTGAAATTCTGTGTAACTGACAGTATTGTTTGTCTGTATAGAACAATTGATAAGCATACTTTTTTTTTTTTACGTGGATTAATAGGTCGCACAATGACTCATGTAGTGATGCACAGTTCTGGTCCTTGAGATCCAGCCTAGATATTTTTTCCACGCACGTTCCAATTCCATGCATGTTCTACTCACTAATGGTTAATTAACTTATTTTGGACCTGATTAAAACAAAAACCCAGACTGGAATGGCACTTGAAGGCTAGAGTAGTACACCACTGGACTAGTGACACGTGTGTTAAACAGTTGTTCATGGTCAGTGAGCGTAGTTTTAATGTGGATCAAAACAAAGCACTGACAATGGCTACTATGTTTATATATTGACGAATAGTAGCACTAAAACTAGTGGAATGTTTACCTCTGAGTTCACTGCACTTAAAACAAATCATGACTTATACACCATTACTTTTTAGAAAAATACCTTGAAGCGTGTTCTGTTATCTTTCTTTTGCTTTTCTCCTGAGGCACCTTTGCAATGTCTTTTGCTTTTTTCATCTTAAATTGGTTCCATTTTGTACAGAAATTGAAATCTGTAGTGTGTCAAAACATATCCTATAGCAACAAAGCGATCTGATTGGTTGGAAAGGTTGTGATGGTGTACAATGTATGTTTAATAACTGACTACAATCACTCACAATTATATTTTTTATTAGTTTGTTATATCTGTACAAAACATAAACCCCAGTAAGTAATATGTGTTTGTGTGTGTGTGTGTGTGTATTTTTTCCACTTACATTTTCCTTATATGCAGTAAACTCAACCTAGAATATATGCTCTCTGATTTAAGGAAGAGATTATGAAAGCAGGACATAAAAATGTGGCAATTGGTGGTTTACAGGCTAAGGGGAAAGTTTTGTCTAAAGAACTGTTAAATGTTTCCTACTCTCTGTCTCCATATTCATATAAATATGTTAAATTGTGCAAACTGCAATTGTAGACCCCTCAGGCTGTCATTGTAGACTTGTATTTTAGCCAGAGGAAAAGCGATTAGGTACAGAGCATCTAATGAATTTTATATAACAAAGAATTTGTAAATTATGTGACAATACGGGTGAGTGGGGGTGGTGAATCTATAAGGAAGGTAAAACCCCTAAACTTTCTAACAAGCAACAGTGTTATGAATAAAGACTCAAATTACTCAAGACTGTCTGTAGGAAAGGTAATGCTATGTGATAAATGGGTCTATGACAATTTGTCACCAACAATTCATCACAAACAATTTATCACCAGCAATTTATCACCAGCAGTTCATCACAGGGTACAATTCATCACCAGTGACAATTCATCACAGAGGGTACATTATCATATCACAGCTGTTTAAAACGCTACAGGTGAAAATGACCGGTGCGGTAGGTAGTTTGAAATTTTGGTGCTTCTAGTGTTAAAATAAAGGTTTGAAAAACAAACTTGTTATTTTTGTTTTGGTTTTTTTCTTATTTGTTTGTTAGTTGGGTGGTCACGAACTAGTAAAAGTTAGTACATTATGGGTTTAATTTATGTAATTTGTAAGTGAATACGTACTGTATCTGTTATTTATGATTTATTATAGCTCTGTTTGTTTTTAGCACAGTTTTTATGACATATTTTGACATATTCATTGTTGGTGATGAAAAATGCGTGACAAATTGACAGGATACCATGACGGATTACATTATGTATATTCACATACATACATATCTATATGTTAATATTAAGACTACTCCTAAATTTACTAACAGTATAAAAACATATCTGTGTATCACCATGAATCATTATAACCTATAAACAAAATTATGCTTTTTATGTTGTAAGAATTCATACACCAGAACCATCTCTTGTGTTATACAATGCCTTGAAAAAGTATTTGCCCCCTGTCTGATTTTCTGCATTTTTGCACATTTTTAACATTGAATTTGGTCAGATCTTTTTGTGGGTTGTAGTAGTATATAGAGGGAGTCTGAGAGAAAAAATGACACCAAAGTTTGGTGCTTCTTTCATTTGTTTGGTGTGCAAGGTAATCAAACATGCAATCTTCAAGTATGAAAAAGTTATTGCCCACCTAGTAAACCCAACCCAATTAAAGGGTTAGTTAGGGTCAGCTGTTTGAATACTTTGGTTAACAATCAGGCCTGATTTGGGCCAGCCCCGCCCAATATAAATCTGACTAACTTTGACCCTTACCATCAGACTGAAGTTGTCAGCACGCAGGTTCTAGAGGCACATCATGCCACGTTCAAAAGAAATTCCTGAAGACCTTCGGAAAAAAGTTGTTGATGCTTATCAGTTTGGAAAGGGTTACAAAGCCATTTCTAAGGCTCTGGGGCTCCACCAAACCACAGTCAGAGCCATATTGTGCAAATGGAGAAAGTTTGGGACAGTAGTGGATCTACTGTCCCAAACCCAGGATTGGCCGTCCTGCCAAAATCTCTCCAAAAGCAAGGCGTAAACCCTAGAACAACATCCAGGGATCTGCAGGCCTCTCTCACCTCGGCTAAGGTCAGTGTTCATGACTCCGCCATCAGAAAGATGGGATTCATGGCAGAGTAGCAAGGCGGAGACCACTGCTCACTAAGAAGAACATGAATGCTCGTCTCGGCAAGTTTGCCAAAGAGCACCTGGATGATCCTCAAGAGTTCTGGAACAATTTTCTATGGACAGATGAGTCAAAAGTGGAACTTTTTGACCAACATGGGCTCCGTTATGTCTGGCGAAAACCAAACACTGCATTCCACAGTAAGAACCTCATACCAACGGTCAAGCATGGTGGTGGTAGTGTCATGATTTGGGGATGCTTTGCTGCATCAGGACCTGGATGACTTGCCATCATTGAAGAAACCATGAATTCTGCTCTGTATCAGATAATTCTACAGGAGAATGAGTCATGCAGCAAGACAATGATTCGAAACGCACAAGCAAGTCTATGTCAGAATGGTTGAAGAACAAGAAATTTAAAGTTTTGGAATGGCCTAGTCAAAGCCCAGACCTAAACCCCATTGAGGTGTTGTCGCAGGACCTGAAACGAGCAGTTTATGCTCAAAAACCCACAAATGTCATTTAGTTGAAGCAGTTCTGCATGAAGGATTGGGCCAAAATTCTTAAACGGTGCTGTGAAAGACTGATCAATAACTACAGGAAGTGTTTGGCTGCAGTTATTGCTGCTAAAGGTGGCGTAACCAGTTATTGAGTCTAAGGGGGCGATTACTTTTTCACACGGGGGCATTGGGTATTGCATAACTTTCTTTAATAAATAAATGAAATAATGTCAACATTTTGTGTTATTTGTTCACTCAGGGTTCCTTTTATATAATATTAGATTTTGGGGGCAAATACTTTTTCAAGGCACTGTATTCATAGAAATCCAATACCACTACTGGGTTAAAATACACTTTAAAATGGGCTTATAGCTGAATCCAGTTGACATGCACTCACTCTGCTGTAGTCTAGAGCAGGGGTGTCAAAGCCTGGTCCTGGGGGGACCAATTAAGCTCCTAATAAGCACTTAATTGGTCCAATTAAGTAATTTAGGGTACAGTTGGAACAAAAATCAGGTTTGACAGCGGCCCTCCAGGACCAGGATTGGAGACCCCTACTCTAAAGCATTGGAACTTAAACCATTCCCTTAAAATCTGATAAACCACCAGAAGTAACATTTAATACAACATTATCTGATAAATAATAATATACAAATTGTAATCAAAATAGGTTTAGGTAGCCAGCTTCCCAATATTTGTTTCTATTTCTGTGAATTTTATTTTTTTTTTTTTTGAGTCTCTCTGACACATTTGATAAATACAGTTAGCAAACTTAAACTATTACATATCACAATTATGCTCAATAAAATTCTTTATGGAGAGGTCCTGTACATATTTTATACATAATAAGGTCTACATGTCAGGAATGCTGTAAAAATACATGACATCTTTTCTCATGCCTCCCCTTTCTTCTGCCCCACATCCTTTTTCAGTTGCCCCTCCGTTGGTTCTACCACTTTCCTGGTATTGTCGTTCCACATTCGTACCACTGGACGTAGTTAATCTGTGCTTTGCCGCCTATTTCACCAAAAGTGACTGGTTCTTGCCTAATAGCTCTATAGGGGGGGGTGGGGGGGGGGGGGGGGGGGGGGGGGGGGGGGGGGGGGGGGGGGGGGGGGGGGTGGAAAAAAAATAAAACCATAATTTATAGGTATGTAGAAAATGAAAACTCTTCCAGCCTGTTTTATATTTTATAGCCTGTCATTCTAAGGTTGACCAATACTAGGGTGTTGATGCACCTGTGCTAATAAAAGTGTCCATGCCGAGTAGAAAGCATGGACAAAATTTTGGTCAATGTAGATTTGCCTTAGCAGGTATGGAGAGTCTGTCAGACTATGTGTCAAATGCCCAACTTGTTTGAGCCTGAAATATTGACATGCAACCATGTCTTAAGAGGAGCTGTACCATGTGTACTTCTTGACAACTGTTTGAATATTAACACAAATCCTTATATATATATATATATATATATATATATATATATATATATATATATATATATATATATATATATATATATATTTATATATATATATGGTTTTTCTGGCATATATATAGTACACAATAGTTTGGGCACTGGTTTTATCTGGCATACAGAATAGTACACAATAAAGTGTTATCCAGCTATCCTGCAGTCAATCAGAGCTGACGAAAAATGAAAAACATTTGTTAAAACATTGTGAATAGTGTGAGGAGCACCATGTGCAGCCTGTTGTTTACTGGTAGTTATTGTTTTCTATTTTATACATATAGTAAGAACTGTATGATGTAACCCTAACTGGTTGTTTTTTTAAGAACTAAAATCCTGATGAAAAGGGTGGTGAAAAAGAAAGAAAGGGAACACTCTCAAGATTCCATGCTAACATGTGGTGTGCAGGGAGTCTCATCGTAGGAGAGACGTCATCTTGTGCAGTTTGAGCAAGGGGACTTTGAAGCACAAATGAAGATTGTAAATAATTAATAAATAAATAAATAAATAAAATAGATAAAAGATAATAAATAATTTTCTATTTTTCCGAAAATAAGGGGGGAAGGGGACCAACCCTGTTTTACCAAGTCAGGTCTTAGTTGACGGTGTTATTGACTTATACGCACACCCATACCTGATATATATATATATATATATATTATATATATATATATATATATATATATATATATATATATATAAGACTTGTGATGAATTAGGTGCGGTGTTATATGCAAGGGGTGGCATCTGCAAACAATATAAGATGTACTAGAATTCTGGCAAATATTGTGTTTGATTGATTTCTGAAATGTGAACGATAATTATCTGCACAGGTTCACCTTCTCTTTGTGGCAGCTGGTCATTCGGGAACTGCTGTCCAGTTCGTCCGTCTAAAAATGAATCCACAAACTGACAGTGGTCTTCTCCGTGACCTGTCTGGTCCCCTATATTGTAGAATGTTCCTGAGGAGATAAAAGATGAGGAACGTGATGATTTGAAAAAGCAGCTGAAGCTGAGATGGATCTTTAGGGCATCTGATTTTTGGGTGAAACGTATTTTCCAAATTTTTTAAAAATCGGGTATAATTATTTAATGAAAAAATCGGCTGAAGTCAGTTGGATTTTTTTTATATATAATCAGAAAGAATAACTATTTGGGTAGAAATCAGGTTTTATTTGAAAGAAATAAACACATGGTTTAGCACAAAGTGTTGACAGCAAAGTTGTTGTCAAAAGTTTAATCCCCCAACGTATGTATAATTTTACACATTGGGGTATGCAAACTTTTGATGACATCTGTCTCTTTCCCCTCTATCTCTCTCTCTTTCTCACACACACACACACACACACACACACACACACACACACACACATACTGTATATGGAGGCAATTCTCCATCCCAATCAAGTTTTATTTTGTAGTTAAGTTGCAAGTATAATTGCACACAGAACATAGGGGAAAACTAAACAACTTTCCTCTATGCTGTTTTACAAAGAGAAATGATCGACTTACATCAAAATGATCTTGGCTTAAACATCCTCTCATAAATCAAATAACTGGGAAGAAAAGTGTGCAAAAAAAGCGAAAGCCTTAAAGCTATATTGTTGTAATTTTGAAAAATCTATATATATATATATATATATATATATATATATATATATATATATATATATATATATATATATATATATATTCCACATTTTTCTAATAGGTAAATCAGCTTTACCATCATCAGTGCCAGTTCTGCTCTGTTGAATTTGAATCACAGACAACTGCGCATGTGTTTAATCATATACAGTATGTGTCTATTCAGGTGTTTTTCAGGTTTAACCCAAATGCAGAAAAAAGCTACTGGGGGTGGGGGGGGGGGTTGTGAGAAATCGGGTTAAATCGGGTAAAACCTAAAAATCAGACGCACTACATTATCTTAATCATACATGTCACATGACTCGATATGCTAAATGTAAATGTCAGGCGTGCAGACAGCGTTATGACAAAAAAAAACTCAATTTTCAGTAACCAATGTTGAATATGTTCTAATACAGTGTTCCTACTTTGAGACGAGTTATATTATTATCATTATTTTTCTGTTTTTAAATCTAATTGGGTTTAAAGGTAACTGCCTAGAAGATGGCATTAGACCATATCCTCTGTTGCTTAACACCTGTGCAGGACATGCAGGTACAACTGCCTCAGAAAAATTGAAACTGAGGTGCAATGAAGTAAAAAATGACTTCCTCCTTACCTGTAAGAGTGTCACTGAGATAAATCTTATATCTTAATGAGTTACAGAGCTGCACACCAACAAACTTGCGATACCACGTTCTCTTAACAAACTGCTTCCCATTGCATTCAGAGTAAGTGTCCGACCGGAATGGGTACTCTGTCCAAATGGCATCTTTCCCTAGAAAGCAAGTTATACCATATACTCAAACCCAGTCACTTTAACATACTTTACCATGATACCAACAACCCAATTTTCGAACTGTTCATTGCTATTTTTTATTCTGTACTATTCATACTGTTAACATACACTGTGGTCATCAACGTTTTCATCATCTCAGCTTCTGAATTAACAGTGTTGTGTTCATGAACCTGTGTTGTTTTCATGAAATGTAATTTTGAAAAACTTGAAACTTAACCATACATGGGCTTTTCAAAAGATTCAATTGTGAGATTGAATTACCACACGCCGTCTGGTTTTGGAACAGATCCAATGTTCAGCACAAAGACTGAACATGTTGTATGCAATATTACGTATAACAGGACTAATTGATGCTCTTCAAAGACAATTGAGTGCCGCTACAATGTCAGTGTAATGATTCTGAACATAGGGGCAATAGTACTTGGCACAAGGGCAGGTACATTAGTATTTGCCAATGGTAACATTGGTAACATTTTCATATTTGGACATATCAGTGGTATCACAATGGAATTAGCACAGCTATCCATAGCAGGACCCTTGTACCACATCAACATCAGTCCAGTATCAGGAGCACTGTATACTGTTTGGTCCAAATCCACTGTGGTTTACTGCTACAGTATGTTTGCAAAGTGTTTCAACAGGGTAATATACAGATAATCTAAAAGGATGTCAATGTTATTTAAAACAATAACGAATACTAAAAACATATTTCTTGTCTTACTATTTTTGTAACGGTATACAGTACATTCAATACCTCAGCAGTCAGGAAGTTCCTTCAATTATAGCTGTTTTTCTGTAGATAAGGGTTACCAGATAAAATCCCAATTCAAGCCATTAAAATAAAGCAGAGGTTTGGAAAGAAGAGATGCAAGTTTACACAGTACTGTACTAACAAACACTGATTTCTTAGACTGCTGTTTCATGCAACAGTCCAAGATGCAGTGGTGAGTAATAAAAGTTGTGCATTTTTCAAGTACCAATTGATTTCGCCCTATAAAAGTCTTCTTCTTCTTTACATCAATATTTGTTATGGCACTGCATCAGGTAGACAGCACCGTGTGGAAGAAGTGAAATCACACGTAAAAAGAACATTTCATGGTGTGTTTAGCCTGTGCAGACTGCTTCTCTTGCCAGGGCACATTATTAGACTATCCATGAATTCATCTCATAAAAATGCTGTGATGGAAGGACCCTGAATAAAGAAAGTACTGAGGGCTCACCTGAAATGTATTCACTAACCCGGGGGTCCGCTGAAAGGAACCAAATAAATATATAAAAAAACATGAAATCACAAATCTAGTTAGGTTTCTGAGAAAAAGCAAATTTAATATCAAGATTGTGTTAGCAATCATGTTTTTATAGCCTCTGAAAAAAATAAAATAATCAATAATCTATTTGTTATGGTAAAAGTTTGAATCTGGTAAATCTTAAGTTTTACCAGTAACTGTCAACATTTAACAAGTAAGATGGTAAATGTCGGGAATTATGAAGAAATATTTAGCTTTTCGGACATTTACCAGTTAATCTTTTGATTTACCAAAGGTTACTGGTAAAGGCACTTAGCACATTTATCGGTAAATGTCAAAAGTAAAGAGTTATCATGTTGATTTCTGACATGTTGACATTTACCAGTAAACCTTGAGATTTGCCAAGTTTCAAACTTTTACTCTAACATATACTATAACAAAATAACACTGCATCACATACAGGAATCAAAACATTGTTATATTCTAACTCCGACTGTCTTGTACTTCCTGGGTCATTTTACATGGAGGGTCACATTTTCACATTCTTGGCTTCTTTCCTGTAAATAACCACTCATTGCTTCCCCAGTGACTGCTGTGCTTTCAGCTAGTAGCTGGCTTTGACCCTGAAGACACGGCTGAGGTGAAATATCCCAGGAAGTGCCAGTGCAGACAGGTAACTCTAGGCATAGAAATTGAAAACATCCTTCAACCTAAAGTAATACCAGTTTTAAAATGAAAATACATGTGTGCTATAAAATGTGTGTTCTTTCAAAACTGCACATTTGAGACCTACATAGCTAATGGAAGTGTATGGTTTAGATTTATGACATTATTTCTTCCTTTGCTAGTTTTCGTTCTGCTTCTTATGGCTGTTTAAAAACTCTCAGGTCGTCAACATGGCTCTTTCATTCCAATAGATGTGACATCCCTTATCTAAGTAATAATACAGATCCCTATAAGACTAAGTTGTTCAGTTGAAGACATGCTTTTATTGCAGCTGCTTCCAGTGGTGTTGTTGGGTCTTTATAATCACAACCCAGTGCTAAGCAGTTCCTATGGTATTAATCTAGAAATTCAAAAACTTACTGATATATAAAAACTGCTTATGAAATTGTCACAGCTCTGTAACTGTTCCAATAAACAATTATTGTGTTTTGATGCTTAGCCTTGACTGTAGTTGTTTTTCAAGGATTTTCTTTTGTTTTGTTTAAAATATTTCTAGGACAGGGTTGTCAAACTCAAATTGTGACCAAGGAAAAAACTCTTACTCTGTTACTCTGTTACTCTTGTTTTTCACATTTTTATTTAACTTTTGTAGATTTAATAGGAATTCCCAACAATTTTTTAAAAAAAAATATAACTAACATGCATTACATAACCCTCACTCTAATCCAAGCCTGGGATCTGATGGGTATATCTGTTGTCCCTCTGTACTACTGCAATCCCTTTGGCTCCAAGGCTTCCCACTACATTCCTTTGCGGTTCTCGTTCCTTTAGTTTCTGATATGGTGGACGAAATCAGAGGCCACATAAAACATAAACCGAACGGAGTTGACCAAGTGCCTTGTGAAATTGAAACACAAGGCCATAACAATTCAAGTGTTTGTGAGTAAGTGGATGCAATCTACAGTCTGTGTTTATTGTACTGTCCTCTTGCCTCTTTGTGCTGTTTCCAAAGTTCTGAGGGGTTCTTGTTGCAACTATACAAAAATAGGGCTTCAGTTTTCCATTTTTTGACATATTCCGTGTTAACCTGAGATCCAGTGCAGCTCTTGAGTTGTGGTTGTCAGATAAGAGCTGGACAGCTGCTGCAGAAGGAATGCGGCTCACAGGGCTCTATCTGCAAAGTTTTAACTTCAGGCTTATTTAAAGAATGTTTTTCCAAAGTGTGTTTTTTCTATGACTAAAATACCTTTTCAAATGCCTGGGACTGTTAAATGATGTTCATAAAGAGTATAGACAGTGTATCAAACATAGTATTTGCAATAAGAACCACTCAGAATGATGAAAAAAATAAAACATTATAAAAGGGTGTTTTGTTTTAGGAGTATAGCGTTTGCAGAACTTGCTTTAGAAAACTGTTAGTAAACGGTAGCTCACCTGATTCTGTGCTAAACGGTACTGGTTCACTGGATGGACCCACTCCAAGTACATTTTTGGGTTGTACTGTAAACTCATAACTGAAAAGAAACCGAAAAATAACCCTGTTAATCCTTTCAGTGTTAGAGGTTGCATAACTGATAATGTACCTGGAATTGAAGTATGGAAAATTATTGAATAAAAAATGGTTAGTTGTTTATTCAATTCCCAAATACATTCAAGAGGGAATATATTAGCTATACAATAAAAGTGAGCTTAATATATTTTGTCGTGAAGTGACTTTAGCAGCCCTTCTCTGAGATTTTCTGAGCCCTTCTCTGAGCCAACGTGGAAGTTTTCATTATATACCCATTAGTAGTAATGGTAGAACTAATATGGCTTTACCAAGAAAATACTGCTTCAAACAAAACTGATCTCAAATGCAAAACCATAGTGCTGTTTATTATTATGTGTTCACACACAAGACAAGACACTGATTTTCTGTCTTCTCCATTAGGGACAGGACACTCCCTTAATGGTTAATCCTTGTGTGATGTAATGATCGTCTCTTAGCCAGGAGCATCAGTTCATAGGAAGACCCAGTATATATTGTGCCTCTAAAATTCTGCCAAGCTGCCCCTTATTCAGCCACATAAAAAAACTCAAGAGTGCAGATGCTCCCCAGCGGGCCTCAATCTCCTAGCGTTGCTGACATTAGACCTCTGAAAACTGCAAATACCACCGGGAGAATAAACTCACTTCTGGGGATAACATTTTTTGACAATTATTTTATTTTATTTATTCATTTACTTTCTATAGGAAAACTGCATGTTTAGATGTAGCCCTACATGATTAATTAAATGTAACTTTCCACTTACTTTATTGTCAAAAGGAGGGTAGCATTTGCGAATTCCATAAGCCATCAGGAAAAAAAAAAACTGATTTATTCGAATTGTGGAGATTCAATTAGGCTCTTCAGCCACCTCATTATGACAACACTGCATTTGGGACAGTGAATGATGGAGCAACCCCTGAATATATATATATATATATATATATATATATATATATATATATATATATATATATATATATATATATATATATATTTTTTTTTTTTTTTTTTTTAAATTTAGTAATCACCAATTATTTTATTATTTTCTCCCAATTTGGCAAATCCATTTATTTTTAGGCTCAGCTCACCGCTACCAGCCCCGCACTGACTCGGGACCAGAGAAGACGAACACACACATGTGCCATCAGCCGACTCACCGTGCAGCCAACTCAGAGCTACAGCGTCGGAGGGCAATGCAGCTCTGGGCAGGTTACAGGCAAGCCTGCAGGTGACCGGCCAGAATACAGGGGTCACTGATGCACAGTGAGCCAAGGACACCCTGGCCGACCTAAATAGATAGATCCATGTATATGCAATGGTTTTATATTTTATTTTGTATATGTGTGAAAATCTCAAAATTAATAAACAGAATTGTAAAAAAAATAATAACACTATGTAACACAATTTTTGTTCCTGGGTAGTAAGTGTTATTTCTTAATTTCTTATGCCTCAAAAGTACAGAAAATGGCTATTATTCCCCACAAACTTTGCTTTTGTGACCAGGACAGTGATATTTCAAAATATCACTATTTCCAATGGGAAAACGGGCAAATGTGTGTCTTTTCGTTCACATAAAGTCAGAAAAAAACAACATATGAATCCAATGTATTTACAGTATAATCGTAAATCTTGAAAAACTACTCACTTCTAAATCTTTTGTAGTCATTTTTGTATTACTTTAGTATAAATACATGTTAATTTGGATTCATATGTTGTTTTTTTCTGACTTTATGTGAACGAAAAGACACACATTTGCCCGTTTTCCCATTGGAAATAGTGATATTTTGAAATATCACTGTCCTGGTCACAAAAGCAAAGTTTGTGGGGAATAATAGCCATTTTCTATACTTTTGAGGCATAAGCAATTAGGAAATAGCACTTACTACCCAGGAACAAAAAAAAAAAATTATTGTTACACAGTGTAATAATGTGAGTTTTTTTTTTTTTGTAAGGGTTCACTTTCCTTTCCTCATCAGTTGAATGGCAAAGCGCTTGTGGTTCACATTCAACCTTTGCCTTTCCATTTGAGTTCAATGGTCTGGAATGCCAATTAATTCATGGACTTTACACAGTTAGCTCTCACTTGTTGCATGATACTGGGTGCCCGTCCACTATGCGCACTTAAAACACTTATCAATTACTTTAATTGAAGACTGCAAGCGTAAAAGGTGTCTGTGTGCCCACAACCCAGCATGCAACTCACATTTCCTGAGATAGCTAATTTCCCTCTTAAAAAAAAAAAAAAAGGAATTAATGGTGCAGGCCAGGATAGGTTATATTATAATCAGATTACCAGGGTTTATTTTATTCCAGCAGTATTGAATGGGCCCTAATGTCAGATGTACAGTTTATCTATAAATCAAGGCAACTACATATTTTATAAATGACTGAGGGAGACACTTTTGACAGATTTTGGGGATTACAAAAAATAGTTTTTTTGTTCTAGAAGGGAAATGATGGAAGTTCGTAAGGTGACTTTGATGTACTTTTGGAAATTAAAGGCACTTCTGAGGGCAGTTGCAGTGTAGTATTACCCTTCATTCTTGGCTTAGGCTAACTAACTGCTCCACAGAGCCAGATCAGACTTGTTATTGAAGAAGGTCCTTCAGAGAACAATAAACTCATTGGTGGAAGAGCCTGGCAAAGAATGATAATAACAGCATCCACCAACCCAGTATTATTGTATGTATAAACACAGTAAACATACAGTGCCATTAGACTGGATTATTTAGGCCTATTACAGCATTTCTGCAAAGCAAATCTTAACTCAGTCACTTTAAGGTGGTTGTGAATGGAACTAGAGTTTGCTTTTTTAGAAGAGAATATCTTATATATATATATATATATATATATATATATATATATATATATATATATATATATATATATATATAGACACACACACACACACACACACACACACACACACACTGAACAAAAATATAAACACAACATGCAACAATTTCAAAGATTTTACTGAGTTACAGTTCATATAAGGAAATCAGTCAATTGAAATAAATTCATAGGCCCTAATCTATGGATTTCACATGACTGGGAATACAGATATGCACCTGTTGGTCACAGATACCTTAAAAAAAAAAAAAAGGTAGGGGCGTGGATCAGAAAACCAGTCAGTATCTGGTGTGACCACCATTTGCCTCATGCAGCGCGACACATCTCCTTCACATAGAGTTGATCAGGTTGTTGATTGTGGCCTGTGAAATGTTGTCCCACTCCTCTTCAATGGCTGTGTGAAGTTGCTGGATATTGGCGGGAACTGGAACACTCTGTAGTACACGTCAATCCAGAGCATCCCAAACACGCTTAATGGGTGACATGTCTGGTGAGTATGCAGGCCATGGAAGAACTAGGACATTTTCAGCTTCCAGGAATTGTGTACAGATCCTTGCGACATGGGGCTGTGCATTATCATGCTGAAACATGAGGTGATAGCAGTGGATGAATGGCACGACAATGGGCCTCAGGATCTCGTCACAGTATCTCATTGCATTCAAACTGCCATCGATAAAATGCAATTGTGTTTGTTGTCCGTAGCTTATGCCTGCCCATAGCATAACCCCACCGCCACCATGGGCCACTCTGTTCACAACGTTGACAGCAGCAAACCACTCGCCCATACGACGCCATACATGCTGTCTGCCATCTGCCCAGTACAGTTGAAACCGGGATTCATCTGTGAAGAGCACACTTCTCCAGCTTTCCAGTGGCCATCGAAGGTGAGCATTTGCCCACTGAAGTCGGTTACGATGCCGAACTGCAGTCAGGTCAAGACCCTGGTGAGGACTACAAGTACACAGATGAGCTTCCCTGAGACAGTTTCTGACAGTTTGTGCAGAAATTCTTCGGTTGTGCAAACCCACAGTTTCATCAGCTGTCCGAGTGGCTGGTCTCAGATGATCCCGCAGGTGAAGAAGCCGGATGTGGAGGTTCTGGGCTGGCATGGTTACCTGTGGTCTGCGGTTGTGAGGCCGGTTGGACGTGCTGCCAAATTCTCTAAAATTTCTCTTATGGTAGAGAAATGAACATTCAATTCTCTGGCAACAGCTCTGGTGGACATTCCTGCAGTCAGCATGCCAACTGCATGCTCCTTCAAAACTTGAGACATCTGTGGCATTGTGTTGTGTGACAAAATTGCACATTTTAGAGTGGCTTTTTATGGTCCCCAGCACAAGGTGCACCTGTGTAATGATCATGCTGTTTAATCAGCTTCTTGATATGCCACACCTGTCAGGTGGGCGGATTATCTTGGCAAAGGAGAAATGCTCACCAGCAGGGATATAAACAAATTTGTGCACAAAATGATAGAAATAAGCTTTTTGTGCGTATGGAAAATTTCTGGCATCTTTTATTTCAGCTCATGAAACATGGGACCAACACTTTATATGTTGCGTTTATATTTTTGTTCAGTGTATATATATGAGCACCCATGCATTCATAGGGCATGTCAAAGCATTGCTGGACCTGCGTGTGTGTGTTTACCTGGAGTCTGCTTTCAGGTTTTCCACTGCTGTGTGGGTCTGGTTTGTAACCATTACGGATTCCTCATTTCCTGCAGGTCCTGTTGACTTGGAGATTACTTCATATTCTACACAAAAGGCAAGAGGACAATACCAATGTTTTCCTTCTGTATTTATATTCAATGCCCTTTTCCCTTTGGACATTTCATTAGTTTATTTCATTTGCACTACATTTGAAGCTTCTACACGTCTTTATTAATTTTTTTTTTTCATTAAATTCCTATTTCATAAATACAGGACCTTCCGTGACAGTACAACCAGGTCCTCCATGCAGTCTACTCGCCTTTGTTCTTCCAGTACATTGTAGGCCACTTATTAGTAGCATCATCCAACTTCAGTGAGTTGGAGAGATCAATTTCTTTCCAAATGGCAATCCTAACCGGGACTCAATAATGCCTACAGAATTTAAGGTGCCTATAGATGATGCCAACTCCCATTTTCCAGTGATAAATGTAAACACTGTAACATACAGTACCTGTTGCAGAATCATTATCCACTTTCTGCCAGTCCAGGATGATGAAGGAAGAGCAGCCCTCCACAGTCACCACGGTCAAGTTGGAGGGAGGGTGCTTAGGCGGGCCCGTGATGTCCTGATTCGAGGCTTCCTCCTCTTCAGGGAAGTGTCTGAGAGACTCTGTGATGGAACAAGGGTCATCTGGCTCCTTCATCATGTACTTCACATGAGGAGCTAAAACAAGAACAAACAAGACCAATCAGCAACCAGGCAGGTTATAGAACCAGGAACAGAACTAAAATACCTCATCGCCCATGAACGCAGCGCTAATAAATATCTGTACGAAATGCGTTTCCAGAATTCGTGGACTTTTGTATTGAATACTTTAGGGTTTAATGCAGACTGTAGTTGTTGATTTCAGCTTACCAATGAAACGTTCCTTTCCCATGGAGTCAATTTCCAACAGAGGAGCTGTGTTGAAGACTGAAGAATTATCTGCAGGTTCCATCCTTGTTGCTGTGATCCGATAATAATAATAAGATTTTTTTTTTTTTTTAATTCAGTTTATATTATTATTTTTTGATGGCTTAAGCAAATAACATTACCAAACCTATAATGATTCAGAAGCTAAAAACAAATAAATAAATAACACTGCATGCCACTGTAGGAAAGCTCCAATTTATATCATGCAATCAATACACACAACAGATTTTAAGATGCTCAGGGATTCGTCATTATCAGATGCACTAAAAAAATAAACACTCCATTACAGATCGCTGAAATATAATTATTTAGTAACCATTTTAACATGTTAAAACTTAGTAGTTATCATTGGTCAGTGCAAAAAGAAAAAAGGATACTTGTGAGTAAATCTATTTACCATTTATTCTTATATCCGCTGCTGTCGTCAGTTTCCTTTCTTGTTTCGCTGGTTTTTCAGTTACTGAAGACAAAACCTTCCTGAGAACAGATGACTTGTCTGGTAATTGGCGGTCATCTGTTATCTTGACTGGAGAATGACAATACGATTTTAGTACTTTTTTCCTTTTAATAATTATAATCATAATAATTAAAAAAATATATAATTCATGAACATCATTTTTATCTTTTATTTAACATTGTGTAATCAAAGAAACTACACAATGATATTTCAGAAACGATACTAGTGATACAATATATCATGTTAGATTTTGAAAGTATATGGAAAACTAAAAAGTGGTGTGTAATTCAATATGTTAACGTAACATTATTCATTCTATAGGGTGATGCAAAACTTTTGCCCATAACTGAATATCCATCATATGAACACGTTGGTGTGACAGGCGGTCGGGTGCCGAGGCTACATTGGCTACAATAAAAACCTTCATGAAGGCTTTTTTGAAAACCCACTGAAGGCATGTTTTCTAAAGGGAATATACTGCTTTTAATCAATCAATCAAATTATTTTGTATAGCACCTTTCATGCCAAAGCACTTCACATGACAAATAAATATACTATACAATAATATAATATAATATAATATATAATGTTTATTGTACCTCTGTTTCCAGGTTTGCCAACCACTGTGTTCTGCCTCCTTCTGCTGGAGTCAGGGGGGGAACGTTGCAGAGGAGACGCTGTTATCAAAACAAAGAAACAAAGAAACAAAAACAAGAAACACATTATTTAGTTTTTGGGGTTTTTTTTGCAGTAGTGTACCAGATTACTTTGGAGTGTTTCCGGGAAAGAAAAAGTGTTCTTTATGTACTATTTGAAAGACCAAAATAGTAAACACTTCATTTTAAGTGGTCTTGCTAACATGATTGACAACTTTAGCAGATCAATGGAAGAGTAATTACATAGCACAGTAAGTGACACTGCTGACCAGGGAGTTTCATTAATTTTCCAGGGTACTTATGTTCATTGGTAGATGAATAATCTGTGATCAGGAGAGTTTCAATGTGCTTCCTTCAAGATATAATTAAACAAATTGTATTCCTTTTCATACCGGTGCAAACTAGCCAGCTGTAGCTTTCAGTACGGTTGCTTGAAGGGAACACAATAAAGGAGATGGCAAAAGTTACTAGTGAGAGAGAAAAGCGTTAAATTGTATTGTATATGCAGTCTACCTGAAAATTGAAAGTGTTTAATTTTCCAGTAGGAGGCCTTCCTGAATGCCTGCAAAAAGTATTGTCCTTGATAACATATAGATAAGTTATGTCTCTTGAATAAAAAATAGATAAAACTCAAACAAGTACAGCATTTAGTTAAACTGGAACACTATAGGCAATTTCAAAATGTTAAAATTATTGAACACATCTATCAACATACATTACATATCGTACACTCAGTGGCAGACAACCCCACCTCACCAAAATGTAATTTCTTGTAATTTACAAATCTATTATTATTCAACTCCTAAGGCTACATCTACAGATTTTGTGAAATTGGCAGTCTAGCACAAGATGTTTTGTGAAATATGGCAGTCTAGCTCAAGATGTTGTAGTTTGATAACAAATGTAATCAATAATGGTAATGATTCTGAATCAGATACTGAAAGGATCACAATTGGAGAGACATGATATGAATACTGTTATGCTGAGGGAACACAAAGCCACTTTTTGGCTTGAAACCTGGTTCCAGGAGGCCGGGATATTTAGTTTGAGGCAACTTTGCTGTATCAAACCCAAAAGTCTCCTCTGGTGTGCCATGCCAATTAACCTAGACTCCTGAAACCAAGTTCCAAGCCACAAAGTAGCATCATGTTCCCTCAGTTTAAGATTTCAGATCTACCTCCATCTGAGGTTAATCTTAGTACAAGACACAGCACATTACAAGCATGACACTGGTAAGGTTCCAAGGAATGGCAAACTAGCATTCAACATACAGTACAGTGGGAAATGTTGTTTCCCCTCTAAATTATAAAACCAATGGCTCCCTAAGATACACACTGTGTGTTTACCATGGATATTCATTTGCCAATTTAATGCTTTTTTAAAAAAAAAAAGTTGTGTCATAAAATAAATATTGTAACTGGTATTTGTCTAATAAAACCAACTACGGTGTTTGAAACCACTAACCACCACTCAGCTTTTTTGTTTTAAATTAGACACTATTTAATATTTACAACACATTTATAAAGGCTAACACTGTATAAGCATGGGCATGATACCTCATGATAATATTAAATTAAGTATTCACAACACTATAACAGTACAGTACTTTTGGTTTGTAACAACATGTAATGAATACTTATGTTAATGTTATGTCGATGTTCATGGTTATGAGGGATTATGACGCGTAATGCATATATAGCTGTTATACAGCGCTATTTAGCCTTTATGGAAGTTTTATGGATCTTACATTGTGTCTAATTTGAATTGCTAGCAGTATGATCAGTGTGAACTCTTACTGTACATCTTTCTAATTAATCATTAATGGTCTGATTTTGTTTTTAAACTTCACCTGTTTATTCAAGTGTAATTACCGTATCTCTCTTGGTAAATTAGATATTCTTGCCAATTGGCATTTGATCAACTGTAATTATGGTTATACTTTTGTTTTTCACATTCAAAACGTTTTATCAATGATTAATAATACAAAACTTTTAAATGAAATGTCTATACAGTACGTCTCATTCTCGTGTACTGCAAGCATGCAGAAAGTATATGTGTTTTTTTTTACAAAGTGATGGTGAATAATGGATATTTTTATTTGGTGAACTGAAAAAAACTTACAATGCAGGCTTGCAGTGGTTGTCACTGAACAGAAAATGGAATAGCTCCAAAAGCATGCTTATGTACTATGCACAAAGAAAACATAAGTATTTGTAAGCCCATTGTTGAAAAACATGTGACAAAGCCTGCCTTTCATTAAGTAACGAACAGTTTTAATTGACCAAATCTTGCTGCAGAAATACAACTGCAAAACCCAGCAGCATAGCCATGAGAAACGAAGCGGAAAATTAAGCTTCTGTCTTAAAAACCTCTAAAAGCAAAACAATGCAGGCTGTTTTCCACGCTTTTACTTTAAAAAAAAAAACCCTTTCATGTTGCAAAAATCATAATGAACAACCTAACGGTATTAACCTAGTGTTTTCTAGTTTAAGTGTTTAAGTGTTTTCTAGTAACTTTGATTTTACAAATTACTGTATTTTTATTATTATTATTATTATTATTATTATTATTATTATTATTATTATTATTATTATTATTATTACTAATATTAGCATTTGTGTGAGATTCAGTGTGCTGGAGTTGGGGCTGCTTAATTAGTGTCTGTCATTATTAACTCTCTATTTATGGCACATTCTTATGCACTTCCTCTGCCTAGTGTTTTCGCTTTGTAGCAAACTCTCAGGACGCCAACATTTGTTTAATTTCGCTATAGCTAAACTTCGTTGCCTTGCTCCTTTCACTGCAGGTCACTTCTATGCACAGCGCTGCCAAGATATTATCAATCATTTTTCTACCTGCTTCGGTGATTCTTCTCATCATTCATCTTCTCTATTTTGCTGCAAGAGCTCCAATGTTAGCCCTTCCTGCATCCATCCAGTCTCCAGCTCAGCAACAGCGCCGTTCAAAGTGTAGCTCCATTACTCAACTTTCTCTGCGTCTTCATTAGAAAAAACTGTCTCTCTGCTAAACTTTCAAAGCTCTGCTGACAAGACATTGACTTTCCCTTGTCAGTGATTGTCTTGCCTTAGCTGTATTTAAATCTACCACAAAGGTTTGTCTGCTGAATTTCTGTTTTCTTCTCACCTACAATCAGTACTGTCTACTTCTAATGCAGACCTCTGTCAGCAACCGGACTTGCTACCCCGACAGTGCAGAGAAAAACTTCGCCGCCAGCAGGCTCAGTCTCAGGAGTAGCTATTTTATAAGGATTGGCCATTCACCTAACTTCTAAAAACCCTGCACAACAACAGAATCAACATCCTGGCTGGAAGCAGTAGTATGGCATTCTTAAATATTTTATTGTACCGTTATATCTGCTTCACCATGCTGCCTGTTCTTCAAGCATGCTTCTGCAAACTCACTCGTTCAGAGCTCCAGGACAGGCCGGCAGCACCGCCCTCCTCTCCAGCAAAACAGGTCCCACCTTCAACTTCATAAACAACATTTTCGAAGATATGAAGCCCCTAAATCACCCCATCATCATCTCAATCACTTCAGTTAATACATGGCTCAACGATATGGACAAACAGGTTGCTTCCAACATTGCAACAATCTCTATCAAGCCCAGTATTCGCCACTCCAGTCATGGCTGATGTCTTGGTTCAGCACTTCCGCATCAGCCGCCCTTAATGGTCCATAGCACGCGCCTGTAGTTAGACATCAAAGTTCAGCGACAAGACTTCACATTTCTATTTCTACTGGACTTTCTCATCCCGCACACTTCCAGTTTTCACTGCTACTGAACTAAAGATGTTTTCATAATGTATCATCACACATTCACAATAACTTACACTCAGCAACCTCGGATCCTTAATTTCTATTAAAAAAAAAAAAAAAAAAAAAACGGGACCTATTATCCTTACTGGCCGTTTCAATTACACAATTTGCATCATCCCCCAGGCTAGAACCTTAGTTTCACATCTCTCTCCTTTTCTACAGCATCAAGTCAGGAAGCGCAGAAAAGTATATCCGTGCAATCCAGAGAGGACAACAAAGGTGTGCATTTATTAATTCAAAACTGGAACAGGCTCTCACTATTCACGAAGACTACATCTCAGCCCCCCACGACTCGCCCTTTTTCAGAAGCCTCATTTCTAGGATTCAGGGGTTTCATGAATCACCAGATTCTGAAATCCCATTGTAGATGTTCTATCCACAAGGTTGTCTGCACCTCAGGCCATAACTGCTATCAGTCTTCTATGCTCAAAACTGGATTCTTCCTTTCCGTTCAATCAAGACTGGATCCTTGCTTTCATCGCACACAAAAAACTCTTTCCATCTGGCTCTAGGCACAATTAAATCATATATTCATGGGATCTAGTATCACTATCGTTTATTTTCTCCTATCTCGCTGCCTATCCCAATAGTCTCACACTGCAAAGAATCATCAAGCATCAGCAATGGCACCTGGTTCTCATTCAGCCTGTATCATTAATCACCACACTCTCTCCAAACACTCAAAAGCAAATAATAGGAGATATCCGCTTCCACCAACTGGAAACATAGTTCAAACAATAACATTCAGGTATTTTCCCAAATAAATAATCAACAGCAAAGATACACACAACATTAAGTTCCACACCGCCGTCAGGAGCCGGATCAATTTTCATTTTACATTATCAAGCTGTCTTAGATACAGAGCTATTATGTTCTATGAGTACCATAAACATTCTCCACTAAAGCCGCCGCCATCTCAGTGGCAGATAACCATTTTGCCGATCAGTCTTCCCCAGAGTCAGTCCTCTTAACCGTATTTTCAGCCATCTGCGAGCCAACACCTGGAGACTGCGTATTCACAGCCCATTCTACCTCCCTCTGACAAATACAATCAGATACACCATTAGAGCATTAAGTATAAACATTCCAATTGTGAGAGTTATAAATCACAATAATCAAATATTCTACCCTGCATCACTTTCTAAAGCCAACGGTTTTATTCCAATCCTAACCGGTAGATGGCAATATAACACCTTAAGTTCTATATATTTTAGCGAGTCCTCTAAAAGTTGCTTTAGTTTACCATTTTAACTCCAGCTTGCATGCACTAGTCGATTGTGGCAGCAATTTCCACTTGACTTCCTCAGCAATCTAGTCATATGTCAGCTCATCCTTTCAAATACTACAAATTTTAATAAAGGGTGAGAGACGTGGTACGAGACTGGAAATCTGTCTTGATTATGAGTTAAAAAGTTCCACTATTAGGAGTTATGAAACCTAAATCTTTGAGAGTTCACCTTTTCCATTCCAAACAGACATGATAGTAGAAAACAGTTGATCGATCCAGTATTAACTAACACATAGGATGCTCTCTCCTCTCCAAAACAGGCCATTTCCCCCAACCTTATACCCTCCCATTCAGTTCAGATTGGAGCAGCTACTTTCAAAGCCAACATCAATCTCCGTCTAATCAAAAAACATGGGGCGCCAGTCCTCTGCAGTAATCAATTTATACATCCGTTCATCCCATACCAACTTAACAATAGCTCATCAAAGACTAGTTAGCATGCCCGGAGTGGGGGCTGCCTGACTGCCGTGGCCACCAGAGGTTTTCCCCTTCTAGAAGGGTTTTTTTTTTCCTCTCCACTGAGCGGCAGGTAATCACATAACCAAACCACACTAACACAATTTTAACCTCTCCAGTTTGTATTGTATCCTCTCCTTTCCTGTCTTTTCTAGCTATTTCTTTTATGTCATGCACTGGGACATCTCCTGTTTGTCTCATGGTGGGGTTTCTGTGAGGAGCTGGGGGTCCATTCTTTGGGGGGCAGGTGAGTTTCACTTCCCTGACCTCAGGTCTGCTTCAATGACCTCATCCTCACTCTAGGGGGTTCTCAGAGCTCATGTGCTAATCTTACCTGTCTCAGCTCATTACCCAACCTTACCTCGTCACCCAAGGCTCTGTTCTATTTCCCTTGGGACGTGGCCCACTTTACTCTCTGTGTCGAGTCTCAGACTAACCCATCTCTCTTTGTTGCAGGTTCCCTGCGGGATGCGTCTCTGCTCCTAGCTTCGGAGGCCTGTGGCTCACCTTGACCGAGGGCAGCACCAGATCAGTCAGGGAACCTTTTTCTATCCCCCCTTTCAGATCCTGATTCACCAGACTTTCCTTCGCCCCAAGAGGCTCCTCTGCCGAGTCAGAGCCCTTTTATCTGTTTTCAGATCCTCAAGACTTCAGCCTTCGACCATTATTATTATTATTATTATTATTATTATTATTATTAATAATAATAAATAATAATAATAATAAAATATTAATAATAATAATAAATAATAATAATATAATAATAATAAATTAATACTATTGATACGTATTCGCTCTATTTATTGCATTAGTGTATGCTTTACAACAATCTTTTTTTTTTTTCACTACATATAAAAAGTAAAATGTTGTTGGCCACGTATGTCCCATGCTCCTATTCACACCTCAGTTAACCTTTATAAAATTAAAAAACTCAATAAACAAGGTAAGCATTATATTATATGAAGTAATATACTAAATATTATTTTAAATCAATGTTTAAAATTAAAGTTTACTTACTAAATGTGTCTTATTCTCTGTATGCACCAATTTCAATAAGTGTGTTTGTGCTGCTTGTATTTTCTACAGAAAGCATCACGGTATCTTCTGTTTATAAATATAACTAAATGTCTCCAGTAGCCCTCAGAACTTGAAAAGGGGTCCTGGCTTTCTCAATTAAACTAATCTAGGTATTTGAACATGTATGAGGTTAGATGTTTGATATTGCTGCTGTTTTCAGGGTCATGGGCTGTGAATTCATGAAGCATGGGCAGGTTCCAGGTTGGTTACAGTGGGTCTTCTGTAAGAGAAGTTGAGGACAAAATATCTGATGGGCTGCCGTCTGGTGTGCCCTGTGCTACTCATAACTCTCCAACAGATGAGGTAGTTATTTAAAAGAAAAAAAAACATACAGTGCTGGGATGCAATGGCATCAGAGAGACCTTTATAACTCAATGGCACTTTGAACAGTGCACATTATTTCCTAATAAAACAGCTTACACAGATAGTGCAGTGTGTGATACCAATATACAAGTTCATACTGCATTCAGCTTATCGCTGTGTCTAATATTTAAAGTGAAAAGGTTATGGAGGGTTTATCCAGGTTTTTGACAGCTGACTAGTACTAATACAGTATCTCCACTTTCAATTTTGGGTACAATTGTTTTATATCCCTGATCAACTATTTTACGTATCAAGTCTTACAATTAGACTAATTCATTCATTAACCAAGTTTAACTCTCCCATTTATTTATTTTTATTTAACCTTGGACAACACTCAATTATATGTAATCTTTTCACTATAATATATGTGCTACCGTTTATGATGGAAAATCAAATGTAAACCAAAGAAAAATTATCTTTAAAATTGTCATATTTACAGTTGTGTACATATGAGAATGCAAGACAACAGAAATGACATACACAGTATAAGCTACACGAGGAGGAATAATCTAAAGCATCATCCAGTTACCATGATAGTAACCACAACCCATACAAGTCTGCAGAGCAGTGTTTGAACATACAAACAGGATCAGCATGAACTAAATGAACCAAAGCCAACTCACCAGCTGTAGATTGTGGCTTTCACATCACATGCTGGATGCGGATGACATTTCAGCCTCATGCAACAATCTCACAGTGTGTTTCAGGAACACAGAACCCCAATCCATTCACCAATCCTTTCTTTGGGGACGGGGTGTCCCAGATGGTGTTAAATTATACTAAAAGAAATGCAGGTTTTTCTAAATTTAGCACTGTTCGTTGTTTAATAGTTATGGATGACATCTGTACAACATCACTCAATCCTAATAGCTTTATGTCCTGATAGCTCCCTTGGCTATGAGCTCTTTGGTCAAAATAAATAACTGATAATAGGAGAGATTAATGTTATTTAGTCTTTAGTGCCAACATCACATATTACATTTTGATTATCGAGATTACTGGTACCACTGTTTTACATCTTGGGCTACATCTCTGATTCAGGTTATAGCTCACTGCAAAACTCCCAAACTGCAACTTACACAATTATGGAGCGATGGGTGCTTTTATTTCTTTCTTTCTATAAAAACCTGTGATGCACAAACGTAGAAAGGGTTGGACAAAAATTTGACGCACCATCAATATGTACCTGTCCCTCATATGACCAATCCAATTATATTGTTATATGTGCAGCTCCTTAAAACAGAATGCTGGCTTTCATACCATGCTTTAGATTTGCAGTTTAGCAGAGAGCTGTAACCCTGAATTATAAGGAGAGCAGTGACAAAGATATTAAAGCTGCATTTAAAATTGTCCAGAATGTCGTAAGAACAGCAGCCGTCACATCTATAACCTATTAAATTACATCCAAGAAACTACATAGTACTGTCTTACAGATGCTAGAGATAACTAATCTGTAGTTATTGACAGTATATTATTGTATACTAAAATAAACCTAGGATTTTTTATTACAATACAATCTAATACAGCCCTAAAACTTTTGTATTTGTTCCTGCTTCTTTATAATATGTGTGTGCGTGTGTGTGTGTGTGTGTTTCTTTATAATAACATTAACTTAAAAGCAGTAAAGAACACATACAGACACATCTAAAATACAAACAAAACAGAAAACAAATTAATGGGAAGCTGTGCAAAAGTCTTTAAGGTCAGCATGACTTGAGGCTGAAATGGAACATGACATTAATTATAAAGCAAGTTGAGGGAAGAGTGAAACAGAGTGTAATAATCAGCTCTATTACCCAATTGAATCCTTGGCCACTGAGGAACATGATGTGATTTAATCAGTGAGATTCCCTTGTGGTGCTCATCATGTGCTGTGGGGAAAAAATAACTGAAATGGTTAGAGTTTATGCAAGGGACCAAATACAAGTTAGATTATTTGGGAGGGTAAAAAACTACTCAATGGAAAAGAAATTGAAAACAGGCAATCTCAACCACAGGAACCTTTAAAAGAAAACAATATTATTTTGATAAAAGTTAATGTTAAATTGAGATTTGCAATGGAACCAACACTATCCAGAAGGAAGCACCCTGAAATTACCTGGAATTAAACCCAAACAGAGAACTCTGAATGGAATGCCATCAACCAACAATGTTCAATAGCACCTGGGCTGCAAGCACTCTAAACCAGGTTTTCTCAATCTGTCAACAACAGCCACCTCAGGGATCAGGATAAACAGCTGCTTGAGATGAGGTAAGAGAACTCGTTATGTTTTTTTATCTTTGTTTATAAAAGACCCTTTACAGAGTTTATTCTAATTTATTGGATTTGAACTGAACTTTGTAGTTGTTGAAATTTGAAAGCCCATATTTGACATACTTGTCACAAGTTATTTCCAAGTTTGCACAAAACACTTCATATTTTTAGCAGGGTACCTAATTAGATTACTTTTTACAAAGGTGTCATGTTTCCTTTGTTTCTTCTAAAAATATGTTATATAACTGCATACTGTACATGTACAGTACTTCTGACCAGTCACCAAACACTGGAACATACTAAACAACCTTAAACAATAAATATACTGTTCACCATGCCTATAATATGCATTTACCTCGCATTACTATGGTTGTCTGTGATTTTACATACTGGCTTCTGCTTTACAATATTTTTGTTATGTTTTTTACCACACTTAAATATGCTTTTATAATGGTTTACTGCATCATTTGACTGGCCGAAATAGATATTGCAAAACTCACAAACATTTAAACCAGCAAGTGATTTGAAGCATGACAAACAACTTTGTGAGCACATGGATTAGCTGTGTGACAAAGTTTTGGCAGACTTGAAATCAGCATAGACCAGTGTATTTTCAGCAGTGAAGTAGGACACAGCTAAATGTCTGCAATCAATGCTGTCCAAGCCACCCTGCCCACCTGGCTTGTTACCCGCTCACACTTCTCATCAAACCCTTGCCTAGATGTTACTGGATTTGGAACATGTAATAAAGCAACAAGGAAAGCCAGTGCCAAGACACAAAGCACCACTCTAGATTAGATCTGCATTTCAAGAATAAAACAAGCAATGAAAGTACTGTTCACAAACAAAGTGACAGACCATGAAAAAGGTTTTGTAAAGTGCCGGAAGTCACAAACAAACTTGAGCAAAAAACGACTCCATTACCCCAGATACTCTTTGTTCTTTGAGAAGTGTTAGTTGGCCTGGACTGAGCTTGCCCCTGAAGTGTTTCGCCATTAGCTGAAGGGAAAGCTGAAGAAGGCATGTTTCTGGTTGGCAGTGCTCTGGGAGAAGTGTGTGGCACCCCTGCAGCTGATGAGGATGTGGTGTTTTTAAAGGGGTATGCTTTACCTGGATGAGAAAGAAATTGGTGACCATGTTATTCCAAGTTGAATTACAGTACCAGTTTTTAAACACAGGTTAACCTTTACTGCAATGGTCCAGCAGCAATCAACGTCTTAAACGAGAAAAACATTGTATTTATACAATCCGACATCAGAAAAAAATGGATCATTAAAATGGAAAAAAATCAGATTTGAAAGCATGCTGGTACTTTATATAAAGTATGTACACAGCATGAATTGAATCCATTGAAAATGCTGTTCAAATTCAAGAGTATGACTGCAAATGAAGAAACATAAAAAATTGCATATTTAGTGCTTTAACTTTTATGGCTATTATATCTTCTCGGTCGAAGATTCACAGATCTCTAATGCCTCACAAAAAAGTACTGCAATGCTTATCCTACTATTACTAATACTGCAGTAATTTGGACACAATCATTCTACAGTAGTATTGCAAAATATCAAATATTAATCCCTTAACCATTGATTATGCTTATAAATAGCTACAGTATACAGCAAACATAAATTACATAAAATTGATATTAAATCCTTATTGGAAACAGAGAAATGATACAAATCAAAACAATATTTTTTTTTCTCAGTCGTTTGCTTAAGGGAAAAGGGAAGAAAGTCTACAATACTGTTATTACGCAATTTCATCCCAATAGCAACTTTTTCAACCAGCATCTGTATGCGCACATCAAAAGACACATTGATGACAGCACATGGAATTGTGGTATAAAGCTGAAGCACAATGCAAAACACAGGTGAAGATTTCAGTAGCAATGTGGATGATGAAGACAAACTCCAAAAGAACATGAACCTAGAAATGTTAAAAGGAACATAATAAATTCAGTCACAAACATTTCAACATTTGTCACTGAATCTATCACTTTTCTTTTAGCATTTCTAAATGTAGCATTTTTGAGTGTTTAATAGCTATGGATAAGAATATAAATCCAGAATCTCTCTATCTAACAACTGAAGCCATCCTTGGAAGCAGACTGCTTGTTAGATCTTGCTGTTTTGATCTTGTGCCATATACACTGCATTGTCTTGTGCCTTTAAGTTGCATAACAATGATACTGACATATAAAGTGCATGCACCAATGGTCTAGAATGGTTCCATTATGAAATGTTCATGACAGCAATATGAACAGCTGAGCAGATGCAAAAGCAGAGCAGTGGACCATCACAGGCCTCAGGTGGTGGAGCTACAGTGTATGAGCATGATCTAAAGCCAGAAAATTAAAAACAATGTAAAAACATCATTAATAGTGGTTTTCAAGCAATGAACGTGATGTAAACAAGAAACATATTTGTTTACCCCAGTAAATCTTTGCTCTTTGGGTCGTATTAGAGGATTTGGGTAGAATACGGCCTTCTCCATTTGCTGTAAAAAATTAAAAAGTGTGAGGTAGCCAAGGCTTAAAACTCCAGGTGGCATGCCATAACAAGACACACTGTTGAAGCACATGAATATACCTGTGGTATAATGCAGAATTAGAACAATAAAATAGCCAGGTTATGCTTTTAGAAGGAGAATGCACAGCATAACAGAACATGCTATCAAAACATCTCTCAGTAAAACAATTGAAGCCATCTATTGAAGTACCTTGTAAGTCCTATTATTTTGACTTGTACTTACATGATGGCTTCAGTTATTCCAATGTGGAATAACTAAGAATGAAAGCAAGATGGAAAATTGAAAGGGAATGCACGGTACTGGACTTGCATGGATGAATGATAGCAGTATAGAAAACAGAGAAGATCAAAAAGAGGAACACTGGATCAGCTCAGTAATGTAACAAGCTTGAAAGCTGCGGAGCGTGACCTAAAGCCAGAACAAAAAAAATGTGATTAATAATATTGTCAGGCAAAGATAGTGATGGAAGAACAAACATATTTTTTACCCCAGTAAATCTTTGGTCTTTGGTTGGGATTAAAGGGTGGAATACGTCCGACACCATTAGCTGTAATTAAAAAGTTGGATGTCTGAGAGAGGCAGGCCAAACCAAACCAAACATTTATACTGGGATTTTAATAGGTAGATACTTCTAAAAAGTACAAACTAACAAAAACTTTATTTACTAGGTGAAACGTCAATGCTAGCACAATAAAATGAAAACAAATAAACAGCAGTTACATTTATAACAGTTTTTGGTTGTTTTGCTAATAGGTACATTACAAATAGAATAATTTACAGTAAAATGAAATCCCAGGGATAATACTGTAGGTCAGTATCACGATTCATTTTGATTCAAAAGGAAACTTAGTTACCCCTACAGTTTATCAGATTATATAAAACAAATCTATGAAATCGTATATATGACAGTGCCTTTCAAATAAAGTAAATTGGACAATTTTCTCAAAGCCTACACCTAAAACTACATGCACTACCTATTTTTTGTTTTAAAACTTTGAGCATCTGTCCAGGATAAACTAAGATATCAACACTTCAAATGTCCACAGTTTAAGCAGCTTACTAGCAAGACTTTGAATGGAATGTATTTGCTGATGGCTTTCGTTATTCCAATATGAAGCAATGAGAAATAGAAAGATGACAATCAACAGAAGAACACAGGATCAGCTCTGTAATCAAGAAAAGCTTGAAAGGAGTGCAGAACAATGAACATGGGATTGATAATGCTTTTCAAGTAATGTACATGATGAAGCATGAAACATTTCCATTACCCCAGTAATGTGTATGTCTTTGGGTTGCATTAAAGGGTTTAGGTAGAATACGTCCTTCACCATTGGGTAGAACACGTCTTTCACCATTGGGTAGAACACGTCTTTCACCATTGTGTAGAATACGTCCTTCACCATTGGGTAGAATACGTCCTTCACTATTGGGTAGAATATGTCTCTCACCATTGGGTAGAATATGTTCTTCACCATTGGGTAAAATACGTTCTCCACCATTTGGTAGAATATGTCCATCCCCATTAGCTGTAAAGAAAAAAGTTAGATGTCGGAGGTACACTGTTGACAGGGTTTCTCTAAGCAAGAGATACAGTAAAGGTCTGGTGTGGAGGTCTGGTGTGGAAGAAGAGATGCATTGGTTATACAGTCCATGGATCAGGAAAAAAAGAAATGTGAAAAAGAATGTGAAATTCAAATGTTACATCTAGAGGAGATTGACAATTTTCTCAAAACCTACAGCACAATTTATGGTACAACCATACACTACAAATGCAATATCTTTAAAGGGTTAAAGATCTCTTTCAAATGTTTACATGAATTATGACAGAGATGATAAATTGAAATACTGTCTTGGTCCAGTTCACTTGAGTACTAATGATGATTATAGGTGACACTACTTTTGAAGCTCATACTGAATTGTAAATGCAGTAATGACCTTGACTGAAATGCATTAGTCTTCCTATAAATTTTGTTCAGGATAGACTCTGTTTGTCTAAACTACTGCAATATATCTTTAAATGACAAGAAACTTCTTTAGTGCTAAACCACTAAGCTTACAATAATAATAAAAACCTGGGTTTAGTCCAATAAGGATACCAAGCCCTTCAGCTTTTCAATAACATTTGTCACACAAGACACATGGTTGAGAGCACATGAAAGACCAGCATAGCGTGAAGCTGAGGCAGAATATAAAATGAACAGAAGCTGTCTTTAGTAGCAGAAGGTATGATGAAGCCAAACTACACAACATTCTATCACGTGAAACATTTTTTTTGCTTTTGCCAATTTCCATCTCCCCAGTTTACAGTTAAATCCATCCATGGAAGTATTTGATAAATCCTGGATTTTCTTAAGAAAAATGAGCAGTAACAAGAGTTAACAGGTTCTAAACTACCCTAAGCACTTCATTGCTAAATGTCTATTGTTTATGACACTTAGAGGGCTTGCAAAACTAACAACCCAAAAGGGCATTTGCACTATTGGCTTCAACTGTTGTAAAATCAGTACGAAATCCACATGATAGCAATATGGACAGAAAGATGAGAAGACACAAAAGAGGAACAGTGGACCAGCTCTGTAATTCAAAAAGCTTCAAAGGGGTGGAGCCGGGTGAGCATGACCTAAAGCCTGAACAATAAAAATATGATTAATAATGTTTTCAAGCAATGAACGTGGTAAAGCAACAAACATCACCATTACCCCTGTAAGTCTTTGGTCTCTGGGTTGCATTAGATGGTCTGGATAGAACGTGTCCTTGGTGTGCATCACTGTTAGCTGTAAGGGAAAGGATTTAGATGCCTGAGGTAGCCATGAAATACGAAGGTCTGAGGATTAGGAGAATATTGATTTTACATGTACTCTATAAAGAGGACATTCTGGTATGGTACATGTTCTTGTTACAATTTACCAGAGTAAAGGTAAGAGGCTTCCTCAGAGCCTTCACCTTTTGGTAGACTCTCACACAGTATTTAATACAAAAGGAGGAGGATCTATTTCACATTTTCAAATAAATATTGAAGTCTGATTGATTAGCTCAAATTACAATTGTTGGTGACAGATGTTGCCAGAACATCAGAGGAAGATATACATAACACTATGTAACACAATTTTTGTTCCTGGGTAGTAAGTGTTATTTCCTAATTGCTTATGCCTCAAAAGTATAGAAAATGGCTATTATTCCCCACAAACTTTGCTTTTGTGACCAGGACAGTGATATTTCAAAATATCACTATTTCCAATGGGCCCACGGGCAAATGTGTGTCTTTTCGTTCACATAAAGTCAGAAAAAAACAACATATGAATCCAAATTAACATGTATTTATACTAAAGTAATACAAAAATGACTACAAAAGATTTAGAAGTGAGTAGTTTTTCGAGATTTACGATTATACTGTAAATATAGTATAATCGTAAATCTCGAAAAACTACTCACTTCTAAATCTTTTGTAGTCATTTTTGTCGAAAAGACACACATTTGCCCGTTTTCCCATTGGAAATAGTGATATTTTGAAATATCACTGTCCTGGTCACAAAAGCAAAGTTTGTGGGGAATAATAGCCATTTTCTATACTTTTGAGGCATAAGCAATTAGGAAATAACACTTACTACCCAGGAACAAAAAAAAAAAAAAAATTGTTACATGGTGTAATCAATGGATCTAGTTAATGATCCAAATGGTAGGTGTGGTGCTCTGCATTTTGTTCTTTTAGTTGGTAGATGATCACAAATAATAACATACATGAAGTTCCATAACTGCAGGCTGAACAGGTACAGTATGCTTGCTTTGGGGACATAGCAAGATCAGCAAATCTCATTATCCCGACAATGGAGCAATAAAGCATGACATAAAACTACACCACTTGTCGAGAATATCAGTATTAATGTTTTATACCATCTCCATTACCCAAATAAATCTTTGGTCTTTGAGGTGCATTAGTTGGTTTGGGTTCCCGATTTCTTTCACCGTGAACAGAAGGGAAAGCAATTGGGTTGACTGAGGGAGTCAGAGTTTCAGCTGGCCGTTGATGGGGTAGGGAGTAAGTCGCATCTGCTGACGAGGGTGTGGTGTATTGAAAATGATTTGCTTTGCCTGGATAAGAAAAAAATTCAGCTAGAGTGACCCACAGTAGATCATATCTATCATGAATTGACAGTTACTTAAAAAAAATACTAAAGTACTAAAAACATTTCTTTAGCAAGAACATAAAAGAAGATAAATGCAACTTGACAATAATAATAAAAGGCAATATATATCGTATATATATATATATAATATATATATATCTATAATATATATATATATTAATATGATATATATAATACATACAGCTTATTAAAGAATATCGATTTTCTGTAGCTTCCTCACAAGTCATGTAACTTTTTATTGATAGATCCTGAACATATCTAGGAATTTGACTATAGTTATACAAGGTAGGGATGTCGCACTACACATGATTCTTACATAAGGTTACCACACGTGTGTCGTAACTTCATCATAGTATACATAATGTATGACCATGGTGGTATTATCTGGTCCAGTCATTTCTAGTAAAAAAAAAAAAAAAAGAAAATCTTACAAGAAGAGAAATGCAACTTCATATTCTCACTGAATATATTTACAATCTTGGTTTAAGCTGTAAAACAAAAGATGGACAATATGCAAACATACCGTATACAGAACAGTACACTGATCATGCAGCCTGGATGAACATCATCTTTGCAAAAAGTGCCCAAAGTGCAAAAAACATTTCATGTGCATAAATGTTCCAGCACTCACACAGACACAAAATAACAAAGCTGTGTATTGGTTACATCTAAATACTGTATATTGGTATTTTGTACAGTATAACTGGACTCAACTGTACTGTAACGCAACTCTATGGACATGTATTAGCCAAAAAGCTCAAGGACGATTGAGAAACAAGATATGTTGGTAGGTTTTAGATAAACAAATGTAGGTAAACAAAAGCTACAGAAAATGGTCCTTTTTGGTTTTTAACACACGCAGCTCCTACAGATATGAACAAGTTTCTGTGGACGAACATAAAGCTGGATTTGTAAACACACATGTACAGTAATCATACAGAATGAAATGTAGGGATGAGCGCTTTATAGCATGAGCAAGCAATGTCTTGGAATGGCTCAAGTGCATGATGTCAAGTGATGCTGTTCACAGCACTAAGAGAAAATAAACCATGCACAAACCTTGCTGTGGGCAAAAAAGTTCCGGGTTTGGTCAAACCAGCCTGACAACAACACTCTTACCATCCCCATTTCCGTCTTCGGGTCTCCAGACTCTGTACAGACTCAAACATGCCAGCTAGCAGTATACCAAGCAGCCTGTGACAGCTATGTATTCAGTCTCCATACAAGGATGCCAAAAAGCAACACAGTCCTGTAGCACAGCGTAGACTACCTGCATGTAAGCCACACAAAATATAAAGTATGATAGTATAGTTAGATTTCTTTATTACCAAGTGCAACCTGTGGCCATTCAGGTTCACTCGACGTCTGAGGCTGGAACGTGTCCTGTTTCTTTTCACTTGGCACTGCAGAGAATAATTTAGGTTAAAATGGCTGAGGGAAGCAGTACCTTGAAATATACAGTAACACTTTATATTAAGGTGTTGCTTATTAATGTTTTATAAATATATAATATATACTTAATAACTATGTTGTAAACTGTTAATAACACATTATAGATGGTTTTAACCATGCAATAGCCGTAGACAGAATTACCTTTAAACATCCCTACATACAATAGGTAGCTTAAAAAATTCCCCTTTATAAAACTAATTTAATCTATGGCTATTGCATGGTTATAGATCCTCTATAATGCTTTATTAATAATCTATAACATAGTTACTAAGCATATATTATATATTTATAAAACATTAATAAGCAGCACCTTAATATAAAGTGTTACTAAATGTATTGCAACATGCACAGAGTACACAGCACTGCCTGCTATTTCAATTTTCTGTGCAGCAGTTTTAAATGTTTAGAACCCTGTATTTTATTGAAAATTAGAATCGCCATCCCTAAATGACACAAATTAAACTTTAACAGGCACATTCATTAATGCATAAAAAAAAAAAAAACTGGCATATTTTTAGAATAACAAAAGGTTAAATTAAAGCTATATTTATCTGGAAGCATTTTTAGAAACTGTATTGCTAATTACAATAGTGACCCAAATAAAATACCAATATTAATAACAAATGTAAGCTCTTGTTTTTTTCTTCAGTGCAACTGAGAAGGAGTGTCACTTGCCTTTACTTCTTTGACTGAGCCAGAATCTGACATGGAAGTACAATCTCCAGGCCGTAATTTACGGGCTATCATTCACCTGTTTTCCCTGGTTAAAAGCTAATATCACACAGCTATCGACTGTATGCAGATCATTCTACAAAAAATGTAAAGCCTATTACAGGGTTCATGGAAGAATTATATTCAGAATATTTGAAGACAAATATGTGGTGCAGAACTCCTCTTCTCCTGTACACTTTGTGTAAAAAGCACAACTTAAGTGGTCTACAAAATCATTGGGAACATATCTATGAAAACAACCAAAACCCAAAATCTCTTACAGATATCTCTCAATACCCAAAAGCAGCAAGTTATTTTTGATATAGGTGTCATTTGCTTATAGAAGTTCTAGTTTTGACGTTCAGCCTTGCAGCAGCTGCATGGAGGTTACATAGATTAGCATGGCCTCTGTGGAGTTACAAAAAAAACAAAACACAAGCCAAACATTAGTACAAAAAAAAAATCAATTGCCTAAAGATATCTTTGATACAAGTCCAGGTGATTTAGGCTGAAGAGGCCCTCTGTCGATTGTCCTGTTATAAACTGAGGGAAAAATGAATTGATAAGAAGTATCAATAGTCATATAATATGGTTACAGACAACAGAAAGGGAATGAGGAAGCATAATAGTTTTCTTTTGTTGTTAAAAAATAAAAAATAAATAGTGTCTCTGTGCTGAGAAAATGGTTCAGTGAGCCACGGCTGCTGGAGGTGAATCAAGGCCTGGTATTGTGACCCAGTGACCCCAGAAAGAGAGAGAGAGAGAGCAGTACACAAAGTGTTGAGAGGGGAAGAGGAGAGAAATGTACATTAGGCAGGGGGTAACAATGTATTCTTGTTGAGGTGGTCTTTCCCAGATTGTAGATTCAATCTAATTTCCACAACAGCACAGACAAAACCCAGTGATGGGCTGGCCAATGTTTTTATGACTCATGGATTGAGAGAAAGTTTTACTCATAATAATAATAATAATCCCATACCAAGCTGAGGGGAATTCCCAGTTCGATGAATTGTCTTTCTGTTGTTCAGCCCTGTAATGTCTGGCAACTGAAAAGAAGAAAAAGATTATTGAAATAAAAATCGAAAACAAAAAACAAAGAACCTGATTCACGTCTGTTCTGTCTAGGGTCAGTGTGTGCCACTGTATTTAAGAACCTTATCAATGTGCTCTAAAAAGCATTGTTTGAAACATAACAGATTGATACAGTTAGACTATAATGTATTATCAATAAATAATGCAAAAAAAAGGTCTTTTTTTTTTCTTATTTTCCTTTTAGCTGTTATAATAGTCTGAAAAATAGAAGGTATTTCAGATGCATTCATATTTAACTGAAGGAAACCACACACCATCTGGCCAAAATGGTCTTTTCAAGCTGCTATAAAATGACAGGATAGTCTTTCTTACCAAACTCAAATGAGTCTTACTGATGTGTGAGCATCGTGCTATAAACACAAATATCATTATACATAAGCCTCAATATTCAAAGTTCATGAACACTAGTTTTTGTAAAACTCAGTATGGTTTTTGTAGAATCCATTAACATTGATCCGGCCTCTGACTGAAACTAGTCAGCAGCTGCACTTGTCTTATAAAAGTGTACTGTGGTAACCCATTGCAAAAGCATAGCAAAGTGTTGTGAAGAATAGTGATGAAAAAACAGGGTTAACTCAACCACAGTAAAACATAGCAAGTGCCTTTAAAATCAATTGGAAAAGCATGCTGAACTGTACAAATTTACAATGGTAAAGTCAAGAAGGAGGACTGTGCCTGTACGTCTGCATTGTGTCAAGTGAATTTGTTAAACGGATGAATGAATTATCAATACACCATTATAAACTAGTAAAAAAAACTATTGCGTTACCATTACCTGTAATAGAACAATTAGAACCCAAAAACATAAGCATTCAGTCTCTCCTTTTTGTCAGTTTTTCAAAGGAAAGTATGTGCAATTGTAACGTGTCCACCTCCTGTATAGAGGAAGGAACACCGATTTCAGTATCCTGGCATTAAATAACACAGCTGGGGGGATTGTTGTGATATGCAGCTGTTCTTTTTTCTTGACCCTTTCCCAGCAGGCAATGCTTTTCGAGATGTCTCTGAGAATCAAGAAACAGGTGCTATACTGCCCTAAAGTGCATTGGACTAGTGTGATTTATTTTTACAGGAGAGAGGTTGAGGCTGACTGGATTTTAACACAATGTAGTAGGGAACAGCATAGTGCTGTTTAACTTGATTGGAAATGCACTGAGAGCTTCCCATTAGTAACACAATTATGTCGGGTTTGTAAAGACACATCTTCGAGTTGAGTATTGCAGCTGTCATGACATATACAGACCTGAGGTTTCCTGAGTTGATCCATAATTATCTTGTTCTCAGGGTTTTCAATCTGTCCTTTTATTTTGTCTGGAGCTTTTAAAAATGTAAACATTCAAGAATAAATTATATTTGGCAAGAAAACAAATGACACATGCATGTGCTACCCTACAGCAGGAGAATAGGAAATAAATAACCAGCCAATTACAACATTAACATATCTTTATTAATATTTACTGATATACTATGGCAGGTACAATATGACATAACATGTCTATTTTAATTGATTATCCATGTTACCAAAAAATAGTGTAGGCGTATTACATTTTTAAAACATTTTTGGTACCTACATTCGGCATTTGTCTGGTGAACAATAGGTTTGCTCCACAGTCCATCTTCCTTGCCCTTGGAAGCTCTCACTCCAAATTCATACTGGGTATTGGGCTTCAGCCTATCAATAACGGTGTCACTGATTGGGCAGTTCTCGTAGTTCCATTTCTTGTTTCTTTCCTTTTCTCTGTAGCGCACTGTGTAGTGTCTAAATGAAGCAAATAGATTCCCTTTATTAATTAATTAAAGTTTAGTTGTTCCACACTGCCTCATGACTACCAACATCAGGATCCATACTACAATACTACAGTAGTCCTTTAAATGCCAACTTTTTGTGATTTGCTTTAATGGAAAGGATATAAAAGTGTTGTTTTATAATGCTGTTATTTTAAGCTTGTCACTGTAGCTGGAAACCAAATCCTAAAAGCTTGCTAAAGACTGCTTTGTCTTTGATGGATGTCATGTATTTAATCTCAATAAAACCTATTACTTTGCAGAGCACAGCTTGCTGTGTTTCATGCTTGTGCCAAGAACAAGATAAATAGGGCAGGGTGCAGCATTACTCTCAGACCATGAGAACATGTTTAAGAAACAGGTGTTGTATGTAGCCGTGTGATTCTCCATTCCTTACCTGCAGGTACTGACCAGTTTTGGGAGCAGTAGCAGAGTTATAAAGAATGTATACAGAGAGGAAGTTGATATGTTTATGGTGTTTTTCAGGTTTTTACAAAGGCTCTAGTTCAAGGCCACTTCTGTCTTTTTTTGTTTTCCAGAATCTGTTGCAGTGAGTCATGCTCTCAACAATTTGGATACCCAAAAACCAGAATTACAGATCCTTGCCAGATTTCTATTCCTTGGGGGGGGGAATTATCCAAGTGATTAATAAGACAAACAGCCACCCAAAATGGAATCAATGAATCAGTATTTTCCCAAGGATTTGTGTGCAAATTAGTCACTTTCTGTTGTATAGTGTAACATGGCTATTTATAGCTCTAGTCTAGAGTTGCCGATAAAAAGGGCTTCCATAGATATAAAGCCAACACTAGGCATTATACTTGTTAAACTGTTAGAGATTGTAATGCTTGTGATTACAGGAATGATGTTATGTGACGTCACCACTGGATTAAAATAATAATAATAATACTACTAATACTAATTATAGTTAAATAGATTAAAAAAAACAGCAGCAATTCACAGCAACAATGTGCAACCTCACAAAAAACAGCATGTATTCAAGATATCGGACATGTACATTTACTGTAGAGAACATATTTTGTCATACATAATAATAGACAATTGACCAATTGCCTCAACTCTGTTAACAGGTAATGAACAAAGTCCTGGTGCCTATAATAAACTAGTTACCTGATTTAAATGTGCCTTACTACAGTGCTGTGACTTAGGCAAAGTTATTCCAATGTAGAGTTTGATCATTCTGGGCTGAGTTTAATTTTTTTTTGCATATGTTACGTCAAAGTATTATAAGCATAACATTGTAGATAGGGTGACATGTGTGTCTCACAATTCAGCCGTGAGGCAAATGCCTTTACTGTATTGAAAAAAAATCAAAAGCCAACAGTCAGCTTTTCACTTGCAAATTGTAAAGCATCTTTAAACTGTACAGGATTGTTTATGTATATTTCTTTTTTTTGCTTAGATATACATATATTCCAATAAAAGAACAGAGACTCCAAACATGATCACTATTTCACACTAAACGCTGCTGCACACTACTTTTTGGAGGGTAGTATATATTAAAATTAAACTCAGCATTATCCATATTGTGCATTCCCCTCAGACACATTTCTCAGAACTAGTGAAATGATACACCTGCTTGACTGCATTAGTTAGACTGCTGTTTTAACATTTTACCATACTGCCTTAGATTTATGGAAACTAACTGCAGGTGTTCAATCTTACACCATGAAAAGACTGCTCGAGAGACAGCAAAATGTGAAACAAATGTCAATGACCTCATGCATGGGAACTTCTGAATCAAAATCCAACAAAACAAGCAGTGGTGGGATTGGGAATAAGTATGTTTATGGGGGAAAAAAAAGGGTCATAGCCATACCTCATCCAGAATTTCAAACACAAAACTTGAGTTTTAAATTATCTAAATATTAACGTATATGTGCAAGTTATATTTGCGTCAAGTAAACTTGGTCAATATGAGTATGAAGAAGATTTGTGCTCTTCTAAGCATCAACAAAAGGGTAAAAAAGTGTTATATTTTGCTATAGTATGTTAGAAGAATCCCATCTCAGCTCATGTCAGCTTTCTTTAGTGTAGTAACTGTTTGACTAGTGCTGAAATGTTTCAGCCAAGAAAAATTAGTAGATCAGGCTTCACTACTGAATTTCAAATTGATTTGAAGTTTTTTGCTTTTGACTTTCTTCCATATATTCCAGTTATTGCCCCCTTGCTTATGCTTTGGATTTCCATCAAGCAGGTCTGCTGAGTGCTTGGGACTCTTACTGAAGAGGAATGCTAGTCAATTAGCTACAGTATATGTTATGCCAGGAACTTACTCAACTATTTTCCAGACCCAAGATCCTGATATTATCTGACAAGAATTGCTTATCTAATGTAAGACTAATCAGGACATAATGCTTGCTCCAGATGTATTGGGTAATAAATACCTTTGTGTTTACTGGTAATTTGTCAGGAACATAAATAATGATGTATTCTATAAAATACTCGGCTACTGTATTTGAATACAGAATCACAAACAGCAACCCCCACTACAGGGCAAGGGTTTTGCTAACATTTCTACTGGTGGGTTACCGATTCATACAGCATCTTTTATAAATACTTCATTAATACTTTGTACATTGTTAATATGCGAAATGTATGAATGAGTAGTGCAGAGCAAGTTATAAAGTGCAGTACTGTAACAATATTTTTGACCCCATCATGCTAACAATGCTTCGGATGCATTGAAGAAATCTGAAACAAACACAGCAAGAGCTAAACAGCCAACTAGCTGACATCTACAGCACATTTAACAGCTCTCCACAGGCTGTGATCCTCTCAGAGGAACACTACATGTTGTACATAACAAGAGCAATCTCACAGCATTGTACATACCGCTAGTCAGAGTCAATACATCACACTAACTGGCAGCAGGTACTGCAGTACCAGTATTTTTGCAGGTTTTCAGTCCAGTGGTCACTCTAGCAAAACAAAGTGCTCAAATTAACCATGAGCTATTTCAATCTTGAACAGCTACTTCACATATCTGCCATGTCTGTTCTCCACGTTCAGTTATCCAAAACCGTGAAGGAACGGAACTCTAAATCACAAACCTTTCAGTCGATTTGCAGGAATCAAAAACAACAACTGTGTGGCCTACAGGGATATGCCAGGATCATAACAGAAGCATGCCGTTTGCCCTGGGCAGCTCTATCTGCCTATTAGGGAGAATAAACCTGGTGGTTGTGTTAAACAAATCTCTGTATTCCCTCCATAGTTTCTTTACAATTTAAATAGACTTGGCTTGAGAGATCCTGACAGAACACTTGACATTTGCAATCCTACACAAGTGGAACCAATTACCTCATGATATAATGTAATACTTTAGAACCTTTTCTCAAGAACATTGATGTGATTTATTGCCTTACTCTTCCCTGTTAATACTACATTTCCTGATTGTGGATTATATCATGAAAAATATAGTTTTATTGCTGGATACCTCTTTGAGGTAAGAATTTAAAAGTGTGTTGTTTACGTTTGGGCTGGGTTAAAAAAAAGTCCTGTGCTTTCTGTATAGTTAAGTACAGTATAGCATTACTTACTAGTAGAGAATAAGTCACAGTATAGTGCAGCCAATATAAAAACTGGTGCATATTTGTGTGGTACCTGAACCCATACTCTTAAACGTTTTGCACATGCTTCTTACCCGTCTTCCAGACAGTCGTTCATTATGTTTCCCTCGAAGGGGGTTTTCAGGAATGTGCCCCAGGACAGCAAGACTGAGCTTGGGGTCACACTTCCAATGACTAAATGGAGTGGCTTTTGAAGATTGACTTGACCTGTGTGAACATGGATTTCAAAAAATGAAGGATTCAGCAGCAAGGTTAAGCTTGATGGAATTTTCAAATCAACGCTTGATAAAAGAAAAAAAAGAGCAATGTCGAATATACTAGCACACATGATAAGTCAATGGGCGTCAAACTTGCAACCTTGTTGGCTAAAAAAAGTGATTGTTAATCTCTGGTAACCACCCAGAAGCAGCATCACTGGGAAATCATAGTATAACAAAGTACAAAGTATGTGCAGTATTTTTCTGTGACATTTAATCGCAATGATACCTTTGTTGAATTAGAGCATTACCTGAGATTATGGCTCAGACTCATTATTCAAAAAAATTTTTTTAAAAAAAATCTTATAATCTGTCCCATTGTTTTGTTGAAGTTGATAATATGTGTGTTAAATTGGTTTTGGTCATTGTGACATGGAGGAACCTGTCACCGGTTCTTGCTCGGATATGTGCAGCTGGGGCGAATCACAGGAGACACGTTGCTAGGCAACCAATTGAGCAGGTAGGCTGACCCGGCGCTGAGTAGATTGGGATGTTCACATTCACTGGGGGTTGTCCCCGGGTAGGCTGTGCACAGCTCAAAAAGCATCTGTGCCACAGCTCAAAGCGACTGCTCACAAATGGGTGCTTTCTTTACATCAAGGAAGAGAGCGTCCGCTCCGCAGGATAATGGGATAACTACGGAATCCCTCAACTACAAGATGGTGCCTGTGAAGACTCTGCCCAGCCAGGACTGTCATAAAGACCCAGAGTCGCTTGGAGGCCGAGATTTTTGAACCACAGCAGTAGGTTAGTTTAGGGGAGGCTTTCACGATGTAGTAGGTTACTGGAGCAGGACGTCTCTTTTAGTGAGACTAGCACTGGCTTTGTGTGGCAAACTTTAATTTTTTTGCTTTGTTTTGTTGTGTTTTCTTTGTTAAATCTGACACTAGGACTACCGTTGCTGGTACCCTGCTGGCAGCACCTGTGTTAATTAAATCTGCGAGGTTGTGAAGCGTGTCAACATCCAATGCTTATTATTCAGTGGCGACTCACGCATGTAACACTTCTCCCTGTTACTGTCATCAAATGTTTGGAGGATCACCATTTCACAAGGATAGTGTCTCTGGCATGCTTTAGATGGTACAGCAATGTCTTTTTACCTGTGCACTGCTTTTTCACATCATTGGCTGGAATTGGCTGCACAGCTATTAAGTACTTGGGTTCGGCATCTGAGAATGCAACAGAAGAAAGTAATTAGTACAAGATTTAGAAATAAAGCCATGTGTGTTGTTATGGGCCCACAAGCTTTAACAAGTATTAATGAAGTGAAATGGGCCTTGATTGGCTGCATTATGACAAGGGAGAATAAGAAACCCAGGCCAGGAGAAAATCTGCGAAAGGTCTCCAATTTCCATGTCAGACAGGTTTGCCTCATACTAACATAATTCATTGTTTCTCTGGCAATAAAGAAACAAGAAACTGTTGAAACTATTTAGCAACACATTCAAATTTCTGCAGGAATCCATCAAATGTACCCCTGATGTTGTAACCCAGTCTGTAAACTAAACAAAAGAAGATTAGAAAACCACCCTCAAGTTGTTTTCATGAATTCCTTTTACTGTCGCCCCTTTGCCAGTTCTTTTATGGACAGGATAGTGGTTCAGAATAATATAGAGGATTCAAATAAATAATATCTTAATAAAAAATGTCGCTCATGCAGTTGTTTGGTAATTCAGATGTCTTGATGCACCTGGGAGATAACAGTGGGACCTTTTCCCAAAAGTTTAAAGGACTATTAAACAGTAGAAAATAAGAATGAAATACTATAAATTAATAAACTGAAAACTTGATTTAATAAATCTCCTTAGCTTTGTGATAGTGTGTCTGTTTGTGTTATTATAGTTTTATTAAACAATAGCTGGGTTTCGTTTTTGTTATTGCACATTTCAATAATTTAACTCATTTTAACTAATCATTAATCCTGCTGTTGTATCTTTATCCCCATTACTGGGAACATGAAACATACATTTAATAGAAAGGACAATCCACCAGAGGCTAATTTGTGGTCAAATTATACAATTGTCTTTTGAACGTGCGGCTAATGAGATGTTAGCAAAATAAAAATGACCACTTGGGGTGCACAAGTATTTCCACCCTGAAACAGTATCAAACATTATACACACCTATGAATTCAGAAATGGTGATAAATGAGTAAGAGCACATACTGTATCACGGGATGATAAACAGATTATGTATACATGGTATAAACCACGATGGGGTGTGCGGTTCCCATGATATATACCACTCAGTGTAATGTAGTCCCAAATTTGATTTAATTAATCCAGGCTGGTAATTCAGGGGGTGGTGTCTGGTTTTGTCTGTACCTGCTTTTCTAAGAGTTTTCCTGACTGACATGAATACGTTATTGATGGTTTTAAACTCTCTGTCAGCAGAGATGTTAAAACTTCTACTGTTAAAGTATCTATTTAGTCCAGCTCAGCGTTATAAAACTGGAGACTAAATACTGGTCCTCAGTTGAACTTCTTGCACTGGCATAAAATTCCCTTAATGTTATTGAGATTTTTTCTAACTTATTTCCATAGAATGAATGCCCATATTTTTTTCTTTAAGTACATTAACCAGACCATGATGTAGTTTTTTTGTGTGTTTTTTAAAATCTTTATTTTCTTCTATTTCATTTAGCTGTTCCTCATCTACTGTTATGTGTCTACTCTTGCTGGTGCACTTATTTTTTATTTATTTATTTTTTTTCAGATGGACTGCTGTCTTCACTCAGAACTTTGGTGTTGTACCAGTTATGTGGAGTTTCCTCCCCAAATATATTAAAGGAAGTAGGTGAAATGCCACTAATGTTTGGTTGTGGTTTTGTAATTAATAACAGATAAAATGGCAGATTGTCATGGAATTCTTCATGTAGTGGTGCATAGTGATTTATTCAGTGTGAAGTGGCTCATTATTATGCAAGCCGTGCCTTTATATGCACGGTCATGTGATACTGTTGTCAATCAGAAGTTTTATATATATATATATATATATATATATATATATATATATATATATATATATATATATATATATATATATATAATAATGCAAATTCAGTATTCATGTTATGGGAAGATGATTTTGTCGTAAGGTAATGCATGTTACATTTATTGATTTCACTGGGCCAGGTTTTATGACTTTTGAGATGTTTCTAGTTCAACATTTTAATCCATCATGCTGCACCTTCAGAAAGAAGGTCAGCATTTTATTTTCAAACATTAATTCATTTTGTACTGCTAATTAAAATAATCACAACAATCTTACTATTTTAATATCCAGCATATTCAAATTACAGAAATCATTTGTGGATAGTCTAATTTCTTATACATACATACATTTAAAATACCTTATGGAAACATAATACTGGATGTGCTTCCTAATTTCTGGAATGTACCGGTATGTACAATCAAACAATTTATAATAATAACCTAAATTGTGTTTTTTGGATCAGAGTTCTTCTGTGACTGGCATCAGATAGCTCATGAATCAGGAAATGTTGAATTTAAAGCAGGTTAAAAAGCTCACAGGATATATCTGGGTTCACTCTTCTTAAATTGCCACAAAAAATGTATTATGTTTCCACCAGATTTTGTATGGTTAGAATAAATCTGACTGCAATTGAGAAGTGGTACATATTATACTATTTTGCCAGTGTTGGTCTACTACAGCAAGTAGAATTTTATTGAATAAGGCAATCAAAATCTGTAATGGATTGAAGAGATGTGTTTTAGTGCAGTGTTGTTTAAATGTGTTGTCTGTGTCATTGGTTACAGTTGAATTATGTTTACATCTCCACTGCTGCATTGAAAAACGCATACTGACATATTGATGGCTTTGGACTCCACCTACTAACGGCAACATTAATATAATGTATCGCCACCAACTGTACAGTGGTACCAATTCGTTTTGACAGCCTCTATTCATTACAGATGATTTTTACTTGACTTTGATTCAATGTTTGGATCAAGCAACATTACATTTCCTGCTCCCTGACCCAGTCATTTTCAATTCCAGAATCCAAACATTTTACAATGTTGGTTAACATGACATAACCCTAGCCTTCACTATACAAGCAACTCATGAAGTACTATTAGGATTATCCAAGCACTCCAAAGTCTATCTATGAAGGTACAGTTGTCATACTTTCATATCTTTAATGGTAGTAAGAAGCTTGCAGGTTTCACTTCCCACTCTTCACTGCCCACGTAGCATAGTAAGAACTATACATGGTTACTGCTTTTTGCATTGAGACTACTAGCTAGGGCTAAAAAATTGAAAGAGAAACTCCCCTCTATGCCTGTGTCAGTCTGACAGAATGGACAGCCTGGACCTTGAGTAGAGCACACTCCTAGATAGAAGGCTGTCTGAAAAGGCGTGAGCTGGCTCTTGGTATGATTCACCGTAAGGCCCAAACTTTGAAGGTGATCGGTGACAAGTTCAGTGTGGGCCACAAATGAGCAAGTTGTCCAGATATTTGAGCACTCCGATGCCTTTGAATCTCAATGGGGCCAGGATTGCTTCCATGCACTTTGAGAAAGCACAAGGAGCTAAAGACAGGACAAATGTTGTAGTCATGCCCCAAAAGGGAAGGGGAATGTGCTTGAATTGCAATGATTAGCCGGTTTGAACGATAGTCAGCACCCAGATGTCCGTTGTGCACTGACGGCAATACTCCAGATGGCTCCTTGACAAGAAGCCCTGGGCCTGTGGCAGCAAACTCCTTGGTCCGGTTCTGTGCCAGTCTCTGAGGCTGCTAGAGCCTTGAGCGCCAGTTTGCCACTGGTTTGCACATTGAAATTTGCTTGGCTAGCAGGCGAACCAGGTCCTTTGTGTATTCCCACCACACAGTGAGAGCACTGCAGCATCTCGTCTACTGCAGGACTTGCTGTCTTGCTCACTTTCGCTCGGCGACACAACCCTGACCCTGGAGAAAGAGCATGTTCTTTAACGAAGGGTGTCAAAAAACACCTCCAATCAACAGTAAAGCAAGGAAAGCTCACTGCCTTTGCTGCATTGGGGATTCAGAAAGAAGTAAACCATGTTAAACTGCATTTGACTTAACCCTTTGCAGTCCATTTATTGTCAGGCATGTCAGGTCCAATTAATTTTCAAACGCGCTGTTTATTTTACACGCACTGTTTTAATTTATTTTTTTTTTCAGAGTAAAACAGGTTTAAAAGGCATTGAATCACAAAAGAGTCACTTAGTACTGTATCTCCAGCCAAGCCCCACCCCTTGTTCGCTGTATTTTTCACATACCTCTTTATAGACGTGCATACTGATAATTCCTCTCCTGATCAGTCGTTTTATTACGAAACTCCTCAATAATGCGAATCCAAGTCATTATTTTATTACTATAACATCTCAAAAAGCTCTGCAAATGTCCGAGATATTCTTTTTGGTTTCATTCGGCTCCTATCAGTCTCACTCGGCCATTGAAAGGTTTTCTCGGCTTTTTCTGGAGAAAAACAACTAGAGACCTGTGCTTTTTATGTGTCTTTTTGATGATGTCGGACTGGAAAGGGAAAATTATAATGTCCGACATAGGACTGCAAAAGGTTAAGGTTGCCAACTGTCCATTAAGGCTAGTCAGGAAAAAAGTCACTTTTTAACACTAAAACGTAAATTAAAAAAAGGAAAAAGCCTTTATTTTGAATCAAAATACATATGGTATATTTTGTATTACTTGCGGCTTGCCCAATCAGCTTGAATGACATTGTGACAGAAAGACAATGATTCTTGGTGTTAAATCTCCCTCAAGACCTAAGTAATAGGAACAGAGGAGTACTCTGGACTACTTGGCCTGACACTTCGTTCCGTTAATAGGAAGACGGAGCTTCGGTACACTAACTAATTAACCCGGAAGGGAAATGATGTGGCAGCCGCAGCTTGCAGGAGCGGCTGCAATCGTTTACCAAGGGGTCATGAGTGACAGTATAAATAGGGGTCAAAGCGATGTATTTGGTCCTTTGTTTGGTTTAAAGCATTTGAACTGTAAGCACTGTGATAGACCCTGTGAGAGATAAAAAAACATTTGCAAGTTTTTTGTTTTGTTTGTTTGTAATTGTCTTGTGTTGTATATTACTAGATGGCAAAACACGATTCCGGAGCTGTCGCCAAGGGCCAGCACTAACCCGGAACAGCACTACACGATTGTCAATAATAAACTATAGCCATAAGCACTACTGCATTCACCCAGAACTGGTGACCGTGTTAGTATTATTGTGGGGCAGATATTTGTGTTTATTTGTGTTTTAGCAGCAGTGCATGTATTTTGTACTTGAAAGGGAACCATCTGTAATTACCTAGTTTTTTATAGTGTAATTATATGCTAGACATACAAACAACGTTGGAGACTTTGAATTGCAATAAAGATTTATTTATTGTCACAAAAACAAAAGTAACAACCAAACAAAACAAAACCAAAGTCTATCTTCCTTTGAAGATTCTAACTAAACTTTCGAAGATGTTCCATAACTACCAGACAGTACAGCTCAGCTGCTTGGCTGTCTTGTATTTCAACTCGTACTTACAGCATACAGTTGCAAATTTCCACACAGTACAAGTTCTCTAAACACACCAAACTCCTCTCTACCTCCGCAGTACACCTTTCACTACCCCCATCCTGGCTACAGGGATTCTCCTGCTTTTAACAGGCGCTATTACCAACAATTAACAATCACAAAGTCATTATTTAACCAATCATTGTAGCATTCAGTACTGGTATGTATCCTGGAGTTCAGTTTCTGTAACCCGATAGTATCACCTGGTGGTCAACCCACTGTCATTGCAGTACATATATAAACAGCCCTTTTTATCCTTAAACTTACCTGCCAGGAAGCAAAGTGTTAGTGATTGGCAGGGATATGGTTAATTTCTGTCCCTGCCAGAGAAATATGTGTGGGTGTAATCATTTGTGTTACAGGCATTAGAGAGAGACACTGGAAAGGACTGTGGGATGTTGTACATTTTCCAACCTATTGTAAGTGCTAATCTGTATTCCCTGATGAAAGTAAAGTGAAACACAAGTGAAACATTGTGAATACATTGTTTTACACTATTAAACCCTTTTTGTAAATGACACAATGGTTATCCCCAGCAGTGGTGAAGGGCAATCGTTCAATCTCTCTACCACTTCTTTCAGTGATGTCTCTCGGGTCTTAAAAACTATAGGGGAGCAAAAGTGTTTATTTTTCTCTGTTATATGCTTACAATTTTATAAAAGCGAAAGACTTATTTTAATGTTCAAAACTGAGAAACCAATAACTAGGGCGTGCTTTCGAGAGATTTGAAAATATCAAATTAATCAAATGAATAAACAAACAAAGACAGGCACATATTAGCTCTGAGATTCTCCCAAGTTTTGGACCACATACTCATGGAAACCTTAAAAATATAAACAAATAGGTGCTGCTTGTGGTACATAGTGAGATCACATTGGAAGCTGTACAACACCCAAACAAATAGCCAAACAAAACAAGTGAAAGTTGACTAGCTTTAATAAGTCAGCACACATTCTAGTTGCAGTCCACTCTAAAAATGAATAATGCTTACCAAATTCAGTTTCATAGGGTTTTCCATTCTCGGGCAGTTGAATGTACTGCTTAGAAAACATGCTGCTTCCATATCCAAGGATAAAGCCTTCAAGTTTCATGTCAGGACGTGGGCGAACAAACTTGAGGACAATAGTGTCGCCGGTGGCATTGATGCGGACCTTCAGATTTTGTCTTTTGACTGAAAAGAAGAAAGGAAAATATAATGGTTTTGAATGATGGCGGTACTTATATCTGCCACTGATTAGATACATTGAACAGACCATTAAATGTTTATGTGTTATATAGCACACTCATCTATGTGGGTCAGTAAAATATCCACAGGTCTTAAGATTTGGCTTCAGTGTGGAAAATTTGGCTTTATGAAAATGATTCAGAGGATCTTCAAAACCTTTGGCTAAACAAAAAGAGACTGGTCAGTTTCTATACATTTATTTGGAAGTATAAAGCTGGAGCTAATTAGCCCAACAGGAAATCAGTTAACAAGCTGCCTGTTGTGCCGGCTGTTGATGTAACAGGCCATTCCTTATAGGACCATTCCTTACCTCAGTCAAGGTCCCTGTTCAATCTCTCATGGCACCTGGTTGTGTAACTTCTTGTTTGACTTTCTAAATGCTCAAAATCCCTTTCCCCTTTTATTTACAGGATTCATTGAACTGTTGTGAAGCATAACTAGAGATGTATTGTACACCCAAACAAACTTCAGAAAAGCTACCAAACCATTCCCACTTTTACAGGAGTAGTAACACCTGAATATATAAATAGCTTTAGATGTTATATCTTCCAATCAGGTCATTAGGTAGGTTAATTGTCAGCTACTGTAACTCCTCACAGCTCAACAGAACCGCAAAACAAAACAAACAAAAAAATACGTTATGATGGGCACTCATTACAAACACAATAAAGAGATGCTGCACCCATTGGATGGGGTTTTGCTGTATCATAACTATTTCACAAGTCTGTTCAGTGTAGAGTAAATCAGCAGTACTCTTTACTTGTGGATCCTTCAGTCCACCCCTATCTGGGTCCTTCACACCCTAGGTTCAATTAAACAACGAAGACCTGATATGGAATGAAAAAATGCTCCTCTTGGGTAGTGAATTGATTTGACAAGTGGAGGAAACATAATTACTGATATCTGTATAATAACAAAAATCAAAACAGATCTCACTTCAATCCTTTGTATCAGGTACCATGCAGTACACAGCTGCCTACTGACTAGTTAGTAGGTGTTCTAAATCCTCCAACAACATCTTTTGAAGCCTTGAATCCCTTAAATCAACATCTTTCACTCAGGGACAGTTTTATTTGAAAGACAGAATACTAGATGACAGGAACAGGAAATGGTGATTATTTACTCATGCAAGAGATTATACTTGGGCTTTTTTCCCTCACTTTTCTCTTGTGGTTTTTTGTGTCATTTCACGGTCCAATTGCGTACTTATTATGTACAGCTGGGAAAACATTATTATGATGAATACCATATTTATTTATTTACTGGTAAATGGTTGTCCTGGAAATTGCAATTAAGATGATAGATATTATTTAGATTTTGAGAATGTATACTTTGCACAACCAACAACAACACTTTTTTCCTTGATTCTCATTTCTCTTTTATTACAGTCAAAGCAAAGAGGGAAGAAAAAGTCTCTGAAGTACATCTGAATACTGTGATTTTCTCTACAACACTACCAAAAACCAAGCCCACTGAAAACTAAATATTGAACTTCAGCTCAGTTAGGCATGGAAAATTAACCGGATGGATGAAAAAAAATCTCTTTGAGTCTTTATATGGGGACATATGGAAGACGCAAACGCATGATGACCTCATATGAGGATGTCATTTCCCATATGAAGCAATATATGAAAAATATATTTATTTTGTGTCCATAACTACTTTTTTCAGCTATTTTCAATATTTCCTGCATGAAAGGGTTAATTCCGAAGATATTAAGAAACCATATTATTAAGGCATATGGTACTGGAGTGGGCACATGCACAGGGTTCAGAAAGGTCAGAAAGAATCCACCACCAAGCCGAATCCATCATAGAAAGGTCTAGGGTCATAACTGCTCTGATTAGATCTGTGAGTTGCTGAACCCGTTCAATTCGGGCTGTTCTCTTCTTTTCTCTCACTCATCTCTACTCTCTGTTCCTTCTTTCCACCTTGTCTCTATGGGTGGAAGAGCTTTCTCTAATCATGCTCCCAGACTCTGCAGAATTTGCTCCCTGAGAGCATTCGCTTGGTTGACTTGCTTGCAATTTTTAAAAGTAGGTTAAAAACATTCCTTATGTTAATATCTCTAAAACCAGATGCCCTTCAGCAAAAAACCAAAAAACCAAAAAACATAAAATATACCTCTTAGACTTAGCTGTTTGACATTTCCATGTACAGTATATAGTGTATGTATGTTGTGAGATCTTTAGTGTGCCTTGAATTAACCATCCTCAACATTATGAAAAGAAATGTGAGGTGGAACAGTTTGACCTCCCTTGAGTTTCCATGGGACAGTTGTCAACGTCAGTCATTTACAGTATGCATCACCCTGTGTACCAGTAACATGTTGCCTGCATTAAATTGTTGTGCATGTGCCCTTGTTTTGTTTAGAAGTATATTTGTGTAGTCATAAAGGGATGCTTTTTGGCATTTATTTAATTTTAAAAAACTGTCCACCAGATCAGTGGTTTTCAACCCTTTCATCTCACGTACCAGTGTTTCCAGCTGTTACCACAAGATGTACCATGTGACCATGTGCAATCTGAATGGCTGTTGTAAAACAGAGACCTACCCCATCAACCGTTTTTCTCACTGGAAATGTGATGGCATTACCTAATTATTATCGAATTATGTGTCAAGTTCATCACAATCAACAACACCACAATTACTTTGGTTCCCCATCAGTAACTTTGAAAGTAACTGACACAAATACATCTCATCATAAGTTCTCAGTGGTACAAACAGATTGAAACATTATGATTAAGGGAGTATTGTGATTGAGGAATCATATCATCTTAAAGAACAGCTGCCAGTGTGTACCAGGTACAAGCCTGTCATACACCAGTACTGGTACACTTACCACAGGTTGAAAACCACTGCAGTAGATTATATACATTTTAAAAAATGGTTTCAGACTGTGCTATACCTGCTCAATGGAGAAATTGCCCCATGTAAATTGGTGTCATTTATATTTAGTTAGTAGCACTGATTTAGGTATGGTTGAGGAGTAGTTGAGGGAAGTTGCAACTGATGCTGTATTTGTCATAATTTGCAGTGGCAATGATTAACAGGCAATATAACATTAGAAATTCACTATGAAGGACAACGTATTAAAGACTGAGAGTTTTTCACAGTAGAATCAAATACTGACTAACAAACTGAACATTAAAATTTAAAAAAACATGAACCTCTGAAGTATGGAGGGAAAGCTTATATTTTAATGATTTCTAATCCTTTTTAATTTGGAGCAATTTCCAGCACAACATAATTAATACAAGTCCTAAATTGTGAAAAAAAATAATAATAAAAAGAGAGAGAGAGAGACTGGCACAAGTTCAGTCATGATAAAGAGTGTCTGATCACTTGAAGGAGTTTCCATTCTTAGTGAGTGTCCATTAAATCAGCACCCCAGTCAATTATGATTCACTGGAGAAGTACTCCATGCTGGCAAAATAGGGAAAAGAATATCATCACCATTGTTACACAGCTTGTAAAACCCTTTAAAAACACTACAGAGAACCAGTGGTTAACAGCAAACCAAGCACAGCATTAGGACTAGACCTTGCATATGTTACACAGGTCTTCTACATTAACATCAAATCACAGGCGTCAATGTCTGATCAAGAGCAGGATATTTGGTTGTCAGCAATATCGGACAACTTGCCAGTAAGCATAATATCAATCTCTTCAACACATACAGTATAAAAATAAAAAAGATCCCAAGTAGGGTCTGTTATTTTAGCAACTTTTGCCAAAACATCAAGGCCAACTTTTCAAAATTAACAAAGGACGCTCTCAGTCTTTAAATAAAAATCAGTGGGTCCCAACAGATGTTTCCTGTGACATGCTGGAGATGGGGAAGCACTGTGTAAGAAAAGATTAAACATTCTATTCAGTTTCACAAAGAACAAGGCAAGCATTCTTTTAATAACTCAATAATTTGTACCATTAAACTTCTACAAGCCATTTAGGCACACTGTTGGACTCTCAAATGAGTCTTACAATTGTTGTTACATGAACAGTTTAGTTTTCGATTCACAAAAAAAATGGTGCAGTTTAGCCTGTTGTTACATAACACTACACAAAGATGACTCTACAATTTCAAGAACGAATGGATTGGTCCTTGTGTATCAAAATGTACTTCCAGAAGGTTCAGAATGCATTAAGCTTCAACATTTAAGTTCTGTTCTTGTCAGCAATGTAGGCATTGACAGAGAGGATTTGCCTACATGTTGACACTGATTATAAGCAGTTCAAAGACAACATGCCCTGTCCACCATAGGGAAGTCTAGCTATGTCAGGGAGAATGCACCTAGCAGGGAATGAAATAATAAATGTGGCTCAGTTACAGCTAGTATGACAGTTTTCTAGAAGTATTGTATTATATTGTTTCTGGTAAGTCATCCTCTTTCTTGCAGCTAGTTTAACGTGACATCTAACAGTAAAGGTTTACTTCATTAACAGGCATATCACCAGAAATGTTTCCTGCTTTTCTTTCCTACAATTTTCATTTTGATTCAGTCATCACCCAAATACTTATACTAGTCATTTGTTGTCTTTTCAGATTTGGTACCAAAAAGTAGCTATTGGCCAAGACTGCTTGACCAAAAGAAAACAGCAACAGATCTGCTTGCCAGATTTCTAGTTTGTTTTAGATTTTTTTAGACCGTTCTTTCTATTGCTTTCTTAAGACAAACAGTCTGAGTTTTGACACATCGGAATATGTAATCATGTGAGATAATTATTGGCTTGCATTCCTTTTTTGCAGTCATACTGTATGGTCCCTTAGAAGGTCAAATAAAAAATTGTTTTGTAGTTAAATGAAACCAAGATGTCATAGGTTACCTGCAGCTGGGGGCCTCTGTGAAGCTTGATGTGAAGATTTGTCAATTGGAGCAAAACTACATGAGAGGTCACATAACACGCCTACTGTGGTACTGTGATACTGGGGCCCTTTCCCTAAGGCATTGTTTCTCAACCAGTGGGTCGCGGCTAAACAGGTCACAGTCCAGTTTCTCAAAATAATGAAAACTACTGTTCAAGCATTTTTCCTTGTCTCAACATCAACGTTAACTATTTTTTTTTAAAAATAGATCGTTTTTCAAAAAGCATTGGGCCTGATCAAGAAGCTGTATCACCATCAAATTCAGTGACAGGGCCAGCAGAAACCGAAGGCATAACGAAAGAGAAAATAAAAAGTGGTGGGCCTGAAAGTAAATTCGACAAATCGCATCTTCAGTTTGGCTTCATGTATATCTGTTCCAAAACTGAACCCAAAGTGCAGTGTTTCATTGGATGTGCTTGCCAATGAAAGTTTGAAAACTCAAGAGGCATCAACAAACGCCATACCAGGGTGATGAAGATAAACCTTTGGCTTACATTGAAAGGAAATTGATATGAACACACAAAGATATGGTTAGCTGTGCTTCTACTGTGTCTCAAAGTGCTTTGAAAGATTTATTTCTAGTTACGCAGCATACAGCTAAATGTAAGAAAGTCCACACCATAGCCGAAGAGTTGATATTACGAGCTGCTTTGGATATGTGTACCGAAATGTTCAGAGAATCTGCTGCAGAAATTTCAAAAGACATTAAAGAGCAACTTGTGGATCTTGTGAAAGTGAGTAAGTTGTTTGTCATTCAAATAGACGAGCCGACAGATGTTTTGTTTGTGCATATACGTTACTCCTGCAATGGTGGCTTACAGGAGAATTTGTTGTTTAGTGCCTAGCATCAAAAAAACTAAACCCTGAACTTCACGCTGTATTACAGCTGGCTACAACATGTGTTAACTTTATAAAAGCACACCCCCTCAATGCTCATTGTTTTGAAGTGCTGTGCAGGGAAATGGGAAGCAAACATGTCCTCCTTTCATGGCACATGAAGTTCATTGGCTGACAAGGGGTAAAGTGCTGCATCGTCTTTATGAGCTCTGTTTAGAGAATGAATTTTGAATGATACAAAGTCTGAATTAGCAAAGTATTGTTGACACAGAGTGGCTTGAAAAACTTGATTACCTGGCAGATATCTTAAGTCAACTAAATGTATCACAGCAAGGCCATGGAGTTAACATTTTTGAGCACAACGACAAAATCACAGCTTTTAAAAAAAAAAAAAAGCTGAAACTATGAGGAAGTGTTTTGCGTACTGATATGTTTCCTCACATGACTGAAACTTTTGATGCTCATGAAGCCCAAGATTTCAGTCAGGCAAGAACAGAGGTTGTAAACCACCTCTCTGCTCTCGCAGTTCAATTTTCCCTGGCGATCTTATGTTAAACATTCAGTGGATTTGACACCTTTTTACTACGAAGATCGAGAGTCTTGAATGTGAAACGAGCTCATAGAACTTTCTTGTGACGGATCTTTGAAAAAGGACATTTTGGAGGTTTCTCTGTGGCAATTTTGGATGCTGGTTAAATGTGAATATCCCAATATTGCTCAGAAAGCCATCAAGCATTTGCTGACATTTACAACAGTGTATTTAGTTGAAAGGGGATTTTCCATCATGGCAGCAGTCAAAATGAAATACAGGAACAAGCTTCATATGGGGGATGACTTCAGAATTAGCATCTCATCCATAACACCACGCTGCAGAAACCTTACAATTTAATTGCTTTATAGTATTTGTAAAATGTACTGTTAGGTTTATTTATGTATTTATTTATGTAGTTATTTATTCATAATATCTACATGCAAATAAGCATTTAACTTTTCTTAAAATGTCTTTATAGCTTTGTTTTTACTGGGTGGGTCACAGCTTCAGTTGAAAAATATAAAGATGGGTCTCCAAAAAAAAAAGGTTGAGACCTGCTGCCCTAAGGGACCCGCAGTATGGCATATAGGAATCAGCCCTTCAGAGGCGTATTATTTTTATGTGCTGATGGTGTGCAGATCTCACCAGTTGCTAGCACATTGATCTACCCTGTATCCCAACAGTCACTACTCTAAGTGTTTTGATTTCCACTTAGGTACATTTTACACAGTCACTTAGCAAATAAAACACTGACATGTATGTAATTTAAGTACACCTGTGCCTTTATAGTGTTTGTTATAAGGTTTATAACACATTTTGAGTTGGAGCAAAGTGTTACAAAACTATTAATAACACAATTTTACACACATGGCAAGACACAGGCTAAGATAAAAAAAGTAGGTCATGTTCTTATCACATCCAGCAAGAATATATAATATATATATATATATATATATATATATATATATATTTGAAGTAGGAATGGAATCTAACCCATACATATATGAATTGACAGGAGACATTTATTCAACTTTAAGACAATGCCTTGTTGATTTAATCCTCTAGTACATTTCTCTGAATTTGCTTTTCCTGTGTTCCATTCTCTTCTGGTCTGTTGTCCATGGCATGTAGGTTACAGTTGAAAATAAATAAATAAATAAATAAATAAACATCTGTTTTTAATTTCCATCTTTAATATAAATTACTTGCTACTGAGATTTTTAAAGCTGATATTTTTATTGTACAGCGTTGGTATGATGCTTGCAAAATTATATTAATTATATCCCCATTTTTGTATGGAGTAGTGTACCAATTTCAGTTCAATTGTAAACATATGCAAACAGAGAGAACAAATATTGGACTTGAATCTGTTTTCTCTAGCTACACTCCATCCAAGGTTTTGTTTTTTGCTTAGTTCCCAAAGGAGAGAAATTCACAATTGAAAATTTCCACCACACCCAATTCGCACTTAAATCCCAATTCTGACGGCCACTCTGAATTCTTAATACAAAGATAAAACGTTACTACCATAACACTGGTTCCCTGAAAAGAATGACAACCATTACCGAATGGAAAGAGCCTTCTCTGACCGTCAATCACTGAGCATGTATAAAAAAGCTGCCCTATCAGGGCCCTTCTGTGAGGAGGAAGTCCCTCCCACCTCCTGTTGAAGAGGGTCATCCTCACATTAGCATATTGCCATTTTCTTTCAAAATTGGAGGTCAGCTGGGGACATGACCTCGAAGGGTAATGGTTGTCATTCTTTTCAGGGAACCAGGGTTATGGTAATAACCTTATGTTCCCTTTCAAATAGAATGACAACCATTACCAAATGGGAAACTGTACCAAAGCTGTCGTGGCTCCAGATTATTGACAGCACAGACTCACGGTGATAGTCTCAGAGCCCTCATGATGCCTTAGGGCATGTCGCCTGCAACACCCTAGAGCCCAGAGAGGGCCTCGCTCAGTTTGCAACATCAAGGTGGTAAAAACTTGCAAATGTCTGACTAATTGTCCATGTAGCAGCATTGAAAAGCTCATCTAAGGAAGCGCCATGAAAGAGAGCTTGGCCCTTGGTAGAATGGGCCGTAATGTCCCCCGACAAGGGGGAGTCCATCTATTCATATACCAAGCGTATGGCATCTGCCACCCAGTGCACTAGACGTTGCTTCGATAGGGCCTGACCTCTAGAGCGGGACCCATAGCAGACAAATAGCTGGTTGGACTTTCTCCAGGACGCAGTCCTATCCAGGTAACAGCGCAGGGCCCAGACCGGGCAAAGCGTGTGCTGTCTACGGTCCTCCTCTGATTAGACAGGGGGAGGTCTTAAAGTTTCCAGAACCACTGGTTGGTTAATATGGAATGATGAGAACACTTTTGGCAAAAAGGCTGGGTTTGTTCTTAATGTTACCCGCAAGTCATTTCCAGTGAAAGCCATACATGTATTATCGATGGACACGGCATGCAGCTCAATTAGTCGTCCGGCAGATGTAATAGCTATTAAAAATGCCATTTTCAAGTAAACCGTGCGCAGTTCTGCTGACACCATGGGCTCAATTGGGGGACCCGTAAGGACCCGCAGTACCAGTTCTAGATCCCACTGGGGGACCATGCTTTTCATGGGAGGACGAAGCCTCCAAGCTCCTTTAAGAAATTGCACTGCCAGGAAGTGTGCCCCAGGGGACACAGGGTCAATTTTATCGTGGCACACTGATATTGCTGCTGCTGCCAGGTATACCTTCAGAATGGACGCGGATTTTCCCTCATCAAACATGTGTTGTAAGAAGGTTAGTATTGTCTCAATAGGGCAGGTCACCGGATTGTGACCTTCAGCACTGCACCAGTTTTGGAAAACTTTCCATTTATATGAATACTGGGCTCTAGTGCTCGCCTCCCTAGCAGACTATAGTGTCTCTACCATTGCATCTGGTAAATCTCGTCTGGATAGATGGCTCCGTTCAACGACCAGACCCAGAGTTGGAGCTGGGCTGGGTTTGGGTGCCATAATAACCCCTCCGCTTGGCTTAGGAGGTCCTTGCGTAGCAGGAGCTGCCACGGTTGACACAACAAAATGTTACAGAGGAGAGCAAACCAGGGGCGCCTCAGCCATCTGGGTGCAACCAGCAAAACCTGTGCTCTCTCCACCCTGATCCTCTCTAGTGTCAGGGGTAATAGCGGTAGCGGAGGGAACGCATACAAGAGCTCCTGTGGCCAGGGGTGAGCTAGCGCGTCTACTCACAGGGGGCCCCCATCTCTCTTAATAGAGAACCATAGGGGGCAAAGAGGTCGACTTGTGCAGTAAGAAACCTCTTCCAAATCTGTTTCACCACCTGAGGATGCAGTCTCCATTCTGAGCTGTCTGGAGCTCTTCTGGACAGGAGGTCTGCTGCCTTGTTGTCCACACCGGGGAGGTGAACCGCCCTGATCGAACACAAGTTTCTGTGCGTCCAGGACAGGAGTCTGAGCGCTGCGTGGTGATCTTGGTGGTTTATGTAGGCTACCACTGTAGTATTGTCCGTCCGGACCAGCACATGTTTGTGCACTAACTGCTGGCAAAAATGAAATCACACCAGGGCTACTGCTTGCAGCTCTTGGGCATGTGTGCTTCCTTTGTTTGAGGAACATGTTGAGGTCCAGAATAGGTCTGAAACTGCCGTCCTTCTTAGGCACCAGGAAATACCTGGAGTAGAAGCCTCTGAGGGCATCGCTTGTGTTTACCAAGCGCACATAATACTTTTGTTGAAGATTGTCAATCTCCTATTGAAGGAGAGTCAAGCACGCTGGTTCGACGGTGGTAAGGAGCACACCCTTGAAGGGTGGTGGGCCTAAGCGGAATTGCAGAGTACAACCATGCCTCATTGTCAATAGCACCGAGGAGTCCTGGATGCAGCCTTGCCATGGATCGTGTCCAGTGGACAGTCGGTTGTGAAGGGGGAAGGTGGCAGCCAGAGCCCCTCAGGAGCGGTCTCCTTTGGACTTGGGAAGGGGCATGTCTTTCTTAGGCCCCGGCCTTGGTCTCCAGCTGGAGAACCGGTTCCCCCTGGTCAGTGATGGTCCCTCACCACCGTCTCTTCCTCTGCCTGTTTGCTTGTTTTGGGGTGGAGGGTGGCGTTCAAGCCCAGTTGCTCCAGCAAGCTGTGAAGGCCACCTTGAGTGTGGCGGTAGGCAGGAAGGTGCGAGAATTTCAAAGCTACCTCCGTGACCTTGTGGGACCTCTCAAGGTTTACATCAATGGTTGTTCTAAATGTCTGCCCCACTGTCATAGAGGCATCTAATAGCGCTACCTTCTCATCTCCACAACCTTGGCCTGGGTTAGCCAGAGGTGTTTGCGAGCGGCTACCAGTGCCACTAGAGACCTACCTGATGCCTGACCTAACTCCCCCATTAAGTCAATCATTGCGTTTGTCACCGCCTGGAGCTCTCCCACGTCCGCCTCAGTTGCCCGCTTCTGCAGCCTCTCAGCCAGCTGTGACTGGTACAGGAACAGTATGGCCATTGCATTGGCCATCCGGACTGATAACGCCACTGACACATATGCTTTTCTTGCACAGGCAAGTGGGGTCTTTATTCCCTCTGGTGAACCTCGCACCAGTACCGTGATGGTATGGAACGTGCCTAGGCCAGCTTCTTGGGCTCCTGCGGTGTGTAGTAGGGCTTCTGCAGCTCTGGAGCCTGAAGGAGCGGATGCCGGGTTGCTCGAAGATGAGCGAACCAGTTCCAGGAAGTTCTGGTACAAAGGTAGGGTTTGCTGTGGGTGCCCTTTCTGTTTTAATTGCCGGTTCCCTTTCCCCTCCTGCTCTACCGGCCAGGGAACATCCAAGGCCCAGAACTTCCTTTGTGAAATATGCGGAAGGGGCGGTATGGAGCCCCCCACTGTGGCCTGCCCAATTGCTGTGAAAGACAGCTCCCCTGGGCTTGAGGATCTCTGTGGGACCGGGGATGGGGAGCGCGAATGGGGAAGTTGAGGCTGCCTGGTAGTAGGGGGCAGTCTCCCCTGAGACTTCAGGAGGGTCTCCAGCATTGTCTGCTGGGCCTTCACCGTCTCTGCCAGCTCCTGAAAGCGCTGCTCAGTCGAGCTTGGGCACCTTTGCGGGGACTGGGATGGAGAGCACCTGCGCTTCCGTGAGGAAGGAGAGTGGTACCTCCTTCGAGACCACCTGCCTTGTGGGGAACTTCCCCTTGAGCGGTGTTGCCTAGGCGGCGACCATCTCGCCTCCACGGACGGGTGTCTATGCCTCTGCACCGGTGGTGGGGAGGGTGAAGGTGATCCAGGAGTATGGCGGAGCTTCCTGGTCACTGTGGTGGGCGGGGTTCCCGAAAACCTTTGGGAAGGGCCATGAACCACTGATCTCATTCTCCCCTGCCCCAAGGAGAGAGACTCTGCTGGAGAGAGGTCTGCCCTCCTGTGCTTAGTTCGTTTTGAGAACTTATGGCAGGGAAAGCAGTCCAACTCACCCGCCAGTGCCCTGGCCGCATGATCTAGCCCTAGGCACCTGGCTCAAGAGTGCCACCCTGGGGAGTTTTGCCACACACTGGTCACCCTGGTGAAAGGCAGCGGAGGACCCAGTGGAGCTCAATATTATGGCGCGAGCGTCGGTGCCACCTATCGGTGTCAGTGATGGTCTTGTGTGCATTGAACGGTATCGGTGTCGAAAAGAGTGCAGATGAAGCTGGGCTATTAATCTGTGCTGAGTGTATCGGCATCGGCGTTGAGAAAGCACGGTCAGTGCCGGGCAGTCGGTGCCGAAGGAGACAGCTGTCAATGCTGAGTCAATCGGTGCCGAGGTCGCTGCTGAGGGAGACCCAGTCAGTGCTGAGGTCGGCGCAGAGTCTCTCGGTGCTGAGTCTATCAGTGCCGAAGTCGGTGCCGAGTCTCTTGGCGTCGAGGTCAATGCCGACTCAATCGGCACGGGGTCAGTGTTCTGACCAGTGCCGAGTTTAGTCGGTGTCGGGAGCGGCGCCGAAGATGTTTCCCACCAGTGCCATCAATCAGCGTCGGGGTCAGCGTTGAGGTGCTGTCCAAGCTGGTGCCCAGTATATCAGCGTATGCGATGACGCCACAAGCCTGCTGAGTCACCCTACAGCACCACAGTAGCTCACACAATGGTAATTTGAACTACACAAGGTAGTAAAACGAGAATTACGGCTGCTTGACAATCTCAAAAGAGGGGTCGAAACCAGCTTTAATCAGTAATATTGACACAAGAGCAATCTCAAAAAACACTCGAGAGTGTAGCTTACTGTGTGAATAAATTTGTAGGCTCGAAGAACCAAACAAATCAGCCAATTTCCAAAACAAAGACACACGAGGCAATCTGTGACCTGACTGAGAGAGAAAATAGTGAGGTGGGAGGGACTTCCTCCTCACAGCAGTGCCCTGATAGGGCAGCTTTTTTATATATGCTGAGTGATTGACGGTCAGAGAGGGCTCTTCCCATTTGGTAATGGTTGTCATTCTACTTGAAAGGGAACAATGGTTTAGCTTTTCCAAACTGCAGAGTTAAGGAATATATACATTTTAATGTATTTTTTCAAAGTCAGCAGAACATATGTCAAGCAACTGCTTGCAAAAATATTTAAAAATAAATTATCCAAGCTTTTGATTCCAGAGGTTTACAGCTAGCTTATGGTATTGGCCCCACTGTAAGGGCTGGCAAGTAATTAGATCCATGTGTGGGATCTGGGCATATACAGAACCTTGTTACCCAAAGTAGACAATATGTCACTCTACTAATTTTAGTTTTGAAACCACATTAATCTCTGCCTTTTAAAAGCGTATTTTTTAATATTAAAAACTAAAAATATAATCTATTAGGTGTTTTTTACAAGGGTCCATGAATCACTGTTATTCAACAACATCACAAAATCAGGGACCAGAATTTAGGGCAATTTCATAATGGGAACCTAATGTATACTGCTAGTACTACTGAGTTATTTACTCTGTCAGAGGTTAGGGGCAGTCATGCTACAGCGCACAATTGCCCATTTAATGCCAGTTTGAAAGGTTTTAAAAACTATTGGATCAAATGCATACAAAAATGAATTTGCCAAGGAAAAATATTACGGTATATGTACAGCAAGTGTAAGTGCACAGAAAGTTGCACTGATGCACAATGAAATGCTAAGTGTAGAGTCGCTGCATTGCCATTGGAAATGTTTTGGTTAGGGTGCTACCATTATGAAGTTGCAGAAGACAGTAAATAAATAATGCTGGAACATCATACTGATGTTCTCAATAGCTGCAGCTGAAACACCACAGCTGTATGTACTTTGTAAGGAACCAACCTGTCATTGTGATCAGATCTGTTATTTAAAAGTGATAGCAATGTTCAACTGGCACTTTCAATGAAAACCACTGTATTTTATATTTCGCAGGTGGACACTAGAGAGACATTGTTTTGATAAAAACATTGAAATTAAATTCCCCTGAAACAGCTTTACATGCTTATAAGACTGTCTGGCAAAGAAGTCCAAATCACCCATCTATGAGCTATAAGCACAGCTGCTTTAAGCACAAGAAAAGACATTGAGCAGAGTCAAATCCCAACGTACTCTACACAACATACACACATCTCAAGTGCAAAATGCTCTTAATTCTCTTATTCCAAAAGAATATAATTCATTGTTTAGAAATCTCATCTTTTTTTACCCCCAAATATTTTGAATATAGGACTATCTTTAAACTAAAAAAAAAGATAATCTTGTTTTAGAAAAGATTTATTGCAGAGTAAAAACCATGAAAAATAAATTGTTTTGATCTAAGTTTAAATGTCTTGTTGTCTGTGTTGTTAAAACTAGCCATTGTAAACTCAAATCAAAACATTTTATTATACAGTGCTCACCCGTTATAACGTGCCTCGTAATAACACTGTAGGGTCATTTGCTCTATAATGCCATTACAGTTGCCCTTTTATACTATTAAGGCAGTACACAAATAGCACGGTCTTGTAACTATGGCACCCCACTATAGCATTATAAAGAGTGAGCACTGCATACACACACACACGCACACACACACACACACAAACACACACACACACACACACACATATTTATATGTTGCAGCAAATTAATTATATACACAAGGCACACACATTTAAAATGCTAAATTGCATGGACTGAAAATGATCTAATTTTAACCACACATGAACTTCTGTAAATTAATAAAACAAAACAGTAGTATTGAATAAAATAATATTCAATATTTTAGCTGAGTCTTCTGCTTTCCTGCCTCCTTCACATGTAAAAGTGTATGTGCATATATATTATGCTGCTCTCTTGAAAGTAACTTGACTTTTCCTGTATTACTTATTTCTCACTTGCCTCTTGGAAGTCTCTGTGAAGTCCCATAACCCACTAGAATAATCCCAGCGATGAAGAGAAGGAGCAGCCTTGGCAGCATGTTCTTGCGTTGGATGACTGATGCTTTGAAGGCAGCAACTTTCTTAAGCACTTGTGTTCACTGAGAAAGATTGTTGAGTGATAAAGAGAGCAGAACCAACATGAAGCTATACCAAGAGAGGGGAGGAGACGCATGACATCACACCCCATCAACTCACAACAGCAATTTGCTAGGTTTGGAAGTTTGTTCTTTTTTTTTGTTTAATAGATCACCCACTTCTTTCTATGGCAGGCTTTTAGTTATTGTAACAGACTTAAACAAGCCAGTGTCATTTAAAAAGTACTAGTGTCATACTTTTGGCTTCTGTACACCAGGACAGATGTTCTTGTTGACTTCTCATAAAAGGACATTTGAAAACTGATCAATACGGGAACTTGTTAAGTGGAACTCTGCTACTCCAAGGGTGTTATTTTGCTCATGTTGGTTAATTAGCCCCACTAGAAGGATCACAGCCTTTATTGGGGACTGTACTGTATCATACTCACTGCTACAACTGTTTGTTTTTTTGTTTAATTTTCCAACTATTCGTAACCAATGAAGAGAACTGTAGGAAAAAATAAATAAACTGAAACAGCTTGGGTGCTTCTCTTTTTTTTTCTCCTATAGGGCCATTCGCAGTCCATTAATATATCTCAAGTTCTTGCCATCACTTTCACAATGCCGCCTCTGTGTCTCAGAGTTAAAAATTATAATATAATCCCACCTCTCCTACCAAGCACCATATTACTTTATAATAATAACTTCATATTTTTATCCAAATGGGGTTAATAATAATAATTGTAATAAATGTCCCACCCCAGTAGTTTGTCATTCTTAGTAAATAAATAAAAATAATAATATCTATGTTCTTATATAGTGCCTTTCATAGTGGACCACCATCACAAAGCGCTTTAAAGAGGTAGGCTGTGAACTGTGCATTATATGCAGAGTCATTTACAATAGGACACTAATTTCACATCTCATCTGCAGGATGGAGCACAAGGAGGTTAAGTGACTTGCTTAGGGTCACACAGTGAATTAGTCAGTGGCAGTAGTGGGATTTAAACCAGTGACCTTCTGGTTAAAAGCCCCTGAACTTTAACCACTGGACCACACTGCCTCCTTAGCAAATTTAAAATCATATATTTGACTACCATAGATTTGAGGAGATCTAAGATTTTTCAACCAAGCACTACAAACCATCGTTGGTTGCTCAGCACTTTGATGCTACAGTATATGTCGTGCCTCTGAAAACTTTTATTGAAAGAAGTCTACATCTTGAATTATTTTTTATAATATGAGGTGTTGAACTGGCATCAATAGTAGCTTTACAGATTGATTGCTGCCATGCAATAGCCATAACTGAACTTGACTGTAGTGTACCAAATGTGAAGTCAAATATCTCAAAGCATTATTGTTTATGTTTAGAAAAAACTTATGATCATCATTCACTCAGTAAAAAGGCTTCTCATCCAGCAATGACAGACCAGTAATAAAAGCCACCTCTTCTGCCAGAAGATGATCCCAGTCACACCTTCAGGATTGCCATGGAGACTTGCACGTCTAGGAGTTGTGAAGGACCAAAATGTATAAAACTGCATTGCATTATGAAGTTCATTATTTTAAAAAAATAAATAAATGGAAACATTGTTTAAATGTTTTATGTACTTTACACTGGATTTACAAATTGGTGTTTGAAATTACAAAATGCTTTATTAAACCTTGAGACAATAGTCTTCAGTAAATCAGACTTTTTTTTTTTCAAAACATATGCACTAAAATATCTACAGTATTTGCAGCAACACCAAGCAAAATCAAGGCAGGTAAGGGAGTCAGACATGGTTCTTGAGTACTACTAATAGCTGAAAAAACTGTCCATGCACGGGACTGACTTGGAGCCACATGCTCATCGTAATGAGTTATAGGTCTATTAGGTGCTATCTGTTTCAGCCTCCAGTGTACCCCAGCAAATTTCTTCCCCAGACTGGCTTCAAACTCCAAAACAAAAAGAATGCTCAACTAGTTAATAAACAACATTCAAATATTTGTAAAATGCTGTAAATTGACATATGCTGTAGTGTGTCAGTATTTCCTATGGTTACTATACTTGAAGGCAGTACAGTATATTCTAGAATAAATATTGTAGTAAACTGCTATATTAAGTTGCCACAGTTTACTAAAGCAGCATTTACAATCATGTCAACCCAGCAATGCTGCTTGAATGGTCTGGAGAACATGGTAGATATTTCAAGCTTCTTTCAAAGCCACCACAATCCCTGGATGTCAATCCAATTAACAACAGCCCTGGCAGGGTTCAAGCACCTGGGAGACATGTCCAAAAAGACCACCAAGTACCTAGTATCCACCTTCTGCTGTGCTAATGCCAAATAGGGCAAGGACTATAGATCAATTTCATTAATAAACTTAAAAAATAATGGATCTTTGTGATCAAACAGGTCCTATGAAATCTAGACCCACATCAGATAATACCAGAAAATTGCCTAATTCGATTATGTTTGTTAAAGAGATGGGAATGTCATGGGAATTTTCTTTTTAACTGGGTTGAATCTGTAAATATTTATGGTTTGGTCCTAATTTCGGTAAATAGAGTAGTATCTTTTTGTGCTGAAACCACAGAGATTCAGTTATTTCCGGTACTAATAAGACTGGGCTGCCCCCGCTCTAGGCATCTTTTTTTAAATTTGGCTTTGGACCTGTGGCAAGTAAGAAGCAAGATTAAAGTTACTCCCAGCATCCAGGGTACTAAGGATACAAGCCAAAAAATTAACCTAATATCAACACCTTGACTCTACATTATTACATGTGTGAAGCACTTCATACCTTCCCAGGGTAACAAATACATTATATTAAGTCTACCTGTCATGTAAAACCAAAGCTTGAGTTGGACTTTTAAAATCAGTGGGGCTTTGAAAGAAATAGGATATTTAGACTAAAATCCAAATACACCAATTAAAGCAATACAGCTGCTCTGTATCAGTAGACTAGCATGTGATTCTCCCTAGGAATATTTACTGTAGAATATGTATAAACATGTTTTTTTTTTTTTATTTCTATTTTTGGTGACACCCCTAATATGATCAGCTGAAACTACAGTACATACTGCAAATATAAAGGCTATGGGCATTCGTCCTGGTTGGGCAGAGATTCAAAGAAACTGGGCTGAAGCAGTACAGAATAACAATGTCTATAGTGTATGAAATATGGGAGGGATCAAACACTTCAGGAAGATTGGATGCCTCCGTAGACAACAGTTTCATTCATGAATTTTCCTGCTAAGCATGTGTTGTCACCACTTGTCTGTGATTGGTTAATCTACCGACTATACTGGATTCGATTTGAGGGCACCGCTCAGGGTCATCGTGGGACTAAAGGCTGCTATGAGTATAAGTAAGGCGACGCAACAGGAACAGCGCTGGAGCTGCACACGTCAACTAGAACATTGAGCAATTAGAGAACAGCTTCAATGCACATGGTCCAGTGCACCTGCGTCTGTGTCACTTCTGGGGTGTATGGTCATGTCGCTGCGAAGTGTCTCGTCACCAATTAAAAAAAAAAAAAAAAAAAAAACACTGATCTGTCCTACACCACAAGCAGCAGAATACATTGTGTGCCACACCACGACTGTCTGTCCTGGGCTTAAACCTGGACGTCTGGTCACCCTACGTATAACCAACAAATTTTTGTTTGAGTAAAGTACTGAGAAAAGACCTAGAAATTTGATTTTTTTATTCATTTATTTATTTATTTTTTACCTTACATTAGCACAAACTTTGTTGTCAATTGTACTGCCAAAGTACTACCAAAGACTCTGGAAAAATCTACACTGCTGCATGCCAAACAATTCCATATTGTGTAAAAGTCTCATGAATATTCCATGCATCAGTGTTCCAAATTGCATAATTCTATTGGAAATACTATAGGAATGTCCTATTATAGAGAGACACTTTTCAGAATATGAAGTCCAATTTATCTGTGTTCAGTCTTGTATATGTGTTTTTTTTTTTTTGTTGTTGTTTTTTTTTTTTTTTTCTAAAAGTTCATCAAACTGATTGTATAAGAAGTTTAAGAACTGTCAGGTAGAGGGCAGTAAGCCCCATAACACTTTCAAAAGCACACGTACCTCAGGCCTGGTCCTAACAGAGAGACCCAGTAGTTTCTGTAACAAATCAGAACAGTAAGTGTTGAAATCACAACAAAGAATGAATCTGAAAATCTGTTAGAAAGTTTGTCAAGCTTAGGTAAGAAAGTGTTACAGCCTATCCTGTAAATGGAATCCTAGAAAAGGAAAAACCATTTGCTGATGCACAATAAGCTGTGTCTTTTGAGGTCCATGCAGTGCTCAGCTTCTTCATTTGATAACTGCTTTATTTATTTAATTCTAACATTGCATAAAAACATGTGTTATACTTCTTATAGTTATTGCTTGTTTTGTGTTTTGATATTTTAAAAAGGTGCCTTAAGAATAGCAGTGCCATATTCAGAATGTAGCCTAACAGTAGAGTTATTTTACTTCAAATGGTTCTAAATCAGAAATAATTTGCAAACAAAAAAAAAAAAAAAAAAAAAAAAAAAAAAAATTACAAATATGCTTCGGGTTGTTTCACACCAGGAAAATAAAAGTTCATTTGGAAGTTTTGGTCCGTTTGCTTGGTTTCAACTAGTTGGTTAGCTTCTTGACAAGGTGAATATAAATAATAATTTAATAGTAGTAAGAATATGTTTCGCAGTGCTAAACATTTTTACAACCTACCTGTTTAATAATTGCCTATTAAGATGGCTTCTTCACCTATACAGGTCAAATATTTGGAATGTGCTGTAAGCCATTGCACACATTCGTCTAAAGAAATATTCATATTAAAGAGCTCGGAGTATGAAGCCTAACATCCTCTTGCACCCTGAAGTAAAGAATGATGAACTCTGATTTCCTGTATTCAACCCCAGGTAACGTACTTAGACACTGCCATCCGTCATTAAAAAAGGAGTGCGTGGAGGCGTTTGCCAGGTTCAGTGTTTCATAATTGATCCAGTTCAGCTGTGCACCTGAAAAAATGGTTGTCTACTGAGAACACTTCAATTGAAACTCTCTGAAGAGGACAAATGAACGGCTTCAGGTAACTTCAATTTTCATAAAAAAAAATCAGGTAACATTATTTTTTTTTAAATAAGTATCCGGTAAGTATTAATTGAAAAACAATTATAAGTTGATAATTTAAAAAAAGAAAAAAAAAACAGAAACTATATGTTATATTTATTTAATTATTTCTTTGCATTTTCAGATTTTTTTTGTTATACAACATTTTGTTTTCTATTAAAATAAAACACTGTTATAATACATATAGTACATTTTACTGTTGATAGAAAATGGTTCAATTTAAACAAGAAAAGAAAAAAAAATCATAATTTTGTTTTGGAAGACGTTAGTTTACCAAGTCATATATTGTAGTAATTGAGCACACCCCCCACCCCACCCCCCTTTTCAGAAATGCACTTCTGTGCATGTATGAAGGTACGCCAGTTACATTTTTATCCAGTGAGATACACAGATATTATGCCTGTCTAGACAGAAAGAAAGTTGGTGCTATCCTGAGTTCAAAAAAAAAATAAAAAAATTACCAGAGTGATCAGTTCAAGCTTTGAAATATAAATAAGTATGTCCTTGCATTGCAGTTTGCTTTTTGAGATATTATGACAGTACAGTCAGCTGTTACTTTAGGCTTAGAAATACACTAGTCTAGTACAATAAAGCAGTCATTGTGTTCCTGCCATATAATACATTGGCGCAGAGGAAGTGATCCAATATCAGCTTACTTTAGACTAGACTTATTTTACTTTTGTAGCTTTTTAGTGCCCTTCAGTGTCATTCCCTGTAATCTTTTATTTTCACTGGGAAATTGCTCTGTTATCAGTACTTACAGCCTGGTGGTATTATAGACCGGAGATTAAGTTTACAGTAAGTGTGGTTCAAAGAGTGCTGAGCAATGTGGAGGCAAAGCAGTACAAGATGTCAGAAACATACATCCCCCAACACCTCTGTAAATTCAGAATTGTAGCTATCAGTATGACAAAAAAAGGTTGATGACCATAATGGATAATGACAGTATGTACAGAATAGTATAAAACAAGAAAATTGCAATGAATAGTTTATACAAAATGGATAAAAAAAATGGATAAGAGGTATTTAAGACCTAGCTTTCACTAGGTAAGCAAATGAAGGGTTAGTATCATGGTAACGTATTTAAATGATTGATTTACAGTATGCGGAATCAAGATACAAATTAAAATATAAGTGTGACAAACAGATGAGAGAGAAACCTCCATGTATGTATGACCATCTCCACTATATCCCTGTCACTGGGATTTCATCCCCTGCAGGAGATCTTAAGACAGTACCAATGGAAATACATCACCAACCATGGCTACTGTTAGCATCACAGCAGGTGGTGGAGGTTTAGCAAGTGAAATATGTGGAGCCAATATTGACCTCATTGGCAAAATTTTAATAAGAATGAGTTTAATAAGAATAATGCAAAACTTTCTGGCTTATAGCTTAGAAAAGTCAGTCATAGGGAACAGGCTGAAAGGAGGATTAATTTTCCATTAACATTTTTGGTATTGTGTTTATTTTGTTTGCAATACTCCAAGCAAATAATTAAATAGACATGCATCAAATGGCATATATGTCATAGACCGTAGCTAGATACTGTGCTTATTTTAGTGAAAAAACACATGAGGCCAATATCTTGTACAGTATGCAGAACATATGGGCAAGTCATTCTAAGAATGTTCAGAATCACTTGAATTTCATCTCCAATAAATTCTAAAAAGAATGTAATATTAAAAGCATCTTGCAGCAACAAAACTCCCAAGAGTATGGGACGCTAAGCCAAATGAAATGCAGAAACCAAGATACAAGGTTTTGCTTAAAAAAAAATGCAGATTGGTATATTAAAACAAGGAAGGATCCTGATATCCTTTTGTACAAATCAAATGTGGTGACTGAGAAACATTCTGTGTCACTTTGTGTTTTCAGTTTTTTTGTTGTCTGAAAGGTTGGGGTCACTACAACACTTTGGGAGATAATGGTTCTGGCTTGCCCTATTATGTCTTGCTGCACACGTTTTGGTGTGCTTCCAAACAGGAACTGAATCCAAGTTATTGTTACAAATTATATTTTAAAACTGGTTTCTCGTAAAGGTTTTTTTTTTTTTTTTTTTTTTCCACTTATCTACACACCATATACCACACTGTTAAGGGAAGAAAAGATTTTATTGAGAAAAAAACAAAACTGAAAGATCATAATTGGACAAGTCACCACCCCCTGAGTTAATACTTGGTGGAAGCACCTTTGGCAGCAATTACAGCAGTGAGTCTGTTGGGAAAAGTCTCTACCAACTTTGCACACCTAGATTTGGCAGTATTTCACCATTCTTCTTTACAAAACTGTTCGAGCTCTGTCAAGTTTCTTGGGTAGTGGTGATGGACAGCAATCTTCAAGTCATGCCACAAATTTTCGATTGGATTTAGGTCAGGGCTCTGACTGGGCCACTCAAGGACATTTACCTTTTTGTTCCTTAGCCACCCCAGTGTAGCTTTGGCTGTGTGCTTTGGGTCGTTGTAATGCTGAAAGGTGAACTTTTGTCCCGATTTCAACTTTCTTATAGAGGGAAGCAGATTTTCCTCAAGGACTTCTCTGTACTTTGCTCCATTCATTTTACCTTCTACATTGCCGATCAGAAACATCCCCATAACATGATGCTGCCCCCACCATGCTTCACAGTAAAGATGGTGTTCTTTGGGTGATGCACTGTGGTGGGTTTGCACCAAACATAACGCTTTGCATTTAGGCCAAAAAGTTAAATTTTAGCTTCGTCAAACCACAACACTTTTTTCCACATGGCTACAGAATCTCCTTTGTGTTTTTTTACATACTTCAAATGGGATTCAAGGTGGGCTTTCTTGAGTAATGGCTTCCTTCTTGCCACCCTACCATACAAGCCACATTTGAGGAGTGCTTAGGATACTGTTGTCACATGCACACTTTGACCAGACTTGGCCATAAAAGCCTGTAGCTCTTGTAAAGTTGTCATTGGCCTCTTGGTAACCTCTCTGATCAGTCTCCTTCTTGCTCGGTCTGCTCAGTTTGGAGGGATAGCCTGATCTAGGCAGGGTCTTGGTGGTGCCATACACCTTCCACTTTTTAATAATAGTATTGACTGTGCTCCAAGGATATTCAAGGCCTTTGATACTTTTTTCATATCCATCCCCTGATCTGTACCTTTCAACAACTTTGTCCTGGAGTTCTTTTGAAAGCGCCTTGGTGCTCACGGTTGAGTCTTAGCTTTGAAATGCATTACCCAGCAGAGGGAACTTACAGAAACTGCTGAATTTATCCTGAAATCATGTTAATCACTAGAATTTAACAAAGGTGGAGGCCACTTAACTTGGTGTGTGATTTTGTAAAGAAGAGTGGTCAAATACTGCCAAATCTAGGTGTGCAAAGTTGGTAGAGACCAACCCCAACAGACTCACAGCTGTAATTGCTGCCAAAGGTGCTTCCACCAAGTATTAACTCAGGGGGTGGTGACTTGTCCAATTATGAGCTTTCAGTTTTGTATTTTTAATATATATATTTTTTCGCAATAAAAACTTTTTTCCACTTAACAGTGTGGAGTATGATGTGTAGATAAGTGGAAAAAAAATCCTTATTTAAATGCATGAAACTCTGAGGCACTGACACAACAAAATGTGAAAAAAGTTCAAGAGGGTGCAGACTTTCTATAGGCACTATATATATATATATATATATATATATATATATATATATATATATATAATATATATATATATATATATATATATCCCTTTCATTCAGACAATACAGCAGGGGATCAGGTAATGCTACGTGTACTACCCTGGCTTTGATTTAGAAACCCTACTGTCCGGACGGCTGACCACTGCTGAGGAAGCATTCAACACCACACTTGGGGAAAATACGGGTAGTGGGCACTTGAAAGGGAGGTAGCAGATGCTGATGAAACAGACTGAAGTGCAGCATTAGTTTGTTCCTAAAATTGCCACTGCCTGCTTTATCCTGCACAAACTCCTGTTCGTCAGCAAAATTAGGTGTTCAGAAATCAGTGGCTGCCTGTGAGACAGACAGGGAAGGTTAACAGTGTTGCCAAGTCTCACAAGAAAAAAAAATGACATTGCCTTTCAAAACAAGCCCAAAACAAGCAAACCCATGTTAGAGTTTGAATGTTTATGCACGTTCCAACCATTGACTCTCAAAAACAAGCCCGATTCTGTGTATTATAAGCAGACTTGACAACTGTGCAAGTTACCTCAGCCACCTGTTTCAATTGGACAGCAGCGATCTGAGGAGTCTTGTGCTGTCAGATAGTCTCTCCTTTTAATATGTGTTGGATTTACTGTTGTGTTAAATATTAATTAAGCAAACAAATAAAACACAGACAAAACGTTAATTTGCAATTTTACTTGGTCAGTTCTGTGAGGGCATCAACAACTTGTTGGATGTTGTTGTGCGGTTTTGGGCGATCGAGATCATGACATCCAGTTTACCAACTATATTTATTAACGTAGAGGGCTGACACGCGTTGTCTTTGGACATAGGATACAAAAAAGGACGGGAATTAATTCAGATAGACATTTAAGCTCAAGGGTAGTCTCAAACAGCTGCTTTAATACTCTAACAAGGGCATTACACAGTTCATGGTAAGTGGTTTTATATAAAACTGTAAACCCACAAGCAGTATACAATATTACAGTCCAGACACAGCGAAAAAACTATAATAAAAAAAGCCATTATCATTAAGGTGAACTACACCACTGCTAACTATAAAATCGCGCATCAGCCACTACTTTCTGCCATCTTGGAATCCACAGTAACAACTGACCTGCTCCTTTGCAATATTTATAGTTAAGGATAAACACACTCATTAACATTTACACGTGAAATGCGAGTTTCCATGCAAAATTGGGCGTGGATTTTCCCTAGTGTTTTGTCATTTACACAAGTAAATCAGATTCACCCTATCCCTCTCTGGCCGTTTTTTTCAGCCAGAAACTTGATTTACCCGAGTAATTCTCTCAAACGTGCACGCGCATCACCATTTCACATGTAAATTGACCCATGTGGAAACCCCATGATTGTTTATCAGTTCATTGTTATCAAGTCTCATGCTTTGTGACATGTGTATAAGAAGCTCAGAAACTTGGAAGGGTTTAAGAAAGCTCTGGAAAAATGTCACAAGCACAAGACTGTAACAAGGAGGCTTGAGCATTAAAAACAAATTCAAAAGCACACAGTTTTTGTTTTTTGAGATGGAAAAATGTGTCCAGTTTTGGATTTTCCAGTTCTTATATGTGCTTCTTATATTGTAATTAGGTCAATGCCACACATGGAGGTTTTGGATCACTTGAGTTTTTCACCAAGGAACAGAAGCCAGGGACTTTTTTTAGCACTGTAAAAGGTTTCCTCCATTGCCATTTTTCCACTAAAACTGTGGACAAAATGACTAGGGTTACCTGAGCGTATCTTTCATGTATCTTTGATTTTAAAAGAGAAATAAAATTCCATCCATTGAAGTTCTACTTGAAATAAAACTGACGTGTTTTCAAAAGTGAGCCTGCACCTGCAAACTAAAGACTGCAGCAATCAAGATTTATCTGTTCACCTCGAAAGAAGTAAACTGTCATTCAAATACTGCCACTTTGTCAGTGGAGGAGAATAATACCCAAGTTAGCTTTTTCTAAATGAATAGTGATGATATAATTTGTTTGAATCACGTTTGTTATAAAATTAATAAGCCATTTATCCCTGATGACACTGCTGCACAGGACACCAGGCAGACTATGGCTAAGCAACATGAGCAGCTACTGCTTGTAAAGATTATTCCAGGGCGGCCAAAAACGTAAACAATCCCACCAAGCTTCAGGATAGGTCGGAGTTGCCCAAAGCAGTTCATAATGCCAATAAAGTACTCAAAGTTATTTCAAATTATCCAGTAAGAAAGGAAACAGCGCAGCATGGCCCAATACATCTTAAAGGTATTGCTAAAGCTTATACTGGCACTTTAATATATAAATCATAGCATGTTTTAAAACCACTGCCATTTTCCATTAATTTAAAAATGTACAAACAATACTGACAAAGTATAATCTGATATAAATAAATTAGAGTATATACATATTTATTTAAAAAAAAAAGTATTTTTTAATCGCAGACTACATTAATCTATGGATTAAACAATGTATTATTATAATTAACCAAATACAACCTTAAAAGTTTGGAGAAGCTTAAAAACTTCAAGATAGTTATTGTAGGAGGACCCTAAAAATATTCTCAATACAGTATCTATTTACTTATATATCTACAGCTATGGCCAAAAGTGTTGCATCACCCTATACCATTAAGTAATTTAACTTCATTAAATCAAGCGATACCTGCTGAATAATGTTATATATCACTTGTAGTTTCCCATATATTTAAGAAAAACTGACAAAAATGAAAAAATGTAAAGTTTTGGAAATCTAACATGAAATACTGTACTAATATTATGGCTTCTGGTAGACTGGCTACATGTTATATATATCAATCCTAAAATTCTAGGTGATGCAAAGCTTTTGGCCATAGCTGTATACATTTTTGCTGACTACAGTATAGGCCTGGTTGCCATAGGCTTTAAATTGCAAGGCAATTATAGAGGTCTAAAATTAATTGCATATCCCTCATTTGTCTTTGCTTCAAAAGAATACCAACCTGATTCCATCAAAGCCTAAAGCTGCTTCAGTGGGTTTACTAGTAAAATGTCATAACCTTAATTTCAGCGTGACCTATCTATGATCTTTCTGTTGTAAGTAATTTAGCAGGATGAAACCTGCATTTTGTTTGTCATAAAAAGAGATAATGTTAACATGGGGATTGTACATCCTTTCAGAAAGAGAGCTGGCAGTGCTCTCACTTGTGGACAGTACGGTCACAAGTTCAGATCCTGCCTGGAGATAATCTAGTATGCCAGGTGCTCAGACGAGATATAAAAATGAGATCCTGCTGCTGTGCAGATGTAGGAGATCCCATCGCACTTGTTAAAGAGCAGCATGGGTATTGACCTGAGTGCCCTGGCTGAACGCCTTCGAGGCGCAACATTTCCGCACACCTGGCATGTGGAATGGGCCCCTTTCAATCATGTTTCATGCTAAGGTTAAATGTATTATACAAGTAACTTCATGCAACATAAAATAAAAAAGATCATTATAAATGGCATATACAGTGGTTTGCAGAAGTAATGTCACATTTTGTTGAATTACAAATCATGCATGCAAAGTTTTTCAAACTAACCCTTTTTATTCAAAGCTGTTGCGGTTAAACTGAACACTGTTATATGAAGAGGAGGTTAAATGTCAGCAAAACTTGCAAAGAAAATGTACAAAATGAAATTTACTGGTTGCATAAGTATTCAGCCTCCTAAGTCAGTACCTGGTAGAGGCACATTTTGCAGGAATTACTGCTATGAGTCTTTGTGGATAGGTTTCTACTAGTTTTGCACAGTAGGATGGTGAAATTTTTGTCCATTCTTCACAGGAAAATTGCTTCAGCTCTGATAAGTTTGTTGGGGATCATTCATGGACTGCAATCTTCAAGTCTTGCCATACATTTTCGATTGGATTCAAGTCAGGACTTTGACTGGGCTACTCAAGAACATTAATTCTCTTCTTGTTCAACCACTCCAGTGTGGCTTTGGTTTTATGCTTTCAGTCATTGTCCTGCTGAAATGTGAATTTCCTCCCCAGTGTCAGAGTCTTGGCTGACTCAAACAGGTTTTCCTCAAGGATTCGCCTGTACTTTGCACCATCAATTCTCCTCTCTATCCTGACAAGCTTCCCAGTCCCTGCTGAAGAGAAGCATCCCCATAACATGATGCTGCCATGACCATGATTGACAGTTGGGATGGTGTTGACTGGGTGATGTGCAGTGTTGGGCTTGCGGCAGACGTAATGCTTGGAATTTAGACCGAGAAGTTACATTTTTGTCTTGTCTGACCACAAAACCTTTTTCCACATGTCTGCAGTATCAGCTAGATGCTTTTTCGCAAACTCCATACATGCTTTAAGATGAGGCTTTTTGAGTAATGGCTTCTTTCTTGCCACCCATCCATACAGGCCAGCTTTGTGTCGGAACCGGCTTATTGTTGATGTATGAACACTGACTCCCATCTCAGACACATAAGGTCTCTCAAGGTCATTGTTGGCTTCAGAGTGACATCCCGAACCAGTTTTCTGCTTGCCCGGCTGCTTAGTTTGGGAGGGCGACCTGATCAGGGTAATGTCTGGGTGGAATGATGCATCTTCCACTTCTTAATGATGGACTTCACTGTGCTAAGAGGGATAATCATTGCCTTTGAAATTGTCTTGTACCCTTCTCCTGCTATGTGCCTCTGTATACCTGACTTGTTTCAAAAGCTCATTGGTCTTCATGGTAGCTTTGTTGGATCACTATGTGAGTTGCAGCTTGAAAGTCTTTATATACCTGAGGGAAATTATCTACAAGTTAAACCACTTTGAGTACACACAGGCTGAAACCATTTCACTAATTTTGTGACCTTTAAAACAAATCATTTGCACTTGAGCTGATTTACAGCTGCAGTAGCAAAGGGGTTGAATACTTATGCAACTGAGATTTGTTTTTCTTTATAAATCTTACTTATTTATATCCTATATGCATTTTTAACTTTATCAATGTGGAGTAGTTTGTGTATATCTACATGTAAAGTCTAATTTGAAAGCGTCATGGAGTACTCTCAGGTGCCAACAAAATGTGAAGACTTTGCAGGGGGGTGAATACTTCTGCAAACCACTGTAATAGTGTGGCAAAGTGCCCCGCCCCTGGGCTATTTGTGTTGTATGTTACGTCTAGTGTGTTCATGTTGGTGTATAGTCATTAGTACACGAGATATAAATGGGTCTGGGTAACACAAGTGTTTAAAATGCATGTTTGTATTTAGGCACAAGGATTGTACAGCACTTCACGTGCAGGTAAAATGTAATAATATGTGAGCACGGAATTGCACTTTTATTAATTCACGTGCAGTTGTACCGAGACTCCAACTGAATGATTGATTAGCAATCGAGTCTCAGTATAGCTGCATAAAAGCAGCATGTCTTCACTCACTCGGGGTTGTTTGTTCGGTGAGTGGAGAACGGGACTGGAGACGGAGGTAATAATCAAAGTAATAGTTAAAGTATCAGCTCACCGTGTTTGTCTGGTCAGTCCGTTTTGTTTGTCTATTTATTTTGTTGAAAGTGCTGTGTCCTGTGTTTTGTTTGTCTTTACCACCTTTTATTTTCTGTCTGTTTATTATTAAATGCTGAGCGAAACCAATCGCTCAGCTCCACCCAACTCTCTGCTGCTTATTTCCTGGTTCCTGTTTCTGGTCCACTACATTCGTCTTCGTGACAAATAGTCATTCAGTAAAAATAAATAAATAAATAAATAAAAGGAAGAAGTGTGTTCTTTCTCTTTAAAGTAAGTTATCTATTTAGTCACGATGTAACATGAAATAAGTTAACCATTAAATAAGTTAGCGTTTGCCTTTTTGAGCCTTTCTAGGCATGCATGAATCTTAGAGCTTAAAGGCAAGGTTAAGCCGCCATCTTTCTGTCTGTGTACTTTTATTCAGAACAGACTGTTACTGCGATGTTTCCAATGTGTCTAGTAAATTGTTTTATTCTTAATGTTGTCAGGATCTTTATTAAAAGCTACAGTATACGTGGTAAACATCTGAACTACGTCATTGTAATATTAATAACATGTTTTTCATAATAGGTTAACTTTAGGCTACATAGTTTACAAAGTTTACATTTAATCACTGGCTACTTTATATTATACGTTTTCTTTGTACATGTACTTGCAATATATTTGCAAGTATTAGTGAACGAAAAATAAATACAATACATGCATTATTTTGTATATGGGACATGAACAGAAATTTATCATTTGTCGTGCAATTTATTTTTATGTGCAATTATATTTGTTTAAAATGTAATAACAGTTTTTAATAAGACATTATCTAATTAATAATAGGTGTTAAGTTTAATTCCCAGTTTACAAAGCCGTGGCAAACTCTTACCAGAGTTGTCATTTTAAATTTTGAAATTGCTGCGGATATTTATATTAGGTTTTCTTCATACAAATAATACAGCAAAAGAGAAATAAATACATGTATAACTTGTATGTGTTGACACACAGTATCAGAAACCATTATGCATTTGACTTGTGTTTTATTTTGATGTGCAATTGTATACTGCGGTCATAAGACAGTGTTGAATGCTGTCAGCCAGTTTTGAAATGCCAGTGAAGCTATCGCACTTATTTCACAATCAGACGCTTAATTTGTATAGATAGTTTCCCTGTTTTAAGCAGTGTTATAAATACATTTTACCTTTAGGAAATTGCTTGCTGTATTTTACCGATGTTTACCACATATACTGTAGCTTTTAATAAATATCCTGACAACATTAAGAGTAAAACAAATTACTAGACATATTGGAAACAACGCAATAAGTCTGTTCTGAATAAAAGTACACAGACAGAAAGACGGCGGCTTAACCTTGCCTTTAAGCTCTAAGATTCGCGCATCCGTAGAAAGGCTCAAAAAAGCAAACGCTAACTTATTTCCCGTGACAATGGTACTGAATTGTATTATCATTTAAATGTTTAATTAATAATCCATGTTGATATCATGTGTAATGGATTCCATTCAGTCTCCACCCCCACCCCCTTCTAGCTTGTGCAAATAACTGCATGTCATCAGAAAGAAAGTTTGAATGACTGCTGTTTTTCTTGCCTTATTATAAATGAATGATTTAGAAGTAATATATTTCAGCTCTGACAGGCTGGCACCCAATCCACAAACAGGTGGCAACGGCGAGTCAGTTCTGCCTTGCCTGTTACACAGCCCCCACCTAGGGGCCGAACGCCCCGTAGGCCTAATGCCCAGTGTCCCAGAACAAGTCCTCAGGACACCCAGTCATACTACCCCACTCGGGACAACATGCCACCCCACCCCACCCCCTCCAAAACACCAAAAGTCCCAATCTTTGCGCGAGAACAAATCCCCGGGGAACAGCAACAGAGGACCCCCAGGTAATGTGAACTGGCCTCCCGGGTGCGGAGGAGGCATCAGCATGCCTCCTGGCTGTACTGAAAAACCTCTGGGCGGTGACGAACAGGCAGAGGCAGCTCCTGCTTCTCTCCCTCTGGTGGTGGAGGCAGAGGCAGATCCTGCTCCTCTCCCTCTGGCATAGTGATGCGCGGGTCAGTCATACCCAATCCGAACCTGTTAAGCCTTGATCCGCACCCAACCTGACCCAACTGAATTTATATTATTATTCATCTGAACCTGACACCCAACACAACTGTCAGTTTTGTGATCACTACTCTCTCAATTACTATACTTTAATAACGACTCTTATACAACTACTGCATTTAGCTAAAAAAAAAATCATTAATTTACACGTGTAAAATATATTTTAAAAATACACAGGCTTATCTTTCAATGTTTTAAGTTAATATATACCATATAACGGGAAGTTGTGGCTGATATTAAATTTGGTGGATTTGCTACCCTGGGGGATTTTGATGGTTTTTGATGCCATTTTCACTTGGCAAATTCACAAAGAAAAATGCCACACAGCTTAGCATTTATACTTTTAATTCCAAAAACATTCAAATGAATGTTTACCTAATGAAACATGTCTGCTATCTGTCAGTTTTAAAACTTAACTCTGGTTCACATAACACAGTGGAATAATCACAGTACTAGTATAATGTAGTAACTGTAGGGCAGAATTGCCACGTGTGAAATCTTTAACAATAAACCAGAAACAAAAGTGCTTTAATTTGCTTTGAAATTATTTCAAACTGGTTAATAGACCAGCAAGCACTGGCAAAATCAGCTCAGTTTTATACGGTGCAGAACTAATTTATTTTAACATTTTATTTATGGACTTTGCGATACCTGCACCGTGGGTGTCTTCATTAATAGTCAAATCTACAACGTATTGACAATAAGTGAATAACAATCAACGATTTTGTTAAAGACTTTCTAACAAGTCTTAATTAATTAAACCATTGTAAAATAAATAACACAACAATGCTTAACATAAAAATACAGTCTTACTACAATAGCAGGCAGTTTACAATGCCTCTGGGTTTCTGATCGCATCAATTCCAGATTTTTTAAATCCATTGACGGAAATGTCCGGTCTACTGTGCCGTGCCTTTAATGTTTTCAAGCAAATTGGCTTCATCACTGCCATTCTCATATCCACTATAACACCTGACACATTCTTTCCCTCGTCCAACGCTTCTTTATTCTGTTCTGTATACCAGTCTGTATGCAACCTTCTGATTGGTGAAAGTCTTATTGGCAATCCAATCAAAACTGCCAATAAAGCCAAAATAAATTCTCCGCCGGTTATACGGTATTGGTTATTATGTACGCTGTAATAAAAAAAAATCCTGAACCTGCTAACGCCCGCCCCCAGGATAAAGTCCGTGCCCCCCAGTTTGAGAAAGCACCATGCAGATACAGTATCAGCTTATCTATCTATACTGTAGAAAAATTTGGACTTTTTCCTTGTTCCTCAAGTAAGTTCATATTGTACACTGCACGGCACTTAATAAAGTAGTTACAATTACCCACTGTGAATCATCAAGGCCAGACCTTCTCAACATTATTAAAACATTAATGAATCAAGGTTTTTTTTTTTTAAAGAAAACATAAATTGGGAATATTTTGACTGTTGTATAAAGAGTAATAATTTATAATAAGCTCTAGTCACATTAAAGCAAGGGCTACATTGTCTGTACTTGGCGTTTTGCAGTGTACCGGTGTCACGGGAAATAAGTTAGCCTGAAATAACTTTGCCTTTTTAGCCTTTCTGCGCACGCGCGAATTTTAGAATTTCAAGGCAAGGTTAGGCCGTCTCCTTTTTCTGTCTTTAAACTAATTCAGAAAATTGTTTTACTTTTAAAAATGTTGTCAGGATCTTTATTAAAGCCACGTTATATGTGGTTAAAATAGAAAACACATTGTTATAATATTAATAACACTTTTTTATTGTATCATGTTGTGTTTTATTTAATAATAGCGGTTAACTTCAAGCTACTACAAAGACGTGGTAGTGTGACGTGCGATTTATTTTTATGTGCAATTAGATTATTACAGCTGTCAAATCACAAACCCCTCCCCTCTATAATGTATACTGCCGAGACCCACCCCAAAAAAGCCGCAAAATCTAGAACAATGTATTTTTATAAAATATACCAAAAACAAAACCAGACCGCATCACAAGCATCGATCTGTAAGTTCTGCACTCTAATTTATCATTCATAATACAGGTGTGTATATACACGTCATATATATATATATATATATATATATATATATATATATATATATATATATATATATATATATATATATAAAGTCTGCGTGTTTCTTGGTATGATTGTATGAAAGTATGTATAGGAAGCCAATCGTTTTGTGCGTTTCTCAAATGATCTATCTATGTACCTCTTAAAACACCATCTTTCAATAAAAACATATACGTTTTCTGTATATATTAAAACAGGTTTAGACATTCCCACACGTAGACTTGATTAAAACGTCAAAAACAGTATTCTCTATATCAATAAAAGTGTTTGTACCCACTTCCCCATAACATTTATTTAAAAAAAAAAAAAAAATGTCTGCATTACCTGTTTTAGGTTCTTAAAAAAATACAAATGGCATCTCTAAAATCTTGGATAAATCTTCACAGAACCTTGCCTTTACGTTTTACAATTCGCGCGTGGGTTATTGTGGCTTTAACAATAACGTTGCTATGGAATCGAAGAGTGTTTTAAGAGCGTCTCGCACAACATTCAAATCAACTGTTTCGAGTTTACCCTGCAAACAGATGAGGTCACGATTTAAAATGATTCCGTAAAAAAAAGGAAAATTAAATAGGGTAATTATTAAACAACAGTTCAATAATGGAACCTGTAATGTTGTTATTATTATTATTATTATTTATTATATTATTATTATTATTATTATTATTATTATTATTATTATTATTAGTGTAATAAACCAGAAGAATGTTTGCAAAAGTCACCTGGCAAAATAGAAAGCAGTTCAGCTTGGCTCCCGAGTGGCGCTTCCAGTAAAAGCACTCCACGCGGATGTGCCCTATAGTCTGGAGATCGCAAGTTCAAATCCAGGCTATGTCACTGCCAACCGTGACCAGGAGTTCCTAGAGTGCTGCCTGGGGGTAGCGAGGGCTAGGTCAGCCTTGGTGCCCTCAGCTCACCAGGCACCAGCAACCCCTGTGGTCTGGCCAGGTGCCTGCAGGCTTGCCTGTAAGCTGCCCAGGGCTGCGTAGTCCTCTGAGGGTGGCTGCATGGTTAGTCTGCAGTGTGTAAGAAGTGGTTGGCTGACAGCACACGCTTTGGAGGACATTGTGTGTTTGTCTTTGCTGCTCCCGAGTCAGCGCAGGGGTGGTAGCAGTGAGCTGAGCCTAAAAATAATTGGATGCAACTAAATTGGAGAGAAAATAATTGCTGACGACTAAATTAAAAAAAATAAAACAGTTTGGCTTTTGGCCCAGGTTTGGTAAACAGGCTTCAAGCCTTGCTTCATGACAGAGCCGGGGAAACTTCATTTCACATATTAATGGTGTTGATGTGTTTTTTGCAGCAAACATTTATGTTTCAGGTATGTCTCTGACAGCTACATGGTTTTTGGCATAAACCTCTGTTTAACTGAAAACCCAATAGACCAGGTAAAAAGTTTTATATGATGTCTTTCTTTTTCACTCATTTACAGCTAAAGTGAAATGTCATATATTAATTACCACCAATAAGATGTGAAACACACTTGTTTCTACATATAATTTAGGATTTATGGCCATATGTCCCCAATGTATGTTTGACTTCCATCATTGTATCCCCTTTCCATTGTACTCTATATTCTACAAATCAATCAATGTCACATGCTAGGGGAGGTGGGACAGTACCGTATCCACCTGCAATGGACAGGGTCCTGGTTCAACCAGTGCAAGATAGCTTACATCATTTCTTTCAGGAAACTGAGAAAGGCCAGACAACTATAAAAAATAAAACATTTGGTTTCTGTTTTTTTTATTATTTAATTGAAACCCTGTTCCCAGCCCAAGATCTTTTGTTCCATTTTATTTTCATTAGATGTGACACAGTGAGGTGCTGTCCCTCTGAAAGCTCTGAAATCGCCATCATCACCAAGATTGCTAATATATGACTGTTTGTTTTTTTTTGTTTTTTTTTTAAGATGAATTACCTTAAACGAAGTGGAAACACTGCAAGTGCGCATGGCTGGAGGCAATGCCAAATGCCTCAAATTAATAAATTAGAAAGCTTAAGATGGATTTTTTTCTGGCAGCAGGTTTGATGATTTGGAAAAAGCATGCAGATGTGGGCCACATGAGACTGATGGCCCAGCTTCCAGGGTGCACCCTAGCTGATTGCCCTACTTGGACTGTCTTCTCTTCGGATCAGAGAAGCAAAAAATTATCTGATATTTTCCACTTCCTATTATAATGCAGTTGATTGATTTGTGGATGATGTTGCCTAAAATGTGATAACTATTTTCCTTTTGTTAATGGCAAAGGTGGATTATGGTTTGTGACAGGGCTGTGTTTCGTTTGTGCCCTCTACCCATGAATAGTACAGACTGACAAATGCGAGTTCATTCCTTTGAGGAATGTACATGATAGAAATACAAACAAAAGACCCAGCCAAACTGAAGGAACTTATGATACTTCAGAATGGCAATTTATGAACTATGATAAACTGTAATTCTATACATGTTACCATATGTTTACAATGTTTTGCCATAATTTCACTATGGTAAACAACAAAAAATAAATTATGTGCAATTTAGTTTGTAGACTTTTGTTGTGTATAGGGCTCCAGATCAAATGTGAACAATAAAATCAGGATAGCAGTGAGGGAGTCACTGTCCAACCAAAAGAATCACACCCTGGGCACTTAAATGAAGGCAAAGTATAACACAGTGTAACACTTTTTATTTTTTTTTGTTCCTGGGTAGTAAGTGTTATTTCCTAATTGCTTATGCCTCAAAAGTATAGAAAATGGCTATTATTCCCCACAAACTTTGCTTTTGTGACCAGGACAGTGATATTTCAAAATATCACTATTTCCAATGGGAAAACGGGCAAATGTGTGTCTTTTCGTTCACATAAACTCAGAAAAAAACAACATATGAATCCAAATTAACATGTATTTATACTAAAGTAATACAAAAATAACTACAAAAGATTTAGAAGTGAGTATTTTAAACCACCACCCGCAAGTGATTGACCCATTACAAACCAATAACAAACCAAAACGCTGGATAGTCTATTCAACAGAAACAGTTAAAGGTTTGTTCTGAGTCGTTTCACTCTAGTTTTTATAGTTAAATATTCTTGAATTAAAATAGGGACAATTGTCATTAATATACCGAGTCAACCAGTGGAGTTCCATGTTTTCTCCTGTGTGTATCTGTCTGTGTCGAATCAGTTCTTTCAGGGAAACTATATCCTGTCCTTTACTGGAAATTATTCTGTTTGTAAATATTGTTTTGCATTGTAACCTTGTATTGCCCTGTAACACTTGTAAGTTGCCTTGGATAAAGGTGTCTGCCAAATAAATAAATCATAACTATGATAATAATGTCCTATGGTTTTCTGACACAATTTCACTTTTCATTTTATTGACCTCCAATGCTTTTTCCATGCGTTTGCTTCCTCCACTCATGTCTTTTGTCACAGAGTACCAGATGTGTAGTGTCTTAGATTAATGAAAACTGAATTCATGCATGTGGCAGGAAATGGAGTTGCAGTGACGTCAGGCCAGTAGGCGGAAGAATAACACCAAGGTAGGTAGCTGCAGTTTATTAAACAACAAAAAATAAATAAAATATTTAAACAAAAATAAACACTGCTCACAGAGCAAAACAAATAAACAAAACAAATCTCGAACACAAAATACTAAAGGTCCAGCTGGGCAGTAGCCTTCACGGTTCCTTTATTTTTATAAGTTCTCCCTCACTCACTCTTATACTCATCTGCGTACACCCAGCCCCACGTGTAGAGAGCTACCGGTATTTATAAAGGTGACCATCTCCCGATTAGCAACAAATTAATCACTTAATTCGGGAGATGGCCACCTTCTGCATGAGTTCTAATTATTAACATGGATGGGCTTCCCATCCACGCTGAAAAAACAAAACACACAAAATGACGGGCGAGGGGGAAACCCTGTTCTAAAATAAACAAATAACTTCAACTAGCAGGGCTTTCCTACCACCCTGCTACAATGCAATACAGGTGATACACATGTGAAGCCACAGCTGCAACCTACACAGGAAAGTATACAGTATACCAGTTGTTCCCTTTCCAAAGGTCTATTTCTATTAAGAGATCAAATGCCAAAATTATTGCTAGTTGTGATTTAATTTAACACATTTTCTAGTTATGGATCCAACCCCAAACATGTATACAAACAATGTTAAGAATTGTTCCACACAAATATTCACTAACTGAGTTGATATTTACATATGTTAATGCCTATAAAGAAAACAAATGACAACTGATGGAACAGGTTTGGTTATATGGTGCTTTTACGTAAAGAACACTTTGGAGTTGTTTATACCTGATAATTTAACCAACTTTTGGTAAAAAGGACCTGAGTTCTTAAAATTCCCTTAATATGTAACCTTGACAACTGTCCCCACAAAAACGTGAAAATGTCAGCATCTCAATTTCTGGTATGCTGGAAAGAGCCACAGAGCTACATCACCTCATTTACAAGGTGGGAATTAGTCAGGCTGGGTTGGTCCTGTTATGGATTGCCTTTGCTTCTGTGTCCAGTGAAGATTAATGAGATAACCATCTGGGCAGCTGAGAGTGGCATTCCCTGCAGGTCAATAAAGATCAGTGACGAGCAGTGTCCAATAACATGAAACTGAACAAGATGCAAGGAAAGGAAAAAATATATATATATATTCACAGACACACATGTTATTTTATCACAAAAAAGTCGTGAAAGGGTAGCGTGGCCAAGGCTTGTAAAATGCAAAACACAATCACATCAAATCAAATACAAATCAGACAGCATCCAAGCTGTGCAATCTCAGTGCCTAATCGGCGAGCACAACCTGATGCTCTCAGCCTGTCCCCTAAACTACCTCTCCTAAACAAAAGATCTGGATCCCTTTATATACCATGTGGATGGGGCTTGATTGATGACCAATTATTCAATCAAGATCCAGCCACATTCCACATGTGTATTAGGCAGGGATGGAATTAACCCAAACCTGTCAAACTTAAATACAAAATAACTAAACCTTCATTATTCAGCAACACATCACACTAATTACACATGCAGGGTGCCTGCACACACAGGTAAACTAGAAGGTGAATCCGAGTGATAAATAGGGTTCTCTTGATGCTTTCAGAACAGGGTGAATGCACATATTAGCCAAGCAGAAACTACAATAAAGCTCAGACATGCTTCAGCACAACGCTATGAATTTAGAAAGCCAAATAGCTGCTACCCAAGGTCATCCTAGGCAATCAGTCTTTGTCATTGCTAAAGGGGAATTCTTCATTTTTGTTGATCCAAAGACGTTTGTTAACAAATCAATCTCTAAATTGCTTTGCCTCAGGAAAAGTAGATGTTACAGAGAGACCTTTGACGTTTTGCACATTGATAATATTACCCTAAGGACGACCCTTACACAGGTCAAGGGCCATAGAGATTAAGTTGGTGACATTTAAATGCAGAGCACAGAAACAATGTGGTAAAGCATTTAGATGCAGCGTGAGTAGCAGCACATGGTAAATTGTGCTCTGTCAAACAGTAAAACATGTTAATTGACAACCTTGATGAAAAAGGTTATGGAGGGGCTTAAGGACAGACTAAAATCTGTGTGTAATACAACTAAGTGCTTTAAAAATAGATTGTTTTGTGATGCTATTTAGAGCATCAAAAGACATTGGTGGAAAATAGTAGGGAGACTTATATAAAATGAATAATACTTAATGAGTCCAGTCACTATGGTGTGCAACCCACCATTTACGTGCATTGTACCCTTACCAGCTGAACTACTGTTAAAAAAACATGCCTAACTACCATCGTCGAGACACCAGTCTTGCTTTACTGTTTAATTATTCTTATTTAACTATACATCATGGAAAATATTTTAGCGGGAATCATAAACAAATCCAATCTAAACCACAAGCAGCATCTCTTCAGACATACAAAGAAACATGCACTGCAGTTGCCAGGTTCTATCATCCACGCAACCTTTAAAATAATAAACAGTTGGCTGGTATCAATTAGACTTTCCTCCTTTAGGCATTTTTGTGTTAACTGTATGCACTTTACCAGACCTCTCTGTGCTTTACAGTGCTTACCTATGCTTTTACTATGGGAACTATTATAAGGGAAATCCGATTTTTCACTGAGACCCATTATGTGCTGTATCCTCTATGTATATGTACCTGTATTTATTTATATGTATGTGTATATTGTATGTGTGTTTTTCTATGTATTTCAGGACATAATGTCAGTTTCTCACAATCATGTTTATCCCAAAATGAATGGGTGGTGCTGGAAACCCCTATCCAATACATTGCAATATACAGCTATACTGTTTGCAATTTGGTTGCTAAACTTTGCATGTGTAGTGAATAAAGCTAATAATTTAGGCAAAACTGTGTATTCTTAAGTACTTAAAACTGTATAAAGAAACCCCACCTTAGACTGACAAACATTATTTATCCAAACGTTGAGAACAGTTGCCAGTACCAGTACTATGATTGTTCAAAGTAAATCCAGTTTAGTAAGTCTTTTGAACACAAGTTGTTAACACTCTTTTGGTTTTGTCTCATTTGTCCTCCTATCACTGAAAGTGCTGATCAATGGTTTAAAATAAGTTTATTACTTATTTTGATTGAATCTAGCCCTTACTGTAATAAAAAAAACAAAATGGCAGCATGACTCGGTAACAATTTGTAATTATAATAAAAGTTAATTACATTGCTGTATTAATATAAGGTGTGTGGATCTCCAAGAAGCACGATTATAAAAAGAGTTTGGGTTAGAATTTTTTTTTTAATCAAATAAAAAGATGTAACAGATGTTTTTACTGCTTTAATGTTTAAGACATATGTTGAAACACTTTATCTTAAATACAATCTCACTCCTTTTATTTATTTATTTTTCCTGAGAATTCTTTCCTTGCTGTTTCTCATTTAATTACTTTTCCAGACACACTGACTTACTGCATTAAATATGTAATTCTCAGACCCAGCCACTGGGTTTTTTTGTATCTGTTATTGGTCTGCATTATATAGTTCCACATAAAATGATACCAAAGTAGTACTTGTCATGGTTTTTTTTTTTTTTTTTTTTTTTATAACAAACTCATGCCTTACTGTTAATGCAGTACCTTGTGCAATGCTATCATTGAAGTTTCCTTATAGCTGGTGACAATGCCTTGATCCAACAGTGCACCAAATGGTTAGGCTTGTGCACATTATTGCACTCCATTGAAGCCAATACGTTAAGATTTGTGTACTAAAACTTGCTAATATGATAATATGCTTCCCCACTTCACTTCCCACACAATCAGCCTTCAGGAGGCTTTTCAAGAGTAATGTTTGATGGAATAGTTGTAGAAAAGTCTCAGCAGACATGCACACTAATAGATAACGCACTAATAGTCCAATCCAAGACTTACCCATTGTTTGATTCCAAAAACATAAGCCTTTGTTGACAGAATGACGAAAGAACAGGATAAGGTACATTAGTCCTCATGTAGCATGGCGGAGGCTGGGTGAGAACTAGCGATCCCACGCACTGCAAACGTGCCTCTTAACCACAATGCAAAAGAGCCTGGCTCACCTGTATTCGTGGTTATACAGGTTTTAAGCTCATGTCATTTCACCTACTGGGGACATGAGACTGCTTGTTACACTGACTGGAAAATAAACACCAGTGCTCACTGGTTAGCATGGCACATAATGATTTAAGTAGAAGCAACAATATGGAATTGTACAGCACACATAAGTATCCCTTTAACACAACCCAGGTTCACATTTGTGTAGTTGTATTTACTCTTTGGAAATCTTAGCTGTATTTCTGAAAGGAGAATGTGCCCCTTAATCAAATATGTAATCATCAAAGTACATACATATACCAACTTCATCTATGACCCTTATTGTTCATTGTGTGTTTGGTCGCCTCAGCATGTTGCCTCCACCTTGCAGGTTGTCTTGTCTAGGGGGAAGGAGGCATCAAGTGCCACTTGTCCTGCCAGCTGGCAACCAATTTAATTTATTTCATATAGTTAATTGATTGCCGCCCACCAAAACTCACGGACCAGGCAAGGAGGGCATTAATCAGAGAGGCAACAAAGAGACCAAAGATAACCTTGAAGGAGCTGCAAAGCTCCACAGCGGAGATTGGAGTATTTGTCCATAGGACCACTTTAAGCTGTACACTCCACAGAGCTGGGTTTTACGGAAGAGTGGCCAGAAAAAAGCCATTGCTTAAAGAAAAAAATAAGCAAACATGTTTGGTGTTCACCAAAAGGCATGTGGGAAACTCCCCAAACATATGGAAGAAGGTACTCTGGTCAGATGAGACTAAAATTGAGCTTTTTGGCCATCAAGGAAAATGCTATGTCTGGCACAAACCCAACACCTCTCATCACCCTGAGAACACCATCCCCACAGTGAAGCATGGTGGTGGCAGCATCATGCTATGGGGATGTTTTTCATCGTCAGGGACTGGGAAACTAGTCAGAATTGAAGGAATGATGGATAGCGCTAAATACAGAGAAATTCTTGAGGGAAACCTGTTTCAGTCTTCCAGAGATTTGAGACTGGGACGGAGGTTCACCTTCCAGCAGGACAATGACCCTAAGCATACTGCTAAAGCAACACTCGAGTGGTTTAAGGGGAAACATTTAAATGCTTGGAATGGCCTAGTCAAAGCCCAGACCTCAATCCAATGGTAAGATTGCTGTACACCAGAGGAACCCATCCAACTTGAAGGAGCTGGAGCAGTTTTGCCTTGAGGAATGGGCAAAAATCCCAGTGGCTAGATGTGCCAAGCTTATAGATACATACCCCAAGAGACTTGCAGCTGTAACTGCTGCAAAAGGTAGCTCTACAAAGTATTGACATTGGGGGGGTGAATACTTATGCACGTTGTTTTTTGTCTTATTTCTTGTTTGTTTCACATTAAAAAATATTTTGCATCTTCAAAGTGGTAGGCATGTTGTGTAAATCAAATGATACAAACCCCCAAAAAATCCATTTTAATTCCAGGTTGTAAGGCAACAAAATAGGAAAAATGCCAAGGGAGGGTCAATACTTTCGCAAGCCACTGTACATTCACATTGATTAGCTAAAAAGAAATGAAATGCTCACCTCAATTTCCCTTGTAGAAACTCTGCTATCTTGAATATCTGGCCAATAACTCCTTCAAAAGCATGCTTTGTCTTGTTTTAGGCAGATACGAAGGATAAAGCTGTCCCAGTAGCAGCACCTCACTGTCCTAGCTATCTATCATGGATATGATCAGTCTGGAACAGGTGGTATTTGCTCTTTAAAGTCAAAGTAATTCCACTTGATCCTGTCAAAATAAGGATTATTTTATTAGCGTGTTCAAGAGAAGAGGTTAGCATCTTGAAATCATCAAAAGCCTAAAGTAAAAACAGGGAAACTCTGCTTTTAATGGATCTCCTTTGTTTAAATAGCTGCGCTTGTCTGTACTTACTAAAATGAGTTTTTAAAAGCTTGGCTTAGAAAAAGTTCAATTGTTGATGCATGATTAATAAAAATAAAATCTAGACGAATAACCCACAGACTAAGGGAAGGGCAAATGTAAAATAAGAATGCTGCGAGAGGATAAAAATCAATGCTAATAAAATAAATATGCAGGGATTTTTGGACGAATATGAAACATTTGTATGCATTTATTTACACAACCTACATCCAACATCATTTAAAATAAACATGCTTTGAACTGGATATTGTATTGAGTTATCGTTAGTTTTAAATAACTTGATTCAAAGTATTGAGACAGTACTTGGTGGAGCAAGTGTATATATTGGACATTAGTCTTTATTATAGAATTGCTACAATCCAATCTTGGGAACATGGGTTATATTACAGTTTTTCTCAATGGCTAAAGCAAAATTCCAGAAACTATTTGCACATTTCTCAAAACAGTTAACAAACACCAACATAATCCACTCAATTAGAAACTTCATTCACACAGGGCAAAACTAAGTTTCCATGGCAAATTTTATTATACATCTTGCATAACCAAATGCTTGCACCAAATCAACAAATAATTACAGCTTTTGTGTTTAAGTATTCAAGCAAAAGAAAATATCTCTCTTTTATCCAAATATTTCTCCCAATTACAAAACTCACAAAATCAAGCATTAAAGAAATGTATACTAAATTTAGAATGCATTGGTCATATTTGATTGGTACAAAATAATACAGTACTATTTACAGAATTAAACTTACAGTAACAATATACAGTGCCTATAGTAAATAAGTTGGGTTTGCACCAGATGTAACGCTTTGCATTTAGGCTAAATCATTCCATTTTTGTCACACACAAAACCACAGAATCTTTTGCCACATCTTTTCAGAGTCTCCCAGATGCCTTTTTGCAAATTCCAAGCAGGATTTTACATGTTTTTTTTTTCGGAAATGGCTTCCTTCTTGCCACTCTTCTATACAGGCCAGGAATGCTGTAGGTCTTTCAAAGTGGTCATTGACCTCTTGGTGGCTTCTCTGACCAATGCTCTTCTTACTCAGCTGCTCAGCTTGGGAGGATGGCCTGCTATAAGCAGATTCTGGGTGGTGCTGTATACCTTCCATTTCTTAATGATTGACTTGATTGTGCTCCAAAGGATATTCAATGCCTTTGAAATCTTTTTATTCCCCTCCCCTGATCTGTGCCTTTCCACAACTTTATCCCTGAGTACTTTTAAAAGTTCCTTGGTCTTCATGGTAGTATCTTTACTTTGAATGTACCATCATCCAACTGTGGAACCTTATAGAGACAGGTGTATTTTATCTGAAATCATATGAACCACTTTTACTGTACACAGATGGACTGCATTTAACTTATTGTGTGAATTCTGGCACTTAGTTGCACCTGAGTTTATTTAGGAGTGTCATAGCAAAGGGGGTGAATACTTATCTAATGAAGACTTTTAAGGTTTTTATTTTTAATTGATTTGTTTCCCGGTCCCCCCCCCCCCATTTTTTCACACATTGAAAGTGTTGAGTAGGTTGTGTAAATCACAGGGAAAAAAATCTAATTTAAATGCATCAAGATTTCAGGTTGTAACACAACAAACTATGAAAACATCCAAGGGGGGTGAATACTTCCTATAGGCACTGTACACATTATATACACAGATAATATACAAATATACATGTATTACTGAACATCCTATCTGGCCGCATATTTTCATCCACATCGCAGCGAATGTTCTCTCTGGCTAAGCACCTTGGAAAGAATCGTCTGGCATGACAAATCCAGGCTTGGCAATCTTCTGCCGTAATGTCATTACAAGCCTCATCTATGGCCTGGAGAAATGTGGCTTGTTCATGGGGATTGTGGTCATACACCGTCCACCTCCAAGAGGAGACAAACTTATCAATAGGATTCAGAAAAGGAGAATACAGTGGAAGGTACATCACAGAGAAACAGGGATGTGCATCAAACCACACCCGCACCAGAACAGCATGATGGAAACGCACATTGTCCCAAATTATGACAAATGTTGTGGCCTTTCTTTCTGCCAACATTGCTGCATTGGGTGGGACAAGGTGATTGTGCAATTCCTCAAGGAAAACTAGAAGCCGCTCTGTATTGTATGTGCTAAGCAATGGACTGTGGCAAACAACTCCGAGCTGGCAGATGGCAGCACACATAGTAATGTTACCTCCACTCGGCCCAGGCACATCCACAGTGGCACGATGTCTGATTATGTTTCGGCCACGTCTGTGTCTTTTTGTCAGGTTGAAGCCTGCCTCATCAACGAAGATGTATTCACATGGAGACATGCTGGCATCCAACTCCATCATTCTCTGTAAACATAAAGATATGTTCAGGTGTGCTTATACTGCAAGAAGAAAATCTGAGACCAGAAGTACATTTCACAGAACTAAGGTCCCTGCTCTGAACAGGACTCAGAAATTGAGAATTTGTACATTTCTTATCATGTTGCTGGTCGTATTCTGTATTGCCATTACAGTCAACTTACTTGTACATATTGGTGCCGTAATTCCTTCACTCTTTCACTGTTCCTTTCAAAAGGTACCTGTGAAAGAAATACAATGATTCTTGGTTGTAAATCTCCCTCCCGACCTGTAAGGTGGAGGTGGTTATGCATACGAATGTACACATGGCACACTTCACAGATTTCTATATATCAAACTGTAATACACTTTGCATTGCCATTTCGTATTCTATGCATACTGCTAATATATTTCATGGTCCTCAACTTTTCTGTCATACTGATGGCTCTAATTTAGAATTTACAGTCATGGCAATGCAGGTGTATGCTAAAGACACAATTGTCTTGTTACCTCTATGTCCCTTAAGATATCATTGGACAATCATGACAGCACCAAGTCTTCCTTTTTCACCCATACAAAAGGATCTTTAAAGAACAAGTACATTCAAATGGCATTTTTATAAAAAACAGTATTTAAGTCACTGCCAGAACCACTCTAAAAGGACAGCTAACATAATTAAAATGTAGACAATAAAAAAAGTACTCTTTCTGGACTACTCCTATCACTGGACAATGTATGGTAAACCCAGTTGTGTTTCATCTTGAGAAAGGAAAGAAATTTGAAATGGAAGAAGAGGAAATGTATAAAGTGTGCTTCATTCCTTGAAGAACAATTACATTATTTAATCTTCACATGTTCTTAAGGAAAAGTGCATATTGTGCTTAGAAAGAACATATCGCTTTTCAGGGGAGCAACGAATCATAGCCTTTCAATGTTTCCTTGCACTGTTGTTTCCAAACATTAGATGCATCTAATAGCTTATAATAAACTTTTACTAGTACAACAAGCGCTGGTGTATCAGCATGTCACTCTTAATCATTCTTGTGTTCCTGCCACTTTTAAGATATACAGATAATATTTAACCAGGACCCATTTGTATCTACCAGTATCATATAAACAAAGTGTTACAGGCTTTCACAGACAAAACAGATCAATGATGACAGAAACCTCATTTTCTTATCCTTCTCCTACCAAACGCTGCTGTAAAAAAATAAAAATAACAATTGCCCATATACAAGTTTCCCATAGTAAAAGCACAGTGAAGTGTATTAAAGCACAGTCAAAGCATGATAAAGCATAGGCAAGCATTGTAGAGATAACAAGGTATGGTAATACATATTAAAAGACACGGCAAACCTTGGTAAACTATGGTAACTACATAGTAAACCATGCAAGAACCATGCATTGCAAAAATAGTTGCAGATATACAGCAAACTACCCGCTCAAAGAGATCTTAATGGGGTTTTGAAGATGGGATTCTCATCTTTTAACTCCAGAATGCAAGGTCTAGTCAGTCTTTGAAGCTGTGGCTGTAGAAGGGTTTAATGTCGTTCGTTTGGGGGGGGGGGGGGGGGGGGGGTCCTCAGTCTACTTCGAAGATTCTGTCCAGTCCACAAATCCACAGCACCATCATAGTTTTTCAACACATTTTAAGTGGGAGATCAAAGATTGGAAAATAATGGAGATGACCTCCAGTTTCCAGTGCAATCAATCACAAGCTCTCAAATGAACCATCAAGGTGCATCTGGGGTAAACTCACACTTGCCCAGCTCAGTTATTTTAGTCCGGAAGTTTTCAATGTGGAACTCTGTGGCAAAGTGCCCCGCCCCTGGGCTATTTATTTGTGTTGTATGTTACGGGTAGTGTGTTAATGTTGGTGTATAGTCATTGGTACACAAGATATAAATGGGTCTGTGTAGCACGAGTGGTTTAAAACGTATATTTGTATTTAGGCACGAGGATTGCACAGCACTTCATGTGCAGGTCAAATGTAGTCTTCCCAGCGACAGCGAGTGGAAGTGACAGCGAGTGGGAGAAGTACAGGCGTGGAAAAGTACAGAGCAGTTTAGAAGCAGAAAGGAGAAATTGCGTCTTGAATTGCTTTAATCAGAAAACAGAGGACATTGGGGAAACACAGCAGCAGCTCAAAGTCAAACAGCCGCGTGTATTTTTCTGATAACAAACAAGCTGAAACTCAGAGCAGCTGATTCAAATTCAGCGCCGTTCTGAGACACGGGCGAGGGGAGGAGTCAACAGCACAGCAGAACAACGCAGTTAAACGAGGCAGTCTTCCCAGCGACAGCGAGTGGCAGAAGTACAGGCGTGGAAAAGTACAGAGCAGTTTAGAAGCAGTTTGAAAGCAGGCTGACAGCTGCAGAAGAAACTAAACTTCAAAAAAAAAAAAACCCTCAACATGGTCTTCAAGCCAGTAATCTGTGACACCGGCTTGATGTGGGAAATCCGAGAAAACCCAGCGGAGCTAAACCAAGTGTGCGTAAAGTGCCGCGGGATCCAGGATTTGTATAAACTAGTAAAGTATGCTAGAAATGGAGCTGGAAGAAGTGCAACAGCAACAGGATCTTGAGGAACTGGCACACCCACAATTCATGGAAGTCTGCATCACCCCTAACAGACTGAAAGCCACCAGGGAGATAGAAGGTCAGAACAGTTGGGTTCAGGTAGGCAGAAGCAGGGAAAAAAAGAAACTTTGTCAAACACAACCACCAGAAATCAAAACAACCAACAGATCTGAGTCACTTCAGAATTTTGAGGAGCAGAACCAACAACAAGAGAATGAAAGGAACAACATCCAGGATCCCATTGACAGTGGTGACCAGACAGCAAAAAGAAGGGAGGTCATGATTGTTGGGGACTCCATATTGAGAAACACAGCAAGTTCAATTCACAGTTTGGACCCCCTTACTACAACAGTGTGCTGCCTTCCGGGAGCCTCGGTCAAGCACATCACTGAGAACATGGACAGGCTCCTAGAACAAACAGGAGACGACCCGGTAGTAGTACTACCCGGTACTACTCGGAGAAAAGATCCTCAAGCAGGTTCAGAAGCATTTAAACTAGAAAGGAAGGGGGGAGAAATCAACAAAAAAACAGAAGGGAGACTGCATCAAAACAAGAACAACAACTCAGGTAAGACAACCATTAAATGTATTTATCTAAATGCTAGAAGTATCAGAAACAAAATTCTAGAACTTGAAGCTACTGCACTAACAGGTAACTATGATGTGATAGGTGTTACCGAAACGTGGTTGTCTCAGAGTGATGGGGACGAATATAATATTTGTGGGTATACACTGTATAGGAAAGACAGGCAGGACAGAAGAGGAGGAGGGGTAGCGCTATACATAAGAAACAGTCTTGAAGCCCTGGTGTTAAACCTGGACAAAGAAAATGAAACCGAATCAATATGGGTCAGAATAACGGACAAAAATTCAAAGGGCATAATAATAGGAGCATGCTATAGACCGATGAGATCCTCCCAATAGTACTCAAAGAAATGAAAGAAGTAATTTACAAACCGCTAACCAAGGTCATGCAGCAGTCTCTTGACACAGGGGTGGTACCGACAGACTGGAAAATTGCAAATGTAATACCGATCCACAAAAGGGGAAACAAAACTGAACCAGGTAACTACAGACATGTAAGCCTGACTTCTATTATATGCAAACTTATGGAAACTATAATAAGATCCAAAATGGAAAATTACCTATATGGTAACAGTGTCCTGGGAGACAGTCAACATGGTTTTAGGAAAGGGAGATCGTGTCTAACTAACTTGTTTGATTTTTTTGAGGATGCAACATCGATAATGGATAATTGCAAAGCATATGACATGGTTTATTTAGATTTCCAGAAAGCTTTTGACAAAGTCCCGCACAAAAGATTAATTCTCAAACTGAACGCAGTTGGGATTCAAGGAAACACATGTACATGGATTTGGGAGTGGTTAACATGTAGAAAACAGAAAGTACTGATTAGAGGAAAAACCTCAGAATGGAGTATGGTAACCAGTGGAGTACCAAAGGGATCAGTATTAGGTCCTCTGCTATTCCTAATCTACATTAATGATTTAGATTCTGGTATAGTAAGCAAACTTGTTCAATTTGCAGACAAACACTGTTGCAGCAGCAAAGGTCATTCAAAATGATCTAGACAAGATTCAGAACTGGGCAGACACATGGCAAATGACATTTAATAGAGAAAAGTGTAAGGTACTGCACGCAGGAAATAAAAATGTACATTATAAATATCATATGGGATATACTGAAATTGGAGAAGGAATCTATGAAAAAGACCTAGGAGTTTTTGTTGACTCAGAAATGTCTTCATCTAGACAATGTGGGGAAGCTATAAAAAAGGCTAACAAGATGCTCGGATACATTGTGAAAAGTGTTGAATTTAAATCAAGGGAAGTAATGTTAAAACGGTACAATGCACTAGTAAGACCTCATCTTGAATATTGTGTGCAGTTCTGGTCACCTCGCTATAAAAAAGATATTGCTGCTCTAGAAAGAGTGCAAAGAAGAGCGACCAGAATTATTCCGGGCTTAAAAGGCATGTCATATGCAGACAGGCTAGAATTGAATCTGTTCAGTCTTGAACAAAGAAGACTACGTGGCGACCTAATTCAAGCATTCAGAATTCTAAAATGTATAGACAGTGTCGACCCAAGGGACTTTTTCAGCCTGAAAAAAGAAACAAGGACCAGGGGTCACAAATGGAGATTAGACAAAGGGGCATTTTTTACACAGAGAATTGTGAGGGTCTGGAATCAACTCCCCAGGTAGTGTTGTTGAAGCTGACACCCTGGGCTCCTTCAAGAAGCTGCTTGATGAGATTTTGGGATCAATAAGCTACTAACAACCAAACGAGCAAGATGGGCCAAATGGCCTCCTCTTGTTTGTAAACTTTCTTATGTTCTTATGTTCTTATGTAATAATATGCGAGCACGGGGAATTGCACTTTATTACTTCACGTGCAGTTGTACCGAGACTCCAATTGAATGATTGATTAGCAATAAAGTCTCGGTACAGCTGCATAAAAGCAGTATGTTTTTACTCACTCTGGGTTGTGTGTTCGGTGAGTGGAGAACGAAATTGGAGACGGAGGTTATAATAATCGATGTAAATAATACCAGCTCACCGTGTTTGTTGTGTAATTTGTTTTTGTTTGTCTCTTTGTTTTGGCTGCCAGTGCCGTGTCCTGTGTTTTGTTTATTCTGTGTTGGTTCTTGTTTCTGGTCTGACATCACCCACTACAGCCATCTTTGAGACAAACTCCCATAAATCTGTGGGGTTCCTGATCACTTAAATAGACAAGAGAATTGTAATCTTGACCAGTTATCGAAGCTCAGGCTGGTAGAAATGGTATATTTCTACAACAAGACACACAGCATATTAACTTATAAAGCATGAGGACCACACACAGGAATTGAGCAAAAGAGTTGCTCTGCTGCAGTGGGATTTCTACAAATCTGTCACAGTGACCATTTGATTTATTATTATGTGATTCATGATTTAAGAAGCATGTGAATTGATTGCACCTAGCTACATATGTCTAAATTGTGCAGTTTGGAAAGAAAGCACATGCTATTGCATTTTAAAACATGATATCTAGTTAAAGAAATTGCTTAGTTTCTATGTTAAAGTTGTTATTGGTTGAATGCATTTCAGCCAATTGGAGAAGCTATAAAGGGATGGGGACAATTTCACTTTTCAGTTAAAATGACCAAGTGCAACACTAACTGAAAACGTGGCTTACAAACAGCGATTTAATGGTAACACTTTATATTAAGGTGCTACTTATTAATGTTTTATAAATATTTTATAAATGTATATTATATGCATAATAACTAGGTTATAGAGTGTTAATAAAGTATTATATATGGCTTATAACCATACAATAGCCATAGGCAGGATTACATTTAAACATCCCAAAGTAGAATAGGCAGCTAAAAACTGTTCCCTTTATAAACACTCTATAACATAGTTATTAAGCATATATTATACATTTATAAAACATGTATAAATCATCAATAAGCAGCACCTTAATATAACGTGTTATCAATTTAATTAACCATATGGTGTACCATATATCGTGTTTTAAAAATAAATATGCCTATAATAGCATGTGCAAATTTCAGAATTGGACAGTTGAGAGCTGTATAATGGATGGATGTGCAGAACAGGTAAGATGTATGAATTTATTTTGTTAAATGCACAACTTTAAGCCTGTTTGTGTTTTCCCCTGTTGGTAATTAATGATGAATGACTTTAACATTACTAAATACAATTACAATAAATAGGTCTGCAACAAGGCAGATTTACAAGGTTTAGGAGGCAGTGCTAATAAAGATCTGTCACTATCTGCGTTATTAAAATAGACCCTAGTCAGGCCCCATGGTGTAGCGTACAGGGGTGTTGTAGGATTCACTGCTAAGAAGTTGGACTGACATTCACATATTTCTGAGGAGACTCAACATACATGATTACCACTTCTTCATGTTCCAGACATTGCTCTTTACTTGGTGTTAGTATACAGCGGGAACTTTGAATTTCACGCTTAAAATCCTTTTTGACATGATGAAAAAAAGATGACTTGGAAATTAAATCATTTCAGAGTGATCTTCAAAAAAGGTGTGGAGAAGCATAGTTTGATAGCAGCAAAATTTAATTAATATAGCAATGTGAGCCCCTAGAAATAGACTCCAAATCCTGCACATATTTTAATAATGTGTTTAGGGATACTAAAAGAGATCTAGGTTTGCACAGTACAAGCCCCATCCCTGTTAGGATTTATAAAGCTCTAGTTTTAAGAGAATGCATGAGAATACTGGTGCTTCAAAAGCCAGAGTCTTATACAAGTCTTACGCAACTCTCTTTGGTGTCACAAATTAAGGCTTACAGCAGAAGGTAGTGGTAATGCAGAATTAGCTGGTATTTCCAGTATATTAAACGGTTAAGATAATTCCCTAGTTTAGGGTATTCAACAATATCTTATTTTGTTTAGCATTAAGGAAATTGGGTGTGCTTTTTTGACAATTTTTTAAAAAGTTTTATTCTGGTACGGGTTGTACTGTGTGCACTGTTTCCCATTTGTTTTCTGCAATATCAGCATAATAAATGTTAAAGTATATATACACTGTCTTACAGGGTACTGGAGGTGTTTTTTGCCCCTCACTGGTTGATAATAATGTCATAATCTAGATATAAAGCAGAACTGCACATCAGTATGTAAAGAAGCTACATAACCTTTCTCATGATCTCATTATATAAAGTATGGTGTTTTTCTCCCATTACATCTGAAGGGAATTTCAAATGCAATTCCTGGTTGCTTTGAAGGCAAAGGCTAAATGCTGTTCTATTAAAGAAGGGTCACTAGAAAGCAGTGCTCTCTTCAGGGCTTATTGCACAACACTGACAAGATGACAGAATTTGAACCTGAGCCGAAAGTGTGGAAAAAAGGCTTTGGGTCAGTTGTTTTGAGCTTTTTTTGGTTCTCTAGAGGAACAATTGCACAGCGAGGTTAATTATGTTTTAATGTATTCACTCCATGGCTATTGTATTAAATAGATTTCACAATGATAATTAAACTCAAAGACCCCCTAAAATAAATTAGTTCACTGCAGGGTAGCTTGAAGACATGTTCAACATAAATAAGCACAAAGGCTATTTAAAAAAAAGGACGAGGCTTGCATAACACATTTAAATCTTTTATATGCATTGTACCCTCATACTTTACAATATTATACATAAGTGTGATATTACTATATTGTGTCATGGGGAACATTAAAAAAAAATATTTATCTCAGACACAAAAATGTAACAGCAACTTTGTAGGGGAACCTCATGTTAGAAAGCATTAGAGTGTGTGTTGAATGGTGTTAAATGAGTTTTATGTGGTAATAATTTAGAAGCAGCAGTGGTGAATCAAAGGGGTTCTGCATCAATTATAGAAAAGGAAGACAATTCATTGAACCAAATCATGCAAAATAACCCTGCAGCAACAAGTAGTGTACATGCAAAATATAAAAATGCTTCTAACTATAATTGTGAAATGTTACAATCCAACAAAACATATAACTATATGCACCTTCCACAGGCTGGAAATACATACTGTATAGAATTGAAAGGTATACTGTTTGCAATATACAGTATATTTTTATTGGTCAGTGCAGTGCAGTGAGCTTGGATCTTCCTCACTCCAGGTTTCTCCGTTAAACTGAAATGGCTGCAGGAGGGCCTGTTCTTTGAATGAGATTGTGGCAGGCTGGCGAGTGGATAGAGGCCCAGAGACAGACTGCAGTTCAAAAAAATAACTATTTTATTATAAATAAACAAAAATAACGTGCACAAGGGCAAAATAACAGATACTCAAACACAAATAAAGCAAAAACAAAACTCACAAAAATAAAGTTTCCAGGCTGGGCAATGCCTTCACTGGATTTAGAAAATTCAAAAACCACAAAACAAACACCAACCTGCTTCCTCAGCTCCCTCTCCCCAAATGAGAAGCAGAGGCCTCCTTTTATATCAGGTGGCTGGGCGCTGATTGATCGTTAATCAACCTAATCAACTAATCAACCCCAGCCACCTGAACATAATAAACCCAGGCAGGTAGGGGAAGTTAACCCCATCTCTGCCAATTTCTCTAAAGAGCAGAGCTTTGCTCTGCCACACAGATGTTGAACTGAGGGCCTGTCTGCTCTATGGAGTGAAAGCCCTGGTGATGTGGATAAATACCACTAAGTACAATATGATCTTGGCCAAACTCCCCAATGGCAAATTCTACAATAAGAGTTTAGTTCCTGTTATAATCCTGTGGTCCATACTACTGGTTCTGTAAAACTTGCCAAAAGCATGACATGATATTACTGAAACATGGACATGGCCAAGGGGCTGGTGTTCATAATCAAATTTGTGGCATGGCCCAAACATCATTATTTGGTTTCCTGTAAAATGATTGTTTTAATAGTAATTTGCAGTTACAGACACCCCACAGGAAAGGCTGATAGAAACGTCTTTAATCACGGTCTTTCTTAGACATCATTAACTTAATCTGGACCACATTTAAGAGCACAGACATAAAGTAAAAGCTATATGCCCTGGTGAAGCAGGGCTTGAGCCCTGCACATAATGAGGGGGCTTCTGTGATTGTGTATTATAAATAAGAGTGATTGTATAAATAATAGTGGGATTGGTTTTAACAGGGAACCTGACCCTCTGTGTGTAACAACCTGCCTTCTGTGTTTAGTTGCAGGAACTAGCAGCATGTGTGTGTTTACCAGCTGTGAGCTCCTAATCAGCAGAGCGTTAATAAAAGGGTCCTGATTGCACAGATCACTGCTGCTGTAAGCCATAGGGGTCAGAGTGCATCGGTCCATCTGTGCTGCTGAACCACTAGGGTCAGGAAATGAAGCAACCCCCTTTAATGGTGATTGTGTCTGTTCCGAGGATGGAGTTGGGTGAACTGATCCCACCAGTATAGACAGGTTTGTAAGCGGCACATCTATTTTTTAGCAGAGTAACCTTTTTTAGTTAGTTTTTGTACTGTGTTTATTTTTAGTTTTGTATGGCAGGCTGTACGTCTCACATGAGTTATAATTGCTGGTAGCGTCACGTGGGGTTCACGTCTGTACGTTTTTACTTAAATAAACTTGCATGCCTGCAGGGTGTGTCAGTTCTAACCTCCTGTCAATCAAGCAGTGATCACGCATCCATGTCATTTACCTTTTCATCAATCAGTCATTGAATGGGAGCGAGTCCCCTGTTACACCTGGTGTTAATACATTGTATTACTGTGCCAACTATTAGAAATCTTTGTTAATGATCAAATTATCAAATTAAATCTTTCTTGGTGGCTTATGCATGTTCTAGTAATTTTTTTATTTTATTTTTTTTACAAAACTTTAAATTCACAGTATCTTAACGGTAATAAAATAATATTCATTAGTGTTTTCGAACAGATTTTAACGAAATTGGGAAGTAAATGGAATGTCTGAAATGCATGCTTGCCTCTAGGTATAGCTCTTGCTATAGCTAGCAATATGTTCTGACTGCTGTGCTACAGGCACCCAGCATGCTGTGCCATCGAGCTCCCACACTGCTCGCAAAATGTGGTTGCAGAGTGATAGAAACAAGGAGGGCTATATGAAAAGTCTGGGAAATTTGTCTTTTGTTCCTAAAACCTGGGTGGATATTTGAACTGTGACCAAACTAGCTTGTTTCATCGAGTTGAGTTCCCTTCACATGAATTCATCGGTGTCGAACCCCAAATATGATTTTTTAAATGTTTTCACTGAAACTATGTTGGGAGCCAGCATTTTTCAGTGGGCCTATGTAGCAGGAAATGGCGTTGCGGTCACTCAGACCAGAAGGAGGAACAACAACAGGTGGGTACGGTGCAGTGGCGAGTGCGCCGTTTTATTTAAAGCAAACAAAAATAAATAAAATATTTAAACAAAAATAAACACTTGCTCGCAGAGCAGAAATAAAACAATTAAACAAAATAAATCTCGAACACAAATAATGTATTAAGGTCCGGCTGGGCAGTAGCCTTCACGGATCCTTATATTCTTTTAAATTTAGTTTCTCCTCTCTTACTCCTCGCTCGCTCTCATTCCTCCTCTGAACACCCACCTCCGTCTCCAATCCCGTTCTCCACTCACCAAACAAACAACCCCGAGTGAGTGAAAACATGCTGCTTTTATGCAGCTGTACCGAGACTCGATTGCTAATCAATCATTCAATTGGAGTCGCGGTACAACTGCACGTGAATTAATAAAAGTGCAATTCCCCGTGCTCACATATTATTTTACTTGCACGGGAAGTGCTATGCAATCCTTGTGCCTAAATACAAATATACATTTTAAACACTCGTGTTACAGAGACCCGTTTATATCCCGTGTACCAATGACTATACACCAACATTTACACACAGAATACACACAAGGGCGGAGCACTTTGCCACAGCCTATAATAACCTATGGTTGAAGCTGCTGTATTCACATATCACAGCTGCAGTGGCTCTCAGGGCACACTGACTCTTTTTGTCTAGTTTAACATCCCTCTCGAATTTGTCCAGTGGTCCCGGCTTGAGGGTTCGAGAGGTGTTGAGAATAAAATCTTGTATCAGAGTATTATAATGCAGCTTTTCACATGTTTTTTGTTGACCGGCTACTGTAAACCTAAATATGAACAAAGTATGGTGGCTCTCACAGGACGGGGAAACAACGGTTGTGATCACCACATCAGGATCTCTACTCAAACCGTTACAATATTAAAACTATAGAAATTATAAAACAACAATGGAAAGTATTTAAAAAATGTGACATGACATAAATCCAGAATAATTGTTTTGAAGGACACATGAAACCTAAACAATCTGAAGGCTGTTAAATGATGATGGAGCGCAAGCAGTCCACCTCCTTCCTTGATTTAATCGCATGCAGACAGGGGGTTTCTCTGTGCGCCAGAAGCAACGGCTCTATTTCATGCTGGAAGATGAATTTGACAAAATGGTGTTGCAAAGACTAGGGATTTGTTTTTCTTGAGAATAAAAGTTTAAAAACATCTTCTGGATGTGAGGTGCCAAAAAAATCTTTGGCAGATGTACTCTCTGTCAAATCTACTTCGGCAAATGATACATTCTAATGTTATGCCACTGGAGCCCCTCCTTGAGACTCGAAGGAGAGCTTATTTGTTTTAGATTTGATTGCATTACTTTACAAGTGCAGCTGCACTCAGATAACCATTGAGAATTATTATGCAATGTGAAGAGCTCTTCAAGCTCTATACTGCCTGAATGCTAAATTCATTTGGGATGACACTTCTTTTTAAGACACTTTTCCAAAACATTCAGTTTTGCAAAACCACTTACAGTGTGTCTTACACTGTAGAGACAAGACCAACCAATCCATTTGGTTCTCCCAAGGGCAATATCTTCTCATACCTACGTGCTTGTTTAAATATACATATCCTAAATATAGCTTGAAAACTAGACAGCACAAAACGTGACAGCCCTATGTATGCAGTAATAATTGACAAAACTTCAGCAGCTGTAAGAAGAGCTAGTAATAAAATGTCCAGTTTAAGAATCCAATCAATGGCGGCGCGTAGAAGAGGCTATAAGACATTTTGTCCTCGTTTTTCTGCTGCGCAACCGCCAGACCGCTAGGGCAGCTGGGATATCAAAATCAACACTGTAGTACAGATACAGGATTTAGGTGCATTTCAATGTCATTGGAGGAGACAACGCTTGGCTGGTTTAACGTCAATTCTTCCCGCCCATCTGAGCTCCTCCATACCGCTGCAGGAGGCAGCTGACGAAAACTCGGAATCCTTTTCACTCATTCCCTTGCCTAGAACATCCTTGTCACAATATCTACATTTATTCGAATTGCTGTTATCTACACAAACAGCTTGATGCGAATCTGATTTTACAAAACTTGTGGCAAAATATTTTTTCTTTAGATTTTTCCAGTCCTTCACTCCATTTTCAGTGAAAGCGGGATCTTTTGAACTTCTGAAAAAGTGTCTGCAAGGAAAGCAGAAAAACACATCTGCCTGCTTACTGTACTCCAAGTATGAAAACTTATTTTAATATTCTGATGAAAATTAATGGTTTTGCTTACATAAGCCAGTTTTCGGATACACAGGTTAAACAAGGTCCTATTGCAATATCACCAAGGTCAAAAATACAGGATTTAGTTGCGTTTCAATGTCATTCGAGGGGACAATGCTTGGCTAGTTTAATGTCCATTCTTCCCACCGACCTGAGCCCGCTATACATATTCAAAAGTTTACAGTAAGAGTGCAGTTATTTTTTTTTTTTGCAAATATACCTCATGAAATACTTTGACTGTCCCTTGATTATAAGTATGATAGTAAGTGCGTGATTAGAAGCTTAATAATAATAGTCAGTATTAATAATTGATTTCAACTGGTGTGAAGTGATGGAAATGGTGTTCAAAATTGATGTAGGTACTGTTGGGCTGCAGAACAGGTCAACGGGTTTAAAGGTTTTAAAAAACAGTGCAGCTTGTTATCCTTACTGTTTTTCTAATTTGCTTAAACATGTTTTAAAGTACAAGCTAGTGCTATGTTAAACTTCATTTATTTGGAAGCTGGTAGTCAACGAGGTGCAAAAGCAGGAGGAAAGGATCAGGTGCGTAAAGGCCGTTTCCCAGGTCAGGCAGGGCGAATGTATGAGATGGGAGAGTGTGGAACAACGCAGATCGGCTGGCAAGACCTATGGAGAATGGAACAGAGCAGGATCAACTTCTTCATCAGATCAACATATGATGTTCTCCCATCACCACAGAACCTAAACCTCTGTGTGGGTCAGGATCCCTCATGTCCTTTGTGTTCATCACCTGCAACATTAAGGCACATTTTCTCAGGATGTAAGGTGGGTCTTAGCCAAGAACGGTTTACTTGGAGTCATGACCAGATGCTGCGATGTTTGGCCTCAGCATTGGAAAACAAACGTAACCTGACCAATAAGTTGCCACCAGTTCCATCAAAGCATTACACACAAAAGACAATATTCCTCCATCCAGGAGAGCAACCACCAAGAAAAAGTGTTAAAACCAAGCCTCGCCCAGGACAAGTAGATGTTGCTAGAGACTGGAAGATGCTGGCAGATGTTGGTCAGCAGCTTATTTTTCCACCTGAGATTGTCACCACTAACCTTCAACCAGACATTGTCTTGTGTTCTGGATCAGCATGCCTTGTTCATCTGGTAGAGTTAACAGTGTCATGGGACAGATGATGTGGATGAGGCATATGAGTGGAAGAAACTTTGGTATGCTCAACTAGCTGCTGAAGCGGAACAGCGAGGAAGGAGAGTCCAAGTTTACCCAGTGGAGGTTGGTTGTCGAGGATTTTTGGCAAACTCTACAACCCAGTTTCTCAGAGATGTTGGGTTCAGTGGCCAAGAGTTGCGTTGCACAGTGAAGAACTTATCTGAAGCAGCAGAAAGGAACAGCAACTGGTTGTGGTTGAGACGGAAAGATTCTGGATGGGGAGCTCAAGCACAATAGAAAGAAAGCAACGCTGATGTACGGGTAAGTAAGATGGGCTGAGCTGAGTGGGGGATGGAGGGGGGTGATGCTGGGTCGCCAGAATCACAGTTGAGCCCTCTTGAGGTGTCGTGGGCTAGTCAACGAAACACCGAGGATGGAAGGTGCCCACTTGAAGACCCCAGAGATGTACCCTACTTAGCTCAATCCAGACAGTTGTCATGCTGATGCACTGGGGAGACCGCACTGGGTTGATCCCTGGAGCCAGCATCGCAGTCGTTGTGTGTGCTGATGCGCTGGGGAGGCAAAATGAGCTGATCCCTGGAGCCAGCATTACACTTCAGCAATCAACACCAGACAGAAGGATATCTACATCATAAGATAAAAGCAATGCAAGTGGATGGAGATGCAAATGGATCACATTAGTTTACTCTAAAGCTATGTCTTAGTTGGTGCTTATCTTGGCGAGAGCCGAGTTCATATCAGCATGAAGTTTAACATCTACTCTCATGTAATGGAAATCAATTTTATATATATATATATATATATATATATATATATATATATATATATATATATATATATATATATATGTGTGTGTGTGTGTGTGTGTGTGTGTGTGTGTGTGTGTGTATATATATATATATATATATATATATATATATATATATAAGCGTGTGTATCTTACTGTACATCGTTGGGTTCAATAAATGCTGGGGGAAAAGCGTGGAATACTAGCCTCCCCAGACAAAAGATTCCAATTGAATTGAATCCAATTGATTAATATGTGTAATGGTTTCATTTAATTAGCACTGTGTTATTATACATTTCTTCCTCTCAAGTTCAAGATTCTCAAGACTGACAAGTAGTAAATCACACAACACCATTATATTTGTTATGAACTTTATCAAGAAAGTTAGGATATAGATACGGCACAAAAGCAGAAAAGAAGATTCATATCAGAAATCAGAATATTCAAGTAACTGTTTTGCACATTCGAGTCCATAAATACCAAAATACAAATCTTAGTGAATTCTAATTCATAAAATGTTACAAAATCTTAATTAATTGTTGATCAATCTGTTCTTAAATTATATTTACTTTAATTCTAATCAATGAAACATAAACTTGTTTCACTTATTTCATTTGTTCTTAATTATTCCGGCACCTTTACTCAATTTCTTAGATCGCTATATTATTCTAACATAAATTATTATAAAACAAGCTCTCTCTGCGGCCGTTTGTACAGTTACTCAAATCTTTTGGTCTGCATGGTTGGTCACTATGCAAGGTCTGTATGCCTGACAAATCTACTTCAAAATGATTCATATTCAAAGAGATTTTATCTAAAGTTTGCCAGATATTAATTTGCTGTAGAGGGGAAAATGTATTTCCAACAGAAAAGTGGACTGTCCCTGTAACCATCATGCATATAGATTGATTTCCTAGCTTGGTAAAATTATCCCCATTTACCCAATAGTCAGTAGACATGGTGATGATGCATCACATTTTACTATAATAATGAATAACATGGAAAATGTGTGCAGTCCTAGTGGTCAATAGGGTGCATTTACTAGATTCTGTCTAATCACATGACAAGGGCAAGTTGCCTACAGATATAAGAAATATACTTTACCTCACATCCTGCCTGGGGGAGACTGGCAGCCACGTATCATTTCTAAATCCTGTATATTATGCATAATACCATTATGAAGCATACCTACATTATTCAACCCATACAGGGCCTCATGCACTAAACGGTGTTAAATTACCCAAACTACTGTGTGGTAAGAGAAACCCATACTGCGCGCAAAATGGAAGGCGTGACCACTATTCACTAATATAATAATATACACAAATAAGGCGAGCTAAACATTTATATAAAATACGCAATGCAAATATCTTTTAAATAGCATGTTTACACAGATAACCGTGAGTAGAATCACGCTTTCGAGCATTTTTGTGAGTGCTCCTACCTAATTCTCGCGTCGGTTTACTGACTAGAGCTGGTTTCGACCTCTCTTTTGCGATTGGTAAGCGGCCATTACTCTCTTTTCACTGCACAAGGCCTCATGTAGTTTTTCAAATACCGTGTGGAGAGCTGTTCTGGTGCTGTAAGAAGACTCCACGGGCTCGCGGTGTCGTCCTCTTTGCCGATTTAATTGGCCACAGTGACCACAAAAAAAAAAAAAAAAAAAAAAACAGCTCGGGCCGAGCGCCCCTCTCAAGCCTCGGGCTCTCCTAGCACGGCCGCACTTGCCCTCGGTGATCACTCCGACTGAATTGGCTGCATACTCGGCATCGACCGCGGTTTTTCCGCCGAACTTGAGGCAGAGAAAAACAGCGCTTACCCTGTCCCGATTGATTCGGCACCGATGTAACCATCTTCGGTGCCACCTATAGCCTGGCACTGACTGTGCCTACCATCGGCACCAACCTTGGTACAGGTTGACTTGGCACCAACTGTTCGGCACCGACAGCACTCTCCTCGACACCGATCCTGGCACCGATTAACTCGGCTCCGGTTGACTAGCTTCGGAGCTGTCTACAACCTAGCATCGACCGCGCTACACATCGGCACCAACCTCGGCACCGACTGAGTCAGCACAGACCACGCTCTTCTCAACGTCGATCCCAGCATCAATTGATTCGGCACCAGTGAATAGCTTCGGAGCCGTCTACAGCCCGGCACTGACCGCGCTACACGTTGGCACCGAACTCGGCACCGATTGACTCAGTACCGACCACTCAGAACGACCACGCTCTTCATGACGCTGATCCCTGCACTGACTGATTCGGCACCAGTGAATAGCTTTGGAGCCGTCTACAGCCCGGCACAGACCACGTTACTATCGGCACCGAGTGCAGCAGCTTCGCATACGACGCCATGTTGGTACAATCGACTGGGTCCGCCATTGGGTTCGAAAAGTGTGACCAGTGCACAGCGAAGCTACCCAGGCAGGACGAGCACTGGTCCTGCACCAGATGCTTAGGGCCAGAACATGCGCCCAAAGCACTGGCAGGTGAGCTGGACTGCTCTCTCCCTGAGCCATGGGAGAATGAGGTCCGTGGTCCAAGGGCCTCCAGAGGTCATCTAGGACCCCCCCTACTACAGTGACCAGAGAGCTCTCCCGCACACCTGGGTCACCCTCCCCTTCCCCACCACCAGTACAGAGGCGTAGACACTTCTCAGGGGAGATGAGATGATCACAGCCGAGATGGTACCGCTCGAGCGGACGCTCACCAAGGGGCAGGCGGTTGCCGCACAGGCACCACTCCCCTTCCCCACACAGACGCAGACGATCCCCGTCAGAGTCACCTTGGAGGCACTCAAGCTTTGCTGAGTGGCACTTTGCGGAGCTAGCAGAGACTGTATGGGCTCAGCAGACCATGCTAGAGACCCTACTAAAATCTCAGGGCAGCTTTCCCCATACCACCAGGCAGCTCCAACCACCCCAGTCCCGATCTCCATCTCTGGCACACAGATCTCCGAGCCCAGGCCAGCTGTTACTCACAGCCTCAAGGTCGGACATGTCCAAACCCGCCACGTCAGATACACAGACCACAGCGGGAAGCTTTATACTGCCCCTTCCGCATGTATCACAGAGGGAGGAGTTCCGGGCCTTGATGCAGCGTGCAGCGGATGTTCCCTGGCCAGCGGAGCCGGAGGGAAAGGGGAACAGCTTCTTAAAGCGGAAGTGGCATCCACAGCATGCCCTCCCCTTGTGCCAGGATTTTCTTGAGCTGGTGCGCTCATCCTGGAGCAACCCAGCATCCGCCCCTTCAGCCTCTAGGACAAAAGAGGCCCTGCTGCACACCGCAGGAGACCAAGAAGCAGGTCTAGGCACGTTCCCCGCCAGTGGGGACACGGTCACCGTACTGGTGCAGGGGTCCACCCTTACCAAAGGAGACAAACACCCTACCTGCCCTTCTAAGCTGTGCAGAACAGCAGACGCCATGCTGAAAAAGGCATACGTGGCCACGGCACTGTCAGCTAGAGTGACCAATGCAATTGCTATACTGGTCCTGTACCAGACACAGCTGGCTGAGAGGCTGCAGGAGCAGGCAACAGTGGCAGACACAGGGGTTACTGGCAATAACAACGGCAATGACCCACCTAATGGGAGTTAGGTCAGGCATCAGGCAGGTCTCTAGCAGCAGTAGCCACGTGCAGACATCTCTGGCTAACACACGTCAAGGTCATCGAGAAGGCAGCACTGCTAGATGCCCCTGTTACACTGGGGCAGACGTTCAGAGCGACCATTGATGTGAACCTTGAAAGGTCCCACAAGGCCACGGAGGTCACTTCTAAGTTCCCATGCCTTCCTGCCTACCGCCAGCGCCCAAGGTGGCAATTACGGCCTGCGAGGGCAACAGGGTCAAAACTTGTGTTCCATCAGGTCAGTTCACCTCCCTGGTGTGGACAACAAGGCAGCAGACCTCCTGTCCAGAAAAGCTCCAGACAGCTCGAAGTGGAGGCTGCATCCTCAAGTGGTGAAACAGATTTGGGAGAGGTTTCGACCTGCACGATTCGACCTCTTTGCCACAGTCGAGTCCACTCATTGCCCCCTATGGTTCACTATGGAGAGAGACAGGGGCCCGCTGGGAGTAGACACGCTAGCTCACCTCTGGCCACAGGGGCCATTGTATGCGTTCCCTCTGCTACCATTATTATCGCTGACACTAGAGAGGATCAGGGTGGAGAGAGCACAGGTTTTACTGGTTGCCCAGAGATGGCCGAGACTCCCCTGGTTTGCTCTCCTCTCCGACATGTTGTCGGATCAGCCATGGCAGCTCCCGCTGTGCAAGGACCTCCTGAGCCAAGCGGAGGGGCTATTATGGCACCCGAACCCAGCCCAGCTCCAACTCTAGGTCTGGCTGTTGAATGGAGACGTCTAGTCAGACGAGATTTGCCAGATGCAGTAGTAGAAACACTACAGTCTGCTAGGGCGCTGAGCACTAGAGCCCAGTACTCATATAAATGGAAAGTTTTCCAAGACCGATGCCTTGTCGAAGGTCACGATCCTGTGACTTGCCCTATTGAGACGATATTAACCTTCTTACAACACTTGTTTGACGCAGGAAAATCATCATCCACTTTGAAGGTATACCTGGCAGCAATATCAGTGTGCCATGATAAAATTGACTTGTGTAACCTGGGGCACATTTCCTGGCAATGCAATTTCTTAAACGGGCTCTGAGGCTTTGTCCTCCCGTGAAAAGTATGGTCCCCAAGTGGGATCTAGAACTGGTACTGCGGGCCCTTTACTGAGTCCCCCATTTCAGCTCATGGTGTCAGCAGAAATGTGCCCTGTTTCATTGAAGGTGACATTTTTAATAGCCATTACGTCTGCCAGACGAGTAAGTGAGCGTCATGCGCTGTCCCTTGATGACACATGCATGGCTAGCGCATTGGGTTAGAGATGCGATATGCTTGGCGTATGAACAGAGGGACTCCCAGTTACCGGGGAACATTACGGCCCATTCTACCAGGGGACAGGCAACTTCGTGGGCTTTTCTTCATTTCAAAAGAAAATGGCGATGTGCTACTGTGAAGACATCCCTCTTCAACAGGAGGTGGGAGGGACTTCCCCCTCACAGCAGGGCCCTGATAGGGCAGCTTTTTTATATATGCTCAGTGGTTGAAGGTCAGAGAGGCTCTTCCCATTTGGTAATGGTTGTCATTCTCTTTCAGGCAACCAGGGTTATGGTAATAACCTAATGATATTCAATTGGTTGATTGTATCACAGAGGCCCTTCAGGAAAAAAAAATATGTTGAGTATGTACAAGCACAGCATAAGCGAGCAATACTGTCAACAGACTGCTGTGATGCTTTTGTTGGAAAACGTGTTTAAAGCTTTATTTATTTTCCCACACTACTACCCGCCAGAAATGTGTTTACAACCCATAAGTTAAGAACAGCTGCTACAGGCACAATGGCTTGGTTTCGCGGGCACCACTTTGAGGACCGCTGGTAGACTGTCCTCAGTACACATTTATCCTGGAAAAAATTAAATACAGTACCTGAAAGCAGACATATGCGTTTATCATGTTTCCCACACAACACTGCTTGTGGTCTGCTCTATTTGTATATTATGATTTAGACTGACACCGCCTGGTTTCAATAGCGGTAAACTTAACACGTGCTGAGACACTTAGGAAACCACCTTTAAGTAAAGTGGCTCTCAAAAGTATCCCCCCCCCCCCCCCCCTTGGACTTTTCCACATTTTATTGGGTTACAACATGGAGTCAAAATGGACTTAATTAGGAGTTTTTGCCACTGATCAACACAAAAAAAGCCACTAATGTCAAAATGAAAAATAAAATCTACAAATTGTTCTAAATTAATTACAAATATAAAACAAAAAATAATTGATTGCATAAGTATTCACCCCCTTGAGTCAATATTTGATAGAGGCAGCTTTGGCAGCAATTACAGCCATGAATCTATTTGGATAAGTCTCTACCAGCTCTGCACATCTGGACACTGTAATTTTTGCCCAATCTTCTTTGCAAAATTGCTCAAGCTCCATCAATTCACCCATTCTGTCCTATCATCCAAAAAGTTGTTGTCCACAGGAACCACTTCATTTTTCCAAAATAAGACCAGATGCATTTATTTATTCCTTGCTAACATCTGACTTCACTTGGACCTCAATGGGGTCCTTCTCCTTAATGTTCCTTTTTTCACCTGGGAATGCATACCCTCTTGATGGAGCTTGTAAAAGAAAAAGAATGCTCACTGCCTAACCCAGTGATCTGGTTCACCATAAAGGCTATCCATTTTCAAGATTTCTGTTGAAGAAGTGCAAGTTTACTTTTTTCTTATCACAAACACCTATCTAAGCACAGAAACTTGAAAAAGATACTTCAAGTTGCTAAAGGTTTTTTCTTTCAAAAACCATTTTACAAAAAAAAACATTTAACCATTAAAATAACCACAGTTGCAATATAAAAGTCACTGCTTTCATTACTGTTCCAATTAGGGTTACCAATTTTGTAATTTAAAGCTTATTATCCAATCCATGCATCAAAACAAATCTGGCTTCACTTATAGTCATTACAGAATTACCAGTAAACTTCAACAACACATTGACGTTTTCCAGAATAACATGTATGTATAATTATACTTAGTGTTAGATAGTGTTATGTGCACTCTCTCCCTCTGAAAGCATTATTGCTTTTGTGCAGATGGGGTAAAGATTAATACTGAGAACATGGAATCAGTCAGAATGCAACATCCCTTTAGCTGCTTTCAACAGTGTTCTGTAATATAATTGATTTTTCATGTAATCTGTAATCCAACTATGTATTTTGAGTTTTATTGAGGAACACAGATCGACAGCACCAGCAATGGCACTGTAAGTAAACTCACAGGTCTCACAGGATGGAATACGAGCAGCAGAGCTGTAAGTAACTCACAAGTTTCGGCAGGTGGATTCCGAGCCTCGCAATACCTATTACAAGCTTTAACACTAGAACCCCCTGTTTTTTCTACTACCTAGAAACGCCGGCAGCAGTCATTTTGACGAATACTTTTTAAACAGCTTTGATATGAAAATGAAAGACAAACTTTCAGATACAACTCAAAAGATGTATTCATGAACATCATATCTAGCATTTGCATAGCAGAAACACCGTATTTAAATGTAAAATAAACATAAAAGGCTTTATTTTCAACATTAACACATATAACACATGACTTTAAAAAATAAAAAGCTATAATAAAATAAACATTTGAAAAGAAAATATTGAGAAAATATTGTGCAAACAGGTGTAAACTGCTATATGTACATACAAAATTGAAAAAAATACTTCAAAGTAGCCCCCATATTAGCACAATCCACACAGTTGTAATGCTTATCAACTTGTCGTGTGCATTTACCACATACTGCTCTTTCACACTGGGCACAGATATCAGAAGTTTTATTTTTATTGCACTTAGTTACCTGGCATTGTTTTCTGTTGAGGGTGTCACCTGATGGCTGCGCACTGTATTCAGGTTGAGCTGCGTTTCCCTGCCGATTTGTAGTTTTCTGATTGAAATGCTTCTGCCAAAACTCCGTGGCTAGCATCAAGATGAAATCTCTCTTCTGAAGGAATTGACGGCTGTCATGTCCAGTACATTTTAAAATACAGCAACTGGACACCGGTGATTGTTTTCACTGAGTACAAAGTTTTACGTCCATGGTGGAAACTCCCTTCTCACTTTGTTTACTGTTCCAACTAGGCTGTTTTTTTTTCCAACTGTTTTGCTAAGTACAGTGAAATTTAAAAAAAATGTCATTGGTAAAATTCATCCTTTTTCCTAAGTACGGTTACATCAGCCGCAGTATCACACTGTCACCTAGTCTCTGACCAGCTGGGCGAGTTTCATCTTTGCACAGATAAGGGTAGGGTCTGCTGCCAGCCAAAACTTGATCCCAAATTTGACAGGTTTGTTTGACATTACTATGTCCAGTGACACGACAGACAGCGACAAGACAGCTCACGTAGACAGCCAGACGTCTGTTCTACAAGGAATTGATGCAATTACAATAGATATTTGGATAGCACATATCTAGACTTAAAAAGCAATATTCTATTCAAATACATACTGCTGTAAACTCAGTGGAGGTAGAGATAACACACCTCCTTGTATATTTATAACAAATAGCATCTTGTAGGTTATATTAACAATAAAAGCATGTATTGTAACAAGCCGTCAGAATTACAGCTTTTGGTGGTTCTAGGTAGAAGTGCTTATAACTTTTTTATTTTTGCGATTCTGACTTTGAAACGGTGTCAGGGTATTTAATACATATATTTAGGAAAAGTCAAGAAAGACAACTGCAAATCTTTAACACAGGCAGAGTAATTTAAATTTTAAAAGTGAAAACCGTCAAAATGACTACCTTGTCGGTTCTAGAGTTAAATGACGGAACAAGCACCTGCCCACTGAGCAGAGTTGGCCCCCCTATAATGGAGGTCTTTTAATTTAGTAGTTGCCAATTGTTTTTATAATTTTCTCCCCAATTTGGAATACCCTCTCTGATTCGGGAATGGCGAAGATGAACATACAAAGCGTGTGCCGTCAGCTGACTGCTTCTTTTACACACTGCAGGCCCACTGTGCAGCTACCTCAGATCTACAGTGTCGGCAAGCCCGCAGACGCCTGGCCAGACCACAGGGGTCACTGGTGCGCGGTGAGCCAAGCACACCCTGGCTGCTGTGTGGATAACTAAAACACTTCTATAGTACTACTGGCTTCTACAAAAAGCTTAACATTTTTTAAAGGGAATTTAAGTAGCAGAACATTTTAAAAAAGCTGTGAAACTAGTGTAAATAATATAATTATACTGTGTTGATTCAGTGATCAGTCAGATGGTGGAAATTCCATGCAGCCCGATCTCTTTTTTGTTTATTTTCCACCCAGTATACTGCCTTATTCTCTTTCCAGAACAATGTCGTTATATTGCTATATTATAATGTTCCAATTCTTTCAAAGAACAATGGAAAAAGTAAGCAAGGTGTTGTTAAATATTAAGCTTATCCTATCCAAGTGTAAATGCACAGCTACGCCCAAGATAGCTTGGCTACAGTACTGGTAACAGATCCTAAAGACATAAAAAAGGACCAAAAAAAAAAAAAAACCTACATGAACAGAATTTAGATCATTTATTTAACATCATGTAATCAAATAAACTACAAAATGATATTTTAGAAGTCTACCAGAAGCCATAACAGTAGTACAATATTTCATGTTAGATTTCAAAATGTCACATCTTTCAATTTTTGTCAATTTTTATGTTAAGTATATGGAAAACTACAAAGCGGTATGTAATGAAATATGTTAACATAACATTATGCCTCCCGTCTGCGGAGGCAACAACAGCAGCTCTGGTGGCAGCTCTGGTGGCCATGGTGCAAGGCCCTCCTCCATTGGCCACGCAGGCAGTGGAAATGCTGACAGCAGTGCAAGGCCCTCCTGCAGTGTGACAGTGGCGGTGCAGACTTGGCATCCCCAGGCGGTGCAGGCTTGGCATACCCCCTCTTGGGCTTAATTTTCCTTTCTTTATTTTCATTTTTCATTTTTATTTTCATTTTTCTGACCCTCGTGAGGCGAAAGCAGGAGCTGACCCTAAGGAGGCGACGGCAGGAACGGACCTTCGGGAAGCAATGGCAGGAGTGGACCCTCGGGAGGTGACGGCAGGAGCCAGGCACTCTGGTGTAACCAATTGCAGCCTGGCCAGCAGCTGGTCGCATGGAAATCGTTTCAAGTACGCACAGCTACGCACCTCCTCCTAGATGGCCAACTCCCTGTTTCCGCCCACCGTGGTGTCGGTAAGTCCACAGGGAAGTGTTCTTCCAATCTTACAAGGCACCCTTTATGGTCGGGAGGGAGATTTACAGCATCGATTCTTTCTCTCTTTATCACATGGTGTAATATGTTCACAGGATACAAAAATAACAAATGTCATAAATATGTGTCTAGTAGAAACAGTGAATAAGTCGGAACTGAATTAAAAATAAAATTCAATGTACCATCAGTCTCACTTTTTCAGCATTTTTACACATGGGCTGGAATAACATGATGGCCTACTGTATGTACATTAGCTTAGGCATTAGGGTAATATGTAAATAAAAAAAAAAGTTTAAAATTACATTTTAAATGTGCATTTTGTGGCCTTGTGTGTCAGGTGAGTTTGCTTTTCATAGTCGTTCTCTGTCAACAAAAACATAATTTGTTAACAGTTATTTCCAGGTGTTTTTTATTATGCTAAAAAATATGATAATTTCAGGGAATACTGTTATAATATATATCTAGACATGGGGTAGTGTGGCAAAGTGGTTGATTGCATGCAGGTGCAGGAGTGATGCAGTGTGCAATGAACAGACAGAGATTAGAAAAGTACTTTTGTTATACAATCTAGGTCTGGTGACCAAACAATGATCCCTGGCAATACACAACAATGTGTATTGTACTAGAAACAAACAAATGGGTTGCAGTCCCAAATAATAAACACACGTATCTTTCTCACAATGTACAAACACGGTCACCAGTCCTGGGTGTGTGCTACAGTGTTCGTGGTGGGTGATACAAGGTTATTCATGACAAAAATGAAGTGCTGTTCCAGGTTTTGTGCTGGTCTTTGGCAACAGCTCCAGAATGTTTTAGCCATCTAATAATCACAAACAAAAAATTATAGGCAAACAAAACAAAACACTTATTGTACTTTTTATCACTGGGTCTCTCACGGGTCCTTACAGGTTTAAATGCTCAAACCAAAACTAAGGAACAGATATATCACCTCGACCCCTATTTATACCATCACTCATGACCCCTTGGGAAACTATTGCAGCCGCTCCTGTAATCCGTGGCTCCCACATTATTTACCTTCCGGGTCAATGAGTTAGTGTACCGAAGCTCTGTCTCTTTTCTACATGACCAACTTCCTTTTAATCCTCGGAACGAAGTGTCAGGCCAAGTAGTCCAGAGTATTCTGTTCCCGTTACTTAGTGCCCTCACAAGTTGGGAGGGAGATTTACCTCCAAGAATCATTGTCTTTCTGTCACAGGTAGGCATTTCCAATTATAGGGGCAATTCCATTAGAAGTAGGTGTAATTAAAAGACAAAAAACTTCAGCTAAAGGGAGACATTAGAGAGGTTGGAGAATATGAAGACTAAGAAGACATTCGGCTTGAGATCTGTAGACTGTGCTCACCATTTTAGGTGTGATAAATATCAATACAGCCATGAATGTTCCCAATGTCCTTCTAGAAGTAATCCTTGTCTATTCAGGAAAAATGTGACATTACTGGTTGAACTTCATGTGCCACATCAATGCATATAAAGCATGTTACAAATCCAAGATCTTTGTATCGATGTGAAGAAGTATTACAAATTCCAAGCTACTACTACACAACACCAGGCTGATAAAGCCCTTTTCATGTGAGTCAAACCTCAGAGAGCATACATACTGAGCAAAAAACGACACTACTAAAACGGAATAGAGGCCTATGCAGTTGCAGAGGCTAAACTATATAAATAAGTCTTCAAGTTTGTTTTGAATGAAACCGAGTCCCTACCATTTGGGGTTGAGTTCCAGAGCCTAGGCACATAGTTTGAGAACAGTCCTTTAAGTGCTTTAAGAGGCTCTATACCCTAACCTACCAAAGTTAGGGTAGTGGAGAATGGGTGAGAGAGAGAGAGGGAGAGAGTTAATTTAAAATAAAATCTAAAATAACAAATGCTATTCGTGCGAGAGTGCTCACATGATACTTGTTTAGAGTTTGTCCACTCTGTCTGTCTGTCTGTCTATTTGTTTGGCCACTGCACCATTTTGTTTTTGTGTTTTGTGTTTCAAACCTTTTATTTTCTGTGTGTATTAAATACGTGCAACAGCGCATTTCATTCACCATTTCACCTCGCAGTGCCGTGTGTTCCTTTCTGGTCTGACGTCACCACTAAAGCCAGCTTGTCACAGGGTCTATTAATATGTAGTAACTGGGATTATCCACACTTATTTTAGAAGCACAAATGCCATAACCACAGTATAGCAGGAGCTAATGTTTTTTAATGTTTTATGAGGTAATTTGCTGGATGGCTGCCATATTTCCCAACTCTTCAGTGGAGGTAAAATCTGGGGCTGAGTGAGTTTCTGTTTAAATAATTTCAATCTAAGTAAATACTAGTGAAGTTAATGGTTACACCATGGCGCAGATAAATTGGTCTTCAGAGCAGCTTTGAATCTCATCAGAGAATGAAAAACAGTAGAGCTCCATGCAGCGATGCTCTGCCCAGTAATACATCATCCTTAATATAGGCCTGTTTGTTTATTGAAGTTGCCTGTGGATTACTTGAACATAAAGTATTGTAGTGTGTACCACTTCCATTAAAAACAGTGGATTTCCCCTTAGGACAGCTGAGCAATTGTTGGACTTGAAGAAGATATCAAGGTTATTAATTGTAACTGGGTCAATTACAGTACTAATACACACAAAATTTAAAACCACAAATATGTTACATTATTTAAACCTTAAAATGTTTTGAACTTTTGCATGCACCAATATAGAATTAAAAATGAATGTATACACATGAAAACAAATGCTGGCTGATGTTAGCCAACATGAGGCTACTGATATATATATATTGTTGAACTCTGTTCTGCTCATTCAAGCAATGTTGATTTGGATCCAGTATTGGCCATATTTTCATATGAGAAAGCCTGAGAGATTTAGTTAATGCTGTAACCCGATTTATAAAAAGCCTGCATGTGCCATTAGAGCTTTCTGGTTTGGTTTGAATCCAAGGATAGTGTTTTGTGGTTCAAATGTTCTTATGCAATGCAATATTTCAGTACTCCACATAAAAAATAGCATATTGTAACATAAATAAAACCACAGTTTCAACAATATCCCGTCTAGTCATTTTAGCAATAACACCCAATGTCAGTGGCAACCTGAACCTTCCAAAAAATAAAAAAAATCTAGGCACTCCAGGATCTGTTTCTCTGAATTTGGCACATATGATTATATTTTGAAGAATTTCATAATTTTACAATGTGATTAGAATAACTTTCATCATTGTACCATTTCTTTCATTTAGTAAAGCTGCTTACGGTTATTAAACAATATCATATATAAACATAACACACCCGTCTAGTTCATGAACCATATTAGCTATGAAGACCATCAGATCTCCTGAAGCTCAAGTATAAAAAGCTGAATTGTGGCGTAGAACCTGACTTACAGTATTTGACTGTGATGTTAAAATCCCTATAGTGTTGATGATCTTGGAAACTCAGCATATAGGCATTGATAAAAACTTCTAGATAAAAGATAAAAATTAGTTCCAGATGTAAAATAAATACAATAATAATTGAGTCACCAAGCATGGCCAGCTACTGAACAACATTATTGTCAACAGTAACTACAGTATTTATCAAATGGGAACACTGAATTTGGACAGTGAAATGAATAGCAATACTTTTTGTACTCTAATGTTTACATATGCTGCCGGTTTCTAAGGAGACATTCCATGACAAGTCCAGTTGTTTCCCTAAAGAAAACATCACAGAGGCTCATTCTAGGTTACTTTCTGGTGCGAACGATACATCATTATTTGGGTATTTTGCTCATTTTCTCATTTCCTGAAGGCAAACACTCTCATGTCATGAAGTCTCAAAAGTCTCTTTCAATTAAGATTGAACAAGTGTCTCTGCCTGAGAGACTCCAAGAAGGCCTCATCAAACAAAGAACTGATTTAGTGCCATAGAAACTGAACCTCAGAGACACATGCTTTGGTAACTTAATAAGAAAAGAAAAAAAGAAAGCCTTAAGTGAGCAAACAGAAAATGTATAAAATGTCTGGTTAGGGTTCTTTCGCATTAAGCGATAGAGCCTGTCGCTGAGGGCTCTACCGTGTGGAAGATGACCACGACTGGAGTTATGTGTCCCAAGTCGTAGGCAAGGTGATCAAGAGGGCTCTATCGCTATTAGAAAATTATTTATTTATTTTCTCGTTAAAAAAAAAAAAAAAAAAAAAAAAAAAAACCTTTAAAACCTATATTTACCTTATTTCGCCAGGTAACCTTTCGTTGAGGAAAATAGTCCCTAACATAATTACAATAGAAACACAACATACACGTAGAGAAAATAGTTCTTCAATCAGTTGGATCAGGTCTCTGATTTGACTTGGAATATCGTCCCTATTACTTTTCTGCAGATGTTTAGCACCCGCTCCTCTGGCAATCCAATGCCAATTCTGAGACCGATTAAAGCTCCATGCAGCCATCGCTGACTCAGCAGGAACAACTTCACCTCCAGATGTTGTTTGCAATGCATGGTTTTTTAAATCCTAGATACAGTATGATGTGATAAACATAAACCAAAGATCCTGTGGCTTTGTAAAACTGCCCCTGGAGTTCACTTAACTTCTACACTTTTTATAAAACGTGATCACGTATATAAAAGTCATGCATGCAGCCCTCCATCTGGGAATTATTAAATGTAATTTAGCATATTAGCATACCGCTAAGACTTCCTTTGTTGATATGCTCTTATTATTGGTTTGCAAACACAACTCCTTACTTCCTTTGTCCTTGATTTCAAGGTTTCTGACAGGTGAGGATCTCAAAGGATAAAATGGCACAGCATGTGAGGCTCTCATCTAAAATGAGAGCTAAGCAATGTTGTAATGTTCTTACCTCCTATTAGTTTAATAGCATAATTACTGGTCACACTTTTTCTATTGCTGAGAACTTTCACGTTCTTAAAGGTAGTATAAATAGAGCGTAAAACCTTGAATAATTTTCTCACTCACATGTGATTCATACTGTTTATTGTTTCGGTTTTTCATTAAATCCTTGAAACATCATAGCAATATGCTTCTTTCTCCACTGACGACCATTAAAACATATTTCTTGGTAGTTCCTTGTGGCAGAGCAAAGCTCTGCCCTTTTTAAATTGGCAGGGATGGGGTTATAAAAATATATTTTTATTATAAATAAACACAAAATAAACATGCACAATGAGAAAATAAAAAAATCTTCAAACACAAATAGAAAGACAACAAAACAAAACTTACAAAAAAAAAAAGGTTTCCAGGCTGGGCAATGCCTTCACTGGATTCAAACTTTCAAAAATACAAACAACAAAACACCAACCTGCTTCCTCAACTCCCTCCTCCTAAATGAGAAGCAGAGGCCTCCTTTTATGTCAGGTGGCTGGGCGCTGATTGATCGTTAATTAACCTAATCAACTAATCAACCCCAGCCACCTGAACATAATAAACCCAGGCAGGTAGGAGAAATTAACCCCATCCCTGCCAATTTAAAAAGGGCAGAGCTTTGCTCTGCCACATTCCTTAAAAAGGATTTTTACTCTGTTCTCAAGTATTCTACACCCATCTGGCTCCAGTACTTATACCTTTCCTAACTCAAGCCCCCTTTGACCTGCATCGTGATTCAGCCACTTATGGTGTTTGGTGCTAAAGCAATAAAAAAAGTATGCGCCACACAAGAATGACACCCAAAGCCACCAAATCACAAAAATCAAACCGTGGGGATTAGTTTAGAAGGGTCCTTCCCTCAATTATAGATCTGATGGAGGGACAACTCCAGCTTTCCTCGGATACATCCGCCAACCAGCCAGAAACCACGAGGATGAGGACCATGTGGAATCACCATGACCATTTGTTTACATCAGTCACATGTTATTGTCTCATATTACAAGGTAACCAGATCTACCAACATTTGCAAAAACAACTCACGTCTCTGTGCAAAACTCCAGCACCACAACTTTAAGAAACAAGTTACTGGTTAGTGTCAGCTATTTGAAATCCCACAAAGAAGCTTGTCCTAGTTTACAGAAAATGCCATGGTTTAATTAATTGGAAGCTAAATGTTCCTCCTTCAAAGGAGCTTAAACTTGCAATGCAGTACCTATAAATAAGTAATATTATAAATATTAAAAGCCAACATTGAAAGACAAAATGTCTGGCAGCTACAGTACATATTCCAAAGGAGTTGCAGTGCTATATGCTACTTTTTAGAAAGACACACCCAATAAAATGATCAAAACCAAGATTGATATAGTACTAGTTGATTTACTATACTGACATTACAAGAGTATAGAGTCAAACTGATGGAAAGGTTTGCATGGAGCAATGGACTGATACACAACAGCTGACGATGATTTTCAGCTTTTCCTTCCTCCACAGAGGATAGTACATCATATTTCAGAGTTTTGGAAATATTATACTGTAGTGCACCGCTTGTCCAAGTGTGATGAAACTTGCTAAGGGTCTTTAACTGTAGTGCATCATAGTGTAGGGGTATTTCAAGGATGTGCATCTGTCTGTATGTCACATTTGCATTTTTATATGTATGCAGAGAACCGCTTGTCCAATTCTCATTGAACTCATTGAGGACGTTCTTTAGAACAAGTTAAAGAGTGTATCATAAAATGTGTTTATAGATGCTGTCTGTCTGTTTGTCCATCTGTCTGGATGTCACATTTACATTTTTAAATATATACTGAGAACTGCTTACCCAGTTATTATAAAACTTGAAAAGAAGTATCAGAATATGAGTCTGTTGGTTTTACTTAAGTTTTTACTTACAGTCGCAGACAAAAGTATTTGGACAGATGAAAAAAATGAGAAAAACCACAAAGAAAGGGATTGCTGTAATTTCTAATTGTTCTATTGAAAGATACGCATTAAAGTACAGATTCAGCTTTATAATAAAACAGTACATTATTACATAACATGCATAAAATGAAAAATAACATTCAAAAACAAATTTCATACTTTGACAGTTTTGACAAATGTGTTTCATATTTCACATGAAACTCATTTGTTGCTAATTATTGACAATTATCATGATAGAAAGCTAATACCTGATGATAATTATAGAATAAATAAATACATAATCATCAAGTTCTGAAAAATAAATTGGAAATTTGTGTTTTAAAAAAGCAAAAAAAATGGTTAAAACTAAAGAGTACAGCAACGATCTTAAAATGACAGCTATACCACTAAACGAAAAAGGAGAAACTACCAGAAAAATAGCAGAAAGACTTGGTTTACCGAAAAGCACTGTGTGGGCTATTATTGACAAACACAGGAGCGCAGGAACTACTGTAACTAGATCCAGGAGTGGAAGACCAAGAAATATTTCTGCAAAATCTGGTAGAAGAGTCATCTAAACAGCCTAGCAAAATCCTTGAATTACTGCAAAAGATTTGACACAAGAATTGAGAGAAGATGGTCAAGAAATTCATGAGGGAACAATTCAACTTTACCTTAACAAAATGAATGTTCCTGGTCCAAAACCAAGATGCAAACCTTGTAATTGGAGTTCTCTATTGAATAGTTACAGAAGCCTGGAATTCTTCAACCAAATTTTATGGTGAGTCAAATCCAAAATATAACTTTTTTCACCAAGAAAGCAACCATATGTTTGGAGGAAGAGAGGAGAAGAATTTAAAGAAAAGGTGATGGTATGGCACTGGTGACGTTTGTATTGTAGACAGCTCAATGAATGCTGCAAAATATCAAAACAGTTTGCACTCTCAGTGCTACTAGGCTTATTGGATGGAAGTTTGCATTATAGCAGGATAATGACCCAAAGCATTCTGAGAAGTCCACAAAGAAATTTCTTTTTTTTTTTAACTGCCCAAATACTTTTGTCTGAGACTGTATATGATGGAACTTGGTTATATGAGGGGTCTTGATCCCAATAAAGTAAAATAAATATTTATTTTAAGCAATGCAATTTTTTGTTCGTTGGCTATAACCCCAGCACTGGTGTTTAATATAAGCAGAGATTAATAACTGTTGTGTGACATGAACCAGGGACTGAAGGCGATAAATTGAAGTTCTGAGAATAATATGGCTCTTTGGGTTCAGCTTTCTTAATGCCAATTATACCAGCTACAACTGGCAAGCATACTAGTTATGCACTAATGAACTTTCTGATGCTGCATGGCTTTTATCATGTAAACTTTGGATACCAGACTATAATTTGAGTGTATAGTTAAACTTCTTTATATAAACAACATGTTTAGAGATAGTAAGATTTATGAACAGTTTGAGTTACTCACAAAGTAAATACTGAATGATGTTTGACTCAATCTCTCCCAGCTGTCAATACAACAAAGAAACTGACTTTAGGAAATGAAGCATTTTTTGTTGTTCTAAAGGATCCTTGGAATGTAGTTGGGTTTAGTAGGCAGAGCAAAATATTAAAAGCTGTGAGATCACGTATTAAGGGCAAGTACTAGGACCCCATTCATATCCTGTAGAAACAATTTGTTTTTAATACATTGACTGTTAGTAACAAGTCTTCTATTTAAGGATTTTCAGTGTTTTTTTTTTTTTTTTTTTTTTTTTTTATTGTAATTTACTGAATCGCAAAAGGACACTTAGTACTGTATCTCCAGTCAAGCCCCACACCTTGTTTGTTGTATTTTTCACATATCTCTTTATAGATGTGCATACTGATAAATCCTCTCCTGATCACTCGTTTTATCACCAAACTCCTCAATAATGCAATCCAAGTCATTATTGTATTACTATAACATCTCAAAAAGCTCTTTGAGCGCTGGATGCAGAAGCAGCTATCTCCTTTATTTATGTCTATCAGATATGCTCTTTTTTCAGCTTCATTTAGCTCCTATCGGTCTCACTCAGCCATTTAAAGGTTTTCTGTTTTTTCCGGAGAAAAAACGACTAGAGACCTGTGTTTTACGTCTTTTTGATGATGTCAGACAGGGTCTGACAACATACTGGAAAGGGAAAATTGTAATGTCAGACCTGGTCCTACATAGGACCATAAAGTTTCATGATGATATGTGTCCCAAGTTCAAAATACATATGTCCAAACCTTTAAACAAAGCAAACAGGAAATACAGACAGCCTCTCAAGGCCCTGTTAGTTATAGGTTGGGATTGCAAAGGACTATTCCCCTAATCCCACTACTTGTTAAACCATAATAAAGTCAAAATATGACAGAGTGGTCTGGTGCCAAGAGATGCATGACTAAAACACAGCAACAGTAAAATTCAAATTATAATGAAAACAAAATTATCCTTGTGTTTTAGTTTTTTAAGTTGAATCTTGTTATGAATTGCCAAATATTTATATTATTTAGCACAGAGATTATCGTGCTAGTGACACTTTGATCGCCTGTAAATCAAATTATCCTAAATCCTGCCTTTCTAAAATACTTAAAAGGTTCAGTCTGCTCCAGACAGCAGTCAGTGCTTAGGACTGCCATGCCAAGCTGTCTCTAGGTCTACTGAAATCAAAGCGCTGCAAATAACACTGGCTTGTGTTTTCATTTAACAATAAACTGTTTTCTAACAACCAACAGGCATAGCGAAAATAGTGCTGAGTGACAAATGTACTTGTTCCGTCCATATATCCAAGTAGAAGATGTGGAGAGAGACAATAGCTGCTCCTCAATTAGCCAACTGGGAGACAAACCTTAATGTGTTTTAGGTCTGACAGAATTATTCCTGGTAGGCAGATTTGATTTCCATTACATGAGAGTAGATGTTAAAACTTCATGCTGATTTGAACTTGGCTCTCACCAAGATAAGCACCAACTAAGACATAGCTTTACAGTAAACTAATGTGATCCATCTGCTTCGCCATCCATTTGCGTTGCTTTCCATCTGATGATGTAGATATCCTTCTGTCTGGTGTTGATGGCTGAAGTGTAATGCTGACTCCAGGGATCAGCTCATTTTGCCTCCCTGGCGAATCATTAGCACACACAACGGCTGCGATGCTGGCTCCGGGGATCAACCACAGTGCGGTCTCCCCAGTGCATCAGCATGATGACAACTGTCTGGATTGAGCTAAGTAGGGTACATCTCTGGGGTCTTCAAGTGGGCACCTTTCATCCTCTGTGTTACGTCGACTAGCACACAACACCTCAAGAGGGCTCGACAGTGACTCTGACGTCCCAGCATCACCCCCCTCCGTCTCCCACTCAACTCAGCCCAGCTTACTTACCCGTACATCAGTGTTGCCTTCTTCCTATTGTGCTTGAGATCCCCATCCAGAATCTTTCTGTCTCAACCACAGCCAGTTGCTGCTCCTTTCTGCTGCTTCAGATAAGTTCTACACTGTGCCACTGAACCCGACATCTCTTAGAAACCGGGTTGCTGAGTGTGCCATACATCCTCGACAACTCACCTCCACTGGGTAAACTCGGACTCTTGATCCTCGCTGTTCCACTTCAGCAGCTAGTTGAGCATACCAAAGTTTCTTCCTCTCATACGCCTCATCCACAGCATTCTCCCAGGGTTATCAAAAAAGTCAGTTGGCACTTTGCTGCTATGGAAACAGTGAACAGTGGGCCACCAACACAGTTACTAGCAAACTGATTCTCAGTAATTATGGTCGTGTCATAGCCTCACCTTGCAGCATAACTGTTTAATTTCTAATTCATTTTTATATATATATATTATATATATATATATATATATATATATATATATATATATATATATATATATATATATATATATATATATATATATATATATATATATATTCAATGAATGTACAAAAGGGTTCTCATTGCTGATTGAAAAGGTCAGCCAGTGTCAGCTCTGATCATGAATACCCATTAAAATCAAACGCCTTGTAAGTACTGGCACCATTTCTTGCCACCGGAAATTATTTTGAAGCAGGTATGTAACAGTAAAGATATATAATAACATATTGAGGATAAATTAGACCAGAGTAACACTGGACAATGAAAATGGGGTATAGCGCTAGATTCTCAAAGCTATTTACTCTAAACCGTCATCAGCATGCTATTTTCACAAAGTAGTAACACACCCAATAAAGTTACCAATCCAGAAAAAAAACATCTCACAGATTTGATGCTTGTGAGTAGTCTTAAGTTGTTTGGTGTAAATGGTGTTTTTTTCCTTCAGACAAAAATAATGGTAACACTTTATATTAAGGTGCTGCTTATTAATGTTTCATAAATGGCTTATAAATGTATAATATATACTTAATAACTATGTTATAGAGTATTAATAAAGCATTGCAGGTGGTTTATAACCATGCTATAGTCATAGACAGAATTACAGTTTTATAAAGGGGACAGTTATTAGCCACCTATTGTACTTAGGGATGTTTAAACGTAATTCTGTCTATGGCTATTACATGGTTATAAACCATTTATGATGCTTTATTAACAACCTATAACATAGTTATTAAGTATCTATTATATATTTAGAATTGATAATCTAGTCCATAGTTTCTTCCTTGAAGACAGACTACTTTAATTTTCTTTAATGGCTATCTTCTAATATTCAGCAATGATAGTTATGCTATGAGCCGTTGGTAGAATGGTACTAAATAGGTAATATTTTTATATTTTATGTATGAAAGGTATGAACCAATAAAACTCTAGGGACCAGGTTTTCAAAGCCATTTACTCCAAATTGTCATGGGCTCATTTAATTCAGAAATACACTCAGAAACACACTCAATAAAGAAACTAAAAGAGGAATAACACTCAGACATTGAACGTTGGGACTTGTGAGTAGTCATAAATATGTATTTTTTTAATTAATTTTAGAATTGTAATGGTTGGCTAATGACAATTTGGGCAAAAAGGCTTTGGGAATCTAGCCCTCATTGTAAACCACCAACCCCAAAAATGTAAAAGTAAAAACAAACGAAGAAAGAAAACAAGCTTGGTCATGAACATAAAATAAAGTGCTGATGCAAATCGTTTCAGTTGTACTCGGTTCAAGGAATATGCCTAACAGGTTATATGGGCTTCAAACCTATTTTCTTAGCATTTCATTATAGAATCTTGCTCACAAAGATTTAATACAAACACTATAAAAGTACAGTTAGGAACACCTTGAGGCTTGATCTTCCAACACAGCATTCACGAAATCAGTCTGTGACTCTTTCCCTTTTAGGTCACCAGAGGTTTTTACATGTCGACGTTCGATGTCAGAAATATATTGTGTGTGTGTGTGTGTGTATGTGTGTGTGTGTGTGTGTATGTGGTGTCAGGTATTATTATTAATGTGAGGACAAAATTTGAGAAAATGTCCCCACAAAGATAATAACTCCTGAAAAAACGACGTTGTGGGGATGTCCCCACTTTGTAAAACATCTTTTTAAGAACTAAATATGCCTTTAAAAAAAAACTAAAAGTGCCAAAATATTTAGTTTGTTGTCCACTTTCACCCTGTGTGGAGTTTTGTCTGACTGAGTTAGAAATAGTAAATAAAAATATAGTGAGAGTCAATGAGAAGTTCCCACAAGTATAGGAAAACATAACGTGTGTGTGTGTGTGTGTGTGTGTGTGTGTGTGTGTGTGTGTGTGTGTGTGTGTGTGTGTGTGTGCGCGCGAGCGTGCGCAATTACACAATTGTATCAGAAAAGGGGCAGGGGCTAGGGTTAGGGTCAGAGTTAGGGTTTGGCCTATATTTTAACAGTACATCCATCTCCTTGCTTTAATTTCATATTGTTTCACATTATTCACCAGTATTGCTATTAACTTTATGGAAATCCAAAAGTATACACTCACAAGGGCTTCATTGTAATTCCGTTACTCTTTGGATAGTAAAGTAAGTTCAAGGAAGGCCTTTACTGTGTTTTGTAGGGTTATGACAACAGATGATGCTTTGTGGCTGTAGCAGGGGGAGATCTGTGCTGACTCTGCTGGCGTGTTCATAGTGCTGCAGGAAGAGGGCAACAGTCGTCCAATACCTGCCTGTGAGTCATGGCAGTGATACAGGGAGGTGGGAAAGGGTGTGTGTGGACTTTCCCTCTCTCTGAGTGGCGGGGTGGCGGGTCTTGGGGAGATTGTTAGCCCTATAAGATAATGCTCTACTGTTTCCTCAGGTCTGCCCTTTTAGGACGTACCGGGAAGGACGGAAGCTCGGGTCACGAGTCGAGACAGAGAGAGGCTGGGACCGAAACCCAAAAGATCAATAAGAGAAAGAAGCGTAGTAATAGCAGGGAAACCGTGGGCAGACCCCAGTGTATTTATATAGAAGCCTGAGGAATGGTCAGGGTAGGACGGAGACCCAGGCCGTGCGGGTAGCGACGGCTGGGGTAACGCTGATGAAATGCAGCACCTTTTATTTATAGTTTTGATTACTGTGTGTTCTTTTCCTTTTTCCTTTTGCCTTTGGTTTTTGGATTATTGTTTTGAACACCAGTGAGTGCGGTCGCACCTGGACTGTACCTTCTGTGATATTGCTGTGTCTCTGTTTTTACCATCGTTGGTAGGCAGAACACGGTGAACAGCGCCCTCTGCAGGCTAAAAAGTAAAAACGCACCCTGAAAATAAAACAGGGCACCTGTGTGGTGTTTTCAAGTATAACAGTCTGTCTCCTGTGTCAGTGAATTACCCACCACCCTTCCACAGTGTCCATATTTTGAAAGTGTTTACTGCAAGCTTTAATTAACTCTTATTCTCTTTTTTTTTTAAAAAAATCCCAAAGTAATGCTGCAAAATGGAGAGTGTTTTTATGAAACCTCGAGTTGTATTAATTTGCTGTCACTTTCTAGTTTCCTAATATTAACAGGTGTTTTCCTCCTTTAAAATAACAGAACTGAATAAATAACTGTAGTTCGTGTTTTGAAAATATACCACAATATCTAGAAACTTTTTACAGAAACCCAATATATTAAATAATTAGTTGAGCCCCTGAGGGAAGAAACATTGCAAAATATGTCCCCCTAAATTAGCTGAATAAAAACCAGCTGCTCAAAAGATCAAATTATTAAGAAATCCACACAGTTATTAATGCAAATGGTTAACAGTTTAGTTTTGTGAACCCGCTATAACCCCACATCTATCTTGAAGATCCTCTATACACATGAGTGGAGAGGAGAATAGTTCAGCCACGTGTTTCTAATGCAGCACACTGGAAACATTATTTTGTGCTGCTCAATATCAGAAGCAAAAAGAAAAATTAAGATCTCAGCCAGTTAACTTTACAGTTTCAAATAAACAGACAGGGATACCAAAAGAACATTAGTTGAAAAAAACCCAAAATATTAATATATCCTTTAGTTCACAACCTGGATGGCATATATTCAGAAACAGTTTTTTTTATTGTATATACTGTATATTTACTCACTGATTTGTATCATACAGCAGACAGTAGACATTATAGTACTTTGTTATTATACTCTGAAAATAAACCTTCAAAGTCCTTGACTCCTTCATGTTTAGTACAAACTAGCAATGATTTATGTCTCAAAGATAAGTATTACTCATTGCAATGTACAGCTAGTATGCTGGAGATGCCCTGACATAAGCAAGTCTTATATGGGAAGTTATGACCAGCGGTCAGAAGACATTGTGTTGAAAGGTTGTTTGGTGGAAAGTGGATGCAAAGTTGGCTTATCTGCAAGATAGCCTGTATCTCTTGAGTTACATCATTCAGCATAATGATTATTATTATATCCCAGAAAGCATATTCAGATAAAACTTCTGAGTGAAAGTTTAGAAAGTTTTTCTTCAATTTTTTTTTTATGGGACAACTGTGTTGCATTGAAAGTAAGCAGATTCATTTACATTTTACATTAATCCCGCTGTGGTTCTAGTGTTAAGAAAGAACCACGCTTTTTGAGTAATTGTTTTAAGCATTTCTGGTTGGTTGAGATAATTACACATGACTCAAAGGAGCAACAGTGATTGGATTTACATAGATCTGCGTTGACGAGCATTCCTGACTAGCGACTATGTGACCTTATCAGAGAGGTTACACAGGTACAGTGTCTGTGCCACTGCACAGATTGAGCAGCTACAAAAAGTAGCAAAACCAACAACACAGATGCAGGCAACAAAAATCGAGAGAGGCATACATGTAAACCTGTTGCTGCCACCTAGGTAATGAAGGGGAATGACAAAAACAGATCTGTTTCTAGTCTGAAATGATGTTAAAATACAACAAGGTAGTGTTTTCTAAATTGATATTTACTGCATCCTACTGTGTATGTGAAATCCAGTCCAAGAACTTTCTTGTTACATTCATGTTGAAAAGACTGTAGTGCTTTGAAAATATTTATTTATAAAAGAATTAGATTTACTGGTAATTTTAAAAGTTTACAAAGACCAAAACAGGAGATAGTGGCTTATAAGAAAAAGTATTTATTTGATTTAAGCACTTTATGGTTAGAGTAACTATGCTTATTTATAAGCGTTATGTTTTTAAGATGTATTCAGATAGCACCTACTGTACCTTTAAGAACTGCCTTAAAGGAGTTTTTTGTAATTTATATGTTTACTCAGGAGGAGCTCAGCTGAAAATACAACACTTAAAAAAATGTTCCAATGGCAACCACTGAACCATGAATGGAAATAAATGGTAATGAACTGTATTTGCAGTGGCAAGTTCAAACATCAATTAATCATCAATATCTGCTATTATATTTACTGGTATACACATATGGTACTTGGTAATACATTTTTATAAAGATGCCTGTCATAAATAGCAATACTGTCATAAATAACTTAATACTGTAATATGTGACACCAGGCTGAAGCCATAATATTTTAACATTCAGTGCGTTGTGAGGGAAACAAGACTCGGGGCGACCAATGGGATTCGAACTTGCTGCTTTTAATAACTGAACTTAAAATAAAAGAAACAGTGAATCTCTGTTTGGGCCGGGGTTCACATCAAAATAATACAATAAAACTAATGCTCTCACTCACTCTCTTTCACTCATTTTTATCTTCTCTCACTCATGCTCACGGCTTCTTCTCTTCTCACTCATAGACACACTTTGGGTTCGTCTCACTGCTTCTCAGATGGAGACCAAGGTTGGCCCCCAGCTGGGGTAGAGGTGCTGCCCCTGCACTGTTGCCAAAACACCAGCTTGTTTTAAGTGAAACCAACAGGGACATCTGGCCAGGCCATGCACTGCTGCAATGGAGTGTGACGTGGCCACGTATAATTGGGCACCTGACATAGGTAAGCACGGGGAAAATGGTCAGGAGGGGTCTTGTATGATTAATGTGATTTTAGGAAATATGAAAATCCACACATTAGTTGACACAGGGTGTGAGCAAACTTTGATTAGAACAGCTCTCTTAGGCGGTGTGTTGTGGCGGCCATCTCCTGTATCCATGGAGACACAACAGCATACCCCACATTAAAAGTAAAAAACGTCACATGGTAGTAGGGGTGGCGGAAAGGTTGCCAGAGTGGCCAAAATTCAAAGAATTAATGCAAATAATGGCAGTCTCAGCCAAACATGTAAACGTGGCAGAAAAAGAGAAAAGGGAACAAATTGGTGATGTGTTTCCTTTTCAAGCTGAAATGTTTTCTCCTATTTTCCATCCTAGAAAAACAAATAAAGAGAAGGACCACAAAATAGGAGGGAGCATCACTAAGACAAGGCTGGAGTCTGGTGGGAGAGTGCTCAGATGGTAACAAACGCCAGTCAAAGGGAGTTGGAACGCAATGTGAGCGAGAGGGTGAGGTTACTGGGCCATCCAGGGCAGATGCTACTCCAACTCTTCTCAATATACTGGACATGTGATACACAAGCCCGGACATAAGAACATAAGAACATAAGAAAGTTTACAAACAAGAGGAGGCCATTTGGCCCATCTTGCTCGTTTGGTTGTTAGTAGCTTATTGATCCCAAAATCTCATCAAGCAGCTTCTTGAAGGAGCCCAAGGTGTCAGCTTCAACAACACTACCTGGGGAGTTGATTCCAGACCCTCACAATTCTCTGTGTAAAAAATGCCCCTTTGTCTAATCTCCATTTGTGACCCCTGGTCCTTGTTTCTTTTTTCAGGCTGAAAAAGTCCCTTGGGTCGACACTGTCTATACCTTTTAGAATTCTGAATGCTTGAATTAGGTCGCCACGTAGTCTTCTTTGTTCAAGTCTGAACAGATTCAATTCTAGCCTGTCTGCATATGACATGCCTTTTAAGCCCGGAATAATTCTGGTCGCTCTTCTTTGCACTCTTTCTAGAGCAGCAATATCTTTTTTATAGCGAGGTGACCAGAACTGCACACAATATTCAAGATGAGGTCTTACTAGTGCATTGTACAGTTTTAACATTACTTCCCTTGATTTAAATTCAACACTTTTCACAATGTATCCGAGCATCTTGTTAGCCTTTTTTATAGCTTCCCCACATTGTCTAGATGAAGACATTTCTGAGTCAACAAAAACTCCTAGGTCTTTTTCATAGATTCCTTCTCCAATTTCAGTATCTCCCATATGATATTTATAATGTACATTTTTATTTCCTGCGTGCAGTACCTTACACTTTTCTCTATTAAATGTCATTTGCCATGTGTCTGCCCAGTTCTGAATCTTGTCTAGATCATTTTGAATGACCTTTGCTGCTGCAACAGTGTTTGCCACTCCTCCTACTTTTGTGTCGTCTGCAAATTTAACAAGTTTGCTTACTATACCAGAATCTAAATCATTAATGTAGATTAGGAATAGCAGAGGACCTAATACTGATCCCTGTGGTACACCACTGGTTACCACACTCCATTCTGAGGTTTTTCCTCTAATAAGTACTTTCTGTTTTCTACATGTTAACCACTCCCTAATCCATGTACATGTGTTTCCTTGAATCCCAACTGCATTCAGTTTGAGAATTAATCTTTTGTGCGGGACTTTGTCAAAAGCTTTCTGGAAATCTAAATAAACCATGTCATATGCTTTGCAATTATCCATTATCGATGTTGCATCCTCAAAAAAATCAAGCAAGTTAGTTAGACACGATCTCCCTTTCCTAAAACCATGTTGACTGTCTCCCAGGACCCTGTTACCATATAGGTAATTTTCCATTTTGGATCTTATTATAGTTTCCATAAGTTTGCATATAATAGAAGTCAGGCTTACTGGTCTGTAGTTACCTGGTTCAGTTTTGTTTCCCTTTTTGTGGATCAGTATTACGTTTGCAATTTTCCAGTCTGTCGGTACCACCCCTGTGTCAAGAGACTGCTGCATGATCTTGGTTAGCGGTTTGTAAATTACTTCTTTCATTTCTTTGAGTACTACTGGGAGGATCTCATCCGGCCCAGGGGATTTGTTTATTTTAAGAGCTCCTAGTCCCTTTAACACTTCTGCCTCAGTTATGCTAAAGTTATTTAAAACTGGATAGGAACTGGATGACATGTGGGGCATGTTGTCAGTATCTTCCTTTGTAAAAACTTGTGAAAAGTAATCATTTAATATATTTGCTATTTTTTTTTCTTCATCTACGATTTTGCCATTTGTATCTCTTAAACATTTAATCTCCTCTTTGAATGTTCTCTTGCTGTTGTAATATTGGAAAAACATTTTGGAATTGGTTTTAGCTCCCTTAGCAATGTTCATTTCTATTTCTCTCTTGGCCTTTCTAACTTCCTTTTTGACTTGCGTTTGCAGTTCTGTGTACTCTTTCTGCGTACTTTCTTTTTGGTCCTTTTTTAATGCTCTGTAAAGTGCCTTTTTTCGCTGAATATTTTTTTTAATTGATCTATTAAACCATTTTGGCAATTTAGTTTTACATTTAGATTTGTCTACTTTAGGGATGTAATTGTTTTGCGCCTCTAGTACTACATTTTTGAAGAACAACCATCCTTCTTCTGTGGGTGTTTTCTCTATTTTACTCCAATCTACTTCTGTTAGTCTCTGTTTCATACCTTCATAGTTTGCTTTTCTAAAATTGTAAACCTTAGCTTTAGTCATTACTTTTGGGGATTTAAAAAACACTTCAAATGAGACCATGTTGTGGTCTGAGTTTGCCAGTGGTTCTCTGACCTCTGTTTTAGTTATTCTATCTTCGTTATTTGAAAAGACTAAATCAAGGCATGCCTCCCCTCTAGTCGGTGCCTTGACAAATTGTGTTAGGAAGCAGTCATTTGTCATTTCCACCATTTCAATTTCATCCTTCGTGCTACCCATCGGGTTTTCCCATTTTATTTGGGGGAAGTTGAAATCCCCCATTAGTATGGCTTCTCCTTTGCTACATGCATTTCTAATGTCATTGTATAACAGATTATTTTGCTCACCGTCTGAATCTGGCGGTCTATAGCATGCTCCTATTATTATGCCCTTTGAATTTTTGTCCGTTATTCTGACCCATATTGATTCGGTTTTATTTTCTTTGTCCAGGTTTAACACCTGGGCTTCAAGACTGTTTCTTATGTATAGCGCTACCCCTCCTCCTCTTCTGTCCTGCCTGTCTTTCCTATACAGTGTATACCCACAAATATTATATTCGTCCCCATCACTCTCAGACAACCACGTTTCTGTAACACCTATCACATCATAGTTACTTGTTAGTGCAGTAACTTCAAGTTCTAGAATTTTGTTTCTGATACTTCTAGCATTTAGATAAATACATTTAATGGTTGTCTTACCTGAGTTGTTGTTCTTGTTTTGATGCAGTCTCCCTTCTGTTTTTTTGTTGATTTCTCCCCCCTTCCTTTCTAGTTTAAATGCTTCTGAACCTGCTTGAGGATCTTTTCTCCAAGTAGACTGGTTCCCTTGTTATTTAAGTGCAGTCCATCCCATCTATACAGATAGTCCTCGTAGTAGAATGTGGTCCAATGATCAAGATAGGTGAAGCCTTCCCGTGTGCATCACATCTTCAGCCATGCTTTTTGATTAATTATTTCCAGCTGTCCATATGGTCCTTTGCAAGGTGCCGGTAGTATACCAGAAAATACCACAGTTTTGGTTTTCTCTTTTAATTTCCTTCCTAGCTCTCTGTTTTGCAGGGATTTTGGTCTGTCTCTTCCAATGTTGTTTGTACCGATGTGGACGACTACTACCGGGTCGTCTCCTGTTCATTCTAGGAGCCTGTCCACGTTCTCAGTGATGTGCTTGACCGAGGCTCCCGGAAGTGTGGGGCCAATATAATGACCCGTCACCAGTGCACACTTGGGTCCGGTCTATTAAAGGTAAGGATGTTGATGGCGCTGGGGCGCTAGTATTTCCACACTAAGGCTCGTCCAAAAATGTAGTGAAGCATGTGATCCTACTGAGAGATCACATGGGTTTGGCCCAGGACAACCTCAAATCGGCTCAGCACCAGCAACAGCAGCATTACAATAAAAATGCACTAATTCGAACCTTTCGACCAGGAGACAAGGTAAACTTTGCTGCTTCCCTCCTCAGAATAGAAATTATGTGCTAAATGGCAAGGGCTATATGAAGTTATTTGGGCTATAGGAAAGGTGAATTATAAAATTAGACAGCCTGATCGCCGTAATGAACGTGAAATTTATCATATAAAATTATTAACGCCCTGGCAGGCAAGGGAGGTCTTATTTATAGCCCCATGCAATGTAGAGGATGATATAGGCCCCTGTCCAGAGACCCCTAGCACTAAAGTAATTTAGATGGGGCAACAATTTGTTCCAGATCAGCAACAGGAACTGCGTAAGTTTATTGAGAAGTTCAGCTATATTTTTTCTGACGTGCCCAGCAGGACTAACTTGGTTGAATATGATATTGTCTCTCCCTCAGGTGTCATAGTACGAGAGAGACCTTACCAGATCCTGGAAAGTTGACGAAGTGACGTTTGCAAAGAGGTATGGGACATGCTCGAACTTGGGGTGATTGAGCCTTCTACGTGCAAGTGGTGCAGTCCAATTGTCATAGTGGCCAAGAAAGACGGCACCAATCACTTCTGTGTGGACTTCCGGAAGGTAAACACTATTGCCAAGTTGAATGCGTACCGTATGCCTCTGGTCGACGAACTTCTAGATAAACTGGGAAAGGCAAAGTTTATCTCAACTCTGGACCTGACAAAGGAATACTGGCAGATCTCCTTAACCCACAGTTCTAGAGAGAAAACCGCATTTCCAACACCAGAAGGGCTGTCTCACTTTAAAACCATGCCGTTTGGGCTACATGGTGCTCCTGCTGCCTTTCAGAGACTGTTGGACCAGGTTTTACGCCCACATCATGAATATGCAGCATCGTATATTGATGATGTGGTGATTTACAGCCCCACTTGGCTAGAGCGTTTGGCTAGGATTACAGCCATCCTTGAGTCTCTAAGGGCAGCCCGGCTGACAGCTAACTTGAGTAAATGTGCTTTTGCCAAGACAGAAATTCAATATGTGGAATTTTTAATGGGAAATGGAAGGGTGAGACCTGTGGAGACCTGTCACCAAAATTTGGTGAGGTCACTACTTGGATTAGTCGGTTATTACCACCACTTTATCCCCGAGTATGCCACAGTGGTTAAACCTTTAGTAGACATCAACAAAAAGAGTGCTCCAAATTTAATTAAGTGGTCAGTTGAGTGTTAGGGTACATTTGATTTCACCAAGAGATTCATCCTCCACACCAATGCGTCAGATGTAGGTTTGGGTGCTGTCTTGTCCCACAAGGTAGACAGAGTAGAACACCCGATACTGAATCTCAGTAAAAAGATGCTACCTTGGGAGCGCAACTACTCCGTAGTTGAAAAGGAGTGTTTGGCCATTAAATGGGCTACTCACGCTATACGATACTACCTGCTGGGGCATTCATTTGATCTTGTCACAGACCATGCCCCACTCAAGTGGTTAAGCACAATGAAGGATAGCAATGCCCGAATAACTTGGTGGTATCTGGAGTTGCAACCCTTCATGTACCACATGGTACACCGTGCAAATTTTTTTTCCCAGGAGGGGGGAGTAATGGGAAAGATAGATTCAGCCGAGTGTTTCTTCACCTCCACTCTGAGCAGTGGGATATGTGACAGAAATACAACGATTCTTGGTTGTAAATCTCCCTCCCGACCTGTATGTGCGCTAAGCATCGAGAACAGGGTTCCTTGGAGGGGATGGCCTGACAGTTCTTTCCCAGGGTTCAAGGGAAGTCAGACAGTCAGTTAGTGAATGAGACTCCATTGCAATAATGCATTGACCTGGAAGGGAAATAACGTGGCAGCCGCAGATTGGAGAGGCGGTTGCACTCGTTTACCAAGGGGTCATGTGTGACTGCATAAAAGGGGACGGAGAATCATAATCCTTTGCATTGGTTTGTTTTGGATAGAACCGAGAAGGGCTATGAGAGCATAAACAGAAACTGCATTGTGAGTGTTGTGTTTTGTTTGTTTGTAATTGTCTCATCTTGACTTGTACGTCACTAGACAGCTAACACAGTTCCAAACCAGCACTAAGAGGAACAGCACTTCACTATTGTCACAAATATAAACTTGTATCACCCACCATGAGCACTACTGCACTTATTATTTGGGACTGCATTTCCCCTGTTATTTCCCCTGTACAGTACATATTGGTGTGTATTTCCAAACAGGATCATAAATCTCTCTGCTTGTTTCATTACCGCACTGCATCACCCCTGCACCTGCATCCACTCAGCCACTTTGTCACACCTTCCCTCGACTGCAGCTGAGTATGGTTAACATTCCTGATAGTTCTAGTATTCCTGTATTCTTAAGTAAACAAGCAGAGCCACCTAGTGGTCAATGAAACCCGAGAGCAGCTTTGCAGAGAGCATTGCAGTTTAAATAACTGTGCCATTCTGAGATACTCCTGTTGGCATTCTGCTATCCCAGAACTCAACGCTGTAAACCCCACTTGTCCTTCCCCAGTCCTATTTGTATTAATACATTTTTAAACTGTGTTCCTACAAAGGTGTGCCAGCAATCAGTCTCCTTCTAAATCTGATATCAGACTTGTTATCCAACCAGAATAAATCCTACCTGATTCTGTAACTATTTAATTATTATCAATGTTGCTCCTATTAAGAGGCATGAAAATACATACCAATTGTTAATATAAATTAATATGATTGAAATGTTTTAAAGCATCTGTGCACAGCTAGGGCTATTCCAGCCCACATATGTTACAGCCATATTCTTAGCTGCTTAATTGAACCAGTTAAACCTCTATGCAGGTATTAATCTGTTAATTGTTGTATTGATAACCTCAAAAGCTTGATGTGGAATGGTCCTCTTTTAAATGGCCCTGTTTTAAAAGGTACAGAGTTCCTGCACAATATTATGTGCACTGAGCCCTCTGTGAGACAGTACGGGACCAGTGTGTGAATATGGCTAAAAAAAAATATCGGTAAACCTTTACATTGTGTCTCTAATTACTGTGCATTTCCATAGTAGTAAATATGTGTGTATTTACACATAAATAAAATGTTATCATGCATAGTTACAATATACTTACCCTGTACATCATCTTGCAAGAGATATATATGTGTGGCAGGATAGCGCTGTAAGAGATGAAAAGCTGCTTTAGAATAACCTATCCGCACGTTTATTATATAAAAAGAAAAAGGCACAAGAGCCAAAATAAAAGGTTCACACACAAGACAATCCAATAAGTCCCAATACGCCCCTGTAGGCTGAGCATTTGCCTTCACTACAGACTTCAAAACACAGTATAAACACAGTTCTACAATACAGTTTCTAACACAGTTCCAAACTCGCCTAAACTCCCTCCACCAGACAAAGGATTTCTCCCCTAGTATAGAAGTGGCCACTCCTCACTTAGCACTCATTACCTGTGATTGTTGGCAGAGACAGATTTAACCCATTCCCTGCCAACCTTACATTCCTCCAATATTCAATATTCAATATCCAATATTCCTACAATATTTTCATTAAGGGCTTTCATCCTGTCACAATATGTAAGTACACAATTGTATCAGAAAAGGGTTACAGTTAGGGTTACAGTTAGGGTTAGGGGTTAGGGATAGGGTTAGGGTTATACCATGCAAAAAAAAAAGTACATATTGCAAATGTATTTACTAAGTAACTAGATGCACTATGTAAATACGGTAACACTTTATTTTAAACACTACATATTTATGATGTACTTATTTGTGACTAATTAGTACATAATACATCATCTGTATCCTCCTAATAAGGTTATGCTTATTATGCTTATTCTCAAACATGCCTTACTAACAGGTTACTGGACATTAATAAAGGATTTGCATGCCTTATACTGAAGTAAAGACTGTTCTTGACCATATTAGGTCCTACTAGATACTTGTATATGATTAATGCCTTGGAAATAAAGCAGCAAAACAAAGTGGACCATGCATGGATAACACTCTATCCCAGAATTTGACTTTGTTTCTAGTAAAGGGCTTATTAGGAGGATGTTGCTCACTAGTAAAGAGTTTTCCAGCCCCTATTCTGAGGTGAAGGTTTAATTTTCATTAAGAGCTTCTAAGAAGCATGTAGGTCATTAATAAACGGTTTTGCAGCTCCTATTCTGAAATAATGTCATCTTTAACATTACTTAAGAATTTTTTCGCAGCATATGTCATTACAGTTTTGATCTAACAAATAATGCACAAAGAAGCAATTATCACCAGGGCATCTGTAATCAATAGTGCAACCTGTATAGTAAAGTGAAGACTCCAGGCACCACATGAAGCTCTTACTCACATTAATGAACCTGACATAATTTTTATTTTATTTTTTTAAAAGCTGAAGTAAAAAAAGAAACAGACAAAATCCTTTTAATTAGGAATTTATTTGGGTTTTTTGAAAGAACTGTTAAAACTTGTAACAAATTGCTATATAATTAATTTCCCAATAAAACGTATAATCTTAAATTGGAAATTGACTTTGGCGCTCCCAGAGTTGGGGAGGTGGGATCCGGCTCTTCAATGCTCTGCGGCGACCCCTACAGGCCAGGGTGGAGATTTACTGGGCTGGTCTTTGTCCTCCAGAGGCCGGTAGCCTGCAGACATCCACTCTGGAGTTCCTGTGGTAAAATGGCGCCGATTGGCTCATGGGATCGGAGGACGCCAACTGAGCCTCGGGTCTCTGAACTGTGTGGGGAATCACTGCGGTGAAGGAGAAATAATAATAATAATTGGGCACTCCAAATTGGAATAATTAGCGATTCTTAATAAAATTAAAAAGACATGATTAAGTACAGCTGCTGACTCACAAAAATGCTTTGCCCTTTAAGGAGCTTTCAGAAATCAAGGTGGCTCCACCCCTCTAGGGTGGAGATTCATGAGGTAATGAAAGGTCCTGACCTCAGATTGCTGGACAAGTTGTACCATGACAGCGGTCTATCCATTCAGCTTACAAGATCCCCAATGTACTGTACTTAGTAAAATTAGATCCCAGGCGTGTAAGCCATCTGTTTAATTGCCAACAGTGTAATACAGTGTTAATAATTCATTTACACAACATTTGTATTGATGTGTAAATTACTGAACAAAGAAGTGAGATTGATATTAAAATGTAATTTCATTATAATAATTGGTATTAAAATGATAAAATGATGGTTGCATGTACTTTTATAATAATTTTGAAAAATGTTGATTGTTATGGGGTTGCCTTTTTGAGGAAGCTGCACATGGATAATTGCTACAGGATTCATTTCTGCATGCTTTGGATTTTGTTCTGGTTCTGACACCTTTAAATGAAGGAAACGTTTTTGTCTCCACTAGTGTATGTGCATATTTTGTTCTATGAAGTTGAGAGACTTTCTGCAACTCACACAGCATCCTGGTTAAGAAAAAAGAAAGGTGAAATATCAGTACTGAAAAGAATAGTAGAACTTGATCATGCCTACCCTTATAAAAGTATACCCTGGTAAATTTGCAAGTTAATTTTGTAATTTCCCCTATGCTTTTTCCATGGTTATACTATGTATTTACCATAGTTTGCCATATGCTTTACCATATCTCTCTGGGGTTTGCAATGTTTACCTATGCTTTGCCATGCTTTCACTGTGCTTTATTACACTTTGCTATGCTTTTACTGTTTTTTAAGGGGGTGTGTGTTGATGGGGAGGATGTGTGTGTGCACGTGTGTGGATATGGGGATATTAGATCTGAACACATTTCCAAGTAAAAGCTAGCCCCACTGCAAGAGCCTTCTGCTTAAGTAATTTGGAGATTATCTTGTCCTCCTTCTCCCCCTTGCTCTTCCAATGAGCCAAGTGACCATCATCTGCATGTAAGCTGGCTATTTTTATCTTGGCGGGACCTGGAAAGGGGATGAGGTGACTTATTGTATGTGATGGGCTGGACAACTAAGCCTTCCCAGGCTTTTTGAAATCATCTTTAAAGGAAATGTTTATGTAATGTCAGTACTGTCCTGTATCATGAAAAGGTGTGTCTGAAAGAAAGGTGTCATACTGTTGATTACCTACTGAGAATCTGGATTGTGCAATTGCTCATTGTGTACACAAGACTATTCCTTGTTCCAATTATTACACCAACCGAGTTAAAACTGCATAACGCCCTCGTTTGCATGCTGGTGTGTTATCCTCCCATCACCAGCTAACCATCCAAAAACAACCTCAAAATCAGTACCTTTTCAAGGGAAGTCTAAACCAATTCAGTGCAAGATTGGCAACACCTTTCCTTTGCCAAGGCCTCAGAAGCAGTGTTATGCTCTGGTACAGGAAAATACCTTAAAGTAAGTAACATTCTTCAATAAAGGCCTTTTTATTCTGACCTTGATTTGTGGAAGTAAGAATTGATAACACAAATAATGATGCAGTTAATTTCATAGAATATGGTTGGCCCATTTATTAATATGGCCCTGGTAAGTTCTAGTGCTGGCATTAAGGATAAACATTGCTCTATGATACATTTTGGAGAGCAGTGCTGTCCTTACAAACTGTATATATTTCTAGTTGTTGTGTTGGGCTCTCATCGGTAAAACTGAATTAAAGCCTATATATATCAGAATTAATGTAGAAAGTTCCAATAATTATTTGCCAAATTTCACATGGTTGGGGGTTTCTGCAAACAATTGGAATTATAAATAAATAAATAAATATCCCCCTACATTACTTCCAGCTGGTTCAATGGATCAGAGACATAAATTATCAAGAAAGAATCCTGGCATCAGGATTTACTGGAGTCCATTTTAATTACCATAACAGTGGTGTTTCTTTATTTCCAGACCCAGAAGGTGTTCTGGATCAAGTCACTGGGAAAAATGTCACACTTTTTTTTCAGCATACAAGGAAAACTAGACTCCAAAACACTCTTGATATAACTACTGGGTAACAATTTGCAATAGCTGAGGTCAACCGTTTAATGTTTATGAACTGTGTTTTATTGTGACTTTTTTTTTCTTCAGCAGCTAAGCCCGTTCAGCGCTGGTAGCTAGGATTGAGCGGCAGTGCAGATGCCTTCACAAGCACTGGTGTGAAAAGAAATGTAAACTATCTAAGGCTGTAGGATTGCTTTTGTTTTAACATTAGCACAGTGTCTTAAACATGTTACAAATAAAAAAATACGATTCGGAAAATGTCTCCCACATTTATAAGATTAAAAAAAATAATAATAATTTCACCAAAAAAACCCTAAAAAAAATACATGTATAAAGAGTTTATAACTGTGACCTGGATATTTCACCTTACCTTTGTTGTGTTGTGTTGAAAATATACCCTTTCATTTAAGTTATATATCACAGTTTAAGGTACATGCAATATGAAAAAAAGTTAAAAGTAAAAGGATTAAACAGTTCTGTATTGCCCTTTCATTTTCCTGAGGCAAAATTAGGTTTGTATTAAGCATGTCCCTCATTTTGATTAATTGATAATTTGGATCATTGGTGCAACTCCAATAGATAGATAGATATGCATAATTACTTTGGATATCTTTTACCCGTTTTAAACTAATAAATCACCAAGGAAAAAGGTCAGAGATTATGTAGTTTTAAAATTGATAACTGCCACCAGGTAATCTAAACTGGGTTAATCTCATTACTGTCTATTGGACAGTAATGAGAAAGGCAGATGGTGGGTCTCCAAACCAGACTCCACCTGTCGCTACTGAAGACTGGGTGCTGATGTGACAAAGCTGTGCATCAGAGTGCCCCATGTGACAGAGCTGTGCCTCAGAGTCCGGTCTGTTGCTGAAGGTTATTTTTACGGCAGATGATTTCGGTTTCTGATGAATGTCTGCTTTGTTTTTCTAGAGGGCCCGTGGGTCTGAAGGATACTACAAACTAGAGCATGTCCAAAATGGCTCTGGTTTAACTTGTCTGGATTTCTTGATTTCTTTAGCACAAACTATAACATAGTCAATGAGATGACTTATAAATAATCTACAGGATATTTTATATTCAGCTGTTACAAACTTGGTCTGGACTTGAAAGCCCCAGGTAGAATGTTTCTTCAACACCTCCTCTTCCAGTTACAACACATCGGCAACATCATCTTCTATTTTATCTAACCATGCGTGAGATTTTGAAATTCTAATGCTCAGCTAAAAGCAGGGCTTCTGTTACAGTTTTTACAAAAGGCCTGTGAAGCCTCCTTTCCTAACTTACAGCGTTGAGATCTGTGAACCTAAACAGAATTTCAACTGGCATGCAGTCGAATTTGGAACCTTGGGATAGGGTGGTAACTCTTGTTGCTTAGAAACAAGATTATTAGAACATTTAAAGGCCCATATCCCTGTCTTAGTTTGTCACTGTACTTCTGCCATTTTCTATAATTTTGTTATGCTGTTTACAGCCCAACAGGGTGTCATTTGATGCCTCTTGGGATGTATAATACAAAGTGAACTTTTCAGGAGCCAACAGGCCTAGATTTATAAAAGGATTGCGTATGTTTTAAGACCGTAAAACTGCGCTGAGGGTTCTGAATTCTTGGATGGGATTTATAAAACACATGCAATGGCATAAACACACAATTAACACGTGATTTGCAGGGGCAAAGTCTCTGTGCGCTTTAGCCCTTGATGCATATGTAATTTTTTATATGCATATGTAATTCTGGGGCATTTATGAACAAAAATTGGGAGGGGATTTTCCAAATTAGGTCAATTAAATATTGTGTTTAATTTATTAAAGCTGCCGGTAATTGCGGGCCTCGTATTTACTTGATTATTTTAAGAACTTTGAAAAGTAGGCGTTAATTTGTCTATATAAAAGGCAAGGTGATGTGGGAGACTTGTCTGCAGCAAGAAGGAGACATCGTTTTCAATGACAAAGAAACATTTAATAACATTTTGCAAAACCCCTTTTAACCCTTCTGATCAAGTCAGTTTGAAAATTACGGTTTATAATACCAGTATCTTATTGTTTTGCAAACTTCACTTTTCAATACATCTTCCATAGCTTACATGACAAAACAGAAAGTCTGCAAATAGAGAATATAGAATCCATGTAAAAAAATGTTCTTGGAAGCACCCAAAAAGGTCTCCCCATAGTGGTAATGCATGGTTCTAACGAGAGCCTTCTTAGAGTGTAGGCATTATTAAAAGAACGGTGGAGGAGATTAAGAAAAGATGGAACGATATTCCGAGGCGCACGAAAGAAAAAGTCTTGTATACAATGAGGGCTCATCCTCCACCGTTATTTTAGTAATGCCTACAGAATGTATTTTTTGTAATATAGCATTCTGGTATTTGACAATACTGGTTCAGGAAAGAAAGAAAACGGTATAAAAAAGACAGAGGGTCAGATGACTCAGTTAGATTGTATCTAGAGCACAGTTTTTTGACCATATATACCATACAGATATGCTTTAAAATCATACATAGAGTAAGAAATACAGACAAACTTAAGGAGAGTTGTAATTGCACAAGACTTTAAGAAGATTGAAGTTGTAATTAAACTGAAGACTGTTCATATGCAGCTGTATTGTTGCTGAACATATTGCTGTACAATATTGGAAGGATTATCCACCCGTTTGACTGCCATGGATGTAAGTAAATAAAACTTATTGTTTCTGAAGTTTGAAAAGTCTATATGCCTGGAATTATTCTATACGAAATAAGAAGTTGAACTAAGCACAGTAACTGGATGATGCGTCATAATGTATAAGCAACCTAGACTGCAAACTCAGAAGTAGCACATTTGTTTATTAAGAAGCCACAACACATTCAATATTGTATTCATTTGTTCTGGTGATGTATTTCGAGCTTGTAACACATCTTCATGTGTTACAAGTACTGCTTGTACCAAAATCTCCAATTCCATATTGGTAAATTTCAGTTTTCGCTTCTGAGCATCCTCATCACCATGGCTAGTACCGGGCTAAGGGCTTTGTGTGCCATTCATTTTCTTTTGGAATGTGTAGCCTACACATGCAAGGTTGACCAAACTCGTTATTTATTGTGAGAGGTGTGTAATTCTCCACCATTAATTGCAGTGAGGGGTATTTAAATTGGTTGATTGCAGAATCGCCTGTTTCACCTAATTAGTCTTATAAAATAGGTCGTTATTTTGACACCGAGTGCGGCCGTACTGAACACACACATTACATGGCTTTTTGCAGTCGGTTTTTTCCTTTATAAATTTGGGCCTCAGAGTTCTCCTTTCTGACCCTCAACTGATGACTCACAAGGATCTCATCGGTTCACAAATAACAGCTGCTGTTCTTCCAGGGTTCAAAATTAGATTACCTGCCACTTCTTATTAAGGCTTGTATCTTTTGGTTGGTTTTCTTTAGTTTGGCTCCATGTGTTTTCAGGAGGAATAAACCCATTTTAATGTTAAGAAAACAAAGCTGCTGCACCTCTGGTTAATTTTTCTTTTTTTTTTTAAAGATAGCAACTGAGACATACACAGATCATGTAATTGTAACAGCTAGAATCCTAGAGTATACTGATAACAGGTTTATTAAATTAAATTAACCCTTTGACATTTTAAACACTGGCTACACCCCCTGAATAACATTAGTGAGCTGCTACCTTCTGCTGATAATATCAGGTTGTGGTTTAATGTATATTATTTATTTTTAATTATTGTATTTGTTAGACTGTTACATTGTGTATATGTATATATTGCGCCACAATCTAGTATAACCAAAGAGGTCATGTAAAGCATTGCATTTAGTGTCCAGTTATATTTGTCATAGAGGTTTAAATCAGGGCTGATGTCCTTAAATCCTGTCCCAGTAATCCACACAAGATGCTTTTCTTAATCACCTTCACATGTGTCTTGCATCATTGCTTGTGTCCCTGTGCTTGTGTCCCTGTGCTTGTGTTGGTTTGAGACCAGCAAGTAGGCTTCAATTCATATACATGAAGTCAAGTTAAAACAAATTGCCTGTTTTATGTTCCTATGTGTGTATTAAAGGGGTGATAAATTATATTAGTAACCCAGTGATAAAAAAAGTCTCTTGAACCTTTTCTTATCATTAATTCAACTAAAAAGCTAATAAAGGACATCAAAATATGTTGGGTCGTGTTCGCAAAGCAGTCGTCCTGCTTAATTTCTTTAAATATCTCAAAACATTGATGTTAGAACGCTTCAGATATCTCATTCATTACATGCACTTTAGTAATTTAATTTTCCCTGTACAAATAAATACTACACTTAGCACTGAGGTTAATGCTGGGTCGATATGCCCCTTGTTTTCCCATAGTGCATTGAAAATGTATTGGGGACATTTTCTGTAGAAAAGATATTCCAGTCGCAGACACATTGCTTTTTAGTACTGAAGTTTCAAACAGTCGGATACGGCTTTCTCAAGCTATATAACTAGTGTTGGGTGTGTAGCATTTTTTTTTAATATTTTGAATTATTAAATGTCTATTCAGAATTTAGGAACAATAGTTTGAATAATGGTTATCACAGTCTTTGTAATATGGATTTTCTTTATGTCAGTGCATGAACATGAAATGTGACATAAAAAGCCATTGGTATTTAGAAAAACTGAAGAGACTCTGACTTGTACAAAGGAAGGATTTTGGTTATAATTTAATCTCATCACAAAAACTGTTAAATTCAGTTTCAAAAGTGTGTCTTACCAGATGCTTATTGTGTGTTGTTTTGCCACAGGCTTAAGAGCATCTACAGTACTCCTAAGATACATGCATTGCTGTGATGAATTATATGCCTCTTATTTACTATTTAAAATATAGTTACATGCAGTTAAACTGGTGTTTTGTGATGTTCTTTCAGTTGTAGAACGATGTTTCTAATGAATATAGGCTTTAAAGCTAGTTTTGAAAAAGTGAGATTTTCAATTGGCAAAATATTCGGATCTTCCAAGAATTAAACTTGATATACCTTGCCAGAAACAAGCTTTGGTTCTTTGACTAATGGGCACATTAAATCTAACTTTATCTTGTTACCAATTCTAATGATTTATAGTTGCTGGTAAATGTTTCTGAACCACATCTAAACATGTAGACCTACCCCTGCTTTTCACTGCAGATGTGCAGATCTTGTTTTGTTTTTTGGGGTCTGTATAACTAGGCAAAAGCAGTAACCCCTGTGTAAATGGATGAAATGGTTAGTGCAGAGAAAGAAACAAAGGGACACATAGTAGTTCAAAGATGTTTAATATTGTAAAAATAAGGAAGCATTGCTTTAGATACAAAATGACCATTTTATGTACAATAAACGTGTAGTTTAATGTTACCAGACCAGATCAATAGGATTTTTATGAGTTAATACAAGAAGTAACACAAAACTCCTACACTTTCTTGGAAAGACATTGTATTCACAGTCCAAGAAGTTTTTTGGTTTTTTGTCCAGTTGCTTATTGTTATTTTTGTATATAGTAAAAACTTCTATAACTAAATAAACCTTTATTAAAAAGACATATAATATGATGGCCTAAGTGGTGTCAAATACATTATCAGTTCACCTGACTCAGTTACATAGTTGGAAAAGACTTAATTAAATCCTATGCCTTGTTAATAATTGTAATCGTTTTCTTGTATAAAATGTAATGTAAAATATATTGGCTATTAAGAGCTGAACTAATGTTATCAATATATGTACAGAAACATACAATCCTGCCATAACTCAACCGCAACACATCCAACCTAGCTTCTGTTCAGAAATCCTACTTGAATACCTTGTTTTTCACTTGTTTTTCACTTCACATAAACAAACAGTAAACTATGCAATACTAGTTTTGCTGTTTCCCCGAATCTAGCAGAATGTACTTGTATTAAAGCAATGTATTAAAACATAAGCGCTCTGTGGCAGTCCACTACAAGCAATCACATTTATACTCCACTACATTTGCTTTGCAGCTGTGTTTCCTTGCAAGGTAAGTTCTCTTTGTATAAAATATCTTTCTTAATTAAAATAAATACTTATGTTAATACTATTAAATAACATAATAAATAACACTGCAATCAGCAAATCGCTGATTCTAGAATACTGTAAAAAAAAAAAAACACTCACACTCTCTCTCTATGTAAACATAACGCAATACCAAGAAAATATGCATGCTTATACTATGTATTTATTATGGTTATACTATATTTTTACCATGGTTCACCTTATGATTTACTGTGCCTCCCTATGCTTTATTACACTGTGATGATTACTATGGTAAACTTTTATAAAGTTTTATAACGGAGCAGCCAGCACATAACCAACCTGGAAGCATCAGAGCCAATGTTGCCCCCCTTGGCTTTGCACAGCCTGGACACGAACTGGTGCTGTCCAAGCTGTCTGACTTATCCTGTGCTCCCAGAGGCAGAGCTTTAACTGGATGAGCCACTTGGGGGGACCCCAACCTCCCCCCAGATACATATATTTTAAATATACAAATGCATATAGTGTTGTGAGCTTCATTACTAAAATCTTTCAAGATTCAAACCCACTGGTATCTATTTCTGTAGTGGTCAGATTGTCCCTTGTGGAGGATCCTGACAGACCAACACTAAGTATGCCAGCACTTGCTGTAGAACCAGATGAAGGCACTAACAGGCTGCACCGGTGAAGGATCATTTACATGCATGTCCCACCGTTTCTAACCTGTAATGCTCTAAAGCAGTGATGTTTGAGAAGTTTTGCAATGGGGGGAAAGTACACAACATGTGTAAAAACCATCATGAAATACTGTTAACAGGAAAGTTAATGGCTGCAATGCTAAAGAACAGCAATAATACACATTTAAAAAATAGCAATGCAAATCATGTTCACTTCATCCAAAAAAAAAAACCACACACACATTAAATGCAATCATTTTTTTGTTGTTGTATTATTTACCAGGGCAGCAACATTAGCCATTTTTTCTTAATGGATTTTGACGAAATTGGACAAAACACACAAACACTTCAGAGCTAGATATTCTCTAATGGCGTCCTTGATCTGGTGGCCATGGCAGCGGAAACATTACATTTTTCTGGGCACACAGCATTGCCCATTCTTTCCTCCATTTACCAAGGCATTTTCCTACAAGCAAAAAAAAAAATCAAGAGTTCATCCCTGTAAAATACACACAAATACTGAATGACTACGGTGTGTAATTCATTGTCTATTTTACCCTCCCCAGCCTTCTTGCTGACTAAATATCTTGGTATGTCTAAAAATATCATTGTATCCTCTTAAAAAATGATTTAATTAGTAAGTGATTTAATAAGCAAGGCATGCAGAAAGGTTAAGGAATTTATTGTCCATTTAACTACATTCATACCCTTTGCTCACTAAATAAGTGCAGTGGTACACCTAATATTATGAAACTAAATTCCTCATTGAGTTGTATGAACACATGTCTGGAAAAGCTGAAAATGCATAGCTATCTAACTACTCCCAAAATAATATTTGGCACCATTTTGGTCCAGGGGTTAATGCCTTAACTACCAACATGCCCATGTACTTTCTAAACAGTAAAAGAGGCTTCATTTATTTACTTGGCTTCAATTGTACTTACCCACAGTGGCTAATGTTTACAGTTACCAGCATTTACAGATTATCATACAATGTACAACACTATTGCTTAATATACAGTACTGTACCAAAGATGAAAAAGATCAAACCTTGACAAACCTATAAGGTACTCTGACAGGGTGATTGTCCTGCACAATGGGTAATTAGTGTTGTGTAATTTGTATGTGAATGGGTTTATTGTGTCTTTGTGGGGTTGATTTGTGTAATTAAATAAATGTTTACAGACGAGCGCTCGATTGAGACTTGCTGCCTGCAAGGCTTGGTTGAGGGGAAGGACAGCAAGTGATTGGCTGTGCTTGTCCTCAATCAGCAGGTGAGCGGGTTTTGACCGAGTGTCCATCAGTTCAAAAACATCCGTGTTAGATGGATTGAGGCTGCTGCAAGGCCATGAGGCTCTGCGCTACGAGATCTGGAATCTCACTGGAGAGAACTGGAGACTGCTGACTACTGCATGGGTTAACCAGGGTCAGAGTTCCAGCATTCACGCAAGAAGAAACTGCAGCCGCCGGCGGGCGTGTGTATACCGGGGTGGGGTAGGAACGGAGTTTAGTTTCAGGCAACAAGAGCCTACAGTATAGAGAGAAGTGGATTCCAGTGGGGCCTCCTGATTAGGGGAGTAGTGCTTTTTTTTTTGTAGCTTTTTGTACGTTTTATTTTGCATTTTTGTACAGCTTGCTATATTTGTCCTCTGTGCATTACCATGGCTGGTAACCTCACATGACCACCTTTATTTACTTTCTTTCTGTTTGTTATTAATAAATCTTGCGCGCCTATGCCAGCGTTTCAACTCCACCCCCAGTTGTCTCTCTCTATTGCTTGAACAGTGGCGACCAACACACGTGACACGAGCATGACCCTGTCACAGGTACCAAAAGGTTATTTTAGTGCATGTTCCGTATTTTTGAAATGCCATGTATTTTGTGCAATAAACGCTACACGACTTGCCTTGTTTTGTTCTGCTGGTTGCCATGCTACTAACTGGAAGGGCTTCTGACATCCAAGGCCTGACTGTGAAAGCAAGACAAGAATTTTTCCAACACTTACATCAAGTAATTTGGAACACTTCAGTGACTGCTGCAGATGACAGATAAGTACGTCAATTAAAGAAAGAAGTGCAAATGGCTGAACTGTTACAAAGTAATAGCAGCAAATCATTGCATCAGCATGGTATGTATTTGTTTTTTGTAGGTGTGAACATTATGTTAAGTTTATTTCAGGATTTTAATAATTACTAAACTACTTCCAGATTTAACTGTAAGTTCTGCTTGAGGGTTTTTTAGTTTCTGCTGTATGGGGGTGCAGATGTGGTTCTGATGGCAGAACACTCACAGCTCACTCTTTACACAAGCATCCCCTTGATTAAAACTTGGGTATTCATAAAACTGGCTCTGTGTTTGCAGAATTACTGCAATGTTCAGTGGAGACACTGCAGAACCTCAGTACCCAGACCCTAGTCTAATAAAGGTCCAATTTCAAAACACTGCCCACATGCCAACAACCCCCTTACAGCTCCCCTTATAAATACAGTAAAGAAAGTACAGATTTGTATTGTTTTTTAAACCGCTTTACTGGGCTAACTGGACAATAGCAGTGTTCAAATGAAAGTATAACATTTGCTATGAATCAAAGTTTAAAACAGTAGCTGAACTCACATTTGATGCTGCCGTACAAACTCAGCAAACTGCCGGTCCTTGGTGTACAGTTCTATTATTCGTATTCTGTCCTGAATTTCCTATGGAGGAAAAATCATAAAAATAAAAAAGTATATTTGTGCCAAGTTGTTTATGCTGTGACCTATGTGGATAGAGACATGAGAGAGCAACAACTATGGTGTTAACTCTTGTTTTCCAATTGTACTGACTAACATTTCTATTAATATACAGGTGGCTCACTTTAAAAATAATAATAATTAAAAACCTTAATTCTTGCTAATTTAATGAATCATTTTGCCAGCAAAATCTGCTCTAAGTTTAAAACACAGACAGAGAAAACATTTATAAAAACTCAAATTTGCCCAATCAGATAATTTGTATTAAAAAGAACAGTGCCAGCTGTAAAATAAATGAATGACATGCATACAAGAAGAGAAGATTTATGTTGAACATAGACCCAAGGAGACTCAGGGCACTACAAACCTGTGCCAGCGCAGTGCACTAAAACACGTTTTATAATGTTGTGTTGAGCTCAGTACCTCCTTGGTGAGCTGGCTATGCTCATAGATGTGCCGGACCTCCTCGCTGCTGAAGTCTGCAGAGGCCCCAGCACTGGCTGAGCTGTATGAAGGAACATGCGGGTAGCGCCTGTAGTAGTGACTGTAGCCCGTGGTGGCGTCACTCTCATACATAGGGTTGTACTTCAATGCTTTCTCCATGGACGCCAGGCTGTCTCCGAACCTGTTACCAACACAAGGGAAGACAGAGAAACTCAAAGCTTCAGTAAAAGGGAATGGTAGATATATTATATTATACTAATTGAGTTTTTAAAAAGCATGGCTGACCCAGATTTCCTGATATTTATGATTTAGGATCTGGAGAGCCTGATCCACAGACAAGTCTGTGCCACTTCAAATGCACAATCTTGCCCTGGGAGCCTGAAGCAAACCAGCCTGGAAACAGTACATGGCATAGACAACTTGTAGTTAGAATCAGGACATTCCAATAAGAAGTTGCACTCCTTACAGATATCAGTTTAACCAAAATAGAGGCCAAGGCTATTTCATCACCAATTGTTGATCTAGTTAATACCTGGCTGATCACAGGTACTTTCACTACAGCGTGGAAAGTAGCCTACATTCTTCTGCTGTGCACGGGGAGTGCCAGCCCTGTTATCTTTGGAGCAGTTAGAATCTAAGAGAAAACATATACTAAAACGAATAGAACTAATGACTGTCAGCCTCTTTGGAATGTATTACTGGCATAATAATGTATAACCGTAATAATATAGCTGTTCTGGCCAACAAAATGCATTGATTGCACAGATTACCCTGTATAATATTCTTTAAATGGATAGGCAGACAGTCAAACAGACATAAGAAGACTGTTGTTCTGTGATGATCTGTTCCCCCTTTCCTAGGTTGATAAGCGCTTTTTAAAACTGCTCACCCGACAGGCTCCTCTATGCCATTCTTGCTGTACTGGTCACGCAGGGTCCTAGATAAGAAAAAGATGACAGCAGAAGCGACCAGCAGGAAGCCAGCCACCGAGGCAATGGCAATCCCTACCACCAGGGGCTCAGAGACGTACTCCTCACAGTGCTCGCCGCGGTACCACCAGTTCTCACCAACACGGCACCTGAGCACAGAAAAAAAACATATAAAAATTCTCAGATGATCTTTTCAAGACAGGGGCTCTCTTCACAAAGTTGTAACTCATGAGATGATACGCATTAAAGTATGTTTTTCTTGGACTAAATTAAATCAGATATTCATGAAAAAATTATTTAAATTACTCTCATGAGGAGGGGTAAGGCTTTGTGAACAGTGCACTCCAGTCCACAATTAGGATTATTTAGTTGTATGGATGTATGGGAATGTTAACTGCATACACATGGAGCAGAGTATGCAATGCATTCTGTTTGCTTTGATGCTGGTATCATTTGCATGCCAGCACTAATTGCGTTGTGCACAGGGAAATTTCTTTTGGCAGAGATTCAGATTCGGTCATGTCATGTCTCAAGACCATGACTGCACATAAGGCTGTCCTAACGACTGGGATTTAGAAACCACACAAACCAAAGATGATATAATACCACTGTAGTTGTATCCCAAATAAAATTGATGTACTTGCTTGTTCATTTTACTGGTGGCCAAATAAGACTAGTCAAAAATCAAAGGTCAAGGTAAAAGAGTACCTGCAGATTGCTCCTTGGCCTGGGACGATGTCACATTTTCCATCATTCAGACAGAAGTCTGGTTGAAGCTCACAGATACTCTGACAAGGCAGCCCATCAACACTAAAATAGCCAGCATTGCAGACACACTCCGCCTCACCCGACCAGCGGTTTACTAAGCACTGAGAGTACTCATTGCAGGCCTGGAACTTACACGGGTCAGCCTGATCGCCTACAAACAAAATCAAACGGTTTGATTTGATGTATGCAGGATATGTGAGTTAGTACGTACACCAAGTCTTGATCGGTCTCAAGTCTTCAATAAGGAATAAATACGATAAAATAAACACTTTTTGAAACAAAGCAGTAATAGATAAATAGCTATAAAATGGTTGTATGGAACCCAATGTATTAATCAGTAAGCTTTTCATTTCATGTCATCACCACAAGTCAATGATCTATAAGCAATGCTTGTTTAATAAATACTATACTATACTGGATAACAGTCAGCTTGTAAAGCATTGTCTGATGAAATAATAGAGTCTTAAATTGCATCAAATACCTGTTTTATCACTAATAAACTGCCATGGCAGCTGAGCCACCCAATCACAACATACACCTTTCAATGCTAAGATAACAGAAGGGAGTTTTACCTGACTCCACATCTAGGGAGTATTTGTCAATGGCAAGGTTCATGGTTTGATAAGCAGTATTGCAGAAATCCTCCAGAATTACGTAGACCGCATTTGTAACGTTGCGGGGCACCCACTTAGCAAACTTCATTCGACTGTTCACTACTATGCTGCCATTCCTGAAGTTTAGGATCTCAAGATTTTGGAAGTTGGTGAGGTTGGACTGCAGGTAAGGAACCAGCTGTGTGACAAACAAATGGTTTGCAGTTTAAAAAAGCCCATCTTTTCTCAAGACTTAATAATTATTAAACCTTTGATAACAAAAACAGTTTATTTTAACCATGTTCCTATTAAAAGCACAGCAGCAGGTGTGGAATACACATCAGAAACCCCAAATCTAATAGAAAAATGTAACTGTAATCTTAAACATAAAACTTCTGTAAATGATTTTCACTCTGGGGTGCAGAAGGGCTGTATTTATTAGAACAATACAGACTTCATATAAGTAACACAAACATAATGTACAAACAAGTGTTAAGGACATGAGACAATAAAAAAAGGGAATGGGTTTCCCATGTTTTACTGAGCAAACAAACAGGTTTAATTGCTAATAAAAGATGCTGAGTCTTGAGCATATGGGTTTAAACCTCCACAGGATGTCATCTGACCTTCTTGTGCATCTGTTCATTTTGCAGGGGACCCCTCCCTAATTGATGTGGTATGCTGTATCTAACTTTGGTCTATCCTGAGTATATAAATACTTATATAATAACCACTTATCTCAAAACTGCCCATATTTTATTTAATACAGTTGCACTCAGCTCTTTACTGGAGGCTATCTTCCTAAACAGTCTGCCTCTGATTTACATCTGTTGAAGGGACACCTCAGAAAAGACAGACAGGGTTGCATCATGGAAAGACAGATATCAAGCACAGAAATAGTTTACATATGGGCAGTTGATGAGATTTCATAAACTTGATTAGTTAAATATGGAAAGACATTGCTGCAGATGTTAACTTACCAGTTCCAGGAATCGTTGCTCAAGAGCTTTGTACTCAGGGGAGCTTTTATTAAACAGATCTTCAGAGAACATCATGTTTGTCACTCTAAGGCTGAAGAAAACCACCAGCGCCCGTGCTGGTAGAGTAATGTTTCCATTTGTAGACTTGGCCACACTCGCCATGTCTGTAGCATGTACATTAACTGCTGTTTTCACACTGCTCTCTTCCTCTATATGGCTAACCCCGGTGTGGTGGTACACCAGGTCAGGATGATCGAGGCCGGTAATGTCTTGTATTGTTGGTCCATATGTCTGTATTCCCAGCACTGCCAAACTGATGTCCTCATTTTCACCAGGAATTACTGGTAGCTGTGGCTGGGTGGGATTCTTAGTAGATGATTCTGAGATTACCATCAAGTCATCTGTGGGTTCAGTAGTTGAATGCAGCAAGGGAGACGTAGTTAAAGCATACACTTCATTGCTGTCACCTATATTAATGGAAATTTCTGTCACAGTATGGCTAGGGGTGAGAGCTACATTGGGTTGCTCAGTAATGTCCTTTGGCACATTTACGATTTCCGTAAACACATTGTCTGCTGTAGACATTTTATCTGGTACGAACAGTGTAGTTTGTGTAGGTACATACTGGAATATAGCTGGAGGTTCCGTCAGCACAGATAGCACGGTAGCAGATTCTACATTTGGTTGGGGAATGGCTGAGTGTTTAGTGAAAGGTGATTCATCATTGGGGGATTCTGTGGTTGGTTGTACAGTGCTAAATAACTCCATGACTGGTGTCTCTTTGCTTGTCAAGTCTACAGTAAGAGTATGTGAGTCAGACAAATCCAATGCCAGTTGATCTTCTTTTGAGAAGTCGATGGTGGGATTGCCTGTTACTGGTGATTCTGTGACTGTGACTTGTTCTTTGATGGGTATTTTCAGGCCCATCTGGTCTTCATCTCTACTGAATGGCTCTATGTGAGGTTGCTCTTCTGTGCTCAGTCCTACAATGGCTTCCCCAACTGTGAATGTTTCTGTAATTGTGTTTCCCATGTATAAGCCTAATGTAGATGTCTCTGTAACTCTCTGGGTAAGAGTGAGTGAATCTGCTTCTTCCTCCTCTCTATTAAATAGCTCTGTGAGTGGTTCCCCTGGAGTAGGATGTGCGGTGACCATGGGACCCATGGCGACTGACTGTGCTGGAAGTTTCTCTGTAGTAGTCAGCTCTGTTGTTGGCACTACTTCCAATAATTCTTCATTGCTAAATGCATCTCCGACTGTGACAAATTGTTGCCCCCTAGCAGAAGGTCCTTCAAGTACATAAGCTATGGTAGTGTGTTCCTCCAGTGCATTAGGGAGAGCATTATCAGTGATTGGGGTGAGCATGGTGATTGGCTCACTCACATAGTAGTCATAACTACCAGAAGCCTCTGAGGTCTGCATGGAGAGCTCCACTGTTAACGTCTCCATTGTCAAAAAAACAGGGGCTATATTAGTGGTAGTATAGTGAGGCTTATTCCTTATATCCTCAGTGGTAATAACTCTGTCCAAAAGCTCTTTTTGCATACCTAAGTTCTCACTGCATGTTCTGTTGTTAATAAATACAATGTTTGGGGGTTCATAATCAATATATGAATCCTCAGTTAATGGCGTGACATCATTAAAATTCTCATCCACAAAATCTGGGGGATCAATGATGTAATCAGGAATTAACTTCTCTTTGGGTTCCTCATTTGTACTTAACAAGGAAATAAGATCAGGTGTCACAGGAACCCAAGGCCAAACCTCAGCGCCTGCCGCTTGTCCAGAGTGGAAGAACCCAGAAGCAGACCCTTCTTCAAATAACTGATTGCTTGCAATGGCTGTCTTTTCTGTTGTTACTGGTAAAGCTTCATCAAGTGACAAAAGTGTGATAGGATCTTGAGATAGAGACACCATGAGTGAACTTTCTGTTTCAACTGCTAAAGCTTCATCTGAAGAAAAAGGTGTGGTGGGATATTGTGAAGGAGAGACCATCATGGGTCTTTCTGTTGTAACAATTAAAGCTTCATCTGTTGGCAAAGATGTGGGAGGATCTTGTGAGGGTGACACCATGGCTGGTACGTCTGTCTCACTTTCAGTGGGCACTGCATCAGAGGCAGATGTATTTGTGGAATATGTGCTGTCAAGTAAGGGAATCTCATCAGTTGTATTTATCGGAGCCTCTGGTTTCTGGTTTGGAAGGGTAGTATGGATATAGGACTCCGTGATTTCTGCTCCTTCATTTAATCCACTCTCTGGAGCTACTGTTACCAGGGTTTCTGTCATGGATGTGCGCACAGCTGGTTCTTCAGCTTGGGTAGTTGCAGGAGATGGAGCAACAGTGGTTGGATTTTCAATGTTGAGCACAGTGTATGGGGTTACATTCACTGGACTGGATGTGGGTGTCTTCAGAGTAACTACAGTATTACTGAAAAGGAAGCCCTCTTCTTCTATATTTTCAGAATCTACAAAAAAGATAAAACCAGAGGTTAGACCAGGGAATAATGCTTATACTGATTTAAAAAAACAAATCAAATGTATTTATTTTTAATGAACGTGTAATGGTTTGTTTTACCTTTCATAAACACGTCATAGCTTTTCTACATTTTGAAGACATCAAGTCAGAATCTGCATTCTAATCCCTACAGCAGCCCTGCAATAAACTGCAATAAATTATTTGGAAGAGTTGTGGATGCTGGGGGTGACGCCCTCGAATAAATGAAATATTCTTATCCTAGTAACATGCAATGTACCTAGTACATTTTGATTATGTGTGTAGCCCAGACTATTTCCACTTCTGAATCCCATCGAGCACTTGAACTCTGCTCAACAAAAGATGTGGCATCTCAACTATGTTATTTCAAGAAAGCCCTCTTACCCTCTGTGCCTGGCAGGGATGTAATGACAGAACTGTCTACTCCTGAGGTGGGCTCTGCGATAGTTGGGTCTGTGGGTAACGGGGATGCAGAACTGGAGCTCTCCTCCAGCACTATGACATCATTCTCATCAGCAACAGGAGTCTTAGTCTCCACCCACAGGTCACTCAGGTCCACACTGTCAAAGTGGATGTCATCTGTGGTGTAACCATTCACAAACACGTCTTTTTTGTTCAGTTCAAAGGAAGAGCCATAGGTAGGTCTCTCGGCTGCCAGAATAGTCTCCTAAAATACAAATACAAATATATATATATATATATATATATATATATATATATATATATATATATATATATATATATATATATATATATATATATATATACAGTGCCTTGCAAAAGTATTCAGACCCCTGACCAATTCTCTCATATTACCGAATTACAAATGGTACATTGAAATTTCGTTCTGTTTGATATTTTATTTTAAACACTGAAACTCAGAATCAATTATTGTAAGGTGACATTGGTTTTACGTTGGGAAATATTTTTAAGAAAAATAAAAAACTGAAATATCTTGCTTGCATAAGTATTCAACCCCTGTGCTGTGGAAGCTCCCAGTTTGCACCGATGAAAGAAATTGCCCTAACAAGGACACAATTACCTTACCATTGGCCTCCACCTGTGAACCATTAAAGTTGCTGTCACATTTTCTGGATAAAAACCCCACTGTTGAAGGACCATTGGTAAGGCTGTGAATCTGAAGGAAAATGAAGACCAAAGAGCATTCTACAGAAGTTAGAGATAAAGTAATACAAATGCATAGATTAGGGAAAGGGTACAAAATAATATCCAAGTGTTTGGATATCCCAGTGAGCACAGTTGGATCAATAATCAGGAAGTGGAAGCTGCATCACACCACCCAGGCACTGCCAAGAAAAGGCCGTCCCTCAAAACTCAGTGCTCAAACAAGAAGGAGACTTGTGAGAGAAGCCACAAAGAGGCCAACAATCACTTTGTAGGAGCTACAGAGTTCAGTGGCTGGGAGTGGAGTAATGGTGCACCAGTCAACCATATCAAGAGCTCTGCATAACACTGGCCTGTATGGGAGGGTGGCAAGAAAGAAGCCGTTACTCAAAAAGTACCATCTGAAAGCACGTCTGGAGTTTGCCAGAAAGCATGAGAGTGACCCAGCTGCGATGTGGGAAAAGGTTTTGTGGTCAGATGAGACCAATATAGAGCTTTTTGGCCAAAACTCAAAGCACTATGTGTGGCGCAAACCTAACACTGCCCATGCCTCAAGACACACCAACCCTACAGTGAAGTATGGGCGTGACAGCATCATGCTGTGGGGATGCTTCTCATCAGCAGGGACTGGGCATCTTGTTACAATTGAAGGAAGAATGGATGGAGCAAAATACAGGAAAATACTGCAAGAGAATCTGCTTCAGTCCTCTAAAAAACTGAAGCTTGGGAGGAAATTCACCTTTCAGCAGGACAATGATCCCAAGCACAAGGCCAAAGCAACATTGGAGTGGCTCAAGAACAAAAAGGTGAATGTCCTACAGTGGCCCAGTCAAAGTCCTGATCGCAATCCCATTGAGAATCTGTGGCACTATTTGAAAATTACGGTCCACAAGCATCATCCAACCAACCTGAACAACCTGGAGCACATCTGCCAAGAAGAATGGGCCAAAATCACTCCCACACTGTGTGAAAAGCTGGTACATACTTACCCCAAAAGACCTAAAGCTGTTATTGCAGCGAAAGGTGCCTCTACCAAATATTAATGTGTGGGGGTTGAATACTTATGCAAGCAAGATATTTCAGTTTTTTATTTTTCTTAAAAATATTTCCCAACATAAAACCAATGTCACCTTACAATAATTGATTAGGAGTTTCAATGTTTAAAAATAAAATATTGAACAGAACGAAATTTCAATGTACCATTTGTAATTTAGTACTATGAGAGAACTGGTCAGGGGTTTGAATACTTTTGCAAGGCACTGCATATATAAATTACATAGTGCAGAAACGGTGCACCACGGATTTATGTCATATGCCTCTGCTCTTTCATACAGCCTGTTGATCAAAGCTAGGACATTAGGAACATCAGAAATATAAGAAAAAAATCCTACCAGAAGAATGGAAGCACTTTGCTCACTGCTAGAATAATAGAATATACAGTTGTTCTTTTATCTTATCATACACTTTTCTGTTTAAGACATTATAATATATAAAACATCTTAAAATGTCCAATGTTGTCCAATTTTAAATTCTATTACAGATCACATATCATTTGCAACTGATTTGCCTACTTCAACGCATTTTATCATATGTACAAAAATTAGGAAGACAACTGTGATCAATTCCACTGTCCTTTCTCCATGAAGACATTGTGCTTTGGATCTCAGTTTCTCTTCTAAAACCCCTCACCACCACCACCCTCACAAAGAACAGAATGATAAGTATACTAGTAAATTAAGTTTAAGAGGATATTGCATTCCCCAGCACGACACCTACTTCCTAAATTATGCCGGAAGCTATATGCAGAAAGTAACCGAGAATCCTGGTTAAGAAAAGCATAAGCCCTCTTACAACACCTCAACAAAATGAGTGGATGTTTGTGACACAAAATGATTCTTGGTGATAAATCTCCCTCCCGACCTGTGTAAAGAGAACAGAATGCCCTGGACTGGATTTCCAGACAATTCATTCCCAGGGTTATGTGGAAGTTGTCCATCTTGAAAGGGGGAGGAGCTACGGTACACCAAGTCATCGAACCGGAAGGGAAGCGATGTGGCAGCCACGGATTGGAGGAGCGATTACAATCACTAACCAAGGGGACGTAGCGAGATGATCTGTTCCTTTGTTATGGTTACAGGCGACCGAGAAAGGAATGTGATAATATAGTGAGCGTTTGTTTTTGTCATTGCTAATACTGTGCTTGATTTGTGATTATTAGACAGAGCAGTCACAAGGTCAACACAAACCTGGACAACACTGCACCATTGTTCACGGACTAAATTGTATTTCACCACTTGCACTGAACCACTCACTCAAGACTTGTGATCATGTGTGTATTTGTGTGTGTAAATTGACTGTGTTATTATTTGGGACTGCAACCCGTGTTTTAGAACAGTGCAATACACATTGCAGTGTATTGCCTGGGATTATTATTTGTGGTCACCAGACCAGGAGTATAAATAAACATTGTTGCATTTTGGATTATAGTTGTCTGACTTTCATTGATCACCGCATCACTCCTATACATGCGCACTGGAACCCACTTTGCCACACGTGGTGTTAGAACACGGGATGGATCACGTTACACTGCCCTGATCGAGAGGGTCGGGAATGGAATGCTGCCGAGTGCAAAAACACAACCCGTGATGTCAGCCCCAAGTGCGAGGGCACATAAGATTATGATGGAGGATGACCCGGAAGCATACCTCGACGCGTTTGAGCGGTTAGCAAGCACAGCGTCATGGCCACCAGAATACTGGGCAAGCCAGCTAGGGCCCTGTTTGATAGGGGAGGCTCAGGCAGCCTACCAGGCCATGATGGACAAAGATGCCGCCAAATACGACTTGGTAAAACAAGCAGTTCTCTGCCACCTGAACAGCATAGGGGAAACACACTGGGTGAGATTTAAGGAGTACCACAGCCGCAGGACATCCGCCCCAGGGTGGTTGCCCAACGTTTGGGCAACCAAATGGTACATTGACTCACCCCCACCTAGAAAATGTGATTACAAATGGGCGAGGTGATAGCCATGGAGCAGTTTTGCCATGTGGTCGACGCCGAAATGCAAGAGTGGATATGGCGCCACAAACCGGCCAACCTGAAAGAGGAGATAAAACTGGCAGAGGACTTCGAAGACTCCCTGGTCTCCATCAAGACCAGCTTGCTGCACTCTCCCTCTCTGCAGAATAGCAGAGGACCACCTCCTCTTTCCCCAGCATCACTCGAACTAGGACGAGACCTACATGCTCATTCATTACTCTTGCTCCATCATAAGTCTGAACAACACATTTTTGGCCATCTATACCAATCCAAGCAAGGACTTCTTGGATAGAAGCAGTGATTTTGCTTTCAAAGACTCTGCAGCCCGGAATCCAGGAAATCCTTCATACACAGCTTCCTCATGAACGTATCTAAGGACTATGGACTCCTGCTCCTGTTTACTCATATTTTTACTTTCCTCTACTTTTAAAGCAAAGCACTCTGATGTTTCAATTTCACTCCTAATCTGTTCTCTCACAATGTTGGCCATAACACTGACGAGTTCATTTTGTATTGATGAGTGGGTGTAGGTAGCATTTTTGGGCCCATACTTCAACTTCTTCTGAATTTTTTCATCATGTTCACCAATTAATCTAATCAGTTCTAGAAAGTTGCTTCGATTTAAACTTGCTTGACTTTCATCATGTCCTCTTGTGTTATGAAGATGCAATCCGGCATCTTTCTGTAAAGCTTTCTTCCGGTTACAGAAGCCATCAATTACAAAAGTTGTTTTATCATTTGGTTGTTTTATCATTTATTATTTATTTATATATCGGGATATCCCATTAGTTGTTACACTATATTCAATCCAAGTGAACATTCTGAACCAGTCCTGATTAAAACTTAAAACTTCTTGTCCATGTTATGTTTGTGGAAAACGTCTACGATGGGTTTGCTCTTGGTCATCAGATATTGACTGGGAAATACCAGAAGGTTCAGGTAGTCTTCTCTGCCTTGTTTCTATTCCTGTGAGGAAAGGACTTATAGATTTGAATTGCTGATGTCTACGTCTTCTTCACTACTTACACATTGGACAGTTTGTGTAGTTGGAGCAATTGATGTTGTGGCAACAGCGTCTTGTTCAAAATCTGATTTTGGGGCATTTGCTTTGAAAAAGTCATGAACCAAAGACTCATTTGAGATCACTTGTATGTGTATGTACATGTGATGCAACACAATCTCACAAAGTGAACTCCCTTAGCTATTCTGTCTTCCTCTCTCTCTATTCTGACTGCCTTTATACTTTTTTCCTCTCTACTGTACTCTGTAAAACAAATTAAAAATAAATTAGCATACACATATGGAGAATGTCATTCACACAAATATACACTGCATTCTAACTTACTACCAGAAAATAGGTGGAATTTATTTACAGAAAATATTATAGGGTTTATATATATATATATATATATATATATATATATATATATATATATATATATATATATTATATATATATATATAATTTTATTTTTTTAAACTATGTTTTGATGTGTGTTCTCAAATTACATACTATTTTTCAAGAATGCAGTTTAACAAATATATTTCTACAGTGCTTAACAGGGTCCTCCTACTCTGCCAACCTTGGACTCTGCTTTGTGTACGTTTGTTGTATTTTTTTGCCTGCCTGCCACCCATGTAGTTGTTGCAAAAGTGTAAATAATATGACTGTTTTTTTGGGGGGGAGTTTGTTTTTTTTAAATAGCAAAGAGAGACTTGTTAAAAAGCAACAAAATAATTTACTTACTAACCACGCTGACATCAGATATTCAATATAACGTAATGCAAACTAAACATTGGCATATTAATATACTGTACGTACACTGGTCTTATGCAGTATTCAGCTAAAATTACATTTTGTGAGTGAAATACGTTTTCAAACCACACTACCACTCATGACAATTCAGGTTTCCATATAAACAAATTCACTTGATTTTGTTTTATAAAATAGTTGTTGCATTTGTAATTCATTTATGTTTTTCATACTATAATACGAAAATGTGACGTTCATAACGCAGCTAAAAACTTAGCGACTGTGATATACTGCTTTTAGCAAAAATGATCGAGAAAAACAAGTAATAAGGCACAATAGAGTAGTTAGTTAGTACTTGGTTCTCCAGAGTTGGAGCTGGACTGGGGGTGTTTATTAACGAAGTAGCTGCAAATTTCTACCATTCTTTACAATTCATTGTCTTCCTCTAATAATTGACATGAAGAGGTTAGGTTAGCGGTTTGCTTGAGAGCGGAATTTACAGCAGTGCTTTATGTGATTTGGAGGTCGGGAGGTATGTGGAAAGAGCTTTTTAATAACTTGTACTTTCTCTTTGTTCCACACAGTGCCCTTTAGAATCCACAGGTGGCCATTCAGGGGGGTCTGCCAAGAATCCCTTAATGTCTTTAGCTGTTGGATACTCTCAATAAAGCCCCTGCTTCCTGACTTCTGAAGCTTAAGGCCATGACTCTACAACCACTTTTGCTGATTTACAAAATGATTTATCTTTCTGGTAAAAAAAACTTCAGAGCTAACATCTGGTTTCCAAGAGTGCTTTCAAGACAGCAATAACATTGAATATTTTATTCAATATCTATTTACAAAGCAAATCATTCCAATTTCAAGTACACACAATACCACATTACCAAAATCATGTTTTCTTTGACGTTTTTCAATTTCTCCTGTAAAACCAAGACCACTCTCATCAACAGTTACAAATGTACTGAAGAAACTGTGCCAGGCAGCTTCACAAAACTGGTCCCCTGTAGTAACTGTTCATCCACTGACTGATGCCGTTTACCATAATAAAGACTATAAAGGTGGACTGAATGACAGGTGACTCACTCGTGACATTTTGCATGACTGGCTTACCAAACAGAGAATTTGAAAGGCAACAAAAAGCAGTTGCCGCGACAGGAGGATAACAACTTACTTCTTCTGAGATTGTTGCCAGATGTACAATAAATGGAAATCAGGTGTTTTTTTTTTTCTGAGAAGGGTCTATTTGACTGGGTTTACGTGGGCCCAAACAAACAACCTCCTGCACTGCCTCCTTGCGTTCATACCACAAAGCTCCTTACACTCCTTAGATACCTGTTATTCATGGAAAAGTGCACACTGCACTGCAATTATAAATATGTGTTCATATTAATGGATAGATTACTTTTTTTAGATATTCCACTTGTTTCCACAGAGTAAGTTAAAGCACCAGCCCTTTGCCTATCCTAGTGAGCACAGGCCTACTTGGAGATCACTCACCATGCTTCCTGGTGGTTCTTCTGTTGGGTCTGTGGTTTCTGAATCCTTAAGAGATCCATCCTCTGGGAGCCAAATACACAAAGGGGCAAGTAAGAAATCTTTCATTTATGATTCTGGAATCTACAAGAAATCTGGTTGCGTGAGTGATGGCTCCAATTTCATTATCTTTTTTTCTCAGGCATTCTGAACAGCTGTTAGTCTGACAAAACATTTGAATAATGCTATTTTCAATGCACATAGTAGTTCCACCTCCCCATTTACACTGAAAAACAAGCTGTGAGGACAAGACAGCAACACACATGGCAGCATTAAAAACTCTGTTCAGACTTGTGGCCCCTTAATTCACTTTAAGTGCTTTATTAAGGTGTCCTTATTTTACTTTTTAAAAGGAAAGAAAAACAGCAAAACAGCTGCCACTTTACCATGATAAACATTATTGGGGTCCATCTATACTATTGCCAGAATGTATAAAATAAACAAGCATGCTAACAGGGTGATCTTCTATAAAATATGCACCATACTTGAAAAGGCTTCATCTTACAGTACGATAAGGACATTTACCATTTGCAAGCTGAAGAGAGTCTGGATCCACAGCTAAAGTTGCATTTCCAATGATGGCTTCCTTGCTGAGGGCCTCAGCGATGTAATTGCGGAGGTCAGTGACGGTGTAGACCACAGTGAGGCTCTCTTCTGGCTCTGGGTAGGGCTCCTCTACCTTGTTGGAGTGCAGGTTAATAAAGTCCAGGGTCTCGTTGCTGATTCCCCCAGTGCCCACTTCAAAGATCACTCCGTAATGAACCACCACTGCATTAACACTATGAGACACATCATAGAAACAGGAAATTACATTCGAATGCGCTCTTCTCATTTGTTTTATGGCCTACCTCTGGGGCTGGGCCAGAAGTTGGTTTCTGACTCCTACAGAAAGTTGTCAATGTGTCAGAAATCAATGTTTGGGGTACAGTGCGCCCACGCTATAAGGCTCTCGATTATAACATGCCTCGGATGTAACGCTCCTACAGCATGTCCCCCAATTCCCTATACTAGGGATTCATGCAATATTTCTATCGTAAATACAGTACTGCTGTTGTTCAAACTGTAAAGAAATTCTCAGTCTAACTTCTGTCTCTCCCTGTTGATACAGTATCTGAACTGAAGAATTAAAATGACCCATTAGTGGGAATGTTACCTTTTTTTTTTTTTTTGATTACATGGTGCTTTATGCATGGTTAATTCACAGAAAGTTATATTTTTGCTTCACTGTATGTGCATTATAGAAAGGGAGTTACTTTATTTTGTATTTTACTTAAATGTGTGTTGTTATGTGTCCCACGGCGCTCCCCACCCACTCTGCCGGCGATAACACTCATATTGTGTGTGTCCCGGGACCCGCGTTATAGCAAGGGAACACTGTATATAACTGCAGTAAAATACATTAAGAATTAAGAAACAAAAAATAGTGAGTTGCGTCCCACCCAAAAAAAGCAGAGAATGCATAACTGTATTTTCAGGACTGAACGATTTCCTTTGAATTTGCACGTCAGCTCACTTGAATCCAAATTATAACCACATAACAAATTTCATAAACCCAGATCCGAATACAATTACCAGCATGTGAAACCACAACATTCCTAAGGAGTGCTGTAAGAGCATTTGCACAGAAATCACAGCATGTTTCCTTATCACAAACATAGCTGGAAGATGTGAAAAAACATGTTTCTATATTGTTTTGTTTTTCACAGCTTAATTTCCACATGTGCAGTAAGGCATAGTAACGGTCCTCTCTCCCACTTACCCACAACCCTAAGATGTCATGATGGTAAATTCTCTGCTAGACGAATGAAACTTATCATGCTGGAGTGCAGTTGGAAAGCTCAGTATCACAGCGAAGGATAGCTTGATTGGTTTGTGACTTGTCACAGTTCTCTTGAGGATATGAGAATATATGAATATGAACAGCAACGGCTACCCTCCTATGAAGCAAACATATTTTGATGTCCCCACGCAATGCCCTACATTCCCAGCGAAATAAACACCCTTGGGAGCAATAAACAAGATGAGTCTTCAGGCCAATTGTAATTGATAGTGGCAGCTTGATTAGTTTTTTCATTGTAATAAAATGTGGGAATGATTTCCAGAGCTTTTAATTTCCAGTAGTTATTTATCTTCAACAATATCAGCTGTTTTACATTCTGGGTGCCCCAGGTTAATTGTTTTTCAAATTGTTTACCAAAATCTCATATAGTTAGATATAATGCATTTATGCAGTGTGATCTCTGGGGTCGATCCATTGAGATTAATTCAATGTATACCCTGCTGCACTACTAAAAAGTTAATGCAATCGCAGTATTAGTTTTTCTAGGGTGTTACAGCATAGGAGAATATGTCTGGAATTTTTGCAAATGGTTCTCTGTTTGATTAGCAACTATAAATACTAGTCCATATTAATATTAAAGTATCTTGCTTGCAATATAATAACTCAAGACTAGGTGTACCGGTACATTGTTAGATAGGACAATGTAAAGTACTTGTGATTTTATGTATTCTTTATGCTCAATTAAAACTAATAAGTAATGATTCTGACTAATTAAACATATAAACTGAGATACCTTGATAGCTGTGTTTTATTGGTTTGAGTGTGGACTATTGATTTGGATATTATCAGTCTATGCACCAAAGATACTGTTGTTGTTGTTTGTTTTTTTAACTGACAGTTGGAACTTTCTCATTAAGATAAATTAATTCCATTCCATTTTAAATTGTAACTTTGGTACAGACCATGGGGTCTGGTGACTTGATGTAAAGAGATTTAAATGCTGCCACTGAATTTATTTGAGGTTCAGGTTCCGTGAGTCTCTTTGGTGCATTTCTGTGTAAAAGTATATAAAATACCAGAGGGTCCTGTTTAGTGATTTAAAGCATGGTATTTAGATCCTTGTACATTTACATCAATCAACTAAATCTCAATTTTATCATTTGCTACAAGCACTTATATTCTCCTATATTCTCATTTCTGGATTACTCTATTGCCCAACATCCAAACTGCATTAGCAATTGTAGATTCAGCAAATGATTAAAAGTTGTGTTTCGAAGCTCATTTGCGATAGTACAACTTGTTAACATAAATCCCAAAAAAGTGATTTTCAGTATTGAGAAGCACAACATGCTCACAAGAGGATGCTATCTCTTAAAAAACAAGTAGCCTCGCAAAGATATTTGCATTGTAACACTCTGTGAGCTACAGTATTTACCCCAAAGGCATCATTCCTTTATATTCTAGGTTTGTGTCCTTATTTTAGAATAGGCAGATATATAGTGATACCTGACAAACAAAGCACAGTTATTCTTTGCCGGATTGGGCTTGTACAGTGAGGATGAATAATATGTGGTTTAAAAGACATGAGTCGTACTAATTCCTCGTTTTTATTGAGCTGATCAATCTGGTATAACAGAGGTGTGGATTCTTGTGTTGTTAATGCATTGTGCTTTCCCATTGAAGTAATCGCCTGTTACAAATGAGCTTCATCCAAGTGTCTTACCTCTCTGGGTCCTGTAGCTGCCTTTAAAGAATAGAAAGAAAGAATAACTATAAAACAAACCATATGCTTGCAATATTCAAAGTGTACATTTCACTTAAGAAGTAGACACATATTCATAGGACCTTAAAGAGTTAGTAGTGGAAAATACAGGTTTACAGGTCTCCACGTGTTGCTACAACTGTTTAAATAATGTACCTGTCATTTTTCTTTTCATTGCTAACATCCTGACAGCTTTTTACACTTACAATTTTAAGGTCTGTTTCAAAGCTCTTTTCAAAATGTCCATTCTAGTGCAGTGATAGTGTAAGGATTACTGCCCATATTGTCAAGCAAGTAATACAGGAATAATGATCCATGATCCAGAAAAGCCAGAGCACTTTTTACATTATTTCAGTTGTAGCAGCATGGGCGAGACTTATAACAGTGGGTTTTCTGGAACCCTGCTAAGTGCTCTTAAATTTCATATCTGGACTAGTGACAGGTATTTTGTTTTGCTTTAATGTGATCTTGAAACAAATGCAGTTCCTACGGGATTGAGAATCCCTTACCTAAATCCAATCACATTCACACTCTTGAACCCTGGCAACCTTTGAAAAGCATTTTGAATCTGAGAAGAAGAAAAGAAAAAAGAAAACATTTGACTGTTGTTTAAACCCATTAGTTTGTAGAAGTTCCCAATGATTGCATGACTCACAATACTCTCACAAACAGCTCTGTGCAGATATGACTGAAATGAATGATTTTGGCCTGCCGTGCTCCACAAATCCATGCTCAGAGTCTCATGAGGACCCTGAAGGAGCAGCATGCTCCGTTCTGCACTTCCTCATCGTTTGATGACTTGCCAAACATCCTTCCCTTCACCCTTGTGGGCGTGCTGATTGAAAACCCAAACCCTCTGTTCACTGGGATGCGATTCTTTTTTTTTGAGTTTCTATGTATTTCTTTTTTTTTTAAATATCCAGTGACTTTCTATATCTAACCACGTCAAGATTATGAGATAAATTATCTAAGAATCTAGATTTAACATTTTTTTCCCCCTGTCCTCAATGAACCACAATAAAGAATTTTCTTTTTTGCTTTACCTGAGCATAACATAGCGTGGGAATCATTAGTCCTATTAGAAAAATGATTAAATCTCAATATTAAAGCAACCCCTCAGAATGATAACATTCTTTATTAGTGTCGGACCAGGCAGGTTCAGCTATAAATAAAATACACTATGCTAAATGATATGCTGATGGTTGATATATCTCAATATTTTTGCAAAGCTGTACCTCATAGATGAAGTGCTTAGTGAGATCCTGGAAGCGGACGCTGTCAGGGTTCTCCAGATCCTTGCTGTAACTCTCTCCCGTCAGCTGAATACTGAGCTCCACCACCTGCTCTGCAAGGGGCCTCACTGTCCTCTCTGTGACATCTTCGATCTTGTTCGTGATCTGAGAAGAGGACAAGAACCAGCAAGAAGAACCTCATACTGGATCACATATTTGGTGTGTTTGAAGATAGAATAATAACCATTATCTATTGCTGTTGCTATTGTTTTGGTTGGAACTTTGTTTTGACCCAGCTGGTAAACTGTTTGTCTATCCAATTGGATTTGGCATCTCCCTGGTGTGGGGCATGTTCTGCTGGTATGAATACCATAGTTTACTTAAGGATCGCTGCAATACAGTTCACCCAACAATGCCGCACTTGTACCCTGGTGACAATGACTGCTCTTATGACAATAATGCCAGAATTATGTGCAAATGGAACAGACTCCAGCTGTCAACCTCGGACACCAAAATCCCCAGATCTCAATCCAGCTTTTTTATCATTACGATCCTCTGCCTACCTCTCTTCACCAATTGTGGGGACATATTAATGACATCCCTCGGGATACCTTTCACGACATTGTGCAGTTTATGTCATGTTGTGTCATGTGAGCAGGGGAAAATGGTGGGGCAACCTTATATTAGGCACAGGTACTAATAAAGTGGCCACACACTTGACATATAAATGTGTGTCCATACCATTAACTATACGGTTAAACAAAGGACTATGAAGAATGAAACCTGATGCTTACACTACTTTCAGTTTCCTCATTTACATTGTCTTCACTGGATGGGATTGCTTCAACGGAGACCATCTGTGGGGTTGAAACGTTTGCTGCTACGTCTGGGGGCAAAAACACATTATGGTGGAGCTGGTAGTGATATACCCAGCTGAATCAGTAAATCCAGACAGACAGTTGCTTCTAATTCAGCTGTGTTTGTGGGCCGGAGATCTAAGGGCCTTTGTTGACGAGAAAAACATATACTGTTTTGTTGGCCAGGGTGATTGTCCACCTTTGTTACCATCTCATAAAAGCAAATAATCTTGTCTTTGTTTGTCAAGCAAGTTTTATTTATTTTATTATTTATTATAACTTGCCATTGGCCTTAAATGAAACAGCCGTGTTTCATTAAACTATTATCTGACTATATGATCTGACAGAAAATAGTGTTACAATTACTAGCACATTGAAGTTATGTGATTCAGTCACTTCCTTTATGTAAAGCGGATTTAGCCAGTTTACAGTCAAGTGATTGTAGCTAACAAACTAGTTCAATAAACGCTCACCATCTTGCACGTCCATTCACAATATGGGTCTTAAATGTGGTGTTTGTAAATAAAAATGTGTTTTAGCAAATGTATTTTCATTTCAAAGCATGAAATGTGGTACTACATGAGGTTCAAGAAATGTCTTTTTGCCAAATTTTCTTTCAGATTATCTTGCACTTCCTGGGTCATTTCATCTGGGAAAAAATGATCGTCACCCCTTCAGGCCTTTCTCTCCTGTCCGTTTCTAACCAGCAGCTTCCTTTAATGATGCTTTGAACCTGAAGACTTGCTGAAGAGAAAGAACCCAGGAAGTGTACAGATTTCCTGAGAATAAGGTCCAAGAACTTTCTTTAACCCAGAGTATTACCAGGTATAATGTTTTACATTGAAAATACACGCTTGGTATAACGTGTTTCTTTTCAAATTGCACATGTGAGAACTATATAGTTATTGCATGTGTATTACAGCTAGCATTTCTAAAATTATTTTGTTAGTTAGAACAACTTTAAGTTTTTTATAACAGCTTCTGAAAGCTTGTTTATCATCCAGCCAGGCTATAATTGGACCCATAAATGAGGGGCCGTTTCAATGCTCTGAGGTGAAACATGAAGTTATCAGCCTCCTCCATTCTGCAGACTAGGTAAACCCTGCAGCACCGGCAACAAGAGAATGTTGCTAATCCAAATTACAAACTATTTCTGTCTGCCATAGCTGCTGGACTCCAGGAAATCCACTGTCAGCAATGGTATTGTTCAAGATATATGGCCAAAGATGGCCTAGTGCTTAAGAACTCAGAGCTGAGCTTCAGAACTCACAAGACTCAGTTTTGGCACAGGGGCCACTAGAAAATATATACCTACCATGCAAAAACAAATGCAGTTACAATACAGTGAAAGCACTTTCAGCACTCACTTTGCAAAAAGACAACCCCACACAACTAATTAGTAAGGCTGTATATTGTATATTACATTCCGTGAAATGTACCTATTACCACGTAATACATAGTTCCCCATGAAAATTCCCATTTCTGAAAGAACACTGTAAATATACATATTTTACATAACTTAAAAATAAATCCAGCAAACGTTTTCCTTATTGACGCACTACCTGTTACACTGCATTGAGGAACCTGGAAGTTTGCTTATGGTTAATGACTGAACACACTGCATAGAGCTGCACAATTTCTTTACAATGTCTTCAATGAAAGACACCAGCTGCATCAAAGAGAGGAAATATTTCTGCTAAAAATTGCTCTGTCCAGACAAGAAGGGAACATTTCACATGGCTGTTGTTATTTTTAAAAGCATTTATGTTTTATTTTGTTTGATAATTCATGGATGGTGAAAACTGAATGTCTTTAAAAGATGGTCATAAAAATCCAAAATATTCTACAATTTAGCATTTACTTTTTTTCAGGTAGTAAATTTAAATATTAAGGATAATTTTGTTATATAACAACTCTAGAGAAAATGCTTAATTTTGAATGTGACAACGGCATTAAACATTAATATTATGTTTAATCGTGAAATATCTTGCTATTTTTAGACTGAGAAATGCAGTAAAATGAGCATTTTTTTTACTGTGAACAAAATAGAGCTCACTAATTAAACAGCTTCACCGGTAATTAAAACATTTCTTATATGGAAATCTATTGGGATGTACCCAAGACCAGAAGGGACTCACTAGACAAATTGTCCTGGACTGCACTAACAGTCTACCACTTTGGAGTTATGAAGTATTCAAACTTGTACTGTGAGAGTCCTCAGATCTCATTGATATTGATCTGCTGCTGATTGGAAAGATCAGACTCAATATTAAATTGCTTTCAACTCAATCTTAGTCATGTAAAACATTACATTACCAGGTTATTTCTAATCACTTTTTGCAGCTCATTGAGATGTTGTGGATAAATATCCCTCTCACTGGAAAATATATAATAGGAAAAGGATCGGGATCACCTGTAGTTGGTAGTTATAAAAAACAAAAGATTTGCAAAAACCTCTTTGAGTAGCATTGTCCAGTTCAGTCATAGAGGCTGTTGGATGTGTGCTGGAAAGAGGAGAAAAAAAAAAAAACATTAGGCCTATTCAGGGAGTAAACAAAAATGTGTCACTTTCTTTAGTCAACACTTGGGGGATCACTGTGAGGCTGCGTTTTCAAGTCACCAGATTTATTTGTAGCCCAGTCAATACTTAAAAGGATTCTAGAAACAAACCTGTGATACTACAATAAGATCTCTGGATTCTGATTTCATCTTAATGGGGAAAAAAACTGTCCACACAAGTACTTTCAAACAAATTATTAACCAAGGAACAAAGCTGATCTGCGATAGGAAATGTAGGTCATGCATTTCCAACAGTTTTACTTAGCAACTGATTTATCTTTTTTTTATGAACTTCAATGGCTGACAGCCGGTTCTGTGAGCACCTTAGCTTGTTTCATAATTCAGGCTGGGATCTAAAACCAGGATTAACTCAGACTGGGATGCATTTGTGGTAATTTTCCAGACACGCCCTGAAGGGTTGAAATGTTCGTTTTTTATCTGTTGTACTACTTCACCATTCAACTTTTAAAGAGCAATCTGCAGAGCAGCCACATACTCACATATATGACATAACATGATTTTCTGGTTGAGGCTCCATAATATTAAAAAAAAAAATAGCCAAGCATGCTGAAAACATTGCTAAGCTCCTGAAAGCCCTGATCAAGTGATTTCAATAACAATGCAGTGCTACTACAATGACAACACAATGGGGCTCTATACTAAGGAGCAATGGTAATACAGGTGCAGTTACAACGGTAAGAATCAATGGTAGAGCGGTATCATAATAGCACCATTTTCACATTCTGGCATACAGATAGAATCACAGTGGAATTTGTTTTAAATTCATTGTGTTGTCTTTGCTGGTAATGCTGTGGTGATCTGATCGGGGCTTTCCAGAGTAACGCTGCTATTATAAGTGTATTCCAAAAGTATTTTAGAATACACTTAAGTTTTCATACATTTTTTTTTAAATAAAAGACTTGAGGCAAGGTTTCCAAAAACAGGAATGTACATATGCCCACTTTTAGAAAGACTACCCTGAATTAATTTCTGTGGTTTATTAATACATTTAAAGTATAGAGTTGAGATACAGACTCATTTTTGTTATTAGTATTACTTTTCAAGTGTTAAAAAGTAGCCAGTGGTCAAAATGTCCTTTAACAATAAAGAGATGATTATATTGAACAGTGTCCATTTCCAATGACACCCAGAAAACATATGGAGATATATATTGTGGAGAAAGCCCTGAAGTAATAATCAACCTTCTCTAATTTCCGATAGTTCTACATATACCCTGTTTAAAGCCGAAACTAGCTACAGCCACACCTGTCAAGCACATATTTCTGGAGGAAATTCACAAACCCTTTCACCACAAAGTGTTCTTGTGCACATTGTTTCTCTAAAAAGAGAAAAATACTCTTTAATGTTACAAAACTAGAAATAGACGTCTTAAGAGCCCTTGAGTTAAATGACTCAGTTTTGCAGCTTCAATAGGTGTTTTTCTCCATACTCTTTTGAGCGAACGACTTTGTGAATTTCCCCACTGTACAGTGGTAGCCTTTCACCTGTCACAATACTGTCGTTGTGTGACAATGCAAACATGTCACAGCTTTGCAATCCTGTTTTTTCTGACTACAGGTAGAAAATGGGAGCAGAACATGCATTAAACAAACCAGCAGGAAGGCCTGAGGCCACTCGTGCATTTTGTCAGTGTTGCTGAAAGGCACATGGCACAGTCTTACTGCAGACAGTCCCGCACTGTATTCTGACATTTTTATAGCTGGTTTTGGTTACCACTGTATATGCTGCAATGGGGTTGATCTACAAGAATCTGTTGAGGGGTTGCATCGACAGTACCAACTCTGTGTGCCAGATGTTAGTTATGTTTTCCTACCTGCACAGGTAATGCTACAGGTTAGTGGGTTGACTGGAGATTGTACAAAAGGGTGGCAGAAACAGGAAGGAGTATAAATGCATTGATTCTAAAATCAACTATGGCAGTGGGGGGGGGGGGGGGGGGTGTCTTTCAGGAGGATATCAGTTAGCATTAACCTATAAATAACTTACAGTCAGACAGAGGTGAGCCTTGTAGATCCCAATTGACTGGATTTAAGCTCTGACGTCTACCATCTGAAAAGTTTAACCTTGGTTCCATTCCATTCACTTTCTCTCTCTATTTATATATACAGTCATTTTTCTTCATCCACTTTTTCTGTCAGATTCATTCTTTCTTTCCTACTTAATATTTTATCATCTTCACTTAATCAGACAGACCTGTATAAGAATATGGTTCTACAGAAAGTAAGGATACTGTACATTTTAAAATACAGGTACATTAACTACATTTCAGCTGCACTGTATTTACACATTTATCACATTATGTAATGCATACACTTACAACAAAATTATGTGATCAGGAAATTAACTTTATTAAAGGTATGTGTAATGGACAGGGTTATGTATGGACTGCTGTTCCACATTTTCCTGAAGCCTTGTCTGTGAGAAGTTAAAAGCTCTATAACTACACTTGCAGACAAGCCTGGCTCTTTTGCAAAGTGGTTTAGATGGTTGCTTGCTGGGCTTTGTGGTTCGCAACCAGCCTCCACCCTGTTACATGTCTTGTTCATGTATGGAGTTCCATGCTCACAATCACAGAATGCATGTAGTAGTATTTTTATACATGGTAACTACAGCGTAACCACGTGCCGTTAATGCACCTGTATTTGAACTAGAGGTCTTCACAGGCCTAAATTAATCAACCCGACCTGACCACAAACCAACAATTATTTACCTGAACCAACCCAATGTAAAATTAGATCTGGATCCGACCCGGCCAGAAAAAAAGGTGGCACGCTTTTCCTTTGCCCAGCTTAGTATATGCATTGACTAGATCCAGTATTAAAGCGTGTTTTTTTTTTTAGTCAACCTGGAAATCTGGCTAAATTACAGACAGTGTTTATTCCATCATGAACCTACATAAAGGACTGTAAAATTAAATATAAAAAAAATACATTATCTGAAAATCATATGAATTGAAGAATGATCTCGCAAATGCGTGATTTTATTAACACAAGAACAAATGGAATTGAGATGTAAAATTTGTGTTTTGCAAAACTTGTTTTCCTTCTTTGTCTACAATAACAACAAAAGATTCCTAAACAGCAGAGTATTTTTATGTGAGCTTTTGTTCATGGAATTTGTTTTTCTTTCCTGTCCTTCATAAACAAATCCACTACTCCGACTTTTATGAATGATCTAAAAGAAACCCCTTTGATATGGGTCACATGTCTGTTGCTGGGCTCTGCAAGCCATGTCATGTGCTGCAGGGGGACGACAATCCACACTATAAACAGTGATTCTTAGTACCAAAGAGAGCCTCTTTAATAGTAATCAACAGTTTGCATATTACTGAGTAAACAAAATCGGACCCGACCCGACCCAAGTGTTGCGTGACAATTTTGCACCCGAAAACCTGTTCAGAACTGGTCGGGTCTCGGGTCCGGATAGACCCGTGAAGATTAATTTGAACATGCTGTTGCACTTTTAAACTTCTGAATGGTTGGCACAATAATCTTGAAACTTCTAGACACCCTTCCCTGTTGATCCCACATTAACTAATCAGCTGCTACCAGCCCCCCTTCCTAAGAGGGTCCACATTTAAGTTCAGTCAGGAAACGTATTCATTAAAACACAGACTAGAAAACACAACTACGTTATACATATTTTATTTTACACTACATTCTTTGGCCTCGCCTTTCAAGGCACCCCTGCTCATAAATGAGCTTGCAGATAAGTGACAAGGTTGACCTTAGGGAAGCCGTTGGCAGGGGCCAGGATAGCTGGGGAGGCTAGGCTCAGGAGGCTAGGGAAGAGGAGGCAAACTCTGGTGCACTGCAGGGACATAGTGGATAGAGGTAAGATAGGAATCCTTTTCATGACGATCTTTGAATGTATTGTTTATTGAAGGAGAAATAAGATACTAGCTATTGCATTTGATCTGGTATTGGAAGATCCAAAAATATGCTTGATGTTCAGGTGATTTGATCTGTGGTTAAAGTGAATTCCTGGCCAGAACCATCATGTTGCTTTATTTTATGTCTGTTGAGTTTAATCAATTCTGTAGTCTCACTGAAACAAAATAAATCAAAGCCTTTCGGTTATGTTGTGCTCATGACTCTGTCTTGGTCACTGTCACAGACCCTCTACTACATACACTTACGGGATTAATAAAAAGCATTACTTTTGGTTTTGTTACTACAGACATCTGTGCCATTTAAAATCACAAAAACAAAACAAACAAAAAAGTCAGTCTCATGTACCTGCATGAACCATCAGGGCAAGAGCTGGGTGAAAGAGAGCATATTGAAATAAATCTCACTTACATTGCCGGAACAAGTACAATTATTGGAAAACAGCACTATAGAGTTCTCCTCACCTGTTTTGTGACATCAACGACAGTTGCTGAAAAAAATAAATGAGCATTACTAATGTGTAGAGAATTTAATTGGACTTAACTTATCTACATGCATTCACATATACAAAGCAACATTTACATATTTTTGTTTATGTGGCTATAACTTTAAAAACTATGAACCGGCCAGAAGAATAGTGGAGAATAGTGGCCAGTAAACTTACATTCTGGACCAGAAGAAGGTGCTCCTCAGATTGACTGAAGCTGGTGCCGATTTCAAACACGCTCACAGTCCCGTCCTCACAGAGCTTCATCCAGCGCTGGTACTCATCCCGTTCAGGCAATCGGTCCCAGAAGATCTTAAATGCCTCCCACACTGTTTCTTGGCATACTAGATAAGAGAAGATAATGAATACAGAGAGGTACATACCATTCAGAATAGCATGTTGTCTGTACCAGATCACTTGTCGTATTCTTATGACCAGGGGTTCATGTGTAAACAGAAAGGTACCGGATCTTATCATTATGGAAGAGGGATAGCATTTCTGTTTCTAGAACTAATATACTGACCTTTATTCACAGTAGCTTCCGTATATATGCTTCAAGCTCTCATCTGCTTGTGGGTAGGGTTTTATGCCTTATTTTTGGTGTCAGTAGCTGCTGGTAATTTGCCTTTGAACTTCCATCAAAATAGGTCCCTTTGTTTACACTTCTGAAACTACTCTATCACACACCTGAAGCTACCAGCACCTACATATTAACTGGCTATTACAGTGTGGTTGTGGGTTCAAATCCCCACTCATCCACTCTTGTCCCAGAGCAGTATGCCACTAGAAATGTAAGGCTGGATCATGGTTGGGCTAATTCCTAATTCCAGGGTTCTTGGGCAGATGTCCTCCATATGGTAACCTTTAAGTAGTCCCTGAATCCATTAAATGGACACATCCATTTCTGATTCCTATATCATGATCACAGACAGTAGTTCTTTTGTTGCTGGGATGTAGTAACCATTTAAACAGAGGCATCACACATTCTAGGTTCTCCCGCCTGACAAATTATGCAGTGTATGGTTTATGAATGAAAATGACATCATCCATTTAGAGATGAAATCTAACACCAAATAAAATGATGTAGAATTTTGTATGAAATGTCTCACAGTTTCAAAAGACTTTTGTTTGTGAATCCCTCGTGCTCAGCTTCTCACTGCTCATTTGTTCAGGCGGAAAAGAAGGGTCTATTTCACTGCCCCTCTGCTCCAGGGCCTCGTTTTTCACTATTAAAGTCAGTTCTTCTTATAATACAGGGACCCAAGAGGATACTGTAAAGCACATTAAATACTTCAACCAAGGAAATGTTTAGGTTACTTTGCAAAGACACACATTCCCTACCATTTAATGTGTGTAGGGGAGGGATACTGCTCTATACTCACAATAGCAGAACAATTAACTAATCCTGTAGCTTGAGCACATACTTACGGCTGTACCTGACTAGACATAAAAGAACCATTTTACTTTCAGTACAAAATAAGCTTTTTATTAGCTATATACTGGTAGCATATGGGAAAGAGAATGGGTAAAGTCTGCATTTTATAAAACTGTTTCTAAATGATTAAGTTCAGTGCTGAGCCAGACTGGAAGCTTGGTGCTGCAGAAAGTTTAATAACAATTTATAATACAGGGTTACTCTGGCTTGAGAAAGATATAGTTCTTATAGCACTGACTCTGACTGTTCATCCTCACCCCCAAACACTCTGCCCTATCTCAGCACCTTTATATCAATTTTGTCTCTTCCACCTCCAGACTAATGCACTCTAGTGACGTCACGCTAAACAACTAATTAAAAACAATTGTCTCGGAGACCATGTTCCCCAGTCGGCTTTACTGTTTCATCCCAACATTTCTGGTTACAGGGTCTTTAAATTCCACCTCACAGCACCCTGAAAGTTTCTTGGAGCCACAGTAACTAAAGATGGGACCATTAAATTTGCTTTAATGGAAATATTTAATAAACATACATTTAACTGACCACATCAAATAGTTGATCTTTAATTTGTCAATAAAGATTGCATTCTTTAAAAATCAAGGACCAGCTTGTTTATACTTCTTGTTAGTAAAAATAAATAGACATTTAAAAAGAGCAACGCAATACTTTTATTAGGAGGATTCTGACAATATCTCTTTGTTGTTCCCAGTTATAATATTATATAATACATACATTATTTCCAATGTATTATAAATTACATTGACCAGTTTAAGATACAGTTCCACTGATGTTTACAGGCTAACATGTATAACAATGTTTATAGACCTATATCTGATGTACAAATATACTATCTACAACAGTGAGCTCATCACATGATGATGCAAGAATCAGTTTACATACAGGAAGTATTTAAAACGCTAACTATGGTTTAATTATTTTAGTGTGTCGTTTTGTAGGATTTGTAACGTCAACCATATAATATCGCCATGTCCTGTACCACATGTCATTGCATTGCAAACCAGACTGGTCTACATTCAAGATACATAAATCAAGAGACGGCTTTGGACCCAAATCGCCCCAAAGGATCTTAACCATATCGATTGTATTTTGTACAATAACAAAACAAGATGCACTGATCTCTTACCTCTGAGTTTGAAATATTTCAAATGGTTTGTTAATGCCTGTTGAACAGTTTCATGCGAACAAACTTTAACTCCAGTGGGAAACAACACGTTGCGTTTTCTTCTGGGATTTGCACTTTTATTCGTAGTAGCGGTTTTTAAACCAGGGAATGGAACAAGTCTTTCCAAAATTCCTGTCAATTGGACCTGGCCGTGTTGTGCCTGCTGTACAGGTATACCCCGGCTGGTTTCTGAAACAGATGAATAGACCAATAGGCAATATTTTGCGACATGAGGAGATCACTTATGTAGTATTCATGCCAAAGTACAAATTACTACATTGTGTTTAATTTACAAAATGATGTTATTAAACTGGACTGTTGTCTATGTAAACACGATTAATTTGTATTATTTGACAACAGGATATACATTTCTTAAAGATTGCACACAAAATTATATATATGATGACATATATCCATCCGTGTATTTATTTAATATATTTATTATTATTATTATTATTATTATTATTATAATAATATTATTATAATATTATACCTGACACAACCGAACTTTTAAAAGAGTTAAATTCTACTTTTGATTCTGTGTGTCTTTTTAAAATCCAAGGTCATTTTTAGGTCTAAAAAACGTAGGACTTTTTTTGTTCGTTTTCTACGATTTTCTAGTTCATTGACGTCGTACCGAATTACAGGAGCAAGTATTTCGTGGAGGATATATATTATATATATATATATATATATATATATATTCGAGAATATTATATATTGGTACATTTAGTCACTATACTTACTATATTTACGCACATGTCATTTAACTTACCGCTTCACTAGCTTTGATGCTTATTTCAATGCATTTGAGTAATGCAACGTAACGCCAATGGTGCTGGAAGACAGCTCCACGGGTACCGCAGGCAAATGGGATTTGCCCGATTTTTTTTTTTTTTTTCTTAAAACTATAATCCTTTGCTAATCTCTTTAAAGCAGCTCGTCGTGTAGTTAACAAATCTGCCGATTGCACAAGGACGCTTAAAATACAATTGAGTAATTGTTGTAACTGAACTTTGAGTATGTTACTTATTGGAATGTGGCGTGACAAAACTCCTCTGTGTAATACATCCAAGTTGATGCTTTAGTTTTCCATAGTAAACACACACACACACACATAAACGGCAAGACAGTTAAAATGCATTTGTGGAAAACTATTGCATAGACTATTTCTTTGGCGACACGCAACTCGCCTGAACGTCTGGATTCATTTAATTTAAATACAGATTATCCATCTTGTAATTTAAATGCATTCGATTTTGTAGTTGGGAAGTAAATCATTTATCATGTTTGTGTCCATGCCAATGAAATAAAGCTTCAGAGAGTGTCTCAGGCAAGAACGTTCATGTTACAGTGGAACCTGATTGAACCGCTCACCAAAAAGGCTGGGCATTTGTGTTTGCTTGTGTAAGTATACTGAATACTCAAAATAAAGTTTCGTAACAACTTCAGTTCGTGTTTCTTTATTCACTGTTGCTCATTGCACTTCCCAACATAACATATATTTGTACTTCTAGTTGTACTGGTACTGTATTACTACTACAGATAATAATAATAATAATAATAGCAAAAATTGGTGGAAGAACCATTATACTAAACACATACTGTATTGTCATCGAGAACACCTCGATTGCATCATTAGTGACCAGGGGCGCTGATACTAGGGGTGCTGCGGGTGCGGTAGCTTTGCATGGCTTACATCATATACAGGGGTTACAGTTTTGTTCAATGGCTTTCAGCACCCCCACTATAAAAAATGTTACAACGCCTCTGTCAGTAACTATGGTTTGAAGAAATTGTTACCATAACCACTGTATCTATCGCAAACTTAATTGTAGTCATATGTTCGTATGGTGGTCAAGATGTTGAAAGGTGACCCAATAACATTAAAAATACATGAACGATTTATCCAACATGCATGGCAACAGACGCGTCAACTCATTCGTGACGAGGAAAGGAAGCATTTAGAGCGTAGCTGCACGCATGCTCACACGTTCAATTATAAAGCACTTTTGAAAGGTAAAGCATTTTCCACTTCAAATAAGCCGACACTAACGCGATGCTTGGTTAAAAGCGGCTTGCCAGACGTGATAGTACCCCACTCTTGCTATGTTTATAATACAGATAATCCTACGACCCCGCTCACCATTGAAATTAACTTGTCATTGTAATACAAGGCAAACATTACCATGTGTGCTTTCTTCGGGAGCAGGGCTACTCCAAGAGCCTTGATTGGAAAGAGCAAAAATCTCCTCCCAGTCCCCTAAAATCTACCTGCCACCACATTCCCAGCTTCTTACTCTTGTCTTCACTGATAGCCAAACTCAGTCTTTCTACCCAATACATTACAGCAGCCACTTATTGAGTTCCTAATGAGGAAATAAATATCTTTATAAACCTGCTGTTACCCCAAATGAAAGATGCCTGATGCTTTTGAGAATGACAAACCAGTGCTATTCCTGTGGGAATGTTGTAAGATGTGATCAACAGTGACATCAATCAATAATCATGTTGTATCATTTGCAAAGGTAAAAACATGAAGAATGTTAGCCAACGTAACTTGCATGATTTTCCAAATTAAGCTAATTTTGAACTTCAATGTAAAACTACAAGGCAGAAGAAATTGTAAGCAGGCGATCTTCAGGTATGTTTCTGACATATTACAACTGAGGTCTTGCACTACTGCAGCTTTAACTACAGTAGTTAGGCCACTTTGATTCTAACCTTTATGCTCAAGGTCAACCTGAAAAAGGTTGAAGATGTGTACTTTCTTCTGACATCTGCTGCTGACAAGAAATGTTGTCAGTTCAATATTCAGTATTTTGGTCACAGCTACCATTTTGTTCCTATCTAGAACGTACTGGACACATATATATATATATATATATATATATATATATATATATATATATATATATATATATATATAAAAACCAAGCTGCCCTTTAGGAACATTTTTTGAAAGCACATCTTATATTTTGAATGTGATTGAATATGCTCCCATGTTTTCCTCATTACTCTTGTGTTATAGTAATCACAGCCAACAAAATAGTTTCACACTGTAAATGCTCAACACCCAGGGAGTGCAAGCAGAAACAAACAACCTGAGAACAAGACATTGCAACCGAGAGGATCCTTTAAGTTTAAATAGTACGACATAATCATGTTTTCAAATGAAATACACATGTGCTACAAAACGTTTTGGTTTGTTTTTAAAACTGCACATTTCAGATCTTTTTAGACGATGGAAGTGCAAAACAGGCAAGATTTACAAAATTATTTTGTAAGCTACAATTACACAGTTTTGTGTGTAGAAACATGTTACAGGATAGCGCTGTGTCCTGTTAGATGGCCTTGTTTTCATATGGAAGGCGATTTGCATGTTTCTAAGATAATTTATGACATTGTCAATGACAAAGGTGTCCAGTCCCTCTTGAAAGCTATGGAACTGGTCTCGTACTAGCTTCTCAGCAAGCCAGACTAGGACTCTTTAGTGGTTCCCGGAACACATTCCTAATAAATTAGTTCCATTTATACTTTGAAGCTTGTTTTTACTGACAGGTGAAGGACATACCACCAAGATCCATTAAACAAATTCAAGAGCATCTGGTAAACTTAAAAGGCACAAGACCAAAAAACAAACATTTATATCCTAAATATTTATTTATAATATTTATACCTATATTTACAAGTTTTTTGTTTTGTTTTTATAATAACCATTAATAAAAAGGTATACATTTAAAACAAAAACATTTAAAACACGTAGGCCACTACATACACATTTCTGTTTGTGCACATAATGAAATCTGGCAAGTAGCTTTCTGGTAATCTTGTGCAGTGTTTGCGAAAGGTTCAGCCACTATGTTCATCAGCTGCTGCTCTTCTGTTGTCTGTAGAGATGCAGAATTAAGTCTCTAATCCCGTCCCGTTTTCTCTTTACCTCCTGTCGGGGAAACCACTTTTCTAGCTGAACTGGAAATTCAAAGTGGACTATGGGATTCTGGAATACAAGAGCAAAAAAACTGTAAAAAAATTCCAGCCAGCCTTACCTATTAAAATGATCAGACTTTCCTTCATACCACAGTAAATCATGGTGTGGCTACAACCATTATGACGTAGCTGGTATAGTTAGTGATATAGAGGACGACACAATGAGAGGTCCTGATTTAGTTACTGGTTAAGAAAACCTGAGTGGGGTTAGGTCAAAATGGGCATGCAGCTAGAGAATCAAGTAAATTTTATAACACACTCGTGGTAACTAAGAAGACAAACAGCACAGCACACACAGCCATGACTTTACCTGCAGGAAGCTTTCCACGTACTGCAGTAGATAGATCCCACAGTCACTGCTGTTGTCCTGCAACGGTACTCTGCAGTTTGATCCTGTCATCTGGTCTGATGTGAAACTCCTGGGCGTCCCCATCTTGACATCCCATTCCACCTGCAGATACCTACCAGAAGGAAGGTGGCATTGATTTAAACACGCTGAACTCATTATTATCCCGTGCAAGCAAAATACAGTCCAGGGATGGAAATAAGACTCCTAATTCATAGCGGTTTCACCATGAGCCGGATTAGTCAGTGTATAGGTAACAAGCTCAGGTGTCCTATTAAACTCCTAGTAAAACCAGGAATGGATTAACCTGCTATGCAATGGGGGCCTTATTTACATCCCTGCAGTCAGTTCTAGCCAAAAAGTATAAATGTAGATAACTAAGCACATAAAGAATGATATATTATGAAAGGCAATGACACATTTTCTCCCCAGTGTGGAATGTCCAATTATTTTTTCCTAACCCACGGGACCGCCAGAGCCAATGTGATGCTCCCTTTGGAATCCCCAGCGAAGACCAGGTGAGCCACTTGGGGACCCCCCAAGGATTTCATACTTACTCTCTTAATTGTTTGACTGTGCGCTCATGTGATGAAATTTTCAGAGAATCCATTATGAGAATACAGGGCCTGGAGGGGAAAAGTACACGGTCGAATGTTTTTACAGTTATGAGTCAACAGTAAAAGAAAAAACTTGCTTGAGCAAATATTTAAAGACCAGCCAAAATAAATGTTTTAAGGTTTTGTGTAACAGTTTACCTCCCTAGGAGGGCCCCTATGCAGCATTTAATGTTGAGTAGAGGGTCTAACTTGTCCTCCGTTTTACAGCCTGTGTGGGACAAGAAGCTCTGCAACCTGTCCCACAGCGCACTATGATTACGCATTTTCCATTACCTACATTACTACATTGTAAAAATGGATGTTTGATTTGCTCACCTTTTATAAACCTTTGCTCTTCGACAGTATTTTTCTGTACATTCCTACAAAACAATGACACATAAAACAAAAATCAGGGCAAGCATGCATACATTATACATAGACATACACACAAAATGTATGTATAATGAATTTGGATGATCTTTCAGTTACTTTAAATCTGAAAAAAATATGCAACTATAATCACACAGGGCAACCTTCAAGAGCCATTGGTGATATTACAATGGAAACTTATTAAAAAATAAGTTTATATTCACCGGTAAATCCTGTAACTTATTCACGCTTGATGATGTAGCTTTGGGAAATTCTGTACTACCTTTAAAAGAAAACAAAAATGTTTTTCATAAATCCTGATAAATATATCTTACGAGTTAAGCTGTCACTCGCTCCAACAATGAAGAACAAATGATTTTATATCAAAACACAAATGAATGACAGGCACACCTTGAATAAGCAGCCACAAATCTGTCTCTTTGTGGCCAGTTAATTTAAACTTCACTGTATTTATTTCTTTAAAGCATACACATTTAATATTAAAGAAATGTACTCAATGCACTCAATTGTTTTCTCTTCTGTGGTGGTGTACTGCAAAGTCTTAACACACAGCATCACAAAGCAACTGTTTGTCTGCTCAAACAAGTAACAGTAACCAATAAATCAGTTATTAGAAATATAAACAAACAGCTTTGTGAACTCAGTCCAAACCACACATATTTCAAAACAGAGGCTCACAATTGACTATACCAGTGTAGCCAAAATGTATTTCAAAATGCATGGTGCACTTTTTGGACGAGAGCAAAAGCTTAGGAGAGCCATACCATATTTCATATATGCTGTGTTTCTCTCAAGAGAAAATGTACTGCACACAAAAATAAACTGAGCTTTCAAGGAACTTCACAACATACAGAGGGGCAAGATTCATACGAAATGCAGCAGCTCTGTTCATGCAGCATCAGTGGGACAGTCATTTACCACCATGTTAATGCTTTATGAATATGACCCCAGACTCTGAGACTGCTTGAGAATGACAGAGTAATGACCTCAGCCATTTTTCTATAGCAAATTGAAATTGTCCACACCTGCTTTCCCTTGGTTACTGCTGCTACTTTTTTCACATCTCCCCTTCATTAACCCATTTAATGCTTTTCCTCTAGCAGCCATACCCTGCTCTTCCTCTGAACTGCTCCTCTCTCCATTCTTCCTGGGGCACTGGTTGATTCGGTCTTCATGCTTTGGTTCCTCCATCCCAGGAAAACAAATTACAACCAGGTACCAATGTGCCCTTTGAGAAATTAAAGAAATATTATTAAAATGCAGGAATTCTCTTCAAATGTCTGAATTTTTTAATAACTCCACTTGCTAACAAACTATCAAACTATCTCTGATTCTGCCACATTAAAAGTTTTATTTTGGCTTAGTAAAATGCACAGAAATTATAAGTGTACAACATACAGTACCCACAGCATGTATGGACTGAGTGCCTTGCTACCCTAAGCCCACAAAGTGTAGCCCCAGGGACATTGTTCTTGTGGAAACAGGTGTGTCATGCCCAGTGCTGAAGGTCACAGTAGCACATCTGATACACACATCTGCAGGCTTGATCCATAAATACCAGCTTGCCACCAGGGCTGTGCTTTCCAGTGGTAATTTACAGCAAACGTCACTCCAGGAACACATGGACACTTGTATAAGCATACAGGGCAGAGTAGGTGATTTTCCGCTTCAATTCTCTACATTTTTGGGCAGTGAATGAACCATCTCAGAGTAAATGTGCATGCACTAGCTCATCAGACCTGCATGGAAATACTTTTAATTGCAACACACTGTGTGTGCAAACCTCTCCTATACTCAATGTTTAACTTTATTAAAATTAAGAAATACTTACTCCTGATTGACTGGTACAAAGATGAAATCCTTGTCAAAGATATCTATATGTCGAGTCCAGGTTTTCACTCTTTGGTGTCTCCTGTGCGGAGCTCTGTAACCACATGGTATCTCTTACGAAAACATATTTCATTTTGAATTCTGTATTGTGGTAGTTATTGTATCCACTGGGACTATGCAATTAAATACAAGATTATTAACTTAACAAAGATGAGCTTTTGTATATTGTAAAGTTGAAGTTCCCCTTTAAAACCTCAAAGTGCACTGAAACTGCGCTAGACACAGATTTTACAAAGCCCTGGCAATAATGAATATCTGTGTGCCGAGTAACAGGGCAAATATTTTCACTCCCATACTGCCTGTTGTGCAGAAATGTTAAATATTACAATTCTGTTAAAAATTATGAAAAACTGGAAACAGATAGCAATCAATCCTGCGGCAACATAATACAACAGTGTTGGTTATCCCGCTCCAAGTAAAAAAGTGTCCCCTTCCCTCTATGCCAACTATCTGCACTTTATTTCCAACCGTGGCCTCAGGTCCTGGTCTCTATACGACACTTAAAGTAATGGTTAGGCATAACTATGTCAACTCCTTTTAAGATTTTACAAACTTCAGGTCAAGTCCCCCCTAATTATTTGTTTTCTATCATCTAAATGTGCGTGTGGAGTTTACATATGCATTCTTGTGATGGCACAACGATAGAAAACTACAATTGAGAGTTTCTTACGAGATGTTTGCCGCCCCCTCTTTTGGGGTGTCTTTCCTGGTCAGCTGCTTGTAGAAGAAGCTGCTGAAGATGTGTGTGCGCTCAGCAACATTATTTGGCACTTTTTCAATCATTAAATACCTGCCACAGCGCAAGAAAAACAGCAATATTACAACTGGAAATACTCCTCATCCCCCTCCCCTTACAGTCATCAATTGGATTCAAAACTGATAGTACAAGCTAAGGAGGACTATTTTGATAATTAATTTAAACATCTGAGCAAAGAAAAGTATTTAATGAGTAAAATTAATAGAATTTCATGTTTTCTTATGCTTTACAATTTTTTTTTTGTTTATATTTCCTTTTACATTTGCTAAATATGGTGTTTACAAATAATGACTGATTGCTAATCAGAAATCTAGAATTACCTGCTTCATCCAATATTTACTAATTTTTTGTGGTGCATAACCCCGGATTAGTACTAAACTGAGTTTTATTTAATCCATGTTGGTGCATTGGCCTCTTAATCACATTCCACATTTCAGAGAAGTAATATTGAAATATTGATTGATATGAGCACCACTATTTTTTTGCAGATCACTTGAATTCAGTCTAACCTACACCAACCACATTTTCATACACACAGCCATTCACTCTAATTGGTAGCACACAGAAACACATACATAACTCAGTCTTGCATTAAGTAAAAAGGCATGTATTTACTTCAGATAGAAATCAATGATGACATCATTGAGAAACTGTCCATTGTCAAGGCACTCCACATCCTCAGTGGTGACGGCGATACCTCCTTTGGTAGGAGGGGGAGGGAACACAATCAGTCTGTGAAAGAGATAGACAAAAAAAAAACCTATATAATCTAGGACTGATTCTGTTTAATGATTGTCTAGGGAAATGGCCAAAAGCTCCTGGGAACCTGCCAATTGGCTCCTACACTTAAACTTTACCCGTACTGATTTTGTGTTCTTATTTAAACAAGTAAATACGATTAAGTATTATGCATCCACACTGCATGGACAGGCTCTTAACATAACCATTACAACTCTTCAAAACAGTTTTCAGGTTTCACAGATTTTCTAGAAATGAGAGAGATTAATTTTACTTTCCTGCTTTTTCGCAAAAACAACAGATCTCTTATATATTCATTGTAAGCAATAAGCACAGAGCCATGTTAAGCACTAACTTTGTCAATGGTCCCGTGTACTTGTGCTCCTTCCAAAGTTTGCTTGGTCTCAAACCAACTGAAACAGAGTAGGTATCCTTCATTCTCCGGTGACAGAGAGTGTAGCTGGGTGTGGGCTGAGTCCATTCCTCCTGTAAGAAGTGCATGTTTTCAAGAGCATTTCATCTGTAATTTGACAGACTTTAGTTTCAACTGGTTAGACCTTTTAACAGTGCCACTTAATGGTAAATAGTACTTAATCCCCTTTGATTAGTGTTCTCAGTTCAGAATCTCTCTCTCTCTCTAAATCACAGGTCAAACTGTAGCAAGGAAAAAAGACAGCAACTCCCATCAACAAAATCCAGATCCGTAGCAGATATTTAATAAAACTTTATTCTTACACATCAAAATAGTGTTTGCAAACGCGTTTCAACAGAAGCATGTCTTCATCAGAGCAAATGTTAAAAAGGTGCATCTCGAGCATATTATACACACCGCACCTGACCACAAGGGTTTCGCCAGAAGCTTACTTGCGTCGTAAATGTAAATCTAATAACACGTTTTAGTATTAAAATACTTTTTTTTTTTTTTTTTTTTTTTTTTTTTTTTTGCTATACATATTTTATTTAACCGGTTGAAAAAAATAAACAACTCATCTCTGCTCTTAAATAAAAACCCGTGGTACGTTTGTTTTTTAAGCAAAAGGCCAATCATTTCCCAATTCGATATGCCATGAGCTAAACAAAGTATTTATTTATATGTCTGTTTATCTATTTAACTTTATTTAAGTTAAAATGTTTTAACAAACTACAGCACCTCATCATTTTGAGCAATAGATTTTGAGCAAATAGATCTTAATACTGTTGTAGTAAAACATTGAGTGTGTACAACTTTAGGTTTTTTTTTGTTTGTTTGTTTGTTTGTTTTTTTATTACTATTATTCTGATTGCACTATGTAACACAATTTTTGTTCCTGGGTAGTAAGTGTTATTTCCTAATTGCTTATGCCTCAAAAGTATAGAAAATGGCTATTATTCCCCACAAACTTTGCTTTTGTGACCAGGACAGTGATATTTTGAAATTTACCTATTTCCAATGAGAAAACAGGTGCATGTGTGTCTTTTCGTTCACATAAAGTCAGAAAAAAACAACATATGAATCCAAACTAACATGTATTTATACTAAAGTAATACAAAAATGACTACAAAAGATTTAGAAGTGAGTAGTTTTTCGAGATTTACGATTATACTGTAAATCACTTTCACGAATCAGCCCCCAAATGTAGTCTCCCATCATGTTCTCGTTATACTGTCCTTGGTAGCGGCGTTCAAAGTCCAGTATATCCTGGTGGAAGCGCTCGCCTTGCTTCTCCGAGTACGCTCCCATGTTCTCCTTGAATTTATCAAGATGAGCATCAAGGATATGGACTTTGAGGGACATCCTACAGCCCATTGTGCCGTAGTTCTTCACCAGAGTCTCAACCAGCTCCACATAGTAGGGAAGCCCCAAACCACTGCGAAAAAGCTGTTCCAAGCCGATTTCTCCTTACTAGTGAGCTTCCTGGGGAATTCATTGCACTCCAGGATCTTCTTTATCTGTGGTCCAACGAAGACACCGGCTTTGACCTTTGCCTCAGACAGCTTAGGGAAGAAGTCTTGAAGGTACTTGAAGGCTGCCGACTCCTTATCTAGAGCTCTGACAAATTGTTTCATAAGGCCCAATTTGATGTGCAGTGGTGGCATCAGCACCTTCCGGGGGTCCACCAGTGGCTCCCACTTGACGTTGTTCCTCCCCACAGAGAACTCAGTCCGCTGTGGCCAGTCCCACCTGTGGTAGTGCGCCTTGGTGTCCCTGCTGTCCCAAAGGCAAAGATAGCAGGGAAACTTGGTAAAACCGCCTTGGAGACCCATCAGGAATGCCACCATTTTGAAGTCTCCTATGACCTCCCAGCCGTACTCATCATACTTCAAGGCGTCCAGCAAGGTCTTGATGCTGTTGTAATCCTCTTTGAGGTGCACCGAGTGAGCCAGGGGAAGAGACGGGTACTTGTTACCATTAGGGAGCAGCATGGCTTTGAGGCTCCTGGATGAGCTGTCAATGAAGAGGCGCCACTCATTCTGGTTACAGGCGATTCCGATTGCCTCGAACAGACTGGTCACATTGTGGCAGAAGCAGAGCCCATCTTGACGGGTGAAGAAGCTGGAAAAAAGTTGGTGACGCTTCCTCTGATCTGCGACTTGGTGAGACCAAGATCTCTAATCAAGTCGTTGAGGTCTTTTTGGTTGGGGTAGTATGGGTTTCTCTCCTCAGTACCAGCTCTGAAATTGTCATCTGGACCTACGTCGTCTTCCTCGCTCTCTGACTTGCTGCTCTCTTCTAAAGACAGCTGCTCTCTCTCCGGAGGAGTGGGTACGGGGAGCTCATGGCAGTGTGGCACCAGGGCGATAGATGAAGGAAGATCCGGATACGTGATTGCAGGTGCATTCTTGCCAGTCCGACGTTTGGAAGGTTCCACCATGCAGAAGTAGCAGTTGCTTGAGTGGTCAGTGGGTTCCCGCCAAATTCTTGGGATAGCAAACTTCATGGCTCTCTTTTCCCCTCTGTACCATCCTACAAAAATACATTTATTTTACCCATGACTAATGTGTAAGAGATTCTCGCAACATTTTTCATATATGATATATTTTTTCAATAACATTGAAAATTGTAAAACATTTTAAAATTAAAAACTTTTACAATTTCAAAAATTAACAAATTTTATAACATAAAATTCTGAGCAACAATTGTCCATCTTACCTTCCAGAGTTTTTTTGCAGTGCTCGCAGGTGAAATGAGGTGCCCAGGGTTTGTCTTGATCCCCGAAAGGCATGCCGAAATATGCCTTGTAGGCCTCACACCTCTTAGCAGATGCTTCCACGGAGTACTTTTTTGCTCTTGTCTTGATAAATTGGCCGCAGACATAGCAAAATGCATCTGCCGGATGCTTGCAGCCTCTTGATGCCATCTCAGAAAAATGCAGATATGTATCCACTTAGGCAGCTGGAACTAAACTGAACTGGTGGGCTTAAGGCCCCTGTATTTATACTACTATTTATATTACTGGAAAGTTCTAGAAGTTACTCCAAGTTTACTCAGCACTGAATCTATCTGGAATGTTCTGGAAAATAGGTAAATTTCAAAATATCACTGTCCTGATCACAAAAGCAAAGTTTGAGGGGAATAATAGCCATTTTCTATACTTCTGAGGCATATGCAATTAGGAAATAACACTTACAACCCAGGAACCAAAAAAAAAATAATAATTTGTTACACGGTGTTGTCTTTATAAAAAAGAAACATAGTCACTTGACATAGTTAAATACTAAATACCAAATGTTTAAATCATTCCATGAAAGGACGTGTGTTTTGCTGGTTTTATTTTTTTGAATTTAAGTGATTTACGTTAGTCTCTTCTTTTGAGCATTTATTTGATAACTTGCATGATGTACTGTATACCGTGGTATTAAGGTTACCACGGTATTTTTTTTAACGGTTATCATACCGTGCAAATTTTATACCGTCCCATCCCTAATGCACTAGCATTTTCTGGTGTTTAGGGAAATCAAGTACAGAGAAGTAAAATCTGGGCACTTGAGAAACAACACACTTGACATTTTATTGGGCCATTTATCAATTATTTAATGTGTTTCTGCTGTTCCTTACACAGTCATAAAAGGTATACTTTATGAGGCACTAATACAAACACAAACCATATTTCTTGTTGAACTAGCAAACTAACAATGAAAAGTGTGCACTGACCCAATTCACTAAGCCAGCTGGCTCCAGAAGAGTTTGTTTTTCTCTCGATTAGATTAAACAGTGCACTTTATTTTCTCTCTAGCTGATGTAGCGTATTCCTTTTTTAGATCTGGAAAACTGCATGATTTCTGATGACTGGGAAGAGATCCAGAGCTAATTCCTGCAGTAATTATAAGGAAGCAAAAGTATTTCTAAGCTGCATTGACGAGACATGCCTCTTGCCTAAATAATGGTGTTATTAAAGGCAATCCTAATGAGTTTGTGTTTTCTACATTTTTGTGCATACACACATTCACATGGCCAGACCTGTCCAAACCGATTGTAAACTGAAATTCAATTGAATCCAATCACCTAGGCACAGTATAAACATACTTAACAGTTACAGCTCTTACCTTGTACAAATGCATATACAACCAGGCAAAATACCTCCTTTCATTTGTAGTGTTCGGCGATAACAAATGCTTTCAACTGGTAACTTTGTTAATTTCAATTACTATTACCACTCCCTCAAGAAAATATGTAATTATGCAATTATTTTTCTCCACTGGGGGTAGCATATCCCTGCCTGCACACGCTTTAGCACAAGGCATGGCGGTATCTGTAGATTTGTCCATGCATCTGTATTTCAAACTTACATTTTTACTTATGCATACAGTGGATGTAGGTCATGGTGATCTACTTTTTCATGTTATTGACGGCTCTAATTTTGAATTTATGGCTGTAGCAAGGATGAATGACTAACATGCTTGTTTAAACAGTAAAGAAAGAAAGAAAGAAAGAAAGAAAGAAAAAGAAAAAAAGAAAGAAAGAAAGAAATAGAAAGCCATGTATGGGACTGGATGCACCCAGGACAAGGACAATTTCACATGACCTAATTTTCAGTGCTTAACGCAGTGCCATGTGTCTCCGATCCTCACAATCTGTATCCTGTGTTTAACTCACCTGTGGAGAGCCTGTGGAAGGTGGGGTCAGGGCACTCTCCTCCTGCTCCCGGTTCTGCACCTGGCTTAGGCACCAGGAGGAGATGAAGGGGCAGTCACTGGAGACACCCTGGAGCAGAGCATGGCCCTCCTCCCAGGGCACCGCAGCACACAGGCTGGGGATCTCACTTCTCCTGCCCGTCTCACACATCAGCTCCTTCAGCATCTGCTGCTGCTCCTCGTCAGGGGGCGTGCACAGTTCAACAAAGAGAAACTCATTGGATTTAGCTGTGCAAAGATAAATAAATAAATAATGTCAGTTACATAAATCTCCTGCCACAGCTGTTAATATAAAACTTGAGCTGTCATGAAAGAGTATATCAAAGTAAAATTTTACATGCATATGAAAATTACGCAGATCACTTCCTAATGTCTTTGTTTAGACTTATTTTTTAGATCTTATATTTATGCAATATGCCAGTTGGAATCACTTTTTATTGCGATAGGATGGCACAGTACAGCATGAAACCAAGATCACAGAAGTCTGTCGCAATGCCAATTGACTTATTTTTTTTAAAAGAGACTTGCATATATATATATACAGTACTGTGAAAAAATATTTGCACCCTGTCTGATTTTCTGCATTTCTGCATATTTTTAACAGTGAATGTTATCAGATCTACAACCAAATTCTAATATTAGATAAAAGGAACAGTGAGTGAACAAATAACACAACATTTTGATACTTATTTAAGTTTTGCAACAACCAATGCTCTTGTGTGAAAAAGTAATCCCCCCCCCCTTAGACTCAATAACTAGTTATGACACCTTTAGCAGCAATAACTGCAACTGTAGTTAATGATCAGTCTCTCACAAAGCCATGGAGGAATTCTGGCACACTCTTTCATGCAGAACTGCTTCAACTCAGTAACATTTGTACGTTTTCGAGCATAAACTGCTCGTTTCAGGTCCTGCCACAACATCTCAATAGGGTACAGAGCAGAATTCATGGTTCCTTCAGTGATGGCAAGTCGTTCAAATCCTGATGCAGCAAAGCATCCCCAAATCATGACACTACCACCACCATGCTTAACCGTTGGTATGAGGTTCTTACTGCGGAATGCAATGTTTGGTTTTCGCCATACATAACGAGGCCCATGTTGGCCAAAAAAGTCCACTTTTGACTCATATATCTGTCCATAGAACATTGTTCCAGAACTCTTGAGGATCATCCAGGTGCTTTTTGGCAAACCTGAGACGAGCATTCATGTTCTTCTTAGTGAGCAGTGGTTTCCACCTTGCTACTCTGCCATGAATCCCATTTTTGCCCAGTGTCTTTCTGATGGTGCAGTCATGAACACTGACCTTAGCCGAGGCAAGAGAGGCCTGCAGATCCCTGGATGTTGTTCTAGGGTACTTTGTGACTTCCTGGACGATTTTACGCCTTGCTCTTGGAGAGGTTTTGGCAGGAAGGCCATTCCTGGGAAGATTCACTACTGTCCAAAACTTTCTCCATTTGGACAATATGGCTCTGACTGTGATTTGGTGGAGCCCCAGAGCCTTAGAAATGGCATTATAACCCTTTCCAGACTGATAGACATCAACAACTTTTTTTTCCGTAGGTCTTCAGAAATTTCTTTTGATCATGGCACTATGTGCCTCCCGAACCCGTGTGCTGACAACTTCACTCTGATGGTAAGGGCCAAAGTTAGTCAGATTTATATTGGGCAGGGTTGGCCCAAATCAGGCCTGATTGTTAACCAAAGTATTCAGACAGCTGACCCTAATTATTCCTTTAATTGGGTTGAGTTAACTGGGGGGAAGGCAGTAACTTTTTCACACCTGATGATTGCATGTTTGATTACCTTGCACACCAAACAAATGAAAGAAGCACTAAACTTTGGTGTCATTTTTTCTCTCAGACTCCCTCTATACACTACTACAACCCACAAAAAGATCTGACCAAATTCATTGTGAAAAATGTGCAAAAATGCAGAAAATCAGACAGGGGGCAAATACTTTTTCACGGCACTGTAAAAGCTAAAACTAGTGTACAGTTTAGTGTACAGTCTTCCTGGCTAGTCTTTGGTGATACCCTATCCATTCTGAAGACTGCTATCCCCTAGTAAACTTGATGCGCCCTGTAGTTTAATTTGTGAAAAATATAACTGAAAATAATAAGATAAAAAAACAAAACAATAACTGAATAAAGGAGAAAGTGTTCCCCACTTACAGGGCTGTTCCACTGGGTGGATTGCCGATAATTCCTTTTGAATCAACTGTGCCTGAGCCCCAGAGACCCACAGGAAGATGACTGTGTGAGTTTCACTTGGGTCTTCCCCAGAGCTTTGATTCCATATTCCATACTTCTGTAACTGGGATGTCACCACTGACAACGAGAGACACTCTTCTTCGGGATCTGAACAGAATAGAACAACTGTCTGTAGCACATAATCTATACCTTAATTAAAATAAAATGATAAGGTACAAATTTAAACCAGTTTGGTATTTTTTGTATAGAATTTAGGATTAAATGTTCTCAGTCAGTTCACCAAAATCTATTCGGAAACAGTGATGATGGAGGTTTTGAGTCCATAAAACTTGCAATAGAGGAGTTTAATTACAAACATAAATCACAATAATATAAAGCGGATATACTTTTGGTTTGGAAGTGTGCTGGTTATTTTTGGGACAGAAATGAGACTGCAACGGTGTGTATTTGAAACTGAAGGCTCAAGCCATTTATTTTTAACAGAGGTCATTAATAAAATCATAGTCAAGGAAGGGAACTGGGAGTCAAAAATGAAAATGACATTGTATTTGTCTTTCCTCACCCTACACCTTTTTCTCTCTTTCCCTCGGTCTCTCTGTCTCCCCTAAACACACCCTTGTTTCACACTTATTTTCTCACTCATCTTCATCTTTCCCGAACCTCTTGGTCTTTTTCACACACCCTAATATCCCCTCACTCCCTCCACCCCTTACTCAGACCTCCGTTTCCGTGTCCTTCGTGCCAAACCTGCAACCCAATTCTCCTACAAACATCCACACCCAACATGCAACCCCTGCACGCACTCACCACCATGCAACCCCCCTGCACGTGCACACCACCATGCAACCCCTTGCACGTACACACCACCATACAACCCCTTGCACGTACACACCCGATGCACCCCCCTGCACACACTCACCACCATGCATCCCCTGGCACGTACACAACACCATGCAACCCCTTGCACATACACACCCGATGCACTCCACTGCACGCACTCACCACCATGCATCCCCTGGCACGTACACACCACCATGCAACCCCTGGCACGTACACACCACCATGCAACCCCTTGCACATACACACCCGATGCACCCCACTGCACGCACTCACCACCATGCATCTCCTGACACGTGCACACCATCATGCAACCCCTGGCACGTGCACACCATCATGCAACCCCTGGCACGTGCACACCACCATGCAAAGCCTTGCACGTGCACACCATCATGCAACCCCTGGCACATACACACACCCTCTACACTATCCTTGTTATTTCCCTTCCCCCCAGGATCGCAACAATATGTTACAATGCTTATTATCAAATTAGTCAGACTGTCTCAATCTGCACATTACGTACGTCAAAGGTTTCATGTCACGTGCACAATTTAAAATTTGCTCGGACAAGTGATTTTATAATATCATTTCTGAGAAGCATTTACCAGAGCATAAAATTTGGTTCTTCCAAAGGCATTATTCTTTGCCATATTTGACTATTCTTTACTTTTGACCACAACAACTGCAAATTACAATAAGGGTATACAGATATTTCATGAACATATTTAGTTCACGAATAAGGATGGCCACCCTCATGAGTGAAATAAACACAGCACCCCACGAACATTCATGGGAGTATTCTGTTTATATAAAGTATGAAAGAAAAAGCAAGTATAAAACTTAAACATCTAAATTGAATCCCACATTGAAACTGTTCATCGTCATTGTCACTGGATTTAAATGAATGCAAGATAGATTCCAAACTGTCAATGAAATAATACAACACATGGATGAAGGCTAGTGACGTCAAAAAGTGATAATTCCTCAACAGGAAAATATACTTGAACTTTGACACGTTTGACTCCAAGACAATCACTTTCAATTCAAACAAAAAATGTCTCGACAACACCCACAATACAAAAATTTTCATTAATGATCAACAAAATGAGAATACATTTAAAAAATAAAATAAAATGTAAAGCCGGTACATTCATATCTCAGAGAAACTGGAGAGGAAGGGGAAATTAAAACAAGGTAAAGGCAATCATCCAAATAAAAAAAAAAAAAAAAATATATATATATATATATATATATATATATATATATATATATATATATATATATATATATATTTTTTTTTTTTTTTTTTCTAACTCTAACGCTCAATACAAAAAAATATATAATCTACGGACGCCACATGGAAGTAGGAAAAAAAAAAAGTCGCCACCAAGATGTACGGTCAAATGTTTGCTTTATATTTCAATTGTAATTTATTAATACATAAATATGAATTACCTTTCAGAGGTATTATGATACTGTTAGCCATAAACTGCAAAGGAAAGAAAAGAGCAGAATTTATTAAAAACAGCCAACATCAACATTGAAAAAAAATTTACAACATGGGAGTAGGACATTTATACAGTATGCCAGGTAACTTTACAAGGAGAGGCTTGTTGGTTCCCCCCCACCACCACCTCCACCCCCCTTCAGAATTTCTGACTGTAGGGCATCGAAAATGTCAAAAAGTGGAAAAATATTTTCCACTAATAATTGCAGCAAGGTACTGCATTGTCTCAGAAGAGGAGGTCTGTCACAGCACAGCCAGTAAAGTGCATTTAACAGGGCGTAATAAAACTGTGCAGCAAGTATGTGGTAAGCGATTACATCGCAGGTCTAGGGTTGGAAGAAATAACAAATTCTAAGTAGTCACGTTGATCGCACAGGCATTAATATTGGCAAGGCCAAATTACCTTTCATTTCATAATCGTGTTAGGTGTCAAAGCCACGAAAATAAAGAAAGTAAAAACTATAGGCGTTTGATGAATTATTCTTAGGACTGGTGTAACTATTTTATTTGAACAGACATACTGGTAATCAACAGGGCTGCACAGATAATCAGTTTATCAGAGTATTTCCCTTTAAAGCATTTTTGTTGGCAGGTATTGAATGAAACCTAAATAAAGCCTATTAATTAATGGGCTAATTTCACAACAAGAAAAGCTACCTTTCCCTGTCCTTTTTAATAAAGCAGCAATCAGTGGTAAATTAATTGTGCATTGAGTGATTTAAAAGCGGTTTGGAAGCTTATTTTCCTTTCATTGGGCACTGACACTTTTACTAAAGTGACAATAAAGATAAGTCACAAAACTAACAAAGGCAACTGATTTGTCACCTACATGTCACTCTTCCTTAGCGCTACCTGAAGAGCTATCACTATCTGAGAAAGTTAGCAAAGTGAAATCTAAATGATTGTATATCACAAGGATACAAAAATCAAGGACAAATAATTGCAGTTAAAATGAGCTGTGTAAGGGTAACCTAAGGAGTGCTTTATTCCTTTTAATTAACACTTAACAACTTAACATATCTTAAAAGGGAATTACTCAGAAAATCCAAGTATCTGCATAGCTCTAATAATCAAAACATCATCTGTGTCACTGTAATTAAAACAAGTATGCAAGTGAGATGCATACAGCCATATTTACAAAGCATTTACCACCTTGCAAAATGTGCACAATTTTTACGAAGTGAAAAATCTACCTGGAACAGAACTTGCTAGAAACAACCACGGTGACTGAAGGAACTTACATATCATCCTAAGCTTTTTATTTGACGCTTTGAAACAATGCTTTTTCTTCTTCATTTTAGAAGAACTTGGTTAACTCAAATAGTTTGTGAATATGGTCAATAGCCCTCACCACTGCTGTAATTACACAATTACAGCCACAGTATGTTCATGTAAACCCCCCCCAAAAAAAAGAACCATAAACCAGCTGGGGAATCGGGACAATTTTGGCATGAGAAAATGTAATACATAGTGACACGACCACATATGTGATCTTGTGGACCTTGAGGATAAACATAGACAGAATAAACTTTCTTTAGAGCTTTACATGTAATTTGTAGACAGAAATTAATGTTTATAATTAACTGCAAAAAATAAATAAATAAATGTTGCTTTTCACAAAGTGGCAACAAATAGTTACTTTGCTATTCAGCACAATAATTTATTCCATGACAAGGCCACAGTGTCCCTGAAATAATAAAATAATTAAAAAAAATAATAAAACTGCATCAGAACTTGCCTACTAAAAACAACACTGGAAAAACAGATGTTGCTTATTAAAATAAAGTGCAAGAGAAATGTAAGCAAGGCCAATAAAAAAAAAAAGGATGGATGAGGGCATGGAAATAAAAAAATTAAAAAAAACAGGGAGAAAATCCTTTAAACTAGGCTTTTTCCTGCTCTAGCATAAACAGGCCATGTTGTGTACTTTTTGTGGATTAAAATGATGATTACAGGGGCTTCCACACCAACTCAATCAGAAAAGGGGCATTTTCTCTCAGATTATGGGGGTTTTCGGGAACTCAGAAATGTTAATCTCCCCCCCCCCACTTTGAGCTGTGACCTGGCAAAGGTCAACCTAAAAGTGAAAAAGTGACGATAGCAGGGCGGTAGAAAGCCCTGCACATGAAAATTGGGCAAGGCAAGCCCCACTGTTTAAATATATTGTTTGTTTATTTTTAGTACGGGGGCTCCCCCTCCGCCCGTGTCGTATTTTGTTTTTGTGTTATGATTTGTGTATTTGTATTTATGACGTCGTTCTTGATTTGTTTTTGTTTGAACTTTTTATTTCACTCTGTGAGCAGGTGTTTTTTGTTTAAATATTTATTATTGTTTGAATAAACGGCGCTGCAGCATCTTTTGAACTGCAGTACTGCCTCTGTGTGTTTGGTTCCTGCATCTGGCCTGACGTCACCACAACACCATTCCTGTCACAGTGACCTTAACCACAAAAATCATCCTAGGCTCAACTTAATCGCTACCATCATGTGTAGCACCTTGTTCGACTCGTAATGAATAGGGCTTGAGAGAAAAAAATACCAGGAGCATCTAACTCATTTTTGGCAAGTTGCCAGACGAGGGGTAAGTGACAAATTTTATTCGAACTTCAGCCCAACCCTTTACCCTGTAGGGGATGTGGGTCCTAAAATTGTTGATAACGACGTTCTTGGTGTCCCCTGGTGAGTAGTTCTAAAACGCTTTTGTAAAACCAAAGTTCAGGTTTCAAAGTCCCCCCACTGGTGATTAATTAGGGGACTTTAGGATCCTAGAAATTATAACCAATGGTTCAAAATCTCCAAAAAAATCACCCAAAGATATTTTTGAATAGATGTGGATGAGAGCTACAAGAATCAAGCATGCTGGTATCTGTGAATTTTGGATTTTTTTTCTGATTTTTTTAAGTTACATTTGTCATGTATTAAGCATTGCTTATGGCCACTTTGGTGAGTCTAAAGTACCGCATACTCCGAACCGAACTGGCGTTATGACACATTTGAAACTACCAAAACCTCAATTAGTTGCGTTTTAAAAACTACAAACTGATAATCAGCCATCTGTTTGCTTGATTTTGCAGAAAATTATAGTTTTGTGATCCAAGATGCTACCCAAGAATTTCATTGAGACAATTCTCAGGCAACACTCCATTCGTTTGTGCTTTCCTCTTCCGTCGGGACGGTGAACTTAAGCAAGAGTGTTGCAGTGATGAGTAATGAAATGCATCACTCCACGCCGACAGTGTATGCATCTCAGAAGGACGTAATTCCTTTAATCAAGAGGGAGGCCCCTGACTTGAAACATATACATTACCTCAGTGACAGAGCTCCTATGCAGTACAAGAATCGCAAAAACTTTGGCAACCTTAGCTTTCATCAGCAAGCCTTCGGTATCACCGCAGAATGGCATTACTTTGCCACATCACATAGAAAAAGTCTGGGTGGGGATTTAAACTAGAAGTGTTTCACAGAATTTGGAAGAGTGGTCCCTAAGGTTCTTACGGCAATACTAATATTTTAGGACCTGCATCACCTACAGGGCAAAGTATTGGGCTGAAGTTTGAATAAAACTCGTCACTTACATCTTAAAGGGTAAATAAAACAAATAATAATAAATGATTAGCATTTCTCTGCTCAGTGGGCCCGAAAACCCCCAGGTAAGACAGTCGGGCAATGGCTCTGAATGAGTTGGTATGGAATGACCCAAGAATAAACAGGAGAATTAAAATACATATGTAGCACATGGAAATGTTAGGGCCGCTTTTTATAACAAGGGAAGGTGTTACAAACTGCACACAGAACAGCTGAAAAAAAGAAAAGTTCATTGCTGCAGATAAATTGTATCAGCGGGGATCATGACTTTTCTAATATCCTATACTTTTGTCTTGTCCTTTTTCAGTTTAAATTATTAATTTAAAAAATTAGATATTACACTGAGACTACATCAGTCAACACTGCTGATGGTGGGCGGTAGTATTAGTGTCTAAACACTACTTTTTGTACACTTACTTGAATGCAGCCATGCGCCACCCCTTTTATTTTTCCCACATGTACAGCAGTGAAGTTCAGTTCTAACAAGGCATCCCTCTCTTTTGTGCTCTCCCTCCTGCAAGGAACTGGAGTTTTTAAACCCTTGGATGTCTTCACATCTGTCATCTGTCATATAAAAGTAAAAGAGCAGAAAAAACTTCTTTTTTTTCCTGGGAGATATTAGACAAAGTGATTGAATACACTTATGCAGACATAATTTAGGCACATTTACACAGCCCATTAGGTTTCAAATGACAGTTAGGAATGTTTTAGCATTTATTACATTAAACAACCATGTACATAATGGCAGACGGATGGGCATCTACTCATATCTCCAGATTCTGATACTCTCAATAACTCCAAGGCAGTTGAAAAAGCAGTTCTCAAAATGGTGAAATCAGTATGTTAAGGGATATGCGTCCCCACTGGGAGACAATACAGGCATTTATTATTTAGGAATCTAAACAGTTAAAAGGCTTAACCAATGTGGAAGCTGCTGTGTCAGAAAGGAAACCACTTAATCAAATGACCATTTAAGTGTTACTCATGTCATAACTGAAAATTAATGTAAATAGCCATCAGTAGTGGCTGATTTCCAAATCTAGCTACCTAGGAATATAGTATGTTCTCCCCCACACAGGGTGATTCCCGGATCTCAGTATCTAAGATTGCGCTACTATGTAATAAGGAGAGAAATGTAAAAATGAAAGAAAACTGCAACCCTTGCATGTCCTGTACCTGACCCTCACTGATCTCGTTTGTGTTCCCAGTCTGTGACTCGCTGCCAGAGGGCTCACTGGCTGTGCCCAAGTCTCTGCTGTTGGGGGTCTTTTTGGCATGTAACCGCAGGCATCTGATGGTGGGAGTCAGGGAGGAAGAGCTGGTGGGGCAGACATTTCCTTCCTCTTCGTCGCTAGAGAGTACAACTGGAATGGAAACAAATGAAAGTCAGCTACTCACAAAAGGGACAATAGGGACTATGATGGTGGGTGAAAATACATATTCACCAGAAACTAATATGTAGAACAAAACAACCCAGCCATCTAGACTCTGCTGTAAGTGAAAAAGATACAAGTCCACACTTTCTATCTTTTGTGGCTTTTAAAAAATTGTTACCAAGCCCATCTTCATTTTTACTTCTAAGAGATGTATTATGCTGATGTTTGTATCAAGGTCATCCATGTAGAATAATATAAATAAAATGCCAATTATCAATGCATATCAGACTGCACAGACATGTACTTAAAATCAAAATACATGAGTAACCATTATTTACCTTTCAAAAAGGCACTTATTGTCACTAGTTTAGCAATATACCACAAGAGTTTACCGTGAAAAGAATAATTGTCAAACAAGGACCAATGTAATCTTTCTGGGGACAAAGACAGAAAACCTGTGTCAGGTGGGAGATCTGTGCCAAGTTAACTATTTTGTAGAAGAGTCAAAACCGTTTTGTCTACCATGTTTATTATATTCAATTTTAGCCTTGATGTTGTCCTTACACTGATGAAGGTCTTTACTATAGAATATATATATATTTTTTTTTTTTTTTACAGTAGGGCTATACAGTGATGAATATTGAGTTTATTTCTCTCGGAGAAAATAAAGTTATCAAATCATCCATAGAAGTTATACTAATACAGCCTTTGCAATCTCCCCATGTTGCTGTAGCAGTAGACACGATGCGTAAACAGGCTAACCCCTTCTACAGAGAAGTATTGCAAGAGGGTCTTGGTGCTGGTTCTATTGCAAGAATCAAGAAGGAAAGCTGATGTAGGTTATTTAATTCTGAACCACTGGAGCAGACCAACATACATAACACCAGAACACAAAACTGGACTCTGAGTGCCATTCCTGCCTAGGCATCGAGAGCTTTACTGTACATCACATTTTAAAAGTGATGTAATCTGAAAAAATAGAAATTAGAAAAAACATACTAATTATTTTCATAGCACTGTATGTATACTGTTCACTTATCCTCACATTGCATTGTCCTTTATATTTAAACAGTGGACAGTGTTGATCATTTCTTTCAGTCTGAGCTTTGTTTCAAGGCTGATTTATGTAATAGGTTCTTGGGAACTTTAAAGGCTTGCACATGCCAAGTAGTATGCCTACTGCTTCTTGAATAGTACAGGTCTCAAGAAAGACAAATGAGGCAAAAACGCATCTGGACACGATAGCCGTTGGCAATCCACGCCCTCTTAGAAATCAAATCCTCATCACGGTGCACTGGCCATGTGCTTGGCTGATGTCAATTCCTGGACCAGCCATAAAACCACCTGCTGTGCTAGTCACAGGTTTCCAGCACTGGTTATAAGCATGTCTCTGAATAACCCTTGATTGTGTAGAGCACTGTAGTTTGGGAAGATAACTAGACTTTGGTGTTTTATGTGAAATAAAAGTATTGCTGCAGGCATAGTGCAAGGGGAATGGTGTCGCTCTTAGAATGGTTTGTTAACATGAAGTAAAATGGATATGTGGAAAAACGTGTAGTGGTTATAAAATGTTTCTATTATTGTCCATTGGGGGATCAATCTACAGAGCACAGAACTCAAATGAATAGAGCTTCCCTATACTACTTACTAGGCTCACTCGAACACGATGAGGGCTTCTTGGGCTTAGTTCTGTAACGCTGTGCCCTAAGGCTGACAGATTTCTCTTTACACATTCGTCTTTCTGCATCACTCTCTGGACTGCCTGTGGGAGAATGCTTCCTGTGAGCTTTTGCTTCTTGCAGGGTTGGTTGCTCTTCCATCTGTTGACCGAGGAGACGGGATTCTGCCTCTTGCTCAAAGCACAGCCTCTTTCTTTCAATCCCCATAGCTCGTCCAGACTCCTTCAGAACACTTTCCTTGCACAGGGTTCGCTGTCCGTCAAGCCCCTTTTCAGTTTCTTGTTTCTTGCCGGGTGATGTGGCCTCAATGCTGTACTTTCTCTCCCTCTGGAAAACCAAAGTGACGGTTTTATAGGCAAGTAGAAATCGATGGATATACATATATAGTATACAACCCTTATATTGCCAATGCATCCTATTTTAAAGCAAAAAGAACTGTGTGTAAAACTCATAGGAAACAACATTCTGCAGGATAAGGAGCAGGATGAGTAGCTTCTTGCTTGTTGTATACCATTAAAATGATTTTATTTCTCACAAAAAATATGCACTTGCTTAAATATAATAATAATAATAATAATAATAATAATAATAATAATAATAATAATAATAATAATAATAATCCTTAACAAATGTATTCCTTTGTGTCGGTTTACACCATTCTTCCTTCACCTCCTCTGTACTGTATTGTACACGTTCTCTAAATTTAATTTGAACTTAAAAGAACACAAATTGCCTCCCCCAAGAAAACTGACTGCCACTACGTAATTTTCCTAATTAAAATGTTATCCTAGGTTAAGTCACTCGTGCTGTGCAGAAGTCACTACCCCCTACCCCCACACAATGCAGAGAGCCCTACGTGTGGAGTCAGGGTCCGGTCCTGATCCATGTTAACGGTGGGATCTGGAATGCTATTTTCTGATCTTCTCCTCTTGTGGCACTCCGAGGAAGGATCTTTAAGTTCACTGAATCCAAGAATAGTCTCACTGCACTTCTCATTTGTCCTTTTACTTTCACTGGATTGCTGACTCTTTCCCTTGCTTGTTGCTGGAGAATCTGACAAAATAAAGTTACAGGAAAAACATTTTAGGCTAAGAATGTATATATAACTACGGGTGTTATATTCCATTTGATATGGATAACTGTTACTCTATAGTATGTATAAAGTTAACCTAAATAACCACTTCAACTTCTGCACAGTGGTAAACAGAGGCAAACTATTAATAGAGGAATTTGTATCCATTCATTTATACTGTACTATATTTAGAAAGTGTGTTGTACTCTGGAATTTCATTGGTCAGAAAAGGCTGATTGTGCTTTATTTGATTCTTCTTCACTTCATTTTTATTGGCCGATAAACTCTGAAACATTTTCTAGCAACTGGAATAATAGTTTGCCCATTTACACTGTTATGATAAACTAAGACTTCAGAATGATTTGTTATTTTGTGTAGGGGGTTGGGTTGGTTGTTACAAAATATTACTGTAAAAGCAGCTTTTTTTTGTTGTTTAAAATTTTTTTTAAAGATGGAATTGTAGGAGGAATGCACAAGAATAAAAGACAAACTTTTTTTTAGAGGTTTTAGCTCAATCAAAAGAGAGCGTTGGGTTCACTACTGAGTTCTGTCTCTTTAGGTTTTACAATTCCATAATGCTAGCTGCTTTTGTTTATTTATCTCAGATTGCCAGGAAAATGACATGGAACTTTCCCATTAATTTACAAATGACTATTGGAGACAGGGTAGATATATGTTAGGGTAGATATGTTACCCATTACTTTACAGTCGCAATTTAATTGCAACAAAACAGACACAAACACCAACTGGTTAGGATTTTTTTTTTTTTTTAAGATAAAAACTTTGAACCAGGTCAATAGGACACAGATTACTGGGATTAGTGCAGGTTACCTAGCGGCGCTGGAATTTTTTTAACAATGGTCCATGGGTAATTATAGAAACATCAGGAAGACTGTACAGCAAGCTTAGAACCTCAGCTAAACTGACGCACAGTAGCAAGCGGCGGCACTTCTCAAACTGCGTTTGGTGATGACATAAATGGTACCTTGAGATCTGCCTAGTTGGACTGCACTCAACACAGTGTTGTGGATGCTCACACAGTACAAGATGACTTGAACAGTAAATAAGAAGTTGTCTGTGCAACAGGGCATAAGCAGCTCTTGGGAGAGGTGGGGATTTCTCCACTTATCACATGCTGTTTTAAAGCCTTGTAAATTTGCAGTGAAGCTGGATGCTAACCTTTGGATTCTACGTTGGATCTCCTCAGAGGAAAATGATCTGATCTTGTTTTCAAATTCTCATTCCTCTGAAGTACCAAGGAATCGGAGGCTCTCCTGGACCGTCCCCTGAAACAAAAAAAAAAACATTTCCAACAAATTTAAAAGCAAGCACAATTTATACTGTATTGTATTGTTATACAATTAAATCTCAATTAATTAAAAATAAAAAAACACCAAATATTATCCAATTGTACTCCATGAATAAACAGGTAAGGATTAAGCTGCTTCAAAAGGCATTTTTATTTATTTTTTGCCATACTATCTTATGGTGTTTGCCATCAGTAGTTATTGGTTCTGTAGCTCCAATATTGTCATTATCGTTCCATTCAAAACAACATCACACACGACAAAACAGCAAGAGAAATGTAAAACAAATACATTCAAATTACATTTTGAACTTCGGGAAGATAACAGTAACACTGTTAAATTAAACAAGTGTATATTAAACTACCTTGGTTGCATTACAAACAAAAAGCCAGTCGTGCTCCCAGTAAAGCAGACTAAATGAAAGAAACGGCATCAGAACTGAAGGTCTGGCTTCACAGCAGCATGTTATCATCATAATGTACTTTCATACTTTCACATCAGAAAAAATAACTGCTCACTTATGTCCCGGACTTACTGCCCTTTACAGAAGAGCAAGACAAACACGGAAGACACCATTCAGAAAACACAACCTACATATAAGCTAAAGGTGTTAGCCTCTGCTCCACTATATACACCCCTGTCACACAATCAATTAATTGTTTAAACACAATAGTAATGATTAATCATTTCTTACTTAGACAAGGACAGGATAAAGGAGGCATTCCCTGCAAGGACAGAATCTGTCAGTCACTTAACCAACATCATCTTCCTTTGCACAGATTTTATGTAAAAATGTAAGTGTGACAGACAGCTTGCATCTACTCCCAGATTTATGCTAAAGGTGGTCTTTATCAAATTTTATCGCAATCAGACCCGGTCTTCTTTTTGTTCAAATATTTTTTAAACGACTGATTAGTAAGCCGAGTAATGGCATTCTAGTGCCTTGGTACTGTAGCTCTGCCTACAAAAGCCTACAGTAACACGTGGTCAGCAAAAACAGCTAAATCTTACTTTAAAATCTCCTTTGATACCTCGGTGCTTTAGAACATGTCACAGATATGCACAGTTTCATTAATGCAGACGATGAGTGTGAAGATAGAAATGTTCTCGTTAAACTATGAAATATATGATTCCTCGTTTTCATGCAATATATGGCATATTATTAAAACTGTTAACTCTCAAATGATTAAAACATTGCGTCTTAAAACTTCTTTAAAACTATCTAAGTTACATTAACTGAACTGTCATAAGAGCTGTTTTGATGCATGATGTGTTTGTCATGACGATACGACTACCACTATTTATAACCAATTTCTGCAAACAGTGCAAATTGTCCGTTTACTGATGTTAGGGCAATTTATGACAGAACATGTGTTACATTTCCAAGCAGATAAGAAAAGCTACATATTTACGGAAAAATCTATTTCAGCAAATCCCAGTATTTATTTTTTCTGATGGATATGCATTACCTGATAAAGCCAAGCTCAGCCGGTCACAAATTGAAACTCAATCAAAAAATATACAGTTGAAATAAATGAACTGAAGCTAAGGCATCTCTAAAAGCAATGAATGGTTAAATACTTAATATAAACAGCAGATTTTAATAAAGTTGTAAACCTGCTCCATTGTGGACCTCTTTACAAAGTATTTTTACTGAAGGGTCAATAAATCCCCCACGGGGTAAACACCAGTGGGTTTAACATACTAATAGAGCTATTGTATTGCAATACAATTTCCACAATGTCCTTTGTCATTGCATCATAGCAGTCTAGGATTCCCTCTCCGAACTTCTTAGTAAATATATTAGATCAATAAGTACCAAAAAAGCAAAGCACTGGACTGCAGAATTTGCCATCCCACTAGATTGCGCAGCCACTGACAACAAATCACATACCTTTTTGAAGGGGAGGTTTGACGAGCTGCAGTCGGTGCAATGCTTTGCACTGATATCTCACATGAAGAGGAGGGTGGGGGTGATTGAGAGTTAGACCGGTCGGTGTGTGTCGAACTACAATCAGTGTTTTGCTGTCTGCTTAAATAATGTCGCCCTTTTTCAGTCAGCAAGACATCCGTCAATGCAACTTTGGAATTCCTGCTGTATAAATACAAGGTATGTCAGTAACATACAGACCTACTGCTAAAGTAAACACATTAGAGGTGTCAGTGCCAAGAAAAGCTATATCACAATGACCTATATCCACAGCGTTCTGGATTCAATCAAAATGATAGTACCATAGTGACTATTAAAATATATAATTATGACAACACCACAAACTAATTTAATTCAGACCAAGTTGCACAACAGCATCTCATAACAATAATGCCCATGTACAAGTGGTTTCCAAGATATAGCTTCTTGAGACTGTCTTTTTTTTCTGGTTGGGCGTGTTTAACCGTGTAATTTTCCAGAAATAACATCAACTAAAACCGCAGTCACATCGCACATAAGGAGTAAATAACTTATTTAAGTATTTTATAAGTTGGTATCTAAACTACAGGGACCGGTAAACTAGTAAGTACTGTATGTCATGTTTCTTCTCTTACTGTGGTGCCTATGTTAACCCTCTGGTTATTTTATTGCAGCCATCTTAGGTCAAAGGTTGAAGTGAAAGGTGCCATTAAACTCTGTGGTGAAATCTAAACAACACTGAAAATATGAAGTTGCCAGCTGAAATGGTTTTGCGATATTAGCCATAGTAGGTGCGGCAGCAACAGCAGGTTTGCAAACTCATAAATGTTCCCCTTAGAGGGGTGCTTAATTAAATGTTTTCTCTTAGCAAGTTTCCTTGAAAATCAGCAGTAACCAAGTTTGTACCTATAGTTGCAATTGTATAAAATGAATTGATTGATTGTGCAATTGTATAAAATAGATCCTACTGTACTTCATGACCTCTTTCCGGCAACACTCTCCATGATCATACTTACAACCATTGCTTTAGAACAGAGATCAAACCTAATAGATCAGGGTAGCATAATGCTTTGTGCTACATAGAGAGAGCACCATCTGGTGGAAGATGTGTGCATTAATTATTTATTTATTTTTACATCATACACATTTGCCAGCCTCAACTGTTAAAACCAAAGACAGCTTTTCTATGCAGAAAAAAATAAATCCGTCTGATAAATGACAGTATTCCAGAGTTGCACTATGCACAACTGTGTTCATTCTGATCACTTGTAACAGTCATTAACCCCGGCAACAGAGTTCAGCGATGGACCTATGAATTGCAGGTACATATATTTGCATTTTGGCAAGGTCAGGGACAGCTGGAATCGAAGGATACAACACTCCCTTTGTGAGAGGACCAGGAAGTGGACGAGTATGACACAACCCAAGAATACAGTGCTCAGGACTCGGGATGCTTCATAGGTGTGTTTTGTATAGCATTACTGACAGAGATGCACAAATCCAATGCATGCTCTGTGCATAGGATCAAACTTCTGATGTATCAGGTTAATATTAGCCCATTGAAAAATTATTAGCCACACTGTAGATGGTACATTTTAGTAACTCTAGGACAACACAGGTTTGGGCAGAATAACACAATGCTTTTTTTTTTTTTTTAATTTAGTCGTTGCCAATTATTTGTTATTTTCTCCCAATTTGAAATGCCCAATAATTATTTAGGCTCAGCTCACCGCTACCACCCCTGCGCTGACTCGGGAGCGGCGAAGATGAACACACGCTGTCCTCCGAAGAGTGTACCGTCAGCCGCCCGCTTCTTTACACACTGCGGATTCACCATGCAAACACCCAGGAGCTACAGCGTCGGAGGACAACGCAGCTCCTAGGCAGCTTACAGGCAAGCCCACAGGCACCTGGCCAGTCTACAGGGGTCGGTGGTGCGCGGTGAGCCAAGGACATCCTACTTTACTGCTAATGTGTTTCTGCCTTTTATACAGTAGTTTAAAAAGAAATAAACAAACAACATTGCTGTATGTGGAACAACCAGAATTTGCAGAGCTCTTTCCCCCAGTTTCATACCATATGTCTTGCAAAAGACAAGGCTAACCAGTTTGAGGCTCCCAGGCTTTGTGGTGTAATATACAGAACTCAACCACATTAATTTATTTACTAACTCAACGGGAAAGAATTACATACTGGAAGATTGTTCCCTTTTTAGAATTTGTTTTGTTTTTATATTTTAAATTAATTACTTGAAACCTACTATTACAAAAAGATAGTAAAAAGGGATCAACTGTAGTAATAGGACATCTATAATTGATCCTTGTTAAAGTAGGCTGTATTTACATTACAGAGATAGCATCACATCACTCCAGTTTTTAGGTCCCAGTACTGGATACCAGTTCAGGTTCTTGTCGATTTTATTTGCTTCTGGTTGGCTGAACCCTGTATTTTAACTTGGCTGTTTCGTACATTTTTGGGCCATATTTGTTTTCTTTATAAATATAAGTCTCTTAGGCAGGTGTACATGTGTTGCACGATTGAGTCTACATATATCAACTTGCTTGTCCAATTATGATTAAACTTTCTAAGTACATACTTCAACACATTTTGTCGTAATCTGGGGGTATATAGAAGCTGTCTGTCTGTCTGGCCAAGTCTGCATGTCACACTTTTTTTTTTTTTACACCTCTAGGAGAGTCGCTTATCCAATTGTACCAAAACTTGTTAAGGACATTCTTTATCACAAATTATATCACAGTATGGTGGTACCCTGTCAGTCTGATAATTTGCTTAATTAGACTTTGTTATTTGTTTTCAGCTCTTAAAACAGTGCAGATGTCAAATTAGCTATAACATTTTATATCTAACTTGAACTATGCAACTGTTTAAGCTGGGTTTGTTTTTAATAATAATAATGCTAATATTCTTAACATACACTGCTGCATCAATTTCAGTGATAAACAAAACCTGCAAGATACACCTTAAGCTTCATCTAACTCTTTCAGCAATACAAAAGAATGTATATAACGTAAAACCTCAGTCTCCACAAAGCACAGGGTCTGCTGGCAAATACTGTAAATAAACGCCAGGTCTCTATTAAACGCCGAAGAAGAGTGGACTGCAGGGAGAAAGAGACTGAAACTCAGTATAGCAAGGGACTGCTAGCTTTAATACCACTCTCTTACCAGGCCCATGCCGCTCTGTTTTTTGCTGCCTGATTATTGAGGAAAATGTTACTTCTGTTGAAAGGTGGCAAGTCTTTTTTCCTTCTGGCATCATTAGGGGACTGACTCCAACACACCTGTTGAACAGAGAAGACTAAATTATTGACCATGCCACAGACTAGAAGCCCTTCATTGGGATCTACAGTATTTAAATGATATAAAGAGCTTTAGACCTTAATGCTGCCGCTGCAAAACTAATACATGTTCAACCCCAGACCTCTTTCACTGTTTTTATGTATTTAGCTATGTTAACAATAGTGTCAATGACACATCCCTGAGAGGAAACATCAGCAGGATTCGTACCGTATATAGTCAGGAAGAGGTGTTCAGATCAGTGGACCGCAACAACACTTGATATAACTGAATAGTACAGTAGAAGGACAACCAGTCATTAAAGTGATCGTATTTAACAAAATCATCAATTTCCACACCATGCATATCCACTCTCGACATTCGATGTGGCACCTGCTCTCCGTTGGTAAAGGATGTACCTCCCTGCAGTACGAGGGCGATCTGAACTTCAGCCTACCTTATCTAAGCTGTTATCACTTCCATATCCAGAATTAGAAAGGCGTGACAAAGGAGACTGCATGTGCATGCACTTTGAGTCTGAAGATGGTTTCCTCTTAGGTATTCTGAAAGTTACTGCCATCTGAAGCAAATTAGAATTGCATTATTATAATAAACTAACATGCACTTTTAGAAAAAGTACAGTGATTGAAGCACCAAAAAATTGGTTTATAACGAAACATAAAAACAAAGCATTCCTGGCACTGTAGCATAATCCAAGGAGAGTGTCATATCAGTTTGAATGGTCTGTAAACATGACAGAAAACAGAAATGTGAAAAAGAGGTTAAAAACAATGTGGCACTGAAACAGTTAATGTTCACTGGATACCACATCTAATGGAACTTCATTGAAAAAATGATGTGCAAGATAATGGTTGGGAGGTAATATTTTAGGCATATGCGTGTGCTTTGTTCTAAAAGAATGATGGTGTTGTTTTCTTAAACTTGCACACACATTTATTTTTTATTTTATTTATTTATTTATGGGGGGGGGGGGGGGGGGGGGGGGGGAACGTTACCTGCAATGTTAGACTGAAAGGGTTGACTGTCTGTTAATTGAACTGTTCAAGATGTACAGCAGTGTCACAGCCTCTTACCTTGTGGGGTTCAGTTATGTCCAGTTCTGGAGACAGAGTGAGCACGCTGTTCGGCTCCATGACACCAGTAAACACTGCAGGAAGCAAATGACATTGTATCTGCGGCAGAATGGCATCAAAGTTTCAATCTGGTTTCTCTTTGTTTCTGATCTGCGTTTTTATTACAGCTTCAAATATCATACTCTAGAGCAGCAAGTTGTTAATAAAAGTTCTCAATAAAATCTCAATAAAAGTTAAAACATGAGTACACAATAGTTTATTTTCTTGGCTTCTTTTAGGTTGGATTTTTTATTTTTTTGCTTGATGTAAACTTGTAGAACTTATCTTGACTCCAGCTGCATTTCATAACAGAGTTGTGCTACTCAACAGTGGTTTCCTATTTTATGCACAAAAAATACACTTAACTTTTGCATCACGTGTATCAACCTGAACAATGACAGGCATGCCATTTACTGTTCACACTGGATTAGCAACTACCAATACACACTTCGCAGGCTACATGTAAAAGAAAAAAATCAGTACATGATGTTCTCATGTGCTGGCAAAAGCTGTAAGATCTGCAACAGACACACTTTAATAAAGGCATGTTTGTTCCCAGCAACTAAAGGCTTAATATGTAGTTATTGCAATTTATTTATTTATTTGGGGGGGGGCTATAGTTGGTGAGTTTCAACTCATTACTTAAATTCCATTGTGTTCTGTTTATATATATTGTTAAGAGGCTAACCTTATGTGGAGAAGGTTTTGGGGAATCAGACGGAGTGCCCCATCCTCAAAATCAGCAGCACTCTGACCTGTCAAACGAGACGTTAAGTTAGTCTTAATGTAAGTGCCGTGGACAACTTTGAAGCAATCTGCTTCAAATACCATCTGCAGTATTTTTATATGTCTAGGTCTACATGAAACATTACAAACACATTTTGCCATGTGACTGGAATGATGCTCCTTTGGCTGTTTAGTTTCCATATGCAGATTATGTCGTTTAACGTAATATGTAATGAACTGCATCTGTAATGGTGGATCTACCTGTAAACGTCAGAGTGAACGTTTCCTATACAGAAAGGTACCTTTTCATATATAGTATTTATATGAATTGACGTCTTTTTTTTTTTTTTTTTGTAGAGCTGATGGATAATTCAGGATTACAGAAACAGTACTTCCTTTCTAGTGCTTGCCCAGGTGCCTCTGTTGTTTACGATCGGTTTATGATCGGTAAAATATGTAAATATGAGAGATCCACTACAACAAAAATGTGTATGTATTTGTTTTTTCATTTGAAAATAGCACATTCTTGTGTATAATGGCTCGTGTCTTATTCTTAAAATAAAAAAAAAAACAACAAACAAAAACACACACACACACACACACACACACACACACATTTTCTCATCAGGCCTTTTTGTGTCTATACCAAAACAAAAACAAAGGAGCATTGCACTAAGTCAGAAATTGCACTTTAACAACACGTACAAGATACATTAATTACACCAATGCACAGTTCACAAAACTGCATTAAATCAAATAACATCTGAGAATACCGGTAGGTGTTATAAACTGACTAATTCAATTGTTGTTTTTTATTATTTAAAGTATTAGTAAGTAACAACCAAAATAATACGTAAATGGCTCCATTTAAAATGCAACATGTGCTGATGAACCCTACTGTATCCAGCTTACATGAATCGACTTTTTTTATGGTACGTATTAAAAATAATACTATTTCTCGATTACGGGATAAATATTCCTCTACTTACCAGGTTGTAGTTTCGCAAAAGCAACCAGCAACTGCCCCACGTGACAGTATTCCAAATAATAATAATAATAATAATAATAATAATAATAATAATAATAATAGTTGCCAGAAAATACATAAAATGCTACAGCAAATTCTCAAAAACAGATAGCACTAAAAAAAAAAAATCACTTCCTGTTTTACCGGATGTCATCTGTTAAACATCCAGCTTCCTTCCGGTAGTCACAAATGGCCTTGATAATAATGTTGTGAACTGTATCCCTTTCAAACATCCTCGTCTGCGTGTTTTGTCATTCTGTGTCAATTTATAAAACATGTATAAAACATGTATAAACCTGTTTACAAATAAACACCCAACCAGAAAATACAACCACGTGGTAGTTGTAGGTGATAAAACGCATAATTATTTAGCCAAAGTCATATTATTCAAATAGTCTTAGAAATACCAATAAGTTACTGTAACACATTTTACAACAACAACAAAAAAACAGTTGAAATGCCTATACTTGAAAACTTACATATTCCACTGTATATGGTGGGCCAATAAAATCTATCAATTCTAACTGCGTCTTCAATTCCTACACGGATTTGTGTAATGGTACTTGCGGCAACAAGGGTAAAAAAAAATTATTAATTGCACTTTTAGCCTACAAAAAAGTATTTGGTAATTGGTGGCAATACCAATTGCCTGCGAACAGCATTCAGTTTTAAAAGGACAAAAAAAAGTTAAATAGAAGTTTGGCTACTTATTAGAGAAATTAACCGATGTTTTAAGAACAATTACATTCTTACCTATTATTAGAACCAGAAATGTTATTAAAAAGTACTGCTGTAGCAGAGTTGGGAGCTCCGTGTAACTAAATGAAAGGCACAAATAAATACAGTTGTTATTTATTATTTTATTATATTATTTTATATATAGTAACGATGCTACATCAGATTACCACTAGGGGGACCACTTAAATTACAAGGAGCCGTTACTACTCCCGTTAAATGGACAAGACTGCGTTTTTGGAGGGAGGTACGAAAAAAACCAAAAAAAAAAAAAAAAAAAAAAAAAAAAAAAAAAAAACAGGTGAACTATTTTAACTGCAGAGGGTGTATCCAGTCAAAACAGTGATAAACGGAGGGGGTGGGGAAGTCGGTAGTCGTTCATTTTTTTCTGTTTTCTTCAGAGTGTATTTGGTCCCTGAACCACTTCAATACATTCATTTTCTATATATTGTGTGAAAATATGTTTTGACATGTTATTTCAAGATAAACGTAATACAAATAGATAAAACGTTTTGATTTTTTCCAAGGCAGAAGAACACCCCACAGAGGAGCCCGAATCAAATGCCATTTGGGGGAAAGAGGTTGATTGGTGAGTTTTGCGTCTCCTCTAAATACTGTACTTGTCTTTTCTTAAAATAAATAAATAAATACATACATAAAGATTCTCAACACGATCACATTTGTTGCATTACTTTTTAATTGGCCTTATCCATAGATCGAAGGTACACACGCGTGAACTTACACTTTTTACAAATATTAGGCCAGGTAAAATAATTACCCATTAAATCCGAGTAACCACAGTATTAGATATTACGTTACATTGACTGTTAACCTGTTTTCATGCTTATAACTTTCTTATGTCGATTAGTATAATATTCATTTAGAAGCTGAGTTTCTACTTGAATTAGAAATATAGTTTTAGAGTTAAGTCTCAAAATCCTTTAATTTGTTGAAGAAGCAAAACGAGTGTTTTCATGGAATTTTGATTACATGCAGGGTCTGACCTTTTTTTTCCAGTCAGTACTGAAGCAGTGTCTATGATACTTTGGTCATTTTTTAAATAGATATCCTTTAAGTGTGAATACTGCAAAAATTATTGCAAAACATGCAATAGTGCATGTTTTATTGTTAACTTGTGGCAGTTTGGCTATTATTTTTGATTAATGAAACTTGTTCTTGCGAATATTGACAGACTTTCATTGACATTTTGGAGAACCATTACTTTTCATGAGACAGTCTAGGGCTTGGACAGTCAATCCAATATTGGCTGGGTGCACAATAATAGAATGCATTCTACGACAAACTCTTATAAATGTTAACATGGGTACATTGTAGAAGGTGGTGACACCCTTTCGGTGTCAGCGTCACATTAGTTCACATTTTTAATAAAGGTATCCCATCTCCTTCTCTTTGTCTATTACTTTCTTGTAACTTTCCAGGCTCCCTTAGGTGGCTAATTTCATGTCAAAGCCAGTGTAACCTAATGCTTAGCTTTCTGCATTTAGATCAAAAAGTTTGGCTCCACTTTGTATTAATTTAATTTGTGTTATGTTGGTAGTCTTGCAATGTGTATTTTTCCATTGCATGTATTTCTGTGTATTTGCATTCAAATCTTTGACAAACTTTGACCCATGTAAGACTTTTTCCTACTCAAAAACAAAAACAGCAGGTAGTTTGGAAATCTGTTTCTGACTTGACACAGATTTTAAACTTGTTTTATTTACTGCTGAAATTAGCTGCAGATTCCAAATCTAAACTTGAACCTAGTGCAGCTAACCATCCGATCTGATCACATTCCTTCCAAATAAAAGCAATTTAAATGCATTTTTAGGTCTATTCAGTGGATCTAAAGAGCTGCACTGAACTCAATACAGTAATGAGAAAATTAAAAAAAAAAAAAAAAAAAAAAAAAAAAAACCATAGGGGGTGCTGTTGAAGCCCATATAACATAGTTTACTAACTATGCATGTTAACAATACAGAGTGTTAATTAAGCATGTGGTTGCTCATATGGGCTATTTTTTATTGTACAATTGTGTTCCCTATGGCTTGGGCTTTGCCAATACAGTACTACAGTTCAGCACTCCACTTCAACTAGATAACTAAAGTCAAACTTGATAACTATTTCAGGACACTTCAGTCACCTATAGTTCAGTACATATATCATATATATATATATATATATCTATATATAATAATATATAATATCAATATTACAATTTGGTTTCCGAAAAGGCTTTAATTACATTTTATGGCATTGAAATGTCAACTGCAATGGTTTTCATTTTTCAAAATATTTTTCCTAGATCCAAAATGGAACCTGTGAAAAGGATGAAAATGGAGAATGCGGTTGTGGGTTTCCAATACTGCTTTAACCAAGAGGGCCAGCTGAGACACAGGGAAACCCAGGAAGCCTTTGTGTTTAACTACCATAGAGGTGAATACAAAAGAAACCACCAGCGCTACCAAGCCCTTGGGCAGGTCATTACAGAGCACGTTTACAGGCTTCTGGAGGGGGAGTGTCACCTGCAAAGGGTCTACATTCCTCTGGACGCCAAAGAGAACGAGCCCAAGAGTCTCTTCTTTATGAGCCCCGGGGCTTTAGACAACCCGAAAGGCCTGGTGGTTCTGATCCAAGACCAGGGAGTCATACGTGCTGGTCAGTGGAGCAGAAAGCTGATAGTTCACAGTGGGCTAGAGCAAGGCAGCCAAATCCCCTTCATTAAGAAGGCTTTGGGAGACTCCTGTGGAGTGATTGTGATGAACCCCAATGATAACTTCCTTGAGATCAAAGTAGAAGAGGAATACTGCACTGACCTTCAGAACACAAGTACAAATTCTCCAAGCCCTGCAGATCCTGAAGACAAGGAGTTTTTCAGGATCCCCAAAAGGTGCAGTAGCACTCCGGAAGAGCATGTGAGGTACATCTGGGACCATTTTGTGTCCAAATGCGTGGCCAGGCATGTTGCTGTGATTGCCCACGGGTATGGGGGGTTGGTCTTTGTGGACCTCCTGCTTCATCGGCGACAGGAGGTTCAGAGCAAGGTCTATGCTGTAGCCTTCATTGACTCTCTCCACAACATGTGGCACCAGGTGTTGGACAAGAAGACCCAGGAGTGGATCCAGAGGCACTGCCGCAAGTGGGTGCTCAGTTCCAGGCCCATTGACCGCCCCGTGACCTTCGTGAAGGTGGACTGTCCTCAGGTGTCAGCGGGCACACAGAGTCATGAGTCTGCCCCCTGGATCTGCCTACAGTCAGTGTTCAGATTCTTCACCAGAGCCCTGAAGGTCAAGAACAAGGTGCCCTTTTCACGTGCTGTAATCGTCACCAGGAGCAAAAGCAAACAGGGTCTTGCCAAGACAGCATTTGGGGGATTTTCACCATTTTGAGGGTCTGAGTGCACTGGAATCTATATTACATAGGGAGAATGAGGGAAAGATAGCATTACTGTGCTAGGCAATGAGGTGATTGGCTAAATTATAATATGATCACACATCCCTCCTATTGCTGTCTTTGTGTACAGCTGGCTGATGACTTGGGCTGACCACTGGGCTCTATGGATATTTATTCAGAGATTGCTTTTCTTGTCATGCAGATGTATCTGTATTGGTGATTGGGTATGTAACCATAAAACAAACTGTAATAAAATAAATAATTAAAAAATCAATGTGGGCATCTTTATTTATTTACAAGACAGAACAAAAACCTATTTGTTGATCACAGCTGCATGAAAACCAGTGTGTTTGAGTTTAGCGCAGTGAATTACAGTAACCCATTTGTTGTGAAATTCAGGGACAGATACTGGCTTTTGGCAAACATTTAATAATTTTTCATTCAACAATGAGTACTTTGTAAAGTGCATTTGTTTTAAGTTCCAAAAAAAAAAATAATAATAATTTTATGTGTAACTACAGTACTGGAATTATGGAAACTCCCAAACCAACTACATTTCAGCATATTTCACTACTAAAGTAAGCTTTATCGTACAATTTATTTCGGGGTCATTGTGTGCTGCTGTTACTCTAGGCATGCTTTATATTTCAACTGAAATATTTGTGAAAGCTGTTAAGTTGTCAATTCGGACATGCAGATGAACATTTTTCATACGCCTATCATACAAATTACCTGCAATTTGAGTTACAACACTTTATGAAATTTTAATCGGCAATACATTTTAAATATATAATGTTCTACATATATCACGATCTGATTACAATTTTTAACCAGATTAAATCTCCTATGTCTGAAACAAAAAATGTCTTCTGACCAAAGCTTTTAATGTTTATTTTTCTTACAAACCATATTACGAGACCACACATTACATTCAACACAATTACAACAAACTGATGTTCAGTTATTATTATTATTTTTAAACAAGTCTCAGGTTATTGTACCATCCCACAAAACATTTTATTCATACTGATCCTCTAGAGAAACAAATGTATTGGAACTGCATATCAAAGCATTCAACACTTCACTTTGCTGGGTATTTGTTACCATTTTGTAAATATCAGCTCTGCACAATCTTATCAGTGTAACAAAAACAGAGTTTGTGGGGAAAAAAGAGAATCCCCTTTATTAAGTCAGATGTGCCTCCTGATCTATAACATTTTTAAGATTTTAGTAATTTGTATCCCTGCAGATTAGGAACATTTACTAATAGACAACAAGGGATTACAAAAAAATTAGTGTAAAATGGTGTAGATGTGAGACACTGCAGTTTAATAGTCAAAAGATGAAACCAGCCATTACACTGCATTTACACAGTCAGTGCAAACAGCTAGAAAACGACCACTAAACTGTTCTGTGGGCAGTCAGTAGGCCTACAGGCTTCATTTTTGTATGTTTATCCACTTGTTGTTTCCCACTCAGAGAAGTGCTGACTTTCAAACTCAGCAGTCATTTTGGTCCAATCTGATTAAGTTTAGCCCCCTGGCACCTATATTCCTTGATAGAGGAGGTCATATTTGGGAACGTTCCTTGGGTCGATTGGGCTTCGCACGATCAGTTTCCCTCGCATGGCCCCACGGTAAATTACCTCAATTAGGTCAATAAAGTCTTGTTTGGTTTTAAAACTTCCAACGAACTTTGTATGGTCTGGAGACCTAAGGAAGAAAATGAGACAGTCAACAAGCTGTAACTCAGAAAGTTAAGACACAGTAATATGCCTGCATATTTGACTCACAGTAGCTTCATAAAGTAAACATGCCACGAAAGGAAGTAAGACACCTATTGCATAGCACCCATTCCAGGTTTTACTACAGGTGTGCCATTAAACTTGTAGTAAAACCAGGACTGGATCAAACTGCTATGCAGTGGGAGTCTTATTTCCATCTGTGCAACTTCAAAGTTTCTTCTTGCCGCCTTTTGCATGTTGTTTTATGAATATGTTTATACAGCATAACCTACAGAAAACATACACTTACCCATAATCTACTTTCATGTGCTGTCCATTGAAAAAAAAGACAGTGGAAGGAATGTAGCTGATGTCAAAATATTGGGTATACACTGGTACCTTGTTTACGTCAACCAGGTAGATACCAGCCATTTTACTCAGGTCGTGGGATGTCTTTGAAAGCTTTGGGGACAAAAACAGATTGATGTGGCAATGTTAATTAAATCATTGTCTTGCCTTTAGATGTGCAAACATCATTTACTCAGGTAAATACAGAGTGTGTGTGCTGTTCAAGCTCGGTTCAGTCTGGTTATTTTAAGGTCACGGCTTTTAATATGTATTGTATCGTGCGTTTGATTAAAGTGATTAAAACGCTTACAATCTCATCCAGCTCCATACAGACGGAATCTTCATCTCTCCCGAATCTCAGAACCAAAACTTTCTCTGCAACACTCTTTATCACCTCATCGACTTCCTTTTTACAGGACAGCTTAGGCAGAAACAAACTCATGTCACTCAACACACACACACATATATATATTCCAATGTGTTATAAAGAGTACAATTACAAACAAGCGTCACATTCCGTGTTCACACGCCTGTTCAAAACGCGGAAGCAATACAGTTACCGTTGTTAAAGACATTCCCGCAGGAAACACATAGTTATTTTTATATTATTTTTCTTTATAAACATATTTTGTAAGTTAATTTAATTTATATTATGACGGTAAAAAACGACGTTCTGAAGAGAGTTTATGTTTAATAAACATATCCTGTGATTAAGCACCTCTTGACACCAAGGGTTCCGTCGGTGTCAGATTCCTTTAGTTTGGGGGAACGTAATTCAGGTTACACGATCGTCATTATGACCTTTTCGTGGAGCTGACAGCATGGATGCAGCAAGTCATCAGTATTCCGAATAAGTGTAATCTACCAAACAAAGGTAAGCGCGTCACTGTTGTGAACGAAGCCCCAGTTGCAATTTATTATTTAATAACAAACAGGACTTTAATTAAACTAGTAAATACCGCAATGGAAATGTCGTTATGCCAGGATTTGCTGTCATTAATTCAGTACTTATTCAACCAGGAATGATTTTCCTGTTAGTTGTAGTACAAGTCAGTGTTCTCGGTCAGAACAGGCTGTACACGTCGATTCGTTTTGTTGATATGTCTCTAAATCCGGGTATTAATGTACTAGTTATTTAAAATAATAGTGCATCAGAATAATTGCACACCAGAACTACAGCTTCCACAGCACAACCCACTGTAAAAAACAAGATAGATAGGACAACAGATAGCTTACTTCACGATTCTCTGGAAAAAAAAAAAAAAAAAAAAAAAACAGAAACCGCTCCCAGCAGAAAGGCAGTTCGATTTAAAAAAAAAATGTAGCTGTGCTTGTGGCATCTGCTTATGCTTAGTTACTTTGTAGGTGTGATGGCATTAAGTTATAATGAAAAAAGTTAAAGATGTAAAATGTATTTGCCAAAAAATTAACACGTTTTTCTAAAACAATGAACACATTTCTCTCTTTTTTTTTTGCCTAGCTCTTTGATTTCAGAACAGTTGTACTATGAGGTTCCTAAACACGCATCTCGTGAACATTCTCAGGAGGCAGTGCATTAAACAGACACCAGTCCTCGCGCAGAGGGAGCGGAGCTGGCTGATGATGCACTGCCTCAAATCCCTGCTGTTGCCTTCTTCACTTCCCTGCCGTGCTCTGTCCACAGCCCATTGTTTGAGGAAAGAAACCTCCCAGCCAAGCACTGAGAAACTGGACCTGGATCTCTGGAAATCAGTGATGAAGTCTGGAGGCAACAGCGCAGCAGTGACAGAAGCAGAGGAAACCGTGGAAGCCTCCCCTCTGGGTGCAATGCGGGAGCTGGTGGAGATGTGGCGACAGGCTGGCAAGCTGGTCCCAGAAAACATGACGAAGGAGGAGCTGCAGACTCTGGAGGAACTGTCTACCAAGTCATCCAGAAAGAAGTACCTGAAGTACCTTGCCCTCAAAGAGGGCCACAAGAAGGCACGCAAAAAGAAGCAGGAGAAAAAGAAGCAGGAGAGAGCAGAGGATGCTAAGGGTAGTGGGGAGGATGAGGAAGAGGAGGGAAGCCGCATGAAGAACACCTTCCTTCTCCAGTTCTGGCAGCGCTCCATAGACACCCTCTACAGCTGGAGGGCGGCCCAGGCCATGCAGTTCGGACAATCTCTGGTGTTCGACATGAGCTACGACCGCTATATGACCCGCAGAGAGATCGAGAACACAGTCTCCCAGCTCATGGAGTGCGAAGGCTGGAACCGGAGGGCCCTGGACCCTTTCCACCTCCACTTCTGCAACTTGAAGGTGGAGGCCGCCTATCACAAGGAACTTATCAAACGCTACAGCGGGGCCTGGGACAGACTGCTTGTGAGCGTCACAGACCAGCCACACCAGGAAGTGTTTCCTAGGGAAAAGCTGGTCTACCTGACAGCAGACTCGCCCCACGTGCTAAAGACTTTCGACCATGATAAGGTCTACATTGTAGGCGCTATGGTGGATAAGTCCATCCAGACTGGCCTTTCCCTGGCTAATGCTAAGCGGCTCAATCTAGCCACTGCCCGGCTCCCATTGGACGAGTACCTACACTGGGATTCGGGGGCCAAAAATCTGACCCTGGACCAGGTGATTCGTATTCTACTGACGATCAAAGACACCGGAAGCTGGGAGAAGGCTCTGCGCTTTGTTCCCAGTAGGAAACACGAAGGGTTTAACCAGCTGCAGCAAAGTCAACACAAGCACTGGGGGAAAGCGGAGGCCCGCAGGGACAACAGCAGAACACAAGGTGCTTTCGTCAGGCATCAGACCTTTAATCCCAGAATGCAACAGACACGCCTTAAGGACAGCAGGTCAGGGGAAACTGCTGACAAATCCAAGGGGAAGAACTGGTGGGAAGAGGAAGACTGAACTTAATAAGTTTGCTGAACTGTTGCATTTCAAAGCAAGATATACATGTTGGCCAAAATGATTAGATGCATAAATAAATGTTAACGATTTGAACGATTTGGAATTGTATATTTCCATCAATGGGAAGTATCCAGGTTTTTGAGAAATATGCCTCCTCATCGAATCAGTTCACTATTGATGACTTCACAGGTTTTCCAGGCAATAAACAGTTTTCTTTTCATTTGCTATCGGGACTCCCCTTCCTGGATTAAGTGTTGATTGTTTTATTAAAAATTGTTCCACAGTTTTCAATAGACTATATGCTAACTTATGTTCCAGTTCCAAAGTGTGCACCCTAAGTAGTTTATACAAAAGCTGAATAAAACTCTGGGATATAATGTTGACAATGCATAAAGAACAAAATAAAAACTTCAGTATATTTTGAACACCAACAAAAACATATCCTTGCATAAATAAAGATAACTTTCTCTTTCCAAGAAAACCTATTCTATTATTGTCTTGGTAAGTGGTCTTGAACTGTTGATACATTGTCATTTGAACATTGTGGGTACATCACAGTGTACATTTCAGGAATTGGCTCACCTGTCAGCATTCTCAGGCAGAAAACCTCACAATTTCCTTACAGAACATACAGAAGGTATCAAAATAGTACAGATTGTGTCCCGTGACAAACCAATGTAACGCCCATGGCTAACATTCAAATTGTTCTATGATTAAAGCAAATTATTTTGATTGAGGACATCCTCAAAATTACATTTGCAGTTGTAAACACTTGTGGCATTGTAAAGTTTCAGTGGAACCGTAATTTGCATATAGTCATTGTAAAAATAAGCCTTGCTCTGCTACAGTAGTCTACTGTTTTCTATTCTGTGCACCATAGATTATTGGAGTTCCATTTTATTATTCCTTGATAGTAATTTCAATTGCACATACACAAGTTTTTATCTTGCCTTCTGTCACCATGAACTAAACAGGCCTCAATCTGCTCCTACCTGTAGGCTCTGCTGTAGCCCAGGGGGTACAAATCATTAAAGTACTTCATTTTCACCCCCAAATTGCCTTTTTTCTTTTGCTGAAAACATTTAATAACGTGATATTTTCTGTAACCATTCATAAAATCCTATGGATCAGTACCCCTTTAAACTTAGAAAGCTGGTGTCACAACATGTTCTTTTTTTATAGGTTTGTGATCGGTACAAGTTTGCACAGTTGAGGTCTTTGGTCCATCCCAAACTGTAGTCATTGTACGAATCCTTGAAAGAAATACAGTTTTACTTGACATAATTTAACATGAAGGCTAAACCATATAAATCATAAATAACAAAATAAATAAACAAGAATAACTGCACACTTAAATATTAGTCTGTGAACAACTGATTTGCAGTGCTCAGGTCTACAGGTGATGTAGGTGCTTCAACAACAACAGACACAAAGTTACGGTTAAAACAGTACTTTTAATCTTTCTTTTTCCATGGTTTGAGATGGTTAAATAATAAGACTGGCGCTACCCAACAGTGGGTATTGCCAGCAGAAACAAAAAGGGTTGCAGTCCTGAAATAATCCAAAGACAAACGCTGTCAAAGCCAAAAATCCTGTCTCCAGACTGTAGGTGCTCTTTGTGCAGGTGCAGAGCTCTCAGCAGTGGTAGGGTCTTAGCGCTGGCTTCTTGCTGCAGCTCCCGGCTTCATACTAGCCATCTGACAAAACTAACACAGACAATTCATCAAATAGGAAAACACTCCACTCACGTTTCCACCGTCCACAACTAAGGAACCAATTATGACGGCACGTCTCCCTAAAGAACCCTGAGCCCCGCCCTCACTGATAGCTAGTTCAGTCACGTCTCCTCCAATTCATGACTGACACTTTGCTAACTGAACTAGGTCGGTGACTCCTGGTACCATGACTCCGCCCCTTTCCTGAATGGCCGGCTTCCGACTGCCCCTGGAATGAACTGCCCAACCATTCAGTACCAGGTGCACACTTCCTGTTGTACAGCTTCCTCACATGTCGGAGGGGGCTTATTGATTCAGATTAATTTGCTCTGTAACAGTCAAATACGGTAATTGTCGGCGTCCAGGAAATAAAAAGCTGTTTACTATAATATAAACCCTAAAAAAGAAAAGGTACCCCAAGAAGAGTTCTTGTACTGCAAAACCTTAAATGAAAAACATCTACAATGGACCTTTTTTAAACATATTTTTGCTTTGTATTTCATGTCATTGATTTTTATTAATGTATATTAATGAGAGGATTTACACATACAATGAGTTCAAGCCCGATATCTGTGTTACACAAATGCTAGCTGCTTTGCAGTCCCTGCTTGTTCACCCTTCAAAATTAATAGGCATACCAGAGAGGCTTGCGTTACCATCATGTGTGTCATTTTTATTCTTCAAAACCTAAAATATTGTGTTCCAGAGGTCAAAGTACTGACTAAACCAAAATGTGTTTGTGTTGACGTCCAACTGCGATGGTGAGTTACTCCAACTCATAGAAGCCATGTCAAATAGTAGAACATAGAAGGTGTATGTTTTTGTTGTCCACCTGGTAATTGGCAATAAGAACAGAAAAAAATATATAAATATATATATATATATATATATATATATATATATATATATATATATATATATACACACTGAACAAAAATATAAACGCAACATGTAAAGTGTTGGTCCCGTGTTTCATGAGCTGAAATAAAAGATCCCAGAAATTTGCCATACGTACAAAAAGCTTATTTCTCTCAAATTTTATGCACAAATTTGTTTACATACCTTTGCCAAGATAATCCATCCACCTGACAGGTGTGGCATATCAAGAAGCTGATTAAACAGCATGATCATTACACAGGTGAACCTTGTGCTGGGGACAATAAAAGGCCACTCTAAAATGTGCAGTTTTGTCACACAACACAATGCTACAGATATCTCAAATTTTGAGGGAGCGTGCAATTGGCATGCTGACTGCAGGAATGTCCACCAGAGCTGTTGCCAGAGAATTGAAAGTTCATTTCTCTACTATAAGCCGCCTCCAACGTCATTTTAGAGAATTTGGCAGTACGTTAACCGGCCTCACAACCGCAGACCACATGTAACCACGTCAGCCCAGGACCTCCACATCCGGCTTTTTCACCTGCTAGATCGTCTGAGACCAGCCACTTGGACAGCTGATGAAACTGTGGGTTTGCACAACCGAAGAATTTCTGCACAAACTGTCAGAAACTGTCTCGGAAGCTCATCTGCATGCTCGTCGTCCTCAGCACGGTCTTGACCTGACTCCAGTTCGGTATTGAAACCGACTTCAGTGGGCAAATGCTTACCATCGATAGCCACTGGCATGCTGGAGAAGTGTGCTCTTCATGGATGAATCCCAGTTTAAACTGTACCGGGCAGATGGCAGACAGCGTGTATGGCTTTGGTTTGCTGATGTCAACGTTGTGAACATGGTGGTGGTGGGGTTATGGTATAGGCAGACATAAGCTATGGACAATGAACACAATTGCATTTTATCGATGGCAATTTGAATGCACAGAGATACCGTGACAAGACACTGAGGCCCATTGTCGTGCCATTCATCCACCGCCATCACCTCATGTTTCATTCAGCATGATAATGCACGGCCCCATGTCGCAATGATCTGTACACAATTCCTGGAAGCTGAAAATGTCCCAGTTCTTCCATGGTCTACATACTCACCAGACATGTCACCCACTGAGCAGGTTTGGGATGCTCTGGTTCGATGTGTACGACAGCGTGTTCCAGTTCCCCAATATCCAGCAACTTCGCACAGCCATTGAAGAGGAGTGGGACAACATTCCACAGGCCACAATCAACAGCCTGATCAACTCTATGCGAAGGAGATGTGTCGCGCTGCATGAGGCAAATTGTGGTCACACCAGATACTGACTGGTTTTCTGATCCACGCCCCTACCTTTGTTTTTTAAGGTATCTGTGACCATACATATCTGTATTCCCAGTCATGTGAAATCCATAGATTAGGGCCTAATTAATTTATTTCAATTGACTGATTTCGTTATATGAACTGTAACTCAGTAAAATCTTTGAAATTGTTGCGTTTATATTTTGTTCAATATATATATACACACACACACACACACACACACAGTTGTAGTCAAAAGTTTACATACCCCAATGAAAATTTATAATTTCTAAATATGTAGACATTTTTCTACCCAATATTTCAAATGCCCAAAGCCCTTTCTGATCAGAACAACGATACAAGCACGGCCTCAACTCCTGCTGTTTAGCAAATGGCCTATTTTCACCTGCCAAACCTAAGCAACAAATGTTAACAAGCTACTGAACCCAGGAGCTAAGGCCCAGCCTGGCAAGCCTCTGAACAGGCACTTGACCATTAGGGGTTGCTGAAGCATAATGATGTGGGCAATACCCTGCCAATTTTCCCGACTGACCCATAGGAGCTCAAAGGCCACTACAGCTCATCCTGTGGGCACCCAGCCAACTTGAACGACATTCGAATCAATGAGGTAGTGCTATTTACAAGGCAAACTGCTGGTGACCCTATTTGGTGTTTTTTTTTTTTTTTTTAAATCACAATAGATCTCACAGGAAAAGTATTTACCTTTCCCAGAGGGTCCGACGATGCCTATGTGAAAGCTCTCGCCAGATAAAGAGGAGCCCCTGAAGGCTCTGACTGTCTGCCTCCGATATTCAACAGACCTGAAACAATACCAGCTTTTGTTCTTATTTGCCACTCCCACTAACTACAATGCCATTTAAATCCAACAAGAAAAACCCTGGGTGTACCGCATGGCAATTGATAACAAAGAAGCAATGCTTTTGGGTGCCAGAGGAGCAGATGCGATGGGTACACAAGTTTCACCTGGGAGTCCGGCAAGGGGATAGTTCAGGCTTGGGTCTATCGCAAAGGCAGTGTGAGGAAAGGGGCAAACAGGGAATTTAATAAAGGGGAAAAGTTGTATAATTCTGGGTGAAGAGCAGGACTAGTACAGGTTAACACAGATCAGTCCCATGTCTGCCATAACAGATGTACACAGATGTGCCTGTGAAATACACCGTGCGAGTGAAGGTTTGGGCTTCAACCTGTGGATGTTTTAAACTGAGGGGCAATGCGATACACCGTGAATGGATATGTGGTACTGGACATCAAGATGAATACATTTCAGAGTTATAACAATGCTGAAAGCACCAAGTGCACTTCACAATGAGTGACCATTTAGAACCGGTTTGCTTCAAATAATTGTATTTGTATCAACTTGTACTTGTTTTCTATTCAACTATTTCTGTTGTAATTTGTACTATGCAAATCCCAGTTTAAATGAATACAATAAAATAAATACATTATATTAAGAAATACATACTAAAATGAGGTTAGTTTAACTGCTTAATTTTTTCTTTTTAAGTGTCCTCCAACACAAATGCCTCCTTTTTACTTACCATAATAGACATACAGACCATGTGTAATCAAGAACATAACCGAGCTATTTGTGTCGCTACACTTCAGGGCAAATCCAATCAGATTCCCACAATTTACCCATTAAGAGGTCCATGGGTATGTCTCCTGCCTCTTTGGTTTCTTTCATCTCTGGAGGTTTGGATTCAGATCTAGCTCGGGCCACAAGTGAAAGACGATGGCGGTCTCTCAACTTCCCCAGCAAACAATTCTCCAAATCACAAGACCAGCACACCATTTTTCATGACTGTCTCTACTTGAGAGAAGCCCACTGAATGTAAGCAGGTTTTCAGTTCAGGACTGAGGTGTGCCACTGTCTCTCGGCTTTAAAACAAACAAACAAAAAAAAATGTCTAGCAAAACACCGGAGGCAACAGTTCAGCTTCTGGTTTCAGCCCAACCAATAGCTGTGGTCCAGGGAGGCACACTGACTCCAGACTACAGTGGGGAAAATGCTAGTGAAGCATTCCCTAAGGATCCCCGGCCCAAATCGACGTACAGGGATTTGAAACTGCACAACCCGCCCACACTCAATGAGTAGTTTTTTAGCAACATACCCCAGACCCACCCTGCAGTTTATTTTTATTCTTATTTTTATTAAAGCAATATCACCACCACTCTTGACTCTCTAAACTGTTTTTCATAAACATAAAATAATCTGCAGGACACTCTTGTAAAATGATACTTTAAAAGAGCGAAAGCTAAGCAAAAGCATTCTAATTTATTTCCCTACTGCATCTTTTCATGCCAGCTGAAAATCTTGTCATTTTTTAATGTTTGTTTTTTACATTTAGAACATAAGAACATAAGAAAGTTTACAAACGAGAGGAGGCCATTCAGCCCATCTTGCTGGTTTGGTTGTTAGTAGCTTATTGATCCCAAAATCTTCTTGAAGGATCCCAGGGTGTCAGCTTCAACAACATTACTGGGGAGTTGATTCCAGACCCTCACAATTCTCTGTGTAAAAAAGTGTCTCCTATTTTCTGCTCTGAATGCCCCTTTGTCTAAACTCCATTTGTGACCCCTGGTCCTTGTTTCTTTTTTCAGGCTGAAAAAGTCCCTTGGGTCGACACTGTCAATACCTTTTAGAATTTTGAATGCTTGAATTAGGTCGCCACGTAGTTTTCTTTGTTCAAGAATATACTATACATATTTTATTTTCATTATTATTATTATTATTATTAATGCATATAACGCTTTAGATAAAATGACTAATCAGTCTTAATTCAATATAGGCGCTATCCTCCAGCAACCACATCAAATTGCTTTTGCATCAACATAAACATATGTATCTCATTATAATATTTTTGTAGTTATTCGTTATTTTTTGGATTTTTGGCAGTTTTTCTTCACAAGGTAATTGATGACCCTCCCTCTGATCTGTCGGGTGAAGGAAGAGTGGGGGTGGAGAGACATGTCTGTTTTTTTTTTTTGTTAAGGAAGATGGCGGATGAGAAGCAGTCTGATGGAAATGTCTTGAATGACGGAGGTGAAAATAAGTATTTTATTTGTTGCTAAAATGATAATATAAAAATAAAACTTAGGCGTAAAGAATCTGAAACGAAGGCATTTAGGCAAAGTAATGTTGTATGTCATTATAATAGAAAATATTCAATTACGGCCGTGTGCATAACCAGGCCTAGTTGCAGTAATCATCTACTTGACACACACATACACATATATAATGCAATATGTATTTATGCACGGCAGCCGTAGAGAGCGTTTGTTTACCCGTATTGATTTATTTAAGCTTGATCGTACGGTACTGTGGCGCAAAACAAATACGTCTTACTTCTTCAGCGCAGAATACTGTTTACCGACATTTTGTTGGCATTATATCGTACTCTAACACATACACACATATATATGTATATATTAATTAAACACTATTTTTATTAAATATACACTCTCTACATGATTGTTATTTGTACGGCGCTTAAAAAATATGATACAAATTGTGACACATAATATATCACGATTAGGCTATATGTTTTCGTTAATATATGCAAAAGTGATTAGATAATTGACTGGAGTCAATTAAGTTAATCTTAACTGGAAAGACTGCTCACGGTTTAATTCAGTTCGCTTTTGTTTCATCGACTACAATAAACGGTTTGTTAAGGCATTCTGAATGATGCTATATATTTTTTTATTTTTTCCAATGGGTTTTAAAGGGATTTGGCAACCACATTTCCATTTGTTTTAGGATTTAGTAACTTAACAGATTTATGTACAGGGGTGAATGTGTGTGTGTGTATAATATATGAATGAATGAATATCGATATGAAAGAATATATATATTATATTATATACAGTAAGTATGAATAAGATGTAGCCAAAAATGTTTTCCCCAGCTGTTCATATAGTATGTACAGTCATCTCTTAAGACGCCATTATCTCACAGTGATATATAAAATAAATAAATATAAAACTGAAGTACCCGCTGTTGCCCAGGGAAATTCAGTATTTCTTGGATGACAAATTGGGTAATGGTAGCATTATGGTTTCCTATAAATTACTAATCTTGGGTGTTGAACAGTGTTGTCGGACCCTTGGGTTTTTGCCATTTTTAATTTTTTTTAAATTTTTGTTCTTTTTATTTATTTTATGGTTTTCTGGGTTTCTTTAATTTGAGATACATGGCTACTGTAGTGAACCAGCAATGGGGTTACTAAATAAAGTACCCCAGGGGTCAAAATTTTGGATCCAAACATAGCCCTTGACCTTCCCCTGGATGAAAGAAGAGACCATGCAAAGTTTGGCTGCACTGGTTCCTGCTGGATCCGAATGCATAAAGGAACAGACAGACAGACATACTTTCTTCTTTATATATTAAGATTAGACAAGAGTTTATGTAACCTTGCCTTGCCAGCTTGCACAGCCCTAAAGTTGTTTGTGGTGACCATTGGTGATCTGTTAATTCAGTTTTGACCAACTCCTATAGGTGTGCTTATCAAGTTATTTGGATAAGCACTGTGGGCTCCCACATCCTAGACTGTCAGATTAGTTTTGATACAGTGTCTGGAGGTGCAGCTATAGGCGTTTGACTTTACCAGTACAAACACTGCGGCTTCATACAAAGAATTGCGATCATCACCATTCACTAACAGTAACAACATTTAGCCTCTGAATTTCCACGTGGTTGTCATCCAAATTTTGCATCCACATTTGTTGTAACCTCCACCCACATTTCAAACAAATAACCATGCATTATGCATCTGTTGATTATTATTTTTTCTTCACAAAAACCATCTTGTTATAATTTGCTCTTTTCAACAGGTAGGTGGCTATAAGTTTCAGCACTGTTAATTTGAAAGCAATGTGTATACACTTTTTTTTGGTAAGTTATTTTAAAGATAGCTGTAGAAGAGGAATACTGTTTAATGTAAATTGTATTAAGTAACTTGGTAAAGTGTGTTTTATTCTAATGCATGTTATTGGGAAGTGGGATCCTAACAGGGCCAAGCCCTAGTTTCTTTTTGCAGGGCATGCAATTTGAAGTGCTCAATGTGCAGGTGCAAGTTAAAGTTAAAGACAAACCTCCAGGGCCTTACAAGGAAGTACATTGCTGCATTTTCAAGAGTTTCTGGGCCAAGTTGTTATTTTTTGTGTCATTGGAATCACATCCCAGTTTCTGGAGCATGGCTGTGTTGTGCAGCCAGCAATCATGCTATGGTTCAATGAAACATGGGATGTAGTCCTTATAATTCATACCTGTTAGTGGGGCTTGGCATTACTCAGCCGAGCCAACCTCATCTGTGTTTTTAGATTTAACCTTTTGCTGCTGTCACTTTTGCTGTGCAACATGTTCTTAGCTGCTGCTGTATTATCCGCTGTATCTAGCAAACAGTGGACAAGCCAGCTGAGTCAGTAAGGGCAAAGGCTGCACAGAGATCCTCCCTGTAACAGGTACTTAATGAAGTTGCTGCTTCGGCTCCCCTGCTCGGTATAAAGTAGCTCACCTTGGTAAGTTGTTTCGACTCCACCAGGACCCGAAGAGAAGGGAGGCAAAGGTGTGAAAACTAAGACTGTCTCTTCCAGCAATGGAGGGGGGAGCACAGGCCGGAGCGCGGACAAGCGATCTGCCAAACAGGCAGCCGGGGACTCCAACTCACAACCGGCACCGGCCAAAGTCTCTAAAATAGCATTCCCATCAGGCAGTCAGCTGATCAAGAAGCCAGCCCCTATCTCTATCAAACTGGGAGCCAGCGTAAGTCATGCTTTTTCATTTCCTGTTGCTTTTGCATGCTTGCAGGGGACAAAAAAAAGGTTTAAGTTGCGTGTTTTATTTGGCTACCTATTTTGAATCTAGTTTGAATTTGTCAGGGATAACTTTACTTTTGTGGTAATGATTGGAATCCTTCAGAGCTTATGATTTTGTTTTGAGTGCTCCACAAAAAAACCGTCACATAAACTCCACCTAACCAGCTTAATAATCTGTATAATCGTTGGGAGATGGGACCCATTAAATCGAGACAAGGAACAAGAATACACTTTAATTTTAGAAGTGCAATGATGGAGGGATTTGCCTCTGTTGTTGTGGGTTGGTGTGAATGTTTTAGTTGAAGCATCCAGCAGGGCTGTTTTGTTAATGGCATTTTTTATTTTAAATGTGAAATTCTAGAAACCGAAAGAGGCTGCTCCAGTTCTGCCTGCTAAGATACCTGCAGTAGCAGCAGTTTTCAACGAGGAAGAAGATGTAAGTAAGAAGTATTTAATGATAGCAGAAAACAAAGGTCAAGGAACTTGTGATGTCAATGTGTTTGGATAAGTGTTGAGATTTCACAAAGCAGTATTTGTCTCAGTTCTTCCCTGTTTGCATAAAGAATTCCAGAGACTCCGGATATCAGGACTGCTGCCTTATATTGTTAAATGTCTTACCAAAATGTTTCCAGAACCAAGGTCAAATTGGAATAGTTCTCAGATTATTCCACAAATAATTAATTTGTGCCAGCTGGGGATTAGTTCGTGTCCCACCAATGATATTTAATAGGCACCATAGGTCTCCACCCTCCACTCCAGTAGAGAAGAAGTTAATTCTGTTCTGTTTTTAAATTTTTCCCCTCAGAGTGAACCAGAAGAAATGCCACCAGAAGCAAAAATGAGGATGAAAAACATCGGCAGGTATGACACACTAAAAGAAAGAAACGGTTTCAGCTGTGACAGAGCTATGTACTGTTGTTTCACCACTTTATTTTTCACTGGGTCAGAAAAAAAATCATGCCTGTGATTTCTCATTATTGGAAAGTTTCTGGAACAATACATTTACCTTGCATGCATGTTATTTACCTAACATTGATGCAGACAGCCAGAAGCTCTCATTGTGTTTTCTGGCTTGCATGTCTGGTTACACTAGCCATCTTACACTGAATACAATACGACAAACATGAGATGGGGGAGATCAGGTGACCTGCAGACAGGAATGGAGTCCCACCCGATATTTTTCAGCCACTTAATTCGATAAGTTATTATAAAATATCGGAGATGGCAATGAAACGTATTAAAGACATGAGTTCCTCACCATTAAAGAAAAAGTTAAAGGATATGAGTACCGACCTCCCCGAGTCACAGCTGCGTGCTACCGTTGCGGGTTTGCTGAAACAACAGCTCTGGGATTTGCAGCCCCTAATGAGACAAGTTATTGGGGAAGAACTTCACGGTTTAACGGAGAGGCTCGGATCCTTGGAAAAGGATTTGAAAACATTTACTTCTAAGTTTGACAATATGCAGCTAACTGTTCGGGCGGTCAAACAGGAGTCAGCTGAAACCAGACTCACTTGATAAATTGCAGGAGAAACTGGTCCAGTACGAGGACAAACCGCCAAAATAATCTAAGGCTTGTTGGGTTAGACGAGGGCGAAGAGAAGGATGACCCTATCAAATTCCTCCAACGTACTCTTCCTAAATGGATTCCGGCTTTGGAGGGCAGATCTATTGAGATTGAAAGAGCCCACCACATCTACAGCAGAAAGGAAGGCTGTAGAAATAGGCTGCGCACCTTGATTTTCAAGCTGCTGCGTTACAACGACCGCCAGGCTATTCTCGCTGGAGTTCGGACCAGCTCCACCCTGTAGCACGGTGGCTGTTCACTTCGCTTTTTCCCGGATTACAGCAGTGTCACAGCTCAGGAGAGACTGGACATGGTGCAAGCCAGGAAACCTTTGATTCAGAAGGGGATCAGGTCTTTCCTGATTTATCCAGCTCTGGTTAAGGTGTTTCATGGGGGGAAACACTAGCTATTTAAAACACCTATGGAAGTTGAAGATTTCGCTGTCTCTTTGGAGTGCGGGCCCTATTTCAGCAATGGACCTGGTTGACTTGGAGTCAGGGCCGGGGTTTAGAGATCAGAGCGTTACCTTGCTGTGTTGAGGGGTCACAGCTCAGTGAAGTTTTATGTTTTTGGCAGATAAGAGAGTAATTTCTACCTCTCTGCTGACTGCCTTGTGTTTATTGTTAATATGTCTCAGTGTTGACTTTCTATGAATCTGTTCTTTATTGTTGTTCTATTTGCCAGTGCTTGCCTACAATTATATTGTACTGTTTTGCATACCATATCTGTCCGATATCTATTTTAACTGGTATATTACCTTTTCACACAATGTGCTCTTTGCTGCAACTTGTAGAATACACCCTATGTCTGTCTTAATTTTGTTTGTTTTCCTGAGAGAGAGGTTTTCGTTTGTTGGTCCACCATGATGGCTGATATTAATATTCTATCTTGGAACATCCATGGCTTAAATACTCATGTTAAACGCACAGTGTTTAGATTTTTTGCACCGTAAAAGGATATGGATTGCATTAATACAGGAATCTCATCTTAAATCTGAGGACATTCACCGCTTTCAAAATAAACACTTTTATTAACTTACTTCCTGGTATAGCGAATGCTTGTCTAGATTTCTCGGAGCACCAGTTAATAACAGGAGGAGATTTCAGTGCAGTAAGTAATCCGGTTTTAGATCAATCTAATCCCAATTCAGATGATAATTGTTTGAATTCGTCAGTGGTTTTTAATATTTTTATTAGAGATACTAATTTGCGGGATATTTGGCGTTTGAAGAATGATAATGCAAGGGATTACACCTTCTTTTCTGCTCAACACAACCTATTCTCGGATTGACTATATTCTTACCTCATCTACACTTACTGAATATGTGACAAAAATTGACATACTGCCAATATTAATTTTGGATCATTCCCATGTACTGTGTGATATATTGCCTGCCTACAATACGCCCTCAGGTGCAAAGAGATGGCGTTTTAATACTTTTTTATTGTACAACTCAGTAATAAAATACTAGAATTTATTAAGTTTAATCTCAGTTCTGCTAAGAATCCTCAGGTTCTTTGGGAAGTTACTGAGTGTTTTCTGAGAGGTAATTGTGCTGCATTTTCTTCTCATATACACACCTCTAGAAACAAACAAATTATTAACCTTGAAACCCAAATTCAAATTTGAGAAAGGACAGAAGCAGGCTTTTTCTGATGATAGAGCAAAACAATTAAATATTCTCAAAACCGAATTTAAAGCCCTGACGTTGTCACAAGCAGAATTCCTCATTCATCGCACCAAGCAAAATTATTATTACCATATAGATATAGCTACGCTATTGAAACAGGCTCTTTTTATAGGGACCAAAATACAGTCAATCTCACTATTGGGAAAAAAAAAAGATCCAAATGAATGTTCCAGTTATGGTCTAATTTTCCTTACGTGCACGGATGCAAAGCTATATGCTAAGGTCATGGCTTCTAGATTAGAACAATATATTGGTAGTTTGATCCACTTTGATCAAACAGGCTTCATGAGAGGGCGTCTAGCTTCTGACAATATTCGTAGATTACTAGATGTCATTTGTGATGCTGCCTCCCACTCGGAATCTTGTGCAGTTTTTTCCCTGTATGTGGAAAAGCCATTCGATCGAATTGAGTGGCACTACCTCTGGTTGGTCTTGGAATGCTTTGGATTTGGTCTAGGTTTTATTCATATGGTGCAAGTACTATATAACAATTCTTTGGCATCTGTGATGACTGGTAGCTGTCAGTCCTCCCCTTTTAAACTTTGACGGGGAACACGTCAAGGATGTCCTCTCTCCCCATTGCTATTTGCTCTATTGTTGGAACTGCAAGCTCAAGCTGTTAGACAAAGTACAAATATCTCTCCAATAACTGCTGCAGGCTCAAAACATTACATTTCTCTTTACGCAGATGACATTATTTTATATCTTTCAGATATTTCAGAATCAACTCCTCGTTGTCTAGCACTATTTACTAAATTTGGCAGTATGTCTGGTTATAAAATTAACTGGGCTAAATCAATTTTAATGCCTCTAAATCTAGCAGCAAAGAATGCAGAACTCCCTATTACAATGCTAACTGATAATAAATTGACATATTTGGGAATACAAATTCACCCCTCTCTGCAACTTATAAACACAGTTAATTAAACTACTTTATTTGACAAAATTAAACAAGACCTGGTCTCCCTTGCATTTATCTTTACAAGGCAGGATAGCCACAATTAAAATGAACATATTACTGAGAGTTAATTTTTTATTTTCTGTTACCCCTATCCTACTTTTTTTTAAGGAAGCCAATTCTATTATATCTAAATTTATTTGGAATGAAAAACGTTCCCGCATTCGTCTAACAGTACTGCAACGCACAAAGGTTAATGTTGGATTTTCTCTTCCTGATCTTAAACTATACTACTGGGCTTTTCAAGTTAGAACCTTAAAAAAAACATGGACCAGCATAGTCTCAAAGGTCACCTGGCGCAATTTGGAAGCAGTTATAGTTCATCCACATAGACTACAGGACTTATTTTTTACTGTCATCCCCAAGAAAAACTTAAATTTCAAATTTGGCCCTATCATTGCAAATTCATTAAAAGCTTGGTATGATGTGGAAAAATTATGGGTGGTCCATTTAAGTTTTCTCATTTGTCTCCTATGTGGAATAATAATCATTTACTGACAGGAGGTAAGCCTTTTATATACCCTGTCTGATCAAATGGCGGTGTGCATAGTTTTAAAGATATTTTTAACAGTAAAGGCCTTCGAACGTTCCAGGAACTCAGGGAAGACTTCTCTCTCCCAGGTTTCTCATATTTTCTATATTTAAGACTAAGGTCTGCTTTACGTGCCTATGGGGTTCCTTGGGACTCAGATGTATGTCCTCATCCTTTGATAGACTGGCTGGTGACAGACAGCTGTTCACGAGGGACAGTCTCAACTATCTATGGACACTTTCTAAAACAAGCATGTAATACTCTGCCAGTTACAAAAATTTGAGAGCGTGAAGTGGAAAAGCTGGGCTTTTCTCCTGACTGGGACAATGTATGGAACAATATTTTTTCAGCTTCCAAGAACCCAGCTCACCAATTAATACACTTTAAACTTATCCATAAAGCATATGCTACTCCATACATACTTTTTAAATGAGAAGGTCCCCTGGTCCGCTCTGTGCAGTTGTCAGACTGGTGCAGTGGGCACATACCTACACATGTTTTGGGAATGTCTGATTGTGGCTGAGTTCTGGGACAGTGTAGCTCAAACTTTTACTTAACTGACAGAGGTTCGGATCAGAAAATATCCGGTTGTATTTCTATTGAATGATGACTCCTCCCTGGGTCTTTCTCTACACCAGAGCAGGATACTTCTGGCAGGGTTAACTGCAGCCAAGAAATCCATTTTACGGCTTTGGGTAGAACCTCTCCTCCTGTGATTGCTACCTGGCTCTTGGACTTTAGAAGCATTGTTTTTTTGGAATGTTCCACAGCCAGGATTAATAAGGAACGTCTGACAACTATACAGGCATGGAGTGCAACTGCTGCCAATTTGGCTACGGTGATATTTAAATGACATGGGCTTCCTTTCCATTACCTTCACACTAGCTTCTGTTTTTGGTATGTAATTTTATTTTTAGATAACAATATTGTAGTAACTTTTTCTTAGTTATTTTATTATTATTTTAATATGCAAGCATTGGCAATGTTGCAAATAGTTTATTTTATTATTTTTTATGCTTTGTTTCTGTTATTAAAAATAAAAATACAATTCATCACAAAAAATAAGGAGATGGGGAACAGTTTTTCAGATTCTGTGCTGCCTCAACCCACAACCACACTCCTATCACTTCCTCGTAGTGATGTTTTGTACTCAGCTGCACACAAAGGCATGATGTACTTACATTTACATATTGCATAAACTATTAAAGGGGTGCAGGAATCCATGACCATAAACCTCAATGATACAAGGTCACAGATCCCGCCTAACAATAACTTTTCCACCCACCATGCTTTGTGTATTCCACAGGCCTGCTCAGTCTGTTCTGGAAAAAAAGAGATTTGAAGGACAACTCATTAAAAATTATGTTTGCTTTTAACCTCTGGAAGTCTGGCTTGTTATAAATGCAGTTGTTTTTAGATGTAAACATTTTAGTAATTGCTATGTTGTCTGGATTAAAAGTCCTCACTCTAGAAGATAAGCATTTACTCTTGTGGAAATATTTTAAAACCATCCAGTGAGTATGCATTATCAGTAAATTGAGTCTATGATCTCCCTATCCCATACCAGCTGTATGTTAACTATTTGAATTGTATCATTTGTTTGGCCTGTCATGGTGTTACTATATAGATCTAATATTTATTTTTATTTTTTTGTAGAGATACGCCTACGTCAGCAGGACCCAACTCGTTTAACAAGGGCAAGCATGGCTTTTCTGATCACCAAAAACTCTGGGAAAGGAAGCAAAAGAAACAGCTAGACAGGACTCCAGATAAATAAATGACATATTGTGAACTTTTGTTTTTTTTTGTGTGGTTGGGTTTGAGGGAGGAGGGGGAGAGGGTTTTTTAGTTTGGAGTTATCACATTAAAACAAATGTAAATATATATAAAAAAAAATAAACCGACTAGTATCCTGTCCTTAAATTAGTTAAAGTCTTCTTTAATGGTGTGCCTCATTTTTTCTGTTAAAACATAGGTATAATACACTACATTAATACTATATAAGTTTGTACCATGATAATTTATTGACTAAAAACAATACATGCAAATTTGAGGACTCATTCCAGTTCATAAAAAAAATATTACCAATAACACATTTCTGTGCAAAAAACTGATAATATAGAAATTTCCATTTCATTGCTGGATTCCATTTCAGGTGAAAAAACTGTTTTACAATATTTGTTACCGCTTTATGTGAACAAATTTTAACCACTTGACCTACAGTTGATGCAATACAATTCTGGTACCAGGCAGGTTTTTTTTTTTTTTTTTTTAAAACAATGAAAGATAATAAAAGTAAAGAAAACTTACTGAAAATGCCAACCAAGTACTGTATTACAGCTTTGCAGTGGTTAAAGTTTGTTTTCACTAAAGTCTTACCTTGTTCAGTAGCTGGTAGGTTGATTACCTTTCATATACATTCTTAAGGAAAAACTTTTTTTTCCCCGTTCATGGCAACTCATCATTACTGTATAGCAACCCACAATTTTAAAATTAGTTCTGTAAAATAATTATTTCATTGAATTGAAAGTTATTACCTGGTGTGATAGTGTGTAGTTCTGCTTTCTACAATCATTTTCAGGTTTCAGCAGCCAAGAACTACACTAGCCTTCACTGTCCAATGTTTTCATTGTGATAGTGATGTACAGCATCAGCAGAAATACACCACATTCTTGCAACAGTTGCAAATATCTGCATTAATGTAATTGAGAAACAAAAGATGTAATATGATAATAGTGTGTTTAATGTTAAGACCAAATAGATTACACCGTGTAACAAATTTTTTTTTTTTTTTTTTGGTTCCTGGGTAGTAAGTGTTATTTCCTAATTGCTTATGCCTCAAAAGTATAGAAAATGGCTATTATTCCCCACAAACTTTGCTTTTGTGACCAGGACAGTGATATTTTGAAATTTACCTATTTTCCAGAACATTCTAGATAGATTCAGTGCTGAGTAAACTTGGAGTAACTTCTAGAACTTTCTAGAATGTTCCAGTAATATAAATAGTAGTATAAATACAGGGGCCTTAAGCCCACCAGTTCAGTTCAGTTCCAGCTGCCTAAGTGGATACATATCTGCATTTTCTGAGATGGCATCAAGAGGCTGCAATGGTGGCATTCCTGTTGGGTCTGCAAGGCGGTTTTACCAAGTTTCCCTGCTATCTTTGCCTTTGGGACAGCAGGGACACCAAGGCGCACTACCATTGGCGGGAGTGGCCACAGTGGACAGAGTTCTCTGTGGGGAGGAACAACGTCAAGTGGGAGCCACTGGTTGAACCCCCGGAAGGTGCTGATGCCACCACTGCACATCAAATTGGGCCTTATGAAACAATTTGTCAGAGCTCTAGATAAGGAGTCAGCAGCCTTCAAGTACCTTGAAGACTTCTTCCCTAAGCTGTCTGAGGCAAAGGTCAAAGCCGGTGTCTTCGTTGGACCACAGATAAAGAAGATCCTGGAGTGCAATGAATTCCCCAAGAAGCTCACGAGTAAGGAGAAAGCGGCTTGGAACAGCTTTGTTGTAGTGGTTCAGGGCTGGTTGAGACTGGTGAAGAACTATGGCAAAATGGGCTGTAGGATGTCCCTCAAAGTCCATATCCTTGATGCTCATCTTGATAAATTCAAGGATAACATGGGAGCGTACTCGGAGGAGCAAGGAGAGCGCTTCCACCAGGATATACTGGACTTTGAATGTCGCTACCAAGGACAGTATAACGAGAACATGATGGGAGACTACATTTGGGGGCTGATTCGTGAAAGTGATTTACAGTATAATCGTAAATCCAGAAAAACTACTCACTTCTAAATCTTTTGTAGTCATTTTTGTATTACTTTAGTATAAATACATTTGTTTTTTTCTGACTTTATGCGAACGAAAAGACCCTTTTCTCATTGGAAATAGGTAAATTTCAAAATATCACTGTCCTGGTCACAAAAGCAAAGTTTGTGGGGAATAATAGCCATTTTCTATACTTTTGAGGCATAAGCAATTAGGAAATAACACTTACTACCCAGGAACAAAAATTGTGTTACATAGTTTTTAATTAAGTCTTCATTTAACTCGAGACCCTGAGATTTCTAGTTATCACACAAAGGTTATCCTGATGTAAAACTGCAAAACATGTCAGCAGGTACAATACTATGCTGGTAATGATGGTCTTTAACATCACTATTTAGATTTTTTTTATGAGATCGGGTATTATATATAGCATTTTCTTTCTGTTAAATAGGTAAGACAGGATATGTAAATTAAATATGTAAACAAAACGTACTGTGTGCTATACATTTTTTTTTTTTTTTAATGCTTCAAGTGTGCGATCATCACATTTTGATTTTCAGACTGCTCAAATGAGTTGATTAAATAAAGTGTTTAGGATAAGTTGTGTGGATACTCTCTTTTCTAATGACGATTAATTACCAGATTAGATATAAGCACTGGGAAGTAAAAATACCATTGTCTCTGTCAATTAATCCAGAATTTAAATATCAATTGAGACATATATGGAAAATTATTGAAATTCAGTAGCACCAAGTTACCTCTTTGCAATTGTATCTTAACTTTTAATATTGGATTTGTTTAACAATTAGCCTTTCTTTAACCTGTAACAGCTTTATACTTTTGATATCAAAAGATTTCTCTCTATTGAGTTTGGAATGATCCTAGAGCAAAACACACCCTATTTAGAAGAGCACATAAAGTAATAGGCCTACATCAGAAAGAGTCAACTACAATCTTGCAAGGTTTATTTAGAAACCATCGTTTTTGATCTGCAAAGAGGTAGTGTAAGGTCTTATCAAGGTAGGAGACTATTAACAAGTGCATGGTCTCCATAAGTCATATACGTTTATTCTTCAACAGAATTACAAAGCACATACAACATTATGTGGTTGATACGGCCATATACAGGAGGGAGCCAACAAAGTACAGTCAAAACAAGGTGGTGGACTTTTCTAGACGAAGCGGCATTAAGTATTGTCATTGTACTCTGTCCAAGTTTGTAAAGCAAAAGGAAAAAAAAAAAAAACACCTTGCTATTTACACTTTCACAGATTGCAACATTACCTTTTTCAAGCAGGTTTGGTGTTTTCCCCTTACATAAAAGGCTAAACCCAATTTAAGTATGCTAAGTCATTTCTTAAGCTTAAACAAAACGAACAAGTACAAAAGCATATGTCCGTTCTTGCCATAAAACTCAAGCTGGAGAAGAGGTGGGGTCTGCAGGAGCTAGGATAAATACTGCTCAATGAGTGCTGTGTATCACTCTGTCTCTGGAACATGCGCCACTTCCACTTCCACAGTTTCAATGGCTTCAGGGGGAACCTCAGGCAGCTTGACGGGGCCTGTCTGATGGGACAGGACGTAGTTAACCACCTGCATGATGCTCTGGTCAGACAGGGTGGAAACAGCATCACACTCCTCAGTGGCGGCCACTGCTTCAACGGCCTCAATGGTCTCCTCAGTGACCAGAACGGTCTCGATCTCCTCGCTGACCAGCTCCTCCTCGCTCCGCTCCCCCAGCTCGGGAGGCAGGTCGGGGGCAATGATGCTGATGGCATGCTCCACTTGTGTGCCCTGGTTGTGGAACTGCAGTGTGTCCTTCTCCAGCATGATCTTGCCAGGGATGTAGTCATTGTGGAACTTGGTCATGTGCTTGCGCAGAGTGCGGGCGTCGATGTAGGCGTCCTGGCAGACTGGGCACACGTAGGGCCTCTCTCCTGTGTGCGTGCGCACATGCCGCTTCAGTGAGCGAGCGTCCGCCCACGCCACTCCGCACGTCAGACACTCGAAAGGCTTCACGCCTGAAAGAAAATAACAGCAATTTAGAAAACAGTCCGGTCTAGAAATGAAAAGAAAAAGGATGTGCAAAAAAAACAAAACAAGCAAAAGATAGATAAAGAATAAAAGTTACACAATTACTCCAGTTCTGGTACAGGTTACTGCAGATATCCTATCACATTGTGCTTTAGTGCAGTATTAAGAGGGTTATTGTGTTGCCCATTTATATGTGCCAAAGTAATTTTACATGTGCTAAATATAGTTGCATTATAAGGGTTCTCCAACTAATGTGATCCACCACCCAATGAAAGCACCTGTGGTCTGTCCCAGTCTCTTACCCTGGTGGTTGTTCATGTGTCTCCTGTATTCGCGGAGCTGCATGAACTTCCTACCACAGTGCTCGCATTCACGCTCCAGGTTCTGCTTCACTCTGCCCTTCTTGCCGTGAGTGGCCTTTTTGACATGTCTCCGGAACAGAGCCTTCTCATAAAACTCTTTCCCACACACATTGCACCTAGAACATCCATTAGAAAAGGAGATTAACCATAGAAACAGTTTATGTATTCCTAATCCTTTTCATAACTCAGGTACTGAGTGCCACTATCAATGACTGTGTAAACAAATAACAGTGTTTCCGGAATAGTCAAAGTGGTATAAATAATACGTTTAAGCAATGGGACTTGTGAATTTTGCTTCCAGAAGGATATGGGATGCCTTGTCAGCCCATCTACCCTCTACGAATTTCCTCCTGATACAAGGTCAATCAAGGTTTTCAGGATTACAATTTTTTTTTTTTTAACCGAGAACTGGTTAAGCTTTTTTATTTACCTGTTAACTTAAGCTGAGGGAACACAAAGCATGGAACACCATTTGGGTTTGATACAGCAAAGTTGCCTCAAAATAAGTCTCCAAGTCTCCTGTTACTAGGTTTAAAACTACTGTTATGTGTTACCTCCACTGTAGACTATAATTTTTATAATTCTTTAATTGAGACATGAGTTTGTACAACACAACCAGCTTTACCAGATGTTCTACTCACTTGTAGGGCTCGGAGACAGAGTGTGACTTCACATGGGAGTACCAGTCCTTCTTCCAGCTGTAGCACTTCCCACACACCTGACACTGGAACGGCTTTAAGCCCAAGTGCTTGTTCATGTGCTGCTGGAGGTCTCTCGCCTCATAGAAGCTTTTATCACATCTGTTACCAAGAGAGTTTGATTCACTACTGAGGGCATCACTTCTAATACATTGCAACTGTGCAACTTAATGCTGTAATAGGGTTTCAAGTTTGCCATACAGATTTATTTTTTAAACTGGTCTTTCATTTTCAATGGTCTGACCAATTTATGACATTATTAATGATAAACTGCAGGGGGAAAATTAAGTAGAAAACATTACATTCAGTGTGATCTGTACCAGTGATCGAAGTAGTGGAGGATCTTAATAGAATTTCAATCATTAAAATGTGTTCTACACTAAAGAGCTTTACATGCATCATTAGATGTTTGATTTTTTTTCTAACCCTTGTACACAATAAGCATGTTTTAAATGTTTTAGAGTGGCAGAACAGAATTTACATCTGCTACTGTTAAGAGCAACCTAACCATCTCCAGTGTGTGTAACTAATGAACTGAGGTTTCACAGATTCTGATCGGCACTCATCTTTTTATGGTTACTGCAATGACACTTACTGAGTACATGGGAATCCACGGATTTCAGGCTTCGGCTGGTGCCTCTTTAAGTGCTTGCTCAGTCCCGAGGCTCTGTGGAATGACTTCCCACATGCAGCGCACAGGTACTTGGACTCTCCTGTGCCCAAATTAAAAACAGAAATGTATTAAGGTAAGGCATAATAATATGTACACCTTCTGTACTCACAGAGAATGAGTGCACTATCAGACAAGTACTACTGTTTTCCAATGTTTACATTTCTAGGAAATAGAAAAACCCTCCAAACAGACTGAATGAGGTTACATCAACAGTTTAATTTAGCTTGATTTCATCATGGGATCTAGGTAGACATTCATCATACATTCAGTCTACATTAAATATAACTTTTTGTTTGTTTTTTGTTTTTTTTAATTGCAAAGCTACATTTCCATTCTTTTTAAATACAACTATTTTCGCTCCCTGTTCCACTCTTACCTGTGTGGATGCTCATGTGCTCCTGGAGGCTGCGCTTGGTGACAAAGGATTTATCACACAACGTGCACTGAAACTGCTTTAAGGTATCGTGAAGGGCTTTGTGCATTTTCAAACTATGCTTGTGGGCAAATGACTTCCCACACACCTGAAATGCAAAACCAAAAAGGGAAATTTACTTGTTTTTTGTAATGAAAACATACTGTGTCACACACATGGCACTGAAGCGGTTAATGTTCACTGGGCCACACCTGTAATTGAACTATAAGGAAGAAAATACAACTAAGTACCACTTACAACAACCTTATGTCAAAGTATGTGGTATGTATTATTGATATGGCCAGAGTTTAAAGCATAGCCATTAAAGCAGCGAAATGGTGGCAAGCGTGTGTCAGTATAGTGTTTTTACTGGTTTAAACTCTGTAGTTTGATATCCGGTGGGCAAGACTGGTAGCATAGTGGATGGCAAAAGAACAAGAAAGCAGACAGAACCAAACAAGAATACAATATTTTTCTGAGATTAAAAATGTGAGAGATATTGATGGCTGTACCTTGCATGTATGCGGCCGGACGCCTGTGTGATTCAGCATGTGTATACGGAGGGAGTAGAGCTTAGGCAGAGTCCTCCCGCAGATATCACAGACAAACTCCCTCTTAGTTCGGCCCTTGGACTTCCCCACTGCTGCCCCTTCCTCTGCATCCGCTTCAGGGATTGCCCTGCTGCTGGGCTGTGCGGTCTCACTCTTGCGTTTATGTCGGACCAAGTGGGCACGCAGGGAGGCTGCATACTGGAAATCCTTATTGCAGAGCTATGGAAGAAACATTATCATAAGTACTTTCCTACACTTGTTAATCCTTCACATATGTAGAGGGGTATCCAGTATGTGTTCTGCATGCCTTGGACTGTTTCCCCTAAATGTATGCCATCCCTGACCTGCTCTAAACCTCCCCACGCATCATTCACCACACTCAATGAAAATTACAGTTCATGCTCCAGCTCTTACTTTGTAGAGAAACTCAATAAACTGCCAATTCTGTGTACATTTTACACAAGGGACTACAGACCGCTTTTTAACCTGCAGAAGTTGAAAAGTGTGAAACTGTGTAGCACCATAAGATCTTCTTGTGTCATAAATGCTATTTAAAAATTAGCCATGGGTGTATTTTCAGTTGTATATAGTGCGTTTAAGTAAACTTTAAATATAACTTTGGCAGGGATGGAGTTAATTCCATCCCTTGCAAATACACGCAGGGAATGTGGCTATGTCCTGATTGAATAATTAATCATTAATAATTTTTCCTGATTGTTTACAAAGCTAGCCTACTTTAGCACTTTTAAAGAATTTCTTTGATTTAGTTCAAACAAAGGATTTTTTTTTAATTTTGTAATTAAGGGCAATTACTTTTCTTCTTTCTTCAAAATACACTTCTGACAAAGCCACTGTTTAATTTGTACCAAGGAATGAAATAGAACATGTGATCACAAGAAGTTGTTAAAATCACTCCTAAGCAACATGTGTATCACACATACCGTGCATTTATAACCTCTGGATTTTTCATGCTTCAGTGTGTGCATGATGAGGGCGTACCGGCGCTGAAAGACCATACCACATTCAGTGCACATGTGCTCACTCTCAGTCGACTCAGCCTGCTCTCCTTGCTGCTTCTTGGGAGGCTGCATCAACCGCCCCCGTTTCACCAGCCGCTGAGCCACCTACAGATCGACATCAATTCCTCAATTACTAAATGGAAACTACTACAATAGATTTTCTGTGACACATTCACTGAGGGTAACATATTGCAAAGAAGACCCCTCAAGGGGAAACAAGATACAACAGCCCAGTTTACTTTTCCACCTCCCATTGATAAATTGAACCAATTCAAGACGGCCACCAAGTGTGTATTTTTTATTTTCAACCTACTTAGAAACTTGTGATTGAACTGCTTTTAATTAAGGTTGTGGACCCTGGATCCATAATAACTGTAGCGCATACAATTGATTTTTACCTGTGCACCTGTCACACAGACACACAAAAACACACCCAAGAAAGACTGTAAAACCATACCTTCTGGACAGCAGAGCGGGGGTTCCCCTTCCTGTTCTGCAGCTTGTTTTCCATGCCCATGTGGAGCCGGATGTAGCCCCCCTCCTCCAGGGAGCGCTGCCTCAGTCTGCTCTTATATGTATCATCCACTGTGGCTTCCCCGTCACAGAGGCCTGCACTGTCCTCGGCCACCTCCATGACATCCGGGGTCTCCACCTCTTCCACCACAATCACCTCCTGCTTCACCTTGGCCGGACGGCCGCGCTTCCGTTTAGGGACCGGAACAGGCTGTTGGACTTCCTCTGCCCCCTCCTCCTCCTCCTCTATAACAGGGGGTGCTCTGGCCTCCAAATGCACCACGGCTTTTGAGGCACCCTCGGCTGTCTCAATATTTATCACAATGGCGTCAGGCTCTTGGCTTTTTTCTGGGGGGTCATCCTGAATGACTTCAGTCGCAGCTGGAGACTCAGTGCTTTGGATTACAGCAGCTATAGTCATACTCTCTGCTACCCTCATGGTCTGAATGTCAGCTTGATGTTTGGTTCCTGCAGCCGCAGTCTCCCCATTAAAAATAATGCCACCGGAGGCATCGTCGTCATCCTGGACAGTCACCAGGAAAGGCCCCTCTTCACTGTTCCCAGGCATTTCCACCTCCTGCTCCTGGGGAGGCTGCGGCTCTATGTGCTCCTCGGTGAAAGCCTGGGCCGCCTCATGTTCCTCAGACACGACCCCAGAGGACACAATGGTGTGCACGTCCCCCTTTTGGTAGACTGTCAGCTTCTTCTCCTCCACCTGTTTGTGCACAAATTCACATATCTCCAGCACCTCCAGCATAAGCAGGTGGCGTGCCAGAGTGGCGATCTCAGCCATGCTGCAGAAGTTGAAGCACAGGTTTGAAGTGTAGGCGAACTCCAACAAAGGAAGAAAGCTGGATTTGCTGAAGCCTGGGGGGTGGACAAAACAATGCAGGTTATTTTTTTTATTTTTTTTTGGGGGGGGGGGGGTTCATTCCACTTAGCAAAAGCGTAGCAGATAGATCTATTTGCCGGGCATGAAACACCTACAGCAGAGCAAATCTATTTTAAAACACTGACAGAGCTATTTAGGTTATTTCTTATTTATTTGGAAATTACTACTTATCATATTTACTGCATCCTTCAAGTATACAGTTTTTGAGGATTCTCTAGCTTGGTAAATTAACATTTCCTTAGCAAGCTACAATTTTACATTCATACAGCTGAAAATTACATTTCATTTTGAGAGACGCCAAAGTACCTGACAGATCAACTACGGCCTCGTGGCTGGAGATGGCTCCCTTCTCAATGAAGAGCTCACTGAAGTAGGCGCTGCAGGCTGCCAAAACGGACTTGTGCGCCCTGTACTCCTCCCCCTCGATCAGCAATGTGATGTCGCAGAACTGATTATTGAGCCTCTGCGAGTTTAGCTTGTCCAGCATCGCCTGTCCATGCTTCGATGAGCATTGCTTTACAATGCCTTTGCTGTCCACCTAAAAGAAATTACAAATATTAAAAAAAAACAAAAAGGCACAGTTGGAGCATCAAAATATCTGACGAAAGAGAGCAATGAAGTAGAGAAATCAAAAGGATAGCATTGCAGAGAGATCAATTTTTAAAGACGACCTCTCTCTGCATGTTGGTATTCACAAGTCGTCTGTGTATTAGGGTTCACTGGCAGGGCTCTATTTGCAGAGAGTTGTGAAAGGAATGTTTGGAGGAGGGAGGGGAGTACAGTCAGGCAGGTCTGGGATGAGACGAATAGAACGCCTCTCCTGCACTTTCAAACAGGAAGACAGTAAAGCCCATGTAACATCTACCACCTTGTTTCAGGGAACATTTTCAAGTCATTTTCAAGAAGTACAGTAGCTCCAATCAAGAAAATGGACACACACACATATATATATTACACACACATATACACAGCTCTGGAAAAAAATTAAGAGACCACTGCAAATTTTTCTTAAATCAGCATCTCTACATGTATGGCAGCCATTCCATCCCAGTGTCTGTTGAATTCCAACACAGGCACACCTCATTCTACTGAATGAGATACTGATTAGGGGATCACCTGAACCAAATCTTAGTTAATGAGAAAAAGTATAAAAACCACTCCTGTGGTCATCACTATCCTCTTGCAATAGGACCAGCTGGATGGCAAAACAGTGCTAGTAGTAGTTAAAAATAACTATTGACCATGCCCAAAGAGTTGAAAAGGAAAGTTTTGAGTGAGGAAAAGAAGGGTTCAATTCTGGCTTTACTGGCAGAGAGATACAGTGAGCAACGGGTTGCTTCCATCCTTAAAATTTCAAAGATGGCGGTTCAGAAGAACAAGGTCAAGCAGCACACACTGGGGACAACAAAGCTACAGACCGGCAGAGGGCGAAAACGACTCTCCACTGACTGGGATGACCGCCAACTCATTTGAATGTCACTCAGCAACCGTAAGATGACATCAAGTGACCTACAAAAAGAATGGCAAACGGTAGGTCGGGAGAAATGCACAACGAGGACGGTTCGAAACAGTCTAATCTAATGGTTAGACGGAGACCTGGAGAGGCCTACGAGCCACAGTGTCTCGCACCCACTGTGAAATGTGGTGGAGGATCGGTGATGATCTGGGGGTGCTTCAGCAAGGCTGGAATCAGGCAGATTTGTCTTTGTGACGGGCACATGAATCAAGCCAAGTACAAGGTTGTCCTGGAAGAAAACTTGCTTCCTTCTGCTCTGACAATTCACCAACTCTGAGGATTGTTTTTTCCAGCAGGACAATGCTCCATGCCACACAGCCAGGTCAATCAAGGTGTGGATGGAGGACCACCAGATCAAGACCCTGTCATGGCCAGCCCAATCTCCAGACCTGAATCCCATTGAAAACCTCTGGAATGTGATCAAGAGGAAGATGGATGGTCACAAGCCATCAAACAAAGCCGAGCTGCTTGAATTTTGCGCCAGGAGTGGCATAAAGTCACCCAACTGGTGGAGAGCATGCCAAGGCGCATGAAAGCTGTGATTGAAAATCATGGTTATTCCACCAAATACTGATTTCTGAACTCTTCCTAAGTTAAAACATTAGTAATGTGTTGTTTAAAAATGAATATGAACTTATTTTCTTTGCATTATTCGAGGTCTGACAACACTGCATCTTTTTTGTTATTTTGACCGGTTGTCATTTTCTGCAAATAAATGCTCTAAATGACAATATTTTTATTTGGAATGTGGGAGAGATGTTGTCAGTAGTTTATAGAATAAAACAAAAATGTTCATTTTACCCAAACACATACCTATAAATAGTAAAACCAGAGAAACTGATAATTTTGCAGTGGTCTCTTAATTTTTTCCAGAGCTGTATGTATATATATGTATATATATATATATATATATATATATATATATATATATATATATATATACACACACACTGAACAAATACAAACGCAACATGCTACAATTTCAAAGATTTTACTGAGGAAATCAGTCAATTGAAATAAATGCACTAGGCCCTAATCTATGGATTTCACAAGACTGGGAATACAGATATGCATCTGTTGGTCACAGATACCTTAAAAAAAAAAAAAAAAAAAAAAAAAAAAAAAAAAAAGGTAGGGGCGTGGATCAGAAAATCAGTCAGTATCTGGTGTGACCACCATTTGCCTCATGCAGCGCGACACATCTCCTTCGCATAGAGTTGATCAGGCTGTTGACTGTGGCCTGTGGAATGTTGTCCCACTCCTCTTCAATGGCTGTGCGAAGTTGCTGGATATTGGCGGGAACTGGAACACGCTGTCGTACACGTTGATCCAGAGCATCCCAAACATGCTCAATGGGTAACATGTCTGGTGAGTATGCAGGCCATGGAAGAACTGGGACATTTTCAGCTTCCAGGAATTGTGTACAGATCCTTGCATCATGGGGTCGTGCATTATCATGCTGAAACATGAGGTGATGGAGGCGGATGAACGGCACAAGGATGGGCCTTAGGATCTTGTCACGGTATCACATTGCATTCAAATTGCCATCAATAAAATGCAATTCAGTATGCCTGCCCATACCATAACCCCACTGCCACCATGGGCCACTCTGTTCACAACGTTGACATCAGCAAACCGCTCGCCCACACGACGCCATACACGCTGTCTGCCATCTGCCTGGTACAGTCGAAACCGATTCATCCATGAACAGCACACTTCTCCAGCGTGCCAGTGGCCATCGAAGGTGAGCATTTGCCCACTGAAGTCGGTTACGACGCCGAACTGCAGTCAGGTCAAGACCGTGGTGAGGACGACGAGCACGCAGATGAGCTTCCCCGAGACGGTTTCTGACAGTTTGTGCAGAAATTCTTCGGTTGTGCAAACCCACAGTTTCATCAGCTGTCCAAGTGGCTGGTCTCAGACGATCCCGTAGGTGAAAAAGCCGGATGTGGAGGTCCTGGACTGGTGTGGTTACACGTGCCTGCGGTTGTGAGGCCGGTTAACGTACTGCCAAATTCTCTAAAATGACGTTGGAGGCGGCTTATAGTAGAGAAATGAACATTCAATTCTCTGGGAATTGTCTTTTTTCTTTGCTTAACTGAGCGTATTTTCCCATTTTCTGCTCCCTTACATTCACTGACAAACTTGTGCCTATGCTACCCATATTTATAGTAATCATGTTTCCTCACCTGTTAACAATTATTGGTGGCAAAATGTTAATTAGGTAACATGCTAGTTAACTCAGAGAACATCTAACATAGACACTTTCATACTTAGGCCAGTGTTCTAACACCGTGTTATACAGACTTTTAACTGACTGAAATCCCCTTGCTTTGGGTGGCCATTTCATTGAAATTGACAAGATTTACATTTTCATTTAAAAATTAAATTTTTGAATGCATTTCACTTATGAATATCAGCTTATATAAGTACATATGTGTGTGTTTGTGTGTGTGTGTGTGTGTATATACACAGTGCCTATAGAAAGTCTACACCAACATTTTTCACATTTTGGTGTCAGTGCCTTGGAGTTTCATGCATTTAAATGATCATTTCTTTCCACTTATCTACACACCATACTCCACATTGTTAAGGGGAAAAAAAGTTTTTATTGGGAGAAAAATACATATTAAAAATACAAAACTGAAATATCATAATTGGAGAAGTCTGCACCCCCTGAGTTAAGCCTTGGTGGAAGCACCTTTGGCAGCAATTAGAGCTGTGAGTCTGTTGGGATAGGTCTCTACCAACTTTGCACACCTAGATTTGACAATATTTGACCATTCTTCTTTACAAAATTGTTCAAGCTCTGTCAAGTTCCTTGGGGAGCGTTGATGGACAGCAATCTTCAAATCATGCCACAAATTTTTTATTGGATTTGTCGAGGCTCTGACTGGGCCACTCAAGGACATTTACCTTTTTGTTCCTCAGCCACTCCAGTGTAGCTTTGGCTGTGTGCTTTGGGTCCTAGTCATCCTGAAAGGTGAACTTCCATCCCACTTTCAGCTTTCTTGCAGAGGGCAGCAGGTTTTCCTCAAGAACTTCTCTGTACTTTGCTCTATTCATTTTCCCTTCTATCCTGACAAGTGCCCCAGTCCCTGCAGATAAGAAACATCCCCATAACATGATGCTGCCAAGGGATGATGCGCTGTGCTGGGTTTGCGCCAAACAGAACGCTTTGCATTTAGGTTAAAAAGTTCCATTTTAGTTTTGTCAGACCACAAAACTTTTTGCCACATGGCTACAGAATCTCCCGAGTGTTTTTCTGCACACTTCAAACAGGATTCAAGGTGGGCTTTCTTGAGTAATGGCTTCCTTCTTGCCACCCTACCATACAGGCCACATTTGTGGAGTGCTTGGGATATTGTTGTCACATGCATACTTTGACCAGTCTTGTAAAAAAAGTCCATAAAAGCTTGTAAAGTTCTTGCAAAGTTGCCATTGGCCTCTTGGTAGCCTCGCTGATCAGTCTCCTTGTTCGGTCCTCCAGTTTGGAGGGACGGCCTGATCTAGGCAGGGTCTTGGTGGTGCCATACACCTTCCATTTCTTAATAATCGTCTTGACCGTGCTCCAAGGCATATTCAAGGCATCTGACATTTTTTTATACCCATCCTCTGATCTGTGCTTTTCAACAACTTTGTCCCGGAGTTCTTTTGAAAGCACCTTGGTGCTCATGGTTGAGTCTTTGCTTTGAAATGCACTACCCAGTAGAGGGAACCTACAAGAATTTATCCTGAAATTATGTGAATCACTACAGTTTAACACAAGTGGAGGCAACTTAGCTTGGTGTGTGATTTTGATGGTGATTGGTTACACCTAAGCTAATTCAGGATTGCTATTAGAAGGGGGGTGGACACTTATCCAACCAAGCTATTTCAGTTTTTATTTTTAATTAAGGCAACAAAAGGTATACATTTTATATATATATATATATATATATATATATATATATATATATATATATATATATATATATAATAGTTTTGTTTGTTTTTTAAACAATGATAAAATGAATCAGAGTACGTTATAGTGAAAAACATTTAATGACAGCTTTATCTTTGCTGACTCACAAGGCTTACTTACAAACACCAGCTCATGCTTGGAAACAAGCTTGACTGTTCTAGAGGGCCTGGGTCTGGCACTGGACTGCAGCTCAGAGATACTAATCTCCTCCTCTTCCTCCTCCTCGCCCTCATCATCCTCCTTGGTTCTGCTGTCCTCACCAAACTCATCCAGGGGTACCGAGTCAGGCCACACCCGAGTGCGATCCTGCTTTTCCTGGCATCGGCTGCATTCTTTGATATAGTCTTTCACATGCTTTAATATACCTGTAGGTAAAGGGATGGCGGCAGACAGAACAGGGTGGTGTATCAGCAATATGCCAGGATATCTGAGCATTGCTAATAGTGCAGACTACATCTGTGTGTAAAACAATTGTGAAAAGATTTTAAAGTGTGTATAATGCGCTTTCCATAAAAAAGAAAGTATTAATGCAAGTCATAGAGGCAAGGGGGCTATAGCCCCTCTGGTCCACTTCAGAATAAATGACCCAATAAATGTCCTAATATGGTGTCTTATTTAATAAGATTAACCACAATTACAACATTGTAGCAACAACAGAATATGCGAGTGTGACATGAAGGATGAAAGTCAGACCTCTAGTCAATCAGAAACCTATGCCTTGATTCCATCTGCCACTAAAATAGGATCGAAAGATATTTGAAACTGATTCTGTTCTTTCTATAGACAGCAGATCGATAGCACCACAATTTGAACTGGAACTCCGAGAGTACGAGTTTGGACTACAGCCTGAGAGAACTGCCCTGCCCCCAGATGCTCTGACGGAGGAAGTGCTGTAACAAAGGTCCACATTTAAATGAGGTGACATTACAATCTCTAAATGTTTCATTTGACATAACGGTTGTGCCTATTAGGTATTTTATTTGAATTCATTTTTACACATGTTAGTGTTTCTGTTTCAGTCCCATTAATAACAACATGCTCATTGATAACATTGCGCTATCAATAGCATGCTGCGTGTATTGGAATGCGATTTGGGTATTCCAGGCTTGAAATACCATGAGAAACTACACCCATAGCTGTCCCAGCTTAATATTTTAAAAGGTCACTGTAACCAGCAGGCCTGACGACAAGCATGGCGTAAATGTGCTGGAACTGGTAATAATGTATAGTGTAATGATGAAAAGAAATAAATTGTTTAGAACTATGTCAAGCTGGTATAATTGAATTGGTTCAACAGATCGGTTGTTTTGTCAACTCACAGTAATGGCCAGAAAATATGGCTGATAATTGGTACACACCACCACACAGACGAACAAAAACAAAACACGTTTGCCCGTGATGACCACCCATTTACATAATGGCAAAGGCAAATTTAAAAACCCGTATAATTATTAATATTATTATTGGTTTCAGTACAATATAACTCTAACCTGAAACTCAGGAGGTATGACCTTGGTGTTTTGACAACAATACAAAAAAGAGCAGACTATCATTTTCAGTAAAATAAAGATCCCGTTGATTAAATTAACTAAGGTAGGTTTATTGTCAAAGCTAAACGATGACATAAATACAATTTTAAAGTGCGAAACTCACCTCTCCACCAGTACTTTTGCGATATGAGATGCCAGCTTTGGTGGCGGTTGAGGTGCTCTCCTCCGGCGGTGATGTGTGCGGCCTCGATCAGTCCCTTCCGCCGCCCAGCCTGCAAAACTACTTCCAGCTCGGCAAACTTCTCCCGGCCTTTCTGACGCCGCTGGTAGTACAGCGTACCATCCCGCACAACATAGCAGGCGGCAGCCTTGCGGATCTTGCGCTTGACATTTCCCTCTGTCCCCGGGGCGTAGGGCTCACGTTCATCAGTCAGGTAGCGCAGGATGGCCAGGTAGCTCTCCTCGCTAGACATGCCTGACCAACCCCCAACCGCCGCTTTAGCACAACAGCAGCAGCAAAACAAATAAAGCGCAAAGATCTGTCAACGATTTCGATTGCTCTAATGAACGGTTGTTTTTTCAACCTATTTCAATTTCCATTCGGTTTAAAAAGCTAAGAAAAATGATAAATATATGTTATGTTTTCAAAGGGGGAACTGCAGTTATTGAACGTGCGGGACAGGCTTGCATGAACAGACAAAATGGCTGCTGCACAAGCGGATGTTGCGTTTGATGGGCGGACCATGTTGAGCGGAAAGTCCGAAACCATTTTTTATCTGCAAAAACATTAACGTTATGGTGTGGGTTAGGGAATGTATGTTACACAAACAAATATCGTTTCGCTGTTGTTTTAAAACAACTATTTGTCCAATTTGGAAACTCCACATGCGTCACCATCACGTTGCTGAGTATCCTGTGCTTCAGAAGTATATGTACATACAATGGAATTAATATGGAAAGCAAAGTAACTTTAAAATAAATTATGTTACATGGTTCTCTAATTTGTGTGCGGTGTCTTGTTAATCGTGTGTCGGTAAAGCAAATGACTATTATTATTATTATTATTATTATTATTATTATTATTATTATTATTATTATTATTATTCCTGCGACTCCAAGATACGCAATTGCAACAGAACTTGTTATTCATTATTTTTCAATAGTTAAGTGCAATAAGATTGTTCTTGTCAGTTTAGCTTGTGCATTGTTCTCTCAATCTCAGTTCTGCCTAAATCACACCACAACACTGAATTTTTCTTTGATACAGCCTTTCTAGCTTGTGGCGACTGAACATGCAATAAAAATGCAAAGTACTATGTTATCATACTGTACATTGACTCTTTAAATGGGAACTGTACTCAAAATAACAAGGCTCTGTATCCAATTTTGTTAAAAAGTCAAGCGTTTGGGCAGTATTTCATTTTTTTTTTTTTTTTTTTTTTTGCAGGCCCCCTCCATATTAGAACCTTTCTGGCGCCGCTGTTACGTCATAGTGTTGACAGCCACCCACCCCTGTTAACGTCGTCAGGGTGTATTATTTTGGGATGCAAAGCTTTCAGGTGCAAAAGTAACAGAAAATATATTTGTGTGATTAAGCCCTAGAGACCAACACAGGGCGGACATAACAAAACATTGGCCACATAATGCAGGAACTGGACATACATACGCTCAATATAATACTGTGTGTGACTATAGCTCGAGTCAAAACAGGACGTGACACAAAGTGCGACGGAAAAGAGCGCCAATACATTCAATGCTAATTTGTTTTAATGTTTTTTGTACGTTATACTGCTAAAGGATAGGCTGTAAATGCGTCAAAAGCTTTAGTTAACATATTTCTAGTGAAATGGTTATATATTGATTTGCATTACAGTTCCCCTTTATAAGTGTTTTTTTTTTTTTTTTTTTTTTTTTAAATGGGGTCAAATTTAATTTCAAAATGCTTTGGAAGATTAGTATTTTGGAAAACCTTTAGCAAATCCGAGACTTAATACAAAATCTCTGGGTTGTTAAAAAAAAAAAGATAGTTGTATTGTCCACTATCAGCTGTTTAAATTTGGTATCTGCGAAGCCTGACGCCATCTCCTTGCAGCACTCGAGAAACAGACCAACAGCCAGTTTCATGATCTTTGCCATGTGGGCTGCTGTCACCTTCTTTCACCCATGTTTGTGGGCAGGCTCGAAAGTGTACTGGGCAATCCTGAGGAAGTTGGATCGTGTGTTAATCTTTAAGCTCTCCACGACCCCTGGCATACTCTCGTGCTCCAGCCTTGAGTACTCCCCCTCTGTGTTCTCCCTAATGACAACTATGTCAATGCCGTTGTGTCGGGTTTTAACCCCTGGTAAGCATTTATGGTGGAGCATATTGGCGAAAAGGTCAAGCTTGGTCCTAAGTAAGAGATTCTTTGACTCCTGGTTAGGGAGCTGGTTGTGATCTGTCTGGATATTGCTCTTCAGTCCCGGTCAATTGTTTTCATGGCCTTCATGACTTCCTTGTCATCTGAAGTGCAGGAGTTGATGTTGACAATCTCACAGTCTACAGGTACAGCTGCCTTTACAAACACTTGTCCAACGTGTTCTAGGAGCTGCGGTCCAATGCCCTCACCCAGGATCAAAGTGGCTTTGTATCTAATTCCTTTCTGCGCAGTTCACTCGCAACTCCCGAGTGAACATCTGCCCCTGCTGTGTTGGGGGAACATTTCCCGACAAAATACGTGTCCGGAGCTGAGAAGGTAAGTAACAAACCCTGGAAGGCAGCAAGCTTTTAGACAGCACACCAAGCTTACAAAGCAATATCATTTTAACATTTAGTAGAGTTCGTTTGTAAGTAAACAAAAACACATGGTGAAGGAGATGCAAAAGGTTCAAAACCAAACAGCGCGCGATTAATACAGTGCTTTACTATTTAAACCATACCATTTTTTTCATTACTACATTCAAATTAAATACATCTGTATTTCAAATAATATGAACTATTTATGCAGTATTTTAATGTAGATTTACTTATGAACAGTACTGCTACTTTCGTTCCACCCTATCAGTGTGGCATTGCAAACGTAACATTAAATTAATGGATATCAACGTACTTTTTCTAGAACATAATGCTGTCTGCTAACGTGCATGTGTGTGTACAGAGCCGGCTCTTTTGTACAGTGGTATAGATGCTATGCTTCAGTTTGAGGTCCCGGGTTCGCGCTTGCCCTCCGCCTGTGTGGATTGCCTCGCCCTGTGTAATGCGCCTGCCTGCGGTAACCGAGATCGCTACAATATGTTAAATGTTTCTCAGTAAGAAACTGGAAGAACAAAGAGATTTACGTTGCTTCCTGAGCTATAAAACTTGAATGTGTGCATTTATAATTTTAGAAGCAGGAATATGTGTATGGATCAGAGTAGAAATGGGGCTTAAAAGTAACTATGACAAAACTATTCTATATTAGGGCGTGGTCTGGTGGAACGCGCTATGTAAAAGCGTAAATAGAGACCAAGGAGTTCAGTGTAGAAATGAGAATAGAGCATTTTATAAAATAAAATAATTAAAAAGGTACGCTAATAATGAACGTTTATGATATATGTGCTGTGTAAAGTTTTGTGGTACTGTATATGCCAGATCCCCGCTACGGCTATAAATTGAGACATCACTATGATGGAACAGTTGCGTAACATAAAAGCAGTATGTACAGAACAGTATAGAATAAACCAATTATTCAGCGAAATGCTAAAACATGCGACATACAGATGGATGAACACAAACCTGGAAAAAAATCAGTTCCATGCTTTACCGACTGTGCTTATTGTTATAAAAATAACATTAACTCATCTATGCCTTAATCATGCCAGAGGTGTTATATATAAGTTGCATTAAAGAGACACAGTTTGAGTTAAAACTTATTTACTGGTCAAGCAATGGCAATCCATTCGCTTTAATCAGAAAACATCAATGACATCAGGAGCTCAACTGGTTGAGAGGGTATGAGTAAATTAAAAACAAATATGGTAGGGACATTTGCAAAACCAAACATTTTAAGAAACAAAGCACTCTGACCAATTCTTTAAAGGATAATGGCATTGCTGTAGTGTGATACAATGTAAGGTATAAGGGAGTTCCTTTATTAACTAGGAACACGGCTCAGCAATGCTTTTATCACCATTACATTACAACTTCTTGAAGCTGTGTACCTACCTTTGTCTGTAATAATCATCTGTCCTCTGAAAAAGTGAACTTTTAGACAGGGTTCAAGCATCTGCTTGAAGCACTTCATTAGTAAGCAGTGGTTTTAAAACAGGAGTCCTGTCAGCTGTGCTTTTTAACATTCTATTAGAGTAGTAACAGAGCATCTGACCTTTATTGGAAACATTGGTAAAGCAGTGTCCTTTTATTTGCAGTATAAAGCAAGACACATTGTGAGTTCCAACATCAGTGTTGTTGCTAATGCTGGATTTAGTCTGCGACTCAATTCAGAAGTGGTATACTATGTTAACAAAAACAGACATCACAAAACTGTGGCACAGCATAGCCCATTGATCAGCTGTACCAGCTAATATCCAATGTCTGTAAAAAAATATGTATTAAGTTACATATTTACATTTGTGAGCAGATCCCAAGATGCACAGGCCTTCAATTGCTCAACCAGGTGCATGTATTATTAGTGTAGTGCTAAAAAGAAACTTGATAAATTGGCAAACTTTTAAACCAGGTCTTTTCAAAATGCTTGTGTTGCCATTCCAGCAAAAATTCTTAGAACTACATGCTGCTTTAAAAAGCTTTATTCACCTTGCAGATAAATACTCATGACACAGTGTTTGCAAATGTCAACTTATTACAGATCCTTGACACTTCATTTTGCTTAGCGTTTTCCACCAACACGTGGTTGCTGTGCCTTTGTGGGCTTGGCGATCTTCTGTTTAGGTGCAGCCTTTGCTGGAGCCTGCAAAGAGAAAAATACAATGTTCAGTTCCACAAATCCTACTCATCCAATATTCTTTCCAAACTATCAGGCTATAGAAAGTGGCAAGATGAAGGTATTTTAACAATATAAGGAGGAAAATATAAAAAAAAAAAAACTAGCCAGTCTCCATTTGCAAATCTGGAACCAACCAAACATTTTATGCCTACACAGATCACTAAATACATCAGAATTCATATATGTCCAGGATTCTGAAACATACACAGCTAATAGCTACAGGTATTTCTAACTCCTACAACATTGCCAATATGAAGAATTACATTTTATTCTCAGCTGAGCTTCATTAATGCAACAGCCTTTCTGAACATTTAATAAATGTATATAAAAAGACAAGGCCCTGGAAATTACATAATATTGAGGACATCTAGTTAGGCCCCTTAGCCCAAAATGAGTGATCAGTTGAAAAGGTTGTCTCCACTTCAGGTCAGTCCCGAAAGATGGTAAAGCATCATTTCACTCATTTTGTTTTGTGAGTCCGACGCAGACACAACGAGGCAGTGCAGAGTCACTATGAGGCAGTGATTGGAGTGTGGTTGCAAATTGAGCCAATTCAGAAATCAGGAAAACTATGTCCTCAAGTTTTGAGACTTGTCATTCGTTTTGAGATAGTGATGCAACAACAAGTGTAGGATAGCTCAACCTTTAACCTAACATACCTACATTGCAGTTTGTGAAACATGGTCCAAAAATTTAAAAAAATTAGTTATCTTACCTTAGCACTTGGGGCAGATGTCTTCTTGGTTACCTGCTTGGCTTTCTTAGCATCCTTAGCAGCCCTGTTTATATTCAAACAAACGTTAATTTAATTATTGTACAAAACCAATGGTACATCCCTACAGTCATTTTAAATTACATGTGAAAATAAGTTAGTCATGAAGATACTTGAGGCCATACATGTATGACAGATGAGATGCTCAGCATTATTGTTTAAAGTTGCACTGCAGTTTCCAAATCACTGCTTTCCCTATTTTAGACGTGAACCAAAAACGCGAGAGACTTCGATGGCCAGAACTTGTACATCACGGATTCTAGGTTACACCCACTGAACAGGTTTGTAGTCAGAACCAAAAATGCCACTTGAATTCGCCACACAACACAGAAGCTGCAAATAAATTGAACTCTCTCTCACCTGATCGCCTGCTCCCTCTGGGCCTTGCGCACCTCAGGCTTCTGGTTTCTTTTAGCCATAATTTCTGCCAGAGAAGCGCCGGTGATGGCCCTCTGAAACTTCACAGCACGGCGGGTTCGCTTCTTCTGCACCTCTTCCTACGACAAAGAAACACAGGCATAGTTAGGAAATGGTGCTTGATAACCCACTCCATGGGCTGGAGTTCCAGCATGTTGGACAAATATATATTACTTATAACACGTTTACCTACTGCCACGACCTAATACGCAAGTTATGTTTTGCAAATCATAAATGCATCTGCAATAACAGTACACACAGGGTAACAGAATCTTACAATTAGGTCAATGGAACTGAACTTCTAATGTACAATTGGGTACGATGATGCAAAGTCAAACTCCATAATCAGATCAAGGGTTAACAGCCTTTCTTTCCAATTTTAAAATAGTATTATTTATTGAGTATCTGTATTCCTATATTAACAGTTGGGGTTCTCAAACTTCCCACCACTGTATGGACATGCAAGCTCAATAACCATGCCATGTAAACACTTACGGACTGGCCCTTCTTGTGCTTGCGCCTATATAGAACAGTCCAGTTGATCTGCCGAGGATTCCTCTTGGAAAGGAAAGCTGCCTCGCATTTTCCATTCAGGAACTGGAAAACCTATTACAAAAAAACAAACCATTATATTCAGAAAGAGAGATATAGCAACATTAATAAGAAAAAATATGACATGTACAGCAACATTCTAATCCACATAATACACTGTTGGATAGGGTGGAAAAAATCACCAGTATGGTAACAGTACCCTTGGGAGACAGTCAGCGTGGTTTCAGGAAAGGGAGATCATGTCAAACTAACCTGCTTGATTTGATGATAATTGCATTTAGATTTCCAGAAAGTTTGAGAAAATCCTCCATAAAAGATTAATTCTCAAACTAAACACAGTAGGGATTCATGGAAATGCAGGCACATGGATCAGGGAGTGTTTAACATACAGAAAACAGAAAGTACTGATTAGAAGAGAAACCTCAAACTGGATCAAGGTAACCAGTGGAGTACCACAGGGATCAGTATTAGGTCCTCTGCTCTTCTTAATCTACATTAATGACTTAGATTCCGGTATAGTAACCAAACTTGTTAAATTTGCACACAAAAATAGGGGTGGCAAACACTGCTGCAGCAGCAAAGGTCATTCAAAAATTATCTAGACCACATTCTACAGACCCATGGCAAATGACATTTTATAGGAAAGTGTAAGATACTGAACAGACAATAAAAATGTGCATTATAAAATACCACATGGGAGATACTAAAATTGAAGGAATCTATGAAATAGATCTAGGAGTTTGTTGACTCAGAAATGTGTTCATCTAGACAATTAGGGAAACTATCAAAAAGGTCAACAAAATGCTCAGATATATAGTGAAGTGTTTCATTTAAATCAAGGGAATTAATGTCAAAACATTACAATGCATTAGTAGGACCTCATCTAGAATATTGTGTTCAGTTCACCTCGCTAGAAAAAGGATATTGCTGCTCTAAAAAGAGTGCAAAGAACAGCGACCAGAATTATTCCGGGTTTAAATGGCATGTCATATGCAGACAGGTTTAAAGAATTTAATCTATTCAGTCTTGAACAAAGATGACTTCCCAGCAATCTAATTCAAGCATTAAAAATTCTACCAGTGAACCAAAAGGACTTTTTCGACCTAAAGAAGAAACAAGGACCAAGGGTCACAAATGAAGATTAGATAATGGGGTATTCAGAACAGAGAATTGAGGCTCTTGAACCAACTCCCCAATGTTGTTGTTTTAGCCGACACCCTGGGAATCTTCAAGAAGCTGCTTGATGAGATTCTGGGATCAATAAGCTACTAACAACCAAAACATGCAAGATGGGCCGAATGGCCTCCTCTCGTTTGTAACCATTATACTCTTACCAAATTATGACGTGACTACCAGTTTATGCACAGACGAGTCATGTTTACAGTCTACCCTGTGCACAATACATGATACAGATCAAATCTCCACAAACTAATGTTGCCCCCACCTCAGTAGACTCTCTTGATCAAACCATAGATCTCCAACAAGGTGAACATGCCATTATAATTAGGGCAAACATTTAACATTGTGTTTTAATCTATATGACCAGTTACACCTTACAATCGGCACTAAGATGAGAAGCTGTGAAACCACCAATTAAAACAAGTAATTTTATAGCAAACATTGTACATAAATAATCCACATTTACAGATGAATTAAACTTTGTGGCAACATGCTTGAGAGAGACACACAAAGTCTATAGAATGATAAGTCATTCTGCACTCCACAATTACCTCAGCAATAAGACGCACCACATCCATGCATAAATTCAATTTAAACACACGACACAGCAAGGCTTAACTTTACAGGTACTTGAGCTCAAGACAAATTCACACTCACAACGCAAGAATGGAGTTACAATATGCTGTTATTACTAAAGATATGTTACATTTTCGCGCATATCTCACGGCTGACCAGCCAACCATGAATGATAAGTATTTTAATGAACATCAATTAATTGAGGATTGTGTGTATGATCTGGAATCAACATACTATAAACGTACGGAAATTGGACGTCTATCGTACGTTCCTTCGCCGCACTGTACTATTGGTAGAGATTTCCACACATAGCAAAGTCATGTCATGTATATTCACACAGTAACAAACTAGCGCATAAACACTGTATGCAAATAAATTAAGTCGATATGTCTTTATTGGGCTTTTATTACTGCAACAATGTTCTAAACTGTAACAAATAAATTGAAAGCCGGCGTCTCTTTACCTTTCCGTCTATCCTGGCGTATCGCCTACCGTGACCAGGGTAGATTTTGTAACCGCTAAAGCTGCACAGCTCGACCCTTCAAGAAATACAATAGAATTATTAAACTTTGAAACATCTTCATGCAACATGATTGTTTAATGTTTGTTATTTTATTAATTTTAAGCGCCGATGGCTGCGGATAACAAACAGAATCACTCACTTCATGGCTGCGGCTAAGATGGCGAAAAGAAAGAGAGGATCATGGGACGGGCACAAGTACATATCTGTTCATAATTATTTATTCTAATACTAAATTAAAATATAAAGCACTGTTCTCAAACGATATTATAGTAATTTAACGTTGTTTTATAAGTGTTGATTTACAATTATGTTTTGTTAAATTAATATGACCAGTCAGTTGTGAGACCCGTTGCCTGGCGTCAACATAAGCGGGAAGTATGGCGGCATCTGAGTGGGAAGAAGACTGTAATATGGCAAATATTCAAGGTAACTGTAGTAACTTACTGGGCATTCAGTACACGGTTTTGTGTAAATATGGTGTTAATAACACAGTTCGAGCTTATCCTTAAATCGTAGAGGGGCTATCAACTCTGAATGTGTGTTAATTTGCAGCGTAACCCTGGTTTGTTTTGAAATACGCAAGACAAATGGCGCGCGATGCGCAAAGGGAGTTGTAGTTTTGTTAATATGTGGCTATCATTTGATTGAATGTATGTGGTTTCAGAGGGGAACTACAGCTTCCATGCGTTTTTGCGCTTCCCTGGCGACAGGCAGTTGGCCAGGTGTGGGTTGGTAGTCTCAATACAGTCTGATCCTGTCATTTGGACAAACAAAATACTGTGTAAATGTTGTTTGACAGGCATAGCAACGTTGTGTAAATGTCATCAACCAGTTAACCTGCAGTCTGAACTAAGTAAAACCGTAAACTGTGAAATAGGAACACAGTATAATTACCACCAGTGTACTGGGAAACAGTCTTGCAAAATGGGTGTTTCGAGTCTCACGTTGGACAAATATGGTAAGAATTATATTATTATTATTATTATTATTATTATTATTATTATTATTATTATTGACATTTTGCAGATTACTAATGTCAAATATTTAAAATACAAACAGACTGGACCGTGCTTCGTAAAGCTAAAGTTTATGCGATGAAACAGACTTCGGTGACAGTTTAACTGTGTCCTTTGTAATTCACCTAATGTTGCCACTATAACTTTTAACCCACTACTGAATGTCAGCCCTCATACATAATTAGAGCAGCGTTACAATCATTTCTCATTAGCGTTAATGTTGTGTTAATCTTATATCTCACATCACGGAAACCAGTGCCAACATTTCAAACAAAACACGCACGTAAAATGTGAAATTCACCTCATAATCTGGGGCACATTTTATGGGAGTGCATTTTACGGGAATTTTAATTGGATCGTTGGCTCCAGGTTAGTTTGGTGTCAAATACTGTACCCTGTCAGTACATCAAGCTTTGTTTATTATCCAATTAGGGAGAACTACACTTAGTCTATAGGCTGTGAGATCATTATTGTGAATAGATTTGCACTGATGGATGCCTGAAATGAAAAACGAGAACACCAGTGTATTCTGGTTCAAGCTGTAGAATAAACACATTAGTACATGCAAATACGTTGATCTTCTGCAATTCTTATGACACAACCGTGGTTGTGAGTCCAGACAAGATATAGTTGAAAATGTGGAGAAAAAAATGGAGAAGAACCATGTAACCTGGACAGCCTTCAGCTCAGTGGTTGGAATTCCATTGTTTATATTTCTGCATGACCTAACACAGATGTGTTTTTTATTCTGTGCACAGGATCTGTGGTTGATTTGTCAGGCCAGGATATGCAGAAGCTGGATCCAGTGTTTCCCTGCGCTGCTGGAACCCACACGCTGATCCTGGACAAGAACCAGATCATAAAGCTGGAGCATCTGGAAAAGTGTAAAGAGTTAATGCAGGTACAGCTTGATAGAAGGGGATGATCGATGCTCCCACTGAAACTGTAAAACCGTTTTCTGTTTTCTTTACTTGCTGTGACCATTTCTTTTTCTGGTTATCATGGACTTGTCATTAAGCACTATTTAAACCATTCCTATCAATTAAGTTTTTACAAGATTCTTCCCTACCTGGTTAAATACAGATTGGACACAATGAAGGGAAGCTGGCTCTCCTTTAATTTTTCTATCTTATTTTTAATAAATTCTATTTCTTCCAGTTGTCTGCGGCCAACAATCGGCTTGTGCGGATGATGGGAGTAGCCAAACTGACGAACCTCAGGGTACTGAACTTGCCCAACAACAGCATTGGGTATGTTGAAGGGCTAAAGGACCTGGGACATCTGGAGTGGCTGAACTTAGCTGGGAACAACATCAAGGTAGCTTTCTTGCTAACATGTAAAGGAAGTGTTTTGTTTAGAGGCTTTATTTGTAGGCGAGATGTTAACATTAAAGTCAAAGGTTTCCACATTAAAAAAAAAAAAAAAAAAAAAAAAAAAAAGGTTGAGGCAGTGGCACTACATTTTCATATTCAATATAACTCTAAAATATATTTATTCAGTGCAATTTAGTACAGTAAAAAAAGAAAGGTAAATCAAACTAAAGCATTTTTTTTTTATGGCACAATCTTAATTTATAAAGGACTACCTCAGTGATACCATAAATTGATACAAGATTCGAAACACAAGTGCCTAGCATGCCACACAAGAGAAGAAAAAACAAACACAGTATATTAAAGTCTAACCTGTTAACATTTCACAGTGCATTGATTTGATTCATGCAGCTGTGTCAGTAGTGCTTTTCTTTCTTGGGTTCAGTCATTCCTGTACAGCTGCACTGCAGTGATCCAAGACATTTTCCATTGCAATATTTTACATAAAAAAGCAAACTTAACTCTCCGTATTCCTTCCACAAATTAGGTGGCTTGTTCATTAATCGCTTGTTGTATGCAGTGATTGGACAGGTGGGTAAAGGTAGATCTAGAGTTGGATAAATCAACCTGTCAGTCAATGGCATTCTTCTTGAGTACACAAGCATAGTATCAACCATCCAAAATACAGATGTATTTGTTAACCCTGATGGATCACTACACCTTGAAGTGCATTACATCAACAGGAGTATAAACAATGCAACTTAAACAATGTAATCTGAGTGACAACTATCACATGATGGCTAACTGACCTTTTTTAATATTTCAGGTAATTGATCAGATAAACAACTGTGTTGCGCTGAAGCACCTGGACTTGTCTGACAACAACATCTCGCAGATAACAGACCTCTCAAAGCTTCCCTCATTAAAGGTAGTCATTCCAGTAACCTTGTGTAAACTAGAGTAGAAGTGGGGGCTCTGTTTTAATATTCAGGTACCAATATTTAATGGGAGATTTATTTTAATAGAAGGGTCAGTATTCTGTGAAATTTAAAGTTTGTCTTGCATTTAATATATTGTTGTTCTTGCCTTATTAATACTGTTCCTACACAGCGGAAGTACAGTTTTCTCCACTTCTTGTGAAATGGTATTTGTGAGTGGTTATGTTTTTTTTTTTTGTTGTTTTTTTTTTTTTTTTTCACAAACAGAATTGTTTGTCTTTTAAATGTTTTTTGTAAAAATGTAGACATGTTTCATTACCAAGCATCTCAGAATGTATTTGTACTTCAAGAATTCAGGTTTAAATTCATGCTGATTTGCATCTGTTACTTTAATCGTGTTGCTTCTTTAACTAGACTCTCCTGCTTCATGGAAACATCATAACAACCCTGCGCACTGTGCCAATTCATCTGCCTAAAGGGCTGAACATCCTGTCTTTGGCAGAAAATGAAATATGTGATCTCAATGAGGTATTACCTTGGACTAAAATAACCCTGTACTATTAGAAAATCGCCACTTTTTGTAGCATGTATATAGCATTTTAGCTTATTCTCGCCAGCAGAGGGCAGAGTTAGCAAAGAACACACCACCAGGGTTAGTTTTAGTACAGTATTTAAATAATATACAGTATCTTAAAGGTTAAAGCACCTTTATACACTTCTAGATATTTCATTCTTCTCCTATAATCTAACCCAATGTATGCTATTACATTATTAGTAACTAGAAGAGTGAACAAAGTACTGTTCCATCAACTAGACCACATTAAACAGGTTCAAAAGCAGATGTCAGTTGTAAAAATCCAATCCTCTGAGCCCTCTAGCTCCACCATTGTAACTCATATTCTAATTCACAGGACCAATGCTTCTTATTCCAGGTTTCTTTTCTGACTTCGCTCTCTGAACTGGAACAGCTGTCCATTATGAGCAACCCCTGTGTAATGGCTACTCCCTCCCTTCCTGGGTACGACTATCGGCCCTACATAGTTAGCTGGTGCCTCAGTCTCAAGATCCTAGATGGGTACATTGTGTCACAGAAGGAAGGGTATGCATTTGTCAGTATCTCCTTATTATTCAGTCAGTGAAAACCTCTTGATATGATATCTATCATGATATAATTGGGAGTATTCAAGTATTAATATATATGCAAAAACCACTTCCACTGTATCTCCAGGCAGTGATATGCTTCACCAATGGAGAATAAGACATGTTCCTAAGCTGTTCTTTTTTATATTAACACAAGGGCACTGGTAATTCTGATATTTTTTTTTATTCCAGGTTGAAGGCAGAGTGGCTCTATAGTCAAGGCAAAGGGCGATCATACCGTCCTGGGCAGCACATCCAGCTGGTGCAGTACCTGGCTTCAGTCTGCCCCCTGTCATCCAGCCCTGCCTTGCAGTCTGCAGAGGATGCCAAACTGGAGAAGATACTAAACAAACAAAGGTGGGACTGTGAAGATATTTGCTTTTTTTTTTTGTAAAGCTTCATCTGAAATCAAATTAGAAAATGTTTTCCAAAATACACATAGAACAGTGACATTTGTATTTACTTGTTGTCCTATTTCACTGTCCAAGTGTCTTGTCTTCTAAGTGTGACAGCTTTGAATATTGTTTCTCATCATTAAAGGAATAGGAATAAAAAACACTTCCAACAAATTCTACAGAACTTTCCTCAAGTATGGCAAGTTTATATAGTTTAGATTAATAATTATACATTAAAATAATCCAACATTTTAGTGTTCATATAAAACACTCAATCATAGAATGTAGTAAGGCTAAAGTAAACGTCAACATTTTTTGCTTTGTAACACTACATGAACATTTAAATGTTTTGGTCAGAATTGGTAAAAGAAAAACAAAAAAAAGGTCTGTTTTGGGTTATGTTAATCTGTATATGAATATTGTTGTCCAGACTTCATCAGAAACAGCTGCAGCAGCAGTTTCAGAAAGGATGTCCACCCAGCTCATCCACACTGAACCAACCTGTTCAACTCCCAGTCGAGCACTGCAGTCCAGTACACACACCACTGGGGTCCGTTGACAGAGGTAGGAATTGCCTTCCACGTCACAAAATCAGGGAGTGTCTAAAAGGGCTTCATGTGCAGTGGTGGCACTGAGTGGTGATGATACCAGTTCACACACTTTTTATTTGCAAAATGAATAATTATCTTTAAAAAAAGTCTGTTTATTTTCACCTTGTGCTTCAGAGCCTATACCTCAGGTCAACACCTGGTTGGGAATGAGTGTGTCTGCTGATAACTCCTACTCTGCTGAGCAGTCAGCACAATCCTCTTCATCCCGCAACGAGCTCTTATACCTGGAAGATGTCCACACGGACGAGGACAAGCTGAACTGCAGCCTCCTGTCCTCTGAGTCCACATTCATGCCTGTGACTTCCGGCATGTCCCCTCTGTCACCTGCCTGCGAGCTGAAGCTTGAAAGGGAGGAGGTGTCAGACAAGGACCTTGATGCTACAGTCCTGCAATTCAGAAATAGTTCAGAGACTGGGGTGAGAGAGGCTAAGGAGCCAGTCTGGACAGAGAAGCAGACTGTTGGGAAGGCAGCAAGAGAGGGTCACAGCAGTTGTGACATTGCAGCTTCTGTGACTGGAAGCAATCTGCTGGAGATAGCGCTGCCCTTTGAAGAGAGGTCTGAGCAAACCGTTACTGAGGAAGAGAAAGGTATCCTTCATGGTTTGAATGAAGCAGCCATCAGAATTCAGGCATGTTGGCGAGGCTTTTGGACCAGGCGTTTCGACCCCAGGGCTAAGGAAGTTTGCTCTGAAATCCGCCTGCGCAGAATGCAGGACCACATTGTGTTCCTGTCTGATGAATTAAGACAGTAAGATAATATATTTAATGTCTTATTAGTAAACCGCTGTAGTTTAACCATTGTAACCGCAAGATTAATACTGCCTTAGTCCACTGGATTTTTATAATAATTTTAGTGAAGGGGTCAATAAATCACCCATCATTGGAATGTTAGTAAATCACCCATCATTCATATATTCTTTAGTTGCAGCAGCATTTAGATATGCTTAAAAAGAACTTATGGATTTCAAGATTATGTTAACCAACTTAACTATATGGTTTCAGTAAGTTATAATATTATAAAATATCAATGAATCAGTGTTTCAAAACTTTTTTCTTTGTAAACAAGCTTATTTTCCAAAGCAGTGTTTGTTATGATCATTTACACAAGCCTTACTGTTGCATTTCCCAGGCTGAGAAAGGAGTATGAAGAAGAGCAAATACAGAGGCTTGTGCAAGAAGAGGCTGTAAAATTCATGTGGAAACAGGTATTTCACACTAGAGCCTAGGACATGTTAACCACTGGCCCCTATTTCAAATCCAGATTTTTATTTAGTGTCTTTGTTTAAGCTATGTTTGGTTTGGCCTCTCATGACTGTAAATGCTGGCTGAAGCACAAAAGGAAGTGACAGGTTTTGAGTTTTACTTTCTATTACAACATTCATTTCTGAACATGCCATCTTCAGAATCATTCAAATGATACATACACACGTCTTTAAATTATGTGTCTTCATATACATCAAAATGAGTTTACATTTTCTTTCTAGAAAGTTTTAAATCCCTGGTAGTCAAATAAAATCAAAGGTCTTCTGAATATGGTAGATCTTATGTGACATTTATGTGTATTTATTTATTTATTTATATATAGCTTCAGTACTTCCAGCAGTGGCAGCAGTCTGTAAACCAGCAGCTTCAGTATGCTTCCCAGCGAGAGATTCCTTCATCCAGTACTTTGGCTCCATCCATTCTCTCCTTCTCAAATCTCTATGATCCCAAACCCCACAACTCTCTGGCATTCAGCACCGAAGGACCAGCATCCCACTGCTGCGAGCAGTCCTTCCCTGACTCTGGCTTCCACTCCTGTGCTGGTGGGGGCGAACCTGACCAGCTAAGACGCACCCTGCTTTCCAGCCAATGCAGTACGGACGAGAGCCTGAGCTCTGGCACTGGGGCCTCTATAGAGACTGTGCGGCCATTCACTGAGGGGCAGACTAAGAACGGGGAAGGCACGGAACTGGGCAAGGAGGTAAACAGCAAGGAGAGTTCACGGAGTGAACAGGACAGCAGCCTGCTTGAGCAATATCTGAATTCTGTCCAGCAGCTGGAGGAGGCAGAGGACCGGGTTGGGGAGAGGATAGAGAGCCCCAGATCCAACTCTGCAGAAGTGGGAGAGACCCCCCCACGTCTTCCTCTTCCTCCTCAAGAGACATCGGCAGTATTACAGGCTGACTGGACTCCCAGTCCAGAGGTAAAGGACAGGGGGGTGGAGCCAGCCTTGCAAGGCCTGTCAGTGGAAGCAGGCACGTAAGAGTGCTTGCCACAGCCGTAACTTTCAGTGGGTACTGTACAGATAACTGGGGCCATTCAAGCTATCTTATTTCAGTTTGTTCCCCTCATCAAGCACAGAACTAAGGGGAATGAATCGCCAACATTTTAAAACTGTTGTCTCAAACTTCAAAACCTAAGGGTTAAACTTTGCAAAATGTACATTTCAGACTACACTTGTACATACCTAGAAGTCGGCACTGTATAATAAAGCTGAAACAAAGACACTGGTAAAGGTGAAAAAATGCCAAGTTACCAAAAGTGCCCAGCCATTTAAAGTAGAAATATCAAAAATACAAGCCAAGTTTCAAGAAACCATTGGGGCAACCTTGCCCAACACAAAGCAAATAGGCACAACTGTAAAGGCGATGGGGGCCAAGGTTGCCCCAATTGTTTCTACTAACTTAGCTTGTGTTTTTCATCCGTTTTGATCTGCTTTTATTGTGCCTGAAAAACACAAGGCACAATGAAAATGCAGCAGTCGGTAAGTTTTACACTAAAAGCTCATTGGACAAATACATAATGTTATTTGCATTTTGAATAGTGAGCAGGTTTGTTCATTGAGTAGTATTGTTTCTTGGGATAGCAAAATACTGAGCTCAAGTCATGTGATTTCATAAAAAAAATGTTTGTTATTTGAGTTGAGTTAAAATTGCCAAAATGAGTTGATTAAGAATCTGTAAAAATAGCCATTTTGGAAAAGACATGATTTTAATTAACGCAAGAACAATTAAAGATATCGCCTGGTTGCTATCGACATGGTTGAAGGCGGCCTGTTTGTGAGAGAAGTTGCCTGGAAAATTAGATGTTCTGCTTCAATAATCAGCAGATTAGACCAGAGAAACCAGGAAACCGGCTCTGTGAGGGACAGGCCACGTCGTGAAAGGCAGAGGGTCACCACACAAGCTCAAGACTGTTATGTTGACAATTGCATTGTTCAAGGCAACCACGACCGGCCACCCTTCGCTAGCTGGCTGCAGCTGCACAGGAAGAGTGGCAAAACATCCCACAGCAGTCTAGCCAGAGGATGATCAGGTCTATTAGTCAACACTACCAGGATCGTGTTAATGCTCAGGGAGGTCATACCCGATACTAACTTTGTAATGTTTTCATTTTGACACGTGTGTAACGTTTTATACTGAAAACTTATCATTCTTTGATCTGTATTTTTGTTCACATTTTCTGTGATTTTGTTTGACATCTTTTTAAAATATTTGATTAAATCCATTAGACGTGAGCGTTGTGTTTTTTTGGTGCATCTGTGTCTGTGGAGAGAGAGAGAAGAAAATATAGATGCTAAATAAAGTTCTACATCCCAAAAGTGTGTCCATTATTTATACTTTATTCATTAAAACAAGGTGAAAACAGGTATGCTGATGTGTTTTGACATGTCATCAGAACGGATTGAAAGCAGAACTTGTTAGATCTATTAAATGCACCCGGTACTCACTGTCATTTAACACCTCTGATTACTAGAAATAGTAATCTAGCAATCAATGCATTCAATTCAGATTCCAGATATTTAACAATCTGCTATATATTGTAGTGGCAGCATATCTGGTCCGCCGCAGGAAGAAATGGAGACGGCACAGGTTACAGTTTAAAGCAGCAAAAACTGCTATTTTTATTGGAACAGCAGGCAAATGGATGCTCTCTTATTAAATGGTTTAGCACAGATTGACAGCTCCAGGACACACAGCTACATGAAAACCACAACATGACCCTGAGCTGCACAAATAAAATATTGATTCCCCCCCACACACACCCACACACACACACAGAAGTACACGGCCCAATGGTTCAGACCCTCGGTCCTGCCCAAACAGCTGGTTGGCAGAACCAAGCACAAATTACAGTGCAGCCAACACAGATCCAATCTACATACAGCTGCACTGTGCATGTGACACCCCAGGCAGCGCCCCAAACACTGCCTAGACACAAAACACGCTTCTGACAACAGCACACTGACACTAACATTTCTACACCCCATCCCCGGCATCCAGTCCCAAGGATCCCCAAATTGACCCATCGCTACACTGGCCCCCACTCAAACGTTTCGAGAAGCTCTGACCTGGTCCCTGTGTGGCAGCCTCTGTGGTTGCCAGGGCGGAGGACAGCAACGCAACATGATGACCACTTCAGGGGCTGGGTCGCATCACTGCGCTCCAGGGCAGCCACCAATTCCAGACCCTTGTGCCAGTCCTGGACTGCAGTCCCTCCTGGGTCCGGGCTTCCTGGGACCGCTGCCCCTCTCTACACAATGGGGCAGAGGTTAGCTAGCACAACCCCAACAGCAACCTCGGAACCCAGCTTGGCGGGGGCTGGGTGCTGCAGCCACCGCGTGGGGCATTCAGTATAAGGCGGTGATAGTGGGCTCTCTGGGGCTCTGGCGGTGTGGGGCTCTCTCTCTGGGGCTCTGGCGATGCTGTGCTCCCTCTCTGTGGCTCTGGTGATGCTGAGCTCTCTCTCTGTGGCTCTGGCAATGCTGTGCTCCCTCTCTGGGGCTCTGGGGCAGTGAGGGTCTCTCCCTCTCTGGGGCTCTGGTGGTGCAGGGCTCTCTCTGGAGCTCTCTCTCTGGTAGCGTAGGGCAGTCTCTTCCAGGTGGCAGGAGGTACTCTTTTGTTGACTTCGATTTGCAGTCTCTCATTGGCAGCAAGGTGGTAGAATCTCACAGGCAGTGTGGGGTGCTTTCATTTAGTTATTGTTTTAATTAATGGACAGTGCAAACTGCTTGCCGTGAATGTGTATTGTAGATCTGCCCTGTTTGTTAAGTATAGTTTACCACCTGTATTTAATAAAACAATGTTCATTGCCTGACATAGTAGTGTTGTCTAGTTTATATTTTCCTTCTGGTATTCTGCCTGGATGATCATACACACACATATATATATATATATACACACACACACACAATATATATATATACACACACACACACACACACACACACACACACACACACACAGAATTTGTAATTCAGTAATATGAGAGAATTGGTCAGGGGTCTGAATACTTTTGCAAGGCACTAATATATACATATATATATATATATATATATATATATATATATATACACACACACACACACACACACACACACACACACACACACACACACACACACACACACACAGTGGCTCTCAAAAGTATTCACCCCCCTTGGACTTTTCCACATTTTATTGTGTTACAACATGGAATCAAAATGGATTTAATGAGGAGTTTTTGCCACTGATCAACACAAAAAAGTCCATAATGTCAAAGTGAAAAATAAAACATACAAATTGCTCTAAATTTATTATAAATACAAAACAGAACATAATTAATTGATTAAGTATTCACCCCCTCAATATTCCGTAGAGGCACCTTTGGCAGCAATTACAGCCATGAGTCTATTTGGATAAGTCTCTACCAGCTTTGCACATTTGCACACTTTGGGGACCTTGGTGAACAACAATTTTCAACTCTTTCCACTTATTCTCAAACGGATTGCGGTCCGGGCTTTGACTGGGCCACTCCAGGACATTGACCTTTTGGTTTTTAAGCCACTCCAGTGTGGCTTTGGCTGTTTGAGGTCATTGTCCTGCTGGAAGATAAATCTTCTCCCAAGTCCCAGGTCTCTTGCAGACTTCAGCAGGTTTTCCTCCAGGATTTCTCTGTACTTTGCTGCATCCATTTTGCCCTCTATCTTCACAAGCTTTCCAGGCCCTGATGCAGAGAAGCATCCCCATAGCATGGATGGTGTTCTCAGGATGATGTGCGGTGTTAGGCTTGCGCCAAATGTAGCGCTTAACGTTGAGGCCAAAAAGCTCCATAGAATCACAAGACCATAGAACCTTCTTCCACTTGGTCTCAGTCTCCCACATGCCTTCTGGCAAACTCTAGCCAAGATTTGATGTGAGTTTTTTTCAACAATGGCTTTCTTTTTGTAACTCTCCCATAAAGGTCAGTTTTGTGAAGCACCCGGGCTATTGTTACCGTATGCACAGTGTCTCCCAGCTCAGCTGTTGAAGACTATAACTCCTTTCGAGTTGCCATAGGCCTCTTGGTGGCCTCCCTGACTAATGCCCTTCTCACCTGGATAATCAGTTTTTGAAGTTGGCCTGTTCAAGACAGATTCACAGTTGTGCTATATTCTCTCCATTTCTTAATAATGGACTTTACAGTGCTCCAGGGGATATTCAATGCCTTGGAAATGTTCTTATATCCTACCCCTGATTGGTGCTTTTGAAGAACCTTATTCCGGACTTGCTTTGAATGTTCCTTCATCTTCATGATGTAGTTTTTGTTAGGAAATGTACTAACCAACTGTGTGACCACCCAGAGACAGGTGTATTTAACCTGAAATCATGTGAAACACCTTAACTGCACGCAGGTGGACTTCATTCAACTAATTATGTGACTTCTAAAGACAATTGGTTGCACCAGAGCTTATTTAGGGTGTCATAGCAAAGGGGGTGAATACTTATGCAATCAATTATTTTCTATTTTATATTTGTAATTAATTTAGAACAATGTGTAGAATTTATTTTTCACTTTGACATTATGGACTTTTTTTGTGTTGATCAGTGGCAAAAACTCATAATTAAATAAATTTTGATTCCATGTTATAACACAATAAAATGTGGAAAAGTCCAAGAGGGGTGAATACTTTTGAGAGTCACTGTATATACTGTACATATTGTATATAATGTGTCTGTGTGTAACACAGATATTGTATATACATATAAAAGAGCAGGTAAAAGAGCATAAATAAGCAAATAAAAACTATTAACTGATCAAAAAATGTAAAGGCAGGCACATTCATTACTACTTCTTTCCACTGCCGTGCCCTGATAGCTGTCTGCTCGCGCTGGCTGTTCATCTCACTATTAACTTCCTTGCTGCTAGATTCAGGAGCAGACATGGACATTGCAAATGGAAATTACATGGCAAAATATTGAAGCAGACACACATGTCATAGCAGAAATACAAAGCAAAACACACTAAAAAGCTTTGCAATTTGTACTGTATATGAATAATTTATAAAGGATGGGAGAAGAACAAACTAGTGACTGTGGAACCCCTTGATAATGAAGGTCAAGATACAGGTAATAAATGGTAATGTTTTTGTTCTATCCAAAGATGAATGCACTAGCAAAAGCCACAAGGCAGTGACATCAGCTCCCAAGCAACAAGCTCCTATGTTGTGAGAATGGATTATTTCAATGCAGCGGGTTTGTGCATTTGAGAAAGGAGAGGAAGAGGAAAAAATTAGTTGGAGTTGATGAGAAGCAATTACCCTCCGCTGTACAAATTTAAATGGTGTTCTGCTTTTTACACGAAAAATGAGAAAAAGCAGGTTGCGTAGAGGTTTTATACCGGACCCTGACGCATCCGATAAAACGAGAGAGTGGTTGTACAGTATTTATTTGTTAGCCTATTTGTTTTCCTATGGGTCTCTCGTTATATCGTGACCCTCGATATATATCAGATTTATACTGGAGCCGACACTCACAGTGGGTGGCGTGTATATATGTTGCTAAAGGCCAGCATACAGTACAATGGACATTTTATGTTGCACAACATTGATAAAAATGAGTTGTTTACAAATGTTGCTAATGTATACAGTACAAGGAAGCAGCTGAAAATATAAACATACTATATTTCTGGAAACTTTTGCTGTTGTGTAATATTACAGCACTGTAGATAATGCATGTTGATTTGAGAGATGATCTGGTAATTTTAAAGAAAACGAACACACCACTATACTGTGAAGTTCTCTCCTGCTGGCTTCTATTACCAAGATGCATGGGTGTCTAATTAATACGGGGTTGATTCATCAGTTCAATAACACCTCCATTACGAAGTGCTTGTAGAGAAAGACTGTCCACCTCTTCGTGGATTCCACTGTGCGCCAGTGGTTTGAATACTTGACTAACTGCCTTCCAGGTGTGTTTGTAGGCCCTGTCTTTCATATGGAAGATTTCATATGGAAGATACATAAGCAATTAGGAAATAACACTTATACCCAGGAACAAAAAAAAAAAAAAAAAAATTGTTACACTGTGTTGTAAGTATAAAATGAATGGTCTGGAAACAGAGGAAGAGGACTTTGAAAAATATCTCAGGGTTGTAGTGGCGTCATCATATCTCACCAATGTGGTGAGGCAATCAAAAAGGAAACTAGAATGTTAGGTTATATTGCAAAAAGTGTGGAATACAAGTCTAGAGAGGTCCTGCTAAGATTATACAATGCCCTAGTTAGACCCCACCTAGAATACTGTGTGCAGTGTTAGTCACCTCACTACAAAAAATACATCTTTGCATTTGAGAAAGTACAGAGAAGGGCAACTAGGCTGATACCAGCACTCAATGAGATGAGCTGTGAGGACAGGTTAAAATAATTAAATCTCTTCAGCCTAGAAAAAAAGGGAAAGAGGGGACTTGATTAAAAATCATCAATGGTAATGATAAAGTTAACCTAAGACACAACTTCAAATTCAGCACAGAGAACAAGAGAGCAGAAGAGGAAGCTGAGTAAAGGTACATTAAGAAAAGAAGACAAGAAGCACTTTCTTCCAGTTCAAAATGCATGGAATAGCCTACCAGGTGAAGTAGGATCTAAAGCACTGAGAACAAACTTTAGATTACAAAAGATTGCCTGAATTTGACCCATTGTTTATTATAGTGCATCCAAAAAACCGTGCAGTGCTTTACTTTTCTGTGTTTCATATAGTACTGTTTTGCGTAAAATAGAAGTAAAACCATTTGTCAAACAAGCTTATCGATAACAGTGTTCCACATTGCTTGAAATATAGCTTTAATCCTATTTGGTACAGCCGTTTTGGCACATTTTGCTGCAAAAGACTTCATGGGGTCAGGTTATAAATCAGAGTAATCACTCTGGCCTTACGTGTTCTATTGCTTCCTAACCCTATTGATTGACACACACACATCAAATCTATGCAGCTGCATGTATTTCAAATCATTGTTTTGTATCGATTTCTATCTGGGGAAACTAATCTTTGTAAATAATCTTTCTGTATGTTCTGTAACTATCATAGAGCATGCCTTTAAACATAATTTAAAGCATGTACTGTTTTTTATTTTTTTTATTTTTTTTTATGTAAATGTTACAAAATGCAAATCAAACAATCTGAGAGTGCTTAAGAGACATCCAGTTCTCATTATGATTCTCAATAACAGCTAAAAGAACACTTTGGACACAAGTTCCATTATAGCACTGCGGATAAGCACAAAAAATAGGCAAGATTGTGCATTTTTCATACAAATGTGAAACTTTGCATAATTATCCAACTTCAGGTATCTGAACATTTTCTGACATAGTGCCAATTAATCAACACACCCTGGCGGCCTATACCGCCACCTAGTGGCCGACCCGAGCAAGCAGTCTACCAGTTGAAGGGTTTTCAACCATTAAGGCTCAATTAAGGCTCAAGATTGCTCTAAATGTTGGCATGAATGTGATGAAACAATCAAAGATATGAGCAAATATCGCTGCATAATATCTGTTTCATGCACATTTTGGCCATTAGTTTTCTAAGTTACAGTTCCAGGTACTTGTAAAGACCTCAAAAACTGCATTGATAACTGTGGAGTAAAATTATACACAATACTATCAATTCAAAAGTTTCTGTATTGACCATTTTGCCACAAACCTAACCCCTCTCCCTGCCTTTACCAAAATTCAGAAAATGCCACAAAATGGAATAAAACCATGGCATGTCTTTTACTCCACAGCTATCAGGTATTTACAAGTACCTTGAACTGTAACCTAGAAAACTAGAAGCCACCAGGGGGTGCTGATCAATTGGCATTTATCAGAAAATGTTCAGCACCTAAAGTTGTATAAGAATGCAGTTTCACACTTGAAATATGAAAAAGTGTACAATGAATGTGCTTATCCGCTGTTTACCACAAAGTGTGACGATAATAGGTTAAAGGATTTTAAAAGACTTCATAAAATGAAACTGGCATGTCTGCTGGTTGTGGGGTCAATACAAATAGCACATGAAATGAAATCTAATCTTTATATATATAAGAAGATGTTATTTTGGTTGATATTGAAAATGGAATGCATTTTTTTTTAGATGATAAATTCATCATTGTAAATCATGCATAACACAATTCATTATTTTCAACTTTATATTGGTTCTTTTTTTTTAACCTGGACAATACAAATTTGTATCATCAGATCTGATTTGAAAAAGAACCGTCAAAAGCTATCAAGTAGTTTAGACAGAAACACCATTCCAGACCAGTTTATAGAAGCATAAGAAGTGTTGTTCTTGGCAGGATATGTTGAATGTTTATATTGCAACTTTTTAACTTGGTATTAATTCATTGTTCATGTGCCCTGGTCTGTATTGTGTCTGAAATCAGTTTGAGTCATTTTTGCTGCAATTACTCAAATGCTGTGTAATTTATTTATTTTTTTTAGCTGATGTTATCCTGAGGTCAGAGCAGCTCTTCTGCTCTTGTTGCCTACCACAGACATGTAACCCAAGCTTGTTCAGTCAAAGTCAAGTTTATTTTTGTATCGCTGGCAATAAACAGCTGTCCACTAGATGGCATCAGCTCTTCTATACAGATACTTTGCCGATCTAGAGTGGGTTATATCTATGGCAGGAAACTGGAAGAACAACTACTTTCAAGCACTTACTCTGTAATTACCTGCACAGCCTGTAGGGGTTGCTGGGGGGTGATTGAAACCTACTTGTGCCGAGAATTATTAAACTTTAAAACATATTTCAAACATGTTTGAACTCTATTGATCACTTTATAACATGAACATGAAATACATATGAATTATATAGCAATCAGATATTGCATATCAATTAAGGATACAGGATTTATACACAGCTAAGTTATATGTCTTCATTATGTTTTATTAGCAAATCCTATTAAAATGTATTAAAAAAAAAAAACTTTGTTGTAAATCTTGCATGTGAACCAGCACGTCACGTATTATATTAATAATAATACATTTAAATATATTATCAATGGTATATGTTTACTATTTATTGAACTCACAGTAATACATAACTTTAATAGTATATATGCATGCTGAGTAAGAAAAGCCTTTTCCACCTAGTGCAAAGCTGTGTATTGCCAGCAAAACAAAAACAAACTTGATTGTGAGTAGCTGTTCACTATTTGGCACTGGCTCTTAATTCTAAGATTCTGGTTATTCTTTCCAGGGTTACACAAGTGTATAAGAACATAAGAAAATGTTACAAACGAGAGGAGGCCATTCAGCCCATCTAAGATCCTCCAGTTCCTAGTATGTGATTGAACTCAAACGCTGTCAAATTAGGTCTTAAGGGATCTCTGTGATTCTGCCTCAACTTCATGACAATGTAGCCCATTCTATACCCTCACCACTCTATGTCAACAAGTGTCACCTTTCCTCTGTCCTAAGTCTACTTCCACTTAATTTCAAACAGTGCCCTCTGGTCCTGCTTTCTGTACTTCGCCTAAAGTAATGGTTAGTTAACTATATCAACAACTCCTATTCATGTCCGCCTTTTTCCTTTTGTTTCTATGTCAGACCACTAGAACAGAAGGGCTGGTTCACGCGATAACATTTATTTGTATTAGCACTAAACTCATTGCTGATGCTGGTCTGTGCGTACACATTCATCGTTTCAATGCCTTTCACTTCGTATATATTTTGTTATTCTTTAATGACAAAGTTCTCAGTATTGCATACGCTCCATTGGTGGTATGGCGGTATACAAAATAAATCAAGAAAACACACTTTATATGGTGGCCTAAACAATTCCATATGTATTTTGTAAATAACATTAAAAAACAAAACACGCTTGATAAAAAAAAAAAAAAGAACAGAAGATTGTAAAAGACCCTTTGTACAGTGTGTTTGTTTTATTCGCTAATAATGTAGCACCTCCTAGGTCCTTATTTTGAGCTGTACCTGTGATAAAGAACTTTGTATTGTGCTAATATAGGACAATATATGTGCCAACATTTAGAGCTCTAACATAAGTATGAATTTAACAGTCGCCCGATGTCTTGATCCACATGAATTGACTCCGTTTCAGGTTTTGGGCGCAGCCAGGGAATCCCCACCTTCAGGCATGTTGTGTTTCTCGGGAATTTCCAAACACACAAACAGGTCCTACGTTCATTAAACAAATATAATAGTTAAAAAAATGTAGAATAACGAGATCCATATAATTGAGTTTGGCAACTAGGGAATTTTTGCAGTTACCAGAAGAAGGAAATGAGGAAATTATTTAATAAAAAATCTGATTGAAAATAATTCACTAAGCCACTAGCAACTATTGTGGTGTGATCGTTAATGTATTGGGGAGAGCTTTATCACGAGCAAAACGTTTATTTTTACACGAGTAAAACCAGCTGATCAACAAAATGAAGGTACTGTGAACACCATTCACTTTGATTTTGTTGTACCTCTTTCATGTCTCGTTAAATGTAAATGCATTAAATAATGACATGTTAGTAATTAGCTGAGTGTTTGTTGATAATGCAACTTCCAACTGAGTCCGGTACTATTAGTACATGAAAAGGACTGTAAATCAAGATAGGGGTAGTGATGGCGTATGGACCATGAGTCCCCTGCACACCGCAGTGACAATGATGTGGACAATATAAACATTTCAGTGAATTCAGTAATAATAACTGTACAAAGGGTTGATACAATTTTTAACACAAGGCGTCACTACAACACCATACACTTGAACTGGTCTTCTCTGACTCAGTTGTAAAGAGAGAGAAAACGCGTTTAACTGTTCATCAGCCCCGTACAGGTAGTTGAAAAGCATGAGGTATGTGAACTGGATTATTTATTAATACAGAAGGTTTGGGCACACGCTTTCTTTTTATACATTTTTGTCTTATTATTTCTGTGTTAATGATATAAGTAATTATCTTTGTAATTGTTGGACTGTTCTGTGTGATTTAAATGGTTTAGTGGTACCATGGACATTGATGCACTTATATCGTATGCCAACATATGCATAACTTTGTTATTGGTTTTGTAAAATAAAACAAATATAAATATAAACAAACACAAAATGATTTACACTACTTGTTCCAAAACCCGAGTAGGCGTCCCTTTTGTTCCACCCTGGGTCAGATGTAGCCAATGGTGTCTCTGCAACCCGAAACTTCCCATTTTCAATTGGTTAAACACAATGTGAAAGAAGCACCTCTGTCATAAAACTTCTCATAACTGAATCCGACTGCTGAAGTGTTGAGAAACAAAGCGAGCGAGTTACTCCCAAAATACAAGGTTAGGGAAAGCAAAAGCTCTGTGAAAAATGATAGTAGACAGGATTACCGAACACAGTGGGGACCTCCTGGACCTCGAATGTGGGTTGATGACAAGTCCCATCAATCTGGGTTATTTCTATGGGGACTCCCCGGCGTCGAGCAACCAGTCCGGCTCCCCTGAGTCTCACTATTCCCCCTGTTCTCCAAATTCTGACTCGGAATCTTCCAGCAGCTGGAGCTCCGCCGGGTGCTACGCCAGTCCAGACGGATCCACCGAAAACGGTAAACAGACTTTCCAAATTTCTATCACCCGGAAAAACAAACAAACAAAAGAAACAAACAAACAAAAACAAACAAAAAAAAAAACAATTGACTGTTATGCGCGGTATTTAATGGAAATTAATTTAAATTAAAGGTTATTTCTTCATGTACTCACTGATGTGTATGTAAAAGTAATATTAAATGGATATATATATATATATATATATATATATATATATATTATATATATATATATAAATTAAATTTAATTACCCAAAAAATTTCGCAAAACTAAGTAACTAATTTAATAAATAAATAAATAAAATTAATATTTTTTTTCTTTAATAACAGACAACCCGATTTTGTTAAAATAAAAACTTGATTTAACTTACCAGAATAGACTGTAAGATTTGTTTTAATTGAATAACACATGGAGGAAAATTAGCCAGTTTAATACAAATAAATCTCAAGTGGATTGGTGGGATTAGGAACCATTTTTGTTAGATAAGAAAAGAAAGTGAAAAGCCCCATAGTCAGATAATGAACCAATATGGACAGAATTTTAAGAACTGTTTTTAAGGCAGGTATTTTGAACAGATTCCCTTATGTTTACCAGTGTTTTGCAAAATGAGACTAGACGAATAAACCTTTTCTAATTGGCAGCACTGTTTTGAGTTAACTGATTTTTATTTATTTATGTATTTATTTTGACAGTTGTTTTCGGGTCCTTGCCCAGCCAGGGGGTCATGTTGGTTGAGGTGCTGAGAAGACTACAATTACAATTCAGTTTTTTTTTCAGCTTTTTTTGAGAAACAAAAAGTCAAAAATAGAAATTTTAAACAGTGAGAGCAGCCTATGTTTAGCTAGTTTAGGAAGAACGTTGTAAAGTACAGCCAGTACTAAATCCTGCTCTCCCTGTTGTTTTGGCAGGTCAGTCCCCAAGGGGGGGTGTGAAACAACAGAACAAAGGGTTCCAGGGAGTTCGTGTGAAAAACCCAGTGAAGGAGCTCCTGATGAACAAACGAAGCAACCAGATATCGCAGAGCCCACAGCAGGAACACAACCAGGTAACTAGGGGAGATTCAGTAGGACAGATAACAGAAGCACTGTTACTGGTCAAGCCTCAATTAAACACACACTGGGTACACTAAACATTTGTGGTTGTTTTAAACAAATGGCTGTCCATTCTAGTTCTGGTGTCCTTAAAGGCAGGATTTGGTGTTCCACTTGCTTTTGATAAGTTTAGATGCATGTTTTGATTAGAAATACTAAAAGAAACATACTTAACTCAATATTTAATCATTTGAAGACATTAAAAAAGACTTCTAGTCGAAACGCTTCTCATTGAATGTATCATGTCTCTTTTAGCATTTGTAAGTTCTGCACTATAGTGTTTATTAGTTATTCTTAACTTTTTTTTTTATTAGACTGACACCCAGTAGCCTATTCCATAGATTAACAAGTGAGAAAAGCAACCCTAACTCCAGCCTGTTCTGTTTTGTGAATAGGTGCAGTGGAGTACAGAAGGACCCGAGGAGTTTAAAGGTATGTATTGATTGTCGAGTTATACACAGCTTTAATAACAAGTGCACAAAGTGAGAAATTGAACCTCAGACTGTTACCGGGTTACAGGGTTCCTAACTTGTATTGTTTTTAATGACTTAATATATGTGTACATTGTTAATACATTTTCTACACCTTTCACCTGAGAAATATTAATAACAAATAACCCAAAAATAAGCCAGGAGAGCTGCTAAAATACTTGATATCAGAGTTTTAATTTTTTTTTTACTGTACATCTTTTACAATACTGTTTCTGGTTTCATGTGGTGTCTTTGGTTGACCGATCAATTGTGGAGATCATAATTTCTTTTTATAGGTTGTCCATATTCTTTTTAAAAGTCATTCCCTTACATTTCAATACGAACTTTAGATTTGAAATGATAATAAGTAGTCTTAGATTATTACTATTGACAAACCGGGAGGTATAGAATCTTGTTGCCTAGTGTTTCTGCCAGTTAGCATAGCTCTCCATGGTCTACATTCAGAGTCCTTTCTAAGTGTTGGTAACATACCTGTGTACTTTGGTTTTGACAGAGCTGAAAACGATCCTGTGTGAAGGAAAGAGACATGCATCAGAGAATGTATTCGATGCTTTCAGTTACAAAAGAGCTGCTCCGTTTCATCTTCTGGTAACTCTTCCCTAATTTTGCAATTGTATGCCCCCTTTTATTCCTGTTTTCACCTAGTCCATTCTGTCTTTTTCCTAACATGTCTCTTATGTTTGTCTAATGTTCCAGACACCCCCCCAAACACCCACATCCATTGAGACCATGGACAATGGCCAAAAGAACGAACCCAGAAGCTCAGAAGCAAACCCTAACATCCTGAACGTCATCCAAATGGTCAATGACAATGCCGCTCAGGTTTCCCTGACAACAGTGCAGTTTAATGGGGGTAATCCATCACAGGATCACCAGAGAGAGCAATATTATGAGTCTTATGGGGGGCAAGTTTCCATGGAGCCACAGGTTAGCAGCCCACCCCAAGCCAGTGATCCAGACCAGATGTTCCCCTTCTACTCTCCAGCCCAAATGCAAGAGTTCCCCTATACTTCACCATGCCTGGCCAGTGATCAGTCACCTGGTTATCCAGCAACCCAGCCAGATATCCTGCAGTTCAACATTCCAAGCCAGGTTGGGAACCAAGAAGAGCAGAAGAACCCCCTCAACATGCCAAGCATCTTCTCTTCCCCAGCCCCTCGGCTGGACCCTCAGATCTTCTCTGCTCCACAGCTTCCTTCAAAGTGTCCCCAGATTCCCCAGGAGCCCGTAGGCATGTCGTTCTTCCAGTGGCAGATTGAGCAGGAGGACAGGAAGTTGGCCAACATCTCCCAGGAACATCTTCTCTCCAAAGACGCTGACGGTGACATGTAAGTAGACAAAATAACAAACTGCTTCCAAAAGCCCACAACAAACCAGTGTAAACCATACATGAGTTGCTAGAACTGTCAGCTGCGTGTGATCATTTCTTTCATTATATTTATTAAATAAAATATGCACGCAGTCTTCAAAAAGATAAAGACTAAGGAACAACATAACTTTAAACAGCACTAACAATTAGGGTATGTGCAATGGAAAATTCTAATTCCACTCTCTTCCTTAACAATGCAGTGGCTATTGATAGAGTGATCCCAAATTATTTTCTCATTTAAACATAAATGAACCAATTCACAGTTGTCATCGATTGCAGTACCACGTGCTGCCATAACAGAATGGTGTAGCCAATGACACCAATGGTATTTTTTCAAACTTTTCTGCAAAGATTGCAGCAAGTTTAATTGAGATTAATGCTAATGTTTTTACTAGCTGGCTCAGGCTAACAGCTTTATCTCTTGTTCCTAGGTTCCTCCACATTGCCGTGGCCCAAGGAAGACGAGCATTGTCCTACGTGCTTGCCAGGAAGATGGCTTCGTTTGGCATGTTGGATGTCAAGGAGCACAATGGCCAGGTAAGATCTCCTGCTCTGTAATCTGACTGCCAGAACACAGTTCTGATCCAGTCCAAATAATTCAATTATTGAAACCATGGCAAATTAAAATGTCCTTAAGATATCAGACAGTGTGGGGCTGCTTTTGAGAAAAAAGGCAACAAACAAATCAAAGTCCATTATTCTGGGTCAATATTTAACCAGTTCTTAAAATAGAGTTTAATCTCAAATTAACTAATTTATGGAAGGCAGGGCGTTGTTGGGGAGTCACTACCAGTAAGTGCATTTACTTCCTTGTAGAGTGTTACGTCACCTGCGTTGATAAGAGTGTTTTTCATTGTTTGTTTTTTTTTCTTGCAGAGTGCCCTGCAGGTTGCCGTGGCAGCAAACCAGCATCTGATTGTGCAGGACCTTCTGAGCCTGGGTGCACAAATAAACACAGCCGACTGCTGGGGCAGGACACCACTGCATGTGTGTGCAGAGAAGGGTCACGCACAGGCTATCCAGGTAATGTTCTCCACCATGCAATTTAAATATTAAGTTACAATTACTATTCTCAACTGTGAAGTATCATATAATAACAGTAAGACTATCAATTCCCTAACTACAGTATAAAAAATGCAACAGTGAAACATCACCCTTTCAACCTTGTTCAATATAAAAATATATACAAATAAAAAAATCTAAGTGGTACATAGGCAGGTATTGTCCTGTCTGGGGCTTGCTGCTGTTTAACAGACTGATTACTGAACATTTACTGAGCAGGCAAGGCAAGGGATTGCAGATTGATGAACTTCCATGGAATCTTACTCTGCATTGGTTAGAAATGAATCCCTGGTCTTGTGTTACTTTCTTCCTCATTCCCCAGTCCGCTTGGGTAACTTGATTCTGTCTGACAATTACAGACAGTAATGCACAGTATTTCCATAACAGTTTCAGCACACAAATGCCCATGTTTAGAAATCAAGAAAGGCGAGTCAAATGAGTTTATGTATTGTAGTTTATATCGAAATGTGTATAGCTGCATAGATCTCACTGTACCATGCAGGGCAAAGTGTGTGTACCTTTGATTTAACGTTGAGTTATTTTGTGTCTTGGCAGGCAATTCAGAAGGGAGTCCTTCAAAATGGCCAGCAACTGGATCTGGAGGCCATAAATTATGATGGTGAGTTTCTATTTTTCAATATGTTTCATTATATAAAATAGAAAATTGGTACCAGATAATTGGATAATTCCCACTGTAATGCCCATTTCCAAATACTTATCGTGATACAATGCTTAGCCACCCCTCTGTAGTATTATTTTTTAAATCCAGCCTCACCAACCCGAATTTTTCATATGCAGTACATTGTGTTGCTGGACAGGAAAAACAGAATCTAGGGACGTAAATAAAGTCGCTTTTCTTGTTTAAAAAATGCTTGGGCATTACAGGGTTAAGTTGTTTGTAGACAGTTTTCCTGCTCGCGCTTTGGCCCTTATGTCAGTAGTGTGAAATCTCAGTGAGGAAGAGATTGTAAGGAGGTGCCTCTGCTTTGCTTCAGGTATGACAGCGCTGCACCTTGCGGTGGTCTCCCACAATGCTGGGGTGCAGGAGCTCCAGAAAACCCTGCAGCCCCGTTCTCCCCACATCCAGGGTCTGCTGATCAAGAACAAGAGGCTGGTGGACTGTATCAAAACTCTCCTTCAGATGGGAGCAACCGTCCATTCTAGGGTGAGTCTGGTGCACCTACCATCCTCTCTAGGGATGTTATTCAGCTTCAATATCACATGTTTTTTTAAAGTTTTACTCATGGATAACTATACAGAGCATCAAAAGAAACTTATCACTATTACAACACATTTATTTTTGAAAAAAAGTGTAACCAGACACACTCTGTCAATGACAGTCCACGAACTGGAAGACCAAGCGTCATAACACCTGCCCAAGATCGACAAATTGTTTTGCAGCATCTTTGTAATGTCAGTTGTTAATCAGCACAATAAAAGTCACTGCACCTGCTCCAAAACAGAGTTTGTCATTTTTTGATCACATCTAGTGAATTTTATCCAAATGTAGTTTCTTTTGATGCTCAAATATAGGTGATACTTTTCTTTTGATGCTCGGTATATATACTGTTACATTATCCTAGTTAGCTTTTGCTAAAGTTGTCACTTTAAGGGGATTGTGTTGATATTATTAACTTTGTATTTTATTTGGTGTCATTTCAGGACAGGAAGAGTGGCCGCACAGCAGTGCATATTGCTGCAGAAGAGGCCAACTTGGAACTGCTTCAGCTGTTCCTGGACCAGCCTGACAGCTTCACGATCGTTAATACAAAGGTATGACATGTCTGAACGGCATTGGTGCGGTATGTTTACAGTTAATAACAGAACTCAGGGTTTCAAGCTTTGTGTATCCTGACCCCTCTCCCCTTCTCTCCTCAGTTGTATAATGGAAACACGGCTCTCCACATTGCTGCCAGCCTGCAGAACCGTGTGGCTCAGCTGAATGCGGTGCGTCTGCTCATGAGGAAAGGGGCTGACCCCAGCACCCGGAACCTGGAGAACGAGCAGCCCCAAAACCTGGTGCCGGATGGGCCTGTGGGGGAGCAGGTAGACTGGATATTCTAGTTTGTTCCTAGCCATTGATATGCACAACAGTACATAAACCAATACTAGGGATGCATTGATAGTAACCTGCTCCTGTTCTCTCTCCTGCCCTCAGGTCCGGCGCATTCTGAAGGGGAAAGCAGTGAAGATACACAGCTCTCCTTTCTGAGCCACCAGCATTTCATTGACAACCACTGTCAGTTAGGCAGTCCAGTTTATTCGTCCGTAAGCATTTGCCACAGGCAGATGTGTGTTGTTTCTATGAAACAAAGGAGCTTTTGTTCACTACTGTGTAGTGTTTTGTGTATTAAAAGAGGTACATTTAAGCAAGGACCCGGTTTGATCAGTGTGCAACAGCAGTGTTTGTCAAGGTGATCTAATCTAAGAGATAGCCTTGTCTGATAAGTTGTTCCAAACGACTGTCTTGCAAATGCAAATCCATGCCACATTTCCCATGTAAAATGTCATGGTAAAAACACAGCAGAGAATTGTAAAGCATAGTGAACGAAAGAAAGATTAAGCAGGAATGGTAAAACACAGGGAGGCAAAGTATTGTGTGGCAAATTAAATGTATAGTAAAAGTATTTGAAAAGCATGCACATTTGCAATGGGAAACTTTTGTTAAGGATTACAATTTGCTTCCATCCCTTACATTTATTATTTGATTGACGCAACTATAACACGCTGATAAACCGGACTTGCTTTTGCTAAGAAGTTTAACATCAACAGTTAGTTGTGATAATGCTGTACATATTTAATACCTAGTCATTGAAATCCAGTAAAAGAAGAATGTTTAATGTAAATGTTTAATGAAATAAATTGCTGGATATTAAATTGACTTGTGTATGATTGCAATGTTTTTATTAATATTATTTCTTTCTTTAAGGTTCTCTAATTGTTTATGCGGAATGTGGGGGTTGTTTAGATGTAAAACGTATCCTGGTTTATTATAAATGTAGTCAGGTTAGTTTTCAGAGTTTAATTTCAACTGTAGTTTGTTTGCTCAGAGCTCACATCAGTTGACTAAGTATGTCTTGTAGACAATGTTTCTTCATCCAGGCTTTATTGTGACAGACAATCAATAAAAGCCTGTGTGTGTTTCTCATTTTTGTGTTGTTGTTAATTATGCATAATTCCAATAAAGACATTTCTAAACGAATCGCCTGTATGAATTTTTTGTACAATGTTCTTTACCTATGTTTAGAATTGATCTTCTTTACAGTATGTCAACTGCAATTTTACAGCATGCTTAATAGGGTTACCAACATTTCATTTTAACAGTGAAAAGGGAGGTAGACTTTTTTCTGACCCTATCAGTAAATCACTGCATCATGCACGGTGGAGAAAGGGTTGCCACCACTGGTTAACAAGCAAAACACTGATTTCTGTCTTCATATATTGACCCCCAACCACTCACTCATGCAAAATGCCTTTTACCATTTCACTGTACTACCAAAAATTACAACCTGCTTCAGTGTTATTTAATTGTGTGTCTAATCTGGTAAATTAGGGCTGTCGATTATTGGCTGCTGTTGAAATGACCACATCTAGGTAAACTGAACTGGGATTAACTATACATATAAAACAGGCACTTTTTACATTGTAAATGCCGGATGCTAGGAATCCAGTTTTTGGAACACGTCACAGTAATGATCTAAGGCTCTTGAGCAATAATGGAATTTTCCAACAGCCTGATAGCAAGCTCTAATAAACACTCATTTTATAACATCGTTTTCCAAGTCAAGCATAGAACCAGGGGTAAAAGAGTGCTAATCTTGTTAACCAGATTATCCCCACAATTGCAAATAACAGTGCTCCTGTACTGGGAGTACTGTGAAAATGTGACTGTTTTAGTCACGTTCACTGCTGGCAGAGATTCAGAGTAAAGTTCAAGGGTCCAGGGAAGCTGTTCAATGAAATGGCAGTTGACAAGGCTAATAGAAGCTGAACAAACCCTGAATGTGTTCTGCTTCTACATAATTTACCCATTGTACAAATCTTTCAAATTGCCTACAAGTTGTCAACCTGTATGGCAGAAACACTACTTACAGATTTTTTGATGGATGCGAATTCTCCTTCTCCCTGCATAAGGTTTTAGAGCAGAATTACATAATAAGTAACAGTACCATACCTTTTATACCATATATCCAGCTTTAGAAATATCTCTGATTTGCTGCAAGCACTCTGTAACCTAGATTAGGTTACAGTATAGCGATGTTTGTGGTGCCTGCCAGGCTGCATACTGGTCAGTAACAGCACTGTCCTTCCTAAAGCCCCCACCCTTTCAACATGTGCAGGGGCAGGGGTCTGTGGCGTTGCGAAGCACATATCAATAGGGGTTGTGCTTTTTTTCCATGTTGTTTGTAGTACAGGCCAGAAAGGTGACTCCTAACTTCCTAATCATTCTCAAGACCCATTTTACCAAGATAATTAAAAGAAAATTGGGCGCTCCCGTGTTTTTACAAAATTATACAGAAATCAAAGCGTGTGCTGCATATCTCAAACTGGATCTCTGATTAATGAGAGAAAAGGATCTGTAATCTATTGTGTGGGGAAATATTGTGCTTGGCGCCAAGCAGAGGTGAGAATTATGGCTAGTTGGGAAATGGATTTTGGAGATGAATAGCCTGAGGCAACTTTGAATTTCTGTGTCAAAGTCTGCAGGCAGCCTGTAAATAAAATATACAGTTTATTAGTCAATAAAAGTGGAATTAGTAAATCGAGAGGCTCTTGTGGTTGGTCGTTCCAGTGATAATTTTGATCATTTTGCCACCAAATTGTGATAAAACATTCTTTACCAGCCATTTCTAAGTATCAGAATCTGGGCATATGATGGAACCTGTGTGTCTGGCCATCAGTACTTATGTCATTTGTACATGTACATTCAGAGGAGGAGGTAGGTCGTGGTAATATGTGTCATGATCCTGATAGCTCACATTTTGGGGATGTATGTTCCTAACATCATTACTATATCGGGGTAGAGGACCAGATGAGAAGCAACTTGCCATGTGTCTGAGATTAACAAAGGGCCTGTGGTGATTAAGCAATTTTACCAAATAGTCTTTTTGCTACTTGTTTTCAAACCTGCCCTGTCTGAACAACACATGCCAGTCTGTCCACAGCACTACAGTGAAGGGCTGCTTTATAATGGACAGGGTGAGTTGTACCCTCCTCTCCAACAGACTGGTGTGGAGCTGTGGTGAAACGTCAGGGTGTTGTACCCTCTCTAGGGTGGTGTGGAGCTGTGGTGAAACATCACGGTTCATTTGTGTCTAATTACATGACCAGAGTCGTTTATAAAACAATAGGGAATTGTCTGTTCTCTAGGGTCCAATGTAATTTTATCTAGGATGCTCGACAACCGAACAACACATACAGTACATTGCTTTTAATAATTGCAAACTGCATGGGGCTATTTTAGCAAAAGCTTGCAAAAGCGATCAGGCAAAAAGACAAGAAATCAGACAGCCATTGAAATCAATGCTGTTAAGTACAAATAACACTAAAGTTGGACTTTTGGCTGTTATAAATACCCCCTACTGGAGCTCCTTATTAAGCTCCAGCCTCCACAAAACTGAGAATAAAAGCGAGTAGCAGCCTTTTATATAAGAACATAAGAACATAAGAAAGTTTACAAATGAGAGGAGGCCATTTGGCCCATCTTGCTCGTTTGGTTGTTAGTAGTTTATTGATCCCAGAATCACATCAAGTAGCTTCTTGAAGGATCCCAGGGTGTCAGCTTCAACAACATTACTGGGGAGATGGTTTCAGACCCTCACGATTATCTGTGTAAAAAAGAGCTTCCTATTTTCTGTTCTGAATGCCGCTTTGTCTAATCTCCATTTGTGACCCCTGGTTCTTGTTTCTTTTTTCAGGTCGAAAAAGTACCTTGGGTCGACATTGTCAATACCTTTTAGAATTATGAATGCTTGAATTAGGTCACCGCGTAGTCTTCTTTGTTCAAGACTGAACAGATTCAATTCTTTTAGCCTGTCTGCATAAGACAAGCCTTTTAAACCTGGAATAATTCTGGTCGCTCTTTTTTGCACTCTTTCTAGAGCAGCAATATCTTTTTTATAGCGAGGTGACCAGAACTGCACACAATATTCAAGATGAGGTCTTACTAATGCATTGTACAGTTTTAACATTACTTCCTTTGATTTAAATTCAACACTTTTCACAATGTATCCAAGCATCTTGTTAGCCTTTTTTATAGCTTCCCCACATTGTCTAGATGAAGATATTTCTGAGTCAACAAAAACACCTAGGTCTTTTTCATAGATTCCTTCTCCAATTTCAGTATCTCCCATATGATATTTATAATGCACATTTTTATTGCCTGCGTGCAGTACCTTACACTTTTCTCATTAAATGTCATTTGCCATGTGTCTGCCCAGTTCTGAATCTTGTCTAGATCATTTTGAATGACCTTTGCTGCTGCAACAGTGTTTGCCACTCCTCCTATTTTTGTGTTGTCTGCAAATTTAACAAGTTTGCTTACTATACCAGAATCTAAATCATTAATGTAGATTAGGAATAGCAGAGGACCTAATACTGATCCCTGTGGTACTCCACTGGTTACCACACTCCATTCTGAGGTTTCTCCTCTAATCCGTACTTTCTGTTTTCTACATGTTAACCACTCCCTAATCCATGTACATGTGTTTCCTTGAATCCCTACTTCGTTCAGTTTGAGAATTAATCTTTTATGCAGGACTTTGTCAAAAGCTTTCTGGAAATCTAAATAAACCATGTCATATGCTTTGCAATTATCCATTATCGATGTTGCATCCTCAAAAAAATCAAGCAGGTTAGTTAGACACGATCTCCCTTTCCTAAAACCATGTTGACTGTCTCCCAGGACACTGTTACCATATAGGTAATTTTCCATTTTGGATCTTATTATAGTTTCCATAAGTTTGCATATAATAGAAGTCAGGCTTACTGGTCTGTAGTTACCTGGTTCAGTTTTGTTTCCCTTTTTGTGGATCGGTATTACGTTTGCAATTTTCCAGTCTGTCGGTACCACCCCTGTGTCAAGAGACTGCTGCATGATCTTGGTTAGCGGTTTGTAAATAACTTCTTTCATTTCTTTGAGTACTATTGGGAGGATCTCATCCGGCCCAGGGGATTTGTTTATTTTAAGAGCTCCTAGTCCCTTTAACACTTCTGCCTCAGTTATGCTAAAGTTATTTAAAACTGGATAGGAACTGGATGACATGTGGGGCATGTTGTCCGTATCCTCCTTTGTAAAAACTTGTGAAAAGTAATCATTTAATATATTTGCTATTTTTTTTTCTTCATCTATGATTTTGCCATTTGTATCTCTTAGACATTTAACCTCCTCTTTGAATGTTCTCTTGCTGTTGTAATATTGGAAAAACATTTTGGAATTGGTTTTAGTAATGTTCATTTCTATTTCTCTCTTGGCCTTTCTAACTTCTTTTTTGACTTGCATTTGCAGTTCCGTGTACTCTTTCTGTGTACTTCCATTTTGGTCCCTTTTTAACGCTCTGTAAAGTGTCTTTTTTCACTGTATATTTTTTTTAATTGATCTATTAAACCATTTTGGCAATTTAGTTTTACATGTAGATTTGTCTACTTTAGGGATGTAATTGTTTTGCACCTCTAGTACTACATTTTTGAAGAACAGCCATCCTTTTTCTGTTTTCTCTATTTTACTCCAATCTACTTCTGTTAGTCTCTGTTTCATACCTTCATAGTTTGCTTTTCTAAAATTGTAAACCTTTGCTTTAGTCATTACTTTTGGGGTTTTAAAAAGCACTTAAAACGAGACCATGTTGTGGTCTGAGTTTGCTAATGGTTCTCTGACCTCTGTTTTAGTTATTCTGTCTTCGTTATTTGAAAAGACTAAATCAAGGCATGCCTCCCCTCTAGTCGATGCCTTGACAAATTGTGTTAGGAAGCAGTCAATTGTCATTTCCACCATTTCAATTTCATCCGTCGTGCTCCCCACCGGGTTTTCCCATTTTATATGGGGGAAGTTGAAATCCCCCATTAGTATGGCTTCTCCTTTGCTACACACATTTCTAATGTCATTGTATACTTGCCTTGCAGGTGAATCAACTTGAATGAACTGATTGGCAATTGGTCATCAATCAGGATCAGGTGATCCACTAGATGGTAAAGATCACACCATTCTTAACTATATACAATCCAAAATAGCAAACCACCACCAGAATACCTACTATTTACATATGTAACATATGCAGGGATTTCACACCAGAATCAAAATAAACTATGTGTGCCTTTCTTCAGCTTTTCTGTTTGGCAATTCTGAGATTTTTTGTTTGTTTGTTATAATGGTTGTTAAGAGCAACACCAGAAGTGAACCATTAGAGCAATGGTTCTCAACCCTGGTCCTGGCACCCAGTTACATAATTAATCCTTAATTGAACTAATCATTTGCCTAATCTGAGCTTTTTAATTATTTTAAACAGATGAAGATTTCACTTTAGGTATACAACTGTATAATGAACATAAATTCTTAAACTTTTTATAAGCCAATCTATTTAAAAAGGTCATATTAGGCAAATTATTAGTTCAACTAAGGGTTCAATTATGTAATTGAGTGCTTGGTTGGAACAAAAACCAGCAGGGCAGTGTTCCCCCAGGACCAGGGTTGAGAACCACTGCATTAGAGTACTGTCACAGGAATGTTTTACTGTACAAGCCAACAGTCCCTTTATCACCGGGACAGTCCCAATCAGATCCACTCACAATGGAGAAGTCTATACTGCTGTTTCTCCTCTGCTGGTTTAACACGATTTGATGTGTAGAATGTCAGTAAACACGAAGGACCCAATGTGAAGTGAAGGGCTGCAGTAAATGCTGTACCACTGGTCTCTACAGACTGTGTCATGCATTCACAGTAAAGCGAGTTGAGCGTGGATGTAGTCATTCTGTGGAAACCAAGTCAAAAAGTAGTTCTTTATTATGGGTGGTAAAAAAATGCACATGGTAGTACAGAGAGTAATAGTAACTGAAGTAAGTGAAACAGGTTGACAGAGTGCTTTGAATGATACAAGATGATTTTGAGCACTCAAGGTCAGAGCGGCCAGTAATCCCGCTGTAGCTGCTCTGATTTCTTGTAGAGTGGCTATCAGCTTGTGTTCTGCAGCTTTTATATACTATTCTATGTATAAAAAAGCATTAGTAAGTACACACATATATTCTGCTAGTAAACCTCAGTAGCAGTGTCTATAAAATTATATCATAAGCATTCATTTACACCACAGATGATGACAAAAGGGGAACTTAGTTTGTCTTGGTGGAACTCTTCAGCTGTGACATGTAGAATTTTGTTCTATTTTTTCTTGTGCCAGATGTGTGTCTGAGTAAATGTGTGGGTGCGTGCGTGTGAAAGTTGTATCAGACTGCATCTGGAGTTTACCATTCTTTTATCATTTTAGAATGACGGGTGTAGCAATTCGTCCATCCTTTTCATGATATATCAAAGGGCTTGATAGCAGGAGGTCCCCGGTTCAAATCCCCAGTCAGCCCCTCTTGTGTGTGACCCTGAGCAAGTCACTTAACCTCCTTGTGCTCTGTCCTTCGGATGAGACATAAAACAAATGAGATCCTGTTGTAAGTGACTCTGCAGCAGCAATTGTGATGCATAGTTCACCCTCTAGTCACTGTAAGTCGCTTTGGATAAAAGCATTTGCTAAATGACTAAATAATAATATTGTTATAATGCAATGTGTGTATTCTGACACGTGACCAAAAACAGTACATATCCGCTTCTTGTCTACTACTTGTCGTGGTCCTTTAATGAGTAATACCTGTGATCCGAAGTTGGCATGAATGCATCCTCCCCAATCCCATTTAAGTTTTGCAATCTAATTAATTATCATTTGGTCTTATTACACATCGCACAGTAGTAGCCTATTAGGACTCTGACATGTATTGTGATATGTGTCAAACTGTGACCTGCATCACGCTACAATTATAGAAGAACAGTTTGTCCATGTCTTTCTCTTTATATTCTCAAACCTCTACAAAGCACTGTAGCAGAGAGGGGCTTGGGAACTGTCCATCAGTACATTTCCACATTGACAAAACTGTTGCCACTACTGTCTACACCAGGGCTTTTCAAACTCGATCGAGAGATCACCTTCCTTGACTGTCCCACATAGCTATTCTGGTCAATTTAATCTTGTCTTGCACATGCCATGTATAGGCTGTGATAAGCATTTGAGACACTTACTGTACCACACTGGCGACCCGCTCGCAATGTCTTTCTGTCAGGCTCACGGGCTGCTTTCTCCTGACAGCAAGGGCAGTGTGGAATCGACATCACCTTTCAATTATTGCAAACATTGGCTCATGGGTAAAGCAAGTTCATCAGTCTCAAAAGTCAGCTTTATTCATTATGCTGTATATGTATACTCTCTAAGTGCAAATGGGCGTTGTGTAATGGAGCTGCCAAGACTTGCCTGCCCATTGACTCAATGTATAAATATTTGTGTTTTCATCCCAGCTACAGCCATGACACAGTGGGCAGCATTGTAAATTTAAGCATGACTTCCAGGAAAGGTTTTTCATGGCATACATCCATAATAGTGATGAAGCCAGACGTGACCCTGTTGAATCATTATGGCAAGTAGCACAGGTTCATTATATACCAATCAACAGATTTCAGTGGAAAGAATAGCATAGGATAGTGAAGCTTTTTTTTGATGAGTTGAAATTCGTAGAAGTCTGTTGACCATAGAAAGTATATCAGTTCCAGAGATTTCCAGAGATGTCTTTACGTTACGTAGCGTACAGTTGATTTTGGCATGGATATCAAAACTCGAAAAAAAAATCCTTGTTGAAAGAATGTATTGTGTGTTTATCTCGCTGACTTGACCAAACGGGATTGATTGTTGTGCAGAGCTCACATCCCTCCATGTATGGTACACCTTTTTGCATACAGTATCTGCCTCAATCTGGGCTTGTATTGGTGGCTGCTGTCTCTCACAATTGGGTAGTGTAGTACTCTCAGACCATAACAAGGTCTGTTTGTTTCCAGTCATGGCAGTCCAAAAAAAACAAAAGTAGAGTTATAATGTAACCCTCAACAGTCCTCCTAGCATTTGGATTCACACAAAATGTGTAAAGTTTTAGGCAAATATATGCTATTACTATGTCTGTGTGCCCATACTGAAAACATTCAAACTTATGCTAAAACCACAACATATGATAGCATCTGTAAGCATGGTAAAACTGTGCTATTTTTATTTTTAGTTTACTTTACTTTAGGTATGATTCCTAGGTAATGGAAAAAAATGCACTTCAAGTTACTTCTACAAGTTACTAGTGGTTGTTTGGAAGATTAAAAGTGAATTTAAATATACTGTCTCACTTTCAGCTATTTTATTTTGTATTTCTAATTTCGTAAATTAAACTGTATGTAGTATGCAGTACCAGGGGTTAGAAAGAAGGAAAGAGACTCATAATTGTGGGTGGGAAAGCTGGCTTTGCTGAGACAGATGACAAGCTCCATGTGATTCAGGGCCACTATCAGTCGTCATTTACAAGGAACACCAGACGTGGGCATTGCCTAAATCTGTGACCACTTACCAAATGATCAGACAGTGGTGGCAACGCACCTGGCACCAGTTTTATTTTAATACTAGCTGTGTTGGTGATTGTACTGCTTAACAATTAGATCCCTTTATAGGTTAAACTGCTTGTTAGCTTAACATTACTTGGCTAATTGCTTGCTAACTGTCTTAGATTACTAGACTAATTGCTTGCTAACTGTCTTAGATTTTTCCAGCTGCGACTGAGACAAGACACCTGTTTAGACTGCACCTGTATGTCTCTCGAGCTTCTCCTCCTACTATGTACTGTACTCGCCTGACTTAAGTTACTGGATCCTCGGCTGATGCACTGTTGCACTTGTATTATGTTACCATAGATTACATTGCTGTAATCCTAGCTTGTTCCATTTTATTTTTATATTGTATTTTAGTAGTGTAATTTGCACTTTATTAATTCACGTGCAGTTGTACAGAGACTCCAATTGAATGATTGATTAGCAATTGAGTCTCGGTACAGCTGCATAAAAGCAGCATTCACTCACCCGGGGTTGTGTGTTCAGGAGTTGAGAACGCGGGAGAGAGAGAGGAGAAGCATAATTATAAATATCAATTGCTACAGCATGCTGGAAGTGCCAGCATGGTACTTGTTTGTCTGTTTCTCCACTGTCTTGTTTAGTGTTGTCCATTTTGTTTACCTTTTTATTTTGGCTTCAAGTGCCGTGTGCTGTTTTGTTTAAATCTCGTTTATTAAATGCTGAGCACAGCTCAGCTTCACCAAACATCCACATCTATGTCTGTCTGTCCTGTGTTATTGTTCCAGGTCTGACGTCACCCACTACAGCCGTCTTTGTCACATATGGTGTCCTGCATGAGATAAGCGCCTCCAAGCAGCAGCAGTTTGTTTAGGGAAGAAAACTTTAACAATAACAACAGGCTTCCCAGCCTTTAGCTGGGACTATGATTGTGTAAATAAATAATAAATAAATAACCACTATATCATTGAGCATAAAAAATACAATACATCAAATAAACGATTTACTCTTCCTTTAAAATATTAGTTTTTAATCCTGAAGTTTCAAATGACCTGAATTCTGAAATGTCTTTTACAATTTAAAAAGTTTTTGAACTGAATTTCACAATTTCCTGTTTTTATATTTCAGTTTCTATAAACTTCCTCTTGTGTATAATCCAGCCCTCTATGTCACAATATTACATTCATTCGAAAACTATTACAAAGCTCAATGACGTACAGAGCCTGGAGTGGAATTCCAGAAGAATGTTTCTGTTGATGAAAGTGAAAAGTTCCATATTCCAGCAGCAACAAAGTGAGGTAACTCTTTACATCCAGTGTGTCTAATCACTGAGTATTTACATAGTAGTTACAGAGCAAATACATCTGTACTTACACATGCTTACAATGTATTATGCATAGTTACAATGTACTTAACATGCACATCTTTTTGAATGATATATGTAGGTGCACAATTGTACCAGAAATTCGTTAGGGTTAGGTTTGGAGTTAGGAATAGGGGGCTAAGGGTTATGGATAGGGTTCTGAGATGGACGGGCAACAAAATGTCCCTTTTGTGGTTGAGTTGGCGTGGAATGAGCCGTAAGAGAAACAGGCATTTCTACAATTGATATGCTCAACAAGTTGACTACATAAGCACATAACTGCAGTTTAGTAGAAATTTGACTAAAGGTGACCATAGATAACAAGGCTAGATGATGAAGTAAGCTTGACTTTAAATGATGTTACAGTGTCTCCAAAGAAGTTCAGCAAAACTGCACAAAGTCCAACCTGTATAAGTCTACTATAGTAACTGCCAAGTAATTTAGCAGTTTACCATACTGTCTCCATTAGCATGCTGTACATTTACCTATTTTTTGATAATGCTTTTGAACAAGATTTCATGCACCAAGCAAGTATTTCATTAATTTGTGTTTAACAGAACCAATTACTGAAACATGATGCAACAATAATAATAATATCTTTATATAATGCCTTTCATAGTGGACCACCATCACAAAGCACTTTACAGAGGTAGGCCTTGAACTGTGCATTGAAACATCTCATCCACAGGATGGAGCACAAGGAGGTTAAGTGACTTGCTCAGGGTCATACAGCGAGTCAGTCAGTGGCAGGGGAGGGATTTGAACCAGTGACCTTCTGGTTACAAGCCTGGGACTAGAACAACAGGACCACATTGCCTCCCAAAAAAAAGTTACTCAACACTGTTGAATGAAGATGGTTAACTTGTTTAACTACAATCAGGAACAGTACTGTACCAAAACGTTTTCTAATGCGATTTTCTATAATACACCACTTCCTTATTTTAGTAGTTACTTCTCATGGAGGAAGAGTTGTCAATTTTTCAGCAAAACTTGTAAAAGTTTTATTTTTAACATAATTTTCTATTTGTAGGTGTTCATTTCAACTTTTAAAAAATGTTAACATAATAACTCAATAACATTTGAATATCATTCTGAATGTAGGAATAGTATTTTTAGTTAAATATTAAAAACATCCACAGTTATTTTAATGCACCTTGTGTCATGATGCTAAAACCTAATTTCAAATCTCACATGTCTAGCTTTGAAAATAACACATTATTGTATTTTTATTTTAAACCATGAATATGGTGCTAACTTGGATAAAGAAACCTCTTGTGTCTGATAGCAGTGCTTTGAGATAGCGTTGCACTTGCTTGCTTATTCATACTAAAACATAATTTATGTTCCTAATGACGTCTAGGTCTTAAGTATAACTTTTCCCATTTTTGTTGCCAATTTTTATTTTACAATAACCTGTACATGCTGTAGGCATGGAGCCCAGGAGGAGACATGAGAAAAAATATACCTTCTGCACACTGAAATAGTAAGACATGCGCACGAGATATATATCTGATGAGATAGTAAGACATGCACATGAGATATCTATCTGATGAGATAGTAAGACATGTGCACGAGATATATATTTTTGCTCAATAAGTTTCTTTTAGCATTACTACATATATTTTATAGCTATGGACTACATTTGTTTTGAAGGACTCTAATGGTGGACTGTGAATCCAAAATGCTTCCCACAAAGTTGACCGTCTCCTGGAAATGCTAGTTAGAGGAAGTCCATGGCAGGATGTGTCTGTACTTCTGACTGGGCTGTAAAGAATCAACTGGTCCAAAGTGATCAATTGTGCTCCACGTGAGACTGTGTGGTCCAGTGGTTAAAGAAAAGGGCTTGGAACCAGGAGGTCCGTGGTTAAAATCATTGTGCAACCCTGAGCAAGTCACTTAACCTCCCTGTGCTCCGTCTTTTGGGTGAAACTTTCTTGTAAGTGACTCAGCAGCTGATGCATAGTTCACACACCCTAGTCTCTGTAAGTCGTCTTGGATAAAGGAGTCTGCTAAATAAACAAATAATAATAAAAAATATGATCTCTACTGAATTCTGTTATTGGCCTACGTGATAGATATCACATATCGTTTCTATCTGTGATGTCAGATTTAACTGGTGCTGTTCACAAGTATTACAGTTTGAAGGCATTAAATCATTTATATTGACCTTGACACCAGAGATAAAATTAACAATAGCCATGATAAGATAAATAACTATTATGGAATATGTAATTTTAACCAACCTGCTGATTGGTTCAATTCAATCATGTGGTCAGCAAAGGAGCTATTGGATTAGGAAGCTTATTGATTTCCTGAATGGCAGGAGAATGTGGCATATAGAAATTTAGAGAAGTGCTGCTTCTGAAGTGTATACCAACATTTCTTCATGTACTGCACATTTGACACCTATGTACAGTAATTATTGGAAGTTCAATTGATTTAACAGTCGTCAGCAGTCAATGTGACATGAGAGCCCAATTACCCTGCTGTACATCTTATATAAACTCCTGTTCAACAAGTTTGGTATTCCCCTCAGTTTCAGGAACTGGAAAGCCTTTACACAACCTGTTGTACGCTTTGCTAAATATAAATAAACTGGCAATGAAGGAAAATCCAAGCAGGTTTGTCAGGAACTCTATAAGCATATTGCTTGTTGCTATTTTCTGGCATGGCCAACAATCACTCACGATGAGGTTATTATGGAGAATAAATATCCCAGTCAAGATAAAGGCAAGGTAAGCTAGTAAAGTCACTTTTTAGGTCTAAGACAGCAGTCACATGAGGTGCAAGTGCTCTTGAGAATTATAGCTTGATTACTATATAACTGCAACTTGAACTATCACAAACTTTCAATATGTAATAAGGGTTTTCTCTATCAGTAACCCTTCAACAAAACTTCAATATATAATAAGGCTTTTATTTATCAGTAAGCCTTCAAGCTGAAGCTCTTTCAGCTGTCTTGTTTGCATGGAAATACAATTCAGCATGGAAATACAATGCATGGAAATACAATTCATGGAAATGCATGGACATGCATGGAAATACAATTCAGAGGCAATGGTTTTACTGTTCAGTAATATTGTTGATGCATGTCATGGTCATTTGCAGCCTGGCAGGGGATGTATGTTACTGACATACTTGTTTATCAAGTGTGATGAACCTCAATCACCATAACAACAAACAGAAGGGAAGGCCTGTGTTGGTAGATATATCAGGGAAAAATCAGGAGACAGTGGGAAAATAAAGCAATTAAAGCAATCTACGTCAGACAAGTTCTCAGAAGTCTTGGGTACTTCAAGGCTACAATCGTTTTCAAGAAACAAGGTGATTAAAAAACACTCCAGACACAGCTAACCTAAGATCAATCTAATGCCAAATGCAAATGGAAATTCTATATTTAGATCAAAATTGTATTTCAAAATTGTATTTTTGGAATAAAAAACAATACCACTTACTCATCTGAATAATTGATCTTCAGGCTATAGATCCTAAATTAGTCAACATTGTCCAAACATTGTGTGTTAAAAACGGCAGATATAAAAGGGCAAACTTGTCAAACTGATACCAAAAATAAAAAATAAAACATTGTCCAGGTTGACCATGATCTACTGAAAAAAATCAATAAATCATCTTCTTCAATGCAAAATAGCAAAGGACAAGAATTCAGAAGGTTGTTTGACAGGCCCAAGTAATGAATCTGAAACAAAATGAATACAAAAAATACACAAACATTGTTTAAAAAGAAGACTCACAAAGTGCTCAAGGTGTACCATGTTTATTTAAGAACATAAGAACATAAGAAAGGTTACAAATGAGAGGAGGCCATTTGGCATCTTCTTGAAGGATCCCAGGGTGTCAGCTTCAACAACATTACTGGGGAGTTGGTTCCAGACTCCCACAATTTTCTGTGCAAAAAAGTGGCTCCTATTTTCTGTTCTGAATGCCCCTTTATATAATCTCCATTTGTGACCCCTGGTCCTTGTTTCTTTTTTCAAGTCAAAAAAGTCCTCGGGAGCGACATTGTCAATACCTTTTAGAATTTTGAACCTGTGGCTGGTCGTAAGTAACAAACTAACCCTTTGGACGAACCCATAAATTTAGCTACTTCAAACAAGTTCATTGCAGTTCATTGAGCTTCAGTGATGGAACACAGTCAGTTGTTCTTGAAACAGTTCTAAAACATGCCCCAGGCACTGCACACACACACACACACACACACACACACACACACACACACACACACACACACACACACACACACACACACACACACACACATTTGTTTAACAGACCAGATTCCTAGATAATTGTAACTAACACTTAACAGACCAGATAGATAATGCTACAGGTATTCTGGTTACATTAAATACTTCTGTGATATAAGGAAGAACTATATACCCACCATTTCAAAAACACATATGCAAGTGGGGCTCCCCAGTGGAGCATCCGGTAAAGGTACTCTGCGTGGAGTGCAGGATATGCCCTATAGCCTGTAGGTTGCCGGTTAAAGTCCAGGCTATTCCACTGCTGACCGTGGGCAGGAGCTTCCAGGGAGCGGCGCACAATTGGCCGAGCGACGCCTGGGTGGGGGATGGCTTAGGTCGGCCAGGGTGTCCTCGGCTTACCGCGCACCAGCGACCCCTGTGGACTGGCCAGGCGTCTGTGAGCCTGCCTGTATGTTGCCTAGAGCTACTTGGTCCTCTGACACTGCAGCTGTGAGGTGGCTGCATGGCAGGCCTGCAGAGTGAAAAGAAGTGGACGGCTGACGGCACACGTTTTGGAGGACGCGTGTGTCTGTCTTCGTCACTCCCGAGTCAGCATGGGGGTGGCAGCAGTGGACCGGTTTGAAATAAAAATAATTGGCCATTTCAAATTAGGGAGAAAATCAGAAAAATAATTGGTGATTCCAAATTTAAAAAAATTAAAAATGAATAAAATACCAAAAAAAAAACATATATGCAAAACTCTAAATTTGTCATACCAAAAGACAGACGGTCAGACAAACTGAGCCCTGAGATTATGACACATTATGTTTCCTATACACAAAACTATTCACATTTTCTCAAATCATATTTTGACTGATTTATTCAAGTTTGCCATTTATAAAAATACTGTGAAATGCAACGTACTTTCTATACCTCAGAGGCATGGTCATGTATTCTAAAAGAAAAAAAAGTGAAGATGACAGTGAGCAAGTTTCCTTTAGCAATGTTCTTGCAGGTGCGGTTTAACGACATCATTCTCAACGGATAATGGAGCAGAACAACGAAGTTAAGAAACAAACATTGAAGCGTATCTATTTATACAAACTTCATTCATGGTCTCAACCTTTTTAAAACTTAACTGGAGCTTGAAAATGTCAGATTTATGAACCTCTTGAAAACAGAACCCATTATATTCTAAGATGGCTTAACTCTAGCTCAGTTTCATTATATACGATTAAGTTCCCTAGTTATAAATGTGAGCTGTTCAAACTAATTTGACATGCTATAGCCCAATTCAATGTTAGACATGTAGCTGCCTTGGGTGTTAATTTATCAAAACTGCAGTGGATCCTAAAACTCCTAAAATAGAAAAGCTGCCACACCCTTACCTGTGCACTGTAATAGAGATGTGATCCAACATGTCAAGCTAGAAAAAATGATAATAATAACAAATACAAGCCTGTACAGATACCAGCAATCGTCCTCCAAAACAGACCTGTATGATGCTGTCTTTTATATCTCTTGCCGTCCTAAAATACATGTTTGGAACAGTGGTAACATAACCACTTTATAAATGCATAATTCTGTGCTCAATTTCTCTTTCTTTTTTTATCTGATGTTTTTTTTTTTCAGTAAATAAAACAATTACTATGGGATTTAGCCTACAAAGTAGTTATATTACCACTGCATCAGCATCACTGCTTTACAGAATGGGCAGAATACTGCTTGTGAGTGGGAGATCTTTGTTGGAGACTTAATGGATTTACAAAAAAATGTATTTAAGAAATACAAGCAACACTCTATTATATGGAATTGTTACCCGCCTCACATAAGTGAGTGCTATTTTAAGAGAGCGGTGAAGGAGTGGGAAGAGTGCAGAGGTAAGTGGCCGTTAAGGGCACTGTCTTGTCCCGTTGGTGAGATGAGATGAGGTTAAAAGCATGTGAACCAGGCTCTTTTGCATTGGGGTTTAGGCGCTCGCAATATGGGGGGTTGCCAGTTTGCGTCCAGCCTCCACACTGTTACACACGTGCCCAACGAGTCTTGTTTTTGGGTGCGGCATTGACAGCAACGTTATGTTGTACACTAAACAATTGGGTCGCCATACTTTTCTTTGGTTACTCAATAATGAATGCTATTTGCTGCGATGATTATGTTGTTTTTTTAAGGTTAATGGAGCAGTAACACCCTGCTGTAGGCAGTTTGTTTGTTTATTTGGAGTCTTCAAGATTGCTAAAGAGGGATGGCCTAGTTCCCTCCTCTTTTTACACCCACACAAGTTGTGATTGTTCCACCATGTTTTCGTATTACATCTTGCCATCAACTTTGAACATTCATTAGGTAAAAGTTGTATGAAGGCTATCAATCATAATGGGCTGGTGCTCTGAATCAGAAAGTGGCCAAACCAAAAAAGTCAAGACAAGCATGCCACTGTGTCTACAGTGACGAATAAACAACGATCTGGCTACCTGCCAAGAACAGCAGCAAAATTATTCTGAAAGCGAAGGCCAAGCCCAGCACTGAGGATCAGCAGCTTCTGAAAACAAGCTGACAAAATAACATTTACCAGAGCTTACATCCTCTTTCCCAGTATTCAGATGACATCAATGTTTCTGTCTCATAACTTGCTGCTGCTGTTTATGTCTGATTGATTTTGTACTCATATGATCTGTGTGACTAGTGAAAAGTTGCACTGCCAAAGTTAGATTGAACTTCTAGACATAGGATATGCCCCAAGCAAATGAATGCACTAGCAAAATGGCAAACACTCATGTTAACAACAGCTAGACCTTAAAATGAATAAACACTCATGTATACAGCACCCCTGAGAAGAGGCATTGACTGTCGACACAGTATATGAAAATAACACAGACTGTTGGATGTGAAGTTGATACACTGTTTCCAACATTATATTGTGTGTTAGTTAATGTATAACCGCAGGGTAAACAATCACGGAAGCAACATTACCTTTCCAGTTTTACTGTTTTGCCCAAATACCTCTGAATTAGATCAGTGGTAACTTTATACAATATATTATTATATACTTGAACCTTTATATACTATACATATATAAATATAAGTGATAAAAAATGATATTTCTATGGCATTTATGTCAAAGGCACTGATTTCAATCCCTTTTGGCTTAATAAAATATTGAGATGTACCAAAAACTAAAACTTGTGACTGTTATAAAACTCTTCATTCATACAGAGCCCTGCTCTTAATAATGGGCACAGCACCCCTGAAGGATTTGAAATGCTGTACGCACTTGATCACCACCATCTTAAGCAAGTAACATATGTTCTTTGAGCTAAAACTCCTAAATCTGCCATATTAAGACATACCCTTATAAAAGTTTACCATAGCATTCTTGTAGTTTTCCCATGGGTATGTGCTTTACAATACCTTGCTGTGCTTTTCAATGCTTATCAATGCTTTACCATGCGTTCACTGTGCTTTACTACACGTTGCTATGCTTTTACTAAAGTTCACTTTTATATGGGCATATCCAGCATCTTTTAAGGATTTAGTGATATTGACTTGATATAGGAACAATGAACTGTTCCCTGCCACACTGTTTAACCCATATCAGTGTGACATTCACCTTTCACCATGCTTTCTTCTTGCTTTGATGGTGTTCACAAAAACGCCTGTGTCTAATTTGTTTATTGAATTCATTGCAGATTGGTGGCTATTTTATTATTGCATGAACAGAAAGCATTCATTAGTTTTTCAGTTAACATCACTTCTATTCAGCAAACTGAAAACATGTACAGTGCTGAGCATACATAACACTTCTGTTTTTAGAAGCACCTTATCAAATGTATGACTACGTTGATTTTGTACCAAAGTCGTGGTTAATGATTTTCAAAAAAATATGCTTTGGGTTATACATTAACTACCTTTGAGAGCATTTGCCTTCTGGTGTTTACATCTGATCTGACTGATCTGACTATATCTCTCTGAAGCAAAGCAAACATCTGTAGAATAAAGGCAAATGGCAGTTTCCAGTAATTTGCTATTTGGGGGATATGGCACTCAAAGGAGTTTTCAATAGAGGTGGGCAAAGGCAGCTTTTCTAGAGCAGCTCTAAAAAATGTAACCACTTAAATAACTCCCAGGCTCTTTACCACAGAAATCCCACATGGTGTCCTGATTCTACAGCCACGTGCAATCAGACTCTCCTGAAGTGCTGTATATCAAAGGCGCTCCATGTGGAGTGCAGGATATGTCCTATAGCCTGGGGATCGCAGGTTCGAGTCCAGGCTATGTCCAGGCGAAATCCAAATCCACGGCTCATCGCGCATCAGCGACCCCTGTAGCCGATAGGGCGCCTGTGGGTCTGCAGTGGAGCCTCCAGATCTGGGTTGTACTCCGGCACTATACGTCTCGTAGCCTCGCTGTGGATCCACAGTGCAATAATTGACAGATTGGCAGGAGCATGTTTCAGAGGATGCATGCTCCAGCCTCCATTCCTCAAGATGGCAGGTGGGGGGGGGGGGCAGGTTGCGAGCGGTGAGCCGAGGATACAAATAATAATTGGGCACACCAAATCGGGGTAAAAAAATTGGAGATGACTACATTTTTTTTAAAAAGAAAAAACAAACAAACCACAATACAAAGTTTGTATAGCTTGTCACACATACAACTGCCATAATCACACTTATTTAAATAACAGTACACATATAATACAAAGCAGCAATTTTAAAGTTACATTAAGTTTTTAGTCTTGACTTGAAAACTGTAATGGTCCCAAAGCTTCCCTGATAAATGAAGGCAAAGCATTCCTTAATTTAGAAGCTCTACAAGAAAAAGCCCCACCTCCTGTGTTGCTTTTGTTGACCCTAGGAATAACCAGCAGCCGTGCATCATGTGATCTCAGAGTGCGGTTTGGAAGATACGGGGTCAGTAACTCCTGGAAATAACTAGGTGCTAATCCATTCAGGGCCTATTCTGCGCAGGTGTAGCCAATGTAAAGATACCAAAACAGGGGTAATATGTTCTCTTTTCCTGATTTTAGTCAGAATTATAGCAGCGGTATTCTGAACAAGCTGCAAGAGGGATACCACACGTTTTGGGACACCAGAAAAAAGTGCATTACAATAATCAATTCTAGATTAAACAACGGCATGTACTAAGGCCATTGCACACTGGATCTGATAATGCATCCAAATTTGACGTGTATCTATACAGAAAAAAAAAAAATGATCATGCACATTCCCTATTGCATGAGTCAAAACAAGTTCGATTTGATCCGATTTGACATGAGTAAAAAATGACATGTAATCCCACATTAGCTCATTTAATCCCACATTTCTTTTTAGTTGGTACTGTGATCCATTAGCATAACCTCTGTTTTATATGAATTCAACATCAAAACATTATGTGACATCCGATGCTTGATGTCTTTAAGGCAAGTAGCTAATAACACCTCATCACGCTTCCACGATTCTTACTGGTCAGGTGACTGACAAGGCATAATAATGGGCAGGCTGGCTTGATGTTAATCCAGGACAGAGGGCAGAATAGGGAATCCAGACACAGATTGAGGGTACAAGCACAGAGCATATTTATTTTAGTAGTAAAATGCTTCAGATTCAAATGCTTCAAATGCTCTATTCTGTAACATCAATTAATCAATCAATCTTTATTTTATATAGCGCCTTTCATAGTGGACCACCATCACAAAGCACTTTAACATACATGTCACAGAGTCAGATACTTGTATTATTTAACCCGTCAGTTAACCCACACTACTCCGGATACATCTGAGACACATCTACCCAGCTCTCCAGCCTCCTCACAGTTGAGGAATATCCCACAGAGTACCCCAAGGAAGTGGTGCAAATGAACTATAGATATTACTTAAAGGTACAGTGACCAATAGGTAAAAGATCGTTACAAAGGCTAGGCGTAGATTAGAGCAAAGGATCTTGATCTTCAGTGGGTTGCAGCAGTGAGGCTACATTCCAATTTCAAATTGGGAGTGGTAGGGAGGGGGGTTGAAATTGCAAAAAAAATGAAGATGGTGTTTTTTGTTCCATCTAGGGTGAAAACTTATGTCCTCTTTTTTTTTTTTTTTTTTTTACTGTAAAACTCAGGCAGACGTATCGTTTAAGACATGCCTGTCGTACTGCCCCAGGATCTGGGGAGACCCAAGGGTAGCCGTATTGATGTCATGAGCCTTTTCTTCTTTAAATAGATTCTATAGTTCTCTACTTCCTATAAACACATGCACACTTCTCCATTCTGTGTTGATTCCCAGCACCAGCAGTGACTCTTTCTGCTGTACAGCGGGATATTCTAAGAACCACACTCCACATAGCTGCACTATTTTAAGTTCAATTGTATTAAAATCCATTGCTGCTTACTGAAATTAACTTTAGTCAGGGGATCCTGTTTTTATGTCATTATTTAATTGTCAAATAATGTTACTACTTCCTTTTAGCTCTTTTCAAGGGCAGACATACTGTATTGTTCAATCAAATATAAATCCCCCTCAGTCCCAGTCTCCATTTCAATGGATTGGGGTATTTTATTTATAAAACATACATCACATATATACATACATATACACACACACACACACACACACACACACACACACACATATATATATATATATATATATATATATATATATATATATATATATATATATATATATACATATATATAGGGGGGGGGGGGGGGGGGGGGGGGGGGATTAGAACACTTAAGTATAGGCAACATACATTCTAGACCCCATCACCAAACAGAGTAACCCTGCCAACAATCACAGGTGTGACCATTCCCTAATTGAGTAATTGCCACACCTGATAGGTTTAACCCCATCCCTGCCAAACTTACAATTATGCCACTATTTTTATTTATGTCACCCGCCTGGCGTGGTGAATGTGATTCTCCCATAGCTGAATTGCTTTGTGTGTAAGCCTCTATTTTTTCCTATTACTGCCCTTGCATGCCGCAGATCCTTGAGCCTGTCCTCCACTCTGGTATATATGTTATGCGCTGCCAAGTTGTGTGACTGCACGCGGTCCAGAACTAGGTTATCACCGCTCCCCTGATTGCCTACCGCAGCCACTCAAGCCTGTATATCCACCCCGGTGTATGCCGGGTTGTGTTGACTACACGCAGTTAAGGCTAGGCGCATCTTGGTGCTTTGGCACCCTTGGTGCTTAGCACCACAGCATGTTAATAACACCTGAACTTGGTGCCCCAATTCTTCGGTGCACCAGTACTATAATCTACCTCACTTGGTGTCCTCTGTGCCGTACGCGGCGTTGGGAGCCCCTGCCCAGACAGCAGGCTCAGTCGATAACGCTGGCCCCGAAGCTGACCCCGTCTGCACTGGTGGTTGCCCCGGATGTTACAGAACCGGATGTCAGCATTGCTGAGGAGGACCATGATGCGATTTCGATTGCGGCCTCATGGGAAGGTAGCTCCTTTCTTCAGAAGCAGCCCCTGCCTCCCCTGAGCATTCCTTTGGACCAGCAGTGAAGGAATTGCCGAGTTAAGTACTTACCGACAATACAAGGCGTCTCGACACATTCCCTTATGATGCCAGCCTAGCTATCGGACAACAGAGTAACTGCCATTCGCAACACTCTGGCCCTGTTCAACAAGGGTTCACAGTATAATTGGTGTTGTGTTAAACTATTGGCTCTGATGGTCGCAGCTTCATCACCCACCCAACTAGAGTTGCTCCACATGCGCCTGATCCAAGTGTGGCTCAGTGCTTCTCGGCTGCACCCAAAGCGCGACAGACACTGTCGGCTGACCATGTCTTGCTTATGCTGGGAAGCTTTACACTAGTGGAGGAAAGCCTCTCACCTGAGCGAAGGCGCAAGGATGGGAGTGATACACAACCGTCAATTGGTGATGACAGATGCATCTAACTCTGGTTGGGGGGCGGTCTGGGCAGGCAGCGGAGTTCGCGGACCCTGGTCAGATCGCTGGACATCTCTGCACACACAGTAAATGTGTGGGAGATGAGAGCAGCCCAGTGCGTTTTGTACGCTTTCAGCCGATAAGGAGAGGAGAGACAAGGCGACAGTTCTCCTCGTGGCCCCTAAATGGCCGAGGTGATATATGTGAGTGTGTGTGGTGTATCTTCTGGACCTCTGCAACTTGGCAGCCCTCCCTAAGGAGAATACTCGTTGTGCCCCTGCCTAGTGCCCATCTGACAGGAGTAGAAGTGTGGGCTTGAAGCTAATGCCTGTACATTTCACACGGGTTGACAGCTAAAATGCATTTTTACAGGTTCAGAGGAACATCTCGAAAACAGCAATCCCTCCAAACAGCATAGATACATACTGCTTAGTTCAAGTATTACAATTAAGAATTCCTTGAACTACTTCTAATTATTCCTCTGTCCAAAAGCACAATGGTCACAATGAGAAGTTTCAAGTATTGGCCTCTTTTCACAAAGCTTTAACTTGAGTTTAAAAATTATTTGTTTTTATTAATAAAATAAAGCTTGATGTTCTGAACTCTTGGGGTGATGTCAAAAGCACCGGCAAAAGCCTGGAACAGTTTCATGAATATAAAATTATTATTTCAATAACTTATGTGTGAAAGCTTAGTGAATATGGCCCATTGTTACAATTAAATGTAGGGCTGGGGTGCTGGAGTTGGGGATTCTCAGAACTACAAAAACTGCATAGGGTCTGCTCAGCTAAAAGTGTTTGGTGCCCCCTTCTGGCTATACTGAAATAGTACAGCCTTTTGCAATACATAATTAGGGGAATTCCACAGCTACAATACAAAACCAAATTCCTTTTACAACATGTCCCTTTGACTCAGTGTGTTCCAGAAAGAGCATGACATTTTATGGTTTGTATAAATAATGGCTTTTATTTTGGAATGGTATAGAATTAATGTATTTTCGTATATACAGCATACCAGCTTTAACATTTAACTGTACAGAACAACTAAACATGAGTTGTTCAATTTGAACCACATCACCTCAAATAAATCTGTAAACCAGCAACACACCAAAAAAAGTGCCCTTGGCACAGCCCTGACCTTCCCATATAAAAAATAATATAGCATGACAGTGAAAAGACAGTGAAAGACAGGGAAATCGATAAAACACACTGTCCTTATATGATTTTAAAAAATTAAAAAATACAAAAATATAAATATGGACTGGACAGGAGAGCAATATTAGAAAATTATTGCCCCTAGGAAAGATTACTGTTCTCGACAGGGGGCTATAATGCCTGAAGCCTGGAGGTAACAATAGTCTTCCTGAGGGGCATTTCATTTTCCACTATGAGCTGAGTCTGCAGTACATATGTAATATGAGTCAGTCAAAATAATAAGAGAGGAAAGGTTGGATAGTAAATATTACTATGACTACTGTAAAAAAACATAAATATTTGCAAGCCTTTTATTGCGCATTTTTCATGTATGAAAAGCGTAAACAGCTTTGTCTCGAATATCTTAGTGTTGTACATATAATGAAGTAATATACTTGTACTACCAGTGCAACAAATCGCCAGCATTTCTGGAGCAAAATAGGTTTTATGGGTGTGATTCACCAAATGTTTTGGTCACAATTAGTTATGGCTTCAGAGTATTTTGTTTAAATATAGTTGATACAGCACAAGTAAATAACTAAATAACATAAACAGAAAATATTTTTGAAGTTCACACCGCCAGTTTTTTTTCTTTCTTTTATAGTATGTTTTGTAATTAATTTTCTGTTAAGTCACAGAATGGCCGTTCAGCAGTTTTTTCATTCAGCCATTTTACCTTGTTGTTAGGAGTGGAGGTGGAGGGCATTCCTTTGAGAAGGGGCAGGACTGACAGTGATGTGAACCAATCACATGTCAGAGGGAGACTAATGCCCGTTGATGTACAAAAAAAAAAAAAAAAAAAAAAAAAAAAAAAAAAAAAAAAAGAAAAAAAAAAAAGGACTACTGACAGTCTCCTATACGAGGCAACTAATGTATGACAGTAGGTGTGTATAGTCTGACGTGTCACCCTAGTCTCATTCCCGCCTATACTTTTTTGTAAACTACTTACTACACTGGAAAAATATTCGACATTGTTAATGTACACAGCTGTAACAATTACTATTGTTTTGAGATTCAGCTTTTATAGGGAGCTTTCCTAAATCCCTTGTTTAGTAAGATACAGGGTATTAATGCCTGTGACAGAGTAACCGTCTGCCCTGTGAGTGCGTGCATTCATTGCTGAGTGACAGGCCGGAGATCGAGACGGAAGTGGAAGTCGATACGCCCCCCGCAGGTGAACAGGATTTATTTACATATCAAATTAATACACTGGACAGCTCACATGACACTACCAGCAATGGCAGCGCACGGAGCACATACAACACAATGTACGTAAACTTTGTTAGGATCTACAATAGCTAAACTAATCTTATCTGTTCAATAATTAACTAACGTTGCTGAAAAGATTGATCATGTAGGATAAACGGTTAGAGCAGATACATGACTGATTACTGTATATATTCAACTTATGCAACATGTAGCAGGTATTACCAGAAACATGTGATATTAAAGGACAAGAAGAATAGAACTTATAAATATGAATAAGTATTCATACCTTCATTGAGACATGCGTTTGGTTCACTACTACTGAAGTTAATGCTGAGTCGGGTGACTCTGAAGCTACAGCTACAGTACTCTAACAGAGTATTCTGTGTAAAACCTTCTGCCAAGAAAATATATATATATATATATATATATATATATATATATATATAATACTGAATCAGAGCATTATGATACTTAGGCGGTGTATAGTGGGCTTTTTGTTTTTGTAAATAAGTAATATGATACTATTTTAAGGAAACAGAATAACATTGTCAACAGATCTGTTTTTCATATTTAGGTTTTTGCTTCCTTCTTCCTTATCCAGTTGGCATTGTGAGCTTAGTGTTCCACACCCAGCATTTTCTAGTGCTTGAGACCTGGCTGGCACTGCAGCTCCCATTCCTCTGTTCTCACATGTACCTGTGTTGTTACCAGGAAAGACTGTTGTAAGATATTGTATAAGTCTACAGTCTACATTCTTTTGTGCCGCATTGGCAATGTAAACTATCTTGGGGCATCAAAGACAGGCAAAAGTTTTACATATTATTATGAGAGATATTGAGAACTAGTGGCAGGTGTGTATTAAATAAAGCATTTAACCCTGCACATGCTGGAATTAGTTGCAGTGGGTGTGGTATCCCTATATTTTTATAGTTTTTACAGACAAGCTTTTGAGAGTGCTCATCTGTATCAGGAGAAGCTGCATCTCCTCACTGAAGAGACAGAAACCTCAATGTGTTTTGTTTATTGTTTGTCAGCAAACAATTCAAATGTGCAAAAGCTCTGACCGGCATCTTTTAGTTGTGTGATTCCTGTTTGCTTGTTGAACAGTAGGCTACCCTATAACTATTAGACTGCATCAAAATAATGTAAAAGACCTGTCTGAACCTACAAGTTTTTCTTTCATAGCTTGTATTAGAGTTTTACTTTGTCCTTTGACCTATGTGTAGGTAGTCTTGCACGGATAGATGCACTCTGACTAGTCACTGAAGCACTGGCTTTGAGAACAATACCCAAAAACTGTTTTGCAAACCAGAATTTTGTGAAACAGAAAGTACACAGACTGAAAACAGAAAAAAAGAAAAATAGTTGTGATTCAAAGCAAGCTTTGAGTCCTGCTAAAGATCGCTAATTAGAGTTAAGAAACGCAAATTACAGCACCCCCAATACACAATCTTAGTTAAACTTTGGACTATAAAGTTGCCTCATGCACCAAACCCCACCATACCTAGCAATATTGTACACTTCACCGATTTCATATATAGAGTGGTATTCATTGTGAGTGTGTCCGGTAATAAAAAGTCAGATAACAGGGTGTAAATCCCCTTTGCTTCTGCTTTTTTTTTTTTTACACACTGGTTGGAACCGCAAATGCATTTCCGAGTACATGAAAAGGCGTAAAACATTTACACATCTGCATTCTGTTTCTAAGGAAATGTCACAGGATTGCGTGAACTGTCAAAACAAGTTTTTCATGTCTTCCTGTGAGATCTCAGTGTGCTGGGTGTGACTGATCCCCCTGCCCCCCGCTGATCTCTCTCTTACTACAAAGAGCAAGGTTTTTACTAATAGTTATGGTAAAAATGATTTGCTAATGCAATATCAGAAACTTTGTACAGGGGATATGATTATATATTGTACCACTCCCTCGCTACATGTACAGGTAGACCAACATAAAAGTACACCGTGCTTTTTCAAGCACATACTATGCACTTACCATGTTGAGTTTTTTACCATACATTTCCTTTACTGTTCTTTATACCTGCTAGCTTGTGCTTTACCACGATAACATTACCTTAAACACACACACACATATATGTCAGGTCTACTGCTCTGACTTGTTTGTAATTTGTGGGAGGGGAGCACTGGCTCGCGCTCAAACCTGTCCAAATATACATTTATTTATATACCAGGGGTGTAGCTAGGAATAGATTTTTGCTTAGGCAAAAAACACATATTTGTCAAAACTCCCCCCTCCAAAAAAAACTTCATATCGTGTTCATGAAGTCTGGAGACTATTAATGTAAACGGCAAAGCAATATGAGTCGCTAACTCTTTTTACCCAGTGACCCACCTTGGATGATGTTTGAAATTTCATGACACATATTGTTTTTAAACAAATCTCCCAGCAAAAACAACACCAACCTAAAATTACTCTATTCACGCTGTTAGAAACATGTGATATTAAAGGACAAGAAGAATAGAACTTATAAATATGAATAAGTATTCATACCTTCATTGAGACATGCGTTTGGTTCACTACTACTGAAGTTAATGCTGAGTCGGGTGACTCTGAAGCTACAGCTGGAACTGGTAAGACTAGTGCTGCAAATGTTGGGTCTGGTGTTGACACTGCTGGGACTGGTTTAGTTTGCCAATCCTCCTATGGCCTGATCTATCGAAACGCTGTAACTCTTCCTCCTGGGACATGTCTCTGTGGACATATACTGTATTGGTTTGATAACTAAACAAATACACTTAGCATATATAATCATAAACACAGACAATGTTGCTTTAAATTTACGTAAATATACTGCTTCTGGTGTACAGAGGTCAAGATTGAACGAGGCGCCCTGTCACACTCATGCTGGAACGTAGCTGCAGTTTACTTCAGTATCCAGTGCGTTGCTACCACTGAACAAGCTGTTTAAAGATGCTGAAAACAATTAAATCCTATCTGCACTCTACAAGGAGTTATTAGCCAGTTTTGTAAGTTGATGATGTCATCCAACGTGGCCGCCATGTTTTTTATTGTAGCAGCTTCCCTTGACCAAATCTTAAAGACAACCATACTAGGATCATGTGTGCCAGTTTTTGGTTGAATCGGACTAGCGATTTGGGAGAAGATCTTTGTAGTTTGTGATTATGATGTCTGTACCATGCGATTTTGACGTCATGCAGCATGGCCACCATACCACACAACCTATTAGCTTCTTATGAACACCAGTAAGTCTTGGACTATCCCTCAACAAGTTTACCAACTTTCAGCACTCTCCGCAGAAAAACAATATTTACATAAGAAATAAAATCATTTAACATTCTTACCCAGAGTTGGCTTCTGAAAGAAATGCGTTAGAGATGGTAGAGTATGTACGGTATTAAACCGCCCATTAAATAATATACGGGACTACCCGCTGCTCCAGGGGCTGGTTGCACTAACGACAACAAAAATGGGGATCGGATCCATCCATTCATAAACAGATGCTGGGTCCAATTCTGGAGCTACAAGCGACGTAACTAGAGAAACTGACCAATGCGAACGAAAGCGAACATGTCAGTTTGGCGCGAAGATTTAATAACCTGGCTGTCAAATTTATATACACAATAATGTTACAAAGAAATGGCAAATAAAAAATAATAACAATATGAAAACATGCCGATTTATATGCCACTCTTAAAAACGTAATAGCAGAGGAAAGCACAGCCAGCGCTGTAAGGCTAGAAAATCAGACGATGTAGGCTGTTGAAAAGAAAAATTGTAAACACAGCGCAGTTGTGCAGGGTTTATAGCTTAATTCACAGAAGCAGGGTTTCTGATTCCAGGGGAGTCGCAAGCCGGCTTCCAGCAATAAAATTGCAGGGGAACTCCAGAAAACTTGAGAGAGCTGTTTCACACAGTCTTGATCACAACAACTGGACGGACTGGGGTCTCTAGCCAGGACTATGTACAGTCAAGCGACTGGGGTAGCGCATAGCCTGCAGCAAAGTGGAGCACTGTCTACAGGCTGAGGGCATCGAGGCACCGAGTGCACTATGCGCACCGAAATACTCGACATCTGCCTACTAAGCACCGAGCAAATCGAGTACCGTAGCCCTATGTGCACAGTGTACCGTGCAGCAAAGTGCAATAGCGATGTAGCAGTGAGCACCAAGCATCATGTGCACCATGCGTACCGAGCACCGTGCGCATCGAGTACCCAGAGCACCATGTGCACAGCATACAAACACTCTGCTGTTTGTTTACAACGCCCGACTCACCATCTACTCTACAGTGGGATGAAGCAACAGAGTCTGGTGGAGGAATACATGGCTGGATGGCTGTAGTAACAACTGCTCTGTAGCTATCCACAGCACGACCCTGAACAGGGCTGACAAGAGACGGGATGCGCAGCCAACCACAGCAGCTAGTTTTCATTAACTTTTACTGCCATCTAGTGGTGATTTTATACTAGCGTATGGTGGCTGTATGGTGGCAAAACAACAGTTACTACACAAAATTGAACATGTGGTTTTATATTCACATTTTAAATCTGCATTGTATTTTCTTTTTTAGAAAACGTTAACTTTTTGTGAAAAAAGTCTAGCCAGGAACCATTCACTTCCTTCCACAGCTCATCATTTACTATTACTTACTGCCATCTAGTGGTGAGTTTATGCTAGCGTATGGTGGCAGCCACACATACAGACAGGTTATATATTTTAAGTTAAAATAAATCTGGATCATTTCCATTCCAGCCAGACCAAATTGCCAGATGTCTCCTATAACTGTCATCCTGACAGTCGAACCTGTTTAGGGTTGTGAGTTTATTATACAATCCATAACTATTAGCAATCACAAGGTGTCTATGTATAAGCCTCTCCATAAACTGCTTTGACGCAGGGTTCAAAATTTGATTGTCTTATTTCTACATTAAACAGTTTAATATGCATCTATTCTTATGTACTGACAACACATACGAAAATGAAATAAATCAAGGATAAACAAATTATGTACATCGTGTTTATAAAACATGCGAGGCAAAACAGTTGATATTTTTCATTAAATAGTATTTTTATCTTTTTTGACAAATAACAATAACTAATTGGTCTATTGTTGATATGGATTAATAATATTAAAACAAGGGCAGTAGAAAAAATGGTATAAAATAGGTTTGTGTAGTGAAAGAGGTTATTGACGCGTTACTGTTTTCGTGTTGAATTCGTGTAATTTGCGACAATTCGTTTTGCTGTACGAGAGTGTGGCATTGGTTTTACGGCAGCTCCAGGTACATTCTAAAACACATGATTTGCGACAGTGTGGCCACGATGGGAAATTGGAGGACGAGGAAGATGATGGAAGATGTCTGAGAGCCGATCCGCGGCGGGAAACGAGATGCCGGCGAAAAAGCAGAAACTTAGCAGCGACGAGAACAGTAACCCCGATCTTTCAGGGGACGAAAACGTAAGGCTGGGGTTTGTGCTGTGTGTCGGGATGGTTTATTGGGTGCGGTGAAGCGGTGGTGTTGAAAGGCTGGCAGTACTGACATTGTTACATTTCAGCTCCCCAAAAGAAAGTTGAGAGAGAAGGTGGGAGACTGTGCTAATAAACAGGCCTTGGTGTTGCCACGGTAGCGCGTTAGTTGCGATCTTGCCGGTACCGGGACCGAACCGGCAAGTGTTTTTTTTTTTTTTTGTTTTGTTTTGTTTGTTTTTGTTTTTTGTAATTTTATTTACTTCCAGAAAGTTATGTTGTGATATCACACTTTTATACAAAAAATCTCAAAAGAAACTAAATTGCGTCTTCTGTAAAAAAAAAAAAAAAAAAAAAAAAAGGATTGTACCTTACCCACCGTAACAATTAATGTCTGTACAGTGGAATAACAGCAGAAAGTTGAACAAAAGTTTTCTATTATAGGAGTCTGTGTTCCAGTGGATAAAGAAACGGGCTTGTAACCAACATGTCCCTGGTTCAAATCCCGGCTCAGCCACTGACTCATTGTGTGACCCTGAGCAAGTCACTTAACCTCCTGGTGATCCGTCTTTCAGTTGAGACGTTGTTGTAAGTGACTCTGCAGCTGATGCATAGTTCACACACCCTAGTCTTGTATCTTGTAAAGCTCTTTGTGATGGTGGTCCACTATGAAAGGCGCTATATAAAAAAGATTATTATTATGTAAAATATTAATGTTATATATTACTATTAATATGCAGAAGCCTTACTAATTATTAATTATATTGATCACGTTTGAGTCAAAGAAAAGTGGTGATTGTCTCGTTGTTCGGTATTGAGCCCATGTTTTTATAATCGGTCAGTCAATACTTTTATGTAGCGTCTTTCATACAAAACTTATATGAAATCACTGTACAGGACAAAACGGAAACTGGTTTACATCCCTTCAAGTTCCTCCTTTGCATGGTGTTTTTGTAATACTAGTAACACATTCTTAAATAATATATTCAGAGATTGTATAATGTACAGAACCTAGAAGTGGAATTACTTAAGTAAATCAAACATTTGTGAGTCTAAACTAAATTAATTGTCATTGATTGACACTTAATACAGAATCAAGTAGTTTTACACATAGTATTTTTTTAAACGGGTAATGGAATTCTAACAGGATGCATTGTTATTGAGTAAATCTTGAATGTATCGCTCTCTGCACTCAGGATGATGCGGTCAGTATAGAGAGCGGGACCAACACTGAGCGCCCAGACACCCCCACCAACACCCCCAACGTCCCTGGAAGGAAGAGCTGGGGAAAGGGCAAGTGGAAGTCAAAGAAATGTAAATACTCCTTCAAGTGCGTCAACAGTCTCAAAGTAAGTTTTCCTAGGCAATTTAAAGCTGACAAATGTAATATATTATGTACCAGGTAGAAATAACAATTGGCTTCAAAACAGGGCTCTATAATGGCTGCTCAGCAAAGCTTTGCTTTTTAGTACAATACATTGAATCCTAATTGCCAGTTTGTATCTTGTGAAGTATTTGGACCAAGACAACCTAATGAAAAAAAAAGCTGGCATGCATAATATGTGTGCTGGTGTTTTGTGTTGATTTTATTTTGTTTGTTTACAGGAGGACCATGGGCAGCCTCTGTTTGGTGTGCAGTTCAACTGGCACAGTAAGGAAGGGGACCCACTGGTTTTTGCCACGGTGGGAAGTAATAGGGTAGGTTGCCTGTAAAGCCAATGTTTTGCTAAAGCGAAACCATGGACTTTTATTGGGCTTCCTTCACATAATAAAATACTACCTTGAATCTCCTTTTTTTATTATATAAAGTGAGAGTCAGTTATTTGAGAATGGGGCAGAGTAAAGGCTTTCACAGTACCAACAATGCTCTGATTGGTACCACTTAATTTCAGGACATGGTTTAAAAACACCAGCTGATGGCAATAGATAAGGGTTGTTTGTTTTCCAGGTTACATTATACGAGTGCCATTCTCAGGGCGAGATCCGCTTACTGCAGTCGTATGTTGATGCTGATGTATCCTTTGTGTCGTGTGTACAGGAGCTAGCACAACCAATAATTAAGTCATGAAACATAGCTAACCTTTTTAGTCAGGTAATGCAGGAATGAACTTGTAGTGTTATAGCACAAAAAAGAAAGAGCTTCACCTCTAAGCTTACACTAATCACAAACTCCTACTGCTGCCAGTATGTGTTGCTGACTCATGAGTGTTGGCTGATGAATATTCCTCCTTGACGTGGGGGTGCTGTACAGACAGATGAGAATTTCTACACCTGCGCCTGGACCTTTGACACCAGCACCAGCCACCCACTTCTGGCTGTGGCAGGATCTCGGGGCATCATTCGCATCATTAACCACATCTCCATGCAGTGCATTAAGGTGCGCAATTCTGTGTTTGCTCTGCTGCTTTTTGAAATGAAGTAGTATTGGTGTTTCTAATGTAGTGCACCCTATTGAAGCAGTCTAACATCATATAGCAGGCCACAATGATGTTGCACGCTGCAGAACCAGTCGAGTGTTAATGTTGGAAGAATTGAAGTTGTTTTTATATTACTCCTTGATTGGCTATTTTTAATGATTCATTTTTGTGTTGCTGTATTTTTTATCTGAAATCGGTATACAATTACAAAATAATAAGAATAATTTAAATGGGCATGTTTAACTGTCTAACATTTTTACAGCATTATGTAGGACACGGAAATGCAATCAACGAGCTGAAATTTCACCCTCGAGATCCAAACCTCCTGCTATCTGTAAGCAAAGGTAAAATATGTTTTTGTGCACTGAATTCTATGCCTGTGTCTTCTGTTGGCAATACAAACTGAAATTGAATATAGTTTTTTTTTTTTTTAAAGTACAAGGAGGGAGGATCTTAAAGAGTTGCATCAGGTCTGACCCTAATGAATTTGTTCTACCCGCAGATCATGCCGTGAGGCTGTGGAATATTCAGACTGACACTTTAGTTGCAATATTTGGAGGCGTGGAGGGGCATCGAGATGAGGTCCTCAGTGCAGTAAGTACCAGACCTTCTCTGCCCGTTTCTGTTATTCTCATAGGAAATTAGCTACATCTAAGTGTATACCGTGCATTTAGACAGAGTTGCTTACTCTGTATTGTAAGAAGTTTTAAAATAAATTCAAGGGTCAACTGAATTGGCTATGTACATGTACAGTGGGTTGCTAGGATTGAACAGCCTTCAGCTTGTATGTGTGTTATATATCTATACTGTTTAAAACATGTATGCCAATATATTTCAAAGTAGGCCTACATTATTTCAGTTGTATTCCAATTGTATTCCAGTCTTTGAAAATGAAGACATCTAACATGAGTGTGTGCTATAAACTATTTTGCTTAGAAAGTGTGTGATTGTGAAGATGTCTCTTTTGTCTGTAGGACTTTGATCTCCTCGGCGAGAAGATCATGTCTTGTGGCATGGACCACTCCCTCAAACTGTGGAGAATCAACTCTGAGAGGATGCAGAAAGCAATTAAGGGTTCATATGAATATAACCCCAGTAAAACCAACAGGTAATCCTAATCATGCTCAGAGGATAAAGTTTCAGTATAGGTGAGCAACAGGTCTGTCTTATACAACACTGTGGTTCGGGGTAGATTTGTAGTGTATGCCTTATAGGACACTCAGTGGACCAGTAGTTTTGGTCTTGACACCTTTATCCAAGGTGATTTTTACAAGTGGTACAGGGTTACAATGTAAGGTCAATATTTAAATACAGAATAGTTTGTAGGGTGAAAGTCTAGGAACCTAACCTACAGACTACTTGTGCACACAATCTATGGCTATGGTCGTATGTCAAACTGCAGACCCTTTGTGGCAGTTACAGACAAAACATCTTATTAAAGAATTGTAGAATTCTTTACTTTTCTGGGATGTATGGGGCACCTCTAGCATTTCTTCCTGACCTGTCATCAAATAACAATGAATTTGTCTCTTTGAACAGGCCATTTGTTTCCCAGAAGATCCATTTTCCCGATTTCTCTACAAGAGACATCCACAGAAACTATGTTGACTGTGTACGGTGGCTGGGAGATTTAATACTTTCTAAGGTACAGGTTTTTTGTATGATTAAAAAATGTTATTCAAATGTCAATCATTAATGGAAAATATGTTTTTTATTAAGACTTAGAATTGCAGTACTTTTAAAAGGGGTATCCAATAAAAGAATGACACAAAATGTGCTCTGAGATACTGAACAATCTCATCTTAACGGTTAACACTGTTGTGGTGCTGTGAGGAGGTTTAGCAGTGTTAATCCTATCCCATGCCTTTTCACAGTCTTGTGAAAACGCCATAGTGTGCTGGAAACCAGGGAAGATGGAAGACGACATAGATCGGATCAAACCCAACGAGTCCAACGTGACAATCCTGGGCAGGTTCGACTACAGTCAGTGTGATATCTGGTACATGCGCTTCTCCATGGACTTCTGGCAGAAGGTAAAGAATACTGAGCTTTCAGACATTTAAATGTGAGAATGCCTCACAGTGCAGGAATGGATCAAACTGCTCTGCAATGGGCATCTTATTTCCATTTCTGCACTGTGAGGTATTCTTTTGCTATGAGTTTATTAAAACACCTGTTACCTATACACGGTGGCTAATCAAGCTCATAGTAAAACCTGGAATGGGTGAAACTGCTATGCAATAGGAATTTATTTATATTTATGCAGTGCTGGACATAACATTTTTTATTATAAAGCTAGATCTGTCTTAAAGGAAATGATTTATGGTAGAGAGATGAAATTCTAAATACTTTTCAATATAATAGTCTTATAGCTTGGTGATTGCATTATGTATAACATGTACAAGTACTGGACTGATGGTACGTTTCTTGCCTTTACTGGCAGATGCTGGCCTTGGGCAATCAAGCTGGGAAACTGTATGTTTGGGACTTGGAAGTGGAGGACCCTCATAAAGCAAAGTAAGGAGCTTGCATTTAGTACTGAGCTTCTCAAGCAGAAACTGACAGTTTGCAGAATTCTGTGGTGGTGATTCGGGCCAGTGTCCCATGAAGGCAAGGTGGGGGACCATCCACTTTGTTTCACATGTGACCTTTTGATCTAAAATCATTCAAAAGCCATGACAAACTAGTGACTTCGCCTGCTGTGCCACTTAGACCCAGCACTTGTATTTTGAGAAACCTTCATTAGCACAATTTATCAAGCTAATGTGAATATAGGTCATTGTGACAATCATGATTTGTGGCCTGTTTTGATGAAACTTCATGTGGAAATGCGTTACAAAAAGTTGTTCCACATACTGTGCATAATGTTTAAGAAATATTTTTGGTGAAACTGCACTGGCTTCTGTAAAAGGCTACTATCCCACATGTTGGCGTAGGACACCTATATTTTCATGGCACAGACCATGGCAATACACTGACAATCTTGGCGGGGAAAGTTATGTTAAATCATACCTTGTGTCCAGTTCTAGTCTTGGCTCCATGAAGGGAGGTAAGGGATACAAGGGTGTTAAATTGTATTGTTCTATTTCACAACCAAAAACCCTGCATCTGCGTTTCTTTTTTTTCAAAGGTGTACCACCTTGACCTATCCGAAATGCACCTCAGCCATCCGCCAGACCAGCTTCAGCCGCGACAGCAGCATCCTGATTGCTGTGTGTGACGACGCGTCCATCTGGCGCTGGGACCGGCTCCGGTGATTGGCTGCTAGTTGTGGTCACGCTTCTGATAGGTTACCGACAATGTATTTTAACAACTTGGACCCCTTGTTAGCTGTCTGTTTTAGAAAGCATCAGATCAGTCACCGTTTTGTGGCCTTTTTGTCCTCGTCCTGTTTCATGCTTTTATTCTGTGTTGCTTAAAATAAAAATTTATTTTTCTAAGATTGAACTTTGTATTTACTGATGGCACCTTAAAAAAAAAAAAAAAGCCCCCCCCCCAACCATTTCCATAGCAGCTTGAAGCAGCTCACTGCCACAATAAGGACCTGCATTTGAAAATGTTTTACAGCCAGGTACTAACCCAGCTGTGGATATTAACTAATACTTCAACCACACACTACCTTCTGGTGTTCTGATTTAAATTTGACCTCTTATTTGCTGACAGGATGTGTAATCAAAACTATGTTGTATATCTCTATCTCTTTAAGACCAAATAATTGCTATGGTGGTAAACTAAGGTTTGTGATATTTATATTTAAATAGAGGCAATTTGAAGTTCCAAAGAGCAAGATGATAAAACAAATATTTAAACTGCAAAAAAGTTAACGGGCTTCATTTATTTATATGAAGTTAAATAATAGGGCCCTGTTCACGGTTTTAACTTGGGTATTAATGAAGTCCACAGTATAGGGTTACAGAAATACCAAGCTTTTGCATAGTAAAAACAGCTTGAAAAACTATTATTTAAATAACTTGAGCTAAAGCTGATAGGACAGTGCCCTCAGATTCTTACTGTAATAATGTTATTTTTTATGTACAGTGCATTCAGTTGGACAATGTTACTGTCTGAAAACCATCTGGTTTACTTTAGGTGTGCAGCTGAAGTACTTGAGCCTGAAGATAACTTTTATCCTGTGAGGGGGGACTGGACTGGCAAAATACTCAGGAAATGTATTTTCAATACAAAATACTCAGAAAACAATGTATTAAAATACAAATTACTTTGGAATCACTGTATTTTCAATTTATATATATATATATATATATATATATATATATATATATATATATATATATATATATATATATATATATATATATATATATATGTATATGTATAGCACACTTTTAACTAAATAACAATTTTCAACACCAGGACGTTTTAGTGGGGGATAGGGGAAGTAATTCTATAGCAAGCTAAAATCTTTGAATATTCAAACAGTATTTATTTAATGTCTAACATTAGTGTAGTTTTCAGTACACATTGATGTATTAGACTGATGTGTGGCACTGTATAGTTCTGTATCAGTTCTCCTTCAGCAAAAAAAGTTTCTTGAAGAGGTCATCCGACAGCCGATTTTTTGGGGGGCTGAAAATCAAGCCAGGAAAAGAGAACAGACACTCAACAGGAGCAGAGGAAGGAAGAATGGTATTAAAGCATATAAACAGCTTCCTTATGAAAGGGTATTGCTCTAAAGATGCCACATCCTTCCTTGGGTCTTCAAAAAAATTAAGGATCTCCAGCTAGACAAAGCTATGCACCAACTGTACACGCTGATGTGCTTAATAGCAACCATTGGAGCAACCTCAGCTGGTGCAGAAAGAAGTTTCTCCTACCTTAAAAGACTAGAGTTACACAAGGAACACAATAGGAAAAGAATGCCTCACAAACCTGGCAGTTCAGTTGAAAGGGGGATTTGTGAAAACCCTGGAAAATAACCCTTGTTGGTACGATTGAATCATTGACCATTTTTCAACGCAGAAAGAGGAGGGGAGACTTTATTGTCAAGGTAATCAACAACTTAACTATTATTCACGGGGTGCCTGCAAAGGCAGAAGGGAACGGAGATCTTGTGGGACTTGGACGACAGAGTGTTAGTGACAAAGTCGAACAGACAGGACTGGTCTCCTACTGCTTGGAGGTCCGCTAGCTGCTTGAGCGGCTGTGAAGAGCAGGGGACGACATTAATAGAGGAATCCCCCCTATCCACCCCCTGGAGGACCCGTCCCTGCAGCTTGCCTGGTGGTAGGGAGACCCTGCTAACCCGGGGGGACAGAAAGTTGCCCGGACCTGGAAAAGAAAAAGGTCAAGACAGGTCCCATCCATTGAACCGACCTCCATTAGGCGTGAGCCCTGAAGTGAGGGCTCGGCATACGCTGAATGCCCGTAGGAACTGGAGGAAAACGGGAAGAGGGTTAGGATAAGAAAAAGGGGTATAGATTAGAGCCTTGCTGAGGCTAAAGCGCACAAGCTGTGAAAGAACAAGTGTGTCCGGGGGTCCCCTCTCCTACAAGGAACCTGGGCGGCGTAGCCACGCCTGGCCGGGGAAGTGAGACTCACTCCCCCCCAAGAGGGAGCCCTGTGCGGACAATGCAGTGAAGGAATTAGCGGAGGAGGATGTAAGGATGTAAAATGAAAGACGAGCAGGAAGCAGTGCACAGCTTAAATACACTAGAGAGAGCTTGACAGATGAGCCATTAAAAGAAGTTCAGATGACAGGGAACAGGCTGAGTCGTCCTGCAGGTTAGTGTCTTCTACATCACCCCCTGAACTACGCTAAAGGTTACATTAAATTTAAAATTGTCATTTTTACTATTAAATTCTTAATAAAGCCAACTTTTGTTTCTATAAGTCAGTTAGTTTTCAATGTTGTCATAACATTTGTTAATTGTTATGTTTCTTATTGTTATTTGTTATGAAATTATTATAATTCTACTGAGACGAGAAATCATACAGTTGTATGCTTATTTCTGAACATTTGTATGTGATCTACATTATAGTTTAAATACATTTATGGCTGGGGGATTCTCTTTTTTTCTTCTCATTACATTGGTGGTTATAATATATACAGTAGATTACATTATTATTTTGTTTATTACAGTAGATTACCAGCAGTGAAACAGTAAAGACAGGGAGACAGACCAGAGAGAAAGAGAGAAAAGACAGAGTAGACCTCAAATAGCCATCCACCCAGTCTGTCCTGCTGTGTGACGCCCTGTGATCAGAGAAAGGGAGGGAGAATAATACGTCTTCAGCTAACCGCCCACCAAGGGAGCCCTTTCCACGCTAACACCATCAACCTGTGAGCTGCTCTGTGACCCTTATATACACAAGTGTGCCGTACAGTTGGGTTCAGCCACATCTCAAACTCACTAATTCTCCACTCGCGCTCCTGCCTTCCCTGAGAAAAAATATTGGAAACTTATTGACTGAATTTAAACATCAGAGAATCTTGTTCCAAATTGCACATATTGTCAATGAAGACCACAGTGGCATACTTTTTCGATAGCCTATAAAGGTTTTTATCGAGTATCTTTGAGGTCGTCTCGCAGCTGAACTGCAGCCTAACCCCTATAAACTGTTCATGTATTATGTACTGAACATAAGAACATAAGAAATTCGGCCATTCGGCCCATCTTGCTCGTTTGGTTGTTAGTAGCTTATTGATCCCAAAATCTTCTTGAAGGATCCCAGGGTGTCAGCTTCAACAACATTACTGGGGAGTTGATTCCAGACCCTCACAATTCTCTGTGGTCAGATGTGAGCGGTATACGTTGTGGAAACTTGCCAGGCCATTTAGCAAATACAGCAATTTAATAAAATGTATTTTTGTATTTCATGGTGGAGATTTCCCATTCGTCAGACCCAACAACCAGACTGTCATCACATCAATGAAAAATAAATGTATATCAATAAATTGCGTCTTTTCTTATAGACTGAGATTTCCAGCTACATAGCCACGTAATTAAATTAAATTCGAGAATTATATCACGTACTAGTACTGTCCCAACATAACTGTTTGCACAGAAAGCAATACAAACCGTTCGGCTGATGTGCATTCAATATGTTCCGCTTACTCTGAAGGCTGTATTTTGTTTCCTGGGTTACCGTGAGTTGAGAGTTGATTTCCTGCGTTTGAATAATTGACTCACGATCTGGAAGGTTCTGCGCTCTCCGGGTAAGCAATGAACAATAACACGTAGTACGGGGACAATGCTGTCTGCAACCACGCTGTATATATAGTAATAGTAACCAGTGGTATGAGATACTCTGTGGAGAGTGTAATGTTAAAAAACGCAACAGAACCTCGGAATGTGCTAATACCTTTTATAAACCGCGAGTAATCAAGAATCTGCGACTTTAAAGAAATGTTTGGTTGTTTAGTGGCGGGTAGATTGGTAAGTGAAGTTGTCACAATGTTGAGTTTCCAGTTTTTCGTTTATACTTATTTGGTGAAACAACATTTAAGCTTTAGTTTATTAAATGGCAACTAAATCCATTCCTTCTTTGGTGGGATATGTAAGATGACTGCCTGTGTACACCAGCACTAACCCACTGCTGTGTTCGTGTTTAGAATTTTGAGGCTTGTTAAATTTAAATCATTAAAAAAAAATAAAGTCGGTGATAAAACATTTTGTAAGATGTAGATAGCATTCTGCAATTTCTGCTATGGTACGGTCACAGTTGTTTTTGTATTTACACCCTTCCGCATTCAGCGACATTCACTCATTACTATCAGTTTTCTATTAGTTATCAATGACGTTCTTAAAATTCATAGAGATATACCAGTCCACAAAAATCCTGATATTCATAGGTGCTGACTAATGTGACCAGTGTGACTTTCCATACTAGATTTAGTCTTGCCATTAATTTTGTTTTGACTGACTTCAGTACAAGCTTTAAATTATCAAATTATACTGGATAGTTTAAAATGTCATTTTTTTGTTTGTTTTTACAGACTAGCTGTAGGTGCACTAAATAATCGTATCATATGCATGCAAATGGGGATTACATTTTTAATTTGTTCCATATTTTTTATATAAGTTGTGAACATAGTTTAAAATGATACATTAAAGTACAGTGTACAGCATTACTATATATGTGTGTGTGTATATATCTATATATATATATATATATATATATCTATATATATATATATATATATATCTATATATATATATATCTATCTATCTATATATATATATATATATATATATATATATATATATATATATATATATATATAATTAATTAATTAATTTGTGGTTATGTCCTGGTTATGCAGAATGTGTGCAAGTCATTTGATCTTGTTTCCAAGACCTAAAGTTGAGTAATTGAGTCTGTAAATGTGATTTGGGTCTGATAAATAATACCTAAAATGTAATATCATGAATAAATATGATATTATACCCTCATTCAGCTAGATGCTTTACCTCTGAACCACACTCCATACCACAGACTTGCCTGACTTGTCAGGATCATGTTTGTTTTAGGTGCAGACAGATGTGCAGCAAGTTGCAGAGGACAAGTTTGTGTTCAACCTCCCTGACTACGAGACTGTTAACCATGTGGTGGTGTTCATGCTGGGGACTGTGCCTTTCCCTAGTGGGATGGGAGGAGCGGTGTACTTCTCTTACCCTGACCCCAGCGGGCTGCCAGTGTGGCAGCTCTTAGGATTCATCACCAATGAAAAACCCAGCGCAATCTTCAAAATTACAGGCTTGAAGTCAGGTAAACAGGACACACCTCAATTAAGCCAAGCATGTGTGTGGTGGGAGTAACTACAGAAGATTGATAATTTTTCTTCTATACCAATCTTCAATTTTATATCAGTTTTTTTACACATTCTCAAACACACACAATGTATAATTTCATACACTGAAAATGCTACAATACGTACTATACATACTGTACTTACATACCTGTTAGGCTCAAAGCAGGAATGATCAAAGTTGGACCTTTCAGTCCTGGTCATTGTTCTAACTCTGTTTTAAATTGTTTAACTGAACCAGTTAAACCACCATACAGATCCACAAGTAGTACATTATTTCATTCCAGGACTGATTGGACACCCCTAGCCACCACAGTGATTTAGTGGCAAACAGATTTAAAGGAGAAAAAGCTTGTAGGGGCACAATTAATCATTCATAAATATTAAACACCCAGTAGAGCTGAATTTAGAAATGCTGCAAGAAACTTAATAAATTCAATGACAGACAAAATAAATTGTCTTCAGTTTCTTAAATGAAAACTACCTTTGGGGTATGTAAACAAATTAGTAGGGATGTGCATGACAAATATTTTGACCATCGATAATTCCACAGCTGTCTGGTCGACTAATGGAATAGTCGCCCCCTCCCCCCGCCGCCTTCCATTCAAAATGAGACGTACATTAAATGCGAAATAATGCAATGTGACAATTATTGCAATTGCAATAAATTCTGAACTTTATTTTAAAATACTTCCTATTAGGAGACGTACAGAAATGCCATAATAACAGCAGCAATAACATAAGCATATCTGTCAACTCTCACGAATCTCGTGTGAGACTGCCTTAACATTAGCGTCCTTGTGTCAGTAATGTTTTCCGGTCATAATAGCGAAATGGAAAGTGCATTAGACTAAATAGCTAGCTAATTTATACAATCCACTTAACTAAACGATTTACTTTTCCCACGTTATCAAACTATTCTCAACATATAGACTACCGGTCTACGTTAAATCAAATCAGAAACATATCTGTGTGTTCCAGTTCCAGTGAATAAAAAATAAACAGCCTATATAGGCAATAGCTTGCTATGTATGTAGCTAGCTTAATGTTAATAAAAATGAATGAACAAAAAGCACTAGCTTTCCATGGAAACAAAACAAAAAATCCTAACAGGAACTTTAGGAATAATTAGGCTGGCATTGTCCATTATTATTATCATGTTCACTTATTCTTGTTTTAAAAAATCAGCATGCCCACATGGTCTGGGAGAAGACGAGTGCGCAGTCTGTTGACTATCAGGCCCACAGCCGAGAAAACTCTCAGCTGGTACAGAGGTTGCTGGGAAGCACAGGTAGGCTTTCGCAAGCCGTGATAATTTCCTGTACCTGCTTTCATTCACCTTCCACCACGCCAGAGGGTCTTCATAGGGAGGAATGCACTCATCTTGTGTGTACTTTTCCAGTTCCGTTTGCAGAGAGGTTGTGGCATCTCTGTAGTACTCATCTCAGAATAAAGTAGCCACAGCAGAATCCTTGTCAGAGCGTTGTTGCTTTGCGGGTGGTCCACTTGCCTCTGATGTACCTGGTTCCTTTTCTGCGATATCAGTGTTCTCCGGGAGACTTGAAAGTAATTCCCCAACTTTGACTGCATTCCTTAACGCATCCTCTGTAAACTTCAGGTGTTTGTGTCTGGGGTCTAAAAATGAAGCGATGAGCGCCACCTTCTGCGCTGTTTCGCTGTCTTCGGGTGCCAAACTGCGCTTAAGTGACTCGGACACAGTTGTTTTAAACTGAGACTTTTATGGACTCTCCTGTGTTAGAAATCAGATGCTTGGACAGCAGAGTGGACATGATGGTACATCATAGAGATCAATAATCGACTTGCCACACGAAGCAGTTGTAGCACATTTCAAGGAGTGTAACACTGGCAGTAGCTCCTCGATAACGTCCCAACTGTCGTCAGCCAGGTCAAGTGTGCGGGCATCTGAAAGGTTTGTGTACACCCTGTCAGACTGCGACAGCTGCCCATCTCTGTTTCTGTAAGCGCTCAAACATAACATAAACAGAAGGGTGTTTGGCTTTTAGGTGGGTTAACATGCCAGTTGTAGATTTGTGGTAGTTTAATTTCACTGCACATATTTTACACTTAACAGTTTTTTCATTTACTTTGTCAAAGTATTTCCATGCAGAACTTTACTGTGAGGAAGCCATTGTTAGCCGAGGTACGTTCTAGTTTATCCAATCGCAGACAAGAAATAACAAATCCCGCCCTCCAGTCAGTCTTCATTACTGCTACAGAGAGAGCCAATCAGCAGTACAGGCTTTAACTCTTTTCGGACGTAAAGCACAGGTCAGTCATTTTTTGTCTGGAAAAAGCCGAAAAAACCTTCCACTGGCAGAATGAAATCGAAAAAGGGCGTTTCTCAAGGCCCCATGCATTACAGAGATAACACTGACATAACAATATAGGTAGCTGCTTCTGCATCCAGGGCTCAAAGAATATCACAGACATTTGCAGAGCTTTTTGAGATGTTATAATAATAATATCATGACTTGGATCGCATTACTGAGGAGTTCGGTGATAAAACAAGTGATCAGGCGAGGATTTATCAGTATGCAGGTCTATAAAGAGGTATGTGAAAAATACAGCGAACAAGGGGTGGGGCTTGGCTGTAGATACAGTACTGAGTGTTTTTTTTTTTTGCGATTCAATGCCTTTTAAACCTGTTTTACTCTGAAAAAAATATTTTAAACAGCGCGTGTAAAAATAGTGATGTGGTTGAAGTGCTGACAGACTCTTGTTCTGATCTCGCTGCAGGGGAAGGAGGCCAGCATCCCTTTGGAATGATGAGCATTCCACAGACTCCCTCTGTTGCTCAGGTGGGCGTGTCCATTGAACCGCTGGAACAGCTGGTGCAGCAGACCCCAGTGGCCAGTGCTACTGTATCCACCGTTGACTCTTTCACACAGGTAATTAAAGGCAACAAAACGGGAAGGAAAAGTTACAGTGATATCACAATATCAAAATTTAGGGATAGGGTCAGAATTTTACACCAAAACTATATTTTTTCTATGCTAGTCATTAGCGCATGAATAACATGATCATATAGGCTCATGTTTATAAACATATACTAAAACTGTATTTAGTGGCTCTGGTCTTGAAATCATTTAACTACTGTATTTCTAGGAGGTAAGGCATTTAATTTCTAACCTACAGTATGAAGCATGTAGGTATGGATATAGGGACTGAAAAAATCATTCCTTTCTTTACACATCTTTAATCTCTTTGTTGTAGCTGGTCTGAACTAATCCTGTCACTCTTCCTTTACTTGTAGTTCACACAGAAGATGATGGACAGCTTGTATAATTTTTCTTCGTCGTTTGCAGTGACGCAAGCTCAGATGACTCCCAATCCTTCTGAGATGTTCATCCCTGCCAGTGTTATTTTGAAATGGTAAAGAGTGAAGCCCTTTCACGGAATCACATCGTTTATACCATTTTCACACAAAAATACAGCTACTGTGCCGTCTCTGAAACGTTTTAACGAGTGTAAAATACCCTTTCACACAGCATGAAATTGCTCAATCTGTGCTGGTGTTATACCGTCATAACCCTTTCACACAGCCATAGAGATCGCGCAAGTACAACTTTCAAACCTGTCAGTCAACAGATTGTTCTCGTGCAATCTGAAACACTGACAAGACCTAACACGTGCACGCAGTGCTTAATTTGTAAAGAGATGCTGCGGCGCAAGCAATGCCAATAATACCAACCCTGAGAAGCGCGTATTCAAAATCATAACATGTTTATTTGAAAGAGTATTGTACAAACTTATGTTTAGATGTTTACAATCACTTATTCTACATCATATACAAAGTAGTAGTGCGTGCAGAGAAATGAATTAAAGGCAACCGCAAGTCAAATAATAAAATTAAAAAAAAAGATTGTGTATATGTTTTGTTATGGTTTTGCATGAAGTGGTTTAAAAAAAAAAAAAAAAAAAAAAAAAAATAACAAATTAAAAGGCATTCGGAGGCACTCCAGAAGGACGACATTGATGGGGAAAAAAACGCACCCCAACACGAAGATTGGTTTGATCCACGGTTTGCACTGTTACTGATGTGTATGCAACAGAAGCCACTGGTAGATTACAAAAACGATTAATTAAACTTAGGCTAGGTAGTTGTTAACTTAATATGTTTTTATTCTCTCAATTTAAATTATATTCATTGAAAAAGGCAAGAGAACCAGATCATTATTAATTTTATTGTTTTGGTTTAATATAATATAGCAGGCTAATGTTCCTATTGAAGTAGGCTACAATATATTTTTTTCATTAAAAAGTTGCCGTTCTTCGTTGAAATTAATGTTTAGCTTTCATATTTTGTTGTGAACTACTCTTTTAATCAAACTAAGTAGTGTAAGAAGTTGCTTGTATCATTGTTGACGTTTTCCAAATCAAGTATGCTTATTGGATTAAAAAAACGACAGTAGAGTTGCAGCCAATGCCATCTTACTTAAAGGCACTCAAGCTGAAATCGTAAAGTAATTGAAAGTAGGCTAGAAAATGGCAGCTGTCTCTCTTTAGCACGCATGCAAGAATTTGCAGACTTAATCCAACTGTGTTGAGATTTAAAAAAGAAAGCATTTTATGAGATTTAACTAGAGGTACCGGCACTCAGACTCTGCACGCCCAGAGGTTCCGGGGCTGTGCCCCGGCACAAATTAAGCACTGCATGCACGCCTCTTACCTACCTATGCTGTAGTGGTGTGGCATGTTGGCTTTGAAACCACACCCACTGTAGGTCTTCAGTGGCGGTATAGCCTTTCACCCAGGCAGTTATGACGGTTCAGTGCCGTCGAGGTGGTTCAGAGATGGCATAAAATATGACTGTTCTGTGGCGGTATAGGCAATTCACACAGTCCTATAAGCCGCTTCAGTGGTGGTTCTGTACCATCATAACTACTCTGTGTGAAAGCATGATACTGTACCAGTTCAGTAGCCAAGAAGCTAACTATTCCCAGGCTAAATAAATTGACAGGCTCGCGCAAATTCATTGTGTAAAGGGGCCATTTGAGTTACTAAGCATCAACACACTGTATAGGATGATCAGATAATAAAGTATAACCCCCTTTTAAAATCTTGGCCAATACTTTGCACAGTGATGGTTGTGTTTTGAATTAGTATTAGAGATCTGTGATGCCACCACTGCTTGCTATGTAATTAAATCAGGTCATATAGTTTCTAATGATCTATAGTTAATTGCCTTGGGACCCACCAGAAAATGGAAATTGTTGTTACTAATTACATGTATAAAATGTACTAGTGTTACCAAATAGACCATGGAGTGTATTCAAGTGATTTAAACAGTAATGGGTATAAATTTATCTGTCATTAAATCATTAAAATAGGACGCCCTGGTGTTTCACACGCCTCTTACATTCTTCACATCATTGTTGGCGCAACATCAACGCTATACGTGACATTTCTGAACTACTAAACTCTTTCTGTGAGTTGTCTTAAGCAGCGTGGGGTGCACTGTATGACCATGCACTGTTTTGCAGTACAGTGGTTGTCCGCAAATATTTGCAGGATGGTGTAAAAAGACTGACCTAATAGGAAGATGCTGAAATGAGATGTCTTTCAGAGTTGCAGTTATGATTTATTAATTATCCTTTAAAAAAAACATGAATAAATATAATTATATATATTTTTAAAGATTAAATCTTACCAAACCCTAGAAAATTGCTTTACCCAGCAATAAGCATCAGAATTTGGGGATATCTGTCTGTCTGCATGTCATACTTTTTCATGCACATACAGTGGATACACAGTAGGTCTTGGGGAATGTTCTCTGTACAAAGTAGCGAGAAATCTGTGTTACTGATGCATGTTTTTTTTTTTGTTGTTTTTTTTTTGCCCAGGTATGAAAACTTTCAGAGAAGAATGGTCCAGAATCCTAATTTTTGGAAATCATAAAATCTCCTCCATAACCACGAAGAATGTGAAACAACTTTGTGTATTTAAATCCTGTTTTCCCATTTCACTAGGCTGGATTTATAACACACCTGCCTCTGGTAACACTCAGCATCTGAGTTCATAGGGATTTTAGTTTTCAAGAAAAAACAATTATGTCATTGATGCCAAAAAAGTGATTTATATATTTTTTTTTGTTTGATAGACAAATAAATTTGGATTAAACATTCTGTATGCTTCTTTGGTGCTTAAAAGACAGATCTATTGGATGTGCATGTGAAATGAGTTCTCAATTATAATAGAGTCTCTAAACCATCAGACACTTCACCAACGAAGCTATTTGCTGACAAATAGGTGGTATGGAGATTGCACTGCTTGTTCACCTCAAATGGTGCTCCTGGGGAACAGGCTAGAGACACTATCCTGTTCTAGAGAGGAGGAGGAGAACGTGTGTGAAAATGCTATACAGGATTTGTGGATAGACGGGTTCTTTCATGCAGGCAGTTACAGTGTCAAGAACACTACAAACCCTAAGTGAGTGGTAGAAAGAATGCCCTACTTAGTCCCATTTGAACTATTTCTGTGTGTTAATCCTTTAACACTGCTGAGTATAGTTGCCCCTGATATTTAAAAGATGAATTAATGTGGTGTCCATACCTCAGTGAGTATGTCACACTTATTGTATTATACTTTAAACACCTACAAATAGGTTTGTTATCACATGAATCTGGTGGAAATACGGAAGTGCCTGCTGGCCTGTCCACATATATTTTCACTTCTGTATAAACGTTCGAAAGTGATCATTACATGTGAAAAAACTCCCGAGATTGATGGAGTTATTTCAATAACTGTCTTTATAGGGTTTAATTGTTTAAAAGCTGAAATATAATATAATCTCTTATTCAAATATCTTCATTCTTGGGGATGTAATGTATTACCAGTGCGTCTTTTATACATATCAAATCTTAGCGTTACATATTTAAGAAGGTCGACCCATGTTCAAAACAGCTACATAGTGGCAAGCAGGTAATTTTATCAAGGGGATGAGAAGCTTAAATACCTGCAATTAAAACTTACTTTAGGGAATGTAAACAAGCAGGGATGAAAGTTTACCCAGCTCACTTTGGTGGGAGATGAAAGGTAACCTGGATAAGCTCATTCATTTGTACAGCTGTCACAGACTGTTGGATTGAATGACTGCATTTTCAGAACCGGTAGTTGTGTTGTTTAGGGTTGGTGTAACCGATTGAGTTGAAGTGACAGTCTCACTTGACATTGAAATGAGAACATCAAATACTGTGAAAAACAGTTGTAAACATTAAAACAAACACATTAATTAAACTGGAATTTCAGTTCTTTGATAATTAATCTGACTATACATGTATAAAAGGCTTACTCAAATGTTTACAGCTCTGCTAAGACTGCTTAAGTCATGCCTAATAAAGGGGAAACCTGCAGTTTTCTTTATGCACAAAGTGTACAGTATTTTATTAACTTTACAAAGCCACCTTAATGCAGTCATCTAGTGGTTATATTTCTATATTGACAATATTTAAAAATGCATCACAGTTTAGGGACCCCCAAATAAATAAACTGGCCAGTAGACTTACTATACATTATACTATACAATTTAACTTAGTTTTTACATATATGTTGGTAAAGCTGTAACAGACATTTATACCTGTTTGTCTAACTACATTTCTAAGTTTATTTCATTACATAAAAAATAAACTAATTTCATTATCTAGAATATATATATATATATACTCTATATATATATATATATAATATACTCATATCTATATAATATATATATATATATCCGTAGCCTACTACAGATAAACTACGACTTGCATCCTCCTCGACTATTAGTTATTAGGCCAAACCTGAATTTGTCAAACTGTCTTATGATTCATGAAACCATTCCACCAATTTCAGAAAAACTAGTGCTTAATATGTATAAAATGTTTAAACTTATAATGTTACCATTCCACACGTTCTGTTTAGTAGGGAAGAAATAAAGTGTGTCGGTGTATATGGGCGTAGAGGAGGAGGCGGAAGCGGCGGCGGCGGCGGCGGCGGCGACTCTATTATGACCTCGCCCATGGTAACAGTGAAATGTTTCATGTTGCTTCCCTGGAGAAACTTGACGGTGAGTAATCCTTGTAGTAGACAGACTTTCAAACAGAATATAGCACATTGTGGGCATATGGTAGAAAGCCCTAAAAAAGCAAATTAATGCAGATGTAGAATATTTACACAACATCCCCGATATAATTTTTCTTTTTCTTTTTTTTAATTAATTTTTTTGTTCAGTTTGTACTAACTTTGCGACTATAGTCCCTTGAATACTCTCTGACCCTTTTTAAGGTTTTGAGAAAGATCTTAAATCCCATTCAAATTCCCTGGTATTTTGTACTTAGCGCTACGACAAGTAACTTGACAACAAAAACAAACGTATAATGATAGAAACAAGTCATTCCCAGAGACAAATAACAACAATGGAACATATAAATTTGGTACCTTTTACCTTGTATATTATTTATAATAACATACATATACAGCACACACATATATATATATATATATATATATATATATATATATATAGATATATATATAATATATATATATATAGTGTCATTCAATTTCAAGTGAACATTATATATTCTCTGAAAGGCTTTCCAATCTTTTGCATTTTGAGTATTGTGGGTGCAATGTTTTGTTTAGTTACCAGGCAGAGCATCGACCCCCAACCCAATTCTCACAATCATTATTGAATAATTTATTTACACAATTATATTTTCAAGTCGTTAATATATTTCGGGTTAATGTATGAATTTCACTTGTAGGGTGTATTAAGGCCGATCTAGTTACTATGTTAGGTGTTTAGGTGTGTGTGTGTGTGTGTGTGTGTGTGTATATATATATATATATATATATATATATATATATATATATATATATATATATATATATACAGCTCTGGAAAAAATTATATATACACAGCTCTGGAAAAAATTAAGAGACCACTGCAAAATTATCAGTTTCTCTGGTTTTACTATTTATAGGTATGTGTTTGGGTAAAATGAACATTTTGGTTTTATCCTATAAACTACTGGCAACATTTCTCCCAAATTCCAAATAAAAATATTGTCATTTAGAGCATTTATTTGCAGAAAATGACAACTGGTCAAAATAACAAAAAAGATGCAGTGTTGTCAGACCTCGAATAATGCAAAGAAAATAAGTTCAGATTCATTTTTAAATAACACAATACTAATGTTTTAACTTAGGAGGAGTTCAGAAATCAATATTTGGTGGAATAACCCTGATTTTCAAGCACAGCTTTCATGCGTCTTGGTATGCTCTCCACCAGTCTTTCACATTGATGCTGGGTGACTTTATGCCACTCCTGGCGCAAAAATTCAAGCAGCTCGGCTTTTTTTGATGACTTGTGACCATCCATCTTCCTCTTGATCACATTCCAGAGGTTTTCAATGAGGTTCAGGTCTGGAGATTGGGCTGGCCATGACAGGGTCTTGATCTGGTGGTCCTCCATCCACACCTTGATTGACCTGGCTGTGTGGCATGGAGCATTGTCCTGCTGGAAAAACCAATCCTCAGAGATGGGGAACGTTGTCAGAGCAGAAGGAAGCAAGTTTTCTTCCAGGACAACCTTGTACTTGGCTTGATTCATGCCAAAGCTGCCCGATTCCAGCCTTGCTGAAGGACCCCCAGCTCATCACCGATCCTCCACCACATTTCACAGTGGGTGCGAGACACTGTGGCTTGTAGGCCTCTCCAGGTCTCCATCTAACCATTAGATGACCAGGTGTTGGGCAAAGCTGAAAACTGGACTCATCTGGGGGTGCTTCAGCAAGGCTGGAATCGGGCAGATTTGTCTTTGTGAAGGACGCATGAATCAAGCCAAGCCACTGTATATGTTTAACTGCTGTACATGCTTTCCTGTCTGTAAAATGCACATTATTTATTTACTTTTTTATTAAGACTATAGAACTCCCTCCCAAAAAAAAAAAAGGGAAATTAAACATGAAACAGGAAGTCACTTTTAGTTGACAAGCTATAGAAATGTAAGTTTTCTACCATAACACCTTTGAACTATACAAATAATCCAAACCCCTCTTTTTATATTTATATCCACACCCAGGGAAAACCTGGTGAGTTGCTGATAAATGAAAAGAACTTCAGTGCATGTGATTAGTCTTAGGGAATAGACACTAAAGTCTGGATCCCATATCTGTTCCCTGGTTGGACGCCAGTGGACAGTGTTTGTTTTACCTCTGCAGCAAAGTGGCTGCCCCCAGGTTTGAGAGCAGCTAGTATTTCCAGGTTAGTTGTGATTAGCTGGTGTGTGTCAGCCATGGCTCTGACATCATGGCATGGGATTATATCCCCACTGTGAACCAACACTCTACGTAGGTGTGAAATGGAAGCAAGCCTTTTATGAGTGTTTAGGTATACTCTGGATAATCTACAGTGTACCAACCTCCATCTAACATAGGCCCCATATTGTTTATTTGCACAGAAATGCTTCACGTCCTTTCTGAAAAAACAAAAACATTGGACAGTACAGTGGATCAGAGGGTTACATTTAAGCATGAGGGGGATCAAGATTTGAATAAACACAGTTTACATACATCAGCAGTTTTTAAGAATTTGGCTTCTAGCATCTGTTCAGTTTATACAAACGCTGTTCTGTGTAATCAGAACAGGAAGGGGCGTAATTGACAAGATGCCTCAGTGGGTGCTTTCCCTGGACTGTGCAGTACTGCTGGCTCATTGGGTGCTAAATTAAGGACTTGGATTTGCACTCAAATCCACTAGCCTATACTCATTGGACATTTCTTTATTCTTCTCAGAATTACATGCTGGTCACAAGAGAAAACAATAAGAGTGCAGCCTACAACTTGGGAGTCTCTGAAGCGATCAAAGCCAGTAAAACTGCAAAATCCACATTCAGTGTAAGGTCAAATGTTTTCACTCACAATATTAGTTGACCTGGTGAAATATAGTAAATCCTGCATATATTGGGATTGTTCATTTAATGATCATTGTTTACATTCAAATATGAGCTTCAGATCATTTTTTTTTTTTTTAACATCAAGAAGAAAATGTATGAGAGCCTCCCAGCTTCCATTTGTCATCTTGTAGTATTCATGTACAGTATATCAGGAGAGTTGTTAGATTTCCAATACGTTTCTTGGCATAACTAATAATGATATTGATGTGGCACTGAGGATGTGGGCAATCAGATGTGGTTAGACCAAGCAGAAAGAAATCTGAAATTCTTTATGTTATTCTAGAGAATAATCTCTAGAAATGTCTGAAATAATTTCCCCCCAAATTGTGCTTATCTTGGGAACAATTACAAAAGTCATGAAAGAGTTTTTCAGAGTGCACTCATTCTGATCAATCTGGTGAAATGGAGAGGTGATACAGCTCTGTTCAGAGTGCAGTCATTCTGATCAATCTGGTGAAATGGAGGGGTGATACAGCTCTGTTCAGAGTGCACTCATTCTGAACAGTGTGGTGAAATGGAGGGGTGATACAGCTCTGGGGTGTTTCTGTGGTTTTACTACACTGTGTTGCACATTGCTATGTTGTGTTCTAAAAGTGTTTATTAGAAGGTGAAACACAGTAACAAAGTCTTAATGAGGGAAAATGTGCTAAACCTTCCTTTGTGTTTCTTTTGGTCTAGTAGCCCAAACAGAACAGCATTCAAGGAATAAAGCTTAAAAAAAATTTGAACTACCAAAAGGCATTGGATGCTCAGGTAATAATATCTATTTGAATGTTACTGCTAAAGACCCAGGGGCTTGCTTTCTTAAAAAAAAAATCTAACACCCTTCCCAGTTGTACAATCATCTTGTTCAGTTTAATTCCTGAGTGGCTCTTCACACAGGATGTACTGTAATCACATACAACTTGAGAAACATAGGTAGGGATGGCCAAATAGGCCCAGCCAGTCTTGGTCTCATTCCAACCCTGTTCTAAATGGTCAAATTGAACCAATTAAACCTCCACCCAGATTATTTCATTTTACCTGTTAATCCTGGGGTTGACTGGACCTCCCTGCGTTAAGGCAATGTACAATATATAATTTGTGGTCACTATTGCTGTTCAATAACAATGCCATCTAGAAAACAGTTGAAGGTATACAGGTCAGTGAATACGGTGTATGTTAAAATAAAGTATATTAAGTCTGTGATTTGTGAATAATACATTTAAAGTCAGTATATCAGATTAGCGGTCTGACTGAAGTTAGGGATCCTGTTTCATTTAGTTAGCGCTCCAAAACAGGAGCTAGGATTTATTTTAGTTTTGCATTGCTTCTTAAAAGAAGCAGCTTCCCACTGGAAAAGGGACACAGCGGAACAAATAAACACACAGGTGCCGTCCTGTTTGAACCCATCCTCTGTTGTTGAGAGTGCTTTAGCCATCAAAAACAGTTGGAACCCAAGTCATACTCTAAGTAAAAAAGCTTTGTCACAATTTGTAGTTATGAAAACTTTTTATTACATTATATTAATAAATGTATTTCTTTAAGTGTTACTTTGGAATTGTGTAATATTGTAATTACCTAATTATTGAATTGATTGTAGCTTGAAATGTTTTTTGTTTTGTTGACGAATCAGTCTTCTGTGGCTTCGTAGCACATTTTTAATCAACAATATGTCTGTCCTGTACTCCCTTTCTCTTCAAAGCCACCCAGCCACTTTTAGTTAGAAGATTTGTAAAATGAGTCGATCAAAAGATCAGAGGGTGGAGTCACAGAAATGTTTAATAATCATTTTTACAGCATCTTAAACTGTTTCACGGGCCACTAATTGAGATTCTGGATCGCAGCTTCAGTGTAGTTACAGCACAGTTAATCAGTAATGGACAAATTGCTCCGTAACAGGAAACTGGACTGGTTTGACCATTGTGACTATTAATGTATTCTGCACTAAATGGTCATTTCTCCCTACTGTTAGGCTAAAGTTTACTTATGCTGAAAACGACAAAAAGAGGCCCACAGGAGGGGTCTGCTTTCTTGTACCCTGAAAGCTGGTTTGGGGCTTAGGTAGAAAGTATCAGAATAAGCTGTGATTCGGTAGTGTCTTGGCTTCCTTGCTCCCTATCCTGCAACTCTTCCCTGCCCCTAGGGCTTTCTGTAGGTGAAGACAAGAGCTCATGGTTTGCCCTCTATTGAGCCAAACTCGGAGGAAGCTCAAGAAGCTGCTGGAGCAGAGGCGACGTGCCCACAAGCTTTACCGGTACCAGCTGAAGGGGTCTGCCAAGAAGAGGAGGGATGCCCTGCTTAACTGCACTGTGGAGCAGAAGAGCAGGGTATGCTTGAGAGAAACAGGATGGAGTAAGTGAACCATTGGATGGACCTTCAGCCTAGGGGAAAAGTGCATTGCCTACTGTAAATAATACTGCTCTGCCTTTTTTATTTTTTTGACTGACTTACCCGTCAAAAAATATGGAGGGATCTTATATACTATTGCAAACATGGCTTAACTGTGAGTGATCCCCCCCCCCCCCCCCCCCATATTGATCCAGTTGATCCCCTCTGCATACAAAGTGGATGCTGTTGACCTGTGTTTGGAATCAGTGTATGCAAAAGGGACAGAAACACACACAACACACCCCCACACCCATAAATCATATAATAGTGCATAGATACAGCTATGAATTATCAATTATAGAAAAATCAACTAGGCAACCTAATTTATAACTTAAAAAATTATTCAAGAAGTGATGGCTATCCAGTTTGACTGTGGCTGTCACAACTGTGGGCAAAAAGAACTTTACCTTACCTTGGACAGAACGGTGTTCTGTGAAACGTTTGCGGTCCGAGGACATAGGGGACTGATCTTAAATAAGAATTAAATAACCCCCTTTCTGACCTTTTACATATTTTTACTGACAGGAATGCACTAAAACACACATGCACTGCTAGATGTTTAATTTTCTTAACCTTGGTACACCAATTACAGTCAGCTTGCTTGTGGCAGGAGTAATTTCATGAAGTGTAGCTAAATGAAAACTTGACAGAAAAACACAACGTGAATGGGGGGCGGGGGGTGTTATATTTATTGTTCTGGTCAATCTCTCTAACTCTCATAATCCAGTCACCTTCCAGTATTTATAGATGTTATACAGTGATGTGATATTGTTCAAGTATAATAATGTTTAGTTTTTTGTGTTAACCAAATGTAAGAGGAGTGTAGCTAAACAGATAAACTCAGGCTCTTTTTTTAAGCAAAGCATATTTTAATAAAGTTAAAGTATTCAAGCAGCTTTTGTACAGAGATGTTTCCTTCTTACCGATTCAAAGTGTCCATCAAAACCAACAAATTAACCCTATATACTGCTTTTCTCTGGGAAGAGGATCCATACAAAAGTAACTAAGACACATATAATGCAGCGTCTCCTCAGGACAGAGGCTACTATCATATACCTCTTTTCCACTGTACAACCAAACCAAGCCAGCCCTAACATCAGCTGACATCACATGCAATGAATGCATCGAGTCACATGTAGATGATGCGGTATTAAGAGGCGCTGCATTTGAGTTGAGAATGACGGATCCAGAGGTAATGGTTGTGTTTTGCTTCGTTTTTATTCTTCATATATTACTGAATTACACCGAAATATACTGTTCTCTTCTCCAATTAACTGCAATCCATAATCCGTGATTCAGATGTGTTATGAGGCTTGGCTCAACAAATAGCCAGTGGAAAACCATCCATATGTGCGGATGTGCCAGTGGAAAAGGGGTATGAGATGATGAGCAATGGAAGCACACAGTACAGTCAAACAAAACTCACCACTGCATTCAGAGCACTGCCATCAGATCCCAAACTATCACCCCAGAGTTACAAATATCTGATATACATCAAAAAACAAACATTCAAATGTTTTACAGCTGGTGCAAGAGTGGAATAGTCCTCAACATTTTGGAATTTAGTTACCAAACTAAAGCACGGTCCTTTAAGTTAGCTTTTGATTAAATATCATTAAAATGGACCCCATGTGTGTTCTAACATTAATGAACCAAAAAAAGAAACATGTTCCTACAATATGCTTCTGAAGAGGAATCCCCATGTCTTCTTATTACATACAAATACACAGCTTTGATAAAAGAAGCCAGCGTAAAGGCACTATTAAAATCAATGGATGTCAGAAAACGCAATTGAAAATGAATTATTTGAGGGTTAGCTGCTCTTTCACCCTTTGGATTTTTGAAATGATACTGTGCATTAGTTCTAAATAACATAAGAACATATCCCTGACTAAATCTGTTAATATCTTCATCATGTCTATGACTTCCTCATTGTTCACTTATATACAGTACACTTTCAGCTTCACTAAATTCAAACCACAACACTTGAGTATTTAGATGCATCTGTAACTAACACTTACAATGTCATGTAACTCTACAGAAGAAGGACTCTGGGATAACTAAATAGTTTCAGTGTCTTCCTATACTATATAACAGTCCACAGTTATTTAGTTATCTGTCTTAGAGCTCTGGCGTGTTGAAATCAGTTTGTTAACTGCTCTACTGAAATTGTAAAAAAAAAACTAAAAAACTAAGAACATTATGTGTTAAATACTGGCCTCTTGCACACATCACCTGCTGCTTCTAAACATGCAGTCTGTATTTTAAGCAGTCCCACATCAAAACAAGTATACAAAATCTTCATATAAAATTACAGGCATTTGACTAAGATTGTATAAACTGTTTCTCCATCCACTTTTTAATAGAGGCATAGCCCAAAGCTTTTAATTATGTATTATTATAATTATTATTTATAATATTATCTTTCATTTTCACAACTGAGTGTATGTGGGACAAACCAGTAACCATAATATTGGATATTCAATCCCTCACTGCACCCACCTCCTGTGACCGAATTACACAAGCGAAACAAAGACGGCAGCACCAGGCCGTGCCAACTTGAAGCGCTACAAAGTTTCTCACAGGGAGGACTGCTGTGTAAAATTACTGACAGCCCATGCTAGGTATAAGAAGCTAAAATGTACAATGCTCGCAGGGCTATGCTATAAAACCTACAGTACTGAATGCTGAACCTGCATAACACATTTACCTTTTATATGTACATACAGCACACAAGACAAAAAGAAACTTCATTCCAGTAACTATTAAGTTGATAAGGAAGGCCCAATAACATTTGCATAGATTGCATGGTTAACATTTGTTCTTCACTGCATTGCTTTACTTTTTTTTCATTCTGTTTCAAAAGACATGCAATTAGAAGCGAGGACATGCTGGAAATGTGCTTTTAAATGCAGGTGTTGAAGGTACCTCGGGATATGGGGAGGGGGCTGGAAAGCTGTGGGGGGTACAAAGGTAACTGCGGTTCATGTAGGCTAGCTCATTCATGACAACAATAAACATGTTTCAACACTTTGTTTGCTTAATGTACAACTGGTTTCCCAATGAAACACACTGCATGCCATTATACAGTCATTACAATGCTGTAAACCCTTTCCCAATTGCATATATTGAATACAAATATTTTTTTTTTCTCTTAAACCCTTTCTCTTTCAAGAAACTATAATAAAAGTAAAACAATAACAAAACATCAAAAACTTTAAGGGGCCATATTCTGAGGGCTGAGATCTAAACTGAAGCACTCAAACAATATTGATTTGAGGTTTATATAAAACATGAACTATTCATAGTAGCATGATCAAAACTCTATTTACAATGTTTAAAATATAACTAAATCCAAAACCAGCGTTATTTTTGGATTCCTGATTCAAAAGATAAAATACCTGTCATTTCAAGTTTACTTACTCAAGTTTAAGTTATTTAGACCAGTTTGAAATCTTGTCAGCATGTGTTCACAGGTTGCTATCTGGTAACATTAACAGGTGTTGAGAAGGTTTAAAGTACATAAGATGGAGATGCAGAGTCATTGTTTCTGTGATGCTTAAAAAGAATATTCTGGGTAGTGTATTATTTTTTTTTTGTTTGTTTTGTTTTCTCCCCCAAAACAATTATATTTTTCATTTTTGGTTAATTATTAAGAAAATGTTCCAGATATGTCACAGTACTGCTGTTTCTATGGCAACCAGGAGCATGCCCAATTCCTTGGTTGCTCTGGCAGTGGCTTCTTTTAACCCTATTTGATTGCTTACTAGCTGTACAGAACCCAAACACAGAATAACCAGGGTTCTGTTGACATTTGTAATGATTCAAAAGTAATCTGCTTGTACCCAAACCCACGCCTGCTGTGGGTAACCATTCACTAAAACAGTACAGATCTAATCTATCTATCTATCTATCTATCTATCTATCTATATATATATCTATATCTATATATTAAAAACCAAAAAAAAAAAAAAATGAGTAAATGATTCACTGAAAAGGACTATAAAATACTATTACATTTTTTTTATTTTATTTTCTAACTATATCTTCGAATAAACCTTTTTATTCCTGAATGTCAAACCAATCACCTCTTTCAAAGTGCTAACAATTGGTAAGAGATCATAGGCTTTGGTGGTAGTCTGAGGCCTGGGGCTACTGGCCAGTCAGATTTAAACATCTTGCACTTGCATGGCATGGTCTGGCCAGCTGTAGGTATCCAGGGTGAAGGAGTCATAGTCAGGGCTGTAGATATGAGAGCGGATGAAGGCCTCTTTGTCCTCAGGCTCTGGGTACAAGGATGCTATTCCATTCCTGTAGGCGTAATTAACAACCTGGGGAGCAAGAGAAGGAAGGAGTTATCTTCTGATCAATGGATTAATTAGTTAAAAAGCTGTCATAACTTACTGCGTTCAGATTTTGACATAGCAGGGATTTAGAGGGTATATGATGGACTCTGGTTGACTGTCAAAAAGTTTGGAAAGTCTCTATACAACAAACCAGCAGGCAATGCAAAAACATGCTGCAGAAATACATTTAGCATTAAGATGGCCACAGCCCCCATTCATAGTTGAAGTGAAAGACATACAAACAAACAAGACAAAAACTGTCCCTACCTTGACAGCTATTTTGAAGGACACCTCTCTGATGGTGCTCAGAGGGGGGTACAGTCTTCCTTCAGCAAGGTGTTGCTCTGTCACGTCCTGAGCAATAGCCTGGATCAGGAGAGAGAGGAGACATGCTGGGTCTTCTAGTGCAATGTCAAGTCCACTGTTCAGATGTCACAATTCGGAGGTAAAGCTTATCAGAGATACCGCAAATAGACAGTATTTGAACTTTTTTTTTAATTTTTTTTTTACATTTATTTAAAATGTATAGAGCGCAACAGACCACAAAGGTTTTAGAGCACTGTACAGGACATGAATATACAAATGAAACAGCACACATACATATACAAAAACCAGCACACATACATATAAAAAAAACAGCAAACAGCATAAAGTATCGGTATCAATGCATTTGAAAATACATTCTCCCGACTGAATTAGCATAACTTGTGAAATAAGAATGTTTTTAGTTGCTTCCCAAAAGGGAGAATTTCAGCGGTAAGGCGGAGTTCTACATGCAGAACCTTCCAAATCTGTGGACCAAGGACCGAAAAAGCATGAGCTCCAAAAGGTTTTTAACATAGATGTTAAACAGTAGGGGCAATAATATGTACCCCCGCGGGACTCCACACGACTGGCTTGGCTGAAGAGGAATAGGGACTCATTGTTATATTTTGTAGGGATGCCCCGAATACCTACTTTTTGAGCAGGGTTCAGATTTTGTAACCGGATCGCAATCCTGTATGTGCCCAGACGCACACCCATTCTAATAAATCTCCCCAATGTGTGCAGTCCTTACTTAAATAAAAGACACAAATCCGGTATTGAACGCAGCTGTTATATTTAATAACAAGAACACGTCTGATGAACTCTGTCGCAGCTCTCAACTCCCTAAATCACTGATGGCAAACGCACTAAACACGTCACTCAGATGACGAATGCAGACATACCCCCGTATGCAACAGTACATCACACTTTTCATGGAGTAAAGTTATGCAGTAAACCTGTAATATATATTAACGGCAAACTTGTAGACTTTTGTGCTTTGTTGCTTTGACTGTAAAACGTGTTCTAGAGCAGTGTTGTACAAACTTTTTAAACACCGCCCCTCTTTTTTAGCATACATTTGTCGCTGCCACCATATTAAAACCTTTGACCTTAACTTTATATTTTAACAGGTGTTCCCCCCCCCCCCCCCCAATTATATGTAAATCGTGTATTTTTTTCCTAAATCACAAAAAGTCCAGATTTAGCTAAATACATACGCGTATCACAAATTCAACATTTAAAATCAGTCTATAATCTTTTTTTTTTTGTTGTTCACTTAGCGAGCGACTATGACTAAAGGGGCAGTTCCATTAAAAAAAAATTAAAAAGGATAGAGCATTTTAAATAAATACACACATGACCGCTAATAAGGCCAAGTTCTTACCTTTCAAATGAGCTGTTGACGATCACTTTAGTACTTGTAGAACGAAATAAATTGTGTTTTAGGTGGCGAGTGTATCAGTGAAATTGCAGTGAACAGTGGCGACAAGGGTAAAAAGAAACTAATGTTTTAACAGCCATTTTTTGATTTAATGTAAATCACATATTTTTTTCCTAGATTGAACAACAAAAAGTCCAGATTTAGCTAAATACATAAATGTTAACAAAGACATTCTTAAAAGTCGAAGTGTAAACGCAGTACCAAATCAAACGAGTCGATGGGCATGTGCTTGCTTGTTGAAGAGCTATGCACACCGGACGTGAGCTTGCCACATCTGCATTTCACAGAACTGTCGACTCACCTTTGATTTTATCAACCTCCTTGGTTATCTCGGGAATACCCCTAAAATACGATGATGATTTATGAACGTGGGGAGGGCATTCGGCCAATCTATGCTCATCTGGTTCCTATTAGCTGATTGATCTCAAAACTTAAAAGGATCCGAGTGATACTGTCTCAACATGACTAGGCATCCCACCCTATACCCTCACCACTCTGTGTTAAGTGTCTCCTTCCTTCTGTCCTAACTCTATATCCACTTAATTTCCAATTGTGTCCTCGTAGTTTATGTACTGCGCTTAAAGTAATGGTTTGGGTTAACTATGTCAATTAATTTTAAGATTTTAAAGACTTCTATCATGCGCCCTAATTCTTCTATGTTCCAGGTTAATTCGATGCAGTTCTTTCAGCATATCTTCGTATCTCAGTCATTTAAACCCTGGGATTAATCTGCTCTTCTTTGGACCAGAAGGAATTCCTAATGCTGTAAATTGCTTTAAAAATATCAAACTGTGGCTTATGCCAGTGGGGTACAAAAAGTCTTTCAAAGTTTTGTTAATAACGATGCATTATTAACATTCCCACTGACCCCTATGCAGGGAGGTAAATGGCTTTTCCATGCCACCGTGTTCTGAAAAGTAACTAAACGAAGTTATTGCAGTACAGCACCGTGTACCTCGGCTGTGGTGAGGAAGATGTCGTCAGAGATGTGTCTCACTCCACAGGCGATCACCCCCAGTGCCACTCCAGGGAATACGTAGGCGTTGTTTCCCTGGCCAGGGACAAAGGAGCGTCCGTCAGCAAGAGTCACTTTTTCAAAGGGGCTGCCGCTAGCAAAGATACCACGACCCTGCCGATGGGGAAACAAATAACAAAACAATACACCCAAAATGTATGTAAGTAAAAAAAAATTAAAAAACAAACTTTGACATATATCACTTTTACAAACTGTATTCGTTCTGTCCTGGGTAATGCCGTATTCCTTCAAATTTAACATGCAGCCCAAATTTCCCACTCTCAATTTGAGGAAAAAATAAAACATCAAATAAAGCCGCATTTACAAAGACACAACCTCAGTTACGCATATAAGAAGGCAGTTTGAGGCCGTCTGCTGTCATTCATTTCAAGTCGCGATTACTCACACCCACAGCTGCGGTATTGATTGGCATGTCGAAAAATACGGGGGTCTGATCAGCACTTCCAATCTGTCCAGTCTCGTACTGTTTGTTAGAGCGGAGCCTAATAACGAAACGCAGAAACTGTAAAAGCTTCTCTTTGAATTCCTCAGGATGCTAATGGTGCTTTTTTGAAAATGGCTGCTGTATGTCATAAGTAATTCAATATCGGGCAGTAACGCTGTGGTTCGTCTTTTCTCCGCAGTCAGTCACGTTGCTGCTTGTGTATTCGGTTATTCACATCTTTTGTTGTCAATTTTAATACATGCATCACTATACTCGAATTTCCACTGTATTTAATGTACTATTTCATGTATTATGCACTTTACCGTGTATTATGTACTTTCAACTATTTAATTTTATATATATTATATATATATATATATATATATATATATATATATATATATATAAATAACATTATATCATGTATAACTGTATTATGCATTTCTCTGTATTTGAAGTATTATAGATTTTCTTGTTGTTACTGCATCTTGTATAAAGCTTTGTGATGGTGGTCCATGATGAAAAGCGCTATATAAAATAAAGATTGATTGATTGATTGACTAAGATGCATGATTTTCTTAAAAGAAAAAATGGTTTAAAAAGTGTTTCTTTTCCAAAGGCATACGGTAATTTGTTGAACAGCATAAAAGAACCGCATGTGTAAATCTGTTGGGTAGCACTGAGGCTCGTGGCTCAGTGATGGACGGAAAGGGGTCTTACCTCAGTCAGAGTGTAGCATTGCTCCGCTGTGCACTCTGCTTTGCTTGTCGGGTTACTCAAAGCGAATATTATGGGCCGCTTGTTGAAGGAGGCCATATCCTTAATAATTTTCTCTGTGAATGCACCACCAATGGCAGCAACTCCTGAAAAGAAAAAAAGGTTTTATTTTTCACTCCCTGTTTGGCAATAAGGTGTCTGTCTATTCTCACACAGCTACAGTGCCATGCAATTGCTTGCAACGTGAATCAAAAATGTGTTAGATGAGTGTCTTGTTTTAATGTACATCAGACAACTATCCTGATTCAGTAGAGCTAAAAAATAAAAGCACTAATGGGACATGAAAGACCCTGATTTCACAGAACCTGATCAGTACTAATCCTGTGCTACCTAATGGTAAGGTAGTTCAAGATTAGGGCTACCTGGGATCTGTGAAATGAGACAATAACATTCAGAATGGATATGGCCATGAAACTAAAGTTTTTTTCCCCCCTTGGTGCGTAACTTATAATAAAGTCAAGGATCAAACATGTCAAAAGAGAGGTCCTTATTTGAGAACCACGTCTAGAACAATACTTGAACAGCTTAGCTGTTGACTGTTTGTTGTATTAAAAAAAAAAAGACTAAAGTCTAAATTGTGCACATTGTCCTGCAGATAGAGCAAGACATTGCTGACCTCCTACAAATCATTCATAATGAGAATGTTTTAACATATGTAGCACATACCGATGACGGCTGTGGGTTTCACAATCTGAACGACTTCCTCCAGCGTCCTCACTTCAGGGTGTTCCTGGGCAAACTGCTCCTTCTCATGGTTCAGATTCCCCCTGCTCTGTGCAAGAGAACAAGACCCACCACAACATCAAAACCTGCGATGCTGCTGTCTACTACTACAGTGCCAGCTTGGGAACGGATGTCACAATCCTCCACTCCAGTCTTTCTTTCCAGTTTGTCACCAGTCACTTCAGACCACATGTTGACCAATCAGTAGTTGTTATCTGGGTATTTGATTTCTCCCAGTACTAGTTGCAATCTACAGATGTTTAAACCAATAGGGCACACATTATCACACCACTTTAATACATTGATCTTAGTTTCTACCTATTCAACACAGCCAACTCACTACTCAATACCTACTGCAGTCAATCACATGACACATATTGGTAATGTTTTAGTAAATTTTCATAACATTGCCTTGTGATACATCTACTTTATTTCCTGCTAAATAATAAAAAAGCAGGCCCATCATGTAGTAGCAGTAAGGGAAAGGACATGGGTGGTGGCAGGCTGGCAGCACTTGTTCAGTGCAGTGAACTGATGAGTAATCTGCCCCCTTCACTAGGCTGTGTGACTGGCTGCAGTATAGCAAGGACAGAACTGTGAAAGCAGAGCTGAGGAGGATCATCTCAAAGCGATAAGTTCCAGGACACATCCAGCCCTGAAGACAGCAGCTGTCAGTGCTCTGAAAGCCTATTGTCAGTGCTACCAAGGAGCTGACACTGCTGCTAGGAGGCAGGTTTCTGTTGGAGGTCTGGGATACTTACACTCATTACATTAAACTGCAACTACAGTTTATATAAAAAGAACTTGATTCACTTAACTATGGCCCTATTGGTTGACACTTGTGTCATTTAAATGAAAGTGTCCTCTCAGAGCATTTTGGATAAACATGTATCTCTGGAATCAGACTGGATGATGGTTCAGTGGTGTAGGATTGTGTTGTGTTGTACACTTTGTGAATCGTCTTGGTCACTGTAAATTAATCTTTCTCCTGGTTTAACAAGAGAATGCAGCAATAAACACCAAAAAAAATAACCTTGATAGACAGTAGGACAGTAGTTATGAGCCTACATACTAAACAGCCAGATGACCACTAGCCAGTCACACCACTGATCAGATCATCTCCAACATCTAATCATTCACCTGTTTCAGAGCAATTGTGGCACTGAGAAAAAGATGCTATCAGTCAGCTATACAGTTAAAACAATATTCATACCAAAAGCTTTTTTGGAAACAGGTATATTTGATTACCTTAACAATGAGTCCCTTTGAGTCAACCATCCAGATCTTCTTGATGGCCTCAGCGTATGGAACCCCCTCCTTCTTCATGGCCATGATGATCAGATGAGCTATCCCCATGGCAGCCTGCAAGCAGAGGTATGACAGTCAGGGCTACTATTATAAAACCATGTAGCCAGTTAGGATTGGGGATTTTTCCAATTCATCTGATGATGATAGTGAAGGATGTAAGACAGTCACAAAGTTTTGGTCTGGATTACTCACACTTACACTGACCGGCTACTTCTGATACAAGGCACACTATTTTCATAACTAAAAAAAAAAAAAAAAAAAAAAAAAAAAACTTTGTCACTATTTATTAAATAATTTTACTTTAAGATTAATTTGTATTGCTAGATATTCCACCATTGAGTGTTTTATCCTTTTGGTAAATTACATTGCTTGTAAGTTCTGCGGTGGTATACACCAACTTGAGATCAATCCACTGCTAGGAACCAACCAGCCAAATGGACTCCCTCTGTTCGTACATTTTCTTATGTTCTTACAAGACTTCATAAAGCCTGCAAGTGGATATTGTGTAATCACATTTAGTCACTAAAGGGAAAAGGCAACCATATATATGAAAATATAAATGAAACCTACCTCCCCAGCGCCCTGAAAGACAAACTTGTGATCAGAGAGTTTGTTCTTGGTGATCCTTAAAGCAGCCAGAATGCCAGCCACTGCAACAGAAGCAGTTCCTAAACACAAGCAAGAGAACACACTGAGTGCCATTGGCATGGTTTTACTATTCTGGTGCTCTATGCATTCCCAGTACAGGTACAGCAGGGATAGACCCACTGCCCCACCAACAAACCTGACATGGTAAAACAAAGTTTAACTGAAATATGTTTTGTTGTAGCTTAAACATGTTAAAACAATAAAAGAAACTCAAATTTAATAACAAACATCTTGTTGAAACATTTATCATTGAATTTTAGTTTCTTTTAGTAGTTATTTCTAAATCCAGCACTACTGGGTGCTCATACCTAAAACTTGATTTGCAGTCACAACAACCAAAGCAGATAGAGGTCCAGGGTTTTTGTTTTTTCATATGAAATTTCTGCAATTACCACTTACAATCACAAGATGGCGCTGAAGATCCAGTTGGACGCTTCCAGGCTTTCAGTAGCTTAAAACAGCATAAAAACAGCTTATTTACTGGCACTAGCATCACACCAACATCATTCATTCTGCACTCCATTGGCTAGGACGGAATGGCACACTTTATCTTATGAGGACTTGTAAGCTACTGCCTCGAGTGCTCAATTATTTGGACAAACAATAGGGCCCTATTGTGAAGCAAGTGCAAAGGCAATGACATATTTTATCAGAGAAATAAATTACATGGTGTGGAAGGGTGGTGGGCAATTCACTGACACGGAGACAGAACTTTATCTGTAACACCGCTCAGATGCACAGATTTATTTCAACCCGCAGAGGGCGATGTTGTCCGTGGTTTGAGTACCGGCAACAGTAAACAAGACCACAGTTATACCAGTACAGGTACACAGTCCAATGCAAGAACTCGCAGGTGCTCTGGAAATAATATCACAAAGGACAAAAGGCGAAAGAAAAAAAGTGAAAATAAAACACATTAATAAAATTACACATAAAAGGTGCTGCACTTGGCAGCGTTACCCCAGTTGTCACTACCCGCACGGCCTTAGTCACCGACCTACACTCACGGCTCCCTCAGCCTACTATGCACAATACTTCAGGGGTCTGCCCAAGGTTATCCCGCTACAACAATAATCTTTTTGTTCTTTCTTCTTTAATTAATTATTTAATTCTTTATTTATTCATTTCGCTCGTTCTTTTCCGACCGTGCTCGGTCCGGCAGCAAAGCTTCCGCCAGCTGGCTGGCTCATTTCGTCTCCGAGGGGGCAGACCCGAGGAAACCCCAGAGCGTCATTTTATCTGTGCAGCAACCCCCAAAGCCTGCCCCTCAGCCACTCAGAGAGGGGGAAAACCCACGCACCCTGTAACCACATCTGCAATTACTGGCAAACAATTATTCTCAGAAGATATAGTCGCGTTCTCAATCCCAGAACAAGCATAGCATTAAAACCAACCTCTGCAAACCTTTTATAATTAATAACACAGACGAAACAGTGTAATGTGTGCACGGTATTTGTTCTCACTATTGGCTACTCACTTGCACCTCTGTTCAAACACATTGCTCCTGGCTAAAAATACCAGGTCATGTTTGATGACCACTGGTGCCATGGGCAATCTCTTATCTGAAATGGTTTAGATTGGTTTAGGTTCATTCACAATAGTTAAAGGAATTTCTTATCTGGTAATACTACCAAACAAGCCAATCTGTGGTCTTTTCTAAACAGAGAGAAACTGCTGGGTTGCTGAGTGGTCACTTAATATTTTGTGTACAAATGGAGGGACACAACCTAAAAGCTGAACTTCAGATGTATTCTTGAGTCGACCGGCACCAGAACTACACCCGACTCTCAGGGACTACTGCTGCACACAGGGGGGCCTGTTTCCTGTACAGTCTAAGGAAACTTATAGTACAATGACAAATCAGAGTGAAAATAAAGCCTGGGCAAACAAACAGATCAACTGCAATACGATACTTGCGGAAATATATTAAAATAACACATTTTAAAAGATCCTATCCTTAGCAGAAAGCCTAAGCTTGGGGTTCATGCAATTGAAAGCAATTAAAAGGCGTAGAACATTAAAGACTTTAGCAAGGTCCCCCGAGCGGCTCTGCTAAAATCACAGCTGCGTGGTGTGCAGGGCGAGTCATTCAGTCAGGGGACTGTCCAGGCTGTGACAAGTTGCCATTCTTTGTTGGGGATTCCACAGGGAGCAAAGCATTAGCTATGGTGCGTCCAATAGCTAGTGAAGCAAAATCAGACACATCACAGTGCTACAGCGCCCCCTATTAGCCAGGCAACTGCTGGGCTGAAGCAAACACCTGCTGGACACTGTTAATCGCATTTATATTCTGTTACCAAAGGCTGAAACAAGAAAATCCAGCATATGGTGTATATCCTATTTTGTTTTTTTTATAAGACTGGGGCTGATGACCTTCCCATAAGATATACAATCAACAGAGCAAAAAACCCTCAAGCAAAGTTAGTACCTTTTAATAGACTGGGATCTCCAGTTCCCATAATGAAGTTTATTATACACACTCTCGCAGTCAGCCCTTCACCTCCTATCAAGATATTCCATCTTTCTTTCCAAAATCAACACACTTCTCCCTGGTGCAACATCTGTCAGAACATCTGCAAGCCTTCATCACTCAAAGATGCTTTAATGATGCCAAAGACAGCGCACTAATGAAGAGCTGCTCCAGAGCTATTTAGGAAAAAGAATGTTCAGAGCTCTTAGTCTGTCCACTTGCCTTTGTATAAAACACAATATCAGGCAGGCTGTGCACAAATTAAAATTTGTGGGTGCCTAAGTCTTCTGTGCATTATTTGTACAATAAAAATGTTTACTGTAATAAAATGTTTATAAAAATGAGGAGGAGATGGCTACCAAACCCCCGCCAACTGGCTTACCTTCACTTAGATTCTAGAGTATATGTGGGAAGTAAAATATATAGGGCATTCATTGTAGATATAAGCAAAACATCTTCCTCAAACGTCTGAGGAGGGGAAGCCTAGTGCCAGCTTGTGGCAGTGTGCCCCTCCCATATATTTTGTGTTATATGTTGCATGTGGTGTGTTAATTTTGGTGTATAGGTATTGGTGCAGAAGATATAAATGGGTCTGTGTAACACGAGTGATTTAAAACACAGTATTTAGGCACGGGATTACATAATCAATTCACGCTCAGATAAAGTATGTAATAGTATGTGAGCACGGGGTTGCACAAATTAGTTCACATGCTGAGATTCAAGTGAATAATTAACAAGTAATTGAATCCCAGCACAACAGTATATATAGTTGCACGTTTTATTCACTCGGGATTGTGTGTTCGGTGAGTGGAGAACGGGTGTGGAAAGGAGAGAATTAAAAAAACTAAACAGTAAGAAAGTAAATATAACAACTGCTCCGAGTGCCGGAAGCACCAGCCGCGTACTTGTTTTGTGTTTAGCATTCGTCCACCCTGTTTATTAGTGGCTGTCTGTTTTGTTTGTTTGTTTATTTATTTTGGCCTCAAGTGCGTGTGCTGTTTTATTGTTTAAACCTTTTATTTTACAATAAACGCACCGAGCGCCGCAGCATCTCAGTTTCATCTGAAAGTACTGCTTGTCTGCATGTGTACTCCTTTCTGGCCTGACTTCACCCTACAGCCAGCCTGTTCACACAGCTTAATTGAGTTATTACCAGCTGTAGAATCAGTGGGGGCAGATTTGCAAAGTCATACAAGCTCCCCTCATGGAGATGCTTGAAGAGTAAGTAGCGAGGTTCCGAAAAATCTAGCATCACACTTCCCCACATGTAGCTACAACTGTTTAAATAACATACTTGTCATTTTTCTTTTGATTGTTAACATCCTAACAACTACACTTATAACTTTAAAGTCTGTTTTAAAGTTATTTTCAAAATGGTCGCTCTAGTGCACTGGGGTCTGAGATCTATTCTCTAAATTACTGTAGGAAGAGCGATTAACAAACAAAAAAAAAGCATAGCAAGTGCTCTGGCTTTTCTGTTCCGTGCCACATCATGGATCGTTATTGCCATGTTACTTGTTTGGGCGATGATCTTTACACTATCAGTGCACTAGAGCAGCCATTTTGAAAAGAGCTTTGAAACAGACTTTAAAGTTAGAAGTGTAAAAAGTTGTCAGGATGTTAACAATGAATGGAAAAATTACAGGTATGTTATTTAAACAGTTGTAGCGACATGTGGGGACGTGTAACGCTATATTTTTCGAAACCCCGCTACTTACTTTTTAATAACCCCAAGACCCATTCCTTGGATCATATTATAGAGCATGTGCTTCTGAGCAAAGTACCATCTTTCCAGCAGCAAAATAATTAATCAGCACCTTGTGTAAAGGACTGACTGTGAAAAAAAACTACGAAACTGTCGACCCACCTCTTTTAAGCCGTCTGCTTTCTGTGAACTTGTTATAAATTACTTGATAATGTACAAGTATACAACCCAGGTGTGACTGCCACCCCTTACCCCCAAAACCAATACGTTTCAAGAGAACCGAATCATCCACTTGCTAATGGGCATCAATTCAATCAACTTGTTTCTGGTTTATCTCATTGAACAAAAAAGCATTTTAGAATAAAGGCTGACACACAGAGAATCCCAAAGGCTTCACACTCAGACACACAGCAGAAAGAAGATTTGCTTATCTAAGTTAATTGATTAGTTAAAAACCTCTGCGGTAAAGAAATACCATGCTTGTTTGCTTGGCTGAATGCAAGTTTCTAAGATTGGAAAGCTTTACTTCAACTGACAAGTCCAGTGTCAACAGTTCAGCTTGCACAGCCAAGTTATAAAAATCTAAACAAAAGCAGTTTTCGGATTTACTATCTGGTGTTTTGTTAAGTTTGCAGAACATGTTGTGCCATTTCCCGAGCCAAATAATTCTTTCCAAAGATAAAACATAAGCAAAGGCATTAAAAAAAAACAAAAAACATTTGAAACATAATTTCAAATAGCAATGAATCGTATCACTCTTTTTCAAAACAGCAAACCTTTTTTTTTGCATTATGGAACGTATTTCGATTTTTCAGGTGTGATGCTCTCAAAATACATCTTTCTAGCTGTTATTCATGTTAAAGGTCCCTTTTACTTTAACAACTGGATGAGTGGTTTGCAAGATACAACTAATCCAACCCACACACACAAATGCTGCAAATACAAATTCAAGCTTTTTGTATCATGCAAAAGTACATCTACAGTGGCTCTCAAAAGTATTCACCCTTCTTGGACTTTTCCACATTTTATTGTGTTACAACATGGAATCAAAATGGATTTAATTAGGAGTTTTTGCCACTCATCAACACAAAAAAGTCCACAATGTCAAAGTGAAAAATAAAATCTACAAATTGTTCTAAATTAATTACAAATGCAAAACAGAAAATAATTGATTGCATAAGTATTCACCCCCTTGAGTCAATATTTGGTAGAGGCACCTTTGGCAGCAATTACAGCCTGGACACTGCAGTTTTTCCCATTCTTCTTTGCAATGGTGAACAATTTTCTACACTTTCCACATATTCTCAAACAGATTGAGGTCCGGGCTTTGACTGGGCCACTCCAGGACATTGACCTTTTTGTTTTTAAGCCACTCCAGTGTGGCTTTGGCTGTTTGGGGTCATTGTCCTGCTGGAAGATAAATCTTCTCCCAAGTCCCAGGTCTCTTGCAGACTTCAACAGGTTTTCCTCCAGGATTTCTCTGTACTTTGTTGCATCCATTTTGCCCTCTATCTTCAAGAGCTTTCCAGGCTCTGACGCAGAGAAGCATCCCCATAGCATGATGCTGCCACCACCATGCTTCACAGTAGGGATGGTGTTCTCAGGATGATGTGAGGTGTTAGGCTTGCGCCAAACATAGTGCTTAGCGTTGAGGCCAAAAAGCTCTATTTTGGTCTCATCAGACCATAGAATCTTCTCCCACATGCCTTCTGGCAAACTCTAGCCGAGATTTGATGTGAGTTTTCTTTTTGCCACTCTCCCATAAAGGCCAGTTTTGTGAAGCAACTGGGCTATTGCCGTATGCAGAGTGTTTCCCAGCTCAGCCGTGGAAGACTGTAACTCCTTTAGAGTAGCCATAGGCCTCTTGGTGGCATCCCTGACTAGTGCCCTTCTCGCCCCGGATCTCAGTTTTTGAGGACAGCCTATTGTAACACAATACAATGTGGAAAAGTCCAAGGGGGCTGAATACTTTTGAGAGCCACTGTATATGACCTACAACCACTGCAATTGCCCTCACTTTAGAAAATACCCTAACAGGCTCAATCCTAACCCCCCCTCCTCACTGCCTTGTAGATGCACCCTCAGCATGGCAATGCATAACAGTGAAAAGGAAAAACACCACCATTACTCTTAAGTGACCGAGTAAAGAATTTACATTCAGATGATTAGAACCTCATTGGCATAACATCTAACAATCCCAAACAGAGACTGCCAAAGAAGAGTTTGAAGTAACAACTGAAACTCCCTGCAACTTATTTGTCAAGCTCTGACAGCCTTAACATGAAAACCACTTATTAGACACTGCCGGCACAGAGAACTTTCCCTTCAGCATTCTAACACAGACAAAAGTTGACTACGATGTCTGCAACGCAACTATTCTGATCTGTTTTTCTAGGGGCAGTTTGTCTCTTCTATATTAAGATGAAGTAGAAAACATGGCAATCCAGCAGCCCTTTTCAGCTTAACAACGGCACAGTCATCATTTCGGAGGATAATTGGAAGGTTCACTGAAAATATCATTTTAAACAGTGAGCTTGCATTACACTATGTAACACAATTTTTGTTCCTGGGTAGTAAGTGTTATTTCCTAATTGCTTTGCTTCAAAAGTATAGAAAATGGGTATTATTCCCCACAAACTTTGTTTTTGTGACCAGGACAGTGATATTTTGAAATTTACCTATTTCCAATGAGAAAATGGGCGAATTTGTGTCTTTTCGTTCACATAAAGTCAGAAGAAAACAACATATGAATCCACATTAACATGTATTTATACTAAAGTAATACAAAAATGACTACAAAAGATTTAGAAGCGAGTAGTTTTTCGAGATTTACGATTATACTGTAAATCACTTTCACGAATCAGCCCCCAAATGTAGTCTCCCATCATGTTCTCGTTATACTGTCCTTGGTAGCGGCGTTCAAAGTCCAGTATATCCTGGTGGAAGCACTCGCCTTGCTCCTCCGAGTACGCTCCCATGTTCTCCTTGAATTTATCAAGATGAGCATCAAGGATATGGACTTTGAGGGACATCCTACAGCCCATTGTGCCGTAGTTCTTCACCAGAGTCTCAAGCAGCTCCACATAGTTTTCGGCCTTGTGATTGCCCAGGAAGCCCCAAACCACTGCGACAAAGCTGTTCCAAGCTGCTTTCTCCTTACTAGTGAGCTTCTTGGGGAATTCATTGCACTCCAGGATCTTCTTTATCTGTGGTCCGACGAAGACACCGGCTTTGACCTTTGCCTCAGACAGCTTAGGGAAGAAGTCTTCAAGGTACTTGAAGGCTGTCGACTCCTTATCTAGAGCTCTGACAAATTCGTTTCATAAGGCCCAATTTGATGGGCAGTGGTGGCATCAGCACCTTCCGGGGGTCCACCAGTGGCCCACACTTGACGTTATTTCTCCCCACAGAGAACTCGGTCCGCTGTGGCCAGTCCCGCCTGTGGTAGTGCGCCTTGGTGTCCCTGCTGTCCCAAAGGCAAAGATAGCAGGGAAACTTGGTAAAACCGCCTTGGAGACCCATCAGGAATGCCACCATTTTGAAGTCTCCTATGACCTCCCAGCCGTACTCATCATACTTCAAGGCGTCCAGCAAGGTCTTGATGCTGTTGTAATCCTCTTTCAGGTGCACCGAGTGAGCCAGGGGAAGAGACGGGTACTTGTTACCATTAGGGAGCAGCACGGCTTTGAGGCTCCTGGATGAGCTGTCAATGAAGAGGCGCCACTCATTCTGGTTACAGGCGATTCCGATTACCTCGAACAGACTGGTCACATTGTGGCAGAAGCAGAGCCCATCTTGACGGGTGAAGAAGCTGGAAAAAGGTTGGTGACGCGTCCTCTGATCTGCGACTTGCACACTTTCATCCAACAAGTTCCACTGCTTGAGCCTAGACGTCAAAAGCTCGGTCATTGGATTGGGTGAGACCAAGATCTCTAATCAAGTCGTTGAGGTCTTTTTGGCTGGGGTAGTATGGGTTTCTCTCCTCAGCTCCACCTCTGAAATTGTCATCTGGATCTACAACGTCTTCCTCGCTCTCTGACTTGCTGCTCTCTTCTAAAGACGGCTGCTCTCTCTCCGGAGGAGTGGGTACGGGGAGCTCATGGCAGTGTGGCACCGGGGCGATGGATGAAGGAAGGTCCGGATACGTGATAGCAGGTGCATTCTTGCCAGTCCGACGTTTGGAAGGGTCTACCATGCAGAAGTAGCAGTTGCTTGAGTGGTCAGTGGGTTCCCGCCAAATTCTTGGGATAGCGAACTTCATGGCTCTCTTTTCCCCTCTGTACCATCCTACAAAAATACATTTATTTTACCCATGACTAATGTGTAAGAGATTCTCGCAACATTTTTCATATATGATATATTTTTTCAATAACATTGAAAATTGTAAAACATTTTAAAATTAAAAACTTTTACAATTTCAAAAATTAACAAATTTTATAACATAAAATTCAGAGCAAAAATTGTCCATCTTACCTTCCAGAGTATTTTTTGCAGTGCTCGCAGGTGAAATGAGGTGCCCAGGGTTTGTCTTGATCCCCGACAGGCATGCCGAAATATGCCTTGTAGGCCTCACACCTCTTAGCAGATGCTTCCACGGAGTACTTGTTCGCTCTTGTCTTGATAAATTGGCCGCAGACATAGCAAAATGCGTCTGCCGGATGCTTGCAGCCTCTTGATGCCATCTCAGAAAAATGCAGATATGTATCCACTTAGGCAGCTGGAACTAAACTGAACTGGTGGGCTTAAGGCCCCTGTATTTATACTACTATTTATATTACTGAAAAGTTCAAGAAAGTTCTAGAAGTTACTCCAAGTTTACTCGGCACTGAATCTATCTGGAATGTTCTGGAAAATAGGTAAATTTCAAAATATCTCTGTCCTGGCCACAAAAGCAAAGTTTGTGGGGAATAATAGCCATTTTCTATACTTTTGAGGCATAAGCAATTAGGAAATAACACTTACTACCCATGAACCAAAAAATAAATAAAAATTGTTACACGGTGTTATCAATCACTATGTTTACATACACAAGTAAATGAACCCTTTTGTAACTGGTTGTTTTGAATCTTCTTAGCAGGAGTTTAATAGGGAGACCATGTAAGAGCAACATTTGAGCTAACATACACTGACTTACAACATGCCCTATGAGTCATGATCTGTGCTGGACCTCACTTCAAGGTACTGTTTAAATAGAATGTACTTTTTAATATGATAGTAATAATAAAATATGGACAAGTGACAAGTGATCAAAGTGAGAGAGGTTTAGCAATATAGATTTAAAAACAAGAAAGTGCAAATTCAAAGTCACAAACATAAAAGTAACTTTGGCACAAAGTTATAAACCCTATTCTATCACTCCGTTTCAATGTTTCTAATATATTTTCCTTTGCTGTGGTTAAAAAAAAAATGTACACATACTTTTAAAATCAATGAAAACTGTAGGCATTTATTACTATCTCTATCACTGACCTGCTAGCTGTTCTAACTTTTGTGTACCGACTATCACTATAGCCTTGATGTCAGGTGCTCTTTTGCTGTAAAAGTACTCTCATACAAGCCTTGTGAAACATTTACTACCTAAGTTCACCTATTTAGTAAGGAATGTTCTAATTATCATATTCATACTCCATATTAATTTATTTGCAACATGAAATACTTAATAAATGTATTTACTGAACACACCTTTAACTTTAAACGTAACTGCTTTTATTCTGCATATAAAGACACAAAGCACAGTAAGATTATTGAGTAATGTATTGCTGGAAAGAACAGATCTTTTATTATAAATTTGGCTTTTCTCCCATCTCTAATTCAGTTATTCTCATCCATATGTAAGAGGTGAAAGGACTTTATGACCTAACTCAATGACTTGTAATTTAATAAAACCTAGATTATTATTATTATTATTATTATTATTATTATTGTTATTAATAATAATAATATAGTCCATTTAACAGAAGAAATAAATGTGTAGTGTCATACAATTAAACCTGGTATTCTTCCATCAGATTAGAAGGGAAAACCCTGCAGTCACTAGCAAATGCCATTAGAGAGTCACTACTGTGGGAATAAGTGGATTCTCATACCACCACACAGGGTCTCTCAGTGTGACAAGACTGTGATTCATATCCTCTTGTGGTTCCCATAAATTCCAATCCTTAACCATTCTTGACACCAGGAATTGCCCAGCTGAGGCAGCAAGCCAGTCTCAGAGGTGTTCCTGCAGCTACTCAGTTTTACAGCTCGTGGTCAAGACAAACATGGCAGTATAACTCATTAGGAATTATTTTTACATTTGCGAGGAGTGCAGGATGTGCCCTATAGTCTGGACGTCGCTGGTTTGAGTCCAGGCTATTCCTTTGCTGACTGAAGACGAGAGCTCCCAGGGAGCGGCGCTCAATTGGCCGAGTGCCATCTGGGGGGAGGGAGGATTATGTCAGCACTGTGGTCTGGCCAGACGCCTGTGGGCTTGCCTGTAAGGGTGGCTAACGGCACATGCTTGGGGGACAACGTGTGTTCGTCTTTGCCCCTCCTGAGTCAGCGCAGGGGTGGTAGCGGTGAGCTGAGCTAAACAAAATAGACACTACTAAATTTGGGAGAAAATAACAAAAAAAAAATGTATAATAATAATTGGCGACTACTAAATTAAAAGTAAAAAAATATTTTTACATGCTTTGTACTCCAACGAGTCTCTAAGCGACACTGCAGCAGATCTGTCTAACAGCACATTTGGAGGTGGACTGATCAACTGCGCCTGACCTGGGTCCTGTATACTGGTCACACAGGAGATCATTTGGAAGGTTTCATAGCAGGCAGAAACACAGAGACATCTGTTCTTGGCTAACCCTGCCCTACATCGTTCATCAAAGACACAAACACCACCAGATGAAATCCTCCCAATTAATGAAGCAAGCCTCTCTGACTCATTCTGTGGCCACAGAGAAGGCAGCACATATTTTCCCACATAAACACCAGCTGTTTTTTTTTTTGTACGGTTTGAAAATGATAAGCAGGAACTGAATGCCTGAACAGGTACTGGGTGGTGTACTCTTCTGCACATTCAAAATTTTAAAAAGGGAAAAAAGTATTTGGATAGGAGCCTTTATTTTTGTAATAAATACATATAATCCACATTCCCTCCACATTTCACAACCTTACATATTAATCAATGACAGGGTGATCCTAAGGGCCTGTCCTCTGAGGACTGACTTACAGGACACACAGTCTTAATCATAAAGCTTGCACAAGAAATAGAATACATCTGAATCCACCTTAACAGGGGAGCCTTGCTATGGATTTGGCGGGTGGGTTTTAAAGGGACTGAGAAGTCTGGAGTAAAGCCTTCACTTTTACCACAAAAAAAAGACAAAACGTTAAGAATATTTAACACACATAGAAACAGTTACTTGCCCTATACGAACACATATTTAACTGGATAAACAGTAACTAAATGGATAACTTATATTTACGTTCTTAAAACATGCGTCTTGTTGCACCTTTCCCTGTAATGTTAACATACATTACTGTAGCCAAAACCACAAATCGTCGATCAGATCTGGAACCCTTCTGGCTCAAGTTCAGTGGAGTTCCTAGAGAAACCTCAGGCTTGCACAACAGAAAATGAAACTGAATACATTACATCAGCTGCTGCAGCAAGCACCATTCATCACTGAAAAAGAACATTACCTTGTGGGTATCCCTGTTCTCTTTTACTAAGCAAATCGTTAAAACACCAGGCTTGTGCCCCAATAATAACGTACAGACAAATTCTCTGTTCCACCCATCCTCTGTTTGTTTAGACAAATATGTGAAGTTCCATTTTGCAAAATCTCTAAAATGCATGGGCAATAAATATATCTCACTTTAATGACCTCCTCTGGCTCAACTCTGGTTATTGCTGCTTGTAAAACAAAATTGTCCCTTGAACAAACAAAGTATTTCCCATCTTCACTAACCAGGATTGAAGCAGATGCTAGGTGCCACCCTTATAAACTTTGCCACTGTAACAGTGCACAGTACTTTTGGACTTTATCATTCCTTACAGTATGCAGTGTTCTTTTCCCACCAAATAATTCCCAGTGTTTTTTTTTTTATTTTTATAGGGGAGCTTTTTTAATTTTTTTTTTTCATCAATTTACTCCCATTTTTCATCCCCCCACTTTTCCTGTGTACTGACTGCTGTGAAATTCAACACCACCTGATTTAAACAGGATTTGTTTTGTTCTCCAGCACAGTGAATGAAGTATGGTTGGTTTATAATCATCCCTCGCAGTTGGTTTATAATCATCCCTCACAGTGGACAGAGTGCAGCTAAATAAAGTTCAGTGTGTTACAGAAAAGACACACTAGGCCTGTCCTAAAAGATTTAGCTGTATTTGAAGTTGTATCAGATCTAGGTTTATCCCTGCTGTTCGAGGGGTGGAGGAGACACTTACCCTGAATATCATCGTTGAAGGTGCAGTATTTGTTACGGTATTTACTGAGTATGCGGAAGGCATTAGAGTTGGCAAAATCCTCAAACTGGACGAGGCAGTTCATTCCATACCTGTGGAGATGGCAAGAAAGTACAGACCGTTAGTTCATTCAGAAGAAAATTTCAATCAATTTGTTTAAATTTGCTCAATTTGATTAAATTTGATGTTTGTTCATTTCTGTTAACACTCCATCATACATTTGGAGGCCATACAGTACAAGTTAAATTATAACACTGATGTAGGCATTTCATTATCTCTTATTTTAGCCTTCTGTGCTCTTGAACCCACTAACTGGGTTTTTGTTCTACTGATAATATTTTACAGTAAACTCTTTGCATGAGCAAGATGGAGGCACAGTTGGTCCATGTTGTTAATTACTTCTGTACTATAATGTAATGAATTCATCAGGGAAACTGGCTTCCAATGCTCGCTCTGTTTAGTGTCACATCTACTGAGGTACATATCATTACCACATTTCAAAAGAAACTGCAATCGAGATCAAGAGAATATAGATTTAATTTCTCTATGATGAAGTGCAAAGTTTGATGACACAAATATAGCAAATGCTCCCAATCCTTAATAATAAATAATAATAAAAATGTTATTTTATATGGCGCCTTTCACAGTGGACCACCATCACAAGGCGCTTTACAAGATACAAGACTAGGGTGTGTAAACTATGCACTAGAGTCACTAACAACAACATCTCACCCCAAAGACGCAGCACAAGGGGGTTAAGTGACTTGCTCAGAGTCACACAGTGAGTCAGTGGCTGAGCTGGGATTTGAACCGGGGACATGCTGGTTACAAGCCTGTTTCTTTAACCACTGAACCAAGCAGCAAAGTATATCATCTTTTAGAACAGCTGCAACAGAAAGAAGCCCCACCCTGGCAAAACCAGTTGCTTGCAACAAAGAGACCTAAGAAATGAGTGGAATCTCTTTCAGACAGATGAAACAAGTAATAGAGTTCTGGGAGTCTGCTATTATTATTACCGTTTGTTTAATTCCAAAATCTCAGTTTGACAGTGCTACTATCTCTGAATGTCGGTTTAAGACTTCAGTTGCCGGGAATAATTACTGTCCGTTAGCTACGATATGCATAAAACGGGCAAATAACAACAACATCCATTTCCACATATTAATCTGGATGAATTTCATGCACAGCTGTTTGAAAGAATTCCCTTCTTTGTGGGCTTGTGCTGAAAAGAACTGAATGTTCACATTCATAGGATTCCGTGAACCCCCAACGGCAATCAGTTACCATTGTATACGGTTCACTACTGTCCTATAGCATCTCTCTCTCTCTTATATATATATATATATATATATATATATATATATATATATATATATATATATATATATATATATATATATATGTGTGTGTGTGTGTGCCTCAGACACTTTTTTCACATTTTGTTGTGTCAGTTTCATGCATTTAAATGAAGATTCTTTTCCACTTATCTACACACCATACTCCACACTATTAAGGGGAAAAAAGTTTTTATTGAGAAAAAAATTATATATTAAAAATACAAAACTGAAAGATCATAATTGGATAAGTCTCCACCCCCCCTGAGTTAATACTTGGTGGAAGCACCTTTGACAGCAATTACAGCCGTGAGTCTGTTGGGATAGGTCTCTACCAACTTTGCATACCTAGATCTGGCAATATTTGACCATTCTTCTTTACAAAACTGTTCAAGCTCTGTCAAGTTCCTTGGGGAGCGTTGATGGGCAGAAATCTTCAGGTCATGCCACAAATTTTTAGGTCAGGCTCTAAATGGGTCATTCATGGACATTTACCTTTTTGTTCCTTAGCTACTCCAGTGTAGCTTTGGCTGTGTGCTTTGGGTTGTTGTCATGCTGAAAGATGAAATTCCACTGCTTTCTTGCAGAGGGCAGCAGGTTTTCCTCAAGGACTTCTCTGTACTTTGCTCCATTCATTTTCCCTTCTATTCTGACAAGTTCCCAGTCCCTGCCGATGAGAAACATCCCCATAACATGATGCTGCCACCACCATGCGTCACAGTAGGGATTGTGTTCTTTGGGTGATGCGCCGTCTTGGGTTGCATGTGACGTTTCAGGTCCTGCCACAACATCTCAATGGGGTTTAGGTCTGGACTTTGACTACACCATTCCAAAACTTTAAATTTCTTGTTCTTCAACCATTCTGATGTAGACTTGTTTGTGCGTTTTGGATCATTGTCTTGCTGCATGACCCAGATGCGCTTCAGCTTCAGCTCACGGACGGATGAGCTGACATTCGCCTGTAGAATTATCTGATACAGAGCAGAATTCACGGCAAGTTGTCCAGGTCTTGATGCAGCAAAGCATCCTCAAATCATGACACTACCACCACCATGCTTGACCGTTGGTATGAGGTTCTTACTGTGGAATGCAGTGTTTGGTTTTCGTCAGACATAACTAGGCCCATCTGTCCATAGAACATTGTTCCAGAACTCTTGAGGATCATCCAGGTGCTTTTAGCAAACTTGAGACGAGCATTCATGTTCTTCATAGCAAGCAGTGGTTTCTGCTTTGCTACTCTGCCATGAAACCCATTTTTGTCCAGCGTCTTTCTGATGGTGGAGTCATGAACACTGACCTTAGCCGAGGTGAGAGAGGCCTGCAGATCCCTGGATGTTGTTCTAGGGTTCTTTGTGACAACTTTACGCCTTGCTCTTGGAGAGACTTTGGCAGGACGGCCAATCCTGGGAAGATTCACTACTGTCCCAAACTTTCTCCATTTGGACAATATGGCTCTGACAGTGGTTTGGTGGAGCCCCAGAGCCTTAGAAATTGCTTTCTATCCCTTTCCAGACTGATAGGCATCAACAACTGTTTTACTGGTGGTCTTCAGGAATTTCTTTTGATCGTGGAATTATATGCTTCTAGAACCTGTGTGCTGACAGCTTCACTCTGATGGTAAGGGTCAAAGTTAATCAGATTTATATTGGGAAGGCTGGCCCAAATCAGGCCTGATTGTTAACCAAAGTATTCAAACAGCTTAATTATCCCTTTAATTGGGTTAAGTTAACTAGGGGGGGCAACAACTTTTTCACACCTGAAGATTGCACACCAAACAAATGAAAGAAGCACCAAACTTTGGTGTCATTTTTTCTGTCAGACTCCCTCTATATACTACTAAAACCCACAAAAAGATCTGACCAAATTCAATGTGAAAAATTTGCAAAAATGCAGAAAATCAGAGAAGGGGCAAATACTTTTTCATGGCACTGTGTGTGTGTGTATATATACACACACACACACACACACACACGCAGACGATCCTCGACTTACAACGCTGACTTTACGACATCGATATGGCATTTACGACAAGGTGAGACCCGAGCCAAACGTCATGTGCGCAGCTCAGTGTCCGAACCGCAGTACCTGCCGTGGTCGCCCGAGTAAGTCAAGCATTTTTTTTTTGGTTTGTTTGTTTTATGCATGTAACGTTTTTTTTTTATTTATTTGCCATTAACAATGTCTGATAAGAGCAATTGACTCAAAACGAAACCTAAGCTGTGAACTCTGTCACACGATGAGGCGCTTAATAATGCAAAGAAAATAAGTTCAGATTCATTTTTAAACAACACAATACTAATGTTTTAACTTAGGAAGAGTTCAGAAATCAATATTTGGTGGAATAACCCTGATTTCCAATCACAGCTTTCATTCGTCTTGGCATGCTCTCCGCTAGTCTTTCACATTGATGTTGGGTGACTTTATGCCACTCCTGGCGCAAAAATTCAAGCAGCTCGGCTTTGTTTGATGGCTTGTGACCATCCATCTTCCTCTTGATCACATTCCAGAGGTTTTCAATGGGGTTCAGGTCTGGAGATTGGGCTGGCCATGACAGGGTCTTGATCTGGTGGTCCTTCATCCACACCTTGAGTGACCTGGCTATGTGGCATGGAGCATTGTCCTGCTGGAAAAGCCAATCCTCAGAGTTGGGGAACATTGTCAGAGCACAAGGAAGCAAGTTTTCTTCCAGGACAACCTTGTACTTGGCTTGATTCATGCCAAAGCTGCCCGATTCCAGCCTTGCTGAAGCACCCCCAGCTCATCACCGATCCTCCACCACATTTCACAGTGGGTGCGAGACACTATGGCTTGTAGGCCTCTCCAGGTCTCCATCTAACCATTAGATGACGAGGTGTTGGGCAAAGCTGAAAATTGGACTCATCAGAGAAGATGACCTTACTCCAGTCCTCTACGGTCCAATCCTTATGGTCTTTTGCAAACCTCAGCCGGCTCTTCTTTGCTTCTCATTGATGAAGGGCTTTTTTCTAGCTTTGCACGACTTCAGCCCTGCCCCTAGGAGCCTGTTTCGAACCGTCCTCGCCGTGTACTTCACCCCAGCTGCTGTTTGCCATTCTTTTTGTAGGTCACTTGATGCCATCCTATTGTTGCTGAGTGACATTCGAATGAGTGGCCGTCATCCTGGTCATTGGAGAGTCGTTTTCGCCCTCTGCCGGTCTGTAGCTTTGTTGTCCCCAACATGTGCTGCTTGACCTTGTTCTTATGAACCGCCGTCTTTGAAATTTTAAGGATGGAAGCAACCCGACGCTCACTGTATCCCTCTGCCAGTAAAGCCAGAATTGAACCCTTCTTTTCCTCACTCAAAACTTTCCTTTTCAACTCTTTGGGCATGGTCAATAGTCATTTTTTGATTCCAATTACTTTTGAGGTACTACTAGCACTGTTTTGCCATCCAGCTGGTCCTATTGCAAGAGGATAGTGATGACCACAGGAGTGGTTTTTATACTTTTCCTCATTAACTAAGATTTGGTTCAGGTGATCCCCTAATCAGTACCTCATTCAGTAGAATGAGGTGTACCTGTGTTGGAATTCAACAGACACTGGAATGGAATGGCTGCCATACATGTAGAGATGCTGATTTAAGAAAAATTTGCAGTGGTCTCTTAATTTTTTCAAGAGCTGTGTGTGTGTGTGTAATATATATATATATATATACACACACACACACACACACACACACACAGTACTTTGCAAATGTTTTAGGCAGGTGTGAAAAAATGCTGTAAAGTAAGACTGCTTTCGAAAATAGACATGTTAATAGATTACATTTATCAATTAATGAAATGCAAAGTGAGTGAACAGAAGAAATCTAAATCAAATCCATATTTGGTGTGACCACCCTTTGCCTTCAAAACAGCATCAATTCTTCTAGGTACACTTACACAAAGTCAGGGATTTTGTAGGCATATAGTCAGGTGTATTATTAAACAATTATACCAAACAGGTGCTAATGATCATCAATTCAATACATAGGTTGAAACACAATCATTAACTGAAACAGAAACAGCTGTGTAGGAGGAATAAAACTGGGTGAGGAACAGCCAAACTCAGCTAACAAGGTGACGTTGCTGAAGACAGTTTACTGTCAAAAGTCATACACCATGGCAAGACTGAGCACAGCAACAAGACACAAGGTAGTTATACTGCATCAGCAAGCTCTCTCCCAGGCAGAAATTTCAAGGCAGACAGATGTTTCCAGATGTGCTGTCCAAGCTCTTTTGAAGAAGCAGAAAGAAACGAGCAACACTGAGGACCGTAGACGCAGTGGTCGGCCAAAGAAACTTACTGCAGCAAATGAAAGACACATCATGCTTACTTCCTTTCGCAATCGGAAGATGTCCAGCAATGCCATCAGCTCAGAATTGGCAGAAAACAGTGGGACCCTGGTACACCCATCTACTGTCCGGAGAAGTCTGGTCAGAAGTGGCCTTCAGGGAAGACTTGCGGCCAAAAAGCCATACCTCCGACGTGGAAACAAGGCCAAGCAACTTAACTATGCAGGAAAACACAGGAACTGGGGTGCAGAAAAATGGCAGCAGGTGCTCTGGACTGAGGAGTCAAAATTTGAAATATTTGGCTGTAGCAGAAGGCAGTTTGTTCGCCGAAGGGCTGGAGAGCGGTACACGAATGAGTGTCTGCAGGCAACAGTGAAGCATGGTGGAGGTTCCTTGCAAGTTTGGGACTGCATTTCTGCAAATGGAGTTGGGGATTGGGTCAGAATTAATGGTCTCCTCAATGCTGAGAAGTACAGGCAGATACTTATCCATCATGCAATACCATCAGGGAGGCATCTGATTGGCCCCAAATTTATTCTGCAGCATGACAACGACCCCAAACATACAGCAAAAGTCATTAAGAACTATCTTCAGCGTAAAGAAGAACAAGGAGTCCTGGAAGTGATGGTATGGCCCCCACAGAGCCCTGATCTCAACATCATCGAGTCTGTCTGGGATTACATGAAGAGAGAGAAGCAACTGAGGCTGCCTAAATCCACAGAAGAACTGTGGTTAGTTCTCCAAGATGTTTGGGCCAACCTACCTGCCGAGTTCCTTCAAAAACTGTGTGCAAGTGTACCTAGAAGAATTGATGTTGTTTTGAAGGCAAAGGGTGGTCACACCAAATATTGATTTGATGTAGATTTTTCTTCTGTTCACTCACTTTGCATTTTGTTAATTGATAAATATAATCTATTAACATGTCTATTTTTGAAAGCATTCTTACTTTACAGCATTTTTTCACACCTGCCTAAAACTTTTGCACAGTACTGTGTGGTGTGTGTGTGTGTGTGTGTGTGTATATATATATATATATATATATATATATATATATATATATATATATACACACACACACACACACACACACACACACACGTCTGGAAAAAATTGAGACCACTGCAAAATTATCAGTTGCTCTGGTTTTACTATATATAGGTATGTGTTTGAGTAAAATGAACATTTTTGTTTTATTCTATAAACTACTGACAACATTTCTCCCAAATTCCAAATAAAAATATTGTCATTTAGAGCATTTATTTGCAGAAAATGACAACTGGTCAAAATAACAAAAAAGATGCAGTGTTGTCAGACCTTGAATAATGCAAAGAAAATAAGTTCAGATTCATTTTTAAACAACACAATACTAATGTTTTAACTTAGGAAGAGTTCAGAAATCAATATTTGGTGGAATAACCCTGATTTTCAAGCACAGCATTCATGCGTCTTGCCATGCTCTCCACCAGTCTTTCACATTGATGTTGGGTGACTTTATGCCACTCCTTGCGCAAAAATTCAAGCAGCTCGGCTTTGTTTGATGGCTTGTGACCATCCATCTTCCTCTTCACATTCCAGAGGTTTTCAATGGGGTTCAGGTCTGGAGATTGGGCTGGCCATGACAGGGTCTTGATCTGGTGGTCCTCCATCCACACCTTGATTGACCTGGCTGTGTGGCATGGAGCATTGTCCTGCTGGAAAAACCAATCCTCAGAGTTGGGGAACATTGTCAGAGCAGAAGGAAGCAAGTTTTCTTCCAGGACAACCTTGTACTTGGCTTGATTCATGCGCCCTTCACAAAGACAAATCTGCCCGATTCCAGCCTTGCTGAAGCACCCCCAGATGAGTCCAATTTTCAGTTTTGCCCAACACCTGGTCATCTAATGGTTAGACGGAGACCTGGAGAGGCCTACAAGCCACAGTGTCTCGCACCCACTGTGAAATGTGGTGGAGGATCGGTGATGATCTGGGGTGCTTCAGCAAGGCTGGAATCGGGCAGCTTTGGCATGAATCAAGCCAAGTACAAGGTTGTCCTGGAAGAAAACTTGCTTCCTTGTGCTCTGACAATGTTCCCCAACTCTGAGGATTGGTTTTTCCAGCAGGACAATGCTCCATGCCACACAGCCAGGTCAATCAAGGTGTGGATGGAGGACCACTAGATCAAGACCCTGTCATGGCCAGCCCAATCATAAAGTCACCCAACATCAATGTGAAAGACTGGTGGAGAGCATGCCAGGACGCATGAAAGCTGTGCTATATACACACACACACACACACACACACACACACACACACACACACACACACACACACACACACACAAAAGCTTTCAATGCTATTTTGTTTCTGCTGGCCTTTCATGATGTTTCACTAAACGGATTGCAGTTGATACAGAACACTGCCGCTAGAATACCATTCAAGCTAACATTACTCACCCTACCATTGCAGTTCTAGTCCTCTATCCCTCCAGTTAAGTTTTGTATTACTGTCAAGCTCTTCACACCAAAATGTAATTTGCACCTTATTTGTGTGAAAGAAAACTAAAACAGCTATCGTTACACAGTATTAATTGTTTGGTAAAATCAACCCATTTTACTTTGACAACAAATGAAGAAAATGGCATTTTGGTGTGATAAATCAGGCCCAGAACCTTTTCTAATAAAACTCAAAAGGGGTGGCCAAAGTTCCACTCCTGGTCTTTGTTCTATCCCTGTTCTAAATGTTTAATATAACCAATTAAACCTCTATCCAGACCCTAAAATACTTCTGTGGCAGGCTGGCGGGTGGATAGAGGCCCAGAGACAGTCTGAAGTTCAAAAACGTATTATAAATAAACACAAAAATGAAAGTGCGCAAGGGCAAAATAAAGGGATTTAAACACAAATAAAGCAATACAAAAAACAAAACTTACAAAATTAAGGTTTCCAGGCTGGGCAATGCCTTCACTGGATTCCCAAATCCCAAATCCCAAATCCCAAATCCCAACCTGCTTCCTCAGCTCCCTCCTCCTCAATGAGAAGCAGAGGCCTCCTTTTATGTCAGGTGGCTGGGCGCTGATTGATCGTTACTTAACCTAATCATGTAATCAACCCCAGCCACCCGAACATAATAAACCCATGCAGGTAAGGGAAATTAACCCCATCCCTGCCAATTTAAAAAGGGCAGAGCTTTGCTCTGCCACAACTTAATTATACCATGTTACCTGTTAAACACTGTGACCGGGCTAGAAGCCCTGCACATGAAAACGAGAATGTGTTGCCTTTTATTGTTTGATTTAAAATGTACTGTTTATTATTTAAAGAATGCTTGTTTATTTTAGAACGGGGTACCCCCGCCGCTGTGTTTTGAATTTAGTATGTACATTTGTAGGACAGCAAAGTCATATGTTTGTTATTGTTTAGCAGTGTGGATGGTGAAGCCCCATACACACACAAACCTCGTGCAGAAGGTGACCATGTCCCGAGTTAATTCATTGATTAACTGTTGCTAATCGGGAGATGGCCACCTGTATAAAATGAAACCAAAGTAAAAACAACTGCTATGAGTACTGGAAGACCCTGCACCGTATTTGCCTAGTTAAGATTATTTTGTGTTTGTGACTTGTTTTTGTTTATCTTTTTTATTTGCTCTGTGAGCAGTGTTTTCTGTTTAAACTTTTTATTTGATTTTTGTGTTTAAATAAACAGGGTGCAGCCGCGCCTTTGCACCTCAGTACCTGCGTGCTTGTTTATATTCCTGCATCTGGCCTGACGTCACCACACAGCCAGCCTGGAATGGCCCTCCAGGACCGTGATTGACACCCCTGCTCTAAAACATTAGCAGGATAACCACACCAGGGTGCAACATATGAATGTCTTAAGTCGATAGACCCTGCCAACATATTGTGCAATTTTATCGGAATCCCATGTGCAGAGTTAGGTCTCTTTAACTTGGGTAGAGGTTAGTTTGGCTTGCCATTAACTTGTAGATGTCATTGCTCCATTCTTTATAGCTGGTTGGGGGCCCATACTAGACTTGTCACAATAAGCCATAAGCTGCTCTCAGCTCTAACTGCCAAGCTACAGAAAATATCTGTTTTCTCACACACACAAACAAACTCTCCAAGGACAATTTTGATTATGCTGTAAGGCGCAGCACAGGTCAATCAAGATCAACCATATTTGTTTAATTTAAAAGGTTGCTTGTCCATCAACATTTTACTATCAACAAAATTTTTGCTTAAACTCAAGCAATGCTCACAGACTAAGAATTTTTCGAGCAACATTTCAAGAGATGAGTTAATAAAACAAAAAGAATGCAGAGCAGTGGGTGTTTGCCAGAGAATCAATAATGCTGACATTTACTGTACAAATGACTTTATAAATACCAGATGTCTAACCAGCACGTAGCCTCCCAGTCAGTGAGAGGCTACTGACTTGCCATTCCTTTAAAACCTCCCTTGATTACTGAAACAGTACTGTTCCCACAGGTTGTGTACAAGTCATTACAGAACGAGAATAAATCTGGAAAATTGGCCACAGCAGACATACATATTTATAGGGGTTCTGTGGTTTAAACATTAACATAAGCAGTATACATTCGCACACACACAAGCACGTAGCCCCCCATATGCAGGTATCCCCCTCCGACGGTCATTGAACGAAAACGTATACACCCATTAACTTCTCTGTCAAGTATAAACTTAGTTTAAAAGTTATTGCTTTCAGTGTATTTCATAAACTGGTTACTTTCTAACAACAATAACAAAATAAACCACCTTTAGGTAGCATAGTAGGTATGTGGGTGTGGAACAGAGGTGTGCTGTGTTTATTAAACTGAGCAATTGCGCATAATTCAATTGCAGTGCAAGTTTACTTCAGGGCTATAAGTACATCAGTAAAACTGCATGGTATATTTAGATGATTTGATTTCTGCTATCGCTGTGTAATAAATGGACGGCTATCTTTGACTGGTTGGAATGACCTTTAGCATTGTATAAAGCATTATACTGTAATACGCTCCATGCCATGTATTATTCTCTATGTATAGCACTGTAACACAATATGCTTGTAGTTTATTTTCATGAAAAGGAAGATTACACCTTTTGCTCTGGGGCACATCTTACAATAAAAAAAAACAACAATGGAAAAACAAATAACAGAGAGGTAATTGCCAACACTGTGTATACTTGTATCTCTGAAATGACCTCATTTTATAAGCACCTCTGGCATTAGTAAAGTGAATCTGTTGTATCTGACTACTGTTTCTGAACAAAAAATTAACTTATAAATAAATACACACATTGGCATTTTTTTCATATGTGCAATAATGGACTTTTCCAAGTAGCCAGAAATACATCTGTAGGCAATTTGAATTTTTTTGAGGGTATTAAAAATTAATATCGGTATATTCACCGTAACAAGTACTCAGACCACCATTTGTACAGGAACAGTTAGCTGTGTCACATTGTAGTCTACTGTCAGTCTCTCAGACATAGCAGTGAACAAGTCATAATAACTTCCATTCAAATAATATTTGAAGGTGCTGGCCATATTAGGTTGGAGGTCAAGGTTATTGGTACATTTTGCCAGATAAATTAATATAATACATGGATGGAAATAAGACTCCAGTGGCATAGCAGTTTGCTGGTTGCATCCATTGCTGGTTTTACTATGAGTTTAATCAGACACCTGAGCTTGTTAACTATACCCTATGGCTAATCAAGGTAAAAGTTTAGCCAATGAGCCAGAAGGCAAGGCTTAGGAAAACCCTTCAGACCTTTAGAGAGAGTTAATCAAGTAGCCTAATCATATTAATGCCACATGAATAAAGATGGAATTGACGAGCAGACCCTTGCACTTTGTCCATCGAGCCTCATTTATCTAGAGCTGCTTTCTGCTGAGCTCAGTCTCATTTAAAATTTACTGCCACACTGCTGTTTAAGACTACCAGACAGTAATTATATACCAAACAGTAATTATAAATAATCCAGAATACTCTGCACTGTAAATGTTTATCATGTTACCATTTACTCCCATCTCTGCATAATTGTGTGCCATTTAAAATGTTTACAATATCAAAAACATTAACCTCAAGATAAAATTATTATTAAAGCCAACATAAAAAAGATCCAAAGGGACACAGTATAATTTTCTGTGGCTTGGCACTTTCTGCAGATTCTTTTGTGCTTTCTTCCAGTGATAACAAATTCAACCAGCTGCTGTTACTGTTACTAAAATGATTCCAAGCTTAAAGAATATAACAAAAAATCAAGTACGAATATTGTGATTATTATTTGTATATCAGAGCATATATAAAAATGCAGAAATGCTGTGCTTCACTGATTAGTATTCAATTATACAACAAGTTGAAAACTACATAAGTTCATGAGCTACACAAAGTGCTCTGAGCACAGCTCTCCATAGGCAGATTTGCCAGACATTTGCTTCACCCATCCCAGAGTGGAAATCCGCTCAGTCGGAATCACTCATGCGTACAGATGGGTGATCATATTGAAACTATAGACAGATGGTAAAATATAGTCAGAGCTGCTAAACAAAAATGAAATATTTATGCACAGTGGTTAAGTGAAAAAATATTATACCATTTAAAAAAATGAATTCAAGATCATTATTTTCTTTTATTTTTATATTTCTTAGTCGTCCTGAGCACCAGCTATGACCCCTAGAAGTATCCCTGGTTGAAAACCCCTACGCTAAACAAACAGCGGCCTTGTTTGGACTATCCTCTGGAGGCCAGCCCAGCTGGTTCTTACCAAACTGAGGGCTTGTGCCATTAGCACCTCCCGTACTATAAGCTCAAAGTATCTTTTGTGCTGGTTTCAGGTATCACGACATACCGAAAGAAGGGAGAAAGTATATTTCACTCCACTGCACACCCCGTAGGCTAGACCAGAAGTGAGCGTCAGATTATAAAGCCAACCCATTGTACCCTTTCACCTATTTGAAACACAGGCCAGTCATGAAAAAAGTGCCTACCTCTCTGGGTATTCAGCTGAAGCCAATGCATTCTTTAGTTTTTAAAATATCTCTGTTTATTGGAAAAAACACACGAGCCACAAACAGCTAATTTATAAAGGTGTCCCAGGAGGAAGGCAAGAGCAAGTTACACTTACATACAAGCATACATCAAGCACACAACTTTACAATTCACATCACATGCAATCACAAGGCTGGTTCAAATGATCAAACAGCAATCTCTTACAGTGATAAAGTGACACGGTGGGTAGTTCATTCCAGTCTGAGGGGGCAGAAAAAGAAAAAGCTTTCCTTCCCACTAGTGGTATTTTTAAATATTTTGTATCATCGACATTTCTTAAGGAACAAACACAATTAAACTTCTGGAATGGACTAATGAGAAAGACGGTCATGTTACTGTGGGCCCTTTTAGTTCCAGTATAATGCAGGTAATGCAAGGTTTTGGCCAATCGGATTGTAGGACTGGCAACTCATTCATTATCCAAGCCTGTTTGGATAACGCCATGATCTTTTGATTTGTTAATTTTGAAACACATAGACTGTTTTTTTATTTAGCGGTATTGATTTTTCATTTTTTTTTAATCAAACAGGCAATAAAGATCATCAAATTATTTTCTGTTAGTTTTGTTAGGCTGATTTTGTTTGTGTTGCACTGAAAAAGATTTATTATAGTGGTAGCAGATGTCTTCACTCTTAACAGGGCTTTAGAAGTTCACAATGATGAGTTCAAGCAAGGACCACTGATAGCCTCTGCTATCTGTATCTGTGACTCATGGTAGGGGCACTGCAGCCATGGCAACGGTCTGCTTTTGGATAATCAGCAATGACACATTGACAAAGCATTTACAAGCTATCTAAGTTTTTAACTTTATTTTTTGTAAAATGAAAAGGAAGCGGTGTTACAGAGTGTTATAAAAACTAGCAAGAAAAATCTGAAATGCTTTCTAAATATGGTTGATAATACACAAAACTACAGATATTACTAAAATTGCAGATCTTACCTCATCCGCTTTCATAGAATCTACAGTCGATCATTAAAAAGGAAGAACCTCCTGGGCTTCACACCTCACACAGCAATTTCTTCAGCATTTATCTACTTTGAACAATCATGATTTCTATGTCCATACCATGAAGAGGCGCTTACTTATCTGTCACAGCTTTCATGAATTCATCAATCAGCTCGTCATACTCTTTCCCCCTCACTCTCTTGTGCTTTAGCCCAATATAGAGAGGATCTTCCAACAGAGTCTGCAAAACAAAAGCACAACACGGTCTCTTAAAATAAGTATTGAACATCACAGGCAATGCTCTAGGTAACAAGTCACATGATCTTTTTATACACAACTCTACTTGCAATACATTATAACTGTCACAATAGGTAACGCGTAGCTGAATAAACTGTAAATCAAGCTGGATATAAACTTAGGGCTTAAGTACAGCTATTTTCCGACAGGCTTCTCTACAATCCCGATGAGCATCCACTTAGCCTCTGCTCAGCTCTTGGCTGATAAAGCTGCATCACAATGGAGTGTGGAGAGCTTTGGAGTCTGCTTTGCTGGCTGACCAACTAGTGTTTAACTGGGATGGACCACAAGGAATCATTCAGTACGTTTACATTTTCCGAAAACTAATGATGTTTTCGGAAAACCGAATCAGAAAACTGATTTTATTAAAACGTCACTTTTCTGTGTTTACATGATTAACGATAGAAAAACGAATTATAATTCAACTGTATACATGGATTGAAGTGTTTGGAAAATGCAAGGTATTTTTGCATGCAAAATACTGTAGTAGCCTAAGTACGATTTAAAGACCGGACATTTCTGCGATAGAACGGAGACCAATCCAGTAACTCAAGTGCTTTATCGAAATGGGCTATTAACAAATACATAAGGACATTAACAAATGTATTACTTTACTCCTAACTAGACATATGGATGCATGCAGACTGACTACAGATTATTATTATTTTCTCTGTTATCTAAAATCACGTGCAGGAGAAAAGGGTCAAAGCATGCACATGCGCAGTATGCTATTCCGATACATTTTCCGAAAACTGTGTTTACATGACTTTTGATATTAGAATTAGTATTTTCAGAAAAATATCGGAATTCTTACAAACCTTATAAGCAGCCTCAAACACAGACTGCGACTCATCTCGTTTTATTAAAATAAAAAAAAAAAATTATATATATATATATATATATATATATATATATATATATATATATATACATATACATATACACACACACACACACACACACACACACACACACACACACACACAGTGCTGTGCAAAAGTTTTAGGCAGGTGTGAAAAAATGCTGTAAAGTAAGAATGCTTTCAAAAATAGACATGTTAATAGTTTATATTTATCAATTAACAAAATGCAAAGTGAGTGAACAGAAGAAAAATCTACATCAAATCCATATTTGGTGTGACCACCCTTTGCCTTCAAAACAGCATCAATTCTTCTAGGTACACTTGCACAAAGTCAGGGATTTTGTAGGCATATAGTCAGGTGTATGATTAAACAATTATACCAAACAGGTGCTAATGATCATCAATTCAATATGTAGGTTGAAACACAATCATTAACTGAAACAGAAACAGCTGTGTAGGAGGAATAAAACTGGGTGAGGAACAGCCAAACTCAGCTAACAAGGTGAGGTTGCTGAAGACAGTTTACTGTCAAAAGTCATACACCATGGCAAGACTGAGCACAGCAACAAGACACAAGGTAGTTATACTGCATCAGCAAGGTCTCTCCCAGGCAGAAATTTCAAGGCAGACAGGGGTTTCCAGATGTGCTGTCCAAGCTCTTTTGAAGAAGCACAAAGAAACGAGCAACATTGAGGACCGTAGACGCAGTGGTCGGCCAAGGAAACTTACTGCAGCAGATGAAAGACACATCATGCTTACTTCCCTTCGCAATCGGAAGATGTCCAGCAATGCCATCAGCTCAGAATTGGCAGAAAACAGTGGGACCCTGGTACACCCATCTACTGTCCGGAGAAGTCTGGTCAGAAGTGGCCTTCAGGGAAGACTTGCGGCCAAAAAGCCATACCTCCGACGTGGAAACAAGGCCAAGCAACTTAACTATGCAGGAAAACACAGGAACTGGGGTGCAGAAAAATGGCAACAGGTACTCTGGACTGATGAGTCAAAATTTGAAATATTTGGCTGTAGCGAAAAATTGGCTTGTAAGCAGAAGTTTGTTCGGGCGGTACACGAATGAGTGTCTGCAGGCAACAGTGAAGCATGGTGGAGGTTCCTTGCAAGTTTGGGACTGCATTTCTGCAAATGGAGTTGGGGATTGGGTCAGAATTAATGATCTCCTCAATGCTGAGAAGTACAGGCAGATACTTATCCATCATGCAATACCATCAGGGAGGCATCTGATTGGCCCCAAATTTATTCTGCAGCATGACAACAACCCCAAACATACAGCGAAAGTCATTAAGAACTATCTTCAGCGTAAAGAAGAACAAGGAGTCCTGGAAGTGATGGTATGGCGTCCACAGAGCCCTGATCTCAACATCGAGTCTGTCTGGGATTACATGAAGAGAGAGAAGCAACTGAGGCTGCCTAAATCCACAGAAGAACTGTGGTTAGTTCTCCAAGATGTTTGGGCCAACCTACCTGCCGAGTTCCTTTAAAAACTGTGTGCAAGTGTACCTAGAAGAATTAATGCTGTTTTGAAGGCAAAGGGTAGTCACACCAAATATGGATTTGATGTAGATTTTTCTTCTGTTCACTCACTTTGCATTTAGTTAATTGATCAATATAATCTATTAACATGTCTATTTTTGAAAGCATTCTTACTTTACAGCATATTTTTTTTTTTTTTTTGATGAGACAAACTGTCCTAGAAACTGCCCAAAATGAACACAGATACAAAACACACCAATGAATTTCAGTTTTCATCAGCTGTAGCAGCATTCTTATGCACCAGCTCAAAGTTTCCCAGTGTACAGCTAATTTCACTATATGGGTAGAAGCTTGGCATGATCATACACTGTTTAAAGTCAGTAATCTCTCATGGCAGGAGTAGAATTTGCTTTAAAAAAGAAAAAAAAAAACATAGGGAATGAAGAATGGCTCTACTCAATGTAAAATTTGCAACGGAACAAATGCTTAGCTACATTATGCAGTGATCACGTCAGTTAACATGTTTTGCAAGGCACTGCTGTCATTTCCACCAATGGAAACAATTAAACAAAATCAGCCAGGCAGATGAAAATCTTTTTGGTACTTCATGCTAAAAGGGCTAGCAGCTTTAAGCATTATATAGTATATGTACAGATTAACATCATGTTTAACATGAGAAACGATTGGCATTCAGTAATGTTCTGTGGCTGCTAGAGCGTTTGAAGGTGCAACATATTCCAAAGCTTCTCAGCAAATTACATTTAATTGAGGTGTCACTGTTTTGGGGATTATTGGATGCAAACCACTCAGCATCCAGTTGAGGATTTTAAGAGTATAGTGTTAGGTTGAGAATGAGGCTTAAAAAGAATTCTAGGTTGCCTTTCAAAAAACATTTTGTTACTGCTAGTTGTACTGCCATCTGTGTCATTGCGTAACCGGTTCGTCTCCCAAAGCAGTGGCTGCACTGAACAATGTGTTTATCAAGGCAGGGTTTCCCAGAATTGGACAAACTTAAAAGAAAAACACTTTCATTTTGATCTGTCAGGATAAGCTCAAAACAGAAATTGCTTGAAGCTGCACTGTTGAAACTGAATGTTTCCTTTACAGTTTTTATTACATACAATAACCACAACAAGTATTGAGAAAAAGACAGGAAATAATCCAAACCTACACCCCCCATAAAGCTTGCAGGAGAGTTGAATTTAAATTACGTAAACAGCATGTTTTAGATCAAAGGTGGCCTAAAGAATTAAACAAATCCAGGTGATCCTGTGTCCAAGATTAATTCACATGGGCCTCAACTTTTACACTGAATTAAAACAAGCTGAAGGCTAATAATTACAGTTTAGCTGTTGTTTTGGGCCTCCGTGTATGCTCAACAGATATTGCTGGATAAAATGATGATGTTTGGAATATTTCCACAAAAAAAGGAAATACAATTACCCCTGTTGAAAAACTAAAGTCAGGAGAGAACTTCTTGATAGCACAGTTATACATGTTCTTAGCATGCAAGGGATTTCAGATAATAGCAGGGCAGCTTCAAAGGTAGATAGTTAGGTGCTGGAAGAGGACTGGGACTAAATCACCCACCAATAAAGCCACACGGCAGGTACAGGGTTTAAAAAACAAACAAGTCAAAAAAATAAAATAGCTGCATTGTCAGTGGTCAGCCAGAACATTACTACAGTAGTCCAAAAGGGATACTTGACAAGTCATCAATGATTACCACCTCCATTTCCTCCAGGGAAGATCTTCAGCAAGTCAGTTCTCCATATTATCAAAGCATTTACTCCAGTCTCTAATTAACGCCTATTTCTGGAAAGATGAAACCTCAACAGTAAAAATACAAAACTGAGAACCAACCAAGCTTGTGAGTGCTTAAGAGACCTTGTGTCACATTACTTGGATGTTCTCGGGTATTGAAGCATCTACCTACCAATTATCAGCCCTCGATCAAAGTCCGTCATGCAGTGTTTATGCACCCCCTCCCCCCAAAAAAACAAACATGTGCTACATATTGCAGCTGTATCCATTTGTTTTGTCCAGCCCCTGTATAAAATAACAGAATATCAATCTTGGTCCACTTAAGACAGCAGTACCTGATTGTCTGTTCCAACATCCAAAAGCACAGGAAGACAGTTCTGAGGCCTGACCCCGCCACAAGCTGTGTAAAGGGCCAGCTTTCCCACTGGAATCCCCATGCCATAGCTCCCCAGGTCACCCAGACCCAGGATGCGCTCTCCGTCTGTCACAACGATGGCCTGAAAAACACAGAACAGACACAACCAGCAGTCCACATCAGAACTACCCCACAACAGGGCACAACTGGCATAATTTACTTGAAAAGAGGCCCAGTACTGAACGGCAGGAGACAGTTCAAGTTCAGACTGAGTTCCATTTGTGACTGTAGCTCGTTCCTTTGATGAAATAGCAGAATGTTGAATAAACAAATAAAAACAATGTAGAACAGGGATTTTGATTCCCCAAGACACTCTTTGCTGTGTTTGCATGACAGACTGCAATAATAAAATTAGCTGACCTGGAGTCCATCATGAGTCATCTATGTTGAGTGGTTTCAAAAGATGATAATATATACAGCACACAGCTGCACAATGATTGCCCCTCAAGTACTAGTCCACACATGGACTAATAAAGTAGCACTGCGGTTACCAAGGGAATATTTACACGCAGCCAGCATAAATAAACACACAAGCCAAAGGTGAGTGTTTTTGCTGGCCAAGTATAATAATTCAAGAGTCTAACATGATGCTGCTCTGGCTTATTTTATGCGCTTTAGAAAAAAACAAAAGGGAAATACTTTTGTGTGTGGTTTTAGAAAGCTCAGTGGTGACTGGTCCAGCACACATACAGCAATCGAGGTGAAGGCTGCAGCTGGTAACTGATGGCTGCCCAGTAGTACTGAAACATGGCACATCTAATGATGTCCGATTAATGTCAACTGTGATGCAAGGTCATCCTGAACTGTCTGTATAACTGTACAGCTATAATTAAAACGAGAAGCTATATACCTGCAAGGCTGTAACCTAACCTGTTATTAGCATGGTTGGGCTGTATTTGTGCTGTGGTTGTGTAAGAAATAAACATCTATCTGTTCTCCGATTGGCTGAAATCATGATGAATTCCACAGATAAAACTAGAGAAATCTTCGAATGCACGACAACTTCATTACAGTCTTTTTTCAGTTGATCTTAATTCAAGCAGGTCATCATGCAGTAGTACCTTGATATCGTCTTCTGGCCATGAGTTCAGCATTGTTGCAATATGCCCTTTATCATGAATGGTAATGAACAGCCCCCTGCAAAACACCAAATCAACAACACCATTAAACACAGCCAAGGCTAACCCACTGTCAAGGTATAGTGTGCATACATTAAAAAGCAAAACCTAGATAAGCTGTTGTCCACTAACACCATCTGCAATTGCAAAACTTATATAAATGGCCTGAAAATAAGTATAATCATCTTGTACATTCTCATACTATTCTCAATACCAGTGACAGCATTCAACACATAACGGACACCTTTGTGAGTTACGTACTTTATATTGTGGAAGGCAACAGGTTTTAAAGATTATTACACATTCAATAACTTTAGCTAAAGACATTGCTTAGCAAGGTTAATGAAGCGGCTGGCGTATGTAAAAGTGTGACGTATGTACGGACGTAGAGATGTATGCACATCCACCTCCACCACATCCCTGTGGGATAAACAACAAAAGACAGGTAAAAAATATTCAAACAGTGAGGTTAACCACTGGACCCATCAGCGAAAAACAATTAACAGATGACTTTCTGAAGAAAGTTGCAAAAGGCTAGCAATTCTGCTGGCACCCATGCACTGCCTTTGCTAAATGTTTAATAGAACAAAACCTCGGGCTTAGGGACCAGATATAACAATGCAGTGCAGCCGTGATGAAGCTGACAGCTGACGTCCTCGTTGGGTCTGGTCTAGGCCAGGGAGAACAGAAGAGACACAAACAAAGCAGGGTAGCGTTCACAAGCCACGCAATGTCCAAAATGTTACCACTTGATGGATTAAATGGGTCGCATTTCTCGTTTTGTTTGATTGGTGCTGTGTAATAGGGAAAAGTGGATAAACGAGGCATTAAGGCAGTGCTTTTATACAACTATTTATAACTGTTCATTACTCGATCTACAGCTATTGAGGTCACGATAACCCTAAAGCTGAAATGGTTTTGTTTATGTCTATGGATAACATGCATTTAAAAAAAAGAACACCACAAATTGACCATGCAATTTCATTTTAAATGTGCTTGAAATGAAGTTTGTAAACTTAAAGCCTGAGTTCAATAAACTTTTAGCTAGGAAAGGAAGAGTTTAAGGAAAATACAAATTCATTCAATAAACACAAAATGTTATCTACACAACTTTCTGCTTCGTTACTGATAAATTATTTGATTGAATCAAAATATTCCTCCTCACTTTGTATATAGTGTAACTTGAATTTTCCAGCTAAAAATGCAATAAATTGTGCCCTAAATTCAGAAGCACAGAAAGCCTACAATACTGCTAATTAAACAGCAAACTAACACCCATTCACCATCCATCACTTCCATCACCTACAAAAGGCAGGGTCTCAACTGGCATATCCATGAAAAATAATTTGCAAAGGAAATCTCAAAGGGTGCTATCAACTGAAAACTCTTAAACTGGTGATAGCATTAGTTAGTTAAATAGTCAATTCTGACCTATTACTTGGATCCATGCTCAGTGGTGACCTTGACTTGGATAGCTTGTACCGAGTGTTCTATTTGATTCACTTATGAATTGAATTTATTATACTTGTATCATGAAAACAAGAACACATAAACAACATTGCAAGCCACTGCTGTCTGTGATGAACTGGACAAGCGAGCACAAGCAAGGCAGTCAAGCAATACCGAACAGCTGCAGCCTGGAACGAAATATCGCAAGGACTGTTTTGCAAAACTAAAATTCCTTACATCTGCCAAGCAAAATTGACAGAGCCAAAAAATATTCACAAAACTAATTTTTAACTGTGGAAAATTATATTAAATTGCTAGCCACAGTTCTGGACATATGTTGAGGGCTGCTGAAAAACAATATATTATTTCAATAATATGTTTTGGCTTGAACAGGGATAAAACCAGACTTGACTGCAGGCCTTCAAGCTTACAAGTACAGTAATTCACTCCGTATCTGACCGTAGTAGGACCAGAGTAAGGATGGATATGTAAAAAGTCGGATGAATGAATCCTGTTTTAAATACCATTATACACAGCTGTAACAAACGACTATATTCACACAATTATTGTTTTGCGATTCAGTTTTTATTAGGAAGCTCCCCTAAATCCCTTGTTTAGAAAGATACAGGGTATTAATAAGTAGTCGTCTGCCGTGTGGGTGCATGCATTCGTATAGCATACGCTATAAATCCTGTTCGCCCCATCAGGCGAACAGGATTTATTTACATATTAACACACTGGACAGCTCACATGACATTACCAGTAATTGTAGCACACAGAGCACATACAACACAGTGTATGGAAACCTTGATGGGATCTACAATCTCTGAACTAATCTTCTCTGTTCAATAATAAACTAAGGTTGCTGAAGAGCTTGATCATGGCGGATAAATGGTTAGGGCAGATATGTGACGGGCGGATACATGATGGATTATCGTACACCACTAGACTGTCACTCTGTGGCCTAAACTGGTTTGGAACCCGTATCAAGCTGGTGGGAACAGCCCTAGCCCTTTGTCTGCCAGAGTATATTAATCTAAATGTCTGTCCTCTACACAGCTTGATATAACTGGATTTTGGCATTAGTGCTGTTTCATTGTTCTGGGATTTCCCTCCCTGTGATTCACAGCTTGTGGAGACAGCCAAGTGGCTTTCCAACAGCATCTTTTCATTTCCTATGACTCGCTGGGAACATGCCTTCCTCTTCCCATCTGGAGCTATTGATTTCATACCACCCGTCTAAAAAGCATGGTTCAACACAATGTGAAATACGAAATGGGAGACTGCATACTTTAGCTTTTCCAGTGAGTCAGTTTTTCTAAATTCAAGTTGATTGTTTTTTTTTGTACGTAACTCACTCTGAAGCACACTTGCACCTGTGCCAAAAAAAGTTACTAGTATTATTCTCACACAGATAGATGAAAATCTGTCATTAAAAAAAGAAGAAAAAAAGAAAAACAAACAGAATACAAAAATACTGCCTCCTGAACAGTCATTAAAAAATAAGCTGTACATACAAACCTAGAGCCATTGGTACCATGAAAGTAAATAATTTTTATTTCAATTTGGTACAATTTCAAATCTACATTAAGCAGCATTTATCCCCATGGCAGGTACCTAGAAAAGACTCAACTACCTGCCCTGCTGATAAACACTCCTGTCCTGCCACCTCCAAAGTGGATCAGAAGCCTGAGGGGCCATTCAAACTTATGAGAATGATTTGATCAACCTAGTACCCCGCACTGGTAGGAGCCTTTTTACAGCAAAGCATTGTACAGTACTGGGGAAGCACCCTCATGCAACCCAGGGTGATACCCAGAACTGTACAACGCTACCATCAAATCAGCTGTGTCTCGACCCTTCAGGGCACATAATGATCAAACCAGCCCTTCAGATTCACAAAGCCTGCCAAGCTTCCAGCAGGTACCAGTTTAATGAAGTGAGCAGAAAGTTGGCTAAAAAAAATAAGCGGCTGTAAATCTTTCAAACCTGCTGTGTAAATGGTTGTTTACTGTTTAAAATTACACACATTCAATCAAAAAAAGCAGACTTACTTTATATTTATAGTCTTTATATCTTACTTTTGTAATATTTTCAAATTTGATATTTCACATTCAGTGGGGCAAAGCATGTTGCCAAAAATCGCATTACAGGGCAAGGTCAGTTTCCTTCCATTTGCACCAGGTTTTCTCATCAAAATTAGGGGCAAACACATTTTTACCCTTAGTGGTTTGCCCTGTCATCAAAACCGTGCCCACAGTATTAAAAAATAATGGTTTACAAATACTATAAATGGTGAAACTTTTGAGAAAGTGTGAAAATCATGTAAGATCCTGACAAACCTGAAACTTTTTGGTTAAACGTTTAGTAAAATATGTTTAAGATTCGTATTTTTGTTTACTATTTAAACCTTTACAGCTGTAGTTCATAAGGGGACATACAAAGCTTGTCAAGGAATGAAATGTTTCTGATTTGAACCTGCAACCCGTTCACATCTGCATCCCCACAGGCAATCTTGTGAACCAATGTCATCTCTAGAGAAAGTTAAAAGGAAGATTGCATATTACTGGCATGGAAAACTTTCCATTATACAACAAAAGATTCACAGTTGAAAAAATAAAATAAATTCCATGACAATTCATCATTTACAATTCTACACATTAAACTGTTGGCACATAAAGGGAGGGAACCGGACGCCTTTTCAATCCGAAACAAAATTAAGTATTCAGCTTGCTTTGAAATACAGCCAGCACTCCTCATGGGACAGATGCAGTAACGAAGGCAAATTCACTAGCACGGAGCCAAAACCGGGCAGTGACATTTGTGACTAGGTTACCCCAGACTGTAACACACTGTTCCAAAACAAAAGCACTCTGTTCAGTATTTAGAGCTGGAGCTTAAGAATCCTTTGGCCCCCTACACCTCCCACCCAATCATTAAAAGAGCAGCTACCAGACAGTTTGATTGTCTGCCTTTTGATGAAGAATAGTCAGCTTTTTATAAGGCCACCTAGAAGATGTATGCTCCGGGCAGGCAGAGCGGTGAAAGGCCATGTCAGTACAGGATGCAGCTATTATGCTTATTTATTTACGCAGGAGATTAAGATGTAACAGATCATTATACACCACAAACAGGATCACACGTTGAAAGCATTAATGAGAAGAGCTGGTCTACTGTCACCTTCAGATCAACGGGCAGATTATACCGAGAGGAATAATCAGCAGGACAACTAAGACGTATCTATCTATTAGAAGATTTGGTAGCTTTAAAACCTTGAGCTTTTTATCCCCAAAAGGCTGCTGCTGGCATTTCCCAAAACAATCAGACAAACAGGGGGCAACGAGTCTAGACCTGAGAGAAAGCCAAGTTAATTCATGCTCAGCAGCATAAAACCAGCACATTTTTGATCACTTTTAAAACTTTCTCTCCACCCAAACATTTAGAGGATTACATACTGATAAGAGATTTAAAGAATTTCTCTATAAAGACGGAGATTTCCTGGAACTGCATGAAGAGGGATATTAGGAATTACCCTGGACATCTGTGAAACATGTGTATTGGTTACAGGGCTTTTGGTTTGTATACAGCTATTTAACAGCTATCCCATTTCTGGCATGGTTTCTAATATATTTTTTCTGAATCTCATCATTCAGAACTATAGGTAAGGCTGTATTTCTTTCACATGCATCACATATCAGAAACTCTGTATTTTACTAATGAGATAATCCTTTGATCTGACCTGGGGTTCACCAGTACATAAATCAATAAGATTGTAAAATGCAAATATGTATTTCATTTCAAATGGACAAATAAAAAAACCCTATTTCCGCTACAAGTCATTAAATGTATATAAAAAAAACATGCTCATTAGCAGGATAACAAAAGTTACAGATAGTTTTACTGTTGATCTCACTCATTTGACAAGGATGCTTTTTATCCTGTCACAGCACTGGGTCTGATGGCAGTGCTTACGTGCTAATCTGAATCCTGCTAGTGAGAACCCCCTGATCAGATCTTGTGATTCCTAGTATTCCTGACTGGCATATTGGCTATTTTATTCCAGCCCTGGACATCACTGCAGCCGGTGCTGGTGCAGGGTCTGGTTCAGGAGGGAGAGGGAAGGAAATGTGCTCACCGCGGTCTCCGGAAGGCCAGTCCGTACTGCTGGCAGGCGAGCCCCACGGTGGGGGTGTAAACGATAGGCATGAACTCCTCAATGTAGGAGGTCAGCAGACGATAGAACAGCTTCTCATTCCGGTCCTGCAGAGTCATCAGCAGAATGTACCTGTATAGCAAGGGAAACAGAATGAAACATGTTCTTAACCAAGTCTAGTAGCAATCTTGTTACTTTTTTATTATTATTATTATTATTATTATTATTATTATTATTATTATTATTATATTGTTTTTGCAATTCATAGTTTCAAAAGCAGGTACAAAGAATGTCTAGTACAAATGCAATAAATTATAACCCTATACACACACACACACACACACACGGTTCTCCCCAAGCCTCTTCATCCGGACGGTCCGCCCGGCTGAAAAAACCCAATCCCAATTGCAGATGTTACTGTGCATTAACAACTGGCAGACAAGATAAACAGCGCGTTGCTGGATGAAAAAAAAAATATTGGAACCACATGACAGCGATGTTACGTCTTGACACAACATTTAACCAATCAGAGAGTTGAAGGGGCGGGTTTTCTATGTTAAGCACTTCGAGAGCCTAAAACGTTAATGACTGCTAAAAAAATAGCCAATTATTTTCAAAGCAAAAATAGTGACAATGGATGCAGGGGGTCAAAATAAGCCGGCGATCGTCGCAATCCACCGCCTAATACTATATTTGCGCCGGCTACTTAAAAAAAAAAAAAAAATCAATTATTTTCGGATATTATCATTCAGTCAATTTTTTGTCGTATTTTTATACTGTCAGGTGATATATATAGTACATCACAGCTACACATATGCACCAAAAAAGAAGAAAAAAGCGTATTCCTTTTGTTGTGATATCGTAACAATATGTACCCAGGTGCTTGTGAGAGATGCGGGGTTCATATATAGAGGCTGTACGTCTTTAAGAAGAAAGGTGTGATGGGATATCAGTTGTTGTCAGCTAACATACAAATGCTTAAATGCAGAGGTGCTGGATTATTATGCTGCGTTATCTTTCCACAGTCAGTCAAAATAAACGCGGTAATTCACCATAATAAAAAACAGAAATGAAAAAGAAAATGTAGAACATAAAGCGCAACCAGATACAGTCAACGAAAGACAATACATTATTTAAATTATTTGCCGTATTATAAGGCAAGTTTATTTTTTTGTTAAAAGTGCTCCAGGCTATAATGTTCTGCTGCCCTCCTCAGAATTACTGGGGAGAACCCTGATATGTATATACCGAGTATCCAAAAAAAATTACCACTATTATAACACCTTTTTTTTTTTTTAAGAAATAAGGTATGTAAATGAAGGACATTGCCGAAATGTTTTTGGTTTCTTTTTAATCACTCGATTATTCATCCTTGACCATGACAGGCTTGAGTGACTGATTGAAGCATATGCACTTAATCACCCAATTAGTGAGAGAGTTGACTGGACACTGGATATGGAGTGATTTCAGCTGTTGAATTGCAAGCTTGAATAAAAGCAATAAAGAAAATCACACAAAAAAAACAAAAAAAATCTGCTTTGTTGGGTCTGTTATATAAAGAGAATACACCCTCGACTTGATTAGAGGTAGCCACTGAATACATATAAACATATTTATAAGTTAATGAGTCTAAATAAAAAACAGATGGAAATCTGACATTAACATACTAAATCTGTTTTTATCGAATATTTTGTGGTTTAAATCCTTAGACTGCTTTGTCATTGTCATTCTAAGTACGACCGAAATTATAAATGTAGTTGCAATAAGGAGATGACTCATAATGCCAATAATAATGATACAGTTTCCAGAGTTGGTTTCCAAGATATAGCCTTCCACAGCTCTACTGTGAGAAAGTGGGTCACCTGCGTGCTACATTAAACAGGATGTAGATAACGTGTAACGAACGTTCATGTGATTTCCGTGTGCGCGGGAGATGCCTGAGCGCCACTCACTTGTCCAGGTCGCTGGATCTGGTCTCGTAGCTCTTCATCACCCTCAGCACTTGCACGTCCTGTGAGAGGAAGCAGGGAGGGATCAGCCCGTGGATCCCCAGCTGCAAGCGCTCCTCCAGGGTGAAGGCCATACCCTGCCAGGGGAGAAGAAAAAGAGCCACTGACCACCTGCTTTCCCAGGGTTGGCAATACTCACAAACATGGGGAGAGAGGGTATAGGGTTTAGCATTTTTTTAATACCGAATACATTATTACTCACGTTTCTCACGAATGTGCTGCTACCTGAGAAACCCACACCATACTTCTAACATGAATTCAATAATATGTCATTCAGACAAACAAAAAACGCTAAAATAGCCCCATGCAGTTTGCAATTATTAAAAGCAATGTACTGTATGTGTTGTTCGGTTGTCGAGCATCCTAGATAAAATTACATTGGACCCTAGAGAACAGACAATTCCCTACTGTTTTATAAACGACTCTGGTCATGTAATTAGACACAAATGAACCGTGATGTTTCACCACAGCTCCACACCACCTTAGAGAGGGTACAACACCCTGACGTTTCACCACAGCTCCACACCAGTCTGTTGGAGAGGAGGGTACAACTCACCCTGTCCATTATAAAGCAGCCCTTCACTGTAGTGCTGTGGACAGACTGGCATGTGTTGTTCAGACAGGGCAGGTTTGAAAACAAGTAGCAAAAAGACTATTTGGTAAAATTGCTTAATCACCACAGGCCCTTTGTTAATCTCAGACACATGGCAAGTTGCTTCTCATCTGGTCCTCTACCCCGATATAGTAATGATGTTAGGAACATACATCCCCAAAATGCGAGCTATCAGGATCATGACACATATTACCACGACCTACCTCCTCCTCTGAATGTACATGTACAAATGACATAAGTACTGATGGCCAGACAGACATGCCCAGATTCTGATACTTAGAAATGGCTGGTAAAGAATGTCTTAAGCAAGTTTTATCACAATTTGGTGGCAAAATGATCAAAATTATCACTGGAACGACCAACCACAAGAGCCTCTCGATTTACTAATTCCACTTTTATTGACTAATAAACTGTATATTTTATTTACAGGCTGCCTGTAGACTTTGACACAGAAATTCAAAGTTGCCTCAGGCTATTCATCTCCAAAATCCATTTCCCAACTAGCCATAATTCTAATCTCTTTAATTACCCGTAGTAAACTTGTATATGGTCAGGCCCTACCAGCTTTCACCTCTGCTTGGCGCCAAGCACAATATTTCCCCACACAATAGATTACAGATCCTTTTCTCTTATTAATCAGAGATCCAGTTTGAGATATGCAGCACACGCTTTGATTTCTGTATAATTTTGTAAAAGCGCCCAATTTTCTTTTAATTATCTTGGTAAAATGGGTCTTGAGAATGATTAGGAAGTTCTGAGTCACCTTTCTGGCCTGTACTACAAACAACATGGAAAAAAAGCACAACCCCTATTGATATGTGCTTCGCAACGCCACAGACCCCTGCCCCTGCACATGTTGAAAGGGTGGGGGCTTTAGGAAGGACAGTGCTGTTACTGACCAGTATGCAGCCTGGCAGGCACGACAAACATCCCTATACTGTAACCTAATCTAGGTTACAGAGTGCTTGCAGCAAATCAGAGATATTTCTAAAGCTGGATATATGGTATAAAAGGTATGGTACTGTTACTTATTATGTAATTCTGCTCTAAAACCTTATGCAGGGTGAAGGAGAATTTGCATCCATCAAAAAATCTGTAAGTAGTGTTTCTGCCATACAGGTTGACAACTTGTAGGCAATTTGATAGATTTGTACAATGGGTAAGTTATGTAGAAGCAAAACATATTCAGGGTTTGTTCAGCTTCTATTAGCCTTGTTACAACAACTGCCATTGCTTTGAACAGCTTCCCTGGACCCCTGAACTTTACTCTGAATCTCTGCCAGCAGTGAATGTGACTAAAACACTGTCACATTTTCACAGTACTCCCAGTACAGGAGCACTGTTATCTGCAATTGTGGGGATAATCTGGTTGACAAGTTTCCTATATTCAGGATCAGTTTTTTATGAAACAAATGGTACTGATGCATATTCAAACACTTGGCTGAAAAGACTTTCCCATTAAGGTATTATTTAATGCATTTGTTTGGCAATGACAAGGCACCCTGCAAAGCTCTTGAAGGGCAGCTGATGAAGCTGCCTCCTGATTTTCTTAATTTTTCAAGAATGTGTTCCAAAGACGCCACATAATGTATGCCTTAAATCTGTAAATCATTTTTAATTATCTTCATAATCAATGACTAAGCAGCTAGAAGCACCACATAATTTCCACTACAGCAGAAGAGGCTGCTGTAGATTAAACCCACATGTTGGATGACCAGTATTCTTGCAAATTTGCGTTTCAGCGTGTCCTCATTTTGTGATTTTCACCAGCGAGATATTTAGAGGTAGGTGCTTTATGTCATATTTAATCTTTTAAGTCACATTTACAACACAATCTACAGTAGGGTGTGGTGGAAGGTTAAAAGGACTTCACCACAGTGAAAGTGAAAATAGACTCTAGACTATCAACAGTTGAATGATAAGGGACTTGCAATATAGTGAATGTAGGAAAATGTGTTGGTTTTTTTTTTTGTTTGTTTTGTTTTTTAAAGCCTCAATTACCATTTTAAGTATTGAAAATTGGCCGAAAAATGATCAAGCTTAAATTAAACGTTTGGGTGTTTAAGCTTAAAGACCCTGTTTATTTAAAGAGCAGAGCTGTTTAGTCATGTACAATCTTACACAAAACCCTGGCACTCTGAGCTTTTGAAGAATGCTCAAAACAAGCCAAATAAACATATTTGACTTGCTCCACGGACACTTGCTGGTTGTGCGCAGAAAATTAGACATTTTATCTTTCAAAAATGATCTTTTTGAACAGTGTCAGCTTGAAGGTAAAGCTAGTTTATGCAAAATACTGGAATGAATAATGAGTTCCTGTTTGTATAAAGTGAGTGTTCTGCAAAAAAGTCATAGCTGCAGAATGTACATTCTCTCCTACTTTTATATTATATGGATAAGTAGTTTCAGCTAGGAACATGAGAAAAGCTTTGTCATTTGTTTTTGGTAAATCTATGCGTCTGAATTACATTTACATTGCACCAGTTCCTTCTGTCCATCATTTGTGTTGTTTGTGCCACTCATTGCTCTCCAGGCATGGTAACACCACTGTCACTTTCACTTATTTGAAAAGTGGGCAACGGACAACTTGCGTGGGGCCAAAGTTGGTTGTCGGTTTTGATCCCCACATAAAATACAGAAAGGGAAGGACTCTGTAAGTACAGTATAGCAATGATGGTTGAACGTGGAAAAAAATGTGTCACAAAGACGGCTGTAGTGGGTAACGTCAGACCAGAAACAGGAACCAACACAGAACGCAGGTTTTGCAATGGTGAAGGCGCTGATGTGCAGTTTAATAATCAAACAGACAGAAAATAAAAGGTTAAACAAAAAAACAGCACACAGCACTTGCGGCTAAAATAAACAGAGAAACAAAACGGGTTAACACTATACGAAACAGACATTAACAAACAGCGGACGAACAGACAAACACAGTGAGTTTAAATCAATTATTTATTTTACTTTTTTTACTTTCTCCTCTCCACACCCGTTCTCCACTCACCGAACACACAACCCTGAGTGAGTGAAAACGTGCCGCTTTTATGCGGCTGTACCGAGACTCAATTGCTAATCAATCATTCAATTGGAGTCTCGGTGTGTTAAACTGCACGTGAATTAATAAAGTGCAATTCCCCGTGCTCGCATATTATTACATTTTACCTGCACGTGAAGTGCTGTGCAATCCTTGTGCCTAAATACAAATATACATTTTAAAGGCACTTGTGTTACACAGACCCATTTATATCCCGTGTACCAATGACTATACACCAACATTAACACACTATACGTAACATACAACACAAATAAATAGCCCAGGGGTGGGGCACTTTGCCACACATGGTAATTGCACAATCTGCAGATCTTTTGTTGCATTTTTGCATCAAATTGCTTCTTAATTCCTTTCTTTGTCCAGCACTATAAATATCCAGCAGCTAGTAAAATAAAGATGAAGGCTGGAGTGTGGACGGCACCAGCAATTGTGGTTCTATATTAACTTCATTTTTTTGGTGTTTATTTATTTCATACATACGTAAAACTTCAAATAATTTTTTGGTCTCAAATAAACGCCTGTCTTGTCGGGTCTGTTGGCACATATTGTAAATAAACGGCAGAGGCGTTTTAATTGAAGTTTTACTGTAGTTTATTTCTTGCTTTTTCCGGTGTTTAATTTTGTAAGGCTTTTTGTAAGTTGACAAATATCAGTGTTAATGGGGGGCTTTGCTTAAAAGGGCTAAAGGGCTAAGCAATAGGAAGGAAGTGCATAAAGTATCCAAAACCAAAAATATTTGTTAAGATTCCAGGCTGTAAATGGAAAGCCCCCGTGACTAACAGAAGATCCTGCTTGAGCTCATTTTCCCAGTTAAAAAACACAGAATAATGTTAAACAAATTCCAACCATCAGCTAAGCATGCTTTGGGTGGGGGTGCAAAAAGAACAAAAAAGGAAGATAATACGTTGTTGCTCAGGTCGTCAAGCATACAGGAGACTGCAAGAAGTACCACACATGCTAAAGAGAGAACTACCCCCCGAATATGGGATTGACAGAGGTAAAGAACAGAAATACAGACAGAGAGACTAGATCATTTAACTAGACAAATACTCAGGCAGTTAGTAATGGGTTGAATGATTATTCTGAAACAGAGACACTGAAAATTACAAAATGAAACAAAAATAAAAAAAAAAAACATTTAGTGTCTCATGGAAGTTTTTGTGGGTTTGTTTGAGGCTGTTTTGAATGTATGTTTAACCTGCAGCAGGAGGTTAACGCTGACATTTCCTCCCCTGTTTCACTCAATGTCATTGGACAGCTAGTTCAGGGCAGTCCCAAACGTGAGGAAATAACAACCGTGTTAACCATGACTCCAGATTAAAAATAGCATTTATAAACTAGGGGCCCACAGCAGCCCTGGAGAACAGAACAAAATAATAACACAATAAAAATCATAGTGCCTTTGGAAATGCTATTCCTTTCTGGGTTTAAGTTTATCCAGTACTTTCAGCATTCAAAATAATTCCATGTGTTTCAATTATCATGCTCACACATATATACAGACATGTCTTTCTATCAGATGGTTTGTATCGGATGGAAATGACAACACTTTAGGATTGTAAAAGCAGTATAGAAAACCTGTCTACAGTCATATGAATCAAGTTCCCCCCAGCCATTAAACCTAATTCAATAAACGGCAGGAGTCATTCTGAATAAGCAACCACCAGCCTTAAACAGCCATAAATGTTCAGTTCCTAATTCTGTTTTCACTGTCACCCAGAGAAATGGTCTGCATGTGAAATTATACTTTAAAATCTATTGATAAAAAAGAGAAATGAAATAAAACCAGAAATGTGAGTTTGGTGAACAAAAAATATTGCCACTATATAGGTCAAAGTGAAGATGCCTATAATCTGCCCAAGCAGTTTCCATAACATTGAAAATATGAAATGGTTTACTAGAGAAATAGACGAAGCCACGACAGCTTTACAGAAATATATAAGCTTCCCTCATGGGACTTATTTACGTCATTAAGAAAACTATAAAACACAGTTCTTTACTTGTAAAATGATCTGCTTCCACATAAAATAAATTTATTACCAGACAATCACAACTCATGCCCACTAGCACAATTAACTTTATGTAATATCATATATCATCCAGTGTCAGACTGCGACATTTCACAACAGTCAGTGTGGAGCTCCAGCCACAGGAAAGTTCTTGAATCATTCTTGAAAAAAAAAAAAAAAAAACATAATATAAATTGGCAAATGTAAACAGAACAGTCACACAGTTTCCAGTATTTTATTTTGAAAGAAGTTTTGACAAAGCTGTGCTGTTAAATGCCTTTTTTTAATGGTCTAGAAGATTAATAGATCTTCCTGACCATTGAAAAAGCTCAATGGTATTAAAAAGACGACAGTTCAAATACTGTAACAGTGTGTTCCCAGATGGTGGCTTAATAGTGCACAGAAACCACATAATCTTCTCTTACTGTAGTCAACTGCATTTCTTTGTGTCTACCTATGTGATGTAATACCCCTGTTTACCAGTCATCCTTTGATGGATTCCACACTGGTAAAACTGCAGGTCCAAATACAATTCTACTTTAACTGACAGTTTGATGTCCTTCCATAGACGTTAACATCTATGACCACCCAAAGCGTGGCAAAATTATTCCTGCCTCAATCAATGATTAAAAAGTTGCCAATTTGATGTTGAAATGTGTCCAGCTCTAATAAGCAGGTCTGAAGTAAGACACATTAACTTTCATTCTGAGGAAAACACGGTTTCTTGGAGAATTCAAGACATTTACAGTGAAGTTGTCAGAGATCACCTCTGGTAAACATGCTACAAAACGGACACAACGGCACTCAAGAATTTATAGTTGGGTTTATATAACCCAGCCAATAGGAAATAACTACCTCCAACGGACTGTGATGCTCCAACACTGTTGCGATAAGAGCTCTGTAACATTGCTGCAATAAACAGGTTCATTTTTCTTGTGCAATACCCATGATCCAACATGATCTAGAGAACAGTAGGACTGTTTATAAAGTACGGATCCAGCATTTCAAAGCGTCTTTATCATTCGGAAACAAAAAGTCACACGACCTTTATATGACAGGCACATTATATCAAAGTCAAAGTGATGGGTAGCATTAGATTTTGCCTATGAAGTTTCAATAACACTGAAAATATGTTGCCATCTGAAATAATGTAAGTGATCTACATATAAGCTCTCCTCCCAGGGATGCTTAAGAACATATGGGACAGTGCAACAAGTGAACTGAGAGACTCTCGTCCTGTGTTAATTTAACTGGCAATCAACCACCCCGAGGGAAATAACAAACTGAAATGAAATAATCCTTCACAAGGGCCCCAAGAACACCAGGTCAAAACCAAAGCCAACAGAAATAGTCAACATATTTCGGAAATTACATCTTGTAAATACCACTACCAGACAAAGATGGTGCTGAATAAAATAAAAACCAGCTGCATATCAAAGGGCAGTGATTTCTGAATCACGTCCTGTCTTTCAATGCCCTGATGAGACATTTTCACCTGTGCTTGGTGCACCAAGTGCAATCAGCTTTTAGCCAGGGAAACACTCCATCTTTCCCCACGTTCAAAAAGGTGCTTAAACTCAATCAATTTCTAATTTACACTGAACAGGTGTGTCAGAAAAAGCACTTCCAATGATGCTCCCTGAAGTTTGCCCATGACAAATTACATAATTTTGAGTAGCCCACACTTGTAGTCAGCATTTGTAGCAACAATTATTACAAATAACTGAAAATGCTAAATGACTGAGTATGTTCCTGTTTCCTGGTGAATATCAGCTGCAGGGTTAGACAACCTTTTTCAGCTGGACGGCAGCAATGGAAACAGCCAACGGTATGGCAGTGCTACAAACAGAATGCAGTATGGGATGTGCGTCATCTGAACAGGAAGAACACATTGATAGCAACCACCCAAGATACCAGCGAACCTGCTGGTTACCAGTGTCCAGCCCCTTGCATAAGGAGCTATTTAGACACCTAAAGGGCAACTGGGACATAATAAATAAACTGATGGGACAACAGTAAAAAAATAAACAGTGAGAGTAACTTCCTAAAGGCAGAAATAAAAAGCTAAATTAACTGAGGGTGGCTTTTCAAAAAATATAGTAAATAAAAATATTATTTAGTCAGTCATTTTGTGTTTAACACAACAAATAAGGGACACTCTGTGTTTACACCCTGGAGGTGTGACCACATACCAAGCTTATTTGTAATTCTCCACTTGTAAAGTTTTTTTTGCCAGTTTGCACAAATATACTGCACTAGAAGACCGCCGTGTCGTGTAGCACCATCTGGCCGAGAAGTGTTGTTCACTCTGAAGATGAAACCTTAAACCAAGGCCCTGTCTGCTTCATCTATGTCACAAATCTGAGCCCTGGATCAATTTCACCCCTTCCATGTCTCACAAAATCAGCGACATGAGAAACAAAAGAGGAAGCCGACGTGTGGTATTTGCTGCTGCATAGTCGCTTAACGATTGGGAAGCACTTCGAGTAGAAACGTTTACGTGTATAAAAATTTATTTCCTTCCCTGAAATCTTCACAAAGTTTACCATACACAAGGGTTATACGTGACATGTTATTATTGGATGAGATAAAGGTTACGCAATCATTTCTACTGTATGGAGTGGGATGTGATAATGAACTACATGGTAACCATTTCCTTCCAAGGCCTGGGTGAGCTTACAGGCCTGAACTTTTCCCTGAAGAGTAATCCCACTCCATACAAGGGAATAAAGCATTTAGCCTACACAGCTCATATTTTCATACCCCTAGGAAGAGGTCATTTGGCAGCAGTAAAATAAACAAGTGCACAGTATTATTATGTGTCAGTGTACTTACTGTAAGTGAAGCTTGGCCTGTGAGGCAGCTGCTTCTCCCAACTTCTTTGTATTTGATGGACAAATTGCTGCTGGAAGTAGGCCTTCCCTGGCCATTTTGTAATTGTCAGTTTGTAATAAATTGCGTAACGGGCAGTGTTGTGTGATACACTGCCGCTGTGGATTTGGTCCTGTCCCCTGTCAGTGAGGTGAGTTGAGATTAAAAGCTCTACAAATCGGGCTCCTGAGTGGCACATCCAGTAAAGGCGCTCCGCGTGGAGTGCAGGATGCGCCCTATAGCCCTATAACCAGCGATCCCTGTGGTCTGGACAGGCGCCTGCAGGCTTGCCTGTAAGCTGCCCAGAGCTGCGTGTGTTCGTCTTCACTCCTTCTTAGTCAACTCAGGGGTGGTAGTGGTGAGCTGAGCCTAAAAATAATTGGACACGACTAAATTGGGGTGAAAATAATAAAAAATAATAATTGCCGATGATTAAAAAAAAAAACATGTTAATGTGTGTAGTTGTTTATGTTACTTTTTTAGTGTAATTGTAATTCTAATTGTAATTACTGAATGTAATTATCTGTAACATTCCCACTGAAAATATATGAATGATAAATCAATTCCCTGTCATTGAAAAGGATATGATGGTAGATGTTGATTTCAACGACGAATGCCCACCCCTGGTGGAGGGCAGGGTTTATTAAAAAATAAAACCCACTAGAAACCTCTCACAGTAACATAATCACATTCTGATACTTGTAAAGCAGTGGAGTCATTAAAGTAATTTTAATGCCTGGTAATAAAAACAGCTATGTGGAGTTCTTGTCTTAGAGACTTTAATGGGAAAGGAATTGGCCACACCAAACGACAACAACAAAACATGAAGTAATAAGTAATAAATAAATAAATAAAAGCCTGTGCCATTGCCATTGTCTGCAAAAAGTTTTCCAGAAGAGCTGAATGCATGTGGGCCTGACAATAACAATTGTTGCTTTCACTTCTCATATTCACACCGAACTGAGTTAACCTCCAACCTTTCTTTCAGCCAGAGGAGACCTCTTCCTTCTACCCACAGCCTCCAGAGAACAGAGGCACTTTGTTTGAGCTAGGGCAGATCTTTAAACCCCATAACAATCCTTATTAATCCAGAAACTATCAATGCAATGTCACTGCAATATCAAACAACAACAGGAGAAAGACCTCAAGCTTTGCCAAAAGAACTACACAAGGTAGAGGGGATACACTATTTTGGCAGTTGCTGAATGTTTCTTTTGTTCAAGGAAAATGTTCTGGCCTTGTTATTCACTGAAGCGATAAAGTCCAATACCTAGACAGTAATTCACTGCCGAGTTTAAACCTAAAAATTTAAATATGTATCAGTTTACAACATTTTCAAAAAAGATGAACCATAAATACATTTATTTTTCCTTAGGTTTTAGACGAATGGTTCATATCCATCCTACGGAGAACTGAGTACAAGAAAAGGTCAAAAAATATTGCTGCTAGGACTCAACCTCTCAAAGCTTCTTCAACTTATTCCCTTCCAGATCAACAATATTACCAATTGTACATATTTCTTGCTTAAACAACACCGTATATTTGATGTTTTTAACTTTCCATTTAGGTAACCCGATCCACCCGTTTTATTCATTAGAAACAACAGGAGGGGAATCTCTTCTGTATTTAAACACAGGTGTCAGTTTTAATGGCCTAAACGACCTTTAATTCTATATAAATAATTTTAGTGGCTTACTTACCCACTTATGAACAGTAATACATATACTACAAATATTGAGAAAATTGGCCCAAAAATAAATAAATACATTTGATGGGTGGCGCCACTGTTTAGATCATTAGAACGGCAGAATGTGGAAGCGTGTGACTAGATCTTCAATAGGTGCTTGTTTTGCGGAGCAGCTCTAGATTAACCAGGACCTTGAAACAAGGGAGGTAGACACTTCTCTACTGAGCTGGACCAGAATCTGGCAAGGTGTACTGAACTAAGGAGGTGCAGTCAACAGATTAGAAAGCAGGTCACCTGATATTGAGAAAAGGGACACCACTGCCTAAATTTTTAGTTGACGTTCAGTTAATCTACTACTCTAACTTACCTACAACAAATTATTTCCTCACTGCTAGTATGTCATACCTTTAAAGAATATAGAATCATACGCAACTGTGGAACTGGGAGCTGGAAGCATCAGTGCCTAATGAATCTGTATTAAAATGTATCTTTTACAATGCATTAAGACTCTCAACGACTGTGTGGTAATAATTATATGGACTCTGTTGCCAAACGCAATTTGCAATCTGAAGCTAAACACTAATCTGGCATTATTCAGTATGGTGACCTCAGCTCTCTTCTAAAGACACTCGCCCTCGACTTCCCAAAACCAGGCTTCAATCTGGCACACATCGACCCTGGGAGATCTATCTTGGCTGGGTTTGGTTGAAAACAATCTCATAAATGATGATAATAAGGGCCAGGTGCAGCTAATCACTTTTATTTTTTCTTGTCGGCTCAAGGAGGCAGCCACACAGGCAAAAAGTCAACTGCTAATCAGATTTTTGGTGTGATGCCAACATTGCACCAGGTGCAAACAAACATGGTAATTATCTTTCATAAACTATACTAGGTGATACCGTCTGCATAATTTATTTTATTTTATTTTTTTAATGAAACTATATGAGAAAACTGCAGTCTACGAAGAAACGTTTGGGTTGGGATTTATAGCAAACTAAAAACAATGTATTATAATTATTGTGGACTAAGACATCGCATATTTAAAACCAGGTCAACATCTGGTCAGGCTAAATGAGACAATCTGTTGCTAGTTTAGCCTGGTCATGTGTATAAAGGAGGAGCTGGTTGAGTGTACAGTAACTCAAATAAACATCTCCATCTTATAAAACTGAAAAGACTGCTTCAGAGGCCAGTAAACAGCGCACGGTATATACCGTCGGAGACATCCAAGTTCTCACAAACCACCCTTTACAAATTCCGTCAATGTCACACTTAACAACCCCATTCATTACCTGTTACCAGCACACCACCGCACTCAAAGGTTTCCCGTACAGTGTTTCTGCCTCCTGAATTTAGTGGCATTGATTACAATCAGAACCTCACAATGGCGGTCTACTGTATATATTGCTGTGGTTGATAAAGAGTTAAGTAAATCAAAATGTAATAATTGAAACTAGTTTTATACATTACAATTAAAAAAAAAAAAAAAAAGATATTGGATAGTGATGTAGTTTTCTGTAACAGTTCACTTACCTAATACCATAGTTTTAAGGGGCTAAAAAAAAAAAAAAAAAAGAAAAAAAAAGGAAATTCTACTTTCCCATATCACGAGTTAATTGTCTGGATCAAAACCACATAGGTACATACTGTAAGAAACAGATAAATTCATGAAAGCATATGAATCAATTAAAATGAATGGAGCTGTGACAACCACTGTGAGGTTCTGATTATAATCAATACCATTTGACTCAGAAGGCAGAAACGCTGTACGGTAAGTTTCTGAGTATAGCTTATGTAAGATTGTGACAAAGTGCCTGCCCTTGTGTATATTATTTGTTATATGTTGTGTGTTTTAATGTTGGTGTACAGTCATTGGTACATGGGATATAAACGGGTCTGTGTAACACAAGTGTTTAAAATGTATATTTGTATTTAGGCACGAGGATTGCACAGCACTTCACGTGCAAGTAAAATGTAATATGTGAGCACGGGGAATTGCACTTTATTAATTCACGTGCAGTTGTACCGAGACTCCAACTGAATGATTGATTAGCAATCGAGTCTTGGTACAGCTGCATAAAAACAGCATGTTTTCACTCACTCGCGGTTGGGTGTTCGGTGAGTGGAGAACGGGAGAGAGAGTAGGAGAGTGATAATTACTATTGCTATTGCGTGCTGGTGGGATCAAAACTCACCGTGTTTGTCAGTGTCTGTCCGTGCACCGTTTTGTTAAGTTTAGTCCGTTTTTGTTTCTATTTATTTTGGCTACCACTGCCGTGTCCTGTGTTTTCGTATTTGTTAAACCTTTTATTTATAATAAACCGGTGCAAACAAGTGTCCCCATCATTTCACATCATCTGTCTTTATGTTCATTCCTTTTCCTGGTTCTGACGCCGCCCACTTCGGCCATCTCTGTGACAAAGATGTACAACAGTGGGTGTTAGTATACAGAGAATGATCTTTACCCTGTTTTGTACAGTGGTACTTAGCAGGAAAACTGATGAGCACAAAGGTTCTTGTGCTTAAGAGGTATTTAAAAAATATAAATATGTATTTATATATATATATTGTATATTTAAAAAAAAAAAAAAAAAGTTTTGGGGTATTCTCTTATTTTCGATTACCTCTACAAATGCGGTGTAAAGTATTTATAGCCCTATACAAATTTACCAACAATTACTCAAATAATTGTTTAATTAAAACAAAATGGTACTTGAATTTTCCATTTCAAGTTTCTAAAGTCCTGTTAAATTTTATTGGGCATCTACTGTAGTATAATCACCACTCTGCACAGAACCGGATTGGCTAAGATGATCCATGTGGTTTATTATGAATTATAAAATGGCTTGGATAAATTAAATGCTGTGATTGGATGAACAAGATCACATGACCATGCAGGAAGAATTAGAGGGGGCTCATCCTCTTTGAAGATCGAAGCACATCTTGGTCATCAGTTTTAAAAACTTCTCTTCAAATAATAACCGAAACTAAGTAGGACCATATAAAATAATAATACAAATAAATGTCCCTGAATTTCTTTAAAATGTCCTTGAATTTCTTTAAAACAACGCACCCAGGTGTGTATGGTAAGACATGTCTACACCCACCAGAAAAAGAGGGGAAGTCTGTCCAATAGAACCTAAGACCGTCATTTCACACTGTCCCACAACTAACATTACTGTATATCCAAAAGACTTTCGATAATTTAATGCACATGTATTCCAGTGTTCTTTATATAGAGAGCTAACCATAGGACAGCTAATGAAATACTTTCAGTGTCATTGAAAAAGCTTTATATATGGACAATGATTAGAACAGAACTGAACAGAGATATTTCCTAGAGTTTACATGCATGCAGTGCTGGAAGAGTTCAACTGAATGTGTTCCTTTTTGTCCCCTCAAGAAGTTCCACTCCAAAAGTCTACAGTTCCATTCCAAATGAGAAAACTGTCTATAAATACACCAGATCATGTGAGAAGCCCATTACTGCTGGAACTATTAATTACCACCCAATGGAGTGGCAAGCATGCTGTACACCCCTTTCACACCCACTTGCTCTAACCTACTGTAAATGAATGCTCCTGTAGCTATTATTGCCTGGCCCTCAATTTCTGCCTTGTGAGAATGCATGACAGATTGTATTAGTGCGAGACCTGAACTCAATAGCGTGAAACACGTCATGTTGAACTTGGCATCGGACTGAATATATCATACAAAGGCAATGTAGTCAAGGGATGGAACATTCCTCACATACTCAATTTCCTCCACCTTAATTGCTGCTTTTAGGTAGCAATTTTCAGCATGATTGTGGTTTACAATAATTGGTTTATATGGTATTTAGAGTTTTATAAGTTTCTACTTGTTTCTGATTCACAAAGTATTATGCATAATATACATGAAGTATTGAGTTCAGGAGCAGCTCTCAATGTATGCACTACAGGCTGGATCAGGAAAGTGTTTAGGTTTAACTAGCGAATCAACTTTTCTTTAGCATTGCAGTCAATGCGCATTACTGCACAATACCTATTCATTAGAATTAGATCTTTGTTGATCTAGCCTGTGTTACATGTATATAGTGAAACACAATCTAACAAGTACAGCTGGATAGCAGCTCCTGAATTCAAGTCAAAGTGCATTAACACAGTAACTAAGTTTTAACACTGTAATTAAACACAGTACTTGAGTAACTGCAAGATAACCTCTAAAGCTACTGAAGCTCGGAAACTACTTCACTCTAAAAACATATACATGCAATTGAATGCACTATATCCTGCAAGAACTTTTCTTATTTCCTTCTCTGGAACAGCAATATTTTTAATTGCAAACTTAATGTGGTCCTCTAGTTTCTTCAACACAAATAGCTTTATAATCAGCCAATACAACAAATAGATAATCATCTTTTTTAACTTCCTTGCCTTTACGTGAATGTTGGGTTGATAATGTATCCACGACCAGGTTGGGTCAATAAACTGTATGATTCACCAGGATCTCCCGGACAGGAACAATTTAAATAATTAAACACCACGTTTTCAACCCTAGTGGTTAACAACACTTCCTGTTTCAGCGCTATACAGTTTCCAATGCAACCCCACTCTAGGATGTCTGCCAGTCACTGTTTATATTCCATCTCTGTCAGTCCAAACTGAATGCCTCCAGGTAGGAACTGTGCAGATTTAATCAGCTTGGGATACTGTCAAGTAGAGCTGCACAAACTGATTATTCAATTATTTGGATAAGCTTACCACAGGTGAGGGTCATTGTTGTTGATTGAGCTAATTTACCATTCCAAGTGAAGTAACAGAAAAAACAGCTGCTTCAAGCTGTACTGATCACTGTTCTCCACATAGTCTTCCACACAAACCCAATTAGCTGTTTCTTGGCTGGTTTCATTTTGAATGGTAAATTAGCGCAATCAACAACAGTGACCATCACCTGACTGTCAACACCTGCTTGCAATGGGTATCTCAATCTAAATAGTTGTTTATGCAGCACTACTGTCAAGGTTAAAGTGTTACCCTCTGTAGTGTGATTTTTTTTTTTTATTTTTACTCTGGAACGTTCGCCGTTCTCAACACTGCCGTGCATCCAATTCATGCTCCCTCCTGCAACAATGCTGGTGCTCCAATTGAAATCAGCACTATTGCAGAAGGGAGTGTGATCTTATATTTGGCTTTACAGTATCTGTTATATTTCAAGTTCATCAAGACACTTCGCTCACTGCAAGCATGTCCTTGTTCTCACACTGGCTGCAGTGGAGCTACCATACACTAACTGCACTAACTACGCTGCTTTAGTGTCTTCACTCACCAAAACAAGAATATACAACCTCAGCAAGCTGAGAGGCCACAGATGTAAAGAAACCCCATCACCTGCTATAGCACAGTATTCCAATTCCTCAAATAGTTTTACTGAAATCATAGAACTGTATCTCACCTCATTATACAGGGTTTCATTTTAAAAAATGACATAAAAAATACAAATAAATCAATTTAAATTAAAAAATGTGCAATTAGAAAGTCTTCAAGAGGGTCCACACCAGTGGGCAACACATTGTAAGCACAGAGGTATGTATTTTGGGAATGGAGGGATTCTGTATGAAGAATATATAATGCTTTCTCCATTTTCAGACTGTATATGGGGAATGAAAAGCCTCCTTGTGTACTCTTGGTTTTAGCACCCAAGAATAACAAAAAAAACAAGCTGTATTCTAATGAGAAGCTGCTTCAGTTATTATTGATTTGCCCTGCAGATCTTTGTGCAATTATAACTAGAATAAGCTGTCATTGCGCCACATATCTTCCAGCTTCTATTTGCTCTGTACACAAATTCCAACATGTTATCATTTGCAAATGATGACATGTTTGAATTAGTTTAGTACTTTAGTACATGCTGCATGTAGTAGCTGGATGACTATCTGAGCCTGACTTTTAACAGTGCAGTTCATTGCCTAGCCATGGTGGCTCAATGGTCAAGTGAGGAAATGGTCAAGTTGATTTTGACATTTTCTTGATTCTAGAAACAACCCAAGTTCTTCTTTTTTTGTGAAACATACAGCAGCACTTAAATGAATATGCTTTATGACTTTTGATTACCCGGTTCATAAAAAAAGTCCCCATGACCAACATCCACTGTATGCACATGTAAAAACATGTGGATACATATGAAACATGCAGAAATACACATTCATATACCCCCAGACTTTGATTTAAATGATTTTAGTACCTGTTGTAGATCAAAAGCAAGGTAAAGGGTGTGTGCCTATTTAAACTTGTGATATAACCTGGACGGCTAAAATCGCTATGCAATGTAAGTCTTCTTTCCTTTGCTATTCTAATGATAAAAAAAGAAGCACCTTAATTATGGTATGGATGAGAATAAAATGATAAGGTACCTTAGTGTTTGAACTTCTGAACTGTACCTGCAATTAACTGTCGATAACAATTTATACAACTGAGGCAAAATCTCTCGAATAAATTACTCCCAACAGTATATAAAGTTAGAGCCCTCCCCCTTCATGCTGGCTGTTGCAGGCAAGGGTAGTATTAATTAAAAGCTTTCTTTTTTAAATAATATATTGTAGCTATGAACCTGGAACCCTGTTCCCTAAGAGCCATCTCCATCTTTTTAGAGTGAAAGGTGTCCTAGATCAAACTGCTATGCAATGGGAGTGTTTTACAGTAAGCACCTTAACAAAGGTAAGATTATAGAATGCTAGGAATGGATCATACCATTGGGGTGCTGGTTTTGGCTTACCTTGTTGAAGTGTGGATTCCTGGTGATGTCATATCCTCTCTTCTTGGTGGGTACTATCCCAGAGTGGCTGGCTCTTGCCATCCCCAAGGCAGCTCTGCTTGAGGGACTTACTGATGGAAAACCTGCATTTCTGGACAGGATTTTCTTCAGGTTATTGATAGCTGTTTTGCTGAATGACTGCATGTTCTTGTTAAGCAATGTGTTTATATTTCCTGCATTAAAAAAAAACAAAAAAACAACATCAACCAATAAACTCATCTGACTGTGAATACACACAATTATTTAGAAAATATACATTATTTAGTTGTTTCATTTTAAATCGGAGGCTTCAAATGACTTTATAAAAAAAGGCAAAATCTAAAATTCATCTTTCTACCGTACAGGCAAATTACTTTCTTGACAAAAACTGCTCAATTACGCCTCGTAGTCGTCTTAGTAGCTGGCAGCACACAGTACAGCAGCATTCAATAGCAACACAACAGGTTTTTCAAGCGATACGAAAAAGTGATTTTCTATAATGTATCATCACCAGAAACGTAAGGATTTTAACAATGATTGTACAGCCGTTAGCATCGGCTACAATGCCTTTCAGATCCCGGTGTGTAAAAGTATGCTTCCTAGGAAACTGTACGTACCTTTGAAATAGATATTGTATCCAGATATCCTTACTTTGAATGGAGTCAGTTTTACAAGGTGTGTGCTGTGTTTTATAGTGTCCTCTTCCCTGTAGTTATCTCTGGCTCTTGCAGTAATCTACAAAAACAGCTGATACAGGTCGACTGTGCCTGTGACATTGACACTGTCTCTTTCCTCGCCCCTCCCCTCTCCTCCACCCGCCTCTTCATCGAGAGAGAACCAATCAGACAGCTAATGCAGAAGGCACGGCACACGCCGCGTTCTTTATGGGACAAAACAAAACAATTGGGTAGAAATGCTTACTTCTCTTACCCAAGCGCTAAGGTGTTTCCGGTTTCTGAAGAAAAGAAAAGGGGTTGTCTATCCGGAGCACCCCGAGAGCTTTCATTTTAAAGTGGTTATATTGTATTTTAACAACCCTCGAGTTTTGTAACAAAAGAAAATGGCATGTTGTCCACTGATTCATTTTCACATTAATTTTGTTAACTGTGCATGATTTGTAATAAATTGTAATTGGTGCAGGTGACACAGGGCCGGTTTACGGGACATGGGGACCCTACACTAACTCATAGTTGAATTCACATTTGAATTTCCTCCCGCAACGTACAGATTACCTTTACCCACCTTTTTTTTTTCTAAAATTTCAAACCCCAAAATGAAAAAGGAAAGTTTCTGAAATTTAAAGATACATACCGTGCACATTTGAGACAGGACAGGTTTTTAATTTCGCCTTAAAACTGAAATAAATTCTGGGCTATGCTATATAGCGTAATTTGCGTATGGGTTAATCTGGCCCTGTGATATATACCCAAACATGGGGCTGTTAATAATTTTAATCCCCAGCAGCACAGGTATGTCTAAAACGATAGATAGCCGTGAGCACCTGTTGCTATCTACATGATACAATATTTAAATAATTTCATATCATGATATAATTATATTTATATTATGTGCAACATTTGTATTTACTGTGTAGCATATTTAACGCCTATAGTTGACACATGTATTTTTTCAACAGTATTGCATACTGATAGATTTCCCTAGAAATGAGTTGCTATAATAATGGTTTGACTATTTTTAGGGGTATGCCATGTAAGTCTGCAATGGTAGTTTTGTTGTTTTTAAATCTGAGTACGCCTCTGTTCTTGGAATTACTGGCTGGTAAGTACAGGTAACTGCTTAGTTGATGGCTGTAAACACAGGGTGAACTGTGTTTAAAAAGGACCGATTTACTAGCGGGTAGGGAGCGTGTTAAGTGTGCTGCTGAGGAGTTGTTCAGTGAGCTTGGTCAACACACATTATGGTTTAATAAATGCATACACAGTTGTAGTGGTGGTTGCAGCAGTAAACAATCGCTGGTGAGATATTAGGAATCACCAGGTCTCTCCATCTCTCGTTTGTGGATTCGGGGGTTATTCCTTGTTTGCAATTGCACATGACCAGGTTTCTGCAAGCAGTACATATTTCAGACTTGTTCTGTAGCCAGTCAATAAAAGCAATGCCCAGCTGCAAAAAGCCCTAATCCTTTTCTTGAATTCAAATTGTGTTTGCAACAAACAGTGCATTGTTGCATGAGTTGTAAGACTGGTGCTGCCTGTGTAATGAAACCAATTTCAATCTACTAAATTAAAAAAAAAAAAAAAAAAAACACAAAATGTTATGTGTATATACTGTATGATAGACAAGATGAATTGTAACTTTACTGCGGCCAAATGACTATAAAAATAAGGTGCATTGTTTTGGTTTACTTAAAAATAATAAAAAATTTTAAATGGTTAGTAATAATTTTAGTTGGTGTTTTTTTGTTTTTGTTTTTGTGCTAATAACAATCTGGAGTTTGAAGCTTTGCATCTAGCCTCCTGTCTATATGAATAAAGCATGACCTCTGCATCTGTACAGGCTGTGATTGCAAGTACAGAAGTGAGTTATCACTAGCCAGCTTATCTAGATGACACTGGAGAACATGTACGAGCAAGAGGAAGCCATTCTGCCCACCTGCGTTCCTAGTAGCTGATTGATTGGGTCTTAAAGGATCCAAGTGATTCTGCCTGAACAGTATCCCTTTCCATCCCCTCACCACTCTTTGTGTGAAGAAGTCTCCTTCCCTCTGTCCTGAGTCTAGCTCTGCTTCATTTCCAACTGTGTCCTCGGGTCCCGTTTTCTGTCCTGTACTTAAAATATTGCTTAGGGTTAACTATGTCCACGCCTTTTAAAATTGTAGTCAGTGGCATTGGAGGACATTGGAGAGTTGCATGTGTCTCTATATTAGGTATGTGTAGCTGATTGTAGTGTAAGACACTGTTAATCTGTTAAGTGACAAAATGTCAAGCTTCAAGGCTCAATATTTCATAAAAAACAGGTCTTTAAAAAAATGGGGAATTTGAGGATTACAGGAAGGATTTTCATAGCACTGTAATTGAAGTTAGATAACAATATTTAGCAGTAAAAATTGGTAGGATGCAGACCCTGTTGTGAAGGTTTCACTTAAGCCTGAAATGGTACACTAGGAGGACCTCTTGAAAATGTCTCTTTGCTTAAATAGGGCAGAATAGTCAGGATTGGTGAACTTTACCAGGGAGGGCTTGCTGAGCAGTGTCTTTTTTGGTATAATTATTTTCAGGAATATCATTATCATGAGTGGAAAATGGAGGCTGTGTGGTCCAGTGATTAGCGAAACTGGCTTGTAACCAGGAGGTCCCTGGTTCAAATCCTGGCCCAGCCGTTGACTCATTGTGTAACCCTGAGCAAGTCACTTAACTTATCATCCTTGTGTTCTGTCTTTTGGGTGAGAAGTTGTTGTAAGTGACTGGAGCTGACGCATAGTTCATACACCCTAGTCTCTGTAAGTCTCCTTGGATAAAGGCGTCTGCTGAATAATAAAATCTGTGAATTGCTGCTTTCATTTATCTCAAATACCATTTGTCACCATCTTCAAACTGACAAATCACTAGTAAGTAAACCCTTTAGTCTTGCAAAGCTTTCATTTTACTAATAACGTACCCATAAAAAACAATATAGGCACAGTTCGACTTTAACACATGATCGATAATGAATCTAAATTCAAATGGATCCCAACTTGCTGTACCATTTAGTCTATTTGTATTTTTTCTAAAAGTCCTTGTGACAGATTCCGAATGATTCTTGTTGTTAGATCTCCCTCCTGACCTGTGAGGGCGCTGTGTAAAAGGAAACCTTAACTAAATGGCATGACAATTTATGCCTTAAGGTAGGTGGAAGTTGGTCATTTAGGAAGGGGTCAGAGCTACGACACCCAAACTCAATGACTCAGACGGGAAACTGCATGGCATCAGAGGATTGGAGGAGCGGATGCGCTTGTTAACCAAGGGGTCATGAGCGAGGGTATAAATAGGGGAGTAGTGTAAGTGAGTGATCTGTTCCATGGTAAATGGTTGGTGTTTAAACATAGAAGGAGTCTGTGTTGCCCTATTGTGAACAGTGAGTTTTGTCATGTGTTTGTCAGTGTTTTGTTAACTGTCGACTGTTTGTCAATAGACTACCAATAGCAACGGTCCGGAGCTGTAACGAAAGCCATCTAAACCCGGACATCACTTTCACCCCTGCATTTCACGGAGAACTGTAATACACCACTAACGCTTATTCACTGTCACTAAGAACTGTGTTTGTGTTTTGTGTTTGGTGTTGGTGTGTAAAACTGGACTTTTGGTTGCAAGTCAAACCTGTGGGATTCTTACAAACTGAAGTGATACACGACGCTGTATTTACTTCCATCGTTTATTTTTTACAGGTGTTTGCCATAAGGCTCTGGACATTGTAGTAATTTCAATAAACATCCTTGCACCTGTTCGTAATTGTCTGTGTGATTTGTACCTGCACTGCACTGCACAGTTCTTTACCACTATAAGCATGTGTTTTGAAAATAATATTTTGTTCTCTGACAAGCATTACTGCTCCCTTGTCCTTGTCCTTTTTTTTTTTTTTTGTGGTTATCAGTAGATAATTGAGCCATGATATTACCAATGTGTTACCCTGGAAAAAAAACCTAAACAATACCTTTAGCAGCCCATACTGTAGTATTACCAGCAATGACAAAACAATGGATTTGGAACCAGCACCTCAGCACATTGTTCCTGATACAGTAACACGCTGGCGCTAACAAAGTACTATTGGAACTACAATGGAAAAGCAGTATGTACTGGATCATTCCATACAAGAATGTCGAAGTATAAAATATCACCACTGGTACCATTCTGTCCATGACTTATGGCATGGTAGTGGCCCAGTGCTACCAGTGCTAGAATTTAGTACAGAACCATTGCACTAACATTGCAATGTTGTTATTTGTATCTTATAATGCATTTTACTTTAATTAGTATCATACACAGCTGTGGGTTACTAATGTGTTTGCAGAAGCCAATATGCAAGTAAATGTGTTTCCTAAATGTATTCACAGATAGCATAATACTGTGGGAGCACAGGGACTGAATGCCTGCTGTTGTCTTATCCTTTCACAATTATAATTTGTAGCCTCACTTTTCCTGCACATTAGACTTCAGTGTATTTAAAGGGATGAATGTCAGGCTGACAAAGTTTCAAGAGGAAAAAGGTGGTCCCTTTCAAGTTGCAATGACCTGCAGCTTGTTAATGCCATTGTTTCCCAATGGGAAACTCCCACTTATGATTTTAAAACAAAGAAGAATATTACCGCTTAAACTAATGATTGGAGTGCAGGGTTTTTGATGCAGAGATGCTGCTGTGTCCTGTAGATCTGTACATCTCAACACTCCCTTCCATTCAGTCCTGGACTGAGATGAATCAGCTACTAAGAACCAGATGAGTTTTGAACATTAAAAGTACATTTGTGTGTGAAATGCTGCCAGCAAATTCTGATAATTTAGGAATATTTTGCTTATTATATTACCTTGTTCCTTTGTAAAGTTGTGTTTTAAGGGAAACACTGGATTGACCAAAAGGCCCTTTAAGGATGAACCAAAAAAAAACTGGTTCAGAGTGACATCTAAACATGGTGTAATGCAATTGGACATTTTTCAGTTACATATATTTGCCAGAATAATTTAGACCAGTACATTACTTCTCACTTAATGTTTTAATACAGCAGTTAAAAAGGAAATTAAACTGTATCTGCTCTGTCCTGGCCTTCTTTTTACCAACAGTTATAAAAACAGTAATTTGCTTTTAAACTTTTGCTCTTTGCACTGCATGGATAAAGTGATTGGCTTGATGTCTCAGGTTTATTATGACAACCACAGCAGTTTCTACATTCACAGCTCATGTTCTTTGATCTTTGTATGCTGCTGATGGAGTTTGAACCACTTATATTTTATTGTGTTCTTGTACTTGTAATTGTCTTTGTACTGTTTTGCAGGATCCTTGTATAAATGACTCCTCTGTCTCAATGGGGAAATCTCCTTCTTAAATAAACAAATAAATAATGTTGGCTTTTCCTTGAAAATGACCAGTTTGGCTTGAATCATAATAGCTGCACTGTGCATTCTGAAGTCAAGGAATACATTTTCAAGACATATGCTGCTTCGAATTGTAAGAATATGATGAAATACTGATTCAAATTGGGTCACTCTCTGGTTTGTTCCCTTGGGAGATTACATATGTATATCCAGTTACTTCACACGGCAGCTAAATTGATCACCAGGCCACATAGCTGTCATAACACAACATCAAGCCTTCAAGTCTTGAACTGTAACCCGTACTGTGTCCTCAGATACCACATATTTATCAGGTCCGTTTTTACCTGCAAATCTACTGGGTTTGGAGCATAGACTTGAGCTTACCACTGTTTTATGTGTATTATTATGTGCTCAGAAATATAGATAAAGTCAAGTTCATATTTTCCAGGGCATATTTTTTGGAACACATTGACCTTGGGAAAAGGACTGGAATCCTCTTCTTTTCTTTCTGCTTGTTATTTCAGTTCTTGAACTCCCATAAGCACAGGCATTTCTCATTTCAAGCAATGATTTCTTGGGAGCCTCCAGCCTACCACCAAAAGGCAGCTGTGCCTCTAGCAGCACCACAAGAAGGTCATCCTTGATGGCTAGATTGGAGTTTGGCTCTGACAAAATGTTCCTTTCCATTGATCCTTTATTTGTTGGCTATAGATGGTCTCTCCAATGCTACACGAGGCTTTAGAACTAAAGTGTGGTGAGCGATTTCTGGTCTCTTCAAACGGTCCTTAGTTTGAGACTTGAACGGCTGTATTTTAGCCCAGATATTTATCTGGATAAAAAGCCTCTAACAGCTCTTGCAAATATCATTTTCTCCTTTTACGTCATCTTCTTTCATACCCATCAATGTCAGAATCTATGCTTCTAACACCAAGGGGACACTAGTCTACATGTTGCTAGAAAATGTAGAATGAAATCTGTTGCTTCTACATTGTTGCTTCAAATTTCAGGAAACACTATTCTAGAGTATGTAGAAATTGAAGATAGAGTGTTGATGGACAACACAGAGGATATGTTCACATAACACTATGTAACACAATTTTTGTTCCTGGGTAGTAAGTGTTATTTCCTAATTGCTTATGCCTCAAAAGTATAGAAAATGGCTATTATTCCCCACAAACTTTGCTTTTGTGACCAGGACAGGTAAATTTCAAAATATCGCTATTTCCAATGAGAAAACTGGCAAATTTTTGTCTTTTTATTCACATAAAGTCAGAAAAAAACAACATATGAATCCAAATTAACATGTATTTATACTAAAGTAATACAAAAATGACTACAAAAGATTTAGAAGTGAGTAGTTTTTCGAGATTTACGATTATACTGTAAATTTACAGTATGCTTTTATGTTGGAGAGTTTTATGTTTAGAATTAAAGGAAGACCTGGAACTGTATTTTGTAAGTTCATTTTGATTATTTATTTTTGAACCTCTTTTTGTTGGCCCTTGTGCCTGTTTGTTTGACTATTTTTGTTTAATAAAGAACTTTATTTTGCCTTTACTCTGTCTCTGAGCCTCAATCCACTCACCAGCCTGTCACACTCCCTCACAATATTAAACTGGCTTCACATTGATTTTTTATTTTTTTTTGCCAGTGAAGAAGATAGTCACATGACTTTGTACATCACTTTCAATGGCTGATTTATTCTATGATATAATGTTTCTTCTACAAAATAAACAGTCATTTGCTACAGCTGCTTGCAACAAAGTTGCCTGAAACTTGCACTTTACTTTCTACAAAAAAGTAGCCCTTTCTACATTTTTCTAGCAACATGTAGATTAGTGTCCCCTTGGCTTAAGGCGAGAGGTTTCAAGTTGATTATCAACGGAAGCTTGGCACTGGTCTTACTAGGTTCACAGTCAAATTGTCCAAAAAACAACTTGCTGGTGTCAGTTTGCAAAATAGAATGGAAGTCATGTTGGATGAGAGTAAAATCGGACCAAAGTCATGCTGGTATAATCAAACAGGATACCCATAACTTTTCTTCTGTCAATTATTTATGGTGTGATGACCGGAACCACTGTACTCCCTTGAAGCAGTACCTCATTTACACCTTCAATCAATTAATCAATCTTTATTTTATATAGCACCTTTCATAGTGGAACACAATCACAAAGCGCTGTGAAGCTAAATGAGTGCTGTCCAAGTGTTGTGCACCTTAGCTTGGGGATAACAGGCAGGCCAGAGTCAAAAGACCTCAGCTTGGGGGTCCGTTTTTTACATCTGTTAAGGATCCTGGCAGCAGCATTCTGAACTAGCTGTAGTCGGTTTATGGTTCTTGCCGGGAGATCACCATATAGAGAGTTGCTGTAGTCGAGTCGAGAGGAGACAAATGCATGACAAAGTATCCCCACATCCAGGAGGGAAAAGTAGGGACGGACTTTGGAGATGTTTTGAAGATGGTAGAAGGAAGATTTGACCACGGAGGAGTTGTGGGCATCAAAGGAGAGGTTGCTGTCAAGAAGTACACCAAGGCTTTGTACTATGGGGGAAGGCAACAGCAGACAGTTTCGAGGTTTAGGGCAGCTATGTTGAAATTCTTAAGTTGAATTTTAGATCCAACTAGAAGGATTTCAGATTTGTTACTGTTCAGTTGGAGAAAATTGGCAGACATCCAAGCCTCGATGTCTTGAATGCAAGCTGAGAGCCGGACCATGGCAGAAGGGCTACCAGGGTCAAGTAGAGCTGGGTGTCGCCAGCATAGGAGTGAAACATGAGGCTGTGTTGGTGGATGAGGTGACCCAAGGGAAGCATGTAGATATTGAAGGGAAGGGACCCAAGAACAGATTCTTGGTGGACACCACACATGACTGAGTTTGCAACACCACTGCATCCAGCATAAAAAACAGACTGCATGCATCCGGATAGGTAAAAGGAAATCCAGGAGAGACAGGTTCCAGAGATTCTAACATACTTTTGAAGGTGTTCAAGAAGAATGACATGATCTATGGTGTCAAAAGCAGCTGTTAGGTCAAGAAGGGCAAGCACAGAGGGAGCACCAGCATTAGCATTGAGCAGGAGATCATTCACAATCCGGAGCTGAGCAGTTTCATTACTGTGATGCGGCCGGAAACCAGACTGTAGAGATTCAAGCAGACTGTTGTCCGTGAGATGCTTCATCAGCTGACTGGCTACAACTATCGAGAGCCCTTTCAAGACCTTAATGGTTAGGCTTATGCTGACTCCTCTTACTATGTGCCCAACACATAACAGGCATTTGCAATGTTTTGGCATCTATGAACAAAAGCTGTTGATGCACTGATAAGTATACGTTAATACATGCCTAAATAGTTTTGTTTTTTCAACTGTGCAAATTGTAACATGTTGCCAGCGGTAATTGTTAAGACTCACCAAGAAGAATTCATTTTGAAGAGTGGACAAGAAGTTACTCAAAAGAGACCCAGAGTGAAATAATGACCATTTAGAGTAAAAAGCTTTGAGAATAGAGCCTGGTGTCTCCGTGCAGTAGGGAATGCTGAATTTAACAGGTCGTGGATTCCAAGGTACTGTAAGTCAAGCATCCAACTGGGTTCCAGATCAGTCTGTTGAAACATCTGTGTGAATTTGGCAGCAAATTATTGGGTTATACACTGAGGACTTTCTCAAGAAATGCATCATTGTTTGTTTTGGAATATGGGCAACACTGGAGCACTGCCACTTGTGTAACAGGCTGTGTGTTGTGTGATACGCAGCTGTTATGGATTCTGTCCCTGTCAGTGAGATGAGATGAGGTTAAAAGCTCTGTAACCATGAATGCAGACTCTTTTGCATTTGTTGTTAAGACACTTTTGCGTTGTTCAGGGTCACCAGTTCACGCCTAGTCTCTGGCCTGTTCCATGTGTATGTGACTTTCAGGAGAGTGCCTTTCTGCTTTTGCTCTTCACATATACTGTATAACATCCCTTTATTTTTTTTGTTTTCTTTTGTTGATAAAGTGGGACAGAAACAAGTCTTCAAAACATCTCCTCTTCAAAACACCTCTTCTTTACAACAGTGGTTGTAAAAAAAACTAAACATAAGCACTTATTCGGAGACCTTAAAGCCTATTAAATACAGATGTGTAAAGCGCTAGGAATCAGTATGATGTCACAACTACTAACTTTTCATTTCCAAAAACATGAAATAAAAACACGGCAGGTGATACACTTCAGATTTGTAATATCCAACAAGAACAATATAGCACTGTTCATTACAATTGACACACTTTCCATTAGTTTCTCATTACAGCACGTTACACTCTGTGTATTGCTTCTAAAGGGCTGGTAGTTTCCATCAAGGGTGAAGAATTATTATTTTTTTGTTTAACTGTGGCCTGCCAACATCTTACATATGTAGCAATTGGGAATAAATTGTAACTGTTAAACTATTCAGAGAGAGACTTTCACACATAGAAACTAGTCTTAATATGAACTGATATATACTTAAAATTGTCTGGACACCTGGAATCATTTCATTGGAATGAATCACAAGGTGGTTAGATGACAGTAAGAACAGCCAAGCAGTGATTCGATAAACCGATGATAGACTTGTTCAGAGTCAGGTGCTTATAAGTATTTGACTGAATACATTAGCGTAATAAAGTACAACCACACAAAGAACGCACTTATGTTTGTAATATAATTTACTCAGAAATGCACTTGAAAACAATTTAGAAGTAATGTGCATGCAAAAAGTTTGAAAGATGCCTGAGCCCATATGTGAACGCCCATACATACAGGGCGCATTGAATCCTGTCAGATTATCCTGGCCACTACCACTAAACTTTCACTGGCAAGCCTCTTTGTTGATTAGAATTATGAATGCTTCTTGCTTGTACACTAAACTTCATTTAAAAAATAAATAATTAAATAATTAAAACACATTTAATAATGTTACCAAGCCAGAAATAAACATTCTGAGTCTTGAACATAATCTTTAATAATCTTAATTTGTTTCTCTTTTGAATTATATTAGTTGTTTTTTATTTCCTTCTAGAAAAAAAAGCAATATTGATATGTAAGCGCAAATAGCTTTTGAAAATCTGGCCTATAGTCTTCAAAGTCCCACTAGAATCCCAGTGACATTGTTTGAGTGACTGGATTTGATTTGCAGACAAATCTGCAGTCTCATTACTGACCCAACATAGAAGCTGATGTGTCTGTGAACCGAATGGGAATTGATAAAGTTCTGGAAATGCTCAAGGTATTATTGAGGCTTTAATTTTCATGGGTTTTCGCTGTGCATCACTAAGTCAATCTGTTAGGATTTTGAATCTCAATAAACTGCTGCAGCCCAAATGCTAATTAATTAAAGAAGTGGTGAGCACATCGGAGCCAACTGGCAAGCCGTTACTGTACGGTACAACACGTATAGGAGGATCTCAACAGGGGCTCATTTAACTTGCTTCCATGAGGTTTGCTGCCATTTCTGTGTGGATATAAAGTATGCCATGTGTTTCTTACTGAAATAGCCATTTACAAATGATTGAATAATGTATCTAAGTAATTTATGTTGAAGTCTTGAATGTATTTCAGATCCCCCCCATCTTAAATAGTTGCACCACATCCAAAGCATTTGGAACCTGATCTGATTAACATTTTGAAAGACCCTGATGATTTCTGTCATCGTTGCATAAAATTACTTTTGGGATGTTATCAAATGCAACTGGCAAAGGCACTTAAAAAGGGTCTATGATTCCAGCAGTGTAGCTAATACATTTTAAAACAAATCATTTTGATTCCTAAAAATGATGCTTGTAATGGTGATCCTGCTGATCTGGGGTTTTTACTATGGAGCTGGTTTAAAATATTATTTGGACTCTATTCTGGTGGGGATCAGGATTATATATATATATATATATATATATATATATATATATATATATATATATATATATATATATATATATATATATATATATATATATATATATATATATATATATATATAAAAATTGTACAGGACTGAGTAAAATTTCAATTGACTAAAAAACAAAACAGCTAAACCCCCTAAAATAAGGTATCTTCTGCCAGCTTTCGGAGAGCCTTTAGAGTGACCGACAAAGCTCTAACTTCCTCCTAAGGTGAGGACGAGGTAAACAGACAGCTCTTGTTTTATCCCCTGCTGTGTTGGCACTGAACTCTGCTGACAAAAAAAAAAAAAGGCCGTGAAGGACTGCTGTGTTGTAAGTAGTTCATGTAGGGTTGTCTGTCAGGACTGTACCATAAAATAAATTTTGCTTACTAAGGTGTGTGCACATTAGTTTGTATTACATGGTAGATTGAGGCTGCAGTCTCTTTGTGGCGTCACATGTAGATAGCCAGAGTTTCTTTATTTATTTTTTGAGCAGAAAAAAAAAAAAACCTTTACGTTTCTTTATTGAGAGCGGCGTTTATTCGAGGGCCGCGTCTATTAAAAAGCTGATATCTGAGTGAGGCATTAATTTGAGGGCGGCTTTCATTTAAGGGTGGTGTTACTTCGAAGTAATACGGTATTTGGACCCCAAGTAGGTTATTATTTCATTTATTAAACAACCATGAGTGGAATGGTCCTCCAGGACTGTGATTGGACCTGCCTGGTTAAGAATATATGCCATGTCACCTGAATCAAAGCCATGAAGAACATTACTAATATCTATGAAAGCATGCACCCAAAAGACCTCAGCTCACAATTAATTAGAGATAATTACCTAAGTCCAAGGACGATTATTAATGTTAAATCGGCAGCTTTAATGTCAAAGCAGAAAGTAGTATAAATGTCAAAGCATAATTACTTCCAGGAACATATCCTCCAGGAACATATCTGGAGTTGTCATTACCTCCCATCCCATCTGCTAACTTTTATTTTAGCAATTAAAATAATTTAATTAGTCAGTTTGTTTTTCTCATTGCTTGTTTTAGACATAATTATCCTGCACTGTTCTACTTACAAACTACAGTTTTTAAAATGATGATCTTAAGTTGCTTTTGACCTGCAGAGAAAGTGTATAAAGCTGGTGAATATAAAAAATGAAAGATAGTGCAGCATGCAAATGTAGTCTTCATTCTTTACAGTGTTGCCTACGGTTGCCTATGTAACATTGGAGACAAAAAAACATCTCTTTATGCTTATTGGAGCTATACTTTTTGAAACACAAGATCACACAACATCTCCCCAAACTGTGTGCTCCTCAGCCAATTTGTTTCCCATGTTGCATTGCTTTAGACTAGATTCAGAAAAATCCTGAGATGCAAAAGGTGAAGGACTTAGTAAAGCACATTATAAACTTAGAATCTTTTTTCAAAGCTATCACAATAATTTCTCCTGAGAATAAAGAAAGGTGATAACAGTTTCATAACCTATTCTTCTTCTGCAGACCACTTCATGGGGCTCTACTCAGAATTGACAGTGACGCTACAATACATGACCTGCATAATGTCCTTGTTTTATCTCTCCCATAGTGTAGGAAGAACAGGAGTTGAAAGTCTCTATTAATCAGCCAGTGTCAGTCCTCTATAAGCCCTGTCCCCACCATAATGCTACAGAAAGAGACTGTAGTTCCAGGGTTTCCCAGCAAAGCTTGTAGAAGAGGAAGTTATTCTTTGCTTTGGAAGGGGGGCTTTGGTTTGGTTTTATCGGAATGGGGGGCTTTTGAAACACAAATCTATCATTAAAAAAAGCTTTTTATTCCAAATCACTTGGGAGAAAAATTTTAAAGAGAAAAAAAAAAACATGATCTGTCTGGATAAATAATGTGGAAAGGTCTTTGACTGATTTTCACTGCATCATGCCAGCAACGGTTACCATAGCAAACACACTTAAAATGTACATAAATAGATACAATATTTCACAACCTGGTGCATGTGATTAGCTTAAAGTTTGAATTTAATAAAGTTTTACAAACCTATTGCTTGTCTTGCAAGAAAAAAATAATATTTATGGGGAAATTTCAACACAGTTTATCCAAGCTTGCAAGAATTGGGTGGTATTTCAAATATTTTTATGAAGTAGTTAATATAGCCCTTTTGGGTGTCCTTCAAAAGATATAGAAGTAAAATAAATCTGTTTGTAGAGTGGGTTGCAGTGGCGGAGCGATAACAGATTCAGCTGCACTCGAAGGGCCCAGGAGGGGTTCGAAAGTTGTTGTTTTTTTGTTTGTTTTTAACAATGATAATATCCTTTGCATTTATGTTTGCAGATGTTACACATTTGTATAACTGTAGCTGGAGGTGTGCGGTGCCAGTGATTCAGATGGTACCCTCCCTCATTCCAACAGGTATCACTATTGTCTTAATTATCCTAACTTTTTTCTGCTGGTACGAGGCACGTCTTCATGGAAGGTTTTGGGGTTCTATTCAGTACAGACATTTGCAGTTATAGTCTGTGTGCACGATTCAGCCTGTAGTTTAGACAGAAGCTGTTGGGTGCTGCTGCGGGCACCAAAATAAATTACAGCAAATCAACATGACTGTATTTCTGATTTAATAATGATAATAATAAAAAAACGGTTTTCTATGTGAGACAATTTCTGCAAATGTCTGTGCAGACTGCTGAATTCTGTAATAATTTCTGTGATTACAGAATTGGGGAATCCTGGCAGGATTAGTGATTAAACCTGTTTGTTTATGATTAAAAATAGTATAGTGTTGGATGTAAAGTTGTACACAAAATAAATTAAAGTAGGGGAATATAACACATTCTTATTACTTTCTGTTTCATACATGCTAACATTCTGACAATTAAATACAGTTAAATATTGAACACCTGATTTGGTATGTTTGATGTTTATAAATAACGGTTAAATTAACGTTTGGGGGGGGGGGCCCACAATAAGTTCTTGCAGTGGGGCCCATCTTCCTCTTCCTCCATCATTGGTTGGTTGTAGGATTTAGTCAATGTTTTGTGTTCCAAACCTAATTTGACAACAGTATGAATGTGCTTTTATAAAGATGGAAAACAGTCATGAGGGTGTTTGTTTCCAGTGAGCTGAGGTTACTTAACCCACAGAGCCATCTGAGAAAACAAAGACGGGTGACTGTACTAGTGTATAAACTAGGCTTTATAGAAAATACATAAAAACCAGAGGCACTGCTAGGATATTGTTTTATGGGGTCACCCCTCTTCAGTTTGCTAAGCAGTTAATGAACCTCCCCTTTAACTGATCTACTCACAAACAAAGCGAAAACACCCCCCCAAATTAGTGGATTTTTTAAACAGGCATCAGCTGAAAGCATCTCTTTAATCACAGTGTACATACAAACCCCAATAAATGTTGACCTTAATACATTTCCAAAGTAATTGTTGTCATATATAAGGACTATACACCATTTGGAATTGCACTTTAGTATTGTATCCTTTATCACATAATAATAATAATAATAATAATAATAATAATAATAATAATAATAATAAATAACATAATAATACACTCCATTTTTCCTAAACTTTGCTAGGCTTTTACCATGGTATACCACAGTAAAATCTTTAAAAGGAGAGACTCCTTTGAACCAACATCCAAGTGACACGACCTAATAAAACTTGCAAGAACAAATGTATTATTCTGAAGTGAAACCATGGGATCAAATAGTCATCTCTCAAATGTGTTTTTACTACTTATTGGGCAGCATCAGAGATTTAACAATGTCCCTCTGTATTCCTCTAGAATAAAAGGCATTATAGCCTTGAGGACATTTCTAGTTATTTTTATATTGGTTAACCCTATATTCCCAATACAATATGCATGTTAATAAATAGAGCTTCTGTTCTGTGTTGTTTTCAGTGTTCATTTATATATACATATGTGCTTTTTAAAACCCAAACTCAAAAGCCCTGCTTAAAAATCAAACACTTTTACTGAGCCTGCCTTCTGACCACCTGAGTTCTCAATCCTCAAGTTAAGAGGCAGGTTACAGGGCAGCAATAAGACAAGCATTACAATGTCCTCTGTAAAGACTGATCAGTAATTTCAGAAAAAAAAAAAAAGTTTATTGTTTTTTCAAAGATGAAAATTCTGTGGGTGTCATCCATAAAATAGTGTCCAGTAGGTGTTATTCTGAATGGAGATGTCTACTGGAATGTTATAGATTGCAGTGGTAGGTGGCTAATGGCAGACTCTCTATTAACAAAACAACATTCTTCAGAACAGAAACATTCTTTCATTTATTTTATTACTTGCTTGCTTCTAAAGGTCATAGAAACCTTCAAAAATCTGCTATTTCTACAGGATTATCAGAGAAATGAATGAAGGAATGGTTTTGTATTGCATAATAGGCTACTGGAAGATTCAGTCACAGTGTTGGTTCATTCCATCCACCAGACAGTATCTTACCCCTGCCACTCTGCAGCCACCATATAATAGGGTTCTGAAGTTCCGACCACACACGTTGCAGTTACTCTACTATTATGCCTCCAATGACGGCCCTAATTTTGGATTTCACACCACATCTGGAGGTCTTGTACCCAAGACAGGTAGTAAGGTGTCCCAAGGAGCAGGGCAATGTTCCCAAGTCTGGGAAACGGTTGACAGAAATACACAGTTTATAGAAGCGAGGAATCTTCTACTTTCTTGTGATTAAACGGATGTGCATTTCAATTCTGCAGAGGGACTTGATCTACACTTAGAACCCAAACTGAAATTAAAATAGTGAACAATAGTTGGGACTCTGTTAAACATAAGGGGCCACTAGTTGTTATTGAAACAATTGCAATTAGTCTACATAACAAAGTATATAGTACTAATTACAAATAAACAAAAAGAGGTGCATATCATTTTGTATCAAAAGAAGAAGGCATCTTACCAAATAGCACCCCCTATTGGAACAGTGGTGTAAATGTTCTCTTAGTGTATTTCAATCAATCAATCAATCAATCAATCTTTATTTTATATAGCACCGTTCATAGTGTTCCACCATCACAAAGAGCTTTACAAGATGCAGTAACAATGAGAAAATCCATAGTACTTTAAATACAGAGAAATGCATAATACATGATATACAGTAAAAAAAAAAAAAAAAAGCATAATACATTAAAAACAGTGGAAAGTGCATAATACATGAAATAGTACATTAAATACAGTGGAAAGAGCATAATACATGATAGTAACATAATACATGAAATAGTAGCAGCAACACAGCTGCTAATAGCATATAAAAGCTTAAACACTTAAAGAGCACGGAAAACAAGAAAGAACAGGTGAGTCTTGAGAGCTGATTTAAAGCGATCGACGGTGGGAGCATCACGCACCAAAGCTGGGAGAGAATTCCAAAGAGTCAGAGCCATGAAGCTAAACGAGTGCACTTTTGCTTGGAGATAACAAGCAGTCCAGATTCGGAGGACCTCAGCTTACAGGCAGGGACATAGTGGGTCAGCAGGTTGAGGAGGTACTCAGGACCTGTGTGACGAAGGGCACTGTAGGGGAACAGGAGAGTTTTGAAAAAATTCTGAACTTTACAGGTAGCCGGTGCAGCTGGGAAAGACAGGAGGTGATGTGATCACGTTTTTTACATCCGTTAAGGATCCTGGCAGTAGCATTCTGAACTAGCTGCAGTCGGTTTATGGTGCGTGCCAGGAGACCACCATATAGAGAGTTGCTGTAGTCGAGTCGAGTGGAGACAAATGCATGACAAAGTATCCACACATCTGGGAGGGAAAGGTAGGGACGGACTTTGGAGATGTTTTGAAGATGGTAGAAGGAAGATTTGAATGGAGGAGATATGGGCATCAAAGGAGAGGTTGCTGTCAAGAAGTACACCAAGGCTTCGTACTGTGGGGGAAGGCAGCAGCAGACAGTTTCCGAGGTTCAGGGCAGCTATATTTAAGTTGAGTTTTAGATCCTACTAGAAGGAGTTCAGATTTGCTGGTGTTCAGCTGAAGAAAATTGGCAGACATCCAGGCCTCAATGTCTTGAATGCAAGCAGAGAGCCAGACCATGGCAGAGCGGCTTCCAGGGTCGTGTTTTAAGTAGCTGGGTGTCGTCAGCATAGCAGTGAAACATGAGGCTGTGTTGGCAGATGAGGTGACCCAAGGGAAGCATGTAGATACTGAAGAGAAGGGGCCGAAGAACAGATCCTTGGGGGACAACACAAGTGACTGGGATTGCAACACCACTGCTTTCATCATAGAAAACAGACTGCATGCGTCCAGCTAGATAAGAGAACATCCAGGAGAGACAGGTTCCAAAGATTCCAGTATACTTCTGAAGGTGGTCAGGAAGAATGCCATGTTAATAACAGCTCTTAGGTCAAGGAGGACAAGCACAGAGGGAGCACCAGCATCAGCACTGAGCAGAGAAAATCTGGAGCAGAGCAATTTCAGTACTGTGATGTGGCTGGAAACCAGACTGCAGAGATTACTAGCTGCCTGCTGATCCATGCAGTACAAGTTGAATTTTAGAAATAATGGGCTGGATTCTCAAAGCCTTTACCCATAACAAATCCCCTGACAATTTAAAGAGAAAAGGGACATAACACTTTGCTTGCAACTCCAAAAATGGACAACAACTGTGCTCTGAAAAGATGACAGATTGAGAGCTTAATCAATTGAAGAAGGCTTAGGAGTTTGAAGTCTGCGTAATCTATACTCTTAGAGGACAAGTAAACAGAATCCATTGCAGTGTAGCAGCAACCAGAAAGACCTTTAAGAGTTCCCCAGGGATGAAGGTATCAAAGCTTACAACCCACAGTATTGTATGTAAGGAGTGTGAAAAATACCAATGAAATATTATTATAACACCAGCAACTTACAACACAGTGGATTTGAAAAACATATTGCAGTCTGTGACCGGGTAACGTTAGCAGTGAAACTCAGAGACCAGAATGCCACAGAATGCCACAAAATAACAAAACAAATACACACAGTACCGCACCGCACCGTACCTTCAGCATCACTATTCCACACTCACCCGTGGTCACCCTTTTTATACACCTGTAGCTTCCCGCTTGTTTTTGCAGGAAGGAATTTAACCCCCTCTCTGCCACCCAATATTCCCCACACACCCGTGCACCAGTAGGGCTTCCACACAGTCCTATACAGGAACACACTAGTACTGGTATGGATGCATGGTACTGCAATAGATGACCAGTGAGTATTTGTTCATACTGTTATTATGATCCCTTTAGTATATTAAGGTATTGGATTGTTACTACTGTATTACAATACAGAGTTGCATACCTTTGCTGCGTGCTTATTATTGTCACAGATCCATTGCAGTATGGGACGAATCCACGGTATGGGCCTGTCTTTACATAAATATGTCCCATAGGTATCAAGCAATTCATACTAATATTGCTTCTGAATTATAAATGTAGTTTCTCAAAGGTTGTTTTGTATTCTTTCATTGTTTGACATTGCAGATGTTCTTTGTGAGAAGTGCAGTTTAATGACCAGCGCTACCATACAGTAATGGTCACATTTTTGTGGCCATGGATGATGAGTTAATGTTAAGAGATAGTTGCTTACTTCACATGAATACAATCATGTGAAACTTCATACATAATTCGATCTGAGTTGCTGATGAGTTATTGATGTTCATTATAACTGTTTGGTTCCCCCATTTTGAAGACGCCCTTCACAAAATCAGCTGTTTGCAGCTGGACAGCAGCAGAGAAAAGTCCAAAACTGCTTTAAACAAATTACAGATTAAGTTCTTAACAGCAATGCCTATATTTTCCACTGTAGGAAAGAAAAAATTAAAAGCTTAACAAGGTCTACTGCTATACCAAGGTAAAAACATAGCAAATTGTAGGAAGGAACATGTAGATTCACAGATAAGTATGGTAAACAATGGATGTAAAAAAAATCTAAACACATTGTATAGCATGGAAAAGCAAATGCTAAATTCAGTTACTTACGGGATGCAGTATTTCTCTCCACAATTCAATTCCTGACCACGAAGTCATGGGATCACGCAGACGATGACTTTGTCTCTAAATGATAGAACTATGATCTATAGATATATATAGAGGGGGGGGCTAATATTATAGATAGAATATCAGATATACTATTCTATCTATCTATCTATCTATCTATCTATCTATATATATATATCTATATATATATATATATATATATATATATATATATATATATATATATTAAAAAGGTTGCTTTGGGGACCAAAGTTGGTGGATCCACTCATAAGACCCTGTTGGAGAGGTGCCAGCAATCAAAAGCCCAATAAATTTCAGTGCCTCAAATTCTGCACCACTTGAGGCACTTAAAGGAAATGCTCTACCATCAACGTCTTAAATAAGGGTAGCACAGTAGCACAGTAGCACAGTTGAGGTGCAACAGATTGCTTTTCCAGTGTGGGTCCTGCTTCCACACAGTGAATTAGTTGCTTCATTATCACCCATTATACATGTTCACCTGGTGCATAAAGAGATGCACGACTACTGATCCATACAGACTCAATAAACCAGCTGGTCAACAGCTTTTCTGACAATTATGCTTTTTCTTTTTTTTGTTAATTTGTTCTCTTTTTAATAAAGGTCAGGTTTTATGGTATTTGTTTCAAATTCAACATGGTTCTACCTCTTGAGCCAAAAGCCAAAGTCAAGCTATCAGATTATCTACATGCTGTGCTATGTAGTTTGTGTGCCTGCAAGAATAAAAAAAAAATATGTGTGCGATAAACATTCTGGAGAATATTGACTGTGAGTCACCCTGGAGCCAAGCCACTGTAAAGATCCTACCTTGCCTGTAATATAAACAAGTCATGCTATTCTAAAACAATGGACCATTTTCACAAAGCTCCATGATGGATTACAGTTTCTTGTGAAGGACACTTTTATGGACGCTGTCAGCTTTAATGGGTTAAATAAAGGTTGATATCCATGATCTAGACTATATTGACTTCCTTCACAACAGTCTACATCTAGAACACTTCTAGATCTAGAACACTGGATCTAGAACTATATAATCTATAAACACGCAGTTAAAGATGATAATCTGTTAAATATCTCATGAGTTAAAGCTTTATGGATATAGGGCCCAATGATCCCAATCCCTACTCATATATTCTTCAGTGTTATTGCTTCATAAATGCAGCCACTCCACAAAAGCTAAAACCCCCTTGAACCAATCAAATTCCCCACTCTTTTGTTAATACCTGGCTTGGACTGGCGGATCTGCACTAGGTGATCACATACAGAGCACATACAGTAAGTACAATGTGCTGCCAGGATAGGAGAGCAAGCTTGGCCAAGGTCTAGCAGTCAAGTAGACTAGGGCAGAGACCCTGAGGAAATGAATGGATTTAAGATAAAGTGTGAGACTGTGCCAGGGGCTATGAACAGTAATCCCTACGACATGCCATTTAACCTCTGTGCATTTATTGTAATATCATTAGTTTTAATTGTTTAATACACTGAATGATTCATGATAAGATAGACCTAGGAGTTGTGAAAATGTATGTGGCCAAGATTTGGTATGTTTGTTTTGTCAATAAATCAGTAAAAAGCAATTTGCATCTATTTTCCAGAAAGTGCTACAGGCAGAACTTGAATGGTGTTGTTCAAAGAAACCAACTGCTTGACAACAGAACATGACACCCTACACCCGTAGTCCACTGGTTTCAATACAGACAAAATGAGTAGCAATGAAGTTTGAATAAATGAGTGGTCTCAGCATAAAAAATGCATATGGTAGAAATGGGTAGAAATGGGGCTGGTTGAGCAAGGACAGAAACATCTGCTCCCATCCTATGCAGAGTATGGAAGGCAAGGTTTTGTTTTGGACTAAAAACACATGCATTGTACCAAACTCTGACAGGTAACCATATAGGGTGTGTTTTTATCAGTTCTAACACTGTAATTAAATGACAGAATAGCTTGACATGTTATACTCAGCTTATACTCAGCTATATATATATATATATATATATACACACACACACACACACACACACACACACACACACACAAACAAAATATGTGCATACATAATTTGTTAATACATAACGTGTGCTATTTTATTTGTCATTATTCATTTACCGTAACTCAAGCCCTCCCCTCACTGATGCGCCACACTATTTTTAAAGTCTCAGGGCAGACTGGGTAAACAAATGTTTTGCAGTTTCCTTTGCACTATAAATGGTTTAGAGTTGTACCCGTCAAGCTTGATGTTATGCAACTATTGTAAACCAAGAACACTTGCTATGCTGTGTTATATTAATAAGTGTACTGACATGAATGTACAGGTATATTAAAATGCAAAGTTTCTGTTGTGTTTGGTATGTGTGCAGAAATAGTGGGCTGTGAAGCGCAGAGCGGACTACGGGTGGGTTCTGATCACGTGGACAGAGGCAGAGGTGGCTAAACTTTGAAAGAGTTTCTGCTCGGAGGAGACCCGTCATCATTCAGTGATTTCTCACTGAAGGCACCTGCATGGTTTGAAATCTCCCATTCTCCCTCTCTCTCACCCTCTCTCTCTCTCTCTTTGTTCGCCTGTCTTACAGTTCTTATTCGTGTGTGATTAAAAAGTGAAGAATATAAGGAAATCAATCTTGGAAAAGGTGGGAAGACGCAGGATTTCCTGAAGGTTTAAAAACCTCCGGATTTGTTCTTGCGGCTGAGTCGCTCAACGAGTTCGCTTCGCAGTTGGTTTTTCACTAATGCAAAAGTAGGAGCTGTTCGCCCTTTCCATCCGCCAATTTACCTCTTGAAGTGAAGGAGAGCTGCTGCAGGGGTGGAACGTTTTGTGAATGTGAACAGGTAAGCACAGTGAGCGTGCGGGTCTATAGCACCGCAAACAAACTAATTCAATAAAATGTATACAGTCAGAACAGACGGGAGATCGGTGGGAGGAATGTACTGTACAGACTTGTTCATAGACAGATAGCTGCTTTTCTTGATGCTTCACTAATCTAGATTTCATAATGAGCAGAGGTTTTGATAAAGTAATGTTTGATGAATATTTGATGCACACAGAGGGAAAACATAATCATAACGCACTACTTGTGCAATGTATTATTAAATGTCATGTTATTTTCTTATTCAACAAACAGGTTATCAAAATTAAACTCCATATAAAATACTTTCTGTTCAAGTTTTAAATGAACGTTTCTGATTATTCTTAGCGATGTTGTTATTGCATTAGCATTAGAGAACAAGCACCCGCTGATTAGCGGAATATTTTCTCCAAAACGATCGTACTGTGAGGGTTCTGTGAACGCGCCTCATGAAGTGGTCTAGTTAAAGATTGTAAGAAAGTCAAGATCCTGTTCATATCGGTATACTGTAAAATAGAAAATGTGCCATGGCAATTCAATGATTGTTCTGCAACTAAGAAACCCCTCATTCTGTGATGGTCGGTAAGAAATGGTCAATTCCTCTTTACAGTATTTGTTTCACAATGTCCTATTGTAAGTGACTCTGCATATAATGCACAGTTCACAGCTTACCTCTGTAAAGCGCTTTGTGATGGTGGTCCACTATGAAAGCCTATATAAAAATAAAGATATATTATTATTATATGCAAATGGAATTATATGAACTGACAGTATTTGTAATGTAATTATTTACAAAGGCTCCATATTACTGGTCTATTGAATTCTAAATGGTGGGTTTTACTGTTGTTCAGTCGTTTTAATTGAAACAATTTAACAATGTTTAATGAATTTTAGTTTCTTCAACATGTTGATTTTCTTTTTTTTATTAGAGTTCTCAAGTTCCCCCTTCTAAAGTTGCCTTAACAGTTATTGGTGTTCATTAGCATGGTGGTCAACTCCATGGTGTTCAGTTACCCATATCAAGTTTAATTCCCAGTGACTCAAATGTCGTGCATATAAATACTATATGTGAGCAGACTTCTGTAATTGCATATTACTTTAGCAATGCATGAGGGCTGATACTGAGTCTTAACAGGGATGCTATATAATGCTTTTTAGCTTGCTTGTTTAATACTGGTCTGTAATTACAATACCAACACGTACAGTAAATCTTTGTGAGCTGTGTTTAAATGCACCCAGCTCTACATCCCCGTTACTCTTCAGTGGGAATTAGTGAAACTAAAACTGAACTCTGTGAAATGCATTATGGATGTAGCAGCATATGAGTTGCCAGGATGGCAGTGATCCAGATGGTGAGTCTGCAAGGGATTTTATTAGGAGAGAGGTGAGCATTTCCTTTAGGTGAGTTGAAGATGGAAATTTGTGAAGTCTTGGAATCGGAAGCACCTTCCAATTGAGCTCCTTCTATCAGCTAGCTGTCAAAGTAGGTCAGATATCCATTGGAAAAGAAAGATAACTCAAATGCTAGGTTTGTTAGGTTTAACTCTGTTGAAAAAAAAGATTTAAAGACTTTAAAGTGAATAGGGCCCAAAGTGTGTGAAGCAATGTACAGTATTAAAAGGGCCCTGTAATAAAGCAAATTATTAAAACAGTTAGATGCACAGAAGTTCAGTGGGGTTGGTTTTGTTTTGTAAACCTATCCGAAAAATCTGTATCTGTAAACCAGTAAATCAATGGTCACCCATAGCAAGTTAACAGTCTCCTAGACATCAGAGTTCATTAGTCTTCCGAAGCCTCAAACAGAGTGTGTGCCCAGTGACATCATTCAAGTACAAACCATAGGCCAAAGGAGCTCAAGCCTAAATATCATAGCAGTTCATTGGTCCGAATGCACACCTCTCTAAATATCATAGCAGTTCATTGGTCCGATTGCACACCTCTCTAAATATCATAGCATTTAACTGATCTGGATGCACACCTCTCTAAACATCATAGCATTTAACTGATCTTGATGCACACCTCTCTAAATATCATAGCATTTAACTGATCTGGATGCACACCTCTCTAAACATCATAGCATTTAACTGATCTTGATGCACACCTCTCTAAATATCATAGCATTTAACTGATCTTGATGCACACCTCTCTAAATATCGTAGCATTTAACTGATCTGGATGCACACCTCTCTAAATATCATAGCATTTAACTGATCTGGATGCACACCTCTCTAAATATCGTAGCATTTAACTGATCTGGATGCACACCTCTCTAAATATCGTAGCATTTAACTGATCTGGATGCACACCTCTCTAAATATCATAGCATTTAACTGATCTGGATGCACACCTCTCTAAATATCGTAGCATTTAACTGATCTTGATGCACACCTCTCTAAATATCATAGCATTTAACTGATCTTGATGCACATCTCTCTAAATATCATAGCATTTAACTGATCTGGATGCACACCTCTCTAAATATCATAGCATTTAACTGATCTGGATGCACACCTCTCTAAACATCATAGCATTTAACTGATCTGGATGCACACCTCTCTAAATATCATAGCATTTAACTGATCTTGATGCACACCTCTCTAAATATCATAGCATTTAACTGATCTGGATGCACACCTCTCTAAATATCATAGCATTTAACTGATCTGGATGCACACCTCTCTAAATATTGTAGCATTTAACTGATCTGGATGCACACCTCTCTAAATATCAGCAGTTCGTTGATCCGAATGCACACCTCACATTGCCTGCCCAGTTCCTGGTCAATTCAGTTAGGACCCTATGCGATAAACCTAACCAGATCCCAGCCTATATAGGGCATAGCCCTGAAGTAGACATGCACAAGGAAAAGAGAGAGGTCCACTGTTGGACTCCACGGTAATTGCCAGTCTTGAGGCAGTCAAGGGCAACGATGATGGCCAATGTAGTGGCATCAAAGACACAGATATGAAACTTGCCTGTGCAAATGGATTATTTTCAAAGAGTAGTTTTTGGTCTTTGCTTTTTAAATGAATTACTTAGAATTAATGTTACTTCAGATGTGTTTTGTGCTACAATAGATTTATTAGAGATCCTACAGAGAGAGTTGTATTGACATGGCACTCTTGCAAGATTGGTTAGACAAAAAAATGTAGGAGGGAAATATGAATAATTTTAAATAAAAAATAGTCAATATTTAAATTATTTATTCACCTCCCCTGAACTTGAAAACAATCTCGAATTTTATTATACAAATATATATATATATATATATATATATATATATATATATATATATATATATATATATATATATATATACTATATATTTGTAGAAAACATCACGTCAATGATTGTAGAATATATCCGATTTGCCTATTTAATTTAGAAACGCATACATTTAGCATGGGCACCTGTCTTTGGCCAGAATTGCTTCCTTCAGCCTGGAATGCATGCAACGCAAATATTTCTGGCACAGATTCATACCCCAGTCAGTCTGACAAATTTCTCTGCAGGAAGCTCTTCGAGAGCCTATTACCCATAACGTCACCTTCACCCTGTGCGCGCTGGATAGAAGCAGGCGGAGACAAGGGCTTTAAATTAAAGTGTTACAGAACGCCCTCTAGCGTTTACAGTAAACACACATCGTGGGTCATGATCACCGGTTTTTCAAAATTTAATAAAGTGATCCGGATTTTGTAATCTTGTATTTTGTGATCGAGATTACTTTTATCTGGATCATTTTGATCCGGTTTTTCAGAAAATGTCACTGCTGGATTACATTTATCCACATAACAAATAGTCACGATTACGAAATCCATTTTTTTAAGTGGGCTGGTTCGTAATAGTGTAGTTTTTTTTTTGTTTGGCCATTATTTATGATATATCCTAATTTAACAAAATAAATAAGATTGTGGTAGTAATGAGTAATACATTTTAAATTTAATTTAAAAAAACAAAACAAAAAAAACAACAACAAACAAACAAAACTTTGGAACAAAGTATGTGTTTTTAACATCTTCCTTGTCGGTCGGGAGTCCAGCATCTCAGACGAGTTTTAAGGAGGCTTATGTGAAGGCGTATGCTTTATTTTTATTATTATTATTATTATTATTATTATTATTATTATTATTATTATTTAATATACTACTAAATACGTGTTTTCCTTTTTACTTGCATGTATAAAAAAAAAAAAATATCTAAATATAACATCCAATTTTGACATATAGTGTGTGTTTGATATGGCATATAGGGTTGTGCTCGCTATGATAATTTAAAAGATAAATCCACCTGCGCAGTTTTGGATCAAAGTAATTGTGATCTCCTCTTTAAATTCTGAAAAACACAATTGCAACATTTAATATTGATTAAAAATGCGATCGGATTACCAAAACGAAATCTGGATCACAGTAATCCCGATCACAATGTTTTTTTTTTTCAAAACATCAAAATGCGATCGGGATCCACATTTCGTTTTGGTGATATATTTTATGTGAGTACTTAGTGTGTGCAGATTTGTCTTGAGTATCTTAGTGTGTGCAGATTTGGTTCCCTCCTGCAGCAAGACGATTCCTAGTCTCCCCACAACACAACAATCATTTTAGGTTTCAGTAAGATTTATCTGATGAAATATAGTTTTACTGTTAGGATTGGAATAGCTGAAAAAATAAGTAAACCAACTTTTGGACCAACTTTAGTTACCAAAACCCCTGTATGGTGTGTGGCACCGGTGTGCTGTTCAAATGAGCCATAAAAAATACAGGGTCTTCAGATGTGTCTGATCATATGAAAACAGTTAAACAAGAGAACAGTAATAGACTGCAGTGACCTGTGCAAAGTCCCTTTCCAAGGAGATGTCATGTATTGCAATGCATGGTCAGACAGATACTTAACATTACTGTTAATAATTACTGTACAGCACAACTGGGGCAATAGAAAACCACAAGCCATCTTGCAGAATGTTTACTGCAGTTGGAAAGCTTGATTAATAAAATGTACATGCCAGAACACATTTATAAAACCAACTTTATTGACTGTGAAGGAAATATGGGTTTGATGTAACAAGAGAGTCATATGAAGACACACCATGGTATATTTGTAACTGTGCAGCTTTATATTATGCATTTCCATACTTTCCTAGGAGTTTGAAATGTGTTAATCAGTTTACAAAAGAGCAACATCTGTTTGCTCAAGCGGTATTAAAGATTTGCAATCTGCAATGACCTGTAACACACCCACTATGGTTTACCACAGTAAAGCCCAATTTAAATGGCAGGTAAAACCTGACTTGAACTATTGCAGAAATACATAATAAACTTTAGGGCGTATGAACCTTAAGAATGTGCTAATATTAGTCTTTAAGGACACAAGCAGCTGCGTAACTCTCCCACAAGTTACCTTATCTAACTGTTCCTTACACATTACTTCATTAATCATTTTCGCCTGCCCTCTTCACAGGCTACATCCCAGGCCCAGCAGGATGCGGTTTCTATCAGAGGTCATGTGACTTGCCTGTGCTTGCAGAGTGAGCCATACCAGGTCTAAGCAAGGTTAGCCATAGTCCTTGCTTTCATGAAATACATCCAGCGAATACCTGGCTGCATCTGTGTTTGCAGAGAAAACCCTCCCCTCTGGGCTACAGTTACACTATCAACCGCCCAGGTGTCGTCCTTTACAGTGAAACAAAGCAAGTTCCTATCTAGTACATTGACAAGATTCCTTAGCAATATTCAGTAGAAAGGAAAGTTTATAGTTTGAGTCTGGCTAATCAGTGAAGGCAAATTAATAACTGGGTTTTTATGGGTGAGTGCAGGAGTTTTACTTAAAGATCCATGCCCTGGTTAATTTAGCCTATAAAAGGCTGCATGACATCATGTATAATGAATGAATGAATACTAGGTTTGTAGGGTCAATTAGAATAGCTTAAGGACACAAGAAGGATCAGATGCTGGCTTGTTTTAATGAGACGTATTCTGTAATGTATAGATCACCATGAAATGGTTGGATGGAGAATGATCATCTTGTCACGTTTGGACCCCTTTGTTTGCGAGTTTTGTACGCTTTAGCCTCATTCTAAGGCTGACCTTGGGATCCGAGCTTCCCCTTGTAGTGTAACAAGGTACTTATTATAACAAGGTTAACCTTTAGACTGCAAGGAATTCCTGGGGTATTTGTTTTAATTAAAGGCTTTGTTCACAGAGACATGCAGGTTTTCACGTATGACGGAATGCCCATTGATAAACACTTTATATATAAACTTGTAGATACAGAAAGACTGCCACATTTACACTAGCTGACATTTCATATTTATTTCAAAATTAAGGAAATGCAAAACAAGGGATCATCTCAGTCAATGGAAAAATACTTCTAAACATTTCTTCTACCCGACTAGATGAAGTCTCCTAAATCCCATCTCGCATTTGGCCCTTGTGTAGGAGTTGGAGACCCCAGCTCCCTGGTCTCAGCAATAGAGTAGCCGGTGCAGTCAGCCACACTGCCAGCAGAGTAGCCGGTGCAGTCAGCCACACTGCCAGCAGAGTAGCTGGTACAGTCAGCCAAACAGATACAGCACAGGGGAAGCATGTGAAAGCACGGGGAGTGTGAAAATAGCAGTTTTCTCTGATAGAGGAAGGGTGGCTATGGGCCCTGTTTAACAGTGATTAACATGAGTTCAAACTCTGTGAATAGTGCTGTGTGTCATGACATGCACTGCAGACAAGCTCAAGCGTTGAAAATATTGTTCAGACAAGGTCTGTTTGATACAATAGCACTAGGCAGTGTCTCACCATGTGGACTGCTTCCATTGAAAGACAAGTTTATGGCTAACCAGCAGCACAGAACATAGCTGGACACTGGGCAGATCCATATTGTTGTATCTGGGCTGCTTTACGCATGACAAGGTGTGGTTGTAGCATGCAAGTTCCTGTCTGTGCTGAGGTTTGAGGTTTGGGTGGGTATGCATGTGTCCACAATATAAGACAATTTTTGTTAAACAAACAATGCAAGTGTTCAGATAAGTATTTAACATTTAACATTTAGAATAGCTTTTAGTTAAGTGCCTGGGTGTGTGTTGCTTTGTAATACACTGTACAGTAAACTAGTTTCTTTTAACCAACACCTTATAAAAACGAACACACAATTAAGATAATTTCCTGTCTGCTCTTCAAGTATTTACAACCTTAACAACTCCCTCTATTCAGCCCATTTAAGCCCTCAATTAAGCCCGAGGGGAATTTTTAGGTCATATTTTGTGAGTAAATTCTGACCATTTTTAAACATTTTTATTTATGCAGATGTTTTGTTTAGCCTATTTTTCTAAACTTGTTTTACAGCCTGGATGGGGTTAAAATGCCCCAACCAGATAAAATGGTGAGAATGCGTGGTCAGCAGCCAGCGATTACTGCCAAACTGGCTGTTGACCAAAAGTATGAAACCTGTACCGAATGTGGTCGAGGGATACGCTAGGTAACTGATAGCCAGTTAATCCCTCGGCCACAAACTAAAAACAAGCAGCTTAGGCTGAATGGGGGTTAGTGTGTTCAGAGGCAGAACGAGAGACGTTAGATAAAAATAATACTTCTAGAAAGCTGGTTTTACACCAGCACGATACTTCTTGGTTCCTTATCTGTTGTGTTTGTCTGTTTTGGCCAATGTGCCATTTTGTTTGTTCAGTGCTTTGCTTAAATCTATTAATATAAATTAGTGAGTGTTCCATTAAAGGCATCAGTCAGAATTCTACAATGAAGGAATAAATAAGCTAACTGCTGCACCTATTCGAATAAGTGTTTTTTTGTTTGTGTTGTGGTGAGCTTCCAGGAGCTTATCACATAAGTGAGATAGGTAAATAAATAAATAAATAAATCTATTAACCTATTAAACATTCTCTTGCCTTGATATTACACAGTATTGCAATTAAGATGTGTTTTTTTCACAGCCTGTTCTGGTCTAAGAGAAACCATGTAGCCATATGAATTATACTGAGTTTGTTTAAAAAAAAAAAAAAAAAAAAAAAAAAAAAACAATTTAAAGACACATTACACCTTATGTGTGCATGTTAACTTGAAAAATGTTTCTTGTCTGCTATATATAAGCTCTGCTATCAGCCACTTTATTGTCCACCTGCACAACTAAATATCAATTTGTAAAGAAAAATTAACTGTACAAATGAATACGAAAGGAGTGAAAATATTAACTTATAAAAGGCCAAAAATCCTAACTGAACCACAAACGTGTCGTGTGACCCCTGGGATGTCGGTCGACTCCCTCGTAGGTTCATCACTCAGTAAAACTGTCTGAAAGCAGGGCTTTATACCAGCTAGCACACTGGCATGATAGCATGTTAGTTGCATTATACATCTGTTTCTATTAAATCTTCCACCAGAGCCTGTAACTAAAATGTACTCTTTCAACAGGTTACCTTCCAGCATGGCACCTTTGCCGACTCTTCTCCTCCTCCTGTGTGCCGTCAGAAGCGCTTTGCTCTATCATCCCATCTGGAAACCCATATGGCCGGTGTCCAAAGTGCCAGTGGTATTGCCTCAGCTGACTGAACATTTAGATGCCCCAGAGTTCAATGCCGAGGCCAAGCTTGAAGTAACATCTCTATGTGGCCCTGAATGTCACAAGAGGGCATCAGTGCCCAGCTACGAGGAGCTGAAGGAGCTCCTCTCCTATGAGACTCTGTACTTCAATGGGAGCTTGACCCAGACCAACGTTAGCATCTACGGCCTGAACATGGCAGAGCTGGCTAGGACCCAGGGAACCAAAGGGAGGTCACGGGCTAAGAGGCAAATATATGGCCATGACAGCAGGTTTAGCATTTTTGGGAAGGACTTCTTGTTAAACTACCCGTTCTCCACTTCTGTTAAGGTCTCGACAGGTTGCACAGGGACTCTGGTGGCTGATAGACATGTCCTGACAGCTGCCCACTGCATTCACGACGGGAAGAGCTATGTCAAGGGGGCCAAGAAGCTGAAGGTGGGTTTCCTGAAGCCAAGGCAGAAAGATGAGAGCAGCAACCAGACAAGGTCCCACCTCCCTGAGAAGATGAAGTTCCAGTGGATTCGGGTGAAGCGCACCCACGTCCCCAAGGGGTGGATCAAGGGAAACGCCAATGACATCGGCATGGATTACGACTATGCCTTGCTCGAGCTCAAAAAACCCCACAAGCGACGCTACATGAAGATCGGCGTGAGTCCAACGGCTAAACAGCTGCCAGCAGGGAGGATCCATTTCTCAGGCTATGATAATGACCGCTGGGGAAATCTGGTCTACCGTTTTTGTGATGTACGAGAAGAAACCTACAACCTCCTCTATCAACAATGCGATGCCCAGCCCGGGGCAAGTGGCTCTGGTGTGTATGTGCGCATGTGGAAGAGGGAGCACCGACGCTGGGAGCGCAGAATAATTGGCATCTTCTCAGGGCATCAGTGGGTGGAGCGTGATGGCATGCCGCAGGATTTCAACGTGGCGGTTCGCATCACCCCCCTGAAATACGCACAGATCTGTTACTGGATAAAGGGCAATTACGTGGACTGCCGGGATGGATAAAATGATATACATAAATGAAGCAAATACATAAATACAGCTGTGGCCAAAAGTTTTGCATCACCTAGAATTTTAGGATCGAGACATTAATTTTTTTTATATATAACAGATATTTTATTTAACATCATGTAACACCGTGTAACAAATTTTTTTTTTTTTTGGTTCCTGGGTAGTAAGTGTTATTTCCTAATTGCTTATGCCTCAAAATTTACAGTATAATCGTAAATCTCGAAAAACTACTCACTTCTAAATCTTTTGTAGTCATTTTTGTATTACTTTAGTATAAATACATGTTAATTTGGATTCATATGTTGTTTTTTTCTGACTTTATGTGAACGAAAAAACACAAAAGCGCCCGTTTTCTCATTGGAAATAGTGATATTTTAAAATGTACCTGTCCAGGTCACATAAGCAAAGTTTGTGGGGAATAATAGCCATTTTCTATACTTTTGAGGCATAAGCAATTAGGAAATAACACTTACTACCCAGGAACAAAAATTGTGTTACATAGTGTAATCAAATAAACTACAAAATGATAAAGCAAGTCTACCAGAAACCATAATAGTAGTACAGTATTTCATGTTATATTTTGAAATGTCACATTTTTCAATTGTCATAAAGTACATGGAAAACTACGAAGCGGTAAGTAATTCAATGTTAACGTTACATTTTTCAGCAGGTTTCGACTATTAGTTAATTCTATAAGTTGATGAAAAACATTTGGCCATAGCTATACAGACAAACACTAAAAAAAAAAATAGCACTTTTAAAAATAAAAATAAATAAAAGGAAGGTGTTGCGTCCCTAAAAAAATACCTGAACTGTGCATTGAAAAGGCAATGAACCCCTCCCTTCCAGAACTCTGCTTCAGATTGTATTACACAGTTATAGGTTATGGGCAGACAAATCAAAGCGGCTGTGGTTGGCTTGTAAATGCCCCTTTCTGTTCCTAAAATGCCTTAAGTTAAAACGACCATGCAACCTATCGCACTTCCAAGCAGCCATTCAACAGAATGTTTTGACGTCTGCCATGATGTTACAGTGGCACCATCACAGGACATGGACATCTGAGATCTGGAAAGGACAGTTTAGTTTCCCTTTGGTCATTCGCTTGACCACCTTGTTTTTCAAGTTTAGGGTGCTATATAGTGGCTTTTTAAGAATGTTATGCATAAATTAATTTGAAAAGGTTTAAGGCCTTATATTATAAAGACACACGTTTACATTAATTCCTGTTGCTTACTTTAAGTATTGCTGTAACCTCCAGTCATGTATCATTTTCACAAAGTTCTTTATGTTCTTCTAGTGACAAGAACCCATTTCATTTTTAGTATCTCCTAATGTACAAATTACAAAAATATTGCTAATAGTTCAAAGTAGCACTTTTTTTAATCATCAAAAATGATTTTTTTTTCTTGTTTTGAGTCCTGTTTGGTTTGATGAGATCCAGTAGGTAATTCAGTAATACAAAAGCTGTTTTTTCTTCTTTTTTTTTTAAATGAGCTGCAATCTAATGGAGATTTGAGGATAGTGTTTGTCTACTTCGTAAAAAACATTAACATGCTATACATGAAACAAAAAAAAAAAAAAAGTGAAATCAACTTTACAGCACTATAATTTGTACAGAATTAGTTGCAAAATGTTTAAACAAAGATTTGAATAGAAGTTTGTTACAATTTTGTTTTGAATTAAAGTGCAGTTTATAGAATTATTTCACTGCCTACAGTGTCGACCTGATAAAGCTCAATGGAAGGGGTTAGGAGTATCCAACTGTGGCAACCTCCAGCAATCTGAGAATTTGAGTATCCAGAAATTCAGACTCATTTGTTTTTTTTTTTCTTGGTATATCTGTCTTGCTTTGCCTGTCACTGCATTCATCTAAAAACACCCACCACATCCTTGTGGATGATTAAAAAGGCAGCACAAGGCACTGATAATTTCATATAGTCTTATTTACTGCATCTGCAAAAATTCCTCCTAGACCCCTAAGTGATCAGGCACTGCTCCCGAGTGCTAGTGCCGAACTAGCCTGGCTTACCCGACGATGATGCTCCCTTTTATTGCGTTCTGTCGTGCTACCATCATGGCTTCCGATTGGTGAAATTCCATGCTGCAAAACATTACATTTCTTCATCCCACATTCCACTCCACAAGGATTGGTGCAAAGTAACACACACTATTTGCAGATAGGAATCCCAGTGGTGTTGCAGCCTGCAAGTCCGAAGACTAGTATACTAACCACAACGCTTTCCGTCGTGCCACGCTTCCCCGAGTCCTATGCTCCCTTTTTACCCAATTCTGCATGCTCCACATGCCTCGCCACTCTCTCTTGCTCTCTTTTGGTTTGTCACAAACCATTTTGCCGGCATTAGTGAATTTCAAAACGCATAATATTATTTATACATATTATATATATATATATATATATATATATATAAAAATTTTAAAACAACCTGGGTCAATGAACAAGAAAATGTTTTTCTAAATACATAGGATCCCTCTTTTGAATATTTTTTTCCCTTTTCTGTGTCTATTATCCAACACCTCATCATTCATAAAACTTGTCGGCTGTCTATAACACTTATGACTCGCAAACTAATGAAATTTATCAAACATGACTTACTCACATTTTTCAATTTTTGAGTACTTGCTCTTGCATGCTACTGTCCCTCCACTTGAGATCTTTCATAATTCCCTTTATTAAGTCATGCATAATAGTTCACAATCAGCTGCCGCATATTGAGTGCCTTGGTTTAGTGCATGTTCTCCTGTTACACCCCAGGCCTCTATATTATATTACTCTGCAAAGCAAGGCGAATAATGATCAAAGACAATAATGCACAACTCGCTGTGCCAGAATTGTGTACATAACCCTTGGATGTCAATTCAGTTGAGCATGGTTGGGATGCACTTAAAACATGTATTTCAGCTACTGATGCACCAGTTGTGTGAAATATAAATGTCTGAATAGATTAAATAACATCTAGCACCTTGTGGAATCTATGCCACGTTGTGTTAAGGCTGTGATCAGGACAAACAGGGGCCCAACTCAATATTAGATGCATATCCTAACAGAGAGGCCAGGAGGTGTATATGAATCATGTATAAATAGATATACACACACACTCCAGTATTGCAGCATGTTATTCAACACGCAAATCAGTTGCATTTATTGATTTACTCCTCCCAATAATTGCTACAGCATGGTGTCTGGCTGTGACATAGTCTTGGCACTTCAGTAAATTACTTTCATCATTTTAAAAGGTTGAGCAAAGCGTATGTTTGGAGAATACAAAAGTGATGGCAAGTGCTCAAAAGTAATAACACCTTGCAAATGCAAAGAACTGGAACTCTTGAAACAGTATACAAAATATAAAATATCTTTAAATAGATATAAACATTGCATGAAAAATAGAACCGTATCAAAAAAATATTTTTTTTCTGGTCTCACTCTTTCCCCTCCACCCCACCCAAACTCATGTCTGTTTAATGAGACTTAATTCCAAAGCTGTTCAAAGGATAAGCGTACGCTTTTCCCAGGACTATTCTGTCCCTAAGCAGTTTAAATAGAACATAGTAATTACAAAAAAGAATTAAAGCCAAAGAAAGAGTGTGGTTCCACTTTTCGGACCGCAGCAAAGAGTAGAGCTGGTAAAGCACCACGCTGCCTTCGATCAGAATCAGAAGGTTCAGGATCCTTAAGGGTTTGTGAAATAAAAACTGTAACAGAAAAAGAAACATGGGTTTAGAAACCTGATGATTTTGACTGCTCAAACTGGTGCACACTGAAACCTGTGACCTCATACCAGACAGACTCAATGTAGTTTCAACGCTGTTTGTCAAATGGTCGGAGAAACCAGTTAAGCCACACAGTTAAAGACCATTAACACCTTGAAGTTACTACACCAACATTCTACAGACAAGTTGCACTGTCTTTCACTTACTGCTACAATAGCCTCTGTAAGTAAAGCTCATGTAAAATTCTCAAGCATTTTTCACAAAGTAGTTAAAAGCAATATTGTATAACAGGCTGCTTCATAAACTGCCCCAAAATTGCCAACTTCTTCATGGGCTTTAGGTGTTAAATTAGAACTGGTCACCAGAGGGCAGCAACATCATATGCATTTAAAAAAAAAAATGTCAAAAGAATGCACATCACTGTTCAGAAATATGTCTTTTGTACTCTGTGGCTTTGTTTAGTTAGACTAATAAATCATTTTACGGCATTGCATTGGTTGGTTTATTTGGATATCTCTAGGCTGCCATACGTCCGATAATGGAGGAGTACAATTTTTAAAATTGTAATTGTAAACAGACCACACACCACCTGATGCTCTCAGTACTCTACCACTTCAATACGGTTACAAAGAAAAGCACTGGGCGGTAGCAAAACAAACATTGACTGTACCTGTCCCACGCCTGTTCCTCGCTAAAAATCTCCAACAAGACCAAGTGAATCAATACCTGTGCAAACAGGAATCAGTCTAGATTCTTTCTCCTGCTAGATCTTCATAAAGTTTTGTGGAAGCAATTTTAGAATGATTCAGAAGATTCAATCAAGGTTTACAAATATAATTCCATATACTAATACCTGCTGATCACGTTACAGAGCATGCCAAGCTCATTAAATCACTCACTCCAGTGCAAAACCGAACGTGAGGCTTATTTTGACATCAAGGTTTTGTGGGTCCCTACCTCTTCCCACCATTCATAAATGTAAATGTTGAGAGAAATCCTGTACAAATACGTTTAAATAGGTTTTTGTGTGTGCATGTGTAAAATTGCTGTTTTATTCAAAACAGACATACTTACATAAAATCTGGCATGGGATACATCTGAAGGCACTGCAACATTATAAGGTCCCACAGCTTTGTATAAACACCGATTGTGTCGCACCAGCACACCTTGTGGCCATATCGTACTTTCTGACCAGCTGCAACAGTAAAAACAACGATCAACCATAGCATAAACATATATCTGGATTTCTCTCATTTTACAAGTGAACATGGCATAAAGTAATACAAATTATAGCAAGAAAGAAAGAACTTCCTCAAGATATTGGTGTATACCACAGAAGGTATGCAACGGCTCACTTAAAACTAACAGCTAATCACTAACTTAATGACCCATTCATTGATAATGAGAATTATTTGAAAAAAAATAAAAAAACAAACAAAACACTGATCTGCCCCATTGATGCGTCAAAAAAATATGGCAACATTGGACAACACAGGCAATGGAACATAATCATAAGACTAGCTATGTTGCTATGTACCACATATTGAGACAATATACCCCAGAAACGTATACATTACATGACCTCAGTATACAGTATCAGCCATTTTAGGTGCGAGGTCACTGCCATGGTCACATTTACATTAAGATCACAGTATTTATAGAACTCTTTCTCACACGGTCATAAGAGGCGGTGCCATTGCGGCAGTGGCAGCAGCTTAGTAAAATGTCTGCCAAAAGGATCATGTTCCTCAGGGACTCTCCGTAACATTGAAACTATGAATTCAGCATCTTAAATGGTTATGAGATATTATCACCAGCAGCAGAATGACAGCACCAGAGTTTAAAACCCTCAGGTTAGTTTTCATTATACTCTGCAAAACATTGGGAAGGCCCATTATTTGTGCATACAGGGGCTTTGACAGTCATACTGCCTTAAACTAGAGGCAAGCCAAATTTGCGGATAATGGAATTCCTCACAGAATTCAGTCTTTCACAGATTAACCACACTCCGTAGCTACATCGTCATCATAATTATCATTAAAGCCCTGTTCACACTTGTATCGGTACGATACTACTACAGTTTGTTTTGGTATAGAATATACCGGTACGAAACCACTTTCTGTCCTAACTCACTTTTCAATCCCAGTACAGTACCCATGCAGTTGACATACTCGTACACATTCATGTATGTTTAAATCGACAGTGTTCGGGTTGGCTGCGTTCCTAAATTCAACGGTGAGAAGCAACAACTCTTAAAATCGTTCCTAAACTCACCGCTGAGAGCTAGTGATGCGCAGCATTGGCTCAACGAACTCACCGACTTTCAGAGCTGGCGAGCTGATCAACAGAAAGATGGCGACATCCACAACTGCGATTAAGCTGCTATATAAGAATTATGAATGGGACTTAAATGTAGATAATGATACCACTATCCTCCTTCAGAATGATAATTGTTAATATACACACATTATTTTATTTATGTATAATTGTATAACAAATAAGATGCAGCAAATTTAACAACAAATATGCAGCAAATATTTAACTACAACCGTGTGTGTGTGTGTGTGTATATATATATATATATATATATATATATATTATATATATATATATATGCTCAAAGAGTATTAATATATTATGTAATAATACATTACAAAGTAATACAGCACATTTAATAAAAACTTGTATTTAAGATTTAGTAATATTCTTTTTACATTCTGAAGCTCCAGGCCGATATGCAGAATCACTCATTTTAAATTTTACCGTTTAGTTTAGGAATGCCACGAAGCGTTCCTAAATACCTGGAAGTGTTGTGACAATAGTGACGTTTTTGTGGAGTCAACGCTCAACAGTATCGTTGAATTTAGGTATGCACGCGTACTGAACTCGTTTCCATGACAACCGCTGTCACAGCTGTTAGAAAAGCTGTTTAAAGTATTTAAATTGTAAAGCAAGATGTGTGCATGCTTCAGAATATTGACTTAACTGTATTAACACGTGTCAGTTTACCTGTCCACACTTAAACTGTTTCGAGTGGTATCGAAACAGTACCAGTACGAAACCTGCTCTGAGTTTCGTACCAATAGTTACAATGGTACTATACCAATAACACCACCAGTCTAGACAGATGTTTCGGTATGGTTCCACAACGATACCGGTATAAAATGCTAGTGTGAACAGGGCATTAGAGACTGCTAAAGTGACCTGAAATATATAACTTAGATGTTTGGTGCTAGTTCTGTTAAATTAACAGATGTGTTGTCTCCTTCAAAAAATAGGAGTTAATTAAAGAGTTATGGCTCTGAAAATGTGGCCCAATAAGAAGTCTCATGTTCTGTGATGTTTTTGTTTGTGGTTTCTAATGGTTTTTCTGACAACAATGCTTGATATATTAAATTGGAAGTACTTAACACAAATTGTTTGATATGATTATTTTTACTTGATTTACATTTTTATAAGCCATTTTATTAATATAAATTCTAAACAAATAAGATACTCCACAGGACACTCCAGGGATTAATTTCTGTAGTTTTTTGCATATTCTCCCGCAGATTTGGACTGCCTCTACTTATAACCAGTTTAGTGTTATAATGAAAGGGAACTTACACGTGTTGTGGAGCATTGCTGTAAGAACCATGTTCTAGTTTCTGCCATTTGCCGAGATGTGCTGCGGATCTGTGCAACAAATTACAGTATTTTGGAGGCAGCAACTGACTCATTAACATGACAAAGGCATTTATCCAGACCATGATGAGGTGCTCACATGACCATCGCATGTCATAGTACTGTGTACTCTGCAAAGACAAGACAGAACAATTCTTTAGCATCACACACAGTTAAAAGGCAGCTACATGACACACAGGGAACTCCACCTGGCAGTACACTGTGAATATGGATGAAACACGGGAAAAGGCTTCAGATCACCAGCCTTGCCAACTCTCATTACATGCGTCTTCCTTTTAATTGAAAACTCAATTACAGAAATCCTGTTTTTCTTGTGGCACCAGATGCATCCGAGTCCTGCTATAAAAGGAGGGCTTCATGCAGTCATTCATGCAGTGGCTGTTGTACAAGACAGATCAACTTGCTACTGAAGACAAGTGTGTTTCACACCATTTGCTTCATGACTCAAAGAACACTTTCTGTTCATCACTTCTAAAGAATGGGATCTGTGTCACAAGCCCAGCAGTACCACTGGGGTCACAAATGGAGATTAGATAAAGGGGCATTCAGAACAGAAAATAGGAAGCACTTTTTTTTTTTTTTTACACAGAGAACTGAGGGTCTGGAAGCAACTCCCTTGTAATGCTGTTGAAGCGGACACCCAGGAATTCTTCAATAAGCTGCTTGATGAGACTCATAGCAAATCTGCTAGACACAGCAATAAACATTTAGTTCTCTTTTTTGCTGAACACACTACAAAGCAAAACAGTGTCGCAGTAGATATAGCCAAGTTTCACAACTCATTCTTTTTCATATTCATGCACTGGTAAGATATAAAGTTCCTGAAAATTGATGGACTTTACATAATATTGGGGTTTTCACCCAACCCTTGAAGCCTGCCAAAATATATAAATTATTTTTTAATTGATAGTTCTGTAAGTCTGTGAGATTAACCAAAAGGTTTATAACATATTTGACTGAGCCTATTCTCATGGAAGCTTTGTATGTGCTGAAAAATACCAACAAAAACAACTGAAAAGCAAACAGATTAATCACAGTCTGTCTTCTCAGAATTGCTTCCCATAATTAGTGATATAAATACCCAGGGAAGAACTGAGCTATACTGTATAATGTAGCTTAGGTGCTGTTCAATAAAACTGATTCCATGCCATGTACAAGTAGTGTGGGGGTCAGTCATCAGGGTCTATTCAATTGGTCTAAAAAATTGTCAGTATTTAGATCTTTTAGATCAATTGAGAGGACCACACTGACTAAAGACATTGATCATCCACTCCATTGAATGAATACTCCTGGTGACAGGCACACATGTAAGCTCTTTTTTTTTTTTAATGTCGTACCAACACTAAGTACTGTATGCGTTATTTTTATTATGTCTGTTAAGAACGTACCTCATTTTACTGGTAATCATGTTACTTATAATTACTGAAATGTTTTCAAATAACGTATTATATAATATTTCTATAATTATATTTAGCATTGAAAGATAACGGGTTAATACTGCATTAAGTTTGACATTGTATTTCTCTTTTTAACTGAGGGCTCCTGAAAATAATTTTGTAAAAAATCTGATTTCCTTTTGAATGAGTATGAGAAAGGACGTGAGAGATGTTTAGAGTTTGGTCACTCAAGTGGGCTAGGTGCTATTCTGATACAATCATTTTAAACGTAATTCAATTGAGATATTCTGTATTACTGGTTTAACAATGTTTGGGATTAGTACTCCAAAAATCGATATTAACCTCTGTCTATCGTAACAAAGAGAAAACGACTTACTTTTACAAAACAGAGAGGCAGGAAGGCTACATAATAGGCACTGAAGAGTGAGTTAAAAAGCACTTCTTTAATCCTCTTGTTGAAGTCTGATTTGAGGCACTCCACCTCGTTTCGAATCAGATCCGGCGACAGAGGGCAGGAATGCACTGGGATGGATGTGGGGTTATTAAACTGTTCTTTTAAATTCTCCCTCAGGAGCGTCAGGAAGTCCTTGGATTTAATCAGAGGACCATCAAGCTGCTCCTGGTCCAGGTAACCGCAGTCTGTAGGGAGCGTCTGCGACCGACTCTCCTGGTGGAAGCAGCACAACGGCACATACACACCAAATCTGTGGGGGAAAAAAGGTTGAACCAAAAAAACAAACATATCTGACCACAGTGGTTCCTCAATTCATGCATTTAAAAAAGTATTTGTTTACAAAGTAAATGGGCTATTTAATTCCAAATCTGCAAATCCACATTGTCACCACATTACAATGTGATAAAAGTTAATCATACTACAATCCCAAAAAACCTAGTTATCTAGCTGCATTATTTTTAGGGATAGGGACATTTTTACCGAACTCGTCAAGTGCAAATATGCTTAATAATAATAGCCTGTTAATAGTTGCACAATTTAACAAACATAATTCTACAATAACTGGCAACTCAATCTCCAGCCAAGCAATAGACACATATACACAGTATGAGGCTGTTATGAGCGTATCTTGTATCAACAATCTCTGTAAACCATCATATCTGTCCTACTTACCTCTTACTTTAAAAAAAATGCCAAATTATGAAATGTAGAATACCACTGTGATTTTCTGATGTGTACTGTATATAAAAGTGCTTTAAGTGAGCCCATTTCCTAATTCAGCCTCATAATGTACATTGGTCCACTGTGTTGCAGGAAGTTGACATTCTTTAGGCAGGTTCTATGTAGCATTTTCAAGGGTTCAGTGAGAACGCCATAACGCAAAAAACACTGCCTCTCGGAAACTGTGATGCTGGGCATCATCATTGTATGATGTACTGAATACCAAGCCCCTGGGCACTTTGCAATCGCAGCTCTGCTGCATTTGCACCGAATGATCTCCTGGTAAGATTTATGTCTATTATGAATGCACTTGTTTTATACCTTTTTGTCCTTTCATGAGAATCTACATTGTGACTTTCACTGCATTGATTATAAAGATAATGTTATTCCTTACAGGGTTTTGAAATGTGTTTCTGTGATTTGTTTCCTGCTGAACCTGGTGCCTTACCTGAATCCCTTGGCATTGAACACTGGAAGAATATATCTGTTAGTAATTTGAATACCCTACCATGAGAACACCATATACAGTTAGGGGAATAATACAAAGACCACATTCACTTACGGGTACCCAAGAAAGAGCAAGTTAAGCACTGAATGACTTCTGAAGAGGTTGACTAGCGTCCAGCACAGCACCCAGCCACACACGGTGAGAAGAATGAACCGTGCAGCAATCAACACTGTGTAGCGTACCATCGATGTTGGTCCTGTTTGGGTGGCCTAAGAAAATAATTATAATAATAAAAATTGTTCAAACAATTCTAGTTGCTAAAAGGTGGACTGGCAAGTCTGAAATAAATACTGTTACAGCAAAAAAATATAATAGGACCATAATTCACAAGAGGGAGGGTCTTAGAGAGGTGTGTGTTCTTCCTTACTGCTGCATTTACATAAAATTGAATAATATTTTACTAAGCTGTGAATTGAATTCCTTGTCCAAGCAGGAATAAAAAATGCCCTTTTTACATAATATCCTCAATGTGAAGCAAATGTGTAAATATTTATAAAACCATAAATTGACATTTATTTTTAAAAGTTAAGTGCAGGGACATCTAGAAGTCGAGAGACAGTGACAAGGACTTTAGGGTTTTTAAAGTGACTTTTTGCTAAACTGTAGAGCTTTTGTCCACAAAAAGTATATATTACTTTTTTGGTATTTCACGAACACAATAACCAATATACAATCAATAAGTGTGGCTTGATAAATTGTACTTGTAAATACATATATAAAAAAAAAAAAGGTTAAAACTATTAAACATTACCTCCAAAATTATTGTCCATACTAATCTTCGGGCCAACATGACTGTAATGAAGGTTGCCAGGTGGTAATCAATTAGGTGGAAATTCTGGAAGAATGCAGGATATAAGCAACAGATTATTACTGCATTAGTATCGTTTCATCAAAATCACTTTCAATATAGAAAACTAGCATATCAAAAAGGAGATGTTTTTCAAAGATTACATAGTATTACGATTATGCAATACACTACTTATTCAACGAAAATGCAAGACTTCAATATGTGTGCTTACTAATTTTAATAGCTTACTTTGTTGACCATCTACAGTATGTTAAAAGGTCTTTTCATTATAAAATCAAACACAAGTGATTATTTAATGGCACCATCTGTTTCTCTATTTGTGAATAACTCGTTAAGAGTTTCATTAAATCCATACAATGTCACGATTATTACAATTCAATGAAATATACCTTTATCTGCAGCAGTCTGTCAATATTATAGCGCTCTCTCTGCTTTATTTAATCACAAGATTATTTAATCACACGTATATAAGGATGTCTCATTAACTGATTATGAAAGACTGTTAATCAAGTTCAAGGTCAGTGCAATATTTTGCCTATAGTAGTTTTTCAACTGAACACTGTGGTGCAAAACATGCCCCCACCCCACTCAAATTCAGGAAGTCAGACGGATTTCTGATGTTCCTGCTGCTTGCGCAGCTACTTTGGTTAACGGATATGTGGCTACCAAAAATTGTAGAAATTTGTTATTTTTATATATTATATAGTTAATAAACATAACATACAGCAGAATCTATAAGAATTTAGAATTTGTGAAGGTCAAAACAGAGGAGACTAAAGAATGTTAGCGGGCAGGTTAGTAGGTATTGAAATTCTCATTTTTTAATAATAGGCGATGGCTATCAGTTATTTTGTTTTCGAAGAATCTGTATTAAAAATGTGCTATCTTACGCTTTATAGAAAAAAAGGTGCTGATATTACCTCCTGTACAGACATTCATCATCCTATTACCCTGTATAGTAGTAGCAAGGATTTGAGCATAATGCAAAACATATTAATGCAGATACAATGTCTAGCACCAATCTGAAGACAAACATCAAGACAGAAAAGGTAGATTTTTAAAACAGCAATAAAAAGGGCTGGTTTCTTATAACAATAACATTCAGATTAGAGGGCATTACATCTCCTTTTAAGCATACAACCCATAATTAGACTACTTCAGGTACAACTGATGGTCCAAATTAGTCATAAACATTAATGTGACTGCAGACTTATTCAGCAGGGTCAAATCACAATTAAACCATCCTAACTTGTTGGTTGCAACTGACCAGTAATGCTTTAAACATATGACTTATGGCTGTGAAAATCATTATTACCAGTGAGGTAGAGGAAGCGGGGTGGCTGTAAGGGTACCACCAGACAGTTTTGTAGATGTTTATGTACTGGACGAAGAGGGCAATCAACAGGTAAATGAAGAACAGGAACTCGAAGAGCAGGCTCCCGTCCAGGGGGAGCTCAGGGACACGACGGTGGCGGACAGGCTCAGGGGTGATGAGGGCAGTGATCGGTGGAGCAGACAGACCGACAGAAGTACTGTTCCTGAAACACAAAGTGACAATCTATGAAAAGGCAGGGCGAAACAGGGTTCGAGCCAAAATCTTACATTTCCATGCTACGGCCCTACATACAATACAATTATGGTTGCAGTTATTTTTCTCCTTCTCATGTACATGGTTTTACAAAAGTCATGTCAGCGGGAGCAAATGTTTGTACAACTGTCCAGTAATTAATCCACATTGGGTACAGATAATATACAAAATACTATAAACAAGGGAATACCTGGTACTTTTGACCATGGCTATATTTTTGCCAATAGACATGTTATTGCCAATTTTTATAAAGATGTTTGTACAGTACAAAACTTAGGGGTTGTAAATGAAGATTTGTTTCATCTTGCAACTGTATATAGAACCAAACAAACAGATTAGAAAGCCAGTTACACAGAGAAGCGTTCTATAGCTATTTCCTATATGTTATCTTATTGAAAAAGTATAATTGACTGATTTTATTTCTTAACTGCCAATAAATCAGTCCAATAATTGAATTCCTAAACTGCTGGTTTGATGGTATTAAAAAGGTAAAAAATAAACAAAAGATACTGTATCAATCTAGCAGGGGGAAAAATAACTATTTTCAATGTTTGATTTGAATATTATACAGATTGTATTTAATGACAACAGGTTTCTAAAACAACGCTCTGTTTTCTGGAATGCTCTCGTCATACACAGTTCTATCCACGTTCAGACATGCGTGAACATTCCTCAAGGCTGACCATGAAAAACACAGAGCATTTTGTACGCACTGACACCATACTGCACAAGGCAGGCTTGTCATTTACCAGGCTTTTATTGTATTTACTGATTAATACAAATATACTTTTTTTTTTTTTTTTAAAGGCTACACCAACACATTTAGGCTACTGTCTTCATTAGGGTGTCTGAACAATTTTTAGATCCCTTTTAGCACAATGGTAAACTAGTCAAACTCGCTGGATGTCTGTTTTGTGATCTCTTGGTAATAGATTTTTTTTTTTTTATACTACAGTATACTGGTTTCATTTTTATTTTTTTAAGACTTGCATACAGAAGAATAAGAACTTAAATACAACAATCAACTAGCAGTCGAAGTAAAAATCTATTTACAGACAAAGATGTTGAGCTTTTGGCTTTATAACTTCTAACGATATAAGCACAAAATTAAGGATGTACTTTTTACAGAAAAAATATTTATTTAGTATATATAGGGATAGGCTGTAGAATATTGTGTAACTGTAAGACACCAAGTGAGGAGACATGCTGTTGGTTAATTTTACATGGATTGACACTGTATTGAGGAGGCATGACTCTCCCAAACAGCATGGGTTTAATGGAGAATTATTCTGTGTAAAACAGACTTGTTTATAAGTAGGGGTCTACTTAAATCATGGTAAATTTACGTATTTTTCGTGGGTAGGTTGTAGACTAAAATTAGGATTTCGCGGACCTGTTTAAATAAACCTAAATAGACAATATAAAAGCCTAAAAATAGTGGTACTTGCTTCCTTACTAAGACAGAGTGCTGTCATTTGTTAAAGGGAAGCGTGCAACATCCCCCAGCAGTTGCTGCCGACATTCTCTGTCTGGTGTGGACTTGCCCATACATTGAGACGGCACGTCTGCATCCACTGAATTGGTTGGAAGTGTAAGGCAAAACTTTGCCAAGCTATACATATGTGGAAATTGATTAGAAACACTCCCAAAACTTGGTTACGCAAAGGCACCTGGCATACTTTAATAAAGGCAATATATGCAGCACGTTCTTTGTCATGTTAAATTTGTCCCATCCAAAAATTAATTTTATTAGTACCGAGTCAAAACAAAGAAAACGTGCCTACTCAGGTCTAAAATTCTAACTACGATTAAAAAGTAAGCTGCAGGTTGTTTGAACCGAGATGGCTGTGCTAGATTGTACCTGTAGTACTGATTTAACTTGGCTACAACCTACAGCAATACTTTTTGTCTGTGCTGACTTTCCAGTTTGTTTTCTAAAAACTGTTTATTTGGTGTTCTGTTCCGTACTTGCCCGGTATGCATTGGCCCCTCAAAGATGTGAATTTAGCAGTGACCCTCAATTTCCCCGATTTCTATGAAATCGCAATTTAGGTAGACCCTTATTTATAAGGTATATACGCCTTATATTAACGCCTCTGTTCTGGGACTACTGATCCTATGATGCATTTCAAGTTGTCATAGACACAGTTTTCGAATTGCCATAGTGCTCACGCATCAGTGCTGTTTAAAAAAAGACACTTGCATTATCCCTGCAGACAAAAGTGGAGGTGTTCAAAGAGGTGGATAATGCACCACAGTACAAGAAAAAGAAAGATGTTGCTATAGATTTCAATATTCCTGCGAACACTTTGTCAACCATAATGATAAACTGGACTACAATAATACAGCAAACTGTGGGTGTTTCCGATTTGCTCAATACCCTAATGCTGAGGACGTCTTGCTTTCGCAATGTATATTTCAAAGTTAATTTACAACCATATTTACTTTTAAATATATAATACTTTTCATTGAACTGTAATTGAAACACAAAAATATGGGTCGCGGTGGGGGGGTTGAGAACTGCTGGCCTATAGACTTCCGCTAACACAAAATAAATCACGCTGCTGCTGCTTCGTACACATTACTGTACAACGCAACAAAAAAAAAAGATTTTAAAATGAAAATAATTTTTGCGCACACACACACAGTGCCTTGCAAAAGTATTTAGACTCTCACAGTTTTCACAATTTGTAGCTTCAAAGCTCGCAGTCATGACACTTTGAAGTAGGAATTAATATGTGTTATATACACAACCTACTCCACACATTCACAGCAAAAACAAAAAGAAAAAATTAAATAGATAATTAATATGAAATAAAAATGGAAAAGTCATGATTGCATAAGTATTCAAACCCTTTGCTGTGGCAAACCTAAATTAATTCAGGTGCACAAACTGACCTTAACGAGCCACACAATTAGTTGAATGGCCTCAGTCTGTGTGCAATATTAATGGTTCTCATGATTTCAGAATAAAAACACCTGTCTCTGTGAGGTTCCTTGGTCAGGTAGTGAATTTCAAGCAAAGACTCAACCATGAAGACCAAGGAGCTTTCAAAGCAAGTCAGGGATAAAGTCATTAAAAAGCACAGATCAGGAGGAGTACAAAACAATATCCCTGTGAGCACAGTCTACTCAATCATCAAGAAATGGAAGGTGCACTGTACCACCCAGACACTGCCTAGATCAGTCCGTCCCTCCAAACTGAGCAGTCATGCAAGAAGGAAACTGGTGAGGGATCCTACTGTGAGGCCAACGACAACTTTGAAAGAACTACAGAGTTCAATGGCTGAGATGGGAGAAAATGCGCATCAGTCAAAAATATCCAGAACATTTCACAAAAGTGTATGGCAGGGTGGCAAGAAGGAAGCCATTACTAAAAATAAGCCATCTCAAAAGCCCCCATGGAGTTTGCAACCAAGCACCTGAGAGATCCTGCAAAAATGTGGCAAAAGGTGTTGTGGTCAGACGAGACCAAATTGGAATTTTTTTATCTAAATGCCAAGCGTTATGTTTGGCGCAGACCCAACACAGCACATCTCCCAGTCAACACCATCCCTACAGTCAAGCATGGTGATGTCAGCATCATGCTGTGGGGATGCTTCTCCTCAGCAGGTACTGGAAAGCTTGTTAGGACTGAAGGAAAAATGGATGGAGCAAAGTACAGGCAAATACTAGAGGACAACCTGTTTCAGTCTGTTAAAGACTTAAAACTGGGGCAAAAATTCACCTTTAGTAGGTACAATGGTCCAAAGCACAAGGCCAAAGCTACACTGGAGTTGCTTAGGAATAAGAAAGTTATGTCTTTGAGGCCCCCAGTCAAAGTCCTGACTTGAATCCCACTGAGAATCTGTGGAAAGACTTGAAAACTGCTGTCCATAAGCGATCCCCAAGGAAGAGAGAGCTTGAGCAAATCTGCCAAAGAAGAATGGGCACAAATTGCACCAAGCTGGTGTGCAAAGTTGGTAGAGACTTACCCAAAAAGACTTGTGGCTGTAACTGCTGCCAAAGGTGCTTCCACCAAATACTGAGTTGACGAGTCTGAATACAAATGCAATCAACATATTTCGGTTTTGCTCTTTAGTTTTTGCTGAAATTTACTGTAACTTATCATAGAAGTCTTCAGTTTGAGCATTCACATTTTAAATAAAATATTAAGTTTAAATTGTAATTTCACAAAATGGGACACCATAGGAAGGGTCTGAATACTTTTGCAAGGCATTGTGTGTGTGTGTGTGTGTGTGTGTGTGTGTGTGTGTGTGTGTGTGTATATATATATATATATATATATATATATATATATATATATATATATATATATATATATACACATACACACACACACACACACACTCCAAAAGATCTCTCTACCTGTTCCTGAGGCCAGTCCCGTTGCTGCAGCTTCCTCCAACTAGTGTCTGTAGAGAAGGCAATGCTGACCTGCTCAGCTGCTGCCTGCTCGGACCCCGTCTTCCACCAGGCATGGCAAGCAACCGAACCAATTCAGGAGACACCGGGATGGGCCACCCCGAGAACTCAGTACTGATCCCAGTGCTGCCTGACCTCTGGAAAACAAAACGTATCAGTTCAGCAACAGTTTTAAAGACCGTCTTAGTCTGTCTATGGTCATAATTTTCCATCTGGATGAAAACTCTTGTTAATATGGCACTATATCTCACTTCTGCCAGTGTTCTTGGCACAAAGCTGGAAGACTGAAAACAAACTATTGTAACACACTGCAGAGAGACCGAACCAGAGAGTTTAGCTAGTATTTATTTCATTGTACTACCTGTGAGATTCATTTTCCTTGTACTGCATCACCATGCTCTTGGGGAATTCCCTAACTAAAACAGTCCTGTGCTATAATGTGTGAATTCCAGTTTCAGAGCTTTTCTTATGAAGTCAAAGGCTAGGCTATTCATGTACACGGTATCTTTAATAACTTCTGGGTATTTGTTTTCCATTATTATGATGATTATTTTTTTAAAAAAAGGTTTATAAATCCTTCACTTTATCATACACGCCACAGAGGAACAGTTTCAAGCAGACCGCAATTATACAGGTGAGGTCAGCTGTTTACAGTAGCCTACATTTCCAAAGAATTGTGTTAAGGTAGGAATAAAAGGCTTTTGTGGGAAAATGGATTAGGACCACCGGGAATAATACCCCATACAGTAGACTCTGTGGGATCTTAAATGTTGTCCAATCAGATGCAAGCATTCTTTGATACTTTACCTCTCAACCAGTTTGATGGATCCCCAGACATGTTTGTTAAGCCATGAAATGCTTTGCTTTATTGTGTGAAAACACTTACTGCAGTAACTTTAATAATTAACACAAACATTCAGCAGACTAAGCTATCGTTCAATAATAACAATAATAATATAACAGGGGATAAACAATCCATGGCCATTAGAGATATCCTAGTTCGGTTTCAGTGTTCAGCAGTAAAAGCAGCGCTCTTAGGGGAGAATGTCTGGTGTGTTTACTGTTTATAACTTCAGGCACCAGGCAACGGTTATACGATGACTATTTGCAGAATGGAAATAAAATACTGGCAGGTTATTTTCTGTGTATTTCCCAGGTATTTCTTTACAAATACAACTGTTTCGAAAGCAATTACCACAACATTTTTATGTCTCAGAGATATCTATGTAGGCACATTCTCATTTTATAAAATACTTATTTGTAGTAAAACCTAGAAATTGGAGTTTTGTGGAAAAGACAATGTATCCTCAGGGGCATAAAGTCAGGGGAATGTCAACAGTTTTTAAACAGGAAGTGAAATTGATGTGAAAAATCTCTGAATCACTGATATCTATAGCGGTTAAAACAACGTGGTAGTGAAATTCAATAGAACTTCATTGAGAGGATGTAAATAGGATCTACACTCGGCTGATGGTTTAGACCTGAGACTGTTGCTGCACTCGGTACAGTCAGTTACAAGCAAGCACCATACATTTAAAATAAAATTACCGGTACATTTTATTAATCACATTAAAGAAATGATAAAAGCGATGTTAACATGCTACGTTTATACACACCATAGCGGCTACAGAAAGCGAGTCAGTGAGTCTGTGATGATAACTATCGTTATGTACCCGATTTCTTTTTTCCTGGGTTGGGAAATAACTTTAACGACTTTATAAAGGTAACAACAAGATAACAAAATCTGAATCTTGGTGAGCAGAGTACAGTAGGTTGTAATTCCAGTTTGTAACTTTGTTTAAAAAAATCATAGCCTTCAACATAAATGTATATATTTTGGCTGTCGTACTATCCATTTTACCCTTTGGTTCACTGGAGCAGACAGAGCCATGCAACATATACCAGTGCGCAGACTGGATAGAATTGCTTGAGTTGTCAGGCCATTGTCAGGGGTGTTACACAGGGAAATCCTCACGAGATTTGGTTGCAAGCCATATACTGTAGTTGCTACTGGTACATTGCCTAGACAGTTGCCGCTAGAGCTGCTAATCCATTTCGAAATCAATTATTATTAACAATAAATAATCGTGGAATTATTTTTATTCTCTCGTGATACTAGTAAAATTCCAGACTTTTTCCAAGACTTTCATAACGGAGACTTTTTCACGCATTTTCAAGCCCTGGAAATCAATTTGGCATTTTTCCATACTTTTCCAGACCAGCGTACGAACCCTGTGAAGCATATGCACTTAATCACCTAATTAGTGAGGCAGTTGATTGGACACTGGATATGGAGTGATTTCAGCTGGTGAATTGCAAGCTTGAATAAAAGCAATAAAGAAAATCACAGAAAACAATATGCCACATCTGTCAAGAGAGCAGCACCTTCGTGCAATCGGCATGTTGGAGGCTGGACTAGGGCAGCGTACTGTGGCTTGTCATCTTGGGTGCTCACAGCCAGCAATTTCAAACCTGGCGAGACGGTACAACCAGACACACACTATCAATGACAGGCCACGAACTGGGAGACCAAGAGTCACAACACCTGCCAAAAGATCGACAGATCTAAAACAGAGATTGTCATTTTTCAATAAGTGATAAGTTTCTTTTGATGCTTAAATATAAATGATACATTTGTTTTGATGCACAAATATAAGAGATGTTTCTTTTGATGCTCAGTATATATTTCATTTTTATATTTTTTTTTATGTCAACTGATATTAGGAAGTAAGAATTGTGGTCAGTGTGAGGGAATTGTTTTGGACACAGTACACAGCAGAACAATGGATTGCCTACGTCTGATTCATATCCTGCAAGTCTGAAACCTGTTTCAAACATGTTATAGCTCATTGTTTTAAGTTAATACAATTAATGTCTGTGTCTACTTTTAAATAAATGGGGGTAGCTTGTTTTGAAGTGAACCTCATTCTAATAAGCACCATGACATTGGAGGTTGCGTTTTACTGTAATAGCTAATATTTTGCATGTATAGCCTAATCTACAGTATAATTAATCCTCTGTGACAGCTGCATGATTGAGGTATGATTAAAGTGTTGGTTAGCAAGGACTAGTACCTTTTGAAACTTGCTAGTCATTATATGAAGTGTCTAAGCTGGAATCAACAACAGTTGGGGTCCCTTAAAATAGGTTTAAATTTTATTTTGCTAAAAAATAAACACCCTTATAAATTTAGATTTACATTTTTTTTTTTTTTTTTTAAACAAAGCACCTTCGTAAATGCTCAGAGATCGATCAATCACGTTTGCAGCTTGTTATTGAGCGACTACTGTACTGTGTATTTGCCGACCATGAAGCTCTGCATGGAATTGAACAGGAGACACAAATAAAATGTTTATTTTGTTGTACATTACGTGTGCTGCTATGTACAAAAGTGCTGGCTGGCTATGAATTACTATCTACAATAATTAATGTACTTACGTACACATGCAGTGCGTTTCACTGTAACCCTGGGGATGAAATTGTTAGCTAGGTGGCTTTTTTTCTTTTTTTTTTTTTTAAATTAGCAGTGGGAGAAAACCCTTTAGCATACTAATGAGCAAAACAAATCCAAAAGAAAAACGAGGGAAAAGCAGGAATTTTCAAGAAATCTGGGAGCCTTTGTATAAATGGATTTTATATTTTTAAATGCTGCAATAACAGTTCTGCTTGTGGAGCATCCACAGTATAATTTGACAGAACAGGTCATTTATTTGCATGTATGTGGGACTTTATTTCCCCCATCCCCTTGGCATTGGTGTTTGAACCCAGGAGTGCTCGTGCAATCACCGCCTGTCCACCTATATTCAGTGATTAAAGCTTGGTTTTCAAACTAACTGATTACTGAACAGCAATATTGCATTGCTTGAAAAGTGTTTTAAAAAAAATTAATTTCAGCTTCCAATCACTTAAAATATGCAGACGATAATGTAAACATCATCGAGCTACAGACAGCGAGTCCCAAGCTTTAAAAGTGTTACTGTTTACAGATAAGAACTCAACTTTATTATGAATATATTATGTTGTTTTAAGCAACATGCTACAATAACGGTTATTGTTTGTTTATTAGTTTTAAAATGTTTAGTAAAACGCGGCCTATTGTTTGACCTTGTTCGTACAACCGGCCTTCTTTGCTAATGACATCTTCAGTCACAGTCAAACGTCATTAAGTGGGGTTGGCATTGCTGGGGAGATGAAAGGAGGTTTCAGTTCTGATCGAGTGGCTGTTTTCTAAGCTTTACTTGTAAATGTTTATTGACCGTTGCTACACACCGTTAGAAAACTGACTTCCCTGCATATTTTTTAACACAAGAACGTGAGAGTATATGTGTACATTTTTTTTAAGTACACGCCCAAAGGATTACTGAGACAGATATCAACTAGTCGTCATCAAATTTAATTCACTCAGGGCGAGCGTAAGTTTCTAACCCTGAGAACACATGCAATGTTTTAAAAATCAATTTCTTAACATTTTAGTTGATCCCCCTTTTGTTTCACGGAAGTTCTTTATTTGTTGCTTTTTTTTTTTAATATAATTTGGGATATAATTTGGGATATTTTTTCAAGAGCAACAGTGCTGATGTTCCTGTTTCAACATGGTAACGAATCACTTCCTCCATAGCTGTTAGCCCTCTGGAGTAAGATCTACTGCACTGGGAGTCATCTCGTGTAAGAAAGCTGCAGCAATTTTACAAGTACTGTCTTTGAATATAAAGATCCTTCAGTTTTCTGCCACTCTTTCAATAAAGGGCAACACTGACCATACCAACTGGTTGGCAAAGTCTCTCTTTCCTAAAATAAAATTAAAAAAAAACCTGGACCACAACAAAAAAGAACATCCATGCTTTACTGTTGGCCAGGCAAGGTTTTAATGTATCACATATAAATAGACTATTACATTCCGAAATATGTTTTTAAAAAGTAAACAAAAATCATCTCTGATGTTGAGAAGCACCTGCCAAAACAAAGACGGCAGATTACAAAGTTTTACTTTCATTTGTTTAACAGGCCAAATACCACAAAACAGCACAGCAGCATTTAACCAATAAATGTAACAAACCTGACACACATCCACCCAGAAACACTGCACTGTCCTACAGGATTAAATAGTTTGATATTGGTATTGTCCTCCAGATATTTTACAAGTGATGAGCTTACTCTAAACAGGCTCTAAACTCTGCACTGATCAGAAAATCAATGCCAAAAATTATTTAAACATGAGTATGATAACAGAAACAAAAACAAAAAAAAACAAAAACCTTTTTAAAACAGACAGCAGTAACCAGCCAGGTAACAAAATTTGCTCCCAGTTTTATGCACCACCTACAGTAAAACATTATGTAAAAATTATCACCAGCTTCACAAGTGTTATTGCTAATTACTATTGTTATCTGTATTGTTGTTGTACTGTGTTTTTTCTTTCTTGTGTCTACAGTAGGTATTTTATTTATTTATTTGGTACTGCAAGAGACTGGTACAGTACAATAGCATAATTAATGCATTTAATATAAAACATACAGCAAAACCAAAAACTATAATCTTATTCTGTTTTTATTTATTTTGGGTTCCTAAATTAATGCATAATCTTCCTAAATAAGTCAGATCAGTTGGCCAATGGGTTTTAAGCACAAAAGATGTACTGTAGAAAGCACTGTAGATCCTCAAACAGGAGGACTTCTGCTTCTAGTAACTTCAGACAGCCACTTATGTAGTGATGGTAAACCATGTGTGAGGTGAGGAGAGGGCAGCTCTTCTTGTTTCGTAATCAGCACATTAATAAATGGGTGAGTTTTTATTTAATACCTGCTGACAAATACTTCTTAAAGATAATTCCTCAGAAAATATGACCTGTCGTTCCTACCACTGGCTATTGCCAGCTTTGAAAGCTATCAGGATGCTGCCTGACCAGTTGCAAAAGTGCATTGACAGACTAACTTCCTTGCACTGGGAGTTTTCCATGGAATCTCAATAACTGTCCTTTATAGGCGAGGTACCCGACCTATCATAGAATATAGGGAAAATCATGTCCTTGGCATACTGCATGTGACAAGGAACACTGGAATATTGACCACCACTACAGAACTACACTGTGGAGGATATTTTACATTATAGATTAAAAGACATTAAAGTGAATGGGTTGTATGTATAAGGTATTGTATGAAGCCTGTTTCAAATCTGTTTTATTGTTTAGTACAGTACAATCAGAGCTTTGTTTATAAAATATATGAATTGACTTTTAAAATCTGTCCAATATACCGCGTCACTGAAAGACATAAAAGAAACGAAGTTACAAATATACAGGTAGAATCAAAGATTTGAGCAATTTTGTATTGGCTATCAAAATCATACTACTACTACTAATATTTTTTTCACAATTGTCAGGAAGTACACAATTGTGCAAATAACTCGACAGTTAATGGTACAGTATTACAGCGCTTGACTTCCTTGAACTCACTTTTAATGCAAATTGATTTGGTTGGATTTGGTAAGCATTGGCAGTTGTTTTTCCATACAATTGAGTTTTTAATTAAAGTGTATTTCTAATAGCTAAGTAGTTTAATGGGGCTGTAGGTTGTATAGTGTATGTTATTGTTAAGAATGAATTTATGAAATACAATTATCATCTTTTCATGCACAACGCAACAAAATTACCCTTTCATTTCGACTGGTAGAGACAGTAAATTGTACTAATAGTTACTGTCTGGATTCTAAATATGCAAATACATAAACACATGCCAAAACTGTTAAATGGACGCCGACAGTTACTTATTTACTAGTGTATTATTGTATATACAGTACACATTAAAACAGTATGTTACAATGACCTTTGTTGTTAATGCTTTTATAACAAAATATCAATGTAATACCCGCCATATGCTAAACACAGGAAACACCATCAAGTAAAACAAAAAGCAAAACAAAACAAACAAACAAAAAAAAAAAAACGAACTTCGGCATGGCAGGCGAGGAAATGCAACACACAACTTTTCTTAAGACTTGAAAAGTTTCACTGGAAAATAAATGGAGTTTGTAGATGAGAGTACATAATAACACGAAAACAAACAAAAGGAAGATCTTTACTCACACATAGATGTGCAGTGGTTGGAGTTGACGCTCAAACATCTGCTGTGTGTGAAAACTGGTTGTGGTTTGAAACTGTACCCGTCCAAAACGCAAAGGAGCATTTAATTCACTACTGTTCGTTCTTTGTGTTGAGTTATTTTATGAAATGAATACTTATTTACGGCCGCGGTGCTTTGAAAAGAGTTCCCCTATTTATTTGGTTTTGAGTGTTTAAAACAGAATGCAACCATGCCTTAGTACCTCACTTCAGACCTGCCGCTGCCACAGAGAGACGTGGCAAACCTGAACCGCCTTTCGGCAGCGTCATCAGGCCTGCGACGTGGATCCCAGCGCATTCGCAGTGCTGAAACTAAGCGCTGAGCAGAGTGAGAACAGGCGAAATTTTGAATAACTTAACTGGGCCCTTAGATGAGCCACACGTGATTGGAAAGTCCCTGAACTGTACATTGACTGGCTTCCTCTATGCTTTTCACTTACAATACGAATATAGGCATACAAATGTGTAAGATACTAAACACATTAGTCAGTAATTACTGCATTGTGTTACTAATTTTTATGCATTTGTATGTTGCACACTGCGAGTTTCTATCACAGTTATCAAAGATGGCCAACATTTATCAGGTAACTAGGGTTGCCACCTGGCCCCATAATTCCGGAACACTTTGAGAGGGGACATGGTTTTTAAGTTGCCCTTAAACTGAAAGCAATAAACACGTGAATTGAGCACTATGCACTTTCTTAATTTTTACTGCTTATTAATTATCCAAATCATTGTGATAATACAAATCTTACAAAATAAAAAAAGCATCTTGAATAAACGTGTGTAGGTTTATTCAAGATATTTATTTTTATTTTGTACAAAATGGTATTTCAGTTCTCAATATTTAAAATATGCTATTTATAGCCTATTAATTGGTAATATGTAGCCCTAATTTACATTGACTCTCCCAATTAAATAACAACACCGATCCAGCGTTCACGCTGTCTGGTGTCAGGAATAGTGAACAGCTGCTCAGTGTTAATGATTTCAGTGGGAGAAGGTGATATACTATTAGAAACTATAAAGAAACTTTAAAATATATATTTTTAAAACTATTAATAAAATAAATACATATTGACGATGCTGCCTCAAGATAATTAATCACCAGAATCAATTTAGCAAAGGTTTAGGGCTCAATTCACATGTTGATTTCCTTCAGTTTAAAGGCAACTTCAAAATCCTGTTCTGTCTCACAGTGTTCTGGAATTATGGAGCCAGGTAGCAACCCTACCTGTAACCTGTATTATTCCAATCTAATGTTCATTAATGTTTATTATTATTATTATTTATTATTATTATTATTATTTATTATTATTATTATTATTATAATAATAATAATAATAATAATAATAATAATAATGGAGATATTAGTATAATCATCATCATCATTATATTCTTATTAGCTCCATTTTTTTTTATATAGCTCCTTTCATAGTAGACCACCATAATAAAGCACTTTACAAGATACAAGACTATAATTGTTATTATTATGTGGTTGTTTCAAAGTGACCACACCCTCCAAATTGGGTTACAGTTTACAGGGTCATTATTGGGGGTAGCAATCAAATAGGTTTTTTATTATTATTATTGTTTTAAAACTTCTTTTTTTTTTAACTTACACCAAATTTGAATCTGAAATGCATTGAACAAGCAGTGACAGCACTAAATAGTGAAAAACAGCATTGTATTTAAATTAAGCGCTTACAATTTTAGTAAATTTAAAAATGAAATTGCTAGCTGACATTAAAAATGTATTTGGGGCAAACAATGGTAAAACCCCTTAATCTGGAGGATAGATCAGTTAACAGTCTTGTCTTGTCTACCTTGTCTCCTCAGACAGTTTTACTCAGTGGGAAGGAAAGCTGTATCTACTGTGGAGTTGGCAATTTGCCAATAGTGTAAAAAGACCAGGTCTGATTTAAGCATTTCCCTAAAAACAGGTTTTACGTTAACTTATTTTTTCGTTGGGGGCTGCAATCCACCGATCACCAAAAGCTTAGTTTATCTGGCCCACAGAAAGCATCTTTAATGTATTCTGGACAGTTTCCTACAGTAATCGACTTGGCTTTGAAATGATCTTCCAATACCAAGACCTCAGAGAAAATTGTTAAAATTGGCAATGGCTTTGAAAAATTCTCATTAATTGAAAGAAAGCATTTTGCAGCATTGAATTGGTAAACTTCATTCAAAACTAACACAACGCAAGAAATAAATTAATTTTATTCTGTAGGCTGTCAAGGCGATTACAATAGAAGACAGTCATATTGGTGATTTTGAATTTTTTTTTATTATCCACAGGTAATTACATTGTTTTTCCTTTGAAGATATCCTTCATTTGAGTCTTTGTTGACTGAATTACTTAGGTGGTGGTAGCAGTAGCAATTCTCTGTGTATTTATTACCGTTCACATTATCAACTGAAATACCTACAAATACCTACAAAATAATGTCTTGCTAAAAGGCGAACACAGAACTGTTAGAAGTTTACCCACAGCTAGTGCCAGTTCTGCACATCTTCCTGCACATCCTCCTCAGAAAATACCAAAAATTGTTCTGTACTGCAGGGTAAGAAGGCCACAGCCACAGCTGTAGTGGTATTGCCCATTGGTAGATGTATTATGCTATCATCTAAATTGTAATGTAATGCCTTTTCCACACACTGCAAGTTTGTGACAATAAAATGTGACAACAGAAATCTATGGGTTTTTTTCTTCCTGGTGATAGAAGATACAGTGGCAGCGACATGTGGTGCTCTACGGGTCAAAGTTACAAAGGAGACTGTCCAGTGTAAAATGAGGAAGAGGATGAGGATGATGATAAAAACATTTTATAATGATTATAATTGACATAATGAGGTTTGCAATGTTTAGAACAGAAAAGTCATTCAGATAAACTGATATCTCACCGTGAAGGAGATGAATGTTAGTCTTATGGATTTCTCAATTGCCTGAAATAAGAGGTTAGTACTTTTTTGTTTCCCTGTACAGTCTGAGTGTAGTGTTTCTAAAAGTTTTACTATTGCTCCAATGCATTTCAAATCCCAATGATTTAGCACCCTGTGACAGTTAGTATACATCACAAACCCACTGTCAATGAAGCACAATGGAAGCGTCTGCTTGAAGGAGGTGCTGGACTGAATTGCACGGGTTCTTCAGAATAAAAAGCTCTGGTGCCAGCCAACCCCATGCTTGTCTGCCACCTAGAGCATGAGCACTAATTCACTAGCACTGAAGGACGAGGGTAATAATATTGGAATTGTTGGCCTCTATTCAAAGCCTAACCTGCAAGTTATTTAAATATTGTTGCAAAACCCTGTTTTTAATAAAATACAGTTTATATTTCATATCACTGTTCTAGACTGTTGTTGACTTCAGAGGTGCTGGAACAATTTTTACAGTGGGGGTGCTGAAAGCCACTGAGCAAAACTGTAACCCCTGTATATGATGGAAGCCATGCAAAGCCAGGGGTGCTACAGCACCTCCAGCACCCCTAGTTCCAGCGCCCTTGGTTGACTTATTTAAATAAAATAAAAAAGTAATCTATAAGAGCAGTCTCATAAAAAGCCAGTTATATTTTGCTTACAATGACAATTAATATTTTAATAACCCAGCCATTGAGTTTTGTGGAATAAAATACTGTATTTTAGTTCATGACTCTGAATAGATAGAATCGTTAGGATAGAATCTCTGAGGCTGAAATTTGCCTGTTTCCAGAGACAAGTTGTTAACTCAGGTTGAGTTTTATTGCCTTCCCCAGACCCAGACACATTCCAGACGTTACCGCTGAGGTCACTCAGCATGAAATTTAGTTATTTAGAAAAGTCTCAGCCAACATCAATTACGCTACTAAAGAGGCCTTATGGTCCTCGATAGTGGAGAAAGTCAATGTCGATGTTCCCAGACAGTCAACCAGATGATGAAAAGGTGAAATTGGGTCTAGGATGACCTGTGGAGTGGATAACACCTTAGCACCGCATCCTCCGGAATCCCAAACAAAGTGACCCTGAGTTTTAATATGCAGTCTTCTCCATCTTGCCCTTCTTCTTCAAAGGTTTTCCTACAGGTCCTTAAGAGCCAAGGTTCGCCACATCAGGAAGTGTACCACAGCAGCCATCCTGAAGGTGTGTGCTTTTATACAGCTCTTAATTACTTACTTCTACAATGGTTTACACCTTGTAAGAGGTACAATATTTTTGTAGGGTTTGCAATTGCCCAAGTGCAAAATCTTTACATCTCTTTAAGTTTGCGTCCGCTTAGTATACCATATCCCCATGCAATTCCATGCTCTTTTCTTCATTTGAATACATTTCAATATTAGTTAGATGGATTAATGTTGTCAAAGTTCTAATTCCTATATAGTGGGTGTAGAACGGCAGGTGAAAACCATTCTTTACATATAGCTGGTGCATGCAAAATGCAGATTTTGGCCGCAATATGGGCGTTTTGAAGCCGCACATCACTTTGCAGATTTCGTTATATTAGCCCCTTAGTCTTATGAAAGAATGTGTTCATGATGCAGATTGGTACAGGACAAGGCACCTTAACAGATAACGTTTTCTCTTCTATCCTATGGAAATAACGGCTTAAAATAATATTGTTTTGGCAATTACTCCAATTTGCATCATAGGAAAGATATCATTGTATTCTACATCCTCAAGATAAGCTCACAGACCACAGGCTCATAACCATAAGAATCTGCTTTACAATGAAGGGAAGTTGCGTTCAAACTCAATCTTAGTCTCGGAGGCCATCATTGGTTGTTAGTGGTACCAACTTGAACATTATGATAAAATGTTTTTACCTACCTGATAACCGGATCTGTTGTTTTTTTTCACATTGCCAATATGTTAGTAATTGCTCAACCTCTGTATTGATTGCAGTTCATGTATAGTATTTGGATTAACATCTGTTTTAACATTATGACTCTCACAAAAGAGTACTGAAAATGTTAGCTGAACAGCCAAATCTATTGGTTTTAAAGCTACCTTCATAAAACAGTATTTGTATTACATAAAAAAGACGATAATAGTTGCATAGTAGGTCTCTTTGACCTTCATCCATAGTATGTGCAATATAATCTCTTAATTACCTCTGCACAGATGTCGGTAAATTGTGGAAACACAATGTACACACACACACACACACACACACACACACATATATATAGGAGCTAGGGCTATACATTGTCAATATGGAATAAATATATCCTCCAAGTGTCTTAATACAAAGTATTCATAGTGGACAGACTATCACAAATAAGAAAACATAACCATCATTTCCTGGTTTCTCGCGGCAATAAAAAGTGTTTCTAAATTATGTTGCACCCCCAATATACAGCGATTCCTTGTGATTTCCCTTTTTTGTATAAATCAGAGCTATGTAAAAGTAGTTTCTGGCTGCAGATAGCTTGGTCTTCATTTTAGCTTTTCAAAATGTCATGAGATAATGGGACCTCTCAACAGCTAACAGTCAAAACATCACAGCATCAGATTGCCTATAATGAGGTAATGAAAAGACTGGGCAATCAGGACTCAGCATTAGCAGTGAAATTAAGCTTAAGTCCAGGCACTGTGAGGTAAACATAATATTCACTTGACTCCACCACACGTGAATAGCAGTTACTGTTTAAAAGAATACAAGAACTATATAGTTTAAACACAGAAATAACAATGCAAACTGTACTAAATACAGCAAGATTAATTTAAATTTCTAGATAGGGAAGAAAAGCAGTGAGGAGAGCAACATGTCAACAGATAAATCGATGCCTTGTTAACAACACACAAAATACAAAGAGTGTGAAAGTTAAAACAAATATTATTTCAACAAAGAAATCTTTACACAATTACAGTGTCAAATCAAACTGGACAGAGTCGGTGACAGGCATGAAGAGAGGTTCAACATTGTACTGCACACAAACAATATGTTAGATGCCCACATTATGCACATCATGTTCCCCATGATAAGAGATTTTCAACCCTGAATAAATGTTCTGAAATATATACATTGTTTGGTAAATCAATATTGACCTTACAAGTTCTAACATGAATTATTTGTGTTACACTCTTGCCCAAAGTGGATGTAAGAAATTCCACATTTGTTCCACTTGGTATTTCTTATTGATGGTTACACTGTGGTGAACCACATCTCACCAAGATGTGATGACCGAAACTGAAAATAATACAAATACGGACAAGAAGAAAAGTACATGTGATAAACTCTGAGAAGAGTACGGTACTAGCAACAGTTATTAAAAAATTCTTAGCCAAATGTAATCAACATTAATTACAAAGCATAAGGCAAACTGGATGAAAAAAGTCAATGAAACCATTTACATCATTTACCAAACTACCAATTAACTCAGCTTGATTAAAAAAAAATAAAAATAATGCATATATTTTCACCATTATTAAAACATTTATCAAATGATACATACACGCAAGATGCAATGATCCTGTACCTGCTAATTCACACAGCTGCGTTTAAAAGACCAGGGCTCATAACTAGTGGAAATGCAGCCTCTCCTAGGACACTCTGTAACAATGTCTTTTATAATTCACATTAATGCAGTGATTATAATATATTACAATTATTGTGTCAGGACAGCAAGACAGGCTGAACTCCTGCATGTGTCCACACAGTAGGTATAGAAAAGGGAAGCCATTGGGCCCTGGACAGTCCAGCTTCTATGACCATCCAGTTATTCAGAGGTGTCCAAAGTTGACCCTTCTGGTCCTTGTTCCAACCCTTTTCTAAATTGTTTAATTAAACCTCTATCTAGGCCCTGAAGTAGTTAATTATATAATCTGACCTATTAAACCTGGAGTGGAATAGCCCTCCAGCACTGTGAGTTAACACCCCTGCAGTTATTTATATAGACTGCATACATAAGTTCATACCCAGCATCTTCAGTGGTTTTGTGATGTGGAAATCCAGTCCCCAGGATCTAGGCTCAGACCCACAAGCATGCCCTTTGGTTCCTATCACGTTTGGCTGGAATTCTAAATGGCTGATAAAGATGGAACAAGGTCCTGTCCACAGAGTCACTGGTGGTATTTCTCAGCAGGCCGCGTTTCCATTTATAGACAGCATTTGGACAGAAACAAAACTAACAATAAGCTAGTGCTGCTGAACCGATTATTGGATTATTCAGAGTGAGCTCTCCACAGAAACTAGGTGCTGACAATCTGGTCAGGGTCAATGGTATTGGACAGGGCTAGCTTACCAAGTGAAACAAGTGAAGTAAGCTGCTGGGGTTAGTGGTGATTGCTGCTTTTCTTAGACTGTGGAGAACAGCAATCCACACAAACCCAAGCAGCTGTTTCTTCACTCATTGGAATGCTAAAGTAGGCCAATCAACACCAATAACACCTCACCCCCTAGTTCTTCATCCAAATACTCGAATAATTCTACTCCGTGTAGCACTACAATGAGCATCTTATTACAATTACATTGAAGAAGCTATGAGTAAATATCAAAATATATATGTAAAATATATATATATATATATATATATATATATATATATATATATATATATATATTTTTTTTTTTTTTTCCAGAAATGCTAAAAAAAAAAAAAAAAAGCTGCTTTGCTTCATATCACCATACTTCTTCCACTCCGGGAACTTTTTTCCTGCAACAAAAAAAAAAGGAAAAATGATGCAGAAAAAACTGATGTTTTTTTCTGTCTTTCCTCTGCCAGAGCTAACACATTATAAACAATATGCTGTAAATTTTAATCTCATTGGATAAAATCCCTATATAAAGCCTCCCCTCCTCAGTTTATTTACTGTTTTAATATGAGCATTTGTAGTTTGGTACTTACTGAATATACATCATTGTTGCGGTGTGCATGGTTGTTGGCTCTCCGTTGAAGGATATCTACCGAGCTGTAGCTGGGAGGCTTTTCCGGCCAGTCTTCTTCCCGGTCCCAGTTGCGACTCCTGCCGTTGCCTCCCCTCCAGCTGAGGTCTTCGTCAGAGCTCCAGCAGCGCTTGCCTGGCGGGGACAAGCTCCTCTTCCTACGCTGTGGGTGCCGTGGTTCATTGAAGAGATCATCCCTGCTCTTCGATCTCCAACGGCCCCCATACTTGCTGCCACCGCTGCCTCCAGTGTCACCACGCCCCCTCCTCCCTGCGGCAGGCCTCCTGTGGCCATCGTATTCCGACTCGTCGCTATAGCTGCGCAAGTTTTGCCGGCGGGGAGGGGAGAAATCCCTCCTGGGGCTCCGTCTGTTGTTCTGTACATTGTCTCTCCTCCTCCTGGCATCCTGGGGCTGTTGCCGGTTGAGGAAGCTGGAGTCCTGACTGGATCTGGATCCTCCCTGGTTGCGGGGTCCTCTGGCACCCCTATCGCTTCCTGAATAGTAACCCCTGTTTCCCTGCGATGAGTTGTCACGGGACAGGCCCTCAACGATGGCCGGCAGTTTGATAACGCGCCTGTCAATCTCCCGCACCTCAATGTCATTCAGCGATGACAGAATGCTGGGTGGGCCTCCCCGGAATGGGATGTTGTTTGCTCCGCGTGGTGGCGGCGGTGGCAGCTGCTGCAATGGGTGGTTTGAGTCCAGGGTCCTCATCTGATTCTCAATGTAGTCCAGGACAGAGTTATTGGCAGAGTGTTGAACTGTCGGGGGAGGCAGCGGCATCATTGGGATGTTCTGCTTCAAGGAATAGTCTGAAAAAGCAAATCATCATCAACAAGCAAGTGAAACAGAAAATAATCATCAGAAAAGCAAGACTGTTGCTTACAGATAGACGTGGATTTGAGATCTTTACTAACTGAGTGAAAATCAGCATATGGCTAATCCACCGTGGCTTCAAGGCTCATCAGATTACACTTTTCAAACCAATATGACTATAAAAAGTTATTTTACTTTACTTTCAGCTGTAATATTGTTCAACCCAGATCAATCTAAAAGCAGAGAAATATGATTTAAAAAAGTGACTCATGTTTTTAAACTGTAAACTCAATATGCTTCTAGATTTGATTTATTTAAAAAAAATTACAACCACTCAACTTGCTAAAGATATACAGTGCCTTGAAAAAGTATTCAGCCCCCATCCCTTTTTTCACATTTCAGATTCTGAATTTGAAATAGATTAAATTAGGATTTTTTCCCACTGATCTACAAAGCTTTGAGCACCATGTCAAATTAAAAGAAAAATTCAAAAAGCTTTCAACAATTTACCAAAAATGAAAAAACTGAAATTATCACATTAAAAAAGTATTCATACCCTTTGTAACTGCAAGCCTAAATTTGCTCAGGTACAATATATCACCTCAGCAAGTCACACAATTTGTTGATGGACTCCACCTGTGTAAGAAATTGGTGGATCACCTGCTTTAAATTAATCTGTGAGGATAAATACCTCTCCCTCTGTATGGTCCCACAGTACGGTAGAGACTTAAAAAAAAAAAAAAAAAAAAGAATCAAAATGAAGATGAAAGAGCATTCTAAGCAAGTCAGGGATGAGATTATAGAGAAGCACAAATCTGGGGAAGGGTACAAAATAATTTCAAAGGCATTGAACATCCCTTGGAGCTCATTGCAGTCCATCGTACAGAAGTGGGTAAAATACAAAACCAGCACACTGCCTAGATCAGGCCACCCCTCTAAACTTAGTTGCCGGACAAGAAGGGCACTTCTTAGGGAAGCTACTGTGAGGCCAACTGTGAGACTGAATGAGTTACAGAAGTCAGTGGCTGCGATGAACGATGATGTTCATGTATCAGCAATCTCCAAGGTATTCCACAAAAAGGGCCTTTATGGGAGAGTGGCAAGGAAGAAGCCCTGGCTGAAAAAAAACCATATCCTTGCCCGCAAAGAGTTCACAAAACGTCACCTAGAGGATACTGCTGTTATGTGTCAGAACGTCTTGTGGTCTGTTGAGACTAAAGTGGAACTTTTTGGCCTGAACTATAAACGGTATGTGTGGCGCAAATCAAACACTGTACACCAGCCAGGTAACACCATCCCCACCATAAAGTATGGCGATGGTAGCCATATGGGGATGCTTATAGGGATGCTTTTCAGTAGCAGGGACTGGCAATACTGTCAGGATTGATGGGAGGATGAATGGCAAACAATACAGAGAAATCCTGGATAAAAAAACTGCGCTTCTCTGCCAAAAAACTCAAACTGTGGAAGAAGTTTGTCTTTCAACAGGACAATGATCCAAAGCACACTGCCAGAGCAACAGTGAAGTGGCTTAAAATGAAGAAAATAGATGTCCTTGAGTGGCCCAGTCAGAGTCCTGACCTTAATCCCATCAAAAATCTATGGCAAGACCTCAAAATTGCAGTCCATCACTGTTCTCCAACTAACTTGACACAGCTTGAGCAATTTTGCAAGGAGAAATGGGCAAAAATTACTAATAAGTTAAGTTAATAAGACTTATCCGAAGAGACTACTGGGTGTAATAACTGCCAGAGGTGGTTCAATCAAGTATTGACCCAGGGGATGAATACTTAAAAAATGATGACATTTCAGTTGTTTAATTTTTATTATTTTATTGTTTACTATTTAATTTCTTTTTGGAGGGGGACTCTGTGAAGAAGAATGTGTGACTCACAAATAAAAATTCCCAATTTAATGCAAAAATCCCAGGCTGCGAGACTCTTAAATGTGAAAAAAGGGATGGGGGCTGAATACTTTTTCAAGGCACTGTATCTAGGTTGCCGGTACTGTAGGCTTTAGGCTGTATTGCTTTGCTTTACTGCCACCTACTGGCAGGAAGAAGTCCAGGAAAACATAAAGTCAATTAGACACATGCTCCAATGAGGAATCTTTATCATAATGTTGTAAATGCTAGTTTTATTACCAAATTTCTTTTAGTAGTACTGAATATATAATTGTTTTTTATTTTTACATTATTTATTTATTTAGTGTGTCCAATTATTTTACCTCCTGATTTTCTCCCCAACACAGAATCTCTAGTTTTTTTCCCCTCACCATAAGTTCCCCACGCAGCTCAGACCCCCTCACCACAGTGGTTCCCCACACAGCTCAGACTCCCTCACCACAGTGGTTCCCCACGCAGCTCAGACCCCCTCACCACAGTGGTTCCCCACACAGCTCAGACTCCCTCACCACAGTGGTTCCCCACACAGCTCAGACTCCCTCACCACAGTGGTTCCCCACGCAGCTCAGACCCCCTCACCACAGTGGTTCCCTACACAGCTCAGACCCCCTCACCAGAGTGGTTCCCCACACAGCTCAGACCCCCTCACCAAAGAGGTTCTCCGCACAACTCAAAACTGAAGGTTCAGTGGGCGTCCTTCGATCCCACAACCAAGCCAGCTTTCTCTTTTACACTCAGAAGCTCGAGAGTGAATGTCAGCGAGCTACTGGCCTCTGGAGCACAAAGGCCAGTCCTGCAGGTGTCCACCTGAGTTCACACAGTGCCTGGCCAGTACGGCGCGCTGTAGTGCATTGAGAAGAAAAAATCCCTGCCTCGCTAACCCATGGAAGTGCCAGAGCCAATGTGACACTCTCTTCGGAATTCACAGCGAAGTCCGGCAACTTTGCACAACCAGGATACAAACCTGCACTCCCCTGACTGTATGACTCACCCTGCACACCACGTGGCTGTGCTTTTACTAGGTGAGCCTTAATATATTATGATTGAGTGTGAAAAGTTCACCCGAACTGTTGCGGTGCATGGACTAAACAAAAAGCAGAAACATTGCAGATAGCTTTGCATGTTCACCATGTAACAAATGCATTGAAGATGCACAATACTCAAAAAATAAGAAGCCCTCTTTCACCGTAAGGCAGTGCTGTACTGTACCTCTAAGCTGTGGGTTTGAGCGGTAGGCTGAAGATCCAGAACCCACCGGTGCATAAATAGGTTGTCCCATTGCCCAGGGCATAAGAGCCTTTTGTGCTTCTTTTACCATCTTGTAGCGCATCACAGCTGAAAAGAACACAGAGATGGATACATTAATATGTGCAGATATTGAGAATGTATTACCACATGTCAAGAGGCATAAAATACAAAAAAAAACCAACCATATGTTTTACACAAAAATCATTTTTAAAAAGTTGAAAATAATTAAAATCACTTTTTCTGTTTACCCTACATGAATTAACAAAAAGTGTGTGTGTGTGTGTGTGTGTGTGTGTGTGTGTGTGTGTGTGTGTGTGTAATATTATATACAGTGGCTTGCAAAAGTATTCAGACCCCTGACCAATTCTCTCATATTACCGAATTTTTGATATTTTATTTTTAAACACTGAAACTCAGAATCAATTGTTGTAAGGTGACATTGGTTTTATGTTGGGAAATATTTTTAAGAAAAATAAAAAACTGAAATATCTTGCTTGCATAAGTATTCAACCCCTGTGCTGTGGAAGCTCCCAGTTTGCACCGATGAAAGAAATTGCCCAAACGAGGGCACAATTACCTTACAATTGGCCTCCACCTGTGAACCATTAAAGTTGCTGTCACATTTTCTGGATAAAAACCCCACTGTTGAAGGATCATTGGTAAGGCTGTGAATCTGAAGGAAAATGAAGACCAAAGAGCAATCTACAGAAGTTAGAGATAAAGTAATACAAATGCATAGATTAGGGAAAGGGTACAAAATAATATCCAAGTGTTTGGATATCTCAGTGAGCACAGTTGGATCAATAATCAGGAAGTGGAAGCTGCATTACACTACCCAGGCACTACAAAGAAAAGGCCGTCCCTCAAAACTCAGCGCTCAAACAAGGAGGAGACTTGTGAGAGAAGCCACAGAGAGGCCAACAACCACTATGAAGGAGCTACAGAGTTCAGTGGCTGGGAGTGGAGTAATGGTGCACCAGTCAATCATATCAAGAGCTCTGCATAACACTGGCCTGTATAAGAGGGTGGCAAGAAAGAAGCTGTTACTCAAAAAGTACCATCTGAAAGCACTTCTGGAGTTTGTCAGAAAGCATGAGAGTGACCCAGGTGCGATGTGGGAAAAGGTTTTGTGGTCAGATGAGACCAAGACAGAGCTTTTTGGCCAAAACTCAAAGCGCTATGTGTGGTGCAAACCTAACACTGCCCATGTCTCAAGACACACCATCCCTACAGTGAAGTAAGGTGGTGGCCATCATGCTGTGGGGATGCTTCTCATCAGCAGGGACTGGGCATCTTGTTACAATTGAAGGAAGAACGGATGGAGCAAAATACAGGAAAATACTGCAAGAGAATCTGCTTCAGTCCGCTAAAAAATTGAAGCTTGGGAGGAAATTCACCTTTCAGCAGGACAATGATCCCAAGCACAAGGCCAAAGCAACATTGGAATGGCTCAAGAACAAAAAGGTGAATGTCCTACAGTGGCCCAGTCAAAGTCCTGATCTCAATCCCATTGAGAATCTGTGGCACTATTTGAAAATTGCGGTCCACAAGCGTCGTCCAACCAACCTGAACAACCTGGAGCAAATCTGCCAAGAAGAATGGGCCAAAATCACTCCGACACTGTGTGCAAAGCTGGTACATACTTACCACAAAAGACTTAAAGCTGTTATTGCAGCGAAAGGTGGCTCTACCAAATATTAATGTGTGGGGGTTGAATACTTAGTCAAGCAAGATATTTCAGTTTTTTATTTTTTTTTTTTAAATATTTCCCAACATAAAACCAATAACTGATATCACCTTACAGTAATTGATTTTGATTTTAAGTGTTTTAAAATAAAACATCGAACAGAACGAAATTTCAATGTACCATTTGTAATTCAGTAATATGAGAGAATTGGTCAGGGGTCTGAATACTTTTGCAAGCCACTGGTGTGTGTGTGTGTGTGTGTGTGTGTATATATATATATATATTAATATATATATAATATACTATATATGGCACTGATGCGTTTATTTTAAATTGATCAAAATGACAGCGACGCTTAAAAGGGGGCGGTGGTTATACGAGGACAACCTTTACTAATAATACAACGACTTTCAAAACACTGCAATATTTTATTACATGATTTATGACATTTTATAAGTGTCGCAGTTGCCTATGTGTATGTAGCAGCGTGTGTGGCTAACCTATTTTGACTACAGTACATTTATCAGAGACAGTTACCGAGAGCCTATTAGGTGGGAGTTGGAAGGTCAGAAGAGTACTGTACCAGTGAATCAGAAGTGTGTATTGGTTGTTAAGGGGCGGGACAATGCTGGTGTGGCAGTTAAGTCCAAGAATGTGACATAGTTGTTTTTCTGCAGAATATCAGTTAGATTATTGTAAAAACTACAATATATCCTACTCAGTTATTTTTTCTCACTGTAACTTGCTTGTTTGTAATTTCTCTGCAAGAGAAACCGAAGCTAAATCTTCTCATAGATAGTAAGCATATTATTTTTATTTGTACGGGATTGAGTACAGGAATTACAATTGAACTAAAAAGAAAACAGCAAAACCACCTATAGGAACTTCAGAAGGACTGTTGTTCTGTACATAGTCTTACTATGTGTGTGTACATTAGTTTGTAATTTACGTGCTAGGTTGAGGCTCCCATCTCTCGGGGTGTTACATGTACATAGTCAGTGCTGCACGTTTATTTGTTTACTGTGTTTTTTTTAGTAGGGGGAGTGTAACGGGAGGCTTGTGCTGACTCTTCTGGTGCATTGATAGTGGTACAGGAAAGGGCAGCAGGCTTACAACACCCACCTGTCGGATATGGCAGTGACAGTGAGAGGTGGGAGAGAGGGTGTGTGGCTTTCCCTTTCTCTTGAGTGGCTGAGAGAAGGGATTTGGGGGATTGCTGGCCCTATAAAGATTATGCTCTGTGTTCTCTCGGGTTGCCCCCTCTAAGACGAAACGAGCCAGCTGGCGGAAGTTGGGCTGGTGGATCGAGCACGGCCAGCAAAACAAAAACAAGCGAAATAAATCGAACAGAGAAAGATTGTAGAGATCAGGGAATCCTTGGACAATGAACGTGCATAGGTGGAGGGAACACTGTAGTGTAAGACGGAGACCCGGGCCGTGAGGATAGCGGCAGTTGGTGTAACGCTGCCGAGTGCAGCACCTTTTATTTGTAGTTTTGATTACTGTGTTTTCTTTTCCTTTTTCCTTTCGCCTTTGGTTTTTGATTATTGTTTTGAGCACCTGGAAGTGTGTCCGCACTTGAACTGTACCACCTTTGGTATTCCCGTGGTTTGTTTTTCCATCGCTGGTAGGCAGGCCACGATCAACAGCGCCCTCTGCGGGCTAAAAAGTGAAAGCACCCTGTCAATAAAACTGGTCACCTGTGTGGTGTATTCAAGTACCCCTGTCTGTCTCCTGTGTCAGTGAATTACCCACCATCCTTCCACAAGGAGAAAAAAATACCTTAATGTTTCTTTATTGATAGAACGTTTATTCGCGGGCGGCCTTTATTATAAAGCTGATATATGACTGCGGTGTCAATACAAGGGCGGCACCAAATTGAAGTAATACGGTGTGTGTGTGTGTGTGTGTGTATATATATATATATATATATATATATATATATATATACACAATGCCTTGCAAAAGTATTCAGACCCCTGGCCAATTCTCTCATATTACTGAATTACAAATGGTACATTGAAATTTCGTTCTGTTTGATATATTTTTTTAAAACACTGAAACTCATAATCAATTAATGTAAGGTGACATTGGTTTTATGTTGGGAAATATTTTTAAGAAAAATATGTTGTTTAAGTTTGAAAAGCTGCATCACACAGTTGTTTGCAAAATTTGTCATTGACATTCTTCAGACACCTCCATGAAAACCTCAGGGTGTAAGAATTGTTCCAGTGGTTTGATTTCATATGCACAACAAATCAACACAACAGAAGCAATGGGGTTTTCCAATAAATGTGCTCTCTATTGAATATACATATCTATAACAAAAACAATGTAAAAAAATAAAAATTAACAAAGTCAGAAAAGCGCAACAGCTGTTTATAGTGGCGATACCAAACACAAGAGCCTGAGTTAGGAGAAGCAACAGGGGCAACCTTGTCAAGCATCAAGCAAATAGGCACAATTGGAAAGGTGCTGGAGCTCAACATTCATCATAAGTGAGTAATAGAGAGTAATAAGTAGAATAACATAAGAGAAATGAGAAAAGATTTTAAAGTAAAATAATGGTAGAAGGGACGTTTGGACAGTATTGAAAGTGTGAACACTGTATTATTTTCGTTGCAAATGTACATCCATGAGCGGTGAAAACAATATGTTTAAATGTGTTAATTGTTCATTTTCCCCTGCACCAGGGAGGTATTGTAAATTAGTGCCAGGTGCAGGGTATTTAAGAAGTGCAGTCAGTTTCCTCGAGAAGGCTGAATAGAAGAAAGCAGGAGGTGTACCCTGCTGCCGAGCTGTCACACGATACATGCTGTGTAAACCTGTGTGGTTATTATTGTTTTTATACCAGGTAAAAGGCTTAGCCTTCCTGCGAGCTAGTCACATAAGTGTTTAGTAAGAGCTCTGAAGGAGCTAGGTATTTGTTTTGTTTTTTGTTTATTTTTGTAATTAAAAGTGCGTGTCAGCACTATTTTTTCCAATTCCAGTGTGTGGGTTGTGATTATAGTAGGGAAAAGAACCGGAGCGAGCCTAGTTGGCGAGCAGGCTTTTACAGTAGGTACAAAACAATGTTATGAATGGTTAAAAAGGTACCTATGTATGTCAGTGCTAAAGGGTAGTATATTAACACATTTTAATGCTGAAAAAAAAACATTATTCTCCTTGTTATAGAGGTGCTATGAACTTAGGCCAATGTAAGGCATTTGTAAAGCATTAGGTCTCTTCATAAAAAGGCCATATTCATGTCCTTTGCATTTCCTGGCCATGGTTTGACTTCAATGAGTACATCATTTGCAAGCACCCATTTTCCAGTGGCACGCACAGCAAGTTGAAGAGCTGACTGAGTAAGTTCACGTTTCATGACTGGAGAAGTTTTGCATTGCCTGCATTTGCTACCAAGAATCATTGCTCATTTGTCATTTCTATAAATGAGTTCTTCCAAACACATGGAATCTGCACCTGCAGGTACATGTACAGGGTAAACATGCAATACCTGTCGGTTTGATGAGCGGTAGTTACATCTAGTAGCATAGAATGTCATGACTGAAACCATGCAAGATACTTAATGACACATTTCATATAATTTGGTGAGAAACTCTGCAACATCTTGCTGCTCACCTCTATTGAAGGCTTTTCCTAAGAAGTGACAAATATGCACAGTAGTTAGAGATGCAGTGGATGGCAAGTGGTCGTAGTTGTGAACAAAGCTCCTGATAGCCTCTTGTTGACTGTGTTTTAATGAATCCTTCAGAGTTTGCAAGTGAGGAAGGCACTGCAATGTTGCATTTGCATAGCATGAGGTGAAACTGGGGTTGCTCAAGCCTGTGAATGGATGTGTAACTGCAAGTGTGCTCTTAGAAGATTGAGGCTTTTGCTGTCCCTAAACATTAGTGATGGCTCGGTGAATGAAATGCTCTCGATATTTTACCTTCTGTCCCTTGTGCCTGTTGGTCTCCTTCAAGCTTATCAACTTAGGGCAATAAATCCCTCTGAGCCTACTGTACTCTGCAACTGAAGTTTGAGGTGCCTTAATGCAGGTGGGGTCAAAAAGTTGACAAGGTGGACAGCGCTTAAGGATGGAACTCTGGAAAGTGCAATGAAACTTTGTCCATAGGAGGAAATGGAGTTAACAAGATCCATCCTAACTGTTTTTGGAGTCACACCCTGGCATTTGTGAATGGTGATTGCATGAGCACCAATGACTGTGAACTGCTCTCGAACAATGTAGACACTCTGTCCATGATTTCAAACTAAGTGTAAACGTTCAAAGGTATGGGTGACTCCATTGTTAATTTTGATGGTTATGACCATACTTGTGTTTTCCAGATAGTAAGAAAAAGCTTGAAGCTTCCTTATTGCCCCATTGATGGGACCAGTGGCAATGTCAATGTTCTCGCAAATCACTGGTTTGCAGCCTATTTTGACTCGTATGGTAGTTTCCAGTCCAGCTGTACGACTTCAGTCAGCCTTGTAGGCGTTCATTTTTTTAAGATCATTTCTCTGGAAGTTACAAGGGCAGTCCACAGTCCATAACATATATGTCTTTCATGTGTTTGATCGTTTGTTTTTGTAGCTGGAAATATCTCCTCTTCCATAGGTATCAATCATAAAGTCAACGATCTCCAATCAGCTTGGTTGGTGGCTCCGAGTCGAGCACAGTTAAAAAGGTTACCAAAAGATCTGTCCTGTTTCTGGTGCATATTAAGTGTGAGTTGATCATATGCAAACAAATTTCACAGATCCACTGATCCCATGGAGCCAGTCAGTTTGTGCAATTCCTCTTGAATAACTGGCACATAAGATGGATTCTGATGCACAGGAAATCATGGACACCTCATCAATAATGAGGAGGGACACATGTCGCATGTCTGTATGAAGGCACTACAGTACTTCATCAGAGAGGTTACGATACACTTGTGTTTTTCCATGTTCCACTGGAAGCATTAGTAGTCTGTGAATGGTCATCCCATTGATATTGTAAGGTGCAACTCCAGTGGGTATTGTGATTACCACTTCTTTTCTCAGGCTTTGTTTCACCCATGCTGTGACAGTTTGAGTAAAAAAAGTCTTCCCTGTGCCTCCAGCGCCACTCACAAACATGCAGAGGATGAGGGCGTTTGTTTCAGTTTGTTGTTGCAAAGTTTTGGCAATGAGGTCAAACACTCTGTTGATCTTTATTAAAAGGTGCTTGAGCATGTCTTCTACATTTTGTAGAAGAGATTGTGCCGCCACAATTCAGCCATTGCCTCTGCAGCCTGCAGAGGAGCAAAGTGAACTTGATTTTCAGGTCCTTCAGTTTCAAACTCATTGTCCTCTTTAGCCTCTATTCCCTTTTGTTTCTGCTCTACTAGTCGGGTTAACTCCTCACCAGCTGCAGCTTTTTTCATGTAGTTGGTCATGATAGGCCATAGCTTTTTGAAGGCTATCCCTAAAAGCATGGAAGGATTCCACATAGGAATGGCACCCTTCAGGAAGGTCTGTTCTGTCTTTCCATGGCTAGAAAAGTAGGCTAGCATAGAAATGAATATCCATATTGCCTTCCCAAGCTAGCAAAATGGCTTGATTGTAGTCACTGGTTCTGGCTTCTGCACTACTCCATGGTAGATCACAGCCTGCCATGAGGTTTGAGTGCTTTCCGGCTAGCAATGGCTTCAGTCACATCTCAGATTACCACACAGTTTGTTATTTTCTGGGAAATCCAAAGCGACAAACTATCAACACCTGTTTTTGATTTTCTTGGATCTTAGACAGTACTTGTTGCATTTATGTTGCTGCCATTTCAAGACACAGTCTCTGAGTACAGGTGCTCTCAGGTCATTTGAAATGCTACAGGTGACATGTTGATTAATGTACTGTGCAATTTGTCAGTTGGGGAAAACTCCAATAAGTGGTGCATCTTCCACCCAAAGAAGCATGTGTAAGTGATGCATTCCACGACCCTGGTACTCTCTGTGCCAAAAGTAATGTGTAACTTTCCCGAGAGGGCCATTTGGGGATGTGATAAAATGCAGGATTGCAAGAAACTTGTTGTGCATGAACCGAGATGCACCGACAGGACCTCGTGCGACAAGTTCACTGATGGGCATGTTTGCAAACCCTGGTCGATTCACCTCCTCTACGTATTGTCCCAGGTCAGTCCAGGTCCTCTGTTAATCTGGAAAATATTGGCCTGATGCTGCAGGTGAAAGATACATTGCTGATTCAGCCTAAATTGCGCGTGGCAAACTCTTGGATTCAAACGGGGCGTCCGATCAGCATGCATTCCATGAATTCCATTATTGTACAAGTCTGGGAAACACAGTAGGTCTAGTTTTTTCCCCCCAGTCTTCCAGAGCGTCATCCTGTATGTGAAGCAATTGGTAAAGATCAGTAGCTGTACCTTTCTTTCTTTCACTGTGTATGTATGGTAAATGACAGCCTCTTCATCCAGTTGAACCTTACGTAGCAAAGGTTCTTTGGGGTGAGGTTGTTCTTTGGTTGTTTCCTCCACAGTGATTTCATCGTCATCATCTTCTTTATTGTCAGAATGACATTGAAATGCTTTCAAGTTGTGATTAGTAAGCAAGTTGACAGAGTTCTGTGGCAAGATTGCCTTTTTAGAAAGGATTGCTTTCCTTCAACTTCCATAAAGGATTATACACTTTACTGACATCCACAATGTCTTCACAAACAGTTTTTGACATTGCTGGTGCACTGCATACCAGGATGTGGCATTCCAAGTCATCTGGCAAAGCTTGTTTTGGCAGGGGCAGTTTGCTAAGTGTTTCCTAAAGATCTGTCTGTTTGTGAATAAATTATTTTCCTGTTGTTGAGTTTGTTTGTTTAGCTGTTGGTCTCAATGATGTTGTTCCTGCTGCTGTTGGGGTCTGGTCTGTGGCTCATTGTGATGGTGATTCTGCTGGTTTGTGTTACAGACAGCTGAACGACGGTATTCCATAATGGGCAGATTTCGTTCTTATAATGTAAACAACAGACGCTACAAGCAGGGAGTCCCAAGCTTTAAATGTGTTACTGTTTATGTAAGAACTCAACTTTATTATGAATAGTGTGTAATGTTTTAAGCAACATACTACAATAGTGTTCATTATGGTAAATGTTTTTTTATTAGTTTTAAAATGATTCGTAAAACGTGACCTATTGTTTAACCTCATTAGTACAACCAGCCCCCGTGCTAATGACATCTTCAGTCAGGGTCGTAACCCAGTATAAATCTACACATTTCTGTAAATGACTTTAGACGTACTTCTAAAGATGCAACGTGTTTCAGCAAACACAAACGTAAAACAAGAGGGGCTGACATTGCAAGGGAGATGAAGGGAGGTCTCACAGTTCTGATGAAGAGACTGTTTTCTAAGCATCATTTGTGAATGCTTATTCGCCATTGCTACACCCTTTTAGAAAATTTACTTCCCTGCATTTTTTAAAAATGATTAATCACTTAATCATAAAATCACAATTTACAAGATTAAATACGCTACTATACTCCTACTGGGAGCTGCCACAATAGGGTCACATGATACCGCACGCCGCTGGCTGTTGGATTTTGCTAAATTAGAAGCTTGGCGTATAGCGAGTTATGGAAAGTAATGATCATTTGAGTTGTATTTAACGTGGTGTATATAGTGTTCTGAGGACAAAGGACATTGAACATCAGAAAGTAGGCACTGTGAGATGAATGATCCTGCTTTTAGCTCAGTTTTGGTGTGAAAAGCGTATATCACGTTTTGCATCTAAAAATCATATATATATATATATATATATATATATATATATATATATATATATATTATTATGATTGTGGAGCTGCATTTGTGCCATATAAAAATGTGAGAAACGTCATCCATATGTGTGTGTGTCCATCTGTCTGCGGTTAATGTTCTTAGACAGTTCTACGGTTATGCACCAACACACGGTTTATATTTTCTGCACTGTTAAATTAAGGATAGTTCATACACTAGTTCAGGGTGGTCTGTCAGCCCTGTCGACTCACTCATATGTGTTCATGGGTTGCTTTGAGCTCCCTATGAGATATTCGGATACAAATAAGCCCTGTATCAAGCTAATTTGGTACGAATCATATGCAAAGTTTGAAATGTACGCATGTTTTCAGTACTGTAGGAACTATAGACATTGTCATCACAAATATATTGCAAAATGTCATGGACTTTCTTATGTTATGTTCTTATGATGTTATATTATCAGGAATCTACACTGAATGAACCTTAATCTAATTTGTCTAGCTTTGCCTAGAGATAACGATCAACCTAACACCTTGAATGCACCAGGCACTCAGGAAACAAAAGGCTAATCAAACCCGGCTCCGTGATTTAATTAACCCGTCTAGTGAGAGAGAGGTGGTTTAGCATAGGAGTCTGAAAGAGAGAGAAAAATGTCTTAAAAGATTTAAGACAAATTTCACATAATATTGATTTAATACCACTGAGTACAAAATGCAAGCTTTTTCATTCTTAAATTGCCTAACAAGTATATAATAACCCAGGTAATCTGAATTATTCAGCAAAAGTTATGCCCGTTTTAAAGTTTCCCCTTTCCAGATGATAATCAGACAGAGGAAGGGGGGGACAATCAATCAAGATTGCAAGCCCATGTGCTACAAAATAGCCAATCGGAGCATGCAGCGGGAAATTCAAATAATCTCTTTGTTTGAAAAGTATAAAACCCCTGCTTTAGCCCAGCACCTTGCTGCCCCAAACCTTTGCTAGCTGCCCCAGACCTCTGAAGCTGCCCCGGACCTTTGATGGCCGCCCCAAACCTTTGAAGCTGCCTCAGACCTAAGAAGACTCTAACAAACTAAAGACTGCACCTGGAGCCCTCAGCTCTAAGTATTTATCCATCAAGGCTGGGAGCCCTGACACTCGGAGAAACGCAAGGTAACGGAATGCTGAAAGTGACTACTTTTCAGGCTAGGTAACAATACTCTTAAAATATCTATTCAGGTATTATGACCCCTTGTGTCAGTATGTATTAGTATTTCTTTGGTGAATTGTTGTTTTAAACCTTAGTTCTCATTGTGAGGCTTTTAATGTGACATTTAATTATGTAACTGTTTTGTGTGATTTTCAAACTTATTTTGGTTGCATGCTTAATAAATACCATCTTTCTAAGAAGAGATTCCCAGTATTGAATCATTTGCTCATGTTGAACAAACATGATTTATGAACTTTGAAGAGTCTGGAAAAAAAAAAAGTCTTGGTTAGATAAATATTCACCCCCCTGAGTCACAAATTAGCAGCAATTACAGCTGTGAGTCTTTTGGGGTAAGTCTCTACCAGGGTTGCTCATCTGGATCATCCTTTATTCGACTACTCTTTTTGGCAAAATTTTTCAAGTTCTGTCAAGTTGGATGGGGATCGTTGGTGGACAGCAATCTTCAAATCTTGCCACAGATTCTCAATCGGATTCAGGTCCGGGCTTTGACTGGGCCATTCTAGGACATTCACTTTCTTGTTTTTAAGCCACTCCAGTGTCTTTTCAGAGTCTCCCACATGCCTTTTTGCAAATTCCAAGCAGGATTTTACATGGGCTTTTTTCAGAAACGGCTTCCTTCTTGCCACTCTTCCATACAGGCCAGATTTGGAGTACCTCAGCTATTGTTGACACATGGACAGTTCCTCCCATCTCAGCCATGGAACGCTGTAGAGCTTTCAGAGTTGTCATTGGCCTCTTGGTGGCTTCTCTGACCAATGCCCTTCTTACCCGGCTGCTCAGTTTGGAAGGACGGCCACTCTAAGCAGATTCTGGGTGGTGTCGTATAACTTCCACTTCTTAATGATCGACTTGACCGTGCTCCAAGGGATATTCAATGCCTTTGTAATCTTTTTATACCACTTCCCTGATCTGTGGCTTTCCACAACTTTATCCCGGAGTTGCTTTTAAAGATCCTTGGTCTTCATGGTAGTGTCTTTGCTTTGAATGCACTACCCAACTCTGGGACCTTACAGAGACAGGCGTATTAAATCTGAAATCATGTGAACCACTTTTACTGCACAAAGATGGACTCCATTTAACTGTGTGAATTCTGAAGGCAATTGGTTGCACCTGAGCTTATTTAGCAGTGTCATAGTAAAGGGGGTGAATACTTATCTAATGAAGACTTTTCAGGTTTTTATTTTTAATTGGTTTGTTTTTCATCCCCCCATCATTTTTTTAAAACATTGAAAGTGTTAAGTAGGTTGTGTAAATAAAAAGGGAAAAAAAATCCCATTTTAAATGCATCAAGATTTCAGGTTGTAACACAACAAACTGTGAGGAGGGGGAGGGGGGGGGGGGTGAATACTTCCTATAGGCACTGTAGGTCATTGGTGAAAAGTACCAGACATCATTGTGGCTGCTTACATCTTATATAGTTTTTTTTTTTTTTTTTAAAGTCCACTTATCCAATGAGCCGCTCATCAAAATGTAATTGAAGTTGGTTTAGCTATTCAAGTACAGCACAACTAATTCTATTCTTAACAACTATGTGGCACCACTTACTGTATTATAGACATCGAAACATTAATGAAGTCTTAATCCCAAAAGGTTTAGGATATATTGACAGTACAAAAAACAGAATGCATTCCGCATTCTTCAGCCTTTTCCTTACCCTTCTCCGGGCAGCAGCACCTGGTAGGGCAGCAGGCACAGCGCACGTAACAGCAGCAGCGGTGTGGGCAGCACTGGCACCAGCAAACCCCGAGCAGCAGGATCAGAAGCAGGATGCCCAGGATGATGAAGATCACTACCAGCCAGTCTAGAAGAGGAGATCAGAGGAGGACAGAGTGATCAAGGTGACGTGAGAAATGATCGTAATGGTTTGGCTTACCAAATACATTTTGCAACCACATAGACTCTCCTCCTGTACAGCAGATATCAAAGCCCCATCCGAGTTAAAAACTCACTTTCCTTCTAATAGTACTTGAGGTGGTGGCCCAATGCCTTCTGCACAGGAAGTCAAGTCAAAAGTGCCTTAAAAGAAACTTGAGTCAAGCAGACAAACATTTTGTCCAGTGCCTTCTTTAGTGTACTTCTTCTCAAGGCTCTGGGCATTTATTACTTTAGTTTATTAGTATTTCTAATTAACTCATTCAATATCAAGGGACTAGAATTTTTTTTTTTTTAAAAAAGCAGCTTTCACACCCACCGCCCCCCCACTTACTATTAAAAATCAGTAAACGGATAAAAGATATTTCTCCAGTTACTTACTGTAAACCACCAGTTTGATCTCCTTATCAGAGTCGCCTGTGGTGTCGCCCGATGCTTCAATGGAACAAAAATAGACCCCATGATCCCACCACATCACTTCACTAATCACCAGGTCAGCCTCTGGGAAAGAAGAGAAATGCAGCGATTATAGTCCTACAGCACACCACCCCTTCAAGAACAACATAATCAATTCTATTTACTGCAATAGTGCCAGGTTGGAGACTTTCCTTCCCCTATGATCTTATTAAATCCTATAAACACAACACTGAACAGCAAAAGAAATTAATGTGTCAGCACAGCTTCAAGCCTTCCCAGTTAACCCTCCTTGCAGTCTCGAGACTCCATACGGAGTCACGACAAATCCCAATAGGCTGAATGTGAGTAGCCACACATCAACAAGGCACAATGGCATTAATACCTTGTATCAAGTCCATATGAAGCTGAACATACATTTTGCAAGGCCTTGGGGTTTTCAGTTGAAATCAACTACAGCCTCAAACCCAGACCTTGTAATCTTCCGTAGGTTTTTGTTATATTGTACAACATTTTATGCTAAATTCATTTTTATTTATTTATTTTTTTTATTGACAATATATGATTGACTAAACAGTAATTGATCATTGAAACAAAAGGTTTAAACCTTGACTGCAGGCTTATTTATTGTTAAACCTAGGAAAGAATGCAGCAAATCTTTACCCAAGAATTCTATTTTAGTATAAAGCTGAGCAGGATTTAGGAATGCTAACTTTAAAAAATGTCTTCCTCCAAGGCTGAAATGGATAGGACAGGTGGTAACTACAGCAATTTTATTAGTGGTCTTGGGACTGTGTTTACATACCAGGTGTTTCAAACACTTACTGTCTTGAATGGTGATTTTCCGCTGCCTGTATTCGATTCCCAGGACAGGCTCATTCCCCCCTCGTTTTTGGATCACTACCCTCACCTCTCGCATGCTGTCCGAGCAATCATTGGCAGGGTCCTGGCCCAACTGCAAGGAAGCCTGATACCCTGGAAAATACCATGCATATACATTATCAATCACAAATTCCTATGTGTTTTGTCCTGCTGCTAAACATACTGATGTTTTTGGTTTTGGAGAACGTCTGCCGAGTAAGACTTACTGGAAATATGGACAAATTCTAAAAATACAATTGGTTGATTTTTCATACGCAATTTATAATGTGCAAACCAGTAGACAAATTCAAGGCTCAGTTTATTTATTTATTTATTTATTTTTTTATGGATGTGCGTTTTGGGGGTTTTTTGGGAGGAAAAAAGTTAGCTTTAGACTGATTCAAAGTGAAAATTTAAATTTCTAAAACAAGCATGCTGCATCTTAAATAGGCATGCCATAGAGAATAGTGTTTTGTTTTGTGCAATCTTTGCTTCTGTCCAGGAGGTATTTATTTTACCAATCAACATGTCTTATATTCTTGCATTGCATCAGTATAAGCAGGTCTGTTTCACCCACTCATCCTACATCCAAAACGGACTGCAAACAGCTTTCATTGCTTACCTGCAGAATAGTAGTCAAGGATGGGGTCCTTGCAAAAGGACTTGTAACGCCAGGTGACCAAAACATCCTGAAGGTTGCTGGAGGTGGAGTAGTCACATCTTAGTCTAACAGTGGCAAAGAGTGAAGTGTAGCGCTCTGTCTCAGGCACAATCACCAGGATAGCAACGCATCCTGGAGGAGGAGCGAGCGAGAATGAGAGAGAGAAAGAGACGCTTTAAAAGCTCTTTAATAAATCAATTACATAAAATATAAACAAACAACATTGTCATCAAAACAAAAGGAACAGGATTAATCAATATCAACAATACAAATTTTAGACAAATTAACCCTTAATTCATCACCCTCACAAAGAGCATTGTTAATACACCATTTGAGGGTTATTTTGTAAAATGTTAAATCAATTTTAAGCCTAGTGACTATCAGCAGCCTTAAAATACACAACACACTGTGAACACCTCCCCTCTCTGACTTGTGCGATTTTAAAACAGCTACTTTGGCTTGGCCCACAATAAAGTTGACAGACAGACAGACAGACAGAAGCATCAGTGGCATGTAGAGAGACCTAGAACAGGAAATACAGGAGTACCTGCTGACTTGGAGGTTATTTGCATTCTTGTGTTGTATAAATATCCCTGTTGCAAGGGCAGTCACGAACACTTGATCTAACACTTTGATAGTCAATGGCAGGGGCTGGATTACCAGGCGCTTCCACATCTAAGATTTGAGCAATGGTCAAGTATCCCAGGGACTGAAATAAGACTCCTAATGCATAGTTGTTTCGCCCATTCCAGTTTTTACTAGGAGCATGATCATCCACAGTGAATAGGTAGCAAACTCAGGTCCTATTAAACTTGTAGTAATTCTAAGACCGGATCAAACTGCTATGCCATGGGAGTCTAATTTCCACTCTTGTATCCTGACAGCAGACTTGTCATGTTGTATTACTATCATTTTGACTGCCTATTGTTGCCCTACATGCTATGCATTATGCTAGGTGGTTTTGTTTTCAGTCACTGTATGTGTTTGGTATAAGCAAAATGACAGGATGGGTGGGGGGGGTGGCTTGTTTGTAAAATTTGACATATGAAATAATTTTCAAATCAAAATCAAAAGCAGCAGGTGGGCACATTTAACCCCACCATAAAACTGGACTATACAATAGTTTGGTAAGCCAACAAGAGGCTGTTTTTACTGAATCTACAAACTAAATCTCTCATTGGCTCCCTCACGTTTATTGACAACCGTATTGAACCTACAGAGGAGAAGCTACAGTATATACTTCTCCAATGTGACTGGGTCTGATTGATGTTTTGTTACTAACTGTTCCTGCAACCCAGGGGTTCCCAAAGTGCGGCCCGCAGGCCAAATGCAGCCTGCAAAGACGTTTGGTGTGGCCCTCCAAAGCCAGCCCCTCCATTCTGACCATTTACTTTATTTTTACATATTCTGAATTTTCATAAAAAATTGTGCATGTAATTTGGGGGAAATTAATAATACACAAAAATCAAAGTTCATAAAAAATTCCCTAACATACATTTTTTACATGTTTTGGATCAAATCTGGACCCTTGCAGTCAAATTTTATTAATTAAGTTGTTATGGTCATTATATGTGCACTGTCCCTTTAAAAAAAATAAAGGCGCCTGTAGTGCACAGTAGATTTGCCATGCTGAAGGAAAATAACATGGAACCTCCTAAGAAAAGAAAAAGCGCTTCTACTTTTCTTAAATTATTATTTTGTCATCTCCTATTGCTTTCCACAGGGGAAGATACTCAAAGACTCTAACATCAGTCAAAAAAACTACTCGCTTCTAAATCTTTTGTAGTCATTTTTGTATTACTTTAGTATAAATACATGTTAATTTTCTATACTTTTGAGGCATAAGCAATGTGGAAATAAAGACACACATTTGCCCGTTTTCCCATTGGAAATAGTGATATTTTGAAATATCTGCACTTTAAATAGAAATGTGTGATTATTTTGTTGATTTCATAAAGAAAAAATAAATAAAAACATCAAGGTAAAATGCAGTAACGTCTGTGTTTTACTTCTGCACATTTACTATGGAAATAGCTCTAAACGTCCACACCATGGGGCAATTTACATAATTTGTTTCATTTGAATTTTGCACATCTCAAACTATGGTCCCCAGAGATTTGAATTAAGCAGAGTTCACTGTATTATATTTAGCTCTCAGTGAAGTGGTTAGTTGTACAAGTCAAGATGCATTCTGCCTCACTACTGAAGAAAAGAGTTTAATTGGTATAGTCTGAAGACTACATATTTTGGTATTATCTTCTTTAATTGTTGTGACCAGGGCAATGCAAGATGTTACAGCATAATATTGGTGCTCAAACCTAAGCCTGCTGTGGCACCAAGACACAGGATAAAATGCAAATACATTTCAAAGCTGCTGGTGTTGCAGTGCTAGTAATATACATTCCTAATTTAAATACAAAAATGTATAGGTAATAAAAAAGGTAGGATTTGGGACACATTTCAGTTTCTTGAGTGGTACATTTTCTTGTGCGGCCCCCCATCCCATGCAACCCCCAAAAACTGGCCCTCCATCACCAAAACTTTGGGAACCCCGGCTGTAAACAAACACAATATTGTCAGTGCACAGCAAGCCAAAATGGGCACCACAATTTCTCTGCTTCTTAATGAAGAAACAATGTGTGCAAGAGAGCTGTGAGATAGCAGGAGAGAGATCAGGATTTTGCTTCTGAACGTCAGGATGATGAACATCTACTGGGAAATCATGAAGGAACTGATGGCATGCATGACTTCCTGTCCTACTTGTGTGTACTGGACAATGCAGATACTGGTAGATCAATAAATCCAGCTGAAAAAATAAATTACTGTAATACTGAAAGGTCAGGGCAGTCCAGGTCCTACATTTTCCTCAAACATGACTACAAATTTGATGAAATACATTCCCTACCCTTTTAAAAACAGAATAATAAGTGGATTCTCAAAGTCTGGAGGAACATACTTTGTGTACTACACATAATCTTTGTGTGAGCCTCGTCTTGCACATAAGGTCACCTTTACTTCACAAAATGTATTGTGTTTTTATTTTTGTATTATCAGAACCTCAGTGCCCCGTACCCGTCCCCATTTCTCCTTGTTCAAACGCGGAAAACTAGTTTTAGTTTCCAGCTGAAAGCTGTGATTCCCCAGTAACATTTTTGGTTTACTTTTCTTCTTTACTGTATACAAAAATATTATATGTAATATATTTGTCCATAATATTAATTTTATAGTTTAATACATAGAACTACTGCTTGGAACCTTCTGTCTGAAAAAAAAAAAAAAAAAAAAAAAAAAACACAATGCACAAACTCTATCCCCAAATCGCTGTCAGTCATGCTAGAACAGAAATGTAACTAAACGATTTAGCGAAAAGGCTAAAACCTGTTCCATTTCCAGATCGAACAAGCAGAACGTGCCTGAATGTGTCCGTCTCATGCAATTCTGCCTTAATTAAGAGATGGTAAAATTTCAGTTTAAAAAAAAAAAAAAAATTACGTGTTTTTGGTATATTAATTTGATAAGTGAATGGGATTCAATAGACCAGTGTTTTTCAATTCCGGTCCTCGGGGACCCCTGTCTTATGGTTTTCATTCCAACTGAGCTCTCAATTACTTTCCTAAACCCTAAATTGAACTATGATGTATCATGGAGGCACGTCCAATCTCTGGGGTCACTTTACAATCAAAATTTACCCTTCGTTGCAGCCCTAAAATGTAGTTATAATTATGTTTGACAAAACTCTGGTAATAACAGGTTTACTGGCTTCGTCACTGTGAAAACTACACCACACCAAAACTTAGCTTTACTGTCCATTGTTTATGGTTTCAGTGCTGGGCCGCACAACCGAAACAAAGACACGAATACAATGGTCACTTCTCAACACTAAATTCTCAAATGTAAACTGAAAAAAATAATTTAACATTTATGGCAGCTGATCCAACATACACCACCCACAAGTTCCGCTGTTACCTCAATACACTATCAATACAAACTTCTTCCCCTTCTTATTATTATTACGAACAACAACAGAATGAATACACGCACACAATGAAACATACTTCCTACATTCAAATAAATAACACGAACAGCACAATAATGTCCCTAATACTGTTTTGTTGTTGATGAGTTAATAGTACCAGTTTCACCTGTCGGGCATTAACCCTGAGCGCATGCGCCATTTCCCTAGAACGCCGACAGTCAACTTTTTAATTACTTTGTGGGTTAAAAGAGTAAAATATTATCGTGTAAGCATTTGATTAAATATGTTGTATCGACGTTAATGTGTGATAGTACATCAAAATCTTGGTTTTAAACTTACCTGTTGAAAGGCAACCAAACAGAAACTCAGCCAGTATCAGTTTCCTCATTGTATTTGATTCTCAGTTCCCAAAGGTTACCGTATTCATCCGATTTATTTTTATTTATTTATTTTTTAATAATCACATTGTAATAAAAGATCGACGTTTCTAGATTCTAGATTTTTTTGTCAACACTTATAATCTTAAATTCTGTGTTTTATCTGTTGAGATCTGTATGCGTCTGGTGGTATCATGTTTTCAAAAAACCGGTTTCAATAATTTCCCTTTAGACAGCTCTGCATAATAAAAGCATGTCCTCCCTCTTCTGTTTGCACTTGTTGCATGACCCCTCCCAGACACAGGTGAGTCACATGACATTCAAGAGAGCAGGCTGCCCGTGCGTATTGTCATGTAAAATGACTCGGAACATAAATACATGTTGTTCTTTATGCGTATTTAAACCTCAAAATGTCGGTTCCACGTTACGATATTAAAATCGAGGTAAACTGGTTTGCTGCAGATGTGGTTTCTGTATCAGATAACTTACACAACTTAAACACGGGTTTTTGAACAACTTGGAAGTTGGTTACAAAGCACCGTGTCCTTTTTCAGTGTGTTTTAACTAACTTACACATCTTGCTCAATTAATATATTGCTACCATCTGAAGGATAATCGCTCCCTCTTTAAAAAAAAAAAAAAAAAAAAAAAAAAGAAGAAAATGTTAATAAAAAAAAAAAAATCTATCAGCAGCATAGTTGTACCCCATATATTACCGGCTTGTTTTGCCCCATTTACCCCCTTAGACAAATTGCTCACTACATATCGAGGTATCGCAAGTTCTTCTTCGTATTAAGTTGAAGTCAAAGAGTTTTAAGTTTTCTTTCAATTAAAGCTTATCCTCACCTCAGTTTAATAATATTTTATTCGCAGAGAGTGTCTAGAACAGCCATTGCGAGCTCCAGTTGTTCTGCGTTTTATTCACTATATCTGATCTCCCATATAAAATACCTAATCAGCTTTGACTAAACTCGTGGGCCCTAAAAAGAGGGCTGTCCTGGGAAAATCAGGACGGTTGGTACAGTAGCATTACTAGGACCAGTAGCCTACTACTACTAATAGTAATACCATGATAATAATAATAGCTTTTTAAAATATTTTCAATATTGTATTTTCAATTATAATACTTGTAACTCACCTTAGATAAAGGTGTCAGCTATATTACTACTACTACTAATAATAATAATAATAATAATAATCCTAATAATAATAATAATAATAATAATAATAATAATAATAATAATAATAATAAACACAACTGTCTTCTCAGTTCATAACAATTAGTAATGTGTTACAATTAAATCTAATTCTGGATCTTAAGTCATATATTTTCATATGGTCATATAGATATAGTCATATGTTTTGAGTTCACACCTCGTTACTGCAATTCTTATTGAGTTACATACAGTCTTTGCAAAGTCCCAGATTATTGTATGCTTTTTTGCCGTTTTAGTGTCAAAATCCATTTTGGGCAAGGATAAATACACATGGGTGAGGTAGAGAGATTCCTCCTTTGAAATAAGTGGCCAAAAGCTATGGATGAATTGGATTATAACATGCTGACTTGTTATCTGTGCCATGTTTGCACGCTGTTTTCATATCAAAATCCTTTTTGGGCTGGGATAAATACATATGGGTTCCCCATGTATGAGAATCAGCTTTGAAATAAGTGGCCCAAAATGATTTAACCCCTGGAATATCCTAGTAATTTATTCAATTTGTGTTACATTTGCGGGATGCGATTAAGAAGCTGGAATGCGATTCAGCAGTTGAAATGCGAATAAAAAGCTGGCAAATAAGAAGCTGGGGAATAAGAAGCCAACTTTAGCATCATACTTTGGACCCCGTTTATCAACAAGAGCAAAGGGATTCCTATGCATTTTTATTGGTTACACTTTGAGGTGCTGCTGCTCATGGGGTACGGCTTGCTCACTAAAATCTTTAGTGCTTTTGCAGAGGGGGTGATCATTTATCTAGGTATTCTAAATACCTCTATATTTAGTGAGCAAGGCGTCTAAGGGGGTAAATGGGGCAAAACAAGTGGGTAATATAGGGTACCGCTATGCTGCTGATACAGGTTTGTTATTAATATTTTCTTTTTTTTTTTTTTAATTTTTTAAGAAGGAGCGATTATTTTTTAAATAGTAGCAATATATTCACTGAGCAAGATGTGTAAGTGAGTTATTAAAACACACAGAAAAAGGACACCCCGCTTTGTCAACTACACCTCAACTAAGAAACCGGGAATAAGTAACCAACTTCCAGGTGATGGTTTTTGACTACCGGTATTTGCAATAAATAAATACATAAATAACGTAGCATTTGACCCCACGTTTCTCACAGGTGAAAAAACGCTGAAATAACAAAGTCCATAAATATATTTAAATGTACTACCATTATAAATGCAACTCATCTACTTGGCAGATCACCACATGTCACTAACTCCAACAGCTTACTGATCAATCACCCGGCAATCTTTTCTTTCCCATCTCTAACAGGGGGAGGGGGTAACACAAGCTACCCAGTGAATCTCATAATGTATGTAAAGCAGTAGTGAAAGTTCAGGAAACTAGTGCACACATTTGTAGCCTGTGTGGTCAGATGATTTATTGAATTATACTGGTAGATACATTTAAAATAATGTCATATTTAAAATATTTAAATCTTGTATCTTTTTTTTTTTTTTTTTTTTTGTGAAATAACATCACAAGAAGCCATGTGGATATAATAAGTAATCTTCTTACTGCTGCTGAAGTACCATTAGTAAAAGTCTTGAACGTTTACAATGACTAAGCAGGCCATCCAAGCGACCCACAAATTGACATTAAAGCAAACGTTCCAGCTGATGAAACTTGGGACCTCTGCTAAGTGGCAGGCAGAAGGAAGCATGCAAGAAGGTGATGCAAGCAGACCGTAATGCAAACAATGACAGCCTGCACTGATGAGTGTACAGAAGATTGGAACTTTAATTTCTGAATTGAACCATGACAAGTCTATATTTGTTTAAATCATTTTATTGACATGGGTAATCGCCACATTTTTCACTGGTTGATAAAAGCATTTTTTTTTTTATTTGGCCTCGGGTTTAGTCCGCAGTGTGAGCTGTCAGACGTCAGCCTGAAAAAAAGACGACGACCGGGGCCCCAACTAATTACTATCAGAAGGCAGCAGTTTGCCTTTCATCCTCTTCTGCTCACACACAGGAACAGCGGAGGGCTTGTTATCCAGTGGGGGAGTGCCTGAGAACAGTGTCCTGAGTGAAAGAGGGAAATGTCTTCATTCTTAAAGGGATGCATTTAAAAAGTCTTTGAGAGTAGATTTAGAGGGATCCCATATTACAGCATTAGGCCTGGATTTGGACATGGGCCAATACTTATGACTTTTAAAAGGTATTAACTCTTAACTATACTGACAACTTTGAATGCCTCTACAAAAGCGTGGTTTCTCTTTGTATTTTACCTTCTTGTAATACTGCTGCCAAAATTAAGTTTTCTTAGAATGGTCTAGTTTTAACCCACTTGTTTGTATATTGGCTCGAACCGCATATTAATGTTCTTTATCTAATCGGCTATTAGATAAGTTACTGGTATGAATTACAGTAGATCAGTCCCCTCTAAAGTAGGCTGGCCTATTTAAATCCTGTTATGCTTACATAGTTACAGTTCTGAGGCAGAAATACTAGCTTAATTCTCAGGTGAACAGCTTACTGGTATTGAAGTTTCGGTCTGGGAGCTTTGCTAAACACCAAGTAAGTTTCCTCTGACATCGGAGTTACCCTGCATATCAAACAACTGCGTTGCAGTGGCTGATTAAACTGTTTCTGGACTGCTGTAATTCAGTATTCTAAAATAGAGCTTGATATTTCCTGAACACGAATACAGATGGTAGGGAAGGTGTATTGTACAGTATTAAGGTAGTGGGATTTCCTTACTGCTTACATTTATCATATCACAGTACAAACATTGGTGGTGGTTTTGTACAGCCTGCAGACCTGGCTTTGTGGGGTTCTCCCCTTGAAAACCATAACTGATTCCCTAATAGAGGTGACCTTGACTGAGATATTTAATTAAATTTACTGAAACAGCAAGGCTTTTGTCTTGTTCTCCCAGTTAAACGCTTCATGTATTTACTAAAGTAAATTGTTTTTAATTTCACACAATAAAAAATAAAATAATAATAATAATAATAATAATAATTTGGTTCACTGCTCAGCTGTTATTCTGTAATGTTGAATGTTAGGAAGGATTTTCTTTTTAGCATTTAGACACAACTGGTTAGCAAATAGTCTATTCTTTCATTCCATGTCAGATGAACCAAAATTAAACTACAGAAGGTGTTAAAAGACACAATATTTTGAAAATAAGTCATAATAATAAAAAAAATAATAAAATGACTTTTTTTAAATTTTATTTTACACAAATAAAAAATATACATAAAACAAGATAGAGATAGATCGTATCAAGATGCTGTATAAAGTAAGACTGTTCAGGTTAAACAATATAGGATACAGGTTAAACAACATATGATACAAATAGAAACAAGACAATAAACTGATGAAAGCATTTACACCAGTCTGAAAGGTTACTCCTATTTTAAAAAAATATTACAAAATGAGAAACAAACAACTTGATAGTGCTGAAAAGATTCACACTTTGAAAACATGTCCCCTGGTTTCCTCCTAGTTGTGAAAAATCTCAGCGTTATGAAACTAATCAAATGTCTCACATTTTGCACCGGAATGCCCCCTGAACCCCCATGTAAATCCCCACCTCGTCTTTGGTTCACAGACAGTCCATTTCCCCTGAGTTTACTGTGATGTGTTTCTACAATACTACTTTATCCCAGAGATGGAAATAAGACTTATTGCATAGCAGTGTTGTCCATTCCAGGTTTTAATAATGTACAAGCTTGATTAAGCCAGTGTATAGGTGAAAAGCTCAGATGAGTCTTACTAAACTAATGGTAAAACCAGGAACAGATCAAATTGCTATGTAACGGGAGTCTTATTCCCATCCGTGGTATCTGCAGATGGCTTTTGTCAACTCTTTGCAAATAACTTACTTCTATGCTGTAGCCATCTTTTTGCATACATCCCCACTGCCAAGAGTTAAATACAAAAACGGAACCATCAGTATCATGACCATGTAGATCACCATGACTACACCCACCTTCTGTACCTGTAAACATGTCAAACTGAGCCATTCTGCACGTATAATAATACTGTTAGACCACACTTTCTTTGCCAGATGGATCATTCTTACCAAGTTCTTTCTTTTGAATAAATCTATCTTTTATACACCGTAATGAACAGACAAATAAAACATTACAAAACTAATGGCAAACAACGTAGGCACACTTAGACAAACTAAATTAATCTTCTGGGTTGTTTGTTTACCAGTTTTATATACATTATATATTTTTAATACAGCTGTATTTTTAATTCACAAAAAAATGGTGTAAACCACAGTTTGGCGTAAATATAAACATGGCCCTTCTTTAATGTATAAATAATGTATATTTGTTAAGAAATACAGTCTTGTATATCAAGGGTAGGTGTACAGCAGTGGTCACACAACAGAAACTTAGTAGTTAAAAAACTGGGTTACTGTGAAAAAGCTTACGGATTCAAGAACTAGCATGGACATGTGCCTGGTTCTTACAGAGCTGCCTCAGCTGTCTGTCACACTAACCACATACTGTAACTACTGTGTGCATTGAGTAAGCATAATGAAACACATTTGACACCAGCTTTGATTGCACTTGGAAGGGAAGCTAGGTGATATTAATACTATATTTCACACCCCTTTTTCAGTCTACTCACAAATGTCTGTTAAGGTTCTCTCTTGGGCAGAATCAACACCTGTCTTCACACACAATGACAACTATAAAGTGTCCGCTTGTAATGTCTTATCAAAGCCTGTCAAAGATGAAATCCTCAGTGTCTGGTGAAATGTGTTCCAATGAGAAATAACACAGAGGTAATGGTAGGTAGCTTGGTCAGCCATTCACAATGCTATGTAAGGTTACTTGTTACCTTAATTTACAATGCTTTCCAGTGCTTTACCATTCTTTCACTGCTTTATTACACTTTGCAATACTTTTACTATGGGAAACTTTTCTAAAGGAACTGCAAGCAGAAACTCTTCTGCAGTCATTGCAGTGGAGACTCCTCCTGTAACACTGATCTTGTTGGGGGACACCTTGGGGATCATTAAAAACCCCACACTGACTGCCAACATTAAAGTTGTGATAAATAAGGTTTAAAACTCCCTTCTCATGTTCTTATTATTAGTGTCGCCTGATGAAGATGAAGCTGCTGTTTGTTGCTGCAAACTGCTAAGGTAGCCAGATAGTTTCTCTACAGTGTTTGAATGATTGCATATCCTGAATGAATGTGAAAAACCAAGAACCGTGACTTTCTCAGCACAATAAAAGAGGGATCAATTATGTTAAAAAAAAAAGCTAGTCAGAGAAAATACGTCATATAACAGCCTTTAAATTATGCTTAATGGTTTATTTGTAAATGTTTTTCTTATCTTGATGTGTGCAGATAAAGCACTCTATCGTACTTTAAACTAATAACTGCTTGCTATTTGTTTTGTGGATAAGTAATCTTGAGTATGACAAATATTACATTGGTGTGTTGCTAACTGAACTTCTTGTATGTATTGTGTAAGTATAGAAATCTGTATCTAATGTACACAAATATATAATCTGCAACAAGAGTTTACCCCTGTGCGTTGCTTACATACAACATGTACACTGTGTAGTGCAATATTCTATAAAGTAGAATGGCATTCTTATAACATACCTAGAGCTGGTAACATGGTCAGCATCCACTTACACCTCAATCAAACTACACATACACACTGGAATTCACTTAGGCAGGCTTGAGTGTGTGCCAAAGAATGCCAATTCTGAGTTACCAAATTGCAATTCTCATCAAGAAGATTTATATTTAAGTTCTTAATGTGTTTAAAATAAAAAATAAGGCTAAAGTGAACACGTGAGCCAGTGAAAGGCACACGTGGTCACTGCAGTCATGGCTGATCCAGTAGCTGGATGTAACTGCTCTTCCCATGGTACAAGAGTCACTTTTAATAAATAACACAGAGAGTAAAACATGCGAGTTCCCTGTCGTTTTGCAATTCAAGGCAGCTATATAATGGCTGTGTGTGGCAATGTTGCCCCGCCCCTGGGTGTATTTTTGTGTTGTATGTTGCATGTAGTGTGTTAATGTTGGTGTAGTCATTGGTACACGGGATGTAATATGGGGTATGCACACTAGTGTTTAAAATGTTTATTTGTATTTAGGCACAAGGATTGCACAGCACTTCACGTGCAGGTAAAATGTAGTAATATGTGAGCACGGGGAATTGCACTTATTAATTCACGTGCAGTTGTACCGAGACTCCAATTGAATGATTGATTAGCAATCAAGTCTCGGTACAGCTGCATAAAAGCAGCATGTTTTCACTCACTCGGGGTGGTGTGTTCGGTGAGTGGAGAATGGGTGTGGAGAAGGAGAGTAAACAAAGTAAAATAACGTAAATAGAACTGTCTTGACTCACCGTGTTTGTTTGTCTGTTAGTCCACTGTTTCGTGTAGTGTTAATCTGTTTTGTTTGTCTGTTTATTTTGGCCTCAAGTGCCATGTGCTGGTTATTTAGCCTTTTTATTTTCTGTCTGTTTGATTATTAAACTGCGCATCAGCTCCTTCACCATTGCAAAACCTGCATTCTGTGTTGGTTCCTGTTTCTGGTCTGACGTCACCCACTGCAGTGGGGGTCGAGAAGAGCTACTTCCTTGTAGTGACCCCTGGGCAACGTCTCTGACGGCAAAAAGCTCTTCAAATCGAACTTACCATGCAATGCTTAAGCAAAGCAATGTTAGGCTTGGTTAGTACTTGGATGGGAGACCACCTGGGAATACTGAGTGCTGTAGGCTGCATGTTAAGCTCATACGATATATATATATATATATATATATATATATATATATATACCCGCACTAGCCGTCTTTGTGACACTGTGTAATGAAGTATTGCTTGCTATACACATAATAAAAGGAAGGTGCCATGTGGAAAATATTTGGCTTGAGATGGGAAGACCCCCTGTCTTGTAATCTTGGTTTAGAGTATCACTATTTTATTCCTGACACTCCATCCGTTATTTTATCAAGCTCAACAGACATTATAAAGCAGTTAGGCTCACTCTTCCTATATCTAAAACACTGAATATTTAGACATGTAGCAGCACACCATTAACTTCTGTGACTATATCCTTCTGACAGAACTTTTCCTTTTACAGTCAGTAGAGCCGGGGAGTCTGAATCTGAATCTTGGACAAGTCAATGAATCTTTCAGTGCAACTGTACCTCCCTGTCACTTGTAATGTTATACAAAGACACAGGACCCTAATCTGTCACTTGAGACCCTACTTGAAGCTGATCAACAGATCATCATTTTGAAATACCGTTTTTTAAAACACTGATATGACCATGGATATTAAGTGTAAGCTATTTTCTTCTTTTAATTATACAGGGTGGTTAAAACGTCATCCAGACGCTGCACCGGTAGAGCAAGCGAAATTGTAAGTGGAGTTATCAGGTGATGGACCTGTTTATTAGCCAAGTGTATCTGTCCTTAAAATGCATCTGTTTAACACATCTTGAAAATAATACTGCACCACCATAGTCAGACTGTCATTTCATTCATACAGCAGAGATCATTAATTGTGGCAATCTGGTTCATGGCTCTGATTTTTTCCACATGTCATCTTTCCTCATTGTAGACAATCCTACAACTCTGAATTTTAAAATAAAAATCTAAAAAAAAGAAAAATAACTGATAACCTGAAAACTCAGGTTAGCTACTAATTAGTTTTGGCTTCAGTCTTCAAGTAGCATGGTAGAAACAGCCAGGCACACTGATGTGGCTTTGTAAGTTTGAAAGTCTGAAAGCTGCACAGTGACTTACAGATGAATGTTCTTAGAACACTGTGACATTGACAGTACTGAGCTGGAGTTCCAATCCTGGCTCCTCTATCAATCCTGGACTGAAATCTGTAGGTAACCAGTCGGGCAGTACACAGGGGCCTCTAATCCATGTGGTACTTACAGTACATCTCCATCAAACAATGCCAGGAGAGTGAAACCTAACAGTACCATTGGACTCTGGTGTTCCCTTCTCCTTTGAAAAAAATTGATTCATCTTCTTTTTCAGTTTCACACTATAAGGGAATCTCTGCTGGGTACAGTGTTCTGTAAAACACCAAAAACGAGGTTAAATAAAGAGCTTTTCAAAACCTCACATAAACATGCACGTGACTACCAAACAACTACACAGCAAAATCAAGAGATTGGTTAGTTCAGGCTGTAAAAAATAAACCACACAACCTATAGCATTACCCGGAATTAGAAATGTGCAATCAAGTGTACTGTACACCAGATTAAATATCTGTTGATTAATATTCAAAAACATGTCAGTGAGTTATCTTGCATACACATTGCCAAATTAAACGTAAAAGGTCCACAAATGAAAAATATACTTCATATTTGATTTCTCCGCATGACAGTACTGTATTAGTCTCAATTCATATACAGTACTCCCTCGCTATAACGCAGTTCTCGGGACACACACAATATGAGCATAAAACCAAAGAGCGTTATTAACAGGGGAGGGAGTGGAGGGCTCTGCAGGACACATAACACACATCTGACTAAAATACAAAATAAAATAACTCCCTCTCTATAATGCACATGTAGTGAAGCAAAAATTTAATTTTCAGTGAACTAACGATACATAAAGCACCATGTAATCAATGGTATATTTTTTACAAAAAAAAAAAAAAAAAGGTAACATTAGCAGTTTTAAAACTATAATTGGCCTGGCTAAACGATGGTCGGGAGTTCAGTTCAAAGTGACAGACAAGCAAACCAAGTGCGAGAAGGAGAACAGGTCGGGCGAAGGGAAGAGGGAATGGGCTTGCCCCAGGTTCAGTTGCCGGAGCGGGGCTGAAGCGAAGCTGAAGTGTCTCATCTCCTGGAGAAAGCTGCAGCTCCTCTCACAGCAAAAAAGTAAATACAGTAGGAAAGATAACCACATAATAGGCCTAATATTTATTTGGTTAGAAAACTAATATTAATAAGATGTCTGTGTTATAAAGTGCCAGCGCGGCTTTTCTTCAGTTCAGATACTGTATCAAAAGGGAGAGACAGAAACGGAAGTTACTGAGAAGTTGTTTACTGACTGAACACCACCGGTACTGTATTTACTGTTGAAATATTGCATGAATCACTAGTATAGGGAATTGGGGGACTTGCTGTAGGAGTGTTATATCCAAGGCGCATTATAATCGACAGCCTTATAGCGAGGGAGCAATGTAATTATACTCTCACTCATTCAATACTAAATTAAAACTAAATTGCCTATCTTTGTAAGCTTTATTTTGTGCCTATAATTGGATGGCGATAATCTTTTTTGTATGTTAAATGTGCTACAATAACAAAAAGTCAAGCTAATAACACAACATATTTTACAACTGAGTATTGCTTTGCTTCATGGAGGGGTACTTATATTTTCCCGATTAGGTGTACAACAAACCTACAAGTAACTCACCGTCTTCCTGAGCTTCTCCCTTTCCCTCCTCCCATGCGCAGCGTGCATGCTGATATCATGTGTGCCATCCCTTGTGTAGGAAAAATGCCTTGCTGAGGACTCCAGTGGCCTGTGCCGCTCGGCGTCTCTCTCCGAGTAAGGTGGCAATGAATCTTCCTCTTCGCGCCTGTAACTGGGAGATCGGTTGTAATTAATGTCGCCGCTCTTTTTGGAGCTGGATTTGAAGGGAGTCTCACAGTTGAAGCTCTCCTCCAGACGTCTGCCCCTGGCTTTCTTTTCCAGAATGCTTGTTAGGTAGGTGTTGTCGTAGGCCCTGTTTGCAGTAGGGTACCGAGGCGGGTAACAGTCACTGAGGTCTCTCCTCTTAGAAGGAGGGCTGTACGGTTGCCCCCTGTCCGACTTGTAAAAGCCCTCCCGACTTCGGTCTCGCTTGCTGTAGTACTCGTCAGGGAAGGACTCCTGGTACTGGTGCTGGTCCATTCTGGCTGGCTTGTCATCATGGTAATGGTGCTGGTCTCTGAATGGGGGTGGACAGTGTTCCTTGGTCTCGCAGTCCTGTCTGTAATCCAGCTCCGACTCCCTGTACTCAGAGCGCCTCCCTTTTTGATGGTAGGATTCTGCAAACTCCTCCAGCTCATCCAGAGACCCTGTGCGTCCACTGGCTGGCAACATTTTTCTCTGAAGATGCTCAGATCTGGGGTTCCACCTGCTTTTATAGGAACAAAACAGTACTCATCATTCTCCATGTCCCAAGCCAATGCTAGACAAGCTTCCTATTTAAGGACGGTTCAACATTGAATTATTTTTTTAAAGATATCTAAAGATATTTTATATATATATATATATATCTATATATATATATATATAGGATATATAATATAATTATTATATAGATATATATATATATAATCAGTACCCTAAATAACATTAATAACCAAAATTCTAATAAAATTGGCTGCTTATTCTTTCCTTAGGTACTGTAAGCCTGCATGCAGCCTGTAGCATTGAGGTCCACATATTTAACTATTTCTTCATATTTTGATAACCTGGTTGTTAAAACCAGTGCAAGGCAGTGCACCTTGCAATTGCTGTTTTGACACATGACAACATTTGCATATGTGGCAGATTTTTTTTTCTAATTTTACTTACATTCTCAATTTCTTTGGCCAGCAACATCATTCAATCCCATACAGTACAGACTCCTATAGGTAAAGTTTATCATAAGTAAGAGAAGCCTTCCACCTAGTTTTCAGGTGGATTTGACAGGGTTAACGGACCACACCCCACAGAGCACAAGGGTGTGTATTCAGGCCCCAAATTACAAAGATAAGAAAGTGCTTCTCTGTGAGTGATTTTGTGATTAGCCTCAGTATTTTGAAGTGAGTGCTAAAGCCAATTAAGACTTATGTAATGAAGTGATATTCTCAGTGGATGTATTTCAAGTTCACTACTGACTGTGTGGTGTACAGTACTTATTACATAAAGACACACACACACACAGACACGCACATGCAGACACACAATTTCACATTACATTCCTATTACATTCCTCTTCAGTAAAGTATACTTGACTTTACTAAACTTAAGTTTGTATATATCAAAATGCTGTCTGTCTAAATTAGCATTTATATCTACCACCTCACTTTCACTTTCATTATTTCTAATCTGCTATTATCCACATTTCAATCCACAATCATAATTACTATTTTAATTAAACATGTGCCTGCTTGGGATACAGACATTTTATCATTGAACAACAGGCCTGCTATACCCAGTCCTCCTTCAGTGCCTTGAGATTTAGGGATATGCATATTCCTTAAGTGTCCAGCACTTGCATATAGCATATTAATAATACATTGTATGCCAATAATACTGTATGTAACCTTCTATCATCAATGGGGGCATCCTATGAAAAAAGGCTCTTAAAAGCTTCTGTTTAATTATTTCTGTACACAGTGAAGCAATTTCTCTTTTGGAATAATACATAGGACATATTCCAGAAGAAAGCCATTTGTTTTGGAAAGAACTACTCTACTGTAAAACTCACCCATGTAGCACCTGGGGCATTTGGAATTCAGTTTAACCTGTTAAAAGTCTCAATATCAAATTCAAATGTGATTGCTCTGTGAGTAAGGCAGTGAGAGTGGTGATAAGGAGGTTTTAATAATGAGATTTAATATAGTCGAGAGCCTAAGGTCTTGGGAGACTATGTTTAGCTAACTATTCTGTTTTGCAAATGTGGTTTTTTTTTTTGTATTTTAGTATTACTAAGTTAGTCGACATTGTGGATGTATTTTATTTGCAGATTATTCTTACTTATGCATATCAAACTGTAACAACTATTAGAGATTTAACTGCAGTGTGTCGCAGAGGTTTTAAAACCACAGTTGGTGTAGGTGGTGCTGTTTTGTACTGGAACTCCTAATGGAAGTGGATATGATTTCTTTTGCACATCCTCATTGCTGACAGCGACAAAAGAGGCCCCAAAAAGTCTATTATATAACACCAGGTCCTCATGGTAGGGTGTGCTTAAATCCAGGTTAGCAGGAATGAAAGGTGAATGCTACCTGCTGTGGTACTGCTCTTCAGACCTGTTCATGCGCTGGGGGTGCCGGGCCGACTTCCTCACGTGGGCGGCTGCAGTGGGGGTGAAGGCAGGGTCGTCATCTCGGTCACCGATTGGTGGAAGAGCCTTTTTCTGAGCCCGCCGGTAGGACTGACGGAAATCAGCGTCCCCTTCGTGAAGAGAACTCAGCTCTGACATGGTGCTGGCTGTCGAGACATGAGGCATACAGCACACAGCCATCCGTTAGCTACGGTCAGACAAACTGGCCTACATTAAGGGGTGCGGTAGGTCTGAGCTTGGCATGTATCCATTTCAAAACAGTTAAAGCGGATGAAACTTCTAAACTATGTTAATGGATATTTTAATGGATAACAGCATATCCCATATACTATGTGTCTTATCAAAAGTAGAAACAAAAAAAACATTACAGTCACAGGCAGGAGAAGTGGTGTATTGTTTTTACAAAGCAAGGTCAGCCTCATGTTAGCGACTTCAATGTACTGATTCGAAGTTCTGTGCATCTCTAGGTTCGTGTTATGTTTTAACAAGCTATAGTTTGCAGTATGCTATTGATTTACAATGAATGGAAGCTACACAGCTGCAGGGTTCTTTTTATATACTAGTGTTTAATTTCTTCCTTTACAGGCAGTGAATTGGTTCTTGCTGTAAAAAAAAAAAAAAAAAAGGGGAAACCTATTCAGGTTTGACACTCATGACATCAGTTCCCTAAAGCACCAGGGCCACATAAAGCAATCAACACTTCACAATGCTTGACTTGTAAGCCTTCATTGATTTCAGAAGCTATTACAAACAGTACATGACTGGCATGCATTTACAGATAGTTTTACGGTTAGATTTCAAGAAGACTGCGTTTTCCTCGAGTTCTTGTGAATCACTAACCCGGGGAGCCTTGTTGTGTGGAGTCAGATCATCTCACATGCTCGTGTTGATGAAAATCTTGAAAGTCAAGTCAAAGTATGCCTTACATTTCTCATACGTTCTCTTGGCAGGATCAAACTGAGCAAGCTCCTTTTCTACGTAGTACAGAACCTTCATACAGTCCTGTTCCTTATTGGCCTGGATTCGGTAGCCACTGCGAACTGGGGACAGAACAATAAACAATGCGGACATGTGATAAAAAAAAAACATCTTCCTCACTTAAAAGGGAATAAACTTTAAGGGTTTTTCCGACTCTCATAAGTTAGGTTACAGAATGCTGCACAACACAACCCAGGCTTCTTTCAGCTACAGAATTAAGGGAGCCACACTTCAAAATAAGTGTTCAAAACGAATTAATGATCGGGATGGCGTGGGCTGACTTTATTTAGACATAATTACTTTTCAATTACCAACATTTATTATATATTACCACAATAGGCATGTTCCTCCCCCAGTTACAGTGGTTCCCGTTACCACGGACTAATACAGTGCATGTTCCTGGGGTTACTATTTTTCTATGTAAGCAAATCAACTGTAACTTGTAAATCCCCTGGTGAACCATCAAGTTCCACAGTGCTCTGTAGAAGTTCTTACACAGAAGCCCACCATTGGTGCTGTTTCAAAGCACTGCAGTGCTGACAATGAATGTGTTATTTCAGCAGCAACTAGTATTTACCATTTCTAGTTTGAGTTCAGCAGCTTACATTAATCCAGTGCTACAGCAGACCAATTAAAAGCTTTGCATTAAGTTTTTAATCAAAGCATTATTATGGCATTGCTGTTTCCTTGCAACAGGTTCTGACGCAGTGCATGGTAACGGGAATCCTGGTGAATACAGCAATCTGTTTTTTCCTGGATCCCCATAGGTAGTGAGTCCAGACAGCAACACAAGAAGCTGTAGCACCTGCAGGGCCTGCTGTACCCTGGGTTTCCCTTTAGACCAGACACATGTCATATTCATCCCACAACTCCTGGAAAGTGATGGTAAACTTGAATTAAATGTTTTATCTCAAGCCCTGTACTGTTTTCTATATGCATTGGTCAGTTCAAATTCATTGATGGTCATGGCATTTAGCTGTAAAGTTAGTTAGACATTTAGTCAGTTAGACATTTAGGAGGACTACACGTCATTCTGATGATATAGCGCTATTGAAGGCACTAGCCAAAGGCAGCTGACACGATTCAAAAATAGACCTAGAAAAATAGTTCTCTCTAATTAATAAATTAGGCAGCAGTCTTTTTTTTATCCCTCCTTAAATTTATAAAAGACAAACAAGAACTGGATTTCTCCTCTGTGTTTTTTATGTAAAAGATATGCACAAAAAAATATTCATATTGCATTTAACAAAACACAACATGACCCACACCTTTCCCTTGCTGCAGGCATCCTTTAGGCTGACTAGATATAAACTAATAAAATGTCAATTTACTAGTTACAAATACAAACCAGTTATCTACTGTGCCACTTATAAAACGTCAGACAGCAGTGACTAGTTGTGACAGGGTGCAGCCTGTCTATGTGTTTTTGTGGTGTTTAGAGTGGATGTGAGTGAGTCTGCAGGATGGATCTGAGTAAATGAATTTGTGTGAGGAATGCGTGGAATGTGCCCGGACTAATGAGGTGTTAATTAATCAGTTAGTCCAGGCACCTGTATAAAAAGAGAGTGGTTGAGTAAGAGTAAAAGAGCAAGAGGACCTGTTTGGTAGCAGCGAGTGAGAGTATGTTAGCAGTGTTTTTGTTAGCTGTTTATTAGTCATTGTTTAGATTGTTTTATGTGTCTTTATTTGGCCATCGTGCCCTTTTGGTTTGTGTGTTGATTATTATTTAAGTGTTTTATTTGCTGCACTTTCTGACTGAGTCTCCTCACTTTGGCTACCCTGCAACAGTTTGTGTCAGCAGAGTGATAGCGCCCTCTGGAGACTCAGTGCAGTTTTTTTTGTTTGCTTTGTTGTTAGGGGGGGAGAGCAGGCAGCAGCAGAAGCTGCAGCAGCAACAGCTGGAGGACTCAGCCAGCCAGCTTGTTCCCATGGTGCTCCTATGCGGGAAGGCGGACCACCGCTGGCAGGTATGTCCAGATGGGCCACCGGCTGACTGATGTGGTCGCTGCGAGGAGGAGAGGCACAACTGGGTGGGATGCCCGTATGTGCCGGCCCAGCCATCCGCAGCAACACCGGTAGCTCCAGTGCCACCGGGTTTACCCTCATCATCTGGGATTGGTCGATGGACGCGGAGGGGGGCCGCTTGGGCGACCTCCCGCTGGCTATCAACATGCTGTGGTGTCGAGATGGCGAGCAATGGGAGGTCTGGGAGAGACAGCACCACCCAGCGTCCCTTTACGATAGGACAGCCATGGTGCTATGTTACCTGGCTGAAGATATGGCAGAGATACCATCATTCCAGGTACCAGAGTGGATGGAGCTGCCATCCTGTGAATCAGAGGAGCCATTGTTGCCATCCCAACAGCTGGAAGGGGAGGTGCCATTGCTGCCGTCTCAAGAGCCGGAAGGGGAGGGGCTACAGTCCTGTGAGCTGGAGAGGGAGGAGCGGGAGGCCAAACCCCCAGATTTTTTTTTTATTTCCTGCTGAAGGGAGCCTTGTGGAGATGCTCACCCCCAGGGACAGGGTGCAGCCTGTCTGTGTTTTTGTGAGAGCACCTTTTTGGCAGTGGTGAGTATGTTAGCGGTGTTTTTGTTAGCTGTTTATTAGTTATTGTTTTGTGTGTCTTTATTTGGCCATTGTGCCCTTTCTGTTTTATCTGTTTTATTATTTAATTAAAAGTATTTTATTTGCTGCACTTTCTGACTCTGAGTCTCCTCACTTTGGCTACACTCCACAATAGTATACTCCCTGAAAACGGAACACAAGACCCCCCTGCATACCTTACACACATTCTTCAAATTCCAGTCAAGCAGCAGAACACACTGACTGTTACTTGACTCATTATATATATACACACAACAAAGTTCAAACATTGCTCACAAGGGCAAAGTTGTATGTTTCAGCTAATCGGCCTCCGATCCAAACAGAATCAAAGTCATTTTGCTGTACATGCTAGTACAGCAGAAACAGCCAACACATCCCCAGCACGAATCAACTGGGTGCGAGTTATTGCTTCTCAAAGAAAAGAATTGAAATCAATCAGCCATGACACAATAAACAGAACCACACAGTTCAAGAATAACTGGAGGACTAACACATGTACAATGAGGACTTTCACTATAATATTATAGTTGAGCTTTTATAGAAACCAAAAGCTAAGTTTAGCTGTGAAAGCAGGTTTTTCACCACTGTACTTTAAGTACACATAATGTATCATAATAGAGCAACGTAAAATACAGTATATTATTCCTAAGTAATTTACATTCTTGCAGTCTCATTGCAACTAAAAAAAGCATGGAATTGATGACCCTTAAATATAAGAGATTACAACACAAAATAAGGTCTCTGTTGTAACTACAGTACCTCACAGCAGCCCATAAACCAATATTCTGGACTGGGAGATTTCCAACCCACCTTCTATTCTACACTTCTCACACGGTCCTGAGCATTAACTATGAAAACAAAAAGGTTTCTAAGAAACAAGGTCGAGTTAAGTCAACCTCTCCTCTAAAAACACATAACCCTGTACGTTACTAAATAGATCAGATTTAGAATTTATTTTATTTTATTTAGATACAAGTTTTTCTCCTCTAATTTAAGTTAAAGACAATGGTTACATACAAGCATCTGAAGCTAGTTTGTTGTATTTATGCACATGTGGTTCACAGTTGAGGAGGGCCCCACACATGAATGCAACACACAATGCAGGGTGGGGACTGGTTTGTCTTTTAAGCAAAGCCTGGCTTGGTACCATTGTACCCCGACTGGGCTATTCTAAGGAAGAGCATGGCTATTGTCACACACTGTTCGGACAAGTCCCTTTTGTGCTATAAGTCATTAGATCCTTTTGCATGGAAGGCCTCAGTTGCAAGGGTGTGCGGTTCTTTGATGGACCCAGATTCAGTTAAAATGTGTTTGCCCACTGCTGATGGGAATGAGAATGTAGAGAAGGGAGCCCAGCTAACAAGATTTAAGTTTTTGCAGGTATCAGGCTTTTAAAGACTGTCACCCACACCTGTGAGCAGAAACTGACCCAAGACTGTCACAGCTACTGGAAGCAGGCTGATCTTTGGGATACAAATTGAACATTTATGAAACTGCAACAAATATTGTAATGACTGTAACGTGTTTTAGAAAACATTTTTAGCAGATCTGCATAGGCCTGTCATGGTGTTCGCAGAACCAGTTCGAGCTGAGCCTGGCGCAGAGTTCAAATCCTGTTGGGAACGTGCCAAGTTCAAATCCTGTTGGGAACGTGCAGAGTTAATAGACATGGATTGGATGATTTAAACTGGCCTGTATTGACTGAAGTAATATGATATACTCTGTCAATAATTATAGTAATACTGTATATGTTCCTTTCAAAAAGATCTGTATACTCAGTAGAAAACAATGGATAGCTGTTGTATGCAGTCTATGAAAGCCCCTGCTGGAAGGAGGCAAACTTGGCAGGCTCTTATCATAAGGCCTTGTTATCATATTCCAGTTTTATGAGAAAAAGTAGCTTCTTTTGTTACTTTACTTTCATTACTTCATGTCTCTTATTAATCAACACCAAAAAATTGGCAAAAGGCTAGGTTGTCTTAAAACCTGCTTCAACTGGATTTTGTTTTATGAACAGACTTAATTCAGTAAAATAACATTAACTGTTATACTGAAGTAACTGAATTAGAAATACATGTTATAAAATTATTTAAAGTTAAACTGTTATACAAACAGTATTATTGTTGAAAGAACATATTACAGTTAAAACTGTACTAACTGACACTGTCAGAATATTGTAATAATTGTGTTTTAAAGACTATAAAGCCAGCATACATAATATTGCAGCAAATTATGAACAGGTTACAATGATCTGAACTAAGAAAACTGAACAAGTGTTAATGTTAGAAAAAAAGCTTGTCTATGTGCCTTTGTCATTCGTGCACATACACTCTTGGAAGCCTGTAATCTTGAAAGAAGCAGGTATCTGCGAGAACTAAACAGAGGCTAGATATTGCAAATTAGCAAAAACAAAAGGGTAACTGTTTTTAGACAGAACGATATTTGAACCTAAAAAGACCTATTTGATTTTATTTGATTGTGTTGTTACTAAACATAGAGGTTTTAAATAAAAACAAACATATCCTGATCTAATAATAGCGTGACAAAACTCTGAAGAGAAATAATATGTTTTAAGTATTTTGGTCTATTAAGAAACATAATATTTAAACTAACAAGTGTTTTTGCTTGTTTAAGGCTCTGAATACAAATAGACTGTAAAAGCAGGAGCAATCATTTAATTGAATCAATTTAAGAATTAGTTCAGTTTCTTTCTCCAACTAAACAATTTGTTTTTAGACATTACAATATCCACTAAATTAAAGAATATAAATGTTTAGTTTATATAAAGGTTTTACTGCAATAAAAGACAGGAACTGGTTACAATATTACAGATAAAGTGTAAACTGTATTCAATAATTTTAGTACACAAAAAACCTACATAAAAATAGCCTTGCCCTTATCTGCTTGCAGGCAGAGCGGTTCTAGATATGGAAGGATCTTTTTGGCAATTTTTACTTGTAGTCCACAATTTTGAATCCAAGCTCTTTCTATGATAAGAAAACCTGGCAGTAGAAAGGAGCTTTACACGAATAAGGGAGCTGTGTCCAGTATCAGATTATCAAATAAGTAGCGACTTTGGGAGAAAAAAAGACTTAATGCAGTGATTCTGGAGAAGCGATTACAATGGTGTTTCATATTAATCAAAACAATAGTCTTGGCAAGAAAACAGGGTGTTTGAATCGTGCTTGAGCAGCAACTTTTAGAAACAGAGAGATAGAAATAGAAGATGTTTTAAAGACCTTGACTTCACTAATTCAGAACCTAATTTAGCCAAGCTTTTATGTTAATGCCTGTGGAAATTAATTTCCAGCTAAAATCCTATTAACCAGTATGAGATAACCTTTGATTTTCACCATCAGCTTGTGAAGATTGAGATCAAGTTAAATATACTGAAGTTATATTCTTCAATTTCAATGTAAATGAAACATGACTCCTTACAAAATGTAAGTTTGAATGTACTTCCTATTGGGATAGAAAATGAAAAAATACACTCGGACATTCCTGTACCTACCCCCTGTGACACTGTTCTCCATTACTGGAGGCTGTGTCTTTGGACCCATCATTGCTGGAGGTCCAATGGCAGCCATGGGGACATTAGGCACATAATAGGGAGGGTAGACCGGTGCAATATGAGGGGAGGCACATGTCTTCACTGTTTTACCAGCTTCATACACTAACAACAACACAAATGAAAAACAAGAGTTACAAAACAGGTATGGGTCTAACAAGTAAAATTATGAAAAATGTACTGAAGGACCTTTTGTACCATAACCCTACAGGTACCATAGAATATGTATCTTTTTGTTTGTTTTTCTATACTGTTCTCTTTGGATTTTCTAAAGAAAAAAATAACTTACAATGCTAGAATTTTGATCAGAATTATCCTGCCATTGCAAGTTTAATTTTGTTAAATTATTATTATTATTTTTTGCCATTAACCCATTCTAAAATGACAGGGAACATTGTAGCCCAAATTCTTTATCTTTGTGAAAATCAACAAATATTTTGTATTTAAAGTTATGTGCATACAGCCCACCATTATCTCTACTGAGAGCACTTTTCCTTCCCGGCAATATCTGATTCAACCAGGATGACGATGTGTAACCTCTAACAGGTTATACTGGTCTGTTTAGATTAATTGCCATTACAAATAATGTGTTTAATCTGCTGTGACTGTTAGCTGTTAAATGGAAGAGGCGGGTCACTTCTAGCTTTGACACAGTCATGTGACAGGGTGGTAAGAATGAGGACGAGATTCCCGCAGTGTACTCACAGTGTCGCGGGCAGCAGCATGACTCGGGGCAGCAGGGACACTGCACATAGCAGCAGCAGCTGTGAGGACAGCACTGGCACCAGCAGATACCCAGAAACAGAATGAATGTGAAGGCTCCCAGGATCACCACACCCACAAACACCCACTCTGGAAAACATACACAGAAATATAGGGACCATCAGGGACTAAACACACACACAGAAATATAGGGATCATCAAGGACTAAAAACACACACACAGAAATATAGGGACCATCAAGGACTATACACACACAGAAATATAGTGACTATCAGGGACTATACACACACAGAAATATAGTGACCATCAGGGACTATACACACAGAAATATAGGGACCATCAGGGACTATACACACACAGAAATATAGGGACCATCAGGGACTATAGACACACAAATATAGGGACCATCAGAGACTACACATACAAAGTTTATACATAAAAGAACTGTATGTTACTGCTGTTTGCTACAGAATGTACCAGTATAAACATATTTCAGTAGTGCAAGATAAACCCCAAAGACACAGAATTTGAGAATACTGATATATTTTATTAATGATCATGGAGTATGATAAGAGTTGAGCAATTTGGCAGCTAATCCGCTTGGTTTGAGGGCCACCGCCTGGCCGGCTGGATAAAGTCATAGACACTCCCCCCCCCCATGATTTAACCAAGAGGAAATTGAAAAAACAAAAAGAGGACATTGATTGGGGAGGTGGGGGGTCCGAATCAATTGCATTTAAAGGACAGGTGTGTCTGGTTTATTTATGATCTCCTGATTGTTTAGTAGATGACGTAATGAGTGTGGGGGCAGTCCTTCCCCTCCAACTAAACTTATAAACTGTTATCCGGAATGCCTGGTGACAGATCAATGGTCACATAAACCAAGTGATGCTATCAGCCAATTCAAACCTCACCCTCCTCAGACCCACACTGAGTGGCTCTGTTGTCTGCCATGCTATAGAGGCTGAAGTTTAATTGAGAGGGGCCTTTGATCTCATGTAAAACAATGTGGGGTTTTAGGTTTTAAATCTGCTACCATGCATGCCCTTGCTTGTGACATTTATTATTCCCATGTATTTATCACTAATGGCCAGCAAATATCCCTTCCAGAAATTATCCAGTGGATTTCTGTAAACCTGTTATATAATTCATAATGCTCCACTGAGCACAATACATATATCCCACCATAATGTTCTCTTTAGTGAAGTTCAATTAACACATCTAAGCTCCACCTCAGATCTGACACGTTTTCACTGTTTGAATGAGCTTCAGGTGTAACCCTTGTTTGACGCCAGCGGAATTTTGAGGCTACTTTTTATAAAAAAACAAATATTCAGATAGTCTTACTAACACACATGCCTGCTCCCACTACTTCCCCAGCAGAATAAAATAATTTCTAAAAACTGCAGGTAATATAGCAGACAGCTAGGACTTGGAAGTCCTGTCAGCAACTGCAGTGTAAAAATAACACTGTAAAGTTCTAAACACAACAAAGTTTAGAACAATAAACAAGCACAAGTCACTATGGCAGTATTAGGAAAGTCAAGACTAGCGGAGATTCACACTGGCTACAGAACAGGCTTTTAACAACTCCTGTCCTGCAAGCCTGTACTGCCTTAGGACAGACTTTGTTTAAGCATAGAATCACGAATGGGTCATTCCTTTGGGTATGTTCATAGTTTTCTTCCTACCACCTGCTGTTGTATTTTTAATATGCAATCCAAAATACAGACAGTATTTCGGTTTTAAAATCCTACAATATGTGAAGAGCAATGCATTTTTTTTTTTTTTAAAACATGTAGCATTTTGTTGTGTGGATTACTCCACAATACATTTAATTCAGTATTTTAAGTAGCTTGCTAAGAAATAAATGAAATAGTAATACAAATATAGCAAGTTGCTCAAACCATGGGAATGCTGCTAAAACCCTAGTACAGTGCTATAAGGGGAATAACCCTTTACCACCTTTCATTAGCACAGCAACTTTTTTGCAAATCCTTCATTATCTGAGTGTGTGGAACGCTCAGGTGAAGAGCTGATACCTGCTACACAAGAAGCATATCTATATTGTGGTTGCAGGATAACATTCAAGCTAACTAGTGATCAGAAAATGTTTTTTTAAGCCTTGAGTATCACCCCTTAGAATAATCTGTCCATTTGTACACAATTAAGATAGCAGACATGCTGTAGATAAGAAAACAGTAAAAGATCTGAAAAAGTATAACTACAAGCAAGCACTGCAAGTGTAATTAATCGATTCTGATGAGTGATCTACCCAGACTATAATTTTATAATTCAAAAAGGTGAAGCAAGAGCTGGTCTTAATGTAATGCTGTGCCTTTAAAATTTAAACGATATTTGTTTACAAATATTGCGCAAAACCAGGAACCCATTGCAGTTAAATCTGACTTTTTTTTTTTTTTTTTTTTTTTTTTTTAAAAGTGCATCTTAACGGCAACATTTTGGAAGGCCGGACAGACAGACAGCGGAACGACTGGTGAAAGTTAATGGTACCTGGCATAATCTTCACATCAAAATAGGGCAAGAGATCATCAAGCAGCCCTGTCTTACCTAGAAAGAGAAGAAAGGAAAAAACAAAGTACAGGAAAGTAAGGCAGGTTCTTGGCCCAATGCAAGCATGAGAGAAAAATCTTGTGTACTGTAAAAGTTTCACACTCTGCTATTTGTTGGCTGTGTGGTCCAGTGGATAAAGAAATGGGCTTGTAACCATGAGGTACCCAGTTCAAATCCCAGCTCAGTCACTGTGACCCTGAGCAAGTCACTTATCTCCTTGTGCTCTGCCTTTCAGGTGAGATGTTCTTGTAAGTAAACCTCAGCTAATACATAGTTTCACACACCCTAGTCTTGTAAAGTGCTTTGTGATGGTGGTCCACTATGAAAAGGTGCTATATAAAGATTCTTAATAATAAAAGTATTGAAATAAGTGGATGAAGTACAGAAAATGCAGCTCAACTGCTTCAGATATGCTTTGACTCCTTTTCAAAATTTCACCGGCAAATAAATACAACTTGAATTTGCAAACTACCTTAATTATAACTGTCACTTCAACTACATTTGAAGTAAGCATGAATTACTTTTGAAATAATCTTTTAAATTGTGTATCAGTTTCACAAAGTAGAGGTTGTGATTAATTCGTGAACACCAAAACCTTTCATAAACGCTATCTTACAAGTAATAGAGCACATTACAAATGTATAATAGCAAAGTTGTGCATTTCATGAATTGGCCATTATCTACACAGTATTTGCTTGGGATCGTGCCCATAGCATCCCACTCCATTTTCTCAATCAAAAAACTGGTTGCAGACAACAGTCCTCCACTACACAAGAAGTCATGTTTCAGAGCACCCTGCCTAATAATGGAGGTGGGGGAGGAAGGAAACCTTGTGCTGCTGTTGTGGAACACTGAGCGAGACAGTCATATACTGACAGTATGACATGTAAATAACTGGGAAATATTAAAAAAAAAAAGATGTGAACAGCAACGCAAGACCATGCAGTTGGTGTCTTCAATATCTCCCCTGAACCAAATTAAAATTCCTACACTGGGCCTGTGCACAATTAAACAATTCTGAAATGAGACACACCCATCTGATAACCATCACGCTTGCAGCCCCCTTTGTCTATCAACATGTTGCAGTCTACTTGCACTGCAGTGAAAAGGGGAGTTGAAAGGTCTTGCAGTGGCTTCTTAATAAATGATTTTACCACTTTAGTTTTTGTAAGCTAGGTATCCTATACAATACGACTCGTAATCCAGTCACTGTGCTTCACATATCACTTCCAATTCTCAACTTAAAGAATAATTCCAGGCATACAGACTTCCCAATCTTAGGAAAACAATAAGCTTTTATTTGCTTACATCCAATAATAGTCAAACAAGTGGAACATCCTTCCAATACAGAAAATATGTTCATAGACACTAACTCCGTTCAAAAGCATTAATGAATATTCTTTAGTTTAACTATTGTCTTATCCTTATATCTTTATATCCTTTATCCTTAGGTCCTTTTATATTCTTACCTTTATGATTTCTATGTATACAGACTTTTTACTAATCTACATACTTATCAGCGGTTGAAAACTGTATTTGTGCCTCCGCTTACAAAATCTTGTGTGTCATCTGCCCTCTTTCTTTTTACCGTTTACTCTCAAAACCGCATTCTAAAATAATAATAATGTCATTAGCTATAAACATAACTACTACTTGAGGGTGCCGTGCATATAAAAGGAGCACATATCAAAATACAAAATTGCAGGTCTTTCATTATTGGCCACACCTTTATTCTATACCCCAAACACAAGTTCCCTCTTCCCACATTTTCCCCCAAACCTTAAAAAAGTCCCTGTTTGTAGCGAGGCACACAGCACTTGTTAATTATTAATCATATTCATAGTTCCAGAATATTTTTTCCATATAGGTTACTATACTAAATTAAAAGTATGAAAAACTATAGAAATTAATGGTAACAATACAATAGATAGGGGAGACCGGGGACATTTTTTGCATTTCTCTCCATTAAGCACAAATGATTTGAGCTAGTGTAACCAGGGGTTGACACAAACAACTTACAGTACAACTGTCCTCTACCAATTCCCATAGTTATCCTGTTATGGCAAGAGGGCTTGAAATGGTGTCCGATGTTACAACTGACCCCATGGCCAACATTCTGTGAAGAATAATTAAATAAACAACACATTTCATTTAACTCAAGAATTGAATGTTTTATTGAAGAAGATCAATTTTTACATGAAGCAAATATGTTTGTTTTATTTAACTCATAAACTAAGTACCTTTATTGAAAAATTGACTTCATAACATCCTGTTCAACTAGTCTATAGAAGGTGTTAATAGATGCATTTGGGCTAAAAACACTTTTTGGTTTAAATGGTGTAATGTCCCGAACAGTGTTCTCGCTACCTGTATATGTAGTCATATTCATAGAGAATAAATGTCTCTGTTTGATTTTCCTGAAGAAACTAAACAGATCAACCTTGACATCAAAGTAGTTTCTTTAGTTTTAGGTACAAAAGATAATCCTTTAGACTGATGATTGGGAGTTTCTTACTGGAAAGGTTAATTACCGTGTCTTGTTGCAGTTGCGAGTCTGGGATCTGTATCTCGTATTGTCCTCTTTCCTCTTGCCCCTCCTGCAACTCTTTTTGGATTGTGTGTGGATCTTTAATTCAATCCTTCTCTGCCTTCTAAAAAAGTTCCTGTTTGTTGACTCGAATCATTATCACTTGGGCAATCGCGCTCAACTTTTAAAACTATTTAACATCCATAAAATTATAGGCTTTACCAAGCAAGAATATGTCACTCTGGGTCACAACTGTAATATATGAACATTTTGTTTCATTCAGTGCAAGATTCATGTGCCCAAATATAGTTCACCTGTGTATAGGCTCAATTGTAACACGTGTTACAGAGACCTGAACTGAGCATGTGCCCAGTGAGTGATGGCACTCTAGCTTGCTTGTGATTGGATAAATTCAAGGTGTTACAATGTCCCATGTTACGATACCCAGTCTCCCCTATGGTTATAGTGTGTAGTTAAACGTGGCCATGAATTGGACAGGGAAGGTGCAGTGGTTGTGCAGCAGTTAGAGGTTGTTTTAAGTTAATGTGAAAAACAGTAATACTGTAGACTGGTTTGTTCAGATGATGGAGTTCATGTTAGATTGAAAATATCACATGAAAAATACAATTGGGTATGTAATTCAATATGGTAAAGTAACATTATTCAGTGAGTTTCATTCGAGTTTATGAAGCAAATTTTGTTAATTATATCGAGTGATGCAAACCTTTTGGCCATAGTTGTAAATTGTTTTAATAAAACTCTCCCTTTCCAAAGTCAAAGAACTCCTGTTTGACAACCAATTAGATTGATGAACGAGTGGGTGAACAGCGTCTTGGTTTGAACTTGTTTCACCTTGTACATCGAGTCAAAGAATACCATTGCAATTTTGGTGCACCACACAGCAAAATGGAAACAGTGACAGCTATCCTCAACTCCCCTCTTCAGACAGTCACCTCAGCTCTGATTTTTGGAGCTGTGTTTTTGTTAATTTTAGAGATTCTCAGGATCAAAAAAAAAACCACCTGGGCCCATGCCTTTGCCTTCATCGGAACACATAACATTTGCGCAGGTAATGTAACAGCCTGTACTTCAACTTTGGCATACTCTGTAGCATAACCCGAGATTAAATATGAAATGCTGAATCTGTCTGTTTATGTGTGAATATAGAGTGAAAGACTTGCAACTCACACAGGTTAAAACAGGACCCAGGACAGAGTTGCAGTTTAAAGCGCTTGCGTGCACTTTTAATAACACAGAAACAAAAATAAACAAACACAAAATAAAACAACTAGCTCTTACTAGAGCACTAACAAAAATAAACCTAAACTATTCAACAGGACAGCTAAGCTGTTTACCCGTTACACCAGCTAACAAAACACAAAAAGAGGCTTTCACACAGTACCTTTTTTTTGTTTTCGAATGGTTGAAAGCACAATCAACCGGGCCCGCCACACAGCAGCAGCCCTCGGCACACTGGCTGCTTCCTTTAAATACCCTGCACCTGGCTCTAATTTACAATGATAGCCAGGTGCAGGGGATAATTAACAATAACACAATTAACACTAATCTAATTCAATTAACAAACACACAAATGTGCATTTGCACATGTTTTTGGCAGGGAGGATATTAACCCCCTCCCTGCCGTGTTACTCATCCTCCCCTTTGTCTTTACAAGACACTGGCCATTTAACGGCCACCTCCCCCTCCTCCCTTAAAAAAGACCACCCACCCTCAAGTCCACAAATGTAAATTTTCGCCCTATTCCACGGGCGGGCTTGAGGGTGGGCTGGTCCCTCCGGCGCTTCCAGGGAGGGACCGCGATCCGGTGACAAGGGACCCCACCATGATTACTGCAGAGACGACCGGGGAACAGGCGGCTGCAGCAGCAGACATAGGTCTTCACCTGGCCTAGTGATGTCCGATCACCCAGGGGGAGCACAAGCACATCTGGCAGCAGCCGAGCGACATCTGGGTGGTCGGGGAGAGCGGAGTAGGGAACCAGGGGCAGAGCTGTGGCCGATGGTGCAGAAACTGGTCTCCAGGTCTAGCGCAGGGAGGTCTAGGAACATTGGCAGGGTGTCCAGGAACAAGAAGCAAGGTACCACCCACAGTAGCGCCGGACTGTATTGCAGGGGTGGTGGTCGGGGCTGTGGTAGAGGTGGGTTCTTCACCTCCTCCCCCCTTGTTTGTTGCTTCTCCCTCAGGCGCTGGAGACTGCGGGGCTTCTCCCTCAGGCGCTGGAGACCGCGGGGCTTCTCCCTCAGGCGCTGGAGACCGCGGGGCTTCTCCCTCAGGCGCTGGAGACCGCGGGGCTTCTCGTGCCTGCTCCCACTTTTAGAGCAGCAGCTCCAGCTCTGTGGTTCCCACTCCTTTGTTTCCAATGGGGCTAACCCCAGCTCTTTCTCCCATCTCTTGTTCTGCTCTAACTGAGCATCGGTGTTCCGGCTGATCCTGCTGATCCAATTCTTATAAACCCATTTTTCTCTCTGGGTCTCTAGGGGCGCCCACACACGATGCCACCAATTGTGAACCAGGCTTCAACTCTGCGGTTCGTTGCCCCTTCAAAAATGTAGACCCAGGCACAAGAACTGCAGTTTCACTTTTAATAACACAGAAACAAAAATAAACAAACACAAAATAAACACCTAGCTCTTACTAGAGCACTAACTAAACATAAACCTAAACTATTCAATAGGACAGCTAACAAAACAAAACACAAAAAAAGAGGCTTTCACACAGTACCTTTTTTTTAAATGGTTGAAAACACCATCAGCCAGGCCGTCCACACAGCAGCAGCCCTGAGCACACTGGCTGCTTTCTTTAAATACCCTGCACCTGGCTCAAATTTACAATGATAGCCAGGGCAGGGGATAATTAACAATACAACAATTAACACACAAACACACAAATGTGCATTTGCGCATGTTTTTGGCTGGAAGGATATTAACCCCCTCCCTGCCGTGTTACTATATATACTTTTTTCACATTTTGTTGTGTCAGTGTCTCAGAGTTTCATACATTTAATGATGATTATTCCCACTTATCTACACACCATACTCCATACTGTTAAGGGGAAAAAAAGTTTTTGTTGAGAAAAAAATTATGTATTAAAAATACAAAACTGAAAGATCATAATAGGATAAGTCTCCACCCCCCTGAGTTAATACTTGGTGGAAGCACCTTTGGCAGCAATTACAGCTGTGAGTCTGTTTGGATAGGTCTCTACCAACTTTGCACACCTAGATTTGACAATATTTGACCATTCTTCTTTACAAAACTGTTCAAGCTCTGTCAAGTTCCTTGGGGAGCGTTGATGGACAGCAATCTTCAAGTCATGCCACAAATTTTCGATTGGATTTAGGTCGGGGCTCTGACTGGGCCACTCAAGGACATTTACCTTTTTGTTCCTTAGCCACCCCAGTGTAGCTTTGGCTGTGTGCTTTGGGTCATTGTCATGCTGAAAGGTGAACTTCCATTCCAGTAGGGATGGTGTTCTTTGGGTGATGTGCTGTGTTAGGTTTGCGCCAAACATAACGCTACATTTAAGCCAAAAAAGTTCCATTTTAGTTTCGTGAGACCACAAAACTTTTTGCCACATGGCTACAGAATCTCCTGGGTGTTTTTTTTTTTTTGCATACTTGAAACAGGGTTCAAGATGGGCTTTCTTGAGTAATGGCTTCGTTCTTGCCACCCTACCATACAGGCTAGATTTGTGGAGTGCCTGGGATACTGTTGCCATGTTCACATGCACACTTTGACCAGTCTTGGCCATAAAAGCCTGTAGCTCTTGCAAAGTTGCCATTGGCCTCTTGGTAGCTTCTCTGATTAGTCTCCTTCTTGCTCGGTCAGCTTGGAGGGACAGCCTGATCTAGGCAGGGTCTTGGTGGTGCCATACACCTTCCACTTATTAATAATCGTCTTGACCGAGCTCCAAGGGATAGTCAAGGCCTTTGATATTTTTTTATACCCATCCCCTGATCTGTGCCTTTCAACCACTTTGTCCCAGAGTTATTTTTAAAGCGCCTTGATACTCATGGTTGAGTCTTTGCCTTGAAATGCCCTACCCAGCAGAGGGAACCTACAGGAACTGCTGAATTTGTCCTGAAATCGTGTGAATCACCACAATTTAACACAGGTGGAGGCCACTTAACTTGGTGTGTGATTCTGAAGGCAATTGCTTACACCTGAGCTAATTTAGGATTGCTATTAGAAGGGGGGTGGACACTTGTCCAACCAAGCTACTTCAGTTTTTATTTTTAATTAATTTTCTACAAATTTCTAGGATATTTTTTTCACTTTTAAGTTGTGGGGTAGGATGTGTAGATAAATGAAAAAAAAAAAACTATTTTAATTATATATATATATATATATATATATATATATATATATATATATATATATATATATATATATATATATATATATATATATATATGTATGATGTATGTATGTACAGGTAGTGGGCAAAAAAATGGAAACACCTGGGTAAATGAGGGACAGTAAGTGGCCGGTGTGGCTCATGCGTTAAATAAGCAAATAACATCCCATAGGGTAACATCATGCATAGGGTCATGTATAAAAATTCTGGACAGGCCCGATTACCTGTAATTATGGCTAGCATGACTGCAAGTGGAGACCTCAATGACTTTGAAAGAGGGGTGATTGTTGAGGCACGTTTGGCAGCAGCTTTAATGACCAAGACAGCTCAACTTGCTGATGTTTCACGAGCAACGGTGTCTAAGGTGATGTCAGCATGGAACTCTGAGGGAAAGACATCATCAGCAAAGGGCAACAGTGGGCGGAAGAACATACTCCAAGATCGTGATATCTGTGCATTGATTCAAAGTGCAAGGCAAAACATGCTAGCAACTGCAGATCAACTGACTGCAAATTTCAACCTGGGACAAGAGCAGCCAATTTCATCAAAAGCGGTCCACCGAGAACTCCACAGAGCAGGACAGCATAGTCGGGTTTCAGTGCACAAACCGCTGAACACACCTGGCAATGCACATAAGCGAGTCCAATGGTGCAAAGAGCACAGGCAATGGAAAAGCAGTGGAGAAATGTGATATGGTCAGATGAATCATCCTTCACCATGTTCTCGACAAATGGATGACTGCACGTGTGGCGCCAACCTAAAGAACGCTACAGCTCTGTGAGTGGTTGATTCCAACAGTGAAGGGTTCTGGTGATTCAGTAATGTTGCGGGGCGCATTTTCCTGTCATGGTTTGGGTGCACTCATTCCCTTAGAAGGCAAGGTCAATGCTAATCGATAGTTAATGGTACTGAGTGATCATCTTCACCCCATGTTGCAGCATTTCTTTCCTGCCGGGGGGGGTGTCAATGCCCCCATCCACGTCGCCCAGTGGTTTGATGAGCATGACACTGATGTTATTCATATGTCATGGCCTTCTCAGTCATCAGATCTGAACCCAATCGAGCATTTATGGGATATTCTGGAACGATGCCTGAGACAGCGTTTTCCACCTCCATCAACCAGGCGAGAGTTGATTGACTTTCTCGTGGAAGAATGGTGCCGCATCCTTCCTGCAGAATTCCAGAGGTGAGCAGACTCTATGCCATAACGCATACAGGCCGTACTAGCCGCATGTGGTGGCCCAACCCCCTGTTAAGTGACTTTACATTGGTGTTTCCATTTTTTGATCCACTAACTGTATATATATATCTATATATTATATATAAGATATATATTATATATAATATATATAATATATATATATATATATATATATATATATAGGTATAAGTTTGTTTAGTAAACACTGTAAAAAATATGGTGCCGGTGCCAGATCTCCCCAAAAATAACGAGATCAGGGCTTTTCAACCGACTCAGAAATAACAAAACTAATACATTTAAAAAATAACGATCTTGAATTTTATTTTTAAAAAATGTTGAAAACCACTTCTGTAGATGAATGCAAGAAACCCTTTAGAACTGCATATAATAATACTTCTAGTGTGCTGAGCGAAGTAAAAAAAAAAATGAGTCGAGCGGCAGTGCATCCATAATTAAGCTTAATTTGTCACAATGACCTTTTCTTCCTGTTATTTAGTAACAAAGCAATAAATATAAAAACTCAATAATGTTAATTACACTTATATTCCATATTCAACAATATAGTCGTAGTTGCATATGTATCAATGCTTTTACACAACACATAAAGGTGTGTGTCTTTTATTCACAATAAGTTTTTATAATTGATGCTACGTAAATATTATCAACCAGTTTGTCAGCCAATAAATATAGTTTTATATATATATATATATATACACACACACACACACACACACACACACACACACACATATATATATATATATATATATATATATATATATATATATATATATACATATATACATACATACACAGTGCCTTGCAAAAGTATTCAGACCCCTGACCAATTCTCTCATATTACTGAATTACAAATGGTACATTGAAATTTCATTCTGTTCGATATTTTATTTTAAAACACTTAAACTCAAAATCAATTATTGTAAGGTGATATTGGTTTTATGTTGGGAAATATTTTTAAGAAAAATAAAAAACTGAAATATCTTGCTTGTATAAGTATTCAACCCCCACACATTAATATTTGGTAGAGCCACCTTTCGCTGCAATAACAGCTTTAAGTCTAGTGTCGGAGTGATTTTGGCCCATTCTTCTTGGCAGATTTGCTCCAGGTTGTTCAGGTTGGTTGGATGACGCAATTTTCAAATAGTGCCACAGATTCTCAATGGGATTGAGATCAGGACTTTGACTGGGCCACTGTAGGACATTCACCTTTTTGTTCTTGAGCCACTCCAGTGTTGCTCTGGCCTTGTGCTTGGGATCATTATCCTGCTGAAAGGTGAATTTCCTCCCAAGCTTCAGTTTTTTAGCAGATTCTGAAGCAGATTCTCTTGCAGTATTTTCCTGTATTTTGCTCCATCCATTCTTCCTTCAATTGTAACAAAATGCCCAGTCCCAGCTGATGAGAAGCATCCCCACAGCATGATGCTGCCACCACCATACTTCACTGTAAGGATGGTGTGTCTTGAGACATGGGCAGTGTTAGGTTTGCACTACACATAGCGCTTTGAGTTTTGGCCAAAAAGCTCTATCTTGATCTCATCTGACCACAAAACCTTTTCCCACATCGCAGCTGGGTCACTCTTATGCTTTCTGGCAAACTCCAGACGTGCTTTCAGATGGTACTTTTTGAGTAACGGCTTCTTTTTTGCCACCCTCCCATACAGGCCAGTGTTATGCAGAGCTCTTGATATGGCTGACTGGTGCACCATTACTCCACTCCCAGCCACTGAACTCTGTAGCTCCTTCAAAGTGATTGTTGGCCTCTCTGTGGCTTCTCTCACAAGTCTCCTTCTTGTTTGAGCACTGAGTTTTGAGGGACGGCCTTTTCTTGGCAGTGCCTGGGTGGTGTGATGCAGCTTCCAATTCCTGATTATTGATCCAACTGTGCTCACTGGGATATCCAAACACTTGGATATTATTTTGTACCCTTTCCCTAATCTATGCATTTGTATTACTTTATCTCTAACTTCTGTAGAATGCTCTTTGGTCTTCATTTTCCTTCACAGCCTTACCAATGATCCTTCAACAGTGGGGTTTTTATCCAGAAAATGTGACAGCAACTTTAATGGTTCACAGGTGGAGGCCAATGGTAAGGTAATTTTGTCCTCGTTAGGGCAATTTCTTTCATCGATACAAACTTGGAGCTTCCACAGCACAGGGGTTGAATACTTATGCAAGCAAGATATTTCAGTTTTTTATTTTTCTTAAAAATATTTTCCAACATAAAACCAATGTCACCTTACAATAATTGATTCTGAGTTTCAGTGTTTAAAAATGAAATATCAAACAGAACGAAATTTCAATGTACCACCAGGGCCGTTTCTATGTGAGAGTTTCATAACCTTTGGCACAGGTAAGGCAGGACCAGATGACATACAGTTGGAAATCAGGTGGAGACAGAGTTAGGACAGTGGGTAGGAGACTGTAACAGGACAGCGTCACAGCCCAAGCTGCCTTACCGGCAGGAAAGAGACCCAGAGTCAGCAAGCTGCAGTTTAAGCGCAGGTGCGCACATTTATTAACAAATACTCAAAACAGATGGCGCACAAGGGTCACAATAAACTGTTTGAACTAAATAACTACATGCAAGCTGGGCACTGGCCTTCACTACAACACTACAAACCAGTGTAAAGAATCACAGCACAAACTCCTTCTTCAAATCAAAGCTTTTCTCCTTTCTATACATCTGGCCACTCCCCAATTGGCATAAATTACCTAATTGGAGAATGGCCACACCTGTGATTGCTGGCAGGTGTAGATTTAACCCCATCCTGCCAACCTTACATTCCCAAACACACTATTTACAGCAGCTGGGCTTCTGCCCTGCCAGAGACACTTCTTCACACAGAGAGGGGCGAGGGTATGGAATGCCCTCCTCTCCTGGAGTTTATCTTGCCTTTTGGTACCAGTACTCCCGATCCAGCCGGCTAGTTTGGTCTGCTCCGAACCCCCTTACCATTCCAAGTGATCTGTCAGAGCAGGGACTAAGCGGGCCAGGCCAAGTGAAACACTTTGGGGTTGGGGTGGGGCGCTACTACTCATCAGAATGCAGATTAACATGTAAATACTACATGCTTGATTAGCCACAGTGTATAAGTAACAAGCTCAGGTTGTCTTATCAAACTACTAGTAAAACCAGGAATGAATCAAACTGCTACGCATGCGAGTCTTACCTCCATCCCTGAAAAATGGTCATGTACTGTGTCAAAAACCTGATGAAAATATATATTGTAATAAAGTAGGTGTTCCCAACCTTAGTTTGGAGGCTTTAGGACCCTGGGAGTTTAGGGACCATCTACTCCATCTTGGTGAGGGTATCTGCAAAAGGCAGCTAAGTTAATGAAAATGGTGTAATTGGTTAATTTAATTGTATGATTTGTTAATTGTTTTGGCAGGTGGCATGACCATTGTAAATCAGAGCCAGCTGCCCACACTTGTTACTGAGGGACATATAAGCCTCACAAGTTGTTAATTCAGTGCTGCCAAGTTGGAGGAAGCAGAAAGCTATGTGCGCTGCTTCCAAACAGTTATGTAGTTTCATATTGGTAAGCAGCTTAGCTGCCTGCTGGTCAGTCAGGGACTGTACTCTGTTTAGTTAGTACTCCTTTGAGGAGTTAGGTTTTTGGTTTTTTTTTTTTATTTATTTTTTATGAACAAATATACAAGCCCTGTCCTGTTTAAATTACATCTGTGGTCCAGTACATGTTTCTTTTACACACATGAAGACAGTGAAAATGTCCTGAATTGTGGCAAGGCACCCCCACTTTGTCACAATAAATATAAAAAAAAAATTATTTGAAAACGAAAATCTGCTGATGGTTCAAAAGGAACACATATTTTTTGGTTGAAAAATGTTAAAAGTTAGTGTGTACTCTGCAATGCAATCACTGTAGTGAGGCACTGCCCCTGCTGTTACTGAAACTAAAATCAGAACTTTGCCCTCTGCCAGAACTCTTGGAGTGAATCGGGGGTCACTGAGCAAAAGGACATTCCAATGTTGTGTTTGTAAATGAGTCAGGCAGAGCACCAAGACAAGTGTATACTAAAAAATAAAAACAATACAAATAAAAGGACATGGCTACAGGTTACAGCATATGAGCATCTTCAAGGTACATGTCTTAGAATCTCACTATTGTATGGATCTAACCAAAGTAAACTGATAATGTAGTGCTAAAGTTTCCCACTTTCAGAAACTGTATTACATTAAAGTGTTTCTCTTTTAAATTAGTGTCATTTCAGCAAATAAGTGTTTGTGTAACTATAGTTGAACTGTAAATGCAATGAGAATTATAATAACCATTTACTTTGGATAACAAAATAGAGATTACATGCAGTTAAACTGTCCTATACAGTAGGCCTACAGTGTTTTTTAATTTACTTTCACTGTAGTCTTTTCTCTAAATGGGTGATGGGGATAAAATAGATAATCTCCCAAGTTTTAGAATGTCTGGGAAAGGTTCCAAGACATTCAGGAACTTCAGGGAAAGCAGATTAAATACTGTACAGCACGTCCCTCTCCTTCTTCAAATAATAACAGCTTCCATTGTTAAGATGAACAGGGTTAAAATAGGATGTTTATAGTTTCTCTGTCCCTTTTTTATTGTTTTAGTTTGCAACTCCTTTCCCAGATTGTAGCTGCATTGACTCGGTTGGTTTCCAAGGGTAAGAACCATCCGGAATGATTCATGTTGTTTGGCTCTGTTACTGTCTTGTGTCATGACAATTCTGCTGTTACTCTCACATTATCACTATTACCAACCAGACCAAAACATTTGTATCCTCCCCCTGACATACTTCATCAGCAAATACTTTCAAAAGCAAGGATGGCATGACAGAACACATATCTGCCAAGTCTCCTAGTTTCCACTGGCTGATATGATTTAAGGTAGTTTTGTTTGAATTTAATTTTACTATGCATCCGCTACAGTATTGTAGTTTTATAAAGAAAACAAAGTTGGTTTCAATAATGCAAAGTTATGTATTTTAGTGCAACAAGCACCTGAACAGATTCCAGATTCCTCCTATTTTTGAAAAGCAGTAAAAACACCTAGAATTTTATAAAACTAGAACCTAACAACTAAGTTGATATATTTCAAGTAGTCTTAAGATCTCTCAAAGGGTTTTGTTTTTCATTTCGTAACATTAACATGATTTTCTTTCTCCTTTCAAAAAAAGGAGTTAATTAAAGAATGGAAGAACTGCTTTGAAAATACAGTCCATAGTTTCCTGTAGTTTGTCCTGCAGTATCTATAGGAAACTATAGTGTAAATTTTAAAGAACCAAATCATAAGAAGTAATTCTAGGCCCTCCAACAAGGCATACATGGGCCCTGTAGCAGACTATGCTATTGTGTAAACTGCTAATATGGGACTAGAGTCTTGAGTAATGATGCCATCCATAAAATCATCAGAATGCAGACATTTTACAGCAACATCATTGACAGAGGGTTCTCAGTTGAGCTAAACAGTGGCTCGTCTAAATACCGACACCCTTACCTTTAAAAACAAAATACACTTAGGAGATGTTGCAACTAAAACAAACTTTAAAATGTTATTTGGTCTTTAAATGACCCAGTTCAGACATTTATTTTGAAGAAAAATGTTACTTAATTACAGGCATCTACATCATTATAGTTAGGTGTATCATCAGACAAGCTAACCACCACTGTACAGAAGGTATAATTTATTTATTTGCAAGCTTTTGCGAAGCAGTTAGCAATTACAGTTGTCACTAGTTGCCAAGCTACAGTACAAAGAGCAGTTTTAAGTTTGAAAGTTTTCATCTAAAGCTCACAAAATCACAGGCACATTTAGCACAGGTCTCAATTACAGTGTTACTAAGAAATCACGTGTACATTTAGTACATGTACTGCTTTTGGTGAGGTTGTGTGTTGAGATAAGACAGAATTTGAAAAAACTACTTTACATGTGTCTGTAAGCTTACATTTCAGTCAATTAACTTAATGAACCCACACACTTTTAATTGCTGGAAACTGCACTAACATAATGCACACAAAGAGATACCAAAAAGAAACAGCAGCTTTTAAATCGATTTTGAGTGTCAACATTAAAGAGAAGCTAGTAATAATCTTACTAGTAATCATTCAAAATGTAAGAAATGTATGACTATAATTATGTAGATGCTAATTATTGTCTAACATGTTTACGGCAATATGTGGTGACGACTGGCAAGAAACCTGCTGAAAACAACAAGCACTGCCAGCAGTGTCCAGAATTGCAGGGCTGTATCTACCCTGCATTTATGGAAGGGACATTTTAAATTCCTCAGCTTGAGCATCAGCGCACATTTCCAAAATGTTTTATATGATAGTATCCAAAAATAGTATGCATATGAAAACAAATCTGTAAGAAAATTTAAAGTTAAAACTTTGTCAGTGTTTGTCTACTTGACTCATGTTTTGCCTTTTAATCTTGATTGAGTGTTTGTAGTTATGGCTTGGTTCTGTGAAAACACACTTGGGGGAGCTCAGGACTGAGAGCACATTTCCTGTACTGAAAGCTGGCTTCACAGGAGTGTTATGTTCTTCTGAACCAAAATTAGTTTATAAGATTAAATATTTATCTGTAACTTCAATGGGATGTAATGTAGGGTTTATGCAGTGCCATTATATTGCCATACATTTACATACAGAATTTAAACAACTAAAGGCCAAACAACTGTGCATAAAATCCATCTTCAAAGCTTTTTTTTAAACCGCTACTAACACTGATTATAAAGAACTTGTATCTGTACATCTGGCTGCCCAGTCCATCCCTTGTCATGATTGAACTTAACCACATTAGCACAGGAAAAGTACGGTTCATTAGTAAATGTGATTCAGGTCTACTTCCCATTGCTTGCTTATTTTGTAGCATAGTTAGACATGGCTCTATAACACTGGTCCTCAAAGTAATTTGGGCACGGGCATAAATTGATCTTACTTGGCTGTTTGCGGGCACGCTAACTATTGCATAGGTTCTTATCTTAAACACTGCCTCCTCGCGACATACACAGCATAATATATATACTCACTTGGCTTCAATTTTCATGCAGAATACCGTGAACTGCCTTTGCTTGCTTATAATTGAACAACTGCATAAAACTTGGCAGATATCTGACTCTCGTATTGGTTAGGACACAGTTTATGTCCCACCCAGCTAACTTATGATTGGGTTACCGCAGAGACAATGCAGATATTCAATTGGTTGATCGTACCGCAAAAGCCATTCTGAAAAAAAAAAAAAAATGTCACGTACATACAAGCACAGCACTATCAACAGGCCGGTGTGGTGCTTTTGTTGGAAAAAGTGTCTAAAGCTTTCTTTATTTTCCCATGCTACGACCCGCCAGAACTGTGTTCACTACCTGTAATTTAAGAACAGCTGCCGCAGGCACGATGGCCTGGCTTCGCGGGCATGGCTTTGAGGACCACTGCTCTATAAAAAGCTAAACCACTTTCCAACATATTCTGGGACAGAGACATATGTTCAAAGCCTTTACTTAATTAACTCCTATTTTTCAAAGCAGTAAAATTAGAAGTAAACACTAGCTTCTGATATATATATATATATATATATATATATATATATATATATATATATATATATATATATATATATATATATATATATATATTTGAAGCACTCTTAATCACTCTCAGTGTGTTTTGTTTTTAGATAGTTTTAAATGTTTCACACGGGAATTCGTCCAAATGCTGCAAAAACAAAACAAACAATACCCCAAAAACAGCTCTTTCCGTCCACAATGAAATCAACCTTCTAATCCATTAAACACTCAACAAGCAGCTATTTCTACAATGGGCAATACAACAGAAAACAAAAGTTTGAGACATCAATGTCAAGTTTCAACTCCTAAAAAAACAAAGTTGGTTTCAATAATGCTAAGTTATGTATTTTAGTGCAACAAGCACCTGAACAGATTCCATGGTGTGGTTATCCCATACAAATAGGGCCATGTTTTCTAAGAGTTTACTCCAGGTTTTAATTAACTCCTATTTTTGAAAAGCAGTAAAAACACCTATAATTTTATAAAACTAGAACCTAACAACTAAGTTGATATATTTCAAGTAGTCTTAAGATCTCTCAAAGGGTTTTGTTTTTCATTTCGTAACATTAACATGATTTTCTTTCTCCTTTCAAAAAAAGGAGTTAATTAAAGAATAGAAGTTCCACAGGCTTTCTATACTACCAGCAGCTTCCTGAAACCTTTGTTCTCTGATTGCGGCATCTAGCCTAGTCTGTCTCAGATTACTTTATAGTAGAAAAAACATTCTTGCTCTGAAATCAGAAGAATTCAGAAGCGTTAAAAAGCATGTGATTCATAATAACCATTATACACATCTTAACAGTGGTGTGCCAAGTGGATTTTCCCCCAATTCTTGTGAAAATATAACCCTGTGAATTCGGATTGGAGTCACGCTAACCAGAAAACAGCTGTGAAATGAGCTAAACTGTCCTTGTCTGAGAGCTACCCGTGCCAAGGCTTATAACATTGAGGAGAAATGCAGAAGTAAGCATTTCATTTAATTAAATTAGAAAAGTGTTCACAGTGAAATTTCTTATCAGAAAAGCAGTGACTTTAATTGGGAAGAAGTGTGTGAGCCAAAAAAAATGCACAGGAAGAAAACAAGCTAATTTAATTGGCTTGAGAGTGTGTTCACAGTCAAGTTTCTTATTTAGAAAAAGAGGTAACCTTGATTTAGAAGCAGTCTTTAAGCTAAACACACGTATTCTAACCTAATTGAAACAGAAGTATTTATTACAGGGACACTGTCAATGTTTACAAGTGAAAGAATCAGTACAAGCGGTGATCAAATTGAATAACCTTGGAAGCTACAAGTCTGTTTTAAGCACACAGTGAACTTACTGAAAAAGGGGACGATTACCTCATATATTTTAGAGATCAGAAAGGTAGAAAACCTGAGGTCATATCCAATTCATTTTAAAGGAGTTGCCAAGACTTTTTAAATATATTATTCATTTAAAGATAAGAGCTGCCAAACTAGACCAAATGTTTACATTTAATTAAGTCTTCTGATGCACAAAGCAGAGGAAAAGTTCTACAAAAGTCATGGCAAGACCCCAGTCAAGTATCATTCAACTTGCTAGCACAAGCTGCTTGGCCCATTCTCTGAAGATCTCTGAAAAAGCTGGTTGCTGTGTGGTCATATTCAGAAGCCTCTGTCTTCAAAGACAGCTCTTGTCATTACTTACAATCTACACAAAACTTCCATATACTGGGAGGTAAGCATAACCTTGAATTCATATCTCACTTATACTGATGCACTGCTATAGGGTTAGGAATTATATTTTAGCTTTAGAGAGTGACATATTGGATGCTGTAGAATTTATCGGTGGGCGCTTTAGTGTTTTGCATGGATGGCCTAAGGGCAAAACATGTGATAACCATAATTGTACTAAGTATAAGTGTTAACATTGTTAAATTTGTAAAGGCACTGGATCGCCCAGATTGCCTATCAGCTGGAATCCAACGTGGTCTTTAACCACTCAATACATTTTTAAGCATTTAAGAAACGGAAGGAGTACTAATACTGCTCTGATTCGTTAACACTTCAAACCTGAATGGGTCTGTGTTTCAATTGTCTGGAATATATTGTAAGCCAGTGCACGAACAATCCCCTTGCAGGAGTCTCTCCTTAGATGTCCCCCGAGTTTAAGAGTGTGCTCAGAGCATAAAAGAAGTACATGGAATCTGACAGTGCTAATAACCACAGTAAAAGAAAGTCTCAGTTTTTACTCTTGACAATGCAGTGCAACTGTTGCAAATGTTTTTTTTCCCTTTCATTTCACACCAGATATGTTAGTACCATCAATAGGTAAGAAACTGCATCCAAGCTACATTTAACTTGCAACATAAACGGGATAAAAATGTAATTTTTCTTTGACTGACTACTTCAGTAAAAAATAAAAAGTAGTACTTTGATATTATCATTTGATCTATTCATTTAGTAGGCTTGTGTCCAAAATGAATCACATGTGTCTGCACTGTTCCTTAATCTTATAGCACATTACAGTTTTAAGGACAACACTTGTTTCATACAGGCCATCCCATAGTCTTGTGGTTCCCATGACAACAGCATGGTCTACTAATTGGAAGCCTGCATTTTCTCCTTCTTTTTGTGCAATAGTCCTTCAGTGTGAACTTTTTAAAATATAACAAACAAAACGTATACAACAGCCTTCAATTTACTGAAGGAGTATGCAGACCCAATTAATTCATTCGTTCTCTTTTTATTGGCTGCAAGCTTACTGAAAAGCAGAAAGCTGAACAAAAGAACTGCTTAGAAAGGATCAAAGGCTGTTGCCATGACTGCCCTGGTAACTGAGGTCTGAACTGTGGAAATTGTCAAGGGTTAAGGCTTTTTACAATTGTAAGAAACCCTTGCCATCAATACATTATGTGAAAACTTAAATACAGGCATACTAGCCACATTTAAATATACATCTATTACAATAGCTATTAAATATATAGCTTAATTTCACAGCCAAGAATCAGAGCTGGCTCCAAACTAGAGGTGTATCGATTAAACGTGAATCATGATTTCTTCTCACTTTCTTTACTTGATATATCGTATCATAATAGAGATATGTATCGTATGTACTGTGATACAAGAACAAAAGCACAACACCACAGCTCACTGTCATTCACCAAATGGATCTTGAATGAAGAATAAATGCGTTATATTTGGCATGAATAGATACACTCCTTAATATTCCATTTTTGTCTTTTGCCATTTATTAACAGCTCAATTTGAAGACATATCTTTTACTGTGGCTGCTGGCAATTACTAGAACATTTGAACACCTTTAAAGTAGTGGGTTGCCTCTTGATCTCTGTGCTAGTGTCTGGTCATGGGATAAATGAGCTTACTCTGTGTCACACATTAGCACAAACTTTGCTAGATGACCAGGAAAATCAAAAAGCATCGCGTAGCAAGTGACTGCTGTCACAGAAGGTTCTCGCAGGTCCCTTTTGTCCTATAAGTCATTAGATCCTTTTGCATGGAAGGCCTTGGTTGCAAGGGTGTGTGGTTCTTTGATGGATCCAGATTCAGTTCAAATGTGTTTGCACACTGATGATGGGAATGAGAATGTAGAGATGGGAGCCAGCTAACAAGATTTAAGTTTTTGCAGGTATCAGGCTTTTAAAGACTGTCACCAACACCGGTGAGCAGAAACTGACTCACAGAGAGCAGAAATTGACCCAAGCCTGTCAGAGCTACTGGAAGCAGGCTGATCTTTGGGATAAACATTGAACATTTGTGAAATTGCAACAAATATTGAAATGGCTGTAATGTGTTTTAAAGAACATACAACCAGTAGAAAATATTATTAGCAGATCTGTGTAAGGCCTGTGAGAAGGGAGTTCATTGCATTGAAGGTCGGGCTGACTAGCTCTTGTCAAACCCTTATCAGAAGTAGGCAACTCTTTGATTTAGGTGCCAGACCTTGGTAGCTAACTTTCTGGAGAAAGCTGCTGAGCTGAGTAAAAAAGGAAAAACATACTGTGAAATAAATATATACATGTTCTGTTAGTGTAGATGTTTAAGGTAGAAAAATAATAAAAAACCTTGTAATGGGAAAACTAAAAAGACTTAGAAAATGAGTGTACAGGGTAACCGGTTAAAAGAGCAGACTCACAGTCAAGTCTCTTGAAGTAACTTACAAAAAATGATGGTGATTAAGTAGATTCAAGAAAATGCAGAGTTCTTTTCTTCAATCAGTTGCCAGGTTTACTGAAATATGCAGGGAGTCTGGTCCCAGGTACAGGACAAACAGAATACTCATCATTACAATGTTTGCATGACATTAAATACCCTTCTGTATAGATGGTCCACCTCTCCTTTCTCTGACACTTAACCAATTGCAAAGGTAATTTAATTTATTGTGTGAGTGTGTGTGTGTGTGTCTGTGTGTGTAGTCTAGTGTGACAACCTCTCAACTCAGTGCATTCTTCACACTCCTGGAGACAAAAGGTCCATACATCTGCCTTTTGTTATCTTCATTCGACCCCTTTGATCCCAGTGGCATTATCTCTTTCGATCTCTCTGAAGTCTTTAGAGCCTGTGCTAATTGTAGTCCACAGCATTGTTATCTCGTTAGCTTGCAGTCATTGTTGGGCAAGAGCTTGTAGACGCAACGTCTCTATCAATGGTTAACAGTACATGCAATTTGAACCAAACAGTCTGCTATCTGCAATATTAGTCTCTTTTCAGAAAAGAACACCAGTATAGCTCTGCCAGTCCACATGCGTAGCAAACTGCTAATCAATTCTCGATCCATGTTTTCCAACATCTCTTATTTAAAAAAAGGAGTGAGTCTGAGAAAAGAGTGATGAAAGCAGAATAATTGAATCAACAATTTAAAGTCTTAGAACTGCTGCTATATTTATGGGAGCTAAACAAATGCATATTGTAAATGACTAGGCAGTCATGTATCTTATTTTAAGTAAGTATTAAGACTTGATCTAAAAGGAGCCCTGAGTTAGAAGTAAATCTTTTATTTAGATTACAATAATACAGCTATTAGAATGTTGTATTTAAAAGAAGCAAGGCAATAAAATAAAATAGTATAAAATGTAACTCGAACAGTAAACTGTAATAAACAGTAAACTTACTAAGGGAATACAAACTAATGTTGTAACCTTGGTTCTCACCTGCTTGTAGTACAGGCAGTGTTGAAGATGATTCATTGATTTTGGCCGATGAAGCAGGGATTTTTGACGGTCAGCGATTTAAAAGCCAAGATCCTCTCTATACTGGGCGATCTTGTTAATATTAACGAACGGAAATACCATTCGGATAACAGAAGATAGGTGTCTTACAATAATAATTTTCTATATATAATATAAATTAATTAGAACCTGGCAGGAAGAGATGGGAATGGAAAGGGCAGAACGTGTTAATACGTTAAGTTAGATATTGGTTTGAAATTATGAGTACTGAAAAATGCTTACGATAGTGTTTCATATTAATTAACCCTAAAATTGGCAAAAAGCAAAGGTTGTCTTAAAACCTGCTTTGACTGGATTTTGTATGAACAGTGAAGAAGGTCAGACTTAGTTCAGTCACTATAACACTGTACCATTCTAATATGTTAAAAGTGGCCTGTATTTAGATAAATCACTGGACCTTTGTGACCAGGATGGCTTTGCAGGGGTGACGTCAGAGCCAGAAGAACACAGACTCCAAAATAAGGACTGGCTGGTGAAAACTGAGATGCGCGGCGCTCAGTATATTTATTAAATGATAAAACAAACAAAAGATTTCAACAAAATACACAACACTTGAAAATAAAGGGCGCGTTGGCCAAACAAACAGACAGACAAAGCAGATGTGGACGAACAGAAAACAAGTACCGTGCTGGAGCTTCCAGCACGAAATAGCAATTGTTATTGAGATATCAACGTCCATCTCTCCCGTTCTCCACTCACGAACACACAACCCCGAGTGAATGAAAACATGCTGCTTTTATGCAGCTGTACCGAGACTCGATTGCTAATCAATCATTCAGCTGGAGTCTCGGTACAACTGCATGTGAAGTAATAAAAGTGCAATTCCCCATGCTCACATATTATTACATTTTACCTGCATGTGAAGTGCTGTGCAATCCTTGTGTCTAAAGACAAACATACATTTTAAACACTTGTTCTCGTAACCTATAATTATAGCCAGTGTATTTTATACATAAACACCAACATTAATATAAACATTATAAACATAAACACTACATACAACATAAAACACTAATAAACATAAAGGGGCGGGACACTCCGCCACAACCTTCCATTCAAAACTTAAAAGATTTATCAATGATAACTTAACTTAATTAGAAATACATCTTATAATGCCATTTAAAGTTAAACTGTTGAAAGAGCCTAGTAAAAGTTATTATAACAGAAGCATGGTGTTGACAATATTGTAAATATATTAAGAATATACATGTTTAGTTCATATAAAGATTTTACTTCAGTAATAAACTGAGGTCATTTGCAGAAAAAGCTGTAGAGTTTGAAAGTGAAATAAATAATTTTGGGGTCTGCGGTTTTTCTGTAGATGTTTGTCTCAGACACACAGTATAATTTTGGAAGGGCATTAGACCTTCAAATGATAAGGCTTAGTCTTTGGCACCTCAAAGCAGGATTCGTGGTTGGCTCTTAAAAGCGGGATTTGCCAACTTTGAATGATAATCAACAGAAGGTGCTATAAGAAAGACAGCAGTATATATCTCATTATATTATAAGAAAATAATGAAAGCTTAGTTATACAAATTTGGATGTACTCTTTTTTGTATTATCTGAAAAGATACCGGTCCTGACGTCTCTTGAACGACTTCATGCGGTGAATTTGAAAAGTGCTTACAGTGGAGTTTCATATTAATTAAAACACCGGCCTTGGCAAGTAAACTGGGTGTCTGAAACCTGCTTGTGCAGGCGAATTTTTAGAAACTGAGAGAGGGGTCAGTTTTAGTCCAAGCATGGTACAAGTTAATATAAGGCTATTATATTTAACATGTTTCATTATAGCTTAAATTTAAATGGCAATAACTGAACGGACCACTGTATGCTTATTCAAAGGCTTGTGATAAACCCCTACAGTGTTTTTGTTCTACACTTTGTTAACACACATTTGTACATTAAGTTAAACTGACCCATTGACAACACACTGAAAAGGTAACATAATATGTGGCTAAGAAGTTAACGGAATTAAATAGATCTGGTGTTACATATTAGAAACATCTCTCATATACACACATGTACTTGTATTGCATTTGGTAGCAAGGACCCTGGGAACTCCAGTTCACCTCATTTTTTTAGGGAAAGGAGGGGTGGAAGATATTGAACCATGAGCTCACATTCAGTTAATTTTGAAAACAGAGTTGAACGGATCCTTTTAGAAAATATCATTAACTCAAAGATAGGAACTGTCAAGGCCGAGTGATGATTAAATTTACTTGGGACTTCTGATGTATTCAATGGAGGCAAAATCTTATATAAGCCCAGAGCAAGACCTCATTCGATATTGCTCAACTTGATAACTACAAGTTGTGTGATCCATGCTCTGAGGGCCTCTGAAAAACCGATTGATGTTTGGTCGAAGTCAAGTCTCTGCCTTTTGAAGACAGTTCTTATTTTTCAGTATATCCTATACTGCACGTCCATACACTGGAAGGTAAGCATATATTTGAAATTAATACCTCTTTTATATTGATGCTTTGCTTTAAGGTATAGAACTTATGTTTTAGTCTTAAGAGAGTGACATATGTATATTGAATGTTCAAGAATTTAGCAGTGGGCATTTTTAGCTTTTTGCATTTTATAGCCTAAGTGCTAAATATTTGATAACCACATACATATTACTGTATTGAAGTACTAATGCTGTTAAACCTGTACGGCACTGAATTGCCCAGACTGCTTTTTACTTGGGATTTATGGTGGTCTGCGCAACCAAACAATCCCATTTTTAAAGCATTTAATAAACCGAAAGAGTACCAACACTGCTCTCATTCATAAAACTTCAAATTAAATAAGTCTGTGTGATTTTCTTGAATATTAAAAAGTTGTCTGGACATATAGCCCACCCAGTGCACGAACTAAACCACTACAGGAGTTTAAAACATCTCTGTCCTCCCTGAACGTCTCCCGAGTTTAAGAGTGTGCTCAGAGCATATATATCGATAAAAAGAGTATGTGCAAAAAATTCTGACTCTGCATTATTGGCTTAAATTGTGTTTACAGAAAATGAGCCACAGACTTTTCCATTTCAAAAATGGTAAAAAAAAAACAAAAAAAAATTCTTTATTACTCACCCAACACTAAGAGCTCCATTCTGTCCTCATTCTGTCCCATTAAGTCATCAGAAGTAACCACCTTGCAGTAATACACCCCACTGTCCCCCCACTGAAGCTCTCCAATTCGGAGATCGGCATCTAGAATAGGAAGCAAATCACATATTACACAGTGGTTGGATTTCATTGTTTTTTGGTTAAAATGTGATGCACTTCAAGGGGGGAAGCAGCTAGATCTTTTAAACACTGTCTGTTCTGCATTCTCACCCATGATCTCTCTGAGACGCTCCCTACCAGCATGTCAATAGGCACATTTGATTGGGATGTTTGTGGTGAAACAGTAGGCTAAGAACACTAGAACTCACTTCACTTTGCACCCAGCATACTGACGTGGACCCCTACCAACCTGGAATCGAGCTTGCAACCTCTGAGGGACCTTTTTACTTTTCTTTATTGAGTGCTTAAATTCCCCTTCATTTATGTTATTTATATCTCAGATTAAGGGATATTCAATATGAAAATAAATTTAAGTTAAGAGTAAATGGAAAATCTGAAACAGATGTAGGGTCAACAGAATCCAGCTTGAGGTCTATGATTGATGGGGGTTTATCTGGTTTTGATGGAACTGCACAGCTTTTTGTGATGCCACTCTTTTGCCACACTCTCAAACTCCTCAAACTCTAGAATGTCCTAGCAGGTACATTTATAAGAAAAATACAGATATTTAAAATCTTGGTAATTTCTTGCATTCTGATTGGCTGATGACTCTCCAATCTTGTATGCTGAAGCGCGCAACCATTTTTCTGGCTGACATCCAATATAAGAATGATGGTACCCTACAACTTTAAGACATTATAAGGAAGGCTTTTTTCTCTTTCTTTTAGTTCCAATCTATTGTTATGCATGTACCAACAACACTATTTACAGAAGAGGAAATGGCTTTCACAATAGGGAATGCTTGCAGCTGTGGAATGGATCTACCACACGCACCTTATCTCACACAGCTCCTTCAGCCAGTTAAAAAACATAAAGCTGGTCCCCTTCACAATGTACTTTTATAGGATATCCTTAACACAACCTAGCTCTATCCACCCACTTACAACAAGCCCCTACAAATCCAAAGCACAGACTGAAGGGGCTAAACGCAGCAACTCTAAAGAAGTCAACGCCACAGATCTTTCAACCTGTATTTCTGCTACACTAGTATCAGTTTCTTAGGACAAACCAGACTTTTTTTTAAATAGAAAATTCCAGTGAGGGGTGTCCTGATTATCTGAATAGGAAATACAATTAAAACCCATACACCCAAAGGAAGTAGCAAAGCAACTAAGCTAATTTTCATTTTAATTGGAATTGTAGATTAATGTTATATAAAAATTAGAGACAAAATTAGTAACATGGTATGAACCTGAACCTTATTTATTTAATAACTGACCTTAAATTGTGTGCTAATTTATCTATATGCAGAGCTTATCACAATGTGTAAACAGTTTATTTACCATAACCAACATTGATCTTTTTTGTATGCTGACAACATTCAATATTAAAGTTGAACTGAATCTGACAGAAAGGAAATATGTACAATATCAAAAGTCATTGAGAAAGACATCACAGAAGTCTAGAAGTTTATTTTTAGTATTACAGTACTATAAATGAATATGGAGATGTTGATAGCAGACCAAAGCTGACATGTTGAAGATTCCAGTCCGCATAGTACTGTAGGTCTGCTATGTATGGCTCATAAATTATATTTCGTCTCCTTGCGCAGAAAATGAATCCTAGCAAGCAAACAAAGGAGACATAAATCTGTATATAAATGTAATTGTAGTTTTAATACAGACAAAACATTATGACAACTGATTATTTACTCATTATAATACTCATTTTCTAAGACTGTATCAGAGGCAAGAGAGAAATGGAGGTTGTGTATTTTTACAATTGTATACACATTTTTATATATTCATGCATGTTTGTATATACTATATGCTTTTGTGGTGTATATGAACGGGTAATTAATAACACCAGATCAGATCAGGGGACAGACACATTTTTGCAATTGGGGATCTGATTCTACTTCACAGTTTTCTGTCCCATCCCCCAGTGGTGGTAAATAAAATAAAGTGGATAAACAACCCTGTTTGGTTGAGTTGAACAGACAGATTGAACCAATATGAACAGATACATTTGTTATTGGCCCTCAGCCAACCTGAGCCATCCCTTTCAGGTGCTGTTCACGTGAACAGCCACAGACCCGATGGTGCGCTTCACTGAACAGTTCTGTGATCGTCCTTTCATGGGATAGGATGAAGAGTACTAGCACCACACTGCAGGTCCAGTGTGCCTAACAAAAATAACATTAACAGAACATAAACAACCAATCACAGAACACACACACACACACACACACACACACAGAGACACAGAACACGCAGTCCAGTGGCTACGCCCCCCTACTCGCGCCGCAGTTCTGAGAGCTCTAAGCTGTCAGTCTCGCACCCAGCAACGCAACACAGACGCTCACCGTTAAAATATCTTGTCTTTAACCCAGGATTTGCACATCACAGGAGAGTAGAAGTGAGTAAACTCTGTATCCCTGTGTACAATGAGAACACTGTGGATTCTGTGTACTTCCTCAAGGCAAACAGACACATGTAAAATGTCAAACTGTCTGAGTTTAAAAAAAAAAAACCCTGAGCACATGCAGTCAAAATGTTGTCAAAATGTCCTTGTGTGCTTGGTTCCTGTCACACAGGTCAGTGCAGTCCAAGCAGTTTTACAAGACTTGGTTTCCCTATACTCTTACTTTCATATTTATATAACGTGACGAAAATGTAATATTGCCATTTCTGTAGTGACTTAAAGCCCTTTATAAGCCTTCTCAAGCCCCAAACAAGAAATACATCAGCCAACTTTCACAAACTGGTAATTTACTTAACAGTCCAACTGTAACACACGTTTCTTTTTTACTAGTATATTGAATAAAGTTAAAGCCAATAAAGATCCCAAACCAGAAATAAAAGCATTTTAATTTAGGGGCTGGTAAGCAGTCTTAAGTTTTTTCCTAATTGTTTTAGGATCATAATTGGTGTCTCTCCTTTCAGAAGAAAGACTACGCTAATGACGATTTGGAGTAAATGACTTGGAGACTCTCTATTCTGTCTGTTACTGCTGCATTTCTCTGTAATTTTCCATATATATATATATATATATATATATATATATATATATATATATATATATATATATATATATATATATATATATATATATATACAGTATGCAGGAAGCCACCTCTAACATTTCCTGTTGTATCGGAGAGAGGGTCGATGAGTAAGCCATCCTGGAAATGTGGCTTAAAGACATTCAATTCAAATAGTTTTTCAGCAAAATTAACTCAGGGAGGCACTCCCACTGAGAACCAATTGTTGAATTCAAATATTCATCAGTGTGACACAGTTACTGTAAATGGTGCTTTTTCTGCACAACGATCATGTTTTTTTTTTTTTTATTCTTTGCAGAACTGCTTTCCTTGCACTGCCTGGTTTTAGATAGGCAAGTCCTTTCACACATTCTTCCTGTAAACTGGAGCTCCTTATTAATGTGTAACAAACAACTGATTCGTGTCGGCTTTTCTTGTTTATTTGCCTGCTATGGGCACCACAGAAATTCCTAATTCATGGTAAAAAAAAAACTAAAAACTAAAACAAACAACAGTACATTATTGTTCTTTCATCGCATCAATAAAGGGTCACGTTTGTACTGTACATGTCTAAACTTAGCTGTTCTTTGAAATCTGTATGGGAAAACTTCTTAACTGACTTTTCGCACTGCTGGTTATTGTTACAATAACATTAAGAAAGATCTCAGAATGGTCTTACTGTTAGTAATGGTGATGTCTCTTCCCTTGTAATTCTCCCCCAGTGTGAATGTAACTCCTTGGCGAGACGCCACAGGCCTGACTGTTCTGCTGCTGTCCCTGCAATCCAGGTGGGAAGTGGAGCCTTGGTCTGGGATCTGGTGGGTGACGGAGTCTGTGAAGCTGAATGCCTCCCTGGTGCGGTCGTGGCAGTAGGACTTGTACCACCACTGCACCACGGGCTGCTGACTGGAGGAGGTGGAAAACTGACAGCGAAGAACCACGGACTGGAACAACATCGCAAACTTCTTCTGCTCAGGAACTGTCACCTGGACACCTTCAGACCACCCTATTAAAAATAATGCATACAACCCTATAATAATAATAATAATAATAATAATAATAATAATAAGGTGGTCCTCCTTTGAGAATGAAATAAAAACCCTTGTCAGTGAAATGAAAAGTAGGGTGCTACTGTTGTGTGTTTAACTTCTTTTTTTTATAATTGTGTGTAGTTTGAGCGATTTTCTTGTAGTGTGGAGTGGTGTGAAAATTTTAGCTGAAATTATATTTTCCCCAAAATTATTGAAAGTTGGAAACCACACGATGTGAACTTGTGAATAAATTACAATTTTATTTCAGGAATTTTCAATTTGTTCACATAAATGTGTTATTAAACTTCTTCAAAGCCACTGCTGGCACTGTGAATTGCAAGGAGGTCCTCACTCAAATGCCTTGAATGAGCATTAATTAGCACTAACTTTATACAGTTTAAAAAAAACATACACTCAGATCAGCAAGAAACCTCACCACTGATGCTCTGAGGAAAATACAAAAAATTCACACATCATCAGAATGCCTTATAATACTGTTCAAAGTGCATTCTCCCAAAATGACTTTTAAAACATTTCTATATCAAAGACTGGCTTTAATGAAGCACCCTATTATACGATAATGAATCACTCCTGAAATTTACTTTGCAATTGTTTATCATCACTGCCATTCTCTGCTGCCGTGGAGATGAAAGGGTAACAAACACTTTTAAAGAAAACAGAAAGGAAAATTAATCCCAAAGTGCTCTGACAGCCTAATGAACTCCTGATGGAGTGGTGCTGGCTGCTAGTTGATACAAGACATTAAGCAGAGCACACATCTTCTGTTGCACAATTTTTGCTAACATAACAAGATGTGAAACTTGAGGGAAAAAAGTGCAAAATTGAATCTAAAATGCAATCAGTCAAATAGAAAAGCAACTCCTTGATAGCACAATTATGAATGTGAAGGGAAACAATGGTATTACATAACTGGGATTTTCTTTCTTTGACCTTTACTTTGCAGTTGAACTGCCTGGAAAATACCATCCTGTGTTCAAATGCCAAACATTCAAATAACTCTTTTAAAGCACACAGCACACCTGTAAACCCAATGGCGCACTGCTAACATCTTCGGGAGCTCAAGTGTTTGACCCTCAGCTGAGATGGACTTTCTTTAGGTCTACAGCTAAAGCTAATAATACACTATGCTAGTCACATGGAAACTGCTCCTTCAACATATGGAACAGGAAATACTAGCTTTATTTAGACCATTATTACAACTGTCTTATATTATCAACAGTGCTTGTGTTCACTTAAAGCAATGCTAGCCTTGACTGTCACTATTTTCATCCTGCCTAGTACATTATTGATTGGCTGTGCTGGTCCTCAATCAGCAGGTGGGCGGGTCTCGACCGAGTGTCCGTCAGGTTAAAAACATCCACGGGAGATAGCTCGGGGCTGCTGCAAGGCCTGCCGTTTTCACGGCACCTTTGATTTATAATTTGTTGTATTGTGTTTTATTTTGAACTTTTTGTCCTCCTTGCGATACCAACGCTGGTAACGTCACATGACCAACTTTATTTACTTTTGTTTTCTGTTTGTGAATAAAACCAACGCGCCTGTGTCGGCGTTTTCAACTTCACCCCAGTTGTCTCTCTGCAGCTACCCACACACGTGACACGAGTAAGACCCTGTCACACTGGTCAACCTTCCTCAAGAATTTATTTTTATTACCCGCTGTGCCATAACCTTGAAGTAAAATAAACCCAGTACCAAAAAAAAAAAAAAGAATATACCTGTACACCTGTATATACACAAATTTATTTTCAAACATTTGTTTATTTCATTTCTTTACCGTTTTATGAGGTTGCGCTTTATGTAATATGTCTGCATATAAACACATTTCTGTTCAAATGTCCATTTATTTACAGTGTTTCGGTTGTGTAGATGCTTTACATGATGTTCCTGAATAAAATTACGACTTGTATTCAATTGTTTGTCGTTTCATTATAATATTTATGTTGTTTTTAATAAGCCGGTGAAATTGACCACTCATGGTTGTTCTAGGTATGCTTATAAATGCGGTCGTTCCAGTGTTAAAACAAAAGTTTAAAAGGTAAATGACATACCTGACTTTTTTTTTTTCTTTTTTTTTTGTAAATGCTGTATTGTATTTTATCATTATGAACAAAACCTCAGCTACAATAAGCACACAGCTTGTATATAACTAATAGGGAGTTAGGTTCGTATTTTCAGAGGTTGGAGTAGGAACTCATAAACTAAATACAAAGGTTCACAGGCTAGTTAACCTTCACAGCTGGCACGGCTCAGCTTTGTTAGGTCAGTGATATAATGGTGCAAGCAACTTTTCATCTTTATAAATGAAATCTACTGTATGACCAGCCATTGAGGTAACAAGCACCTCAGAAATCACCAGCAATTGTTTTGTGGATTAAAACACAAATCATCAAAAGATTTGTGTGCCTTGATTTTTATTATCTTGTTTAAGCTTCTTTCTAAACTGAAAGACTTAAAATACAGTTCTAAACAGGTTCCTTCTTTAAAACACAAAATATCTTTACAAACAACCAAGTCCTGGCACAAGGAGCTTGGCTTGAGACCAGATGAAGCCTAGTGATTCTTTCACTTTGAGATTTCCACTGCTAGCTGATTGAGGCCACAGCTGAGGATCTCTTTGTCCCTCAGTTTAATCTACATTGTTTTGCGATTGTCCTGCCCCACTGGGGTCCTGGTGGCAGCGCACCCTCTGCCTGTGGGACCCATTCAAGCGAGATGAAGGCAGCGGATGTTCCTCCCTGCTAATGAGATTAGAAATGCAGGACTCCTTGGATCATGACTGCTGGGTTCAGCTATTTCAAATCTAAACAAGAACGGTAGAGCTCACAAGCATGCACTGCTTATTACACTTTACAGGTTTTCAGATTTTCTTATTAAAGTTTCACACCATCCTTTTACGAAACACGGGCACAGACTTGAGACCAGCTCTGACATCACTGACTGGTGCAAAGCGTTACATCTGTTTCATAAAAGACTAAGCTAGATTCTGACGCAAGTGCACAAAAAAAGGCAGTTTTTTTTAAGGAACATTAATAATATTGGTGGCTTGCGGTATTGACAGTTATTGATGTGTTTTGGTATTGCATCCAGTGTTAGTATTAGATAACTGCACAGCTAAAAGCCAAAGGATGAGCTTAAAATGTAACCCTAGGGGTATTTTTTTAATTAGTTACAATAAAAGCTCTCTGTGTAAGGTGACTGTTGCATCGAGCAAATTGGTGGCATGTCCCCTTTTGACTCGACTTTTTGATATCCTTTCCACAAAGTATATACTGGCATTGGTGTGTGTGTGTGTATATATATATATATATATATATATATATATATATATATATATATATATATATATATATATATACACCCACAGAACTGTTACTGTACCAAACCTGATTTGCCCGCTTTTCTAATAAGGGTCACTGTGAACTGTTAAGGCCTCGTCACACCGGCAACCTTTGATGATGGCAACAGCGCCATTTATTGAGCGCCATTTGTGCCAAAACTATCCGGCCGTAAGTTTGTCAATTCCTTTGTTAATTCGTGAATTTGTCAATTTGTGAATTGGTCAATTTGTCCAGCAATTTGTCATTCATACAGTAATTCATAAACTGTATTTAATTCATCTCATAATTAATTAATTAATCTGATTAATACGAAAGGCTGTACGGACCTGCAAATTCTGTGTCAAACTTCCCAACAACTAGACTGTTGAATGATTGAATCAATACGCTTCTTTAGACCAATGTTTCTGCGCATACGCCAACGAACGGGACAGTGCTCAGAAAATAAAATTTTTCATAATAACTACGTACTGTCAAAATCTACTTCAAAAGTTTTATGCATTTTTCTTAACATGGCAACATTTAACGCCTTCATTGACTACAAATAATTTGAAGTAGTAACTGGTACTATCACAATTAACTTCGCGCAGTGAGATACACTGTCTCCACACTTTCGATCAACAGAGTCGAGTATCTTGGCTAATAGAGTATCTTTTGAAACGCCCTTCTAAATATTATTGGCTGAATTAGTTTTAAGTGAGGTTGGATTTTCATATACAATATACTAATTACATTATAAAAAATAACCCTTAAATAAATAAAATAAATAAATAAAAAACGAAATTCTATTTTTATTTATGTATTTATTTATTTTTGTCACAAATTATCGTCCATAACTGCATACACGGTAAATTAATTTAAAATAAAACAGATTTAAAAATAAATTAAAAAAAAACCCCGCTACACGTGCATTTTACTACTGTAGAATTGTATTCATAGCTTAAATATGCTACTGTAATCGTGGACATTAACATTCGCTTATCCACGTACACACTGTATTGCATATATAGACTACATATAATTAACTGGATGAAATGCAGGAATCAGAATGCATGTCTGTGTCAAATTTGATTGGCTAGTACTGAAAATGTTGCCTTCGTATTACCTGAAAAATATAACGGTAAAATGTACAAATTAATTTGAAGTAACACTGGTACTGTACTTTAACTTCACCATTGTTGTTACACTGTATTCACACTTTCGATACCTGGTTTAGTTCGTTGGCTAAATTACTTGTGGAATTACAAAGTAATTTAGAACAATAATTTGTTTAGAAATTGCTTCTATTTCTGTTAAATGCCTTTATGGGAGAAAAAAAAAACCCTTAGGCATACAGCCTAATAATAATAATAATCAACTATAATAATAACAATGCAAATAATACGGTTCTAGTTCAGTTATGTTGCGCACTGTTTCGTGAAATTCCGTACACTAATTAGCCTACAGTGCAAGTTTTCAAACTTTAGCTTGAATCAAGAAGAAGAAAACAAACACAATAACGACGTACCTGTTAAGCATAGAGAAGCAAGCCACCAAGCGAGTAAAATCCTCATTTTCCAGCCCATAATGTCTGCATTTTTCAAGAGTGGGAAATCATTTTTCTCACTTAACTGTTCTCCTCTCTTCTCTCTTCGTGGGGAATAAAGCACTACTGTCAATCCAGCATTAGAAAGGAATGCACCACTTTATCGAGGGATGGGAGCGGTGTGAGAACAAGTTAAATACAGTTCTGTATGGAAACTGTGAATATAATTTAACTCCTGTACATACCATTTGAGCCCATTGTTTATATTTTGATTTGCTTTTTAAACCCAAAAATAACTGTGAATAAAACACACGCATGTATGTAACATAGACACCCCTGTGTATTTTTGTGGTATATCCCATCACTTGTCCTAAATTGTGAGGCTTTTTTGTGCAAATGAGAAGCTTACATCATTATACAGATAGGGTGGTTAAGTATAGTCTTTATATGTGTGTTTGTGTAAATACATTTAAAACGATGTTATTTAAACGGGTTGTCTATTTTCCGTTTTTTTAAATGAAGGGATGAACTAACTGCAATAACTATTTTGTCGTGTTACCGTTAAAAATATTTAAAGTAAATTCACATTATGGACCAATTGTAAAGGCATATTTTCAGACATATATAACTACATGGTTCATTTAACAACCATTTTAAGTCCATTTTTATTTCATTCATTCATATATATATATATATATATATATATATATATATATATATATATATATATATATATATATATATATATAAATTACAACTTCCTTAGAACTTTAATTTAGAACTTAGAACTACAAAAATGAATTGTGACGCGCACAAAGTTTAATAAGGGTATATAGCCATTAACATCTAAAGCTAGTTAAGCTTAATTAAAATAACATATTAGCTATAGTAAGGGTACATCTAATTCAAAACAAGTTATAAAATCTAAAACAAATCTACATTGATTAGAAACCAATACTGCTGATTATCTCATGGACTGTGAACATATCTCCTGTTTATTTGTTTAAACAACAAGCCAGTGTTTGTTTTAATTTCCAGATCAGCCATTTCATTGACCGCATAACACTGAAAAGCTGCAGACTTCTTGAAGTTTACAGGTCCTATGGAACAGTTTAAAACTATTTTTCACCCAAAGAAAATCCTAAAATGCACATTCCACATCTCCATTGCCATATAATCCCAATAAAAGCCAGCACCATCCAATGATCTGCCACTTTGGAAACAAGGTTCCTTTTGTTTTGCTGGCAATACACTGCTGTGCACTAGGTGGCACTGGTGGTTACTGATATAGGCATGTTGGCTGATATAGCTTTTATTACAGATGTTTAGGGCAGGCAACTAAAAATGAAGAGCCACTCTTGACTTCATAGTCAAAACACCTTAACACAGATTCATCAAAATAACTTAAACACAGTATTTGAGAAATTGAAATAAGAACCACAAAGAATTGGAAGAATGGAAATGATATAGAAAGGAAGGGGGGAGAAATCAACAAAAAAACAGAAGGGAGACCGCATCAAAACAAGAACAACAACTCAGGTAAGACAACCATTAAATGTATTTATCTAAATGCTAGAAGTATCAGAAACAAAATTCTGGAACTTGAAGCTACTGCACTAACAAGTAACTATGATGTGATAGGTGTTACTGAAACTTGGTTGTCTGAGAGTGATGGGGACGAATATAATATTTGTGGGTATACACTGTATAGGAAAGACAGGCAGGACAGAAGAGGAGGAGGGGTAGCGCTATATATAAGAAAAAGTCTTGAAGCCCAGGTGTTAAACCTGGACAAAGAAAATAAAGCCGAATCAATATGGGTCAGAATAACGGACAAAAATTCAAAGGGCATAATAACAGGAGCATGCTATAGACCGCCAGATTCAGACGGTGAGCAAAATAATCTGTTATACAATGACATTAGAAATGCGTGTAGCAAAGGAGAAGCCATACTAATGGGGGATTTCAACTTCTCCCATGTAAAATGGGAAAACCCAGTGGGTAGCACGAAGGATGAAATTGAAATGGTGGAAATGGCAAATGACTGCTTCCTAACACAATTTGTCACGGCACCGACTAGAGGGGAGGCATGCCTTGATTTAGTCTTTTCAAATAACGAAGACAGAATAACTAAAACAGAGGTCAGAGAACCACTGGCAAACTCAGACCACAACATGGTCTCATTTGAAGTGTTTTTTAAAACCCCAAAAGTAAAGACTAAAGCTAAGATTTACAATTTTAGAAAAGCAAACTATGAAGGTATGAAACAGAGACTAACAGAAGTAGATTGGAGTAAAATAGAGAAAACACCCACAGAAGAAGGATGGTTGTTCTTCAAAAATGTAGTACTAGAGGCGGAAAACAATTACATCCCTAAAGTAGACAAATCTAAATGTAAAACTAAATTGCCAAAAGGGTTTAATAGATCAATAAAAAAAATATTCAGCGGAAAAAGGCACTTCATAGAGCATTAAAAAAGGACCAAAAAGAAAGTACGCAGAAAGAGTACACGGAACTGCAAACGCAAGTCAAAAAGGAAGTTAGAAAGGCCAAGAGAGAAATAGAAATGAACATTGCTAAGGGAGCTAAAACCAATTCCAAAATGTTTTTCCAATATTACAACAGCAAGAGAACATTCAAAGAGGAGATTAAATATTTAAGAGATACAAATGGCAATTTCGTAGATGAAGAAAAAAAAATAGCAAATATATTAAATGATTACTTTTCACAAGTTTTTACAAAGGAAGATACTGACAACATGCCCCACATGTCATCCAGTTCCTATCCAGTTTTAAATAACTTTAGCATAACTGAGGCAGAAGTGTTAAAGGGACTAGGAGCTCTTAAAATAAACAAATCCCCTGGGCCGGATGAGATCCTCCCAGTAGTACTCAAAGAAATGAAAGAAGTTATTTACAAACCGCTAACCAAGATCATGCAGCAGTCTCTTGACACAGGGGTGGTACCGACAGACTGGAAAATTGCAAACGTAATACCGATCCACAAAAAGGGAAACAAAACTGAACCAGGTAACTACAGACCAGTAAGCCTGACTTCTATTATATGCAAACTTATGGAAACTATAATAAGATCCAAAATGGAAAATTACCTATATGGTAACAGGGTCCTGGGAGACAGTCAACATGGTTTTAGGAAAGGGAGATCTTGTCTAACTAACTTGCTTGATTTTTTTGAGGATGCAACATCGATAATGGATAATTGCAAAGCATATGACATGGTTTATTTAGATTTCCAGAAAGCTTTTGACAAAGTCCTGCACAAAAGATTAATTCTCAAACTGAACGCAGTAGGGATTCAAGGAAACACATGTACATGGATTAGGGAGTGGTTAACATGTAGAAAACAGAAAGTACTGATTAGAGGAAAAACCTCAGAATGGAGTGTGGTAACCAGTGGTGTACCACAGGGATCAGTATTAGGTCCTCTGCTATTCCTAATCTACATTAATGATTTAGATTCTGGTATAGTAAGCAAACTTGTTAAATTTGCAGACGACACAAAAGTAGGAGGAGTGGCAAACACTGTTGTAGCAGCAAAGGTCATTCAAAATGATCTAGACAAGATTCAGAACTGGGCAGACACATGGCAAATGACATTTAATAGAGAAAAGTGTAAGGTACTGCACGCAGGAAATAAAAATGTACATTATAAATATCATATGGGAGATACTGAAATTGGAGAAGGAATCTATGAAAAAGGCCTAGGAGTTTTTATTGACTCAGAAATGTCTTCATCTAGACAATGTGGGGAAGCTATAAAAAAGGCTAACAAGATGCTCGGATACATTGTGAAAAGTGTTGAATTTAAATCAAGGGAAGTAATGTTAAAACTGTACAATGCACTAGTAAGACCTCATCTTGAATATTGTGTGCAGTTCTGGTCACCTCGCTATAAAAAAGATATTGCTGCTCTAGAAAGAGTGCAAAGAAGAGCGACCAGAATTATTCCAGGCTTAAAAGGCATGTCATATGCAGACAGGCTAAAATAATTGAATCTGTTCAGTCTTGAACAAAGAAGACTACGTGGCGACCTAATTCAAGCATTCAGAATTCTAAAAGGTATTGACAGTGTCGACCCAAGGGACTTTTTCAGCCTGAAAAAAGAAACAAGGACCAGGGGTCACAAATGGAGATTAGACAAAGGGGCATTCAGAACAGAAAATAGGAGACACTTTTTTACACAGAGAATCGTGAGGGTCTGGAATCAACTCCCCAGTAATGTTGTTGAAGCTGACACCCTGGGATCCTTCAAGAAGCTGCTTGATGAGAGTCTGGGATCAATAACAACCAAACGAGCAAGATGGGCCGAATGGCCTCCTCTCGTTTGTAAACTTTCTTATGTTCTTATGTTCTTATAAACAATATAGGGGTCAATATAAAAAAATGAACACAATTTGCGCAGTAATGGTTTGCAATATATAATCTTTTGAAATTCCTGAAGTGGAAGATATTATTGGGATTACATGCCAATGGGGAAAATGAGCTCCATTAAAATAAACCAAGCGATTTGTTTTCATTGTTCAGATTGTAGTTGTACAGAGACATTACCTCGAGCTTCTGGTCCATGCAGGTTAACAAGGAATATGACAGTAGCATCACATGGCTGTAGTTGTGTGGCAGCAGAACTCAGGAAAGATATTTTCTCAGCATGACACTTGTATGGCGCTGGTTACAAAAATTTGATATTATACATAATGTATAAATTTTGAGATTTCATTCATTTATTTAAAAGACTGCTGCTCTTGTGTCACCATTTACTCTTGAACCAATGCAGTAGCATTGAAGATCATTTACTATCATGTATTATGCACTTTCCGCTGTATTTAATGTATTATGCTTTTTTTTGTACTCTATATCGTGTATTATGCATTTCTCTGTTTTTTCGTTGTTACTACATCTTGTAAAGCACTTTGTGATGGTGGTCCACTATGAAAGGTGCTATATAAAATATAGATTGATTGATTGATTTGGTAAGGGAATGTACAGTGAAGTAGATTAAAATAACTAACATTAGTGCTCATAAACTGCTCCATTAAAAAAAAAAGACAAAAAGAAAACTGGAACATAGATAATAGCAAAAACAGTAGACGAAAGATAACAAATATGATTTGCGCTCACAAATAGTTACATGTAGATGTCTACAAGCAAACAGAGCTATGCATATACTGTAGAGATAAAACTTCTACAAACAAGGTTCTTCCTGAATGGAAAAAACGCTGTTATGAAAGCAGATCTTTCATTTTTAAGGTAATTATGCATGAGTATTATTCATCTAACTGTGTGTATTTAAGTGTTGCTTAAATTGGTTGTAATTTAATAACTGATATTTACATGCAATCTCTCCTAGACAGCAATGAAATTGCAAGACATTCTGTTGCTTCTTTATAAGGATTCAGTACCAAATCCAGGCTAATTGGGTAGATTCCTTTTTGACAAGTCAATATTGGTGGTTCATTTTTGGATGATGTGGCAGGCTGGCGAGTGGATAGAGGCCCAGAGACAGACTGCAGTTCAAAAAAATAACTATTTTATTATAAACACAAAATGAAAGGGCACAAGGGCCAAAACAAAGCAATTTAAACACAAAAAAAGATAAAAAGCAAAACTTACAAAAATAACAGTTTCCAGGCTGGGCAATGCCTTCACTGGATTCAAACTTTCTAAACAACCAAAAAAAAAACCAACCTGCTTTCTCAGCTCCCTCTCTCCAAATGAGAAGCAGAGGCCTCCTTTTATATCAGGTGGCTGGGCGCTGATTGATCGTTAATCAACCTAATCAACTAATCAACCCCAGCCACCTGAACATAATAAACCCAGGCAGGCAGGGGAAGTTAACCCCATCCCTGCCAATTTAAAGGGCAGAGCTTTGCTCTGCCACACACCTCCCCCCATGTACAACGTACACCGGCCGCAATCGGCCAACTCCCCCCTTCCCCCCACCCTCCCCACCCCCCTCCCCCCAAGAGTCCAATTATGTCCCTTGGGTGGGCTGTTATGGTGGGTGGTGGTGGGCGGGGTTGATGTCGGAGCCCCCAAGCCTTCTTTGGTTGAGGGGGCCCCGAATCTCCAAGGTAGGCGGTACGCGACGGCTGCCGAGGAACAGTGACCGGGGCATCGGCCCGGCTCCCTCTGGTGGCGGCGGCGGCGGCGGCCCGGCTCCCTCTGGCGGCGGCGGCGGCGGCCCGGCTCCCTCTGGTGGCGGAGGCGAGGCGGCGGCGGCCCGGCTCCCTCTGGTGGCGGAGGCGGCGGCCCGGCTCCCTCTGGTGGCGGAGGCGGCGGCCCGGCTCCCTCTGGCGGCGGCGGCGGCGGCGGCCCGGCTCCCTCTGCCGGCGGAGGCGGCCCGGCTCCCTCTGGCGGCGGCGGATCCTCACCCCTCTCTGGCTCTGGGGCGACGGCAGATCCTCCTCCCTCTCTGGCTCTGGGAGCGACGGAGGCTCCTCCTCCCTCTCTGGCTCTGGGAGCGACGGCGGCTCCTCCTCCCTCTCTGGCTCTGGGAGCGACGGCGGCTCCTCCTCCCTCTCTGGCTCTGGGAGCGACGGCAGCTCCTCACCCCTCTCTGGCTCTGGGGACGACGGCGGCTCCTCTCCCTCTCTGGCTCTGGGGACGACGGCGGCTCCTCACCCCTCTCTGGCTCTGGGGACGACGGCGGCTCCTCCTCCCTCTCTGGCTCTGGGGACGACGGCGGCTCCTCACCCCTCTCTGGCTCTGGGGACGACGGCAGCTCCTCACCCCTCTCTGGCTCTGGGGACGGCAGCCCCTCACTCCTCCCTCTCTGGCTCTCGGGAAGGCGGCTCACCCCTCTCTGGCTCTCGGGAAGGCGGCTCACCACTCCCTCTCTCGGGAAGGCGGCTCTCGGGAAGGCGGCTCACCCCTCTTTATTGGAGTGACCGGGGCATCTCCCATGTCTACCGCCAGGTAATTAACCACCATGAGGGCAACCTCTGGGAAGGAGGCCGGGTGGTGCTGTTCCTCCCACTGTTCCCACCTCTCCCCATCTCGACGCCACAGCGTGTTGATAACTATGGGGAGATCGTGGACGAGGTCTGCCTCAGGGTGCATCAACCAGTCCCAGATCCCTGGATCTCCTGGTGAAGGTGGTGGTGCTGGAGGTAGTGGGGTGGCTCCTGATGCCCGGGGTGAACACGGCACCTCTTCCTGGGCCTGGTTGTAGGGGCATCCTGCCCAGTTGTGGCCGTCCTCCTCACACCGGCCACACCAGTTTGCCGGTGGCACGTCTGGGCAGGACCGCCAACGATGGTCCTCCTTCCCGCACCAGGAACACCAGGGGAAGAGGCTGGCCGGGTCCTCCAGCGGTGGCTGCAGCAGCTTACATTTCTTCAGCTGCTGCTGCTTTTCCTGCTTTTGTCGCTGTCTGCTCTTTCCCATTTTTAAAAAAAAAAAAAAAAAAAAAAAAAAAAAAAAATTCCCAAAAATTCCACAAAACAAAACAAAAATACTGCTCTGAGCCTCTAGGTGGCGCTATCCCACTTTGACACCAAATGTGGCAGGCTGGCGAGTGGATAGAGGCCCAGAGACAGACTGCAGTTCAAAAAAATAACTATTTTATTATAAACACAAAATGAAAGGGCACAAGGGCCAAAACAAAGCAATTTAAACACAAAAAAGATAAAAAGCAAAACTTACAAAAATAACAGTTTCCAGGCTGGGCAATGCCTTCACTGGATTCAAACTTTCTAAACAACCAAAAAAAAAAACAACCTGTTTCCTCAGCTCCCTCTCTCCAAATGAGAAGCAGAGGCCTCCTTTTATATCAGGTGGCTGGGCGCTGATTGATCGTTAATCAACCTAATCAACTAATCAACCCCAGCCACCTGAACATAATAAACCCAGGCAGGCAGGGGAAGTTAACCCCATCCCTGCCAATTTAAAGGGCAGAGCTTTGCTCTGCCACAGATGAATAATAAGGTTTTTAAAAATATATATTGCTACCTAGCAGGTCAAATAAAAGTTTTTTCGATTTATTTGACTTAATTGTATTAGTTTATTATACTAAATAGCTAATTTCTCCCAGTGTAAAACCAACCCATTTGACACCTCCTTTTCTGTTATTAACCTACTAGCTGCTTCCCCTAGACTGACATACTTTGTCAGTGAAGACATTGCTGAGGTGAAATGACCTTATAAGCATAACAAACTACATGAAAAGTAAGGATTTCAAACCGAGAGCTTTTCTTTAACTTCAAATGAGCCTATAACTGAATATTATACACTCATGTTCCAGGGAATTAAAGGGAATTGCCTTTATTTGTATCATCATTTTACAGTGATTTCAGACCATAGCAATAAAAGCCACGTAACATTAGTTTACAATGCTCTTTCAAATTATAAAAAAAATAAAAAATACACACATATATATATTGCATCAACCCAAAGTTTACAGTTATACCCGATACCAATATACAAAAAAAAGTATTATATACCAGTATATGTATGCGACAAGAGAATAAAAATAAACCACTGTAAACAATATGGTTTTAGACGCATACTCATCATTAAATTGTATTCCCCTCGAGGCCAGTGACATCCTCTAATGGGACAAGAGTAGAATACATTCAAAATTGCTTAAAGTGACCACTTCAGGGGCTGACCCAAAATGGTTTATAAATGCAGCTGTTTTAATTTGGGATGTACACATGGGGATTCATTAGAGGTCGCTACACACAAGCATTCCCTCTAGTAGTCTGTAAAGTGCTTTGTCATGGTGGTCCACTGTGAAAGGCACTATATAAAAATAAAGATTATTATTATTATTATTATTATTATTATTATTATTATTATTATTATTATTATTATTAATAGAGGTTTGTCTGTAGTATATATCTGCACAATCTTCTAATCGTTTTCACTGACAACAAGGTGACAAAACTACTCTGATTCAGGATTCAAATATATGCTGTGTCCCCTTTATATCAGACTGCCCATTATGCTGCAGACCTGGTTATACAGTGGAATGGGAATGGGTCGATTTAACCCATTGTGCTACAGACTGCAGCACTATAAAGAGGGAGCACTGTACTGTACACGGTCCATACTTCTTGCATCATGTATGTATGTATGTATATATGCATGTATGTTTAGATCACATATTTCTATTTACAAAAACCTGACCACAATTCCTATCATCTCCTATTTTCGCAACTTAAAGTACAATTATGCTTAGAAAATACTCATTTTAAAATATGTTTTATTATGTAATTACAACACCCATACTATATACCATATTACTGAAAACCGGCAACTTCATTTTATAAAATTCATTAAATATAAATTCATTATATACCTAATATGCAATTGGTTTCTGAGGTCTCCACTGCTACACCTTGCCAGGTGTGTCAGGAACCATCTTATGGGGCATGTTAAGGTAAAAAGAAAAAGCAAGCAACTGAAATTCCATTTGGCAATACATGGTTAAGCATAGTAACTAAACATGATTATAAAAACAAACATGTAAAACATGACATTTAAATCAAATACAAAATATTTTAAAGTATAAACAAAATTTGAAAAGATATTTTGACTGTGTGTGTTTTGAGCAAGCGATGTGATTGACACCCGCAGAAACCACATTTCTAAAAGTGTTCCAGCAGTTCTGCAATCACACACATTGCAGGACTAGTTATACAGTAGATGCGTGAGATTGCATACTTGCCAGAGTACTTATTTTTGCTAAACGATATTTCTAAGTTCTAAAAAATAAACAGAGGAAATGACAGGAAAGAAATAAAGATGGCTGGATTCACACCCTACCTTACCTAAGGTAACATTAGGTAGTCCAATATTAGTGCCAAACTGGGGTCTGTTAAACCCTGATGTTTAAATTGAATTAATAAAATAAAGGGATCCGTTCTCCAGTGCTTAGTCTCTTTCTAAAAACAATACAGCAAGCAAGTATACTTAAGAATCAGAATGGCTCATATCCTGTGGCTTGCTAGGTGGCATCATGGGAGTCCTGGAGCGTTCGTTCTCCTTCTCCTCCTCCTCCTCCTCCTCCTCCTCATCTTCCTCCTCCTCCTCCTCTTCCTTCTTCTTCTCCTCCTCATCATCAACATAGTACATGTCTCCGTTGTGGGGGGGCTCGGTCTTTTCATCACAATATTCTTCTGTGTTCTTCTGGGGCTTGGGTTCCTCTCTTGGAACCCTGTAAGAAAATGAATATTGTCTCAACAAACAGTACAACAACCACATGGTAATTAAATGGGAGGGACAGCTGAGCCTGCACACAGAATTCAAGATGCCCTGGTAACAGTACAGCATGAATTATCTTGTCAAACATTTTTATGCAAGTACAGGTTTTACAGGAAGAGCCGACTGTGCCTTTTGGTAAAGCTGCACCCCACACCTGGACAGACTTGTTTATGTCACTGTCTTGTGGATGGGTTATTACTGTTGGATTTGTAATGGGACATGAAATGAAGACTTAGATGAAATCAGTAAGTTCCTGTGATCATCTCTGCCTGGGCAACCTTGTAAACACGATGAATCACCTCAAATGTTTTTAGAAAGTTTAAATGAATTAATTAATGAAGGAACACAAGCAAGAATAGTACCTTTATGTTCTAAGCCTTGACAAAAGCTACAGTAGGCAGAGAGGACCAAACTGCTTTTCTTTTTACATAACCCCCTTCAATGATATAGTCTGGCTCTGATTGCTTGCAGCTCTAGAATTGAAAGTTAGTACTTACTCCATTTCATATTCCTTGGGTGGTCTGGTTGTACGGCAGCAGCAACAGTAAACCACTATTGCAATGATAATGAGAGCAACAATGCTGGCTCCAATAATCCCGGCAGTCATAGCAATATTCATGGAAGCTGGAAGACAACATTAACATGCTTATTGTCTTTCTTTTTTTTTTTTTTTTTTTTTTTTTTTTTTTACCAATGCAATTTGCAATTATTTCAGAAAAGTGGCCTGTTTTGGTTCTTTTCCTTACACACAAATGCAGATGTTTCACACACTCTCTATTCCCAGAGGATTTGGAAGTGGTGTTTTGCTATACTTTGTTACTTCCTTGTTATAGTCAATTTTTATAAATCCCTAGTTTCTTTACATAACATCTTTTAATGGATACTATTATGTTGGAGTTGTGCCTGCATGTCTAATGTTCATTAGACTGGAATACATGAGAAATCTTTAGCAACACAAGACTGTATGTGCTCTACCTCTTAACAAATAACAAATACGCACCATTCACTGTATAAAACTGACAGCTTGGAACTTGTACAATCTTGTGTAGATTTAGGACTTGCACACCTAAACTCAAAAGATGCACCATTCTAGAAAGTCTCATCTAGCTTAACTATATCATTAGGGGTACAAATCGCACTCACTCATTTATAGATTCTACGTGTCAAATTTTATACCAGATCTTGAGGGATGACTCAAACGAGGCCCTCCGTTTTATTCGTTGCTTTTCACAGTTTGTCATGACTATTGATTTGTGTGTGTGTGTGTGTGTGTGTGGGTGGGGGGGGTGGGGTGGGGGTGGGGGGGGGGGGGGGGGCACGACATGTTTCGGTCAGCTAATGTTTACAAGTTCTTACAGGTAATGTTTTTCAGAAAACTTGCCCAAACCTTAACCCTACAGCAATGTTTAAAACTGTAAATGAATCCACAAGAACCTAAGGCTGTGGGTGGTGTGCGAGTATCATTTAAAATTGAAATTGGTTCTCCTCGTACACGTTTTACCCAGATAGCTTTTTGTAGAGCAATTCACCTGACCATTACTTAGTCATAGTGTTTAAAGGCTGTTTGACTTTGATCATACCACAAAGGTTGTGGTTTGCTAGTTTCCAACATAAATATTCCATACAGTAGGAAAATGTGTTTTGGTCATCTATTTGGTTTTGCTAAAGGGCTGAGATTCAACAAAAAAAATAAACGCTAGCACAACAACAGAAAATGTTAATAGTAACGTGATTATTACATTATTGCAAGACACTCACTTTTCCTTTTTCTACTGACCAGGGAAGAGACAAGGCTCCTGATCCACAGCTTTTCTAATGTTTAGTCTAACCTGATCTTATTGAGTCAAAAAGAACTACTGTTGAAACCTGTGACAGATATTCGGGAAACAGCCGAGTTACTGAGAACTTTCAGTAAAATATCCCCCAAAGCATGTTTTTGTTTGGTATCACTGAGGTGATCTTTCTTAATACAGCAGAAGATTGGGGGTTAAGCACAGGACCATAACAATATGGCCCAGCATAGCACCCCAATTAATACATTCAGTTGAAATGGGAGGCATAGTTAATCGGGAGCTTCTTCTGGTCCCCTCCAAGTCCCCATGTGTTTACCCAATTACTCACGAGGCATGACAGCAAGGGTAATGTTGCAGGAGGAGGAACTGATTTTATTGGACGAGGTGCAAATGAAGAATCCAGAGGTGTCCATGGAAACATTCAGCAGAGTCATCATTCCATTTTCTAGTGTGACAAAATCATAAACATTGTTTTCATGAAAAGAAGAATGTCTTGTCTTTGTCAACTCTTCCAATGTTAATTTAACAACAAATTTATTTACTGATTGGTTTAAGGCTAGTAGTGTTTCAATTGCTCTCTACTGGGAGTTGAACCAGACCTCCATAAAGTACCAAGATAATCATCTAAGCAAGTTGAACACTGCAATCAGCACTAATATATAAATGTCTCTGTCAGTACAGTTGAGTTATCTGCAGTATACTAACCTTACAGCTTTCACACTTAAACACACGTCCAGGTCTTAAGCAATTCAAATTCAACCTTAACTTGCTGTAAATATTGACATGAACGTTTCACCTACCCTGTTTGGATTTTGGTGGATCCGGCCTCAGAGTGTTTCTTACATCATAGCTTGTCCACTTGTAAACTGGTGGAGGAGACCCTTCTTCTGAGAAACATTTCAGTCTGAGGTCCTGCCCATATTCTGCCTTTCCTTCCAAGGAGCACAGTGGCTTTGATGGAGCAACTGTGAAACAGCAAGTTGGCAATTTTTGTATCTGTGGCTTATTGCAATTACAAACAATAGGGAATCTTTATACAAGTAAGTATGTGAAGTCATCCATTACAGATACACTAAATGGGAGGGGCTCCGGGCTCCTGGGAGACTTTGCAGGACAGAATCAAAAATCAAAAGTCTACTACAACACAGGAGTTAACTGCCAGCCAAGTTGCAACGTGAAACATTAGCGTTTACAAACTGCACAACGAAATCAGGGCGCAGTCCAACTTGAAAAGGCCTGAGGGAAACAAACTTAACTCACCAGTAGAAATAAAAAAATCAAAAGAGGAAGCTCAACGACAAAATAAGCATGGACCCTGATTACTGTTTTAAGGTAACAAGAAACTGAATTTTTTTTTTTTTTTACATAGGTGAGCGCTGAAGGAATTTAGTGAACTGAAACTGAATCGAGTTTTCTTTCTACACTGCTGTAAATACAGGTGTGCAGTAGATGGCGCTGCTGCTTACTAAGTTTCAGACAGAGTGGCTGATCTAGCTGACAGTATGCTACGTATGCCTGTGGCTGGCAAGCCACTCATGATTACAAACTTCACAAAAAGGCAGAAATTACATTTTGAAACAGCTCCCCGCCATGATATTTAACAGCAGGAAATGCACTCCAGGGGCTAGGATGTACTCTTAGATGTTTGTTTATCTAGACTATTGTTGTTTACATAGAATATTGTACATAATTGATATGCCGCTGTGTTCTGTGATTCTGTTAGTCAAGTTCCATTGTAGGTTCCAGTAATAAAATGTCCATTTCACTGCCCCATTGTTTTGAACTTTGACTTTGCCCATATCAATTCTAGGGGTCTCATGCTTGATAACATATTACAACCCATTTCATCAGAGATGCCATTCCCCTTACATTGTGCTTTGAGGGATGCTTGGCTTTTGTTCACAAAATAAATAAAATCCAGTTTCTCGCTTGCTTCTGCTTGCCAGCCACAGGCATACGTAGCATACTGTCAGCTAGATCAGCCACTCTGTCTGAAACTTAGTAAGCAGCAGCGCCATCTACTGCACACCTGTATTTACAGCAGTGTAAAAAGAAAACTCGATTCAGTTTCAGTTCACTAAATTCCTTCAGCGCTCACCTATGTAAAAAAAAAAAAAAACAGCATTTCAGTCACTGCAATAAGAACTAAATTAAGGGGCCAGAAAATAAAATGTAATTTGAAGCTACATACATTATAATGATTAAAATGGCACCTGTTCTGCTCAAGCTAATAGATGCTAATAGCTCAAGAGTGCTGCCTCCATCTAAATCTTAATATTAGGTGTTGATAGAACAGAGACATTTAGCATGCACTGTTTATATAATCCTGAAACTCTAAAAGTCCAATCTGCCCTGGAAGTTTCCACTGAGAATGTGAAATAGTTTATGAGATACGCACAGCTGAATGGGGATGCCCAAGTACTTACCCAATACAAGCAGATTTGTTGCACGCGTGTTTACCCCAGAATTGTCTTTTGCAATGTTGACAGCACACTCCACAAAGCCACTGTCCTCTAGAGTCACTTTACTGAGGTAGATAGAAACATCTCCCGTTTCAGGTTTCGACACAAAACCAACTCTTCCTTCATACTTTGCATTAATATCCAACTCATTGGCTGGATAATAATAATCAAGTATTTTTGACTGTGAAAAATAAAAGGAAACAAAGCGATTGTATAAAGATGCATGGCAGACCGTTAAGCAGGTTTATTTTTATAATCAACAACCAGCAGAGAAGAGATTTTTGTATTGTTAAGTATGCACAACATAAGGAATGGCATACTAGAAGGGTAACATTTTGAAACCATGTATTACAGCATTACATTCCAAGGGCTTGACTGACAGAGATCCGGGGTTACTCCATAATCATCAATACAACTATCACTATTCTCAAATTCTGCGTTTTGGAGTTTGTCCTGAACTACTGAAACTGGATTTACGAAAAAAAAAAAGTTGAAAAATCATGGGGGGTCTGTAGGGGGCACTGTCTGGGTAAAAATGATATATGCATGTGCACAAGTTGAAGAAAGGCAAGTGGAAAGTATCTTGCATTTGTAGTTAAGTGCTTTAAAATAAAAGTAAGAAACGTAGACTACTGAATGAAAAAAAAGGTTTTATAATATAACAGAGCTCCAGTTAGCCTACATTTACACTGTGTCTAATTAACAGTATTAGTAATACTAATAACAACAACAATAATTGTGTAAACACAAGAAAAACATAAATCAAGCGTATCAATACAGCTAATGAGTCTCACAAATCAATGCATAGGAAGCACTGATTGATCCTATGCTGACTGATCCGACCGCCCGGTGTCTTTTACAATGCATATACTGTGAAAACCAGCATATAAATACTCTGCAGCATTTATATGTTAATATACTATAGGCTTCATGTTCAGAAATTAAGAGGAACAACACGACTGCAGGACTTGTGTGTTATCGTAAAGGTTAAACAATGTAAGCTTCTTCTGAGTGCATGTTGGGAATACTTCTGGTACTGAGCCAAATTAAACCTCTACATATGGGCTGTGCCCCTGTGCCAGGTTCTCGGCTTGACTTGGTTACTCCAGAAGTAAACTTGTTGCAGTCCTTCAGCAGCCACTTTGTTATTGCTGAGAGGCAGTGTCAGGGTGCGTTACCTGGGGTTCAATACAGGAAACAACGTCAAATCAGAGGCTTTTAATTGAGGGTGTAACGTCACCTTCGGCTTCAGAAATCGAGCCCTAGATGTTATTTTACCTTAAAAATTCAGACTCTTGCTCAATACATACAGACTAATGTGTGATTAAAAAAATTGCACATAAAAACGTACCGCGGGATCTTGTGGGTTTTTTGCAAGTCGAGCCCAATGAACAGTCAGGACTTTAATCTCGCTCAGAATCAGAGTTGACTTGAAGCTACATGGTATCGTCACATTGTCTCCTCTTGCAACCTCATATACATCTTTAGGTATGCTCACAGATATGGCCAAAGCAGCAGATAAAACTGGAGTGACAAAAGGAAAAAACAAACACTATAATTGAAATCTTCCCTTTTTTTTGGTAGACATGCTTTAAGAAATATAATTGGAATAAAAATGTAGGACATTAATCAACTGACACAAGTTATTTGTCTGTACAGAAGTGTTTTGTAAGACTTAGATAATAGTACTGTGCAAATATATATATATATATATATATATATATATATATATATATATATATATATATACACACACACACACACACATATATATATATATATATATATATATATATATATATATGTTGTGGTGTGTGTGTGTGTGTGTGTGTGTATATATATATATATACATAAACATGTATGCAGTTACTATATTTTGACTTTTAAAATGCTGCGACTGTAGCCACATGTGATTTGGCTGGCTCTTGTATTTTGTAATTTTTGCATATTTCCCTACAACCCATTGCTTTTAAAATGTTTCAAATGCTTTTATGCAAATAGACTTACATAGACTAGGGTGTGAACACTGCATCAACAATTGCTGCTGCAGAGTCACTTACAATAGGACCTTGGATTTACGTCTCATTCAAAGGACAGAGCACAAGGAGGTTAAGTGACATGCTTAAGGTCACACATAGTGAGGTAGTGGCTGAGCTGAGATTGAGCAGAGAACCTCTTTGTTGCAAGGCCTTTTCTTTACCCATAGGACCACTAAGCGTTATATTACACACACACACACACACACGTATGAATGTAACTTTTCATTAAACCAACAGGTTAAATAGAGAAATACATTAATAGCAAGGCATATATACAGTGTTCTTTCTTATGTGATTATACATTATTTCCTAGTTCCATAACCCTCAGTAACTTTTAAATTCATAAAAACTTAAAAAGCCCCCAACCCCCACTGAAATGGTCTTACTTGACAGACCCATTGGTATACAGTGCATCCTTAGGAAGGCCAGCTGGGTGAAATGTAATGGCTGCCCTTACACTGGTTTACCATGGTATTTTTGTACTTTTACCATGTTGTTTCCAAGGTAATACAATGCATTAACCATAATTTACCATGTTAATATGTTTTACCATACCTCACTGTTCTTTACATTTCTTTGCTGTGTTTTACCATGCTTTCGCTATGCTTTATTATATTTTGCTATGCTTTACCATGCTTTCACTATGCTTTATTACACTTTGCTATGCTTTTACTATGGTAAACGACTGTGCCACCCTTATGCACGGGTATTGCCATTGGGTCCCTGTACAAGGCTCGGTTCTGTATCCAAAAGTTGTCTACGAGTAAGAATTTCATACAGGCAAGTCACAGTCCCAAAATAAAAATATTCCAATGCTAAGCTTTTCCTCGTTTTTAGCAAACATTACTCACTCCAGGATGATGAAATGTTTACTGATGCAGAGCCTTTGGTTAAGTGTTTGACTTTGACTAAGCCTACATTACGGAAATGAAGCAACATCCATATAAGACGTCTCAGAAGGTATTTTTTTCCAAGTTCTTCTGCCAACATATGAAAAATAAATGATACAGGATCCTGAAGGCTCATCCGCATGCAAGGTGAGTCAGATCTTAACTGTACTACGATTGTGATCTCGGATGGAGGACCACATTGATCTTAGCTGCCCAGCGGGTTCAGACATACAAATCCCAGGCTGGGCCCTTACCACCAGGGTCCAGGAGCGCTGCCACATTTCAGCTGACTTTGTGGATGAAATGAGGAGGGGACAGTAGGAAAGAAGCTCACTAGTTAGTCTTCCTGAGGAACGAGGCACTATTCAAACTGGAAGCTATTTTAAAAAATAGACAGACATATTTTGTTTAACACAGCAGAGGTGTAATTTGTCAATATGCAAGCATGCACTTACTAAAATGAGGTAAACATGCAAGCATTTCCCAGCAGTAGCCTTAGTATCACAAAAAAAGAAAAAACATATGTCACAGGAATAGATAAATAAAGAGAAAGACTGGGGTTGGAACACGTGTTAGATGTTTTAGCCATTCGCTGTATAGACACCCCGGCTTAAAAAATAAAAATAAATAAATGCAATAACTTCTGTAAATAAAAACCATGCAAGGCTTCATTAAAAAAAAATGACATCTAATCAGCACACCCCATTGAAGTATTTAGGTGGCTGCCAGATATCTCCAGGACTGAAACTGCTGCCCAGTTAATGATACGTTTACATATCTATGTTATTATGCTGCATGTGATGGCAGCTTGAATTTACAAAAGCGCACATGTGAGCACTAACACTGTTCCTGAATAAACTCTATGATGTGCACATGGGTCCAGTAGATGTTAACATGTTTGAACTAGGCCTACTTTCCACTTGGTGAGTTTAAAATCTGCATTAAAGAGTAAGTAGTGAGGTTCTGAAAAAAAAGTGTTGCTACAACTATTTAAATAACAATTCCAGATTTTTTTAAATCAACTGATGGAAATGTCCAGTCTACTTTTATTGTTTTCAAGCAAATTGGCTTCATCACTGCCACTCTCATGTCCACTTTGACACTTTACACATTCTTTCCCTTGCCCAACGCTTCTTTAACATGTTATGCATGCCAGTCTGACACAGGGCGAGATCGCTATGAGCACTGTATCCAATCAAAACTGGCCAAAATAAATGATCCACTCGTTATATGGTATAGCCTAGGGGGTGATGCTGGGACGCCAGAATCAGTGTTGAGTTCTCTTGAGGTGTCGTGGGCTAGTCAACGAAACACAGAGGATGGAAGATGCCCACTTGAAGACCCCAGAGATGTACCCTACTTAGGTCAATCCAGATGGTTGTCACGCTGATGCGCTGGTGAGACCGCACTGGGTTGATCCCCGGAGCCAGCATCGCAGCCGTTGTGTGTGCTGATGCGCGGGGGAGGCAAAATGAGTTGATCCCTGGAGCCAGCATTACACTTCAGCAATCAACACCAGACAGAAGGATATCTACATCATCAGATGAAAAACAACGCAAATGGATGGAGATGCAGATGAATCAAATTAGTTTACTGCAAAGCTACGTTTTAGTTGGTGCTTATCTTGGCAAGAGCCGAGTTCAAATCAGCATGAAGTTCAACATCTACTCTCATGTAATGGAAATCATGAAGATCTGGATACATCCAGTGATTGCTGTGAATTGTGCAGCTGGCAACAAGGGAAAGACCTCCTGACAGCATGGAGAGACAGCTGACTGGAGGAAAGAGACCCCATTGGGGCTGGCAAGGGTTAGCTACCCTGGTCGGCAGTATCCAGCTCTTTGTTTTCAAAGGTAAACAGGATGCTGGAGATGCCAGCCCAAGGCTTCTAAGAAATTAAAGAGAAAAATACCCCTCGAGTCTGCGAGAGGGGGGCAGAAGATGACTCAACGTTGGATAACACGGTTAACGATTTAGGAATGGAAACAGGTGTGAGGATGGAGAGCACTTCACAAAAGACTAGTTCAAGATCTGCAGATAGCAAAGACTTGGAACTCCAGGTTTGTGTCTGCGGCTGGAGCAAGGCAACAACAGTCAGGGGTTTGAAGAGTCATCAAGGGAGAATGAAATGCTTGAGGGAGAAGGGACAAGGGCCTCGCATTGGTCAGTACTTCTTACGAAGTCAGTCAAGTCAGTCGAATGAAATCCAGCGACAAGAAGCAAACCACAGTTCACAGGATATCAGCACCACTGTCATAGATGTCAGGAGGACTTGCGTGCATACAACTAGTGATGAACCTAATGATCCTTGCGAACCCGGTCATACGAACCAGGGTAAGAGAGAAAAGAACCTCAACAGGAACAAGCCTGGAGTTAAATGGCCAAGAGCTTGTGAGAAAACTGCGTGGGACACAGTAAACACGGATCTCTGTTTTACTTTTGAAAGGTTAAATGGAACAGTTGAAAAGAAGCTGGATAAATTTGGGGACCTCATCTACACATATGGAAGCGAGAGGTTTGGAATTGAAAAAAGGAAGGAAAAAGTACAAACTATTCCTGGAAAGTCTAGACGGCAGCAGGATATTGAACGCTTAGTTAGAGAAAGGAGGCAGTTGAGGAAGCAATGGAAAAAAGCAGAACAAAGTTAGAAGGAGGGACTCAATGTGTTACAAAGGGTCATAAAAGATAAGCTTGCAACATTGCGCAGAGCTGAGCACCTACGGAAACGCTACAAAAAGAAAGAGGGTGCGAGAACTAACTTTTATAAAGATCCATTCAAATTTGTAAAGATATTCACCAGCGAGAAAAATGGCACATTAAAATCATCAAGTTTGAGCTGGAGAGATATTTGGAGGAAACGCATACAGATTCAAAAAGGCAGCAGCCTGTGTTAATTCCTTCAGACATCCCACCTATCAATCCACCCGAATACCAAATGGAGGACTGTGCACCTAAGTGGAAAGAAGTAGAGCAAGCTGTGAAAAAGCAAGGACATTATCATCTCCAGGGCCTAATGGAGTTCCATACAGAGTGTACAAGAGTGCTTCTGGAGTTCTACGAATCCTGTGGAAATTGATGAAAGTGGCATGGGAAAAACAGGTTGTACCAAGAGCATGGCGTCAAGCAGGATGCTTAGAACACATCAGCGTAATCTGGCAACAAATTCAATCAGCAAAAAAAGAGCGGAAGGAGCTCCATGTGACATTCCTGGATTTGGCTAATGCATATGGTTCAGTGCCACATGATCTTCTTTAGGCAGCATTTGATTTTTTCAGCGTAACGATGACAATAACAAATTTAGTGAAAGCCTACTTTGGAGATTTGAAACAAGAGCTGGTCAAGACACGTGGTTACAGTACGCTGGTGAGCCCCAATAAGGATGAAACGAGTGTGTAGTTACTGAATGTTTCGGCTGCTTGTATATCTATGAAGTTCTCCAAAAATAATTATTTTAATAAATATTTGGATTAACAGGTAATAAATACTACTTTAAAAAGCTGAAATCGAATACTGATTTGCAACACTAGGGTGGGCAAACGTGTTTATAGATCCAAACTCAAAATCAGAACACGTAATGATCAATCATGCTGCAATTGAAACATTTTAAAATAAATGTAGAAAAAAGTTTATGCACTTAAGTAATGATGGTTATTGATTTATTTGTTTATTTACTTATGTATGTATTTTAAGTCGCCTTGGATTCTCCTATTACACTGTACTGTTTTGAGTTTAATGTTGTATTTGGAAAAGAAAAATACTCAATTCTTTTGTTTAGGGGTTGGTTAGGAGGATCTGCCCTCATAATTTGATCAACCACTGCACTAGGTGTGGTACAGAAAAAGGCGGTGGCACCTTCTCACTGTCAATGAGGCAGGCTCCGAGCGCACAGCATATTTATTACCTACCGTCACTCTAGCAAAAATACCTTAGTTGAGTGGCTAAAGAGCAATGTATATTAATATTGATGACATCGGGTATTAAACAGGCTTCTAAGTATAACAACTCATTTCAGACTAAAAAAGACACACTTGTAGCTGTGTTTCTATAGTTCTCAGTTCATTTTCATTCACCAGAATGGAAATAGTAACAAACACAAATACCACATTTTGAATTTATTTTTCACAAACACGAAAGAAATTATTATTATTATTATTATTATTATTATTATTATTATTATTATTATTATTATTATTATTATTAAAAAGAAAGATCTAAAAACATAGTTTAACATAAATTGGACGGATCTTAACAATTCTGTCATTGTTACGTGATTCATTACCAAGTGTCCACCCTCTTGACACTTTTTGAATCATTTTGAATCACCCTCTTGACACTTTTTGAATCATTTTGACACTTTTTGAATCTCAATTTCTTATTACGCAGCTCAAACGTTTGCGATTATGAAAATGAAAACCGTTAAGGCAAAATCAGAATGTAGAATATATTACCGAGATTAGGCAATTCCTCTATCTCACGTAACTAGCGGACAGTAAAAACGTACACAAATTACCGGCACTTCCCCTCAGCATACACCTCAAAGAAGGCTATCATTTGAAAGCCCGCCTTGAAAACGAGAGGATGTACACATCGCTTCACAGTGGTTTACGAATGTAAAGAGTAGAGCATTCATAAACCGTTTGTTATTTGTGAAACTGGTATTCTTATTTCTATCTCTCAAGAGACTTTTGTTTTCACATAACATGTTGGGACAGACAGTTACGTGAAAACGTACGACACCTTCTCATGTTGATTTATCATACTGTGCTTCCCCTATTAACATAAATAAAGATGTACACAGATTCTGCACTTCTGCTTCTTTGAACATGTTAGCAATTAGCTGTATACATTTGTCCTGATTTTATGTAATCATTGTTTACTTTTATGAAAACTCGATGTCCCATTTCTGGTCTGCCGAAAGTGGAGATTTATGCCCAAGACATCCACGCAGAAAAGAAAACAGTACATATGCAACAAAACTGTCTCTGTTGTCTAAATAATCTTCAATATTTTACAAAAAATAACTATCATTTTTCTATTCAGATAAAATACCCCATGCCTTCCACTACTCTAAAAAGGAGCTCTTAAGCAAATAGAGCCATTTCTATAGATATTTATTTATACATTAATTTATTTAGGCCTATTAGTTTATTTTTCATTTTGGCTAAAATATCCATCATATCCGGGTGCATGAAAATATAATGTAATTAATACAGAACATAGATTTACAAAATTGTGGCATACAATGAGCCCTCCAACTTTTTCTCTCTGTGTGTCCTGAAGAACTTGCTTTATTATATTCAAATAAATGTATTGTTCTGAAATGTATCTTCACCTGTTTCTCCATATCGCCTGAAACATGTCAGTTTAGTTTTTCTCCGCCTTTACTACCTTTCAATCCCACCTGCTGATTGACTGAAATCCTGAAATCATTAACATATGGGTTTCATAAATACTGGATATTTATTCCGCCACTTTTATGTAAGTTTCACCTATTCCACCTGTCGGAAAACAGCAGAAAGGTTTTTAATTTTATGATGGAAACAACGCTCGGGCTGAAGTTTCACTTTTGATATTCTGGGCCATTGTTCCTATAGATGCGAACATTCTACAGCCCTGCCACAAACCACAAGGTTTACAGTTTAATATTATATATTATATATATATTATATATATATATATATATATCTATATATAATATATAATATATATATATATATATATATTAAATATTGTTGAATGGTAGAAAGTGTATATTTAATGTTTTTAATCGACGGGCCCAGGTTTGAAGTTAACAGATGTGCAATAAAACGTGTTTGGCTTTACAAGTAGGTGCTTGACCCACCTTTTTATTTTCAGGCTGCTCAGCTACGCTCAGAATTTGCTAAAACTTTATATGGCTGATTTTCAGAAAATAATAATAATAATAATAATAATAATAATAATAATAATAATAATAATAATAATAACTTTTGCAATTAATTTAATAAGTTTATTTTAGTATTTTGAACCAGTGGTGTTTAATAGGTATGGGTGTCCTACCCCTTCAAAACACACAACATAAAACACTGGGCTCCCAAGAGTCCTCATTTTGCATATCGATTTGCATGGATTTTTTGACTGCTCCCTTCATGTACCATTAATAGACCAATAGAAAAGACACATTTGAATTACTTTATAAAGATGTTATGGGATTTTAGTTTTGAGAAATTGAAATTCTCTTAATGTCCCAATTTTTTTTTTTTTTTTGTTCGTTGTTCATTAAGTATTTGGAAAACTACAAAGCGTATGTAATATGTTACGGTAACATTATTCAGCAGGTTTCATTCATTGTTACTTCTATTGGGTGATGCAAAACTTTTGACTACAGCTGTAGAGCTTCTGAAACTACTATGGAACGGGAGTCTTACATTTTACCTAATTATTCTCTCTCTCTCTCTCTCTCTCTCTCTCTCTCTCTCTCTCTCTCTCTCTCTCTCTCTCTGTATAAAGTAAAGGCTAACATTACAAATTCATTTTTATATTCGCCACCATGACATTGATCAGAGCCATCTATGTAAGTATACATACCTTAATTTTAGGATTTGGGGTTCAGGATTGTTATTATTATTACTACTAAACAAGATATACATTATTAACAAGCAAAACCATTCGTTTTCCTATAATAATAAAGCTAAACAAACTATTCATATAGCTGTTTACTATGTTTGCTATTCATATAGCCTCCACAAGTTCTAGTATACACCACTTATTTTATTCATCACAGGGTGTGTCTTTTCCACGCAACCTGTCTCAGGCGAGGGAGCGTGAATAAAGTGCAGCAAGTTAAGATATAAAAAACAACAACTTACCTGAAAATATTGTCACCAAAAAATATAAAGCCATTGTATAGTTGATTTTCCTTTACAAACACTAACGTTATAACACAAAACAGCGATGTTTACAATGTGTTAACAAATCCGCATTTCATTCGACTTAAAAAAAAAAAAAAAAAAAAAAGAAGTCCTCAACCAGCTGAAGTTGTTGCTGCTTGTGTTCCACCTCTCTTACCGCCCACCGTTTTGTTTGTGTGTTTGAACGTCACGAACTGAGTAAAGCAATCGCACAATATCAGAAGTTCACTCCTCTGTCATGGAATTAATTAGCTTGCCCACATGGGAAACGCTAGATGTATCGAATTATTTTTTTAACAGCCGCTACTGAGAAGCAATAATAACAACAACAATATATATATATATATATATATATATATATATATATATATATATATATATATATATATATATATATATATATACGCGTTAGTTATCTATCTGTCTAAGATAAATAAATGTAATATACATTTTGTAGATTTTAAAGCGATCTTTATTGACGGGAGTATAGATTCATGTGCTACAGAGGCAGAAGTTATGGCAACTGTAGACCCCCTAAATAGGCCCATGCACGTATAACTAGACTTAAAAAATAAGGATTGTTTTAATTACGACGGCGCAATATATTACGACGGCACAGCTATTAAATACAAGAACGATCCAATTCATATTTTATACAACAATAACAATTTCTCAGTTATTGTATTTAAAGACAATGAAACTGGAAGAAAATCTGAATACTGTGGCACCATTAAGAAATATAATTAAAAAAACAAACAAACAAACAAACAAAAACAAACAGTACAAAATAAACCAGTTTAAAGTAAATAATAACCTGCAAAATAGAGAACTAAACGTGACAGAGAACAGAAAAAGAAAGACAGGTGACCCAAAAATGGAAATGGTACTAAATACACTAAAGATAACACAGAAAACATGGTATTTAATTTATCAAGTAAAACTTTAACCATATCCCAAAAAGCAGGATTGAGTAAAGGACTTAAGTCTATACCGATTAAAAATACACTGATAAAGATAAACTGGCCACCAAATTAAAGGAGTGGGAGAGATGCATGAGATTAGCAATCGCATGAGATTAAATAATCTCAGATTCAGAGGGTAATTATGAGTATGAGATTAAGATTAATAGTACAAGCAGGGACTCCTCCGGATGGAAGAGATAAATGGTAGCTATGTATATTGAAGTAGTTAAACAAGAAATTATAGTAGGACTAAAGAAAACATGTAAACTTAATTTAACCAATATTGAAGAACAAGCTATGACTGAGTTGTTAAATGATGATGATATAAGTATAAGACTAGCAGATAAGGGATCGGGAATAGTGATAGTGAACACAGATGACTATATGAAATCTGAAAAATGTGAATTAAATAATACAGATACATGTGAAGAAGTTAAAATAAGATCAATAAATCGGTAAAAAAGAGGTTAAGGAAATTGCAGAGAGACTATACAATAAAGGCATTATATCAAAAGAATTAAACAAATACATGCAGCCACATAATGCAAGAACAGGCCTAGCAAGAGGAAATATTAATATGCACAAAAAATATCACCCTATGCAAATGAGTCAGCACGATTGATAATCCAACACACATAATACCTGAAATAGCAGAAAAACAATTTGGGTCACACGTTGAGAAATGACCAAGCTATATTAAGGATACAACACAATTTTTAAAAAGACTTGAAACACTAAAGCACAACATTCCAGAGAATACAATTGTCCTAAGGTGGAATAGTAAACACCACATTGGCATCCTAAGGTGCCATAGAGTGTAGTACAGATGCTCCAAATAGTGGAGCAGAGGAACCAGTACTTTCAACCGGTAAAACCTCATAAAAGTATGCAGTGTAGCCCAACTGGCTGCTGCGCAAATGTCAGACACCAGCACCCCTCTAAAGAGGGCCCAGGATGTCGCCATACCCCTAGTGGAATGCGCCTTCAACTGCCCTGGTGGTGGAAGGCCTGCAGCTTCATAAGCTAACTTAATAGCATCCACTATCCAATGGGAAAGGTGTTGTTTAGACAACAGCTGACCCAAGGTCTTGGAACCATGGCATATGCCCGCACAGGGCAGAGCATGTGTAACTGTTCTTCCTCTGGGGAAGAAAAAGGAGGAGGATGGAACGCCATCAACTCGACTGGTTGGTTCATGTGAAATGGAGCTATGACCTTAGGTAAAAAGGCTGGATTTGGGCGCATGGAGACCTTAGAACCGTCTCCTGCGAAACGAGTACATGATGGATGCACTGACAGTGCATGTAACTCGCTGACATGTTTGGCTGACACCACTAACAGCAGAAACGCGGTTTTAATAGACATGAGCTTCATATCCGCAGTGTGGAGAGGCTCGAATGGTGCCTTGGTAAGGGCTTCTAGCACCACGTCAAGGCTCCATGATGGTAAACTGGTCGTTCTTGGGGGTCGCAAACGTCTTGCGCTCTTGAGGAACTGCGATGCCAGAAAATGGCAAACTGGTGATAACCCGTCAATGCGTACATGGCAAGCTGATATGGCGGCTAAATACACTTTAAGTGTAGAGGGAGATTTCCCTTCATCTAACAGTTTATGTAGAAACTGTAATATCGCTGCCATAGGACACGATATTGGGTCATGGCCCCCCACCAGACACCAATCTTGGAACAACTGCCACTTGTACATGTACTGTGACCAGGTAGAGGAGCATTAGCACTCTGGCACTCTGAATGGTCGAAATCACCGCCATCGAAAGCCCTAAGGCTGGCAGGTGGTCCCATTCAGGGGCCAAGCCCATAGCTGCATGAGCTTGGGGTTCGAGTGCCAAAGTTGGGGTTCGTAGCGTCCACCAGTGGAAAGGACACTAAACCAGCTTCACTGGCCCCCTGCATAGTAAAGGCCAAAGCCTTGCGAGAAGTCGCAGGAGCAGAGGCCGGAGCCCCCCAGGTAGACTGCACCTCCTTAACAAAGTCCAGGAATGCCGGAAGCATCCTAACCTGATGGGACTGGGCTGAAGGCGACTCAAACAGAGATCGCCGGGGAAGCTCTGTCTTAGGCCAATCGATGCCCAAGTGGCGGGTTGCTCTCTCCACCACAGACCACATAGGGTCATCGGTATCCAGCACCTCGGACTCAGTGTCCTGATCTGAGTGCTGGGAGGCTACCTCAGCCTCTATACTGTCCCCTTCCAGGATGTCAGATGCATCCCTGGAAACCGCATCGATATCCCAGTCCTTCTGAGGTTGCATTGGAAGGGAGGCGACCGGTGGAGGTTGTTGAGGAGCCACAGGCTGGCTAATGACAGACCCAGTTGGTTGTTCTGGGGCTCGGGACACCGCATTGGCTAGGGACATGAGGATGGACTGCTGCCCCATCATAACCTCCATGAATGGAGACATCTTGGAGGTTAACTCCACCACCTCTGACCTGTCTCTGTATCACCTATCGCGACGAGAGGAGCGAGAGCATCCTCTGCGTCGAGACGATCTGGAGAGCGACCTAGACTCCTGACGAGGGCGTACCCGAGAAGGGGAGGGGCTGCTTGCCTGAATGCGTCTGGTGGGGGACCTCTGACCAGAAGGGGAGTCGGGCTGCTTGCCTGATTTCGCCCTTTGTGAAGGGTGATGTCTGGAAGCCAGCACAAAGGTGGCAAAAGGCTCTATCCACCAGCGCAGATGCGGCGTGCTCTGGTCCGAGACATGCCACGCAATCATCATGTGGGTCACTGGCAGGCAGCTTTGCCTGACAGGACGTGCAGTGATGAAAGCCCGACATCTCCGTCGAGCATGGCGCAACGAACATTGAAGGTGCATAGAGCATCGAGCGTCGAGCGCCTAGAGTCGAAGCGTCGAGTGTCTAGCGTCGAAGCGCCGAGCGTTGAGCGTCAAAGCGCCAACGCGTCAAGCGTGTAGCTTCGAAGCGCCGACTGTGTAGGCGAGCGCCGCGTAGAGCGTCGATACGCCAAGCGTAGAGCACCGACGCGCTGAGCGTCGAGGTACATGCGTCGAGCACCGAAGCGTCGAGCAGCGACGTGCCGAGGTGTGCGCGTCGAGGTGCGCGCGTCGAGTGCCAAGTCCGAAGCGCGGAAGCGCTGCACCAAGCGCCGAAGCGCTGACACCACGCAGAGTGTGAGTACCGAGCATTGAGACTCCAGCACGAGACGCGTAAGCATCAGCTGACCCGTAGAGCGGAGACGCTAGTGCTGGTACAGTGTCTTATTGGTGAATACTAACCTTGTTGCTTAAGGGAGTATATATTTGGTGGTCGTCTTCTGAATGGTGAAAAAAGGGAATTTTTTTTTGGGACGTTTCAGCAAGTGCTTAGTGACTGTAGGAGTGACTGTAGGGCAGGCCGTACAGCTACCACGTGGTGGGGAAACACACAGCAGTGAAAAGATTTATATAGGGCTGCAGAGCAGACTCCACACACACGCAGTCTAGCCAGAGGCAAGACCGAGGCTGCAGTGCACACATGGCCAAACCAACAACACGCATCCTAATATATATATATATATATATATATATATATATATATATATATATATATATATATATATATATATATACACAAAATAATATATATATATATATATATATATACAGAACACCCAAAAACACACAATTAAATATTTATAATAATATATTAATAAGAAAAGACGAAGACCACGAGAATAAACAAAAACGCAATGCCGAAGCAAAGCGTGAAGGATTATATAAAGTAATATATAATTATATATACAGAATTATATAAACAAAAAATACCAATAAAGAGTGTAACTGAAATAAACTCGGAGAAGGGGTAAAAAACCAGCTTCTCAAGCTTAAGCTTAATGAGTACAGTCATTGCCAAGCTCTAGTACCTACCATTAACGATGCTGAAGACAAAAGAGGAAGAGAGTCTCCGCTTGCTGCGTATAATAAGCTCCCAGGGGGGCGGGCTTACACGTCAGCTCGCGCAGAGGCCTATCGGCAGCTTTGCTATAAAGCTCAGACAATCCCTACTGCCTGACGGCAATGTCCCATACCTTGATGGTTATTTTCGACTTGAAAGGGAACAGCTAAGCTGTTTACCTATTACACCAGCTAACAAAAGGCTCTTTATTTTTTTTTAAAATAATGATTGAAAGCACCATCAACCGGGACCTCCACACAGCAACCACCCTGGTCACTCTGGCTTCTTTCTTTAAATACGCTGCACTTGGCTCTAATTTACAATGATAGCCAGGTGCAAGGGATAATTAACAATAAAACAAATAACACAAATATCGTTAAACTAAACCAATGTGCATTTGCACATGTTCTTAGGCAGGGAGGAATCTAACCCTCTCTCTGCTATCTTTATATATATATATAAGTAAAGTAAACAGGTGCTTTAATATCAATGAAATACTTATCAAAACCTCATTTACTTATTCATTGTTTTCACTGCATTTTGTTCAACTCTATAAACTTAATTTGGTGAGTCCTAATTTTATGTTTTAAGAATGTTTTGATAGAAGAATAACAGTCTTGAAAAACTGTATTCAAAAGTTTTATTTTTAACCAAATAAAATGTGACTGAAAGACATGGGAAGTGAATTATGACATACCTTCATTTACAATACAAACAGCCGTATAAAATCCTACAAGGTAAACCCTTCAGAAGTGACTGTCAAAAGTGCTTTAGCTGCTCAAGGACGATTCTTCTGGTTGTGTTGTGTAGCCAGCATTGTACCAAGGCTAATTCTAAACAGTGTCTGTAATGCAATATTATTACAATTATTCTCTGCATATATACATATTAAACATATACAGTGCCTATAGAAAGTCTACACCCTCTTGAACTTTTTTCACACACCATACTCCAATCTGTTAAGGGAAAAAAGTTTTTATTGAGAAAAAAATTATGTATTAAAAATACAAAACTGAAAGATCATAATTGGATATGTCTCCACCACCCTGAGTTAATACTTGGTGGAAGCACCTTTGGCAGCAATTACAGCTGTGAGTCTGTTGGGATAGGTCTCTACCAACTTTGCACACCTAGATTTGACAATATTTGACCATTCTTCTTTACAAAACTGTTCAATCCCTGTCAAATTCCTTGGGGATTGTTGATGGACAGCAATCTTCAAGTCATGCTACAAATTTTCGATTGGATTTAGGTCAGGGCTCTGACTGGGCCACTTAAGGACATTTACCTTTTTGTTCCTTAGCCATTCCAGTGTAGCTTTGGCTGTGTGCTTTGGGTCGTTGTCCTGCTGAAAGGTAAACTTCCGGCCCAGTTTCAGCTTTCTTGCAGAGGGCAGCAGGTTTTCCTCAAGGACTTCTCTGTACTTTGCTCCATTCATTTTCCCTTCTATCCTGTCAAGTGCCCCAGTCCCTGCCAATGAGAAACATCCCCATAACATGATGCTGCCACCACCATGCTTCACAGTAGGGATGGTGTTCTTTGGGTGATGCGTACTGTTGGTTTTGTGCAGACCGCAAAACTTTTTGCCACATGGCTGCAGAATTTCCTCAGTGTTTTTTTGCATACTTCAAACAGGATTCAAGGTGGGCTTTCTTGAGTAATGGCTTCCTTCTTGCCACCCTACCATACAGGTCACATTTGTGAAGTGCTTGGAATATTGTTGTCACATGCACACTTTGACCAGTCTTGGCCATAAAAGCCTGTAGCTCTTGCAAAGTTGTCATTGGCCTCTTGGTAGCCTCTCTAATCAGTTTCGGTCATCCAGTGCCATACACCTTCCACTTCTTAATAATCGTCTTGACCGTGCTCCAAGGGATATTTAAGGCCTTTGATATTTTTATACCCATCCTCTGATCTGTGCCTTTCAACCACTTTGTCCCAGAGTTATTTTTAAAGCGCCTTGATACTCATGGTTGAGTCTTTGCTTTGAAGTGCACTACCCAGCAGAGGGAACCTACAGGAACTGCTGAATTTATCCTGAAATCGTGTGACTCACTACAATTTAACACAGGTGGAGGCCACTTAACTTGGTGTGTGATTTTGAAGGCGATTGGTTACACCTGAGCTAATTTAGGATTGCTATTACAAGGAGTTTTTATTTTTAATTAATTTTCTACAAATTTCTAGAATATTTTTTCACTTGGAAGTTGTGGGGTAGAATGTATAGATAAAAAAAAAAATATATATTTTAGTGCATTTTAATTCCAGGCTATAAGGCAACAAAAGGTGAACATTTTGAAAGGTGGTGTAGACTTTCTATAGGCACTGTACATATTATTCCTCTTGGAATGAACATTATATTCTGACATAATCAAAATATCAAGTTAGTTTAGTGCACTGTGTTTACTTTCCTTTCTACACAGCTGAAGAAGGGCTTTTCTCAAAAAACACCCTGAAATAAATCATTTTTTTAAATAATTTAAACCTTTTGTGTACATCCAAAAAAAAAACACTTTTCATTTTTGTACACTGCAGTTATATCTCCTTTCAGATCTGGATATTATACATATACCTCTGCTACTGGGTTCTCAGAACAACTTGTATTCAAACTGGAGTGAACAATTGCGATACATCTCTGCTATGCCACTTCTGCTATCTAAGCGACCATTCCTCAGTAAGGCAGGTATATTGTCAGAAATGGATTGCCTGTGTTGACAAGCCTTTCCAAAGCTTTCAAATAATAACCTAAGTGCTTCAAGTGTAGGTGGGGGTGGGGGGAGGGATTTGTTTATGATTTCCACAGCATGTGGTTAGAATGAAAAGATACAACTGCTGGTGCCTTGAGCGGCAGAACCGGTTTTTCAGCTCTTGTAGTTTTATGACTCATATTCGAATAGACGGGGTGTTGTGTTATTTAACAGAGTTGTCTGTTTCGCAGTATTATTAGTCAGAGGCTTTGTTTTCAACTTGAAAAACTGTTCACTCAGGTGTGTCAGTTTACTTCTCACGGCTTTCATATCCCTAAACAAACCCATTATTGAAATGTTGCTTGGAATGCATTCTAATCTCCATTTTATATTTTTTAAATCATATTAAGTATGTTGAGTGTAGCAAGGGGGCCAGTGCGATGCAAAGGGCAGAGGAGCTGCCCTGCTACCAGAAGATGAATACAGATACTACCCATTGTATTAATTAACTTATTCAATTACTGCTATTAGTTAATGGCAGGTAATAATAAAGTAGTTCTATGCACAAAGTTACTTTATTTGGAAGAGCAGATGGACTCTCACCACACATGCAGACAGGGGTTCACCACACCCAAAGGTTTGTTTAAAATGAAACAGTGTATTGTTGTCACAGGATCATCCCAGTTAAAAAAATAAGCCAATTCCAATGCCAATGTTTTTCAGCAATTATACACGTAAAGGCGGATATAGGAACAGGACATGATTAGCAGCCTTAAATAATACCTCAGCAGGTACTGTATCAACAATTATCATTAACTCATTTCAATAGCTATCAATAACACCACATAAAAGAAAAAGCATCAATCACTACCCACCCCAATGGCTAGGGTCCTGAGACACACAAGCACTTGTAGCCGGGATGACCCTAGGCAGCCAAGCACAGCACGACCAGTTAGTTCCCCCTTACCTGAATGGCGCCATTTCATTGACTAAGCTTTTTGCCTACACCAAACCCTCTATTGTATAGAGGATGGTACACTGAAAAGCTACTGCTCCCCTACAAGTAGCAGCACTCTGTACACAGCTCAGGACACCAGGAATACAAGACCAAAAAGAGACAGCTTTGTAAATGTCCATACATTGTAAATAAGTATTTTTTCATTTCATTCAAACCACGTTTATGTATAATAACTAAAACCAGAAAGAGAATATGCACAACATTTTTGAAGTATTATACCTCACTGGGAGTGCAGTATGTCAGATTGCACATACTTCTTTTATTGCTGTCTGCACACTCTTAGACTCAGGGGAGACGTTTATGAAGGACAGAGATGTTTTGGACTCCTGTAGTCAATTGTTCATGCACTGTGCTTGCAACCTATCCAAACAACTTTTAAATAATCAAGAAAATCACACAGACTCATTTAATTTGAAGTTTTAATGAATCAGAGCAGTATTAGTACTACTTCGATTTATTACATGCTTAATAATGGATCGAGTGGTTGCAAGCACTTTGGATCCCTGCTAATAGGCAATCTGGGCGTTTCCAGTGCCTTTACAGGTTTAACAGCATTACTACTTCAAAACAGCAATACAAGTATAGTTATTATAAGCTAGCCATGCAAAAAGCTGAAACGCCCACCACTAAATCATAAAAAATACAATATACTGTATCACTCTCCAAAGCTACAATATAATTCCTATACGTTATAGAAATGCATCAATATAAATGAGATATAAATTCAACATTTTTCTTAGCTTCCACTATATGTAAGTGTAGTTGTAGAATACAACATAAAAACAAGAGCTGTCTTCAAAGGCAGACTTCTGAATACGACCAAACAGCAACCAGCTTATTCAGAGATCCTCAGAGCATGGACCACACAACTTGTAGTTAGCAAGTCGAGTGATACTTGACTGCGGTTTTACCTCAGCTTTTATAGAGCTTTTTCTCCATATACTGCAATATGTCAGCAGACCGAATTAAATCTAAATATCTGGTTTGTTTTGCAACCCTTATCTTTTAAGTGAATAATATATTTAAAAAAGTACCATTGACTCCTTTTCTGAAACTAATTGGACATGATCTCATGTTATTATATTAAGTTTCTTATTTTAAAATCTCACAGTTTTCTATTTCTTTAAATACTTTTGTTTTTTCTTACTATAGTAGAACCACAATCCTATTTTTAATTCAGTTGTTTCTGGCATATTAACTGTGCTCCATAGCCATAGCCACCATTGCCAGTCTGTTCTCGCTGGATCGGATTGTTTGAAGTTCTGAGTCTAATTAAAAAAGGTGCTTTTGCCTGATAAGGGAGGTTTGGAACTTTCAGCAGGTCAGCCTGACTTTTTGATATGAGGAGAACTCTTTTCAGACCTTACACATTCACTAATAATATTTTCTACTGTTATACTAGAATAAACAGGGACATAGAATCCTACAATATTCTCATAGACTAATACAGAGTACATTATACATATATTTTTTTCTGAAGTGTGTTTTAACAATTTGTTTAATATTTCAGCTGGCTTTATATTCTTTAAAATACAGTGCAGTCATTACAATATTTGTTGCAGTTTCATAAATGTTCAATTTGTATCCCAAAGATCAGCCTGCTTCCAGTAGCTGTGACAGTCTTGGGTCAGTTTCTGCTCACAGGTGTGGGTGACAGTCTTTAAAAGCCTGATACCTGCAAAAACTTAAATCTTGTTAGCTGGGCTCCCATCTCTACATTCTCATTCCCATCAGCAGTGGGAAGACTTCAAATAAATTAAGCTATTTCTATCAACGAGCCATACGTCATACACCTTTCACTCAAAAAAGGTGCTCGCACCTTGTACAAGGGAAGGCTGGTTTTAGGATCACTCGTGAAAATTAAAATAAATGGACAAAGCCCCCGATATAAAATAATGATCACGCTATGCAAACCAAGAATCACACTTGAAAATGAGGCTGTCGTGTGTATATTGTTAACCACTCAGCTGACCTCAGAGAATTGAAGAGAGACCCGGCTTTTGAGACAAAGTGGTGAGGGCAACTGGTGTTTCAGTCTGGTCAGAGTCATTAAGCTGGTGGTGATTTTGATCCAATGTGCAATCATTGGGGCCAAGCACTATCTGGAACTGTTTTAATGCTACAGAAGAATGTCCATAGCAATCCCAGAAATGGTTTTCCATATGTCCCTTATGTGTCAGCCATGATACTGGCACCCACATCTGCACCACTGACTTGCAACTAGCTGGTTTCGTCACGTGCAAGTGGGAGGCATCCAAGCCAGTTGTCTTGTTGTGAGCGCCCTATTTAATGTAAAGTTAGGCAGCCTGTCACAAGACCAAAGTGCTGTACATTTGGGTTTTGCTCCACTAAGACATCCAACTAGTGGTGCTGAAGCTGCCCAAGCATGTGTTCTCCAAGGTGCTGACAAATGGAACCGTGTTTGATCTCCTGGGATGTGAGCTAAAAGGCACCCCTTTGGAGCACAGAAGCCAAGTTTAATTTGCCTTCGTGCTGAAGAAATCCTACAAGCTATTACTGATGATACTTTTCTTTCTGACACAGATGCCTCTACTGCTGCACCCCTTTTCAAGTTAGTAATCTGGATGCTCATTACAGAGCCCTACCTGGGTAAGTGGAATGCCTTGTTCAGATCCTGTTATTTCAAAAGGGAAATTATTTCAGATTCCCTTTGCTTAGAGGTTTGAGCCATTCTATGTTCCTGTCAGCCTATATTCCTTGTTTCCTGTACAAAAGGAACATGCTGTGTCTAATTAGGCTTAATGGCATAAGCTGCAATGCAATGAGAGCCATACCCTGATTACTGTGGGGCCTCATATTGGGTATGCATCCCACTCAGTAGGGAATAGCCCTTAAAAACCTGCATCCTCACACATGTCCTTTAATATTCAGCCCTTTCTATAAATGAACAGTAGGTGGCACTAAGAAACCGAAGTTTATGTTCTTTCACCAAACACAGCAGATTTCAAATTAAAACATGATGCACGATGTATCTGATGAGCATACAATAATCCTTTGTGAAGAATTATTGTGAATGATGTTTTGAACAGGTTTTAGTATATATATATATATATATATATATACACATACACACACACACACACACACACACACACACACACACACACACACACACACACACCGTATTACTTCAATTTGGCGCCGCCCTCGTATTAAAGATGCCCTCGTATTGATGCCACAAAATAAAAACAATGTGCTTACTATCTATGAGAAGAATTAGTTTCCGTTTCTCTTGCAGAGAAATTACAAACAAGGAAGTTACAGTGAGAAAAAAATAACAGAGCAGGATATATTGTAGTTTTTACAGAAATCTAACTGATATTCTGAGGTAATTTTTGGTGCAGAAAAACATCTACGTCACACATCTTGTCCCACCCTTAACATCCAATACACACTCCTGATTTGCTGGTACACTACTCCCCTGACCTTCCAACTCCCACCTAATAGGCTCTCGATAACCGTCGCCGATAAATGTACTGTAGTCAAAGTAGGTTAGCCACACACGTTGCTACAGACAGGTAGGCTACCGTATTACAGAAAATAAGCACCTGCGATACTTCTAAAATGTCATAAATCATGTAATAAAATATTGCAGCATTTGAAAATCGTAGTATTATTAATAAAGGTCGCCCTCGTATAAAGGCCACCCTCTTTTAAGCGCCACAGACATTTTGATCAATTTAAAATAAATGCTGTGGTGCCAAATTGAAGTAATATATATATATATATATATATATATATATATATATATATATATATATATATATATATATATATATATATATATATATATATATATACCATCTTCATCATCTTCAGCCTTTTTCAATCCACTGCTGAAGGCCTTCCCGAGATTCTTCCACAAAAGCCTGTCTGCTGCGTCTCTCATCCACGTTGCTCCAGCATAGTTTTCTAATTTCATCTTGCCATCTTCCTGGAGGTCTTCTTGGTTGCTTTATATCTCTTGGGATCCAGTGTAGTGTCTCTTTGGTCCAGCGATGGTCTGTTCTTCTTGCTACATGTCCAGCCCACTGCCAGAAGGCGAAGTGACATATATACTGTTGTGTATTTTTACAGATTGTATTATCAGAAAATTCTTCATGTAGGAAGGCCAGATGAACTTCAGGTAGCTCGGTTTTAAAGGCGTCCTAGTACAGCAGCAGGTTACAGGTTTCAACAATACGCATAATGACAAGATACTACACAAAGTACACACTACGTTTACACAGTACATACACTTGGTCTATTTAAGAACTGGAACAACAGTTTTGCTTTTGTTTTTTAATTACTACAGGAGATGTCAGATCTGTAGCAGCAGAAAAAACTAAAGATTTTCTTCCTGCAGCACTTTTTACAGATAAATGCCACAGACATTAGGTAGGTAATGTGTTATGTGCCTGAGGCAAAGTGATTGAGTGGAAACAGGTGCAGCAGTGATACAGTGCATGGTTAAAGAGACAAAGAGTTATAATCCAATTGGAAACAGGTTTTATTAATCCAGGTCTGACGACCAAATAATAATCATTGGAACCGCACGGCCCGAAGTGGTTTATACCACTTATAACACGGCTACCTGTCATTTGTGGGAAGAAAAATAATAAGAAATAATTAAAACACATTCAAATTAAGACAAAACCAGAAACTTTTATTGTGTATATATCCGCAGTGTAATATAGTCCCAAATTTTATTTACTTAATTGTTCACTTATTAAAAATAAACTGCACATGTTCGTTTATTGTGAATTTCTGTATCAAAAGTGCCATCTCACTAGAGGACAAACTAGATGATGGGCGGAGTTTCAAATTACACTAAGGAAGTAAGGAGAGCAGCTGATAGAGACTGAAGCCGGATCTATAAACTATAAAGTTTACACATATTCTAGTACGTTTTCATTCTTTTGGATCTCAAAATATGTTTTTGTTATTTGTCAGACACCCTTGTGTCCAAGTCTTGCTAGATTAAGTTGACGATCGAACCAGACTTCACGTACCAATCCGACCGCGGTGTCAGGGGACAGTACCTCAGTTTCCTGCAGATGTTTAAAATCCTGGCCGGTAATTAGACGGGTCGTGTCTGGCCTTGTCGTTACCTGCTTTTCTAAGAGTTTTCCTGACTGACATGAATACATTCCTGCTGGTTTTAAACTCGCTGTCAGCAGAGATGTTAAAACGCTAGTTTACCTACCATAAACCTGGTTCCCGGAAAGAGAAGATGGCCACCAAACATTGTTATGGGATACACTCCTGCCTACTTGTAGATGTCACTGAGCTCCTATGTCAAAGCCTTTCCAGCCTCAAGCAGATCTTGCAGAAACTGCAAGATGGCAGGTATGGGACAGGAGATTGGATTATGACCGTTAGAACGGCACCAATCTTGAAACCATCTCCACTTACAGGCATACAGTAACCTAGTGGAATGCGCCCTAGCATTCTGCGGTGTACCCACAACCACATCTGAAAGCCATAGGGCTGACCAGCGGTCCCTTTCAGGGGCCAGACCCATAGCTGGAGCCTGCCCGGCTCCAGGTGCCAAAGTGTGCCTCTCGCCTGACTGAGAAAATCCCGGCGAAGCGGGATTTCCCAGGGTGGGCTGTTCAGTAACTGGCACAGGGATGAAAACCAGATTCTCCTGGACCACCTGGGGGCTACGAGGAGAACTGACGCCTTCTCCGACCTGACTTTCAGGTCGGAGAAGGCGAGAACGTGTAAAGGAGCGCTCTGGGCCATACGTGGGTTAGGGCATCTACACAGAGTGGACTGTCACAGAAGTGGAGGGAGTACCATAGGGGGCAATGTGTCATCTCCGCTGAGGCAAAGAGATCGACCTGCGCCTTCCCGAACCATTCCCAAATGCGCTCCACCACCTGAGGGTGGAGCCGCCACTCCGACGGATGCGGGCCCTCCCTCGAGAGGAGGTCCGCCGCCCGATTTTCCACGCCTGGAACATGCGTCGCCTGAAGGGACAGCAAGTTCTGTTGGGCCCAAATCAGCAGCCTGAAGGCTAGGCGGTGCAATCCCGGGGACCGAAGGCCACCCTGGTGGTTGACATAAGCCACCACTGATGTATTGTCTGTGTGGGTCAGCACATGGAAGGCAAGGAACACCGCTTGCAGCTCCAACTTGTTGATATGCAGGGACGTCCTGTGGCCTGACCAGGGCCCGCTGACTCCTCTGCCTTCGCAGACCGCGCCCCAACCCGAGTTGGAGGCGTCCGTCGTCACTACCCTGTGGGTGTAAACCACCCCCATTCAGACTCCTTGGCGCAGGTGAGAGGGATCCTCCACCAGCACAGGGCTGCCATACACGAGACACACTGTCAGACGACGGTGCCTGTCGCATTTGGGATGCAACCAGAACGCATTGAGCCACGCCTGCAGCGGGCGCATACGTGGTAAACCCATCCCGATGCTGATATTGCTACAGCACAAGACAAGGGGCACCCTCGATCCATGTCGAAACAGGGAAAGTTGGTGCTGGAGAGCTGTGTTGTCCGACAGGTGAGCTTACTTTTAATCGGCTCTAGCATCCTAAAGGGGAGACCCAGTCTCAACCAGATGCTTCATCAGAAATAGCTGTGTGGGCACCATTCCTTCCTGCGACTGGGCACATTAACCAGTCATACAGGCAATCCATCACCCTGATCACTTGCCGCCGCAAGGGAGCGAGGGTGTCACCCGTGCACTTGAAACGCACGGGGGTAAGGAGCCAACGGCCTAGCGAGCCACCATACGGCTCAGCCGTGTATTGAAGCACTTAGGCCCCAAGGGTGCAGACACACCGAGGGCACTGAGTGAGGTAAAATACACTACTGGTGCACCGAGCATCGGGGACACAGAGTGTTATTAACACAAAGCATCGAGGCATGGACGTGAAGTCAACACAACCCGGGGTAGTGCATAGCAGACACTGGGCTGGATACATAGCTTGAGTGACTGCAGTATGCAATCAGGAGAGCAGTACAGGGGAGCGCACGGTGCTGCACCATGATGCAGGGAGGTGATAACCTGGTCCTGGGCCGCGTGCAATCACACCACGTGGCAGCGTATAGTGTATGCCAGAGTGGAGCACAGACTCAAGGAGCTGCGGTATTTTTTGCAGGAACAAAGTGACACATTCCCCATGCCAGACGGGTGACCAAGCACGCCAATAGGCGGACTAAAATAAACCTGCTGATTCAACTCAACAGTGGGACCCTGCAGAGGTGGGTCTCAGTAGAGGAATCACGCTGCTACTACTTTTTCTTTTCAAACTGCAAGGCAGTAAAGAAAAACACATATACACAACAACAAATGTGAATGTAAAATAACAGGTCAACATGGCAGAACATGTGTCTGTTCCGTTTTGTTTTATAAACAGCGCGCCGAGTAGGCGGGCTGAAAAGGCTGACGTATTCAACTCAACAACAGGAACACAGCAGAGCTGGGTCCCTGTAGAGGAGTCACGCCACTACTTTCTTTTCAACTGCAAGGCAGTAAAGAAAAACACATATACACAACAACAATTGTGAGTGTGAAATCACAGGCCATCACGGCAGCGCGTGTGACTGTCTTGTTTTGTAGACAGCGGGCCAAGTAGGCGGGCTGAAAGAGCTGATGGATTCAACTCAATAGCGCTAACACAGCAGAGCCACTTACGCCACTACGTTTTCTCTTTAAACTGCAAGGCTGTAAGGAAAAACACATGTACACAACAGCAATTGTGAGTGTAAAAGCACAGTCACCACGGCGGGGTGACACAAGCTGGCGGATTCAACTCAACAGCGAGACACAGCAGAGCTGGGTTCCCATGGAGGAATCCCACTTATTATTACTTATTTCTAACTGCACGGCAGTAAGAAACGAACACACATACATACAGGCGGGCTGACCAAGCCGACGTGTGCAACACAACAATGGACGCAACAAAGCTGGATTCCGGTAGAAACCATATGACATTTTCTCTTTAAACTGCAAGGCAGTAAAGAAAACACATATGTACACACCCAATTAAAACGGCGCGCCGAGTAGGCGGCTGAGGGAGTCCAGCAGAGTCAACTCTACAGCGGAGCACGGCAGAGCCAGGGTCCGATGGAGGATCACGCGTCTCTTTCTTTTAAACTGCAACAGAAGAGGAAACATCAAAAAGCGAGCGCTGTGAGGTTTAAGTAGGCTGCAATCGCAAAGCGATGCAGGCTGTTAAACAGAAAAAGAGTAACACAGCATAATGGCCGGACAGGGGTGTCTAGCCTGGACTATGTGCAGTCACATGACTGGGGCAGCGCATAGCCTACAGCGGAGTGGAGCACCGTCTACAGGTAGAGGCAATGAGGCACTGTTGCGCTAGGTCTAATGTGGTCAAGTACTGTGTGCACTGCGTGCAACGTCTACCGTGCAGCATCAGATACCACTTGCACTGAGTACTGCATGCACAGAAACACTGAGTACCGTGCAGCGCCAGGCACCGTGTACCGTGCAGTACCGGCGCACTAGCCTGTATCGGTACAGTGAGACAATGAGCACTGTGCGCACTGTAGTACCAAAGTAGCACGGGCAGAGTTTTACTCACCGCAGTATTAAAAAAACACCGGGGCAGCTGTGCACAGTGTCTACCCTGACCACGTGGTCACACACCTGAGCAGCGTGTAGCGTACACTAGGGGGCACAGGGCCGAAGCCGCAGCGGGTTCATAGTCAATAAGCACCCGCGCACCGTGGTACCGAAGTAGCACGGGCAGAGTCTCACGCACCGCGGTGTTAAAAAACACTGGGGCAGCTGTGCGCGGTGCCTACCCTGACCGCATGGACACATGCCTGAGCAACGCGTAGCGTACAACAGGGGGACAGGGCCAAAGCTGCGGTGGCCGATTGACTTACAAACACAGTAATAAAAACAGTTTTTAAAATACAAAAAACAGTTCAATATTACAGGACAGATGGGGGAAAGCACTCTGTCTATTGATTAGAGCGACCTACACAAAGGTGGTTTAAGTTTCAACCCAACAATGAGGGAAGCCTCGTGAGGAGTATATAGCCGTGCCCGGCGAAAGCAACCGCAGAGCGCCTAGCGCTCTACGTGAGTACAGGGACGCGTTCAGCTTAGGGTAACCACCCGTCCCTAATTGGGCGGGACAGTCCTGAAATGTAAAGATCAAGTCCCGGTCCTGGGCTTAATGCCTCTGGGACGGCATTTGTCTTGAATTCGTAGACAGTGCAATCTTACAGTTTAGCATCAGTCAAACTATAGCTTATGTAATAGGTTGAAACTAAGCACTGCCCTTTTAAGGAAGAAAAAAAAATAGTTTCAGCGGGAAGATATTGTATCTATCCAATCAATATGGATGAGGGGCGGGACAAGTAGGCTTGGTCTGAAGCATGATGGAGAATACATTTTCTGCAAACTAATTTTTTAATAATTTTTTTTCCCCTTACAACAGAACTGCTATTTATTTTCTTGTTTTTTTTAGAACGAACTGTGCTACTGAACGTTCTCTTCTAAAGCAGACCTTGCCAGCGAACTTAATTTTTTTAAAAGATAGATTGAGAAATTGGATTGGACTGAGCTAAAGAGCTTTATTGTATGTGGATTTCCTTCCAAAAAGGAGAACAAGAGGGGTTAAAAGACTCACAGTTAAGGAATGAAACACCGTGTTAGTTGTACTAAAAAACAGCTTACACTGATTGATTTTTTTTTTTTTGTGTGTAGTGAAGGTGCCGCTATTGAGTATATATTTGTACTTGAAATGTTAAAGTTTGAGTGTTGAGATTTATTATTCTTAACTGAGAGTATTGTGTAGTTTGGGGTGTAACTCTTATTACTGATAATTGGTTAATTGGGTAGCTGTCACCTGACAGAAGGGGACCAAATTTAGAGTTCAAGCTTTTCTCCCCAAATGGAAGTAGTTGCTGTTGGTGAAAAAATAACACAGAAATTAAAGGAAAGTTTTAATTTTATTTCAGTTTAATTGTTTTTTTGTTGAGTTGTGAAGCTAAGATTTCTTGTAAACCGCTGTTAAGGGATATCTTTAAACTAAAAGTTATTTCCTATTATCACTGACGTGACGGTTGTAATCAGGCCCTGTGATAGACAACCCCACGTTACACGTTACGTCAATGCTCGCTTGCCAGTTAAAAAAAAAAAAAAGTATGTTTTTATCCAGGCACACTCACAGAAATCTTTCACATGGTACGCACAACTAACCACACCAACATCTCATCTCATCTCATGCCGATAACGACTCTGCATCAACGTGCTGTAAAGTGTTTCAGTCAGAGTGCTACATTTCTGTTCTTTCCTGAGTTTCCGCTTTTGAAAATGAATAACATAGCACGCTGCCATCGAGACAGAACAGCAGCTACAGTGACAACAAAATTTATTTCAAACCTATTTGAAATACAGACTTAAAGGAAAAATTAGCTCAAATATTTGATGCTGGTTCCATTTCTAATCATTTAAATCTAACAATCACTACAAATAATCATTGCTCCGACCCCCCCCATCCCCGGTCATCATAGTTCAGCTACAATCAAAACAAGGCCCAACCGCGGCTGGTGGGCAAAACTCGACAACGGGAACAAGGCAAGCGCGGTCCTGTGGAGTAATAGCGCTCTCTGAAGTAAGAAGGGGTGAAAACACACACAATTCTTTAGAGGAATACTTACCGTACTAAGATGGACAGAGAGAAAGAAGCAGCCTGACACGCGGAGCGAGCAGGTGCTGAAAGTCAGAAATAGAATAAAAAGCCTACGAATTTTTAAACTAAGGGGAATAGTAGCTTGTTATAAGAAGTCCATGCAACACAGCTTTATACCTTAACTGTGAGACTGAATTTTCTTCCCCTGAGTGACGATTAAGTACCCTCGGGAGGCGGGACCAAGGACGTCATTGGGGGAAGGGGGCCTATCGGCAGCTTTGACATAGGAGCTCAGTGACATCTACCAGTAGGCAGGAGTGTATCCCATAACAATGTTTGGTGGCCATCTTCGAATTGAAAAGGAACTTCTACTGTTAAAATATGTGTTTAGTCCAGCTAAGCGTTATAAAACTGGAGACTGAATACTGGTTTAGTTTAACTTCTTGCACGGGCATACAGTTCCTTTATGTTAAGATTTTTTAAAATTTATTTCCATAAAATGAATGTCCAATTTTTTTTTCTTCTTTAAGTACATTAACCAGTCTATGCTGTTTTTTTTTTTTTTTTTAATATTGTTTTCTTCTATTTCATTTATATGTTCCTCATCAACTGTTGTGTCTATTCTTGCTCGTGCACTTATTTTATTTTTTAATTTTTTTCAGATGGACTGCTGTCTTCACTCAGAAAGTTGGTGTTGTACCAGTTATGTGGATTCTCATCCCCAAATATATTAAAGGAAATAAGTGAAATGCCACTCATTTTTGGCAGTGGTTTTGTAACTAATAACAAATAAAACGGCAGTTTGTCATGGAATTTAGAATGTAATGGTGATTTATTCAGCGTGAAGCGGCTCATTAGTATGCAAGCCATGGTATACGCTATATATATGCATGGTCATGTGATGCTGTTTATCATTCAGAGGTGGTTATTTTTCCAAGCCATATATATATATATATATATACACACACACACACACACACACACACACACACACACACACACACACACACACACACCCACACACACAAAATGTATTCTTCTTTGTTCTGCAGATCTTTAAGAACATATCTTACAAGTACTGTACAAGTCTAATAGCTTCTATCTATATATGATAAACCCTTTTTTGCAAGTTTTTTTTTTGCAACATGTAGTACTGTATCTTATCTATGAACATATAATTATATGAACTAGTCGTTTTTTCCTCAGATCTTGACATATATATCATTAAAATAGACAAAATATGTTTCTGTTCATGTGCTTATCAGACAAAACATCACAGCAGTGTATGTTTTTGACGTGGGCACTAATTAAAGAGCTTATTTTACAATTACTCTTCAGCCAAATTCATTTGACCATAATATTCTGTAACTCTGAACTGACCTATCATACAGTACTTGAAGCAATCTAATGGTAAGAATAAAAGGCATTATAACAACGCCAGATTTATGAAATCGGCCATGTAAAGTGATCTCAGCATTAACACAATTGAACAAAGGGGGTTGTTTTTTCTTCTTTAGAATAATGATCTCATCACTGTAGTTCATGTTAATACTTCTAGTTATAAAATGTGATCTCAATGTTAAAGAGCAATTGACACCCATTTCATTTGCATGTGTTTTTACTTCCCCCTTTGTACATTGTTCATGTTGTAGTCATTGTGATTGTTCCTTTTTACAGTGACACGAGTCACAACATTTGAATAATTGCAGTATAAACTGTTCAGAATGATTGCAAATATAATACAGAAAAAGTGTATAAAAATGATGTTTGATGATCCTTGCTCTTTGGCATAGTGAAACGCCTTTGGCGTCATTTGTCAATGTGAACACTATTCACTACTGGCAACACATTCCACAGAACGATAAAAAAGGGCCAGCGCTGTCTTTTCAGTTTGGTTGCTCTCCTTACCTTGGAACCCAGACATTTCCAATGCTAATTAAATTGAGCATTTTTAAGACTTTTTTTTTGGATTTGGTGAGACCCATTTATCTTGCCACCACACTATAGATTCATTTCCTGCAACAGGTGTTAGGACCTTCCCTGAGCCTCAAATTACTGTACATTTCTATCTGCCACTGGGATTGACTGTTTGATATCAATCAGCAGCAGAATCAGCATGCAGAGAAAGGTTGAATATAAAGGCAGTATGTCAGACACTGTATCCCCTTCAAGGACACTAGTTTTCCATTATACTGTTTTCCACTCCCTTATGTTGTTGAAAGCATGGTAAAGCACAGATATGCATTCTTAATCATCATAAGTAAGGCATAGTAAGCAAATTACATTGACATGGCAAGGGTACCCGTGAGAAAAGCATGGGAAAACTGCAAAGCTACTGTAGCTCAAGGGGTTTTTATGCCAACTGCAAAGGGAACTTAAAAATCTGTAGGTGGGTTGCTATTGGATACCCTATTATTAGACCGTTAATACACCTGTATTTCAGCAAGAGCAGATTCAAATCCCCTTAATTTATTATAGTTTTAAATTAGATTTAAAATGTATTGAGAAATAATGTTTTCATCTATGGAAATATGCCTCATTGCAGTCTATAGCTAACCCATTTATTCATGAGTGGACACAGTTTTATTTATTTATTTATTTAAAGATGTTCTCTTGTATGAATAATACAACACCATGCTCTTCCTTGCAGGGGACATTTTTAATACTATTATTTTCATAATATTATTTTATATTATTACTCAGAATATATTTTATATTTAGCCCCACCCACATTAAAAACCTTGTGTAGAAGGTGGCCATCTCCCAAATTAATTAAGTGATTAATTTGTTGCTAATTAGGAGATGGTCAACTGCATACAAGCCTGCAGCTCTATGCACTCGGGGCGGGTGTTCGAGAGGAGGAACGAGCGTGAACGAGAGGCGAAAGAAACAGAGATTAAAATAAAAAACATAGGATCAGTGATAGCAATCTGCCCAGTCTGAAGTGTGCTTTGTGTTCATGATTTGTTTTGTTTAAACTTTTGTTTTGCTCTGTGAGCAAGTATGTTTTTTTTGTTAAACCTTGTATTTTATTTTTCTGTTGAAAATAAAATGGCGCATGCCATGTCTTTTGCCCTGCAGTACTGCCTCTGGCCTGACGTCACCACAAAGCCATCCTTGTCACAGTAACTCTTTTAGATTACATGACATACATTGCCATTAACATTAATTACTGTTAACTGTGTCTTACTTAGGTGAGTGTTATTTGTGGGTTAGACCCAATGAATCTGCTCACGACAACAGTTTAGTGAAACAAGACTTTTTTTAACAGCATGTCGTAGAAATACAGAAAAGGCATTATTTACCAATTCTGGAGATACAGAGTGGCAGTCTTCTCTCCTCCCTCTGATCTAACATCCTTTCCTCATTGTCACTGCTTCTCTTTACATCGTTCCTCAATCCATTATAAGTGTTCACCAGGTATAGCTTAACCTTCCTATACTTTGTCTCATCTGGCCACTTCTGAGTTTCAAAAACAAACACACTTATAACTCATGCATTAAAAACATGATACAAAAAGACACAGAACACCTCAATATAGCATACCCAAATAAGAAGTCTACTGACTTGTTGCATAGACATGTGTCATGCTGTCACCATGCAATTATATCAGCTAAGCAGATGTAGTTACAGTATAAGATTATGGACCGTTGGTAATTACCCAGTTATTCCATTCTAATTACAGTGATGTTCATGTCCAGTAATCTAAGTTCTACCCGAATTTTCTCCCCTTCCAATTGCAAAGTCACCCTACATATGAGGTCAAAACATGATGCAGCAGGCTGAAGCCCAGCTGCTGTAGACAGTGTGTGTGGGAATATAAGGTTGGCAGGGATGGGGTTAAATCTATTCCTGCCAGCAATCACAGGGGTGGCCATTCCCCAATTAGGTCATTTATGCTAATTGGGGAGTGGCCAGATGTATAAAAGGAATCAAACTTCCTCCAGCAGGCAAAGGATTTCTCTTTCACTTTTATACATGTAGCTTCTTTTATACAGATGTAAACCCATCCCTGCCATACACCTTACACCCCCCCCCCCCACACACACACACATACACACACTATTTACATCAGTATGGCTTCTGCCCTGCCACACATGGGATAAACTTTTCATGTGAAGTTGTTCATTTTAAGTTATCCTGTTACAATACAATTTTACAAACATGAAAATGAGTGGTTCTTTCATTTCCAATTTGAGACGTGCATGGAATCCAAGGTAAGAATCTTGTTTTGTCATTTAATTAAAACTATAACATTATTGTGACAGGGTTGGCTGAGTGGTGACGTCAGGCCAGAAGCAGGAAGAAACAGAGGCAGTACTGCAGGGCAAAAAGACGCGGTGTGCGCTGTTTTTTTAAACAAAATAAAACAAATATTTCAACATAAAAACACTGCTCACAGAGTAAAATAAAAGTTTAAACAAAATAATCACGAACACAAACAATAAAACAATCCTAGGTCATGCTGGACAGTTGCTGTCACTTCCTAGAATGTGTTTGTTTTTCTTTTTCAGTTTCCTTTCTCCTCTTGCTCTCCCGTACTTCTCCTCTGTACTCGCACCCCTCTACAGAGAGCTGCAGGCTTTTATGCAGATGACCACTTAATTAATTCGGGAGATGGCCACCTTCTGCACAAGTTTATTAATGTGGATGGGGCTTCCCATCCATGCTGAAACACAGTACAAAACAAACCACACGGCTGGTGGAGGTGGGAGCGGCTCCTTCTTGGGCTGTGGATGCACCATCTTCCCCCCCTTCAGGCGCTGGACGCTTGGGCTCCCCCTCTGGGCGCTGGATGCTCGGGCTCCCCCTCTGGGCGCTGGATGCTCGGGCTCCCCCTCTCTGGGTGCTGGATATTCGGGCTCCCCCCCTCTGGGTGCTGGACGCTCGGGCTCCCCCTCTGGGCGCTGGATACTCGGGCTGCCCCTCTGGGCGCTGGGTGCTCGGGCCCCCCCCCTCTGGGCGCTGGATACTTGGGCTCCCCCCCCTCCCCCTCTGGGAGCTGGATGCTCGGGATCCCCCCCTCTGGGCGCACCGACTCCTTACTCTTGGCCTGCTGCTCTCCCTTTAGTGGTGGAAGCAGAGGTCTCTTGTGAGGTTACGGAGGAGCATAGCCCCTGGCGATGAAGGCAGGAACAGGAAGCCCTTCCATGGAGGTGACGATAGGAGTGGCAAGCAATCCTTCTCCAGCCATAGGAAGGTACAGGTGGTCGTCGGGGCAGCCGACGACCCAGTGGCCCTGTTCCCCACAGGCAAGGCACAGGTTCTCGGCCTCAAGAATGCTGAGGCAGGCCTCCTAGCTCCTTTCTGGCTGTCTCTCCACCTTTCCTGGCCTAGGGCAGTTGATAATGGAATGGCCACTCTCCACACCAACTCATTGTCTCCACCAGGCAGAAGTATTCGTCCTTCCCTGGGTCCTGGATGCTGGGGAGGCTGCTGCTGCTGCCTTCTTCTGCTGTGTTTGCCTACGTTATTATTATTATTATTATTATTATTATTATTATTATTATTATTATTATTATTATTATTATTATTAATTTTTTTTAAGAAAAAGATTTTCCAAACCAAATTAAAAAAACACAGTCCTTCCCTGGTCTGACTTGGAGACTGTGATTTATAAAACACAGGACACCATATGTGATCAGGAGGGCTTGAGTGGCTGTATGCTGACGTCACGGACCAGGAAGAAGTGCAACAACAAAATGGGTACAGGTGCTGAAACTGAGCGCATTGGCCAAACAAAACATACACTAACTAATATGCTTTCTTGTAGCGAGTACCTTTTCCGCTGGTCAGTAGCATTTGCTCATTCTCTCCTCCTTCTGGCCTTTGCAGCCAAAGCTGCAGGTTTTTATAGTGGTGACTGAGGGATTAACTAGCTATTAATTATCTTGTTTACGCCTTGGTCACATTCTGCATGGGTTCACTATGGATGCATGATTGTCAGCTAATTATATTATGTAGCTGATCAGTCACACATTCCCACAAGGTAGTTTAAAAACTAAAACAATAACAAATAATGGCGGCAGCTTTTCGTCCGCCATATATAAATAAACTCATAATACAATAAAAATAAATAATAACAGCACACATAATATATACATAGGGGGTGGGCACTTTGACACAGGAGGTCATGCTTAACTAACCTACTTCAGAGGATGTTACAACTAATGTAGATCATGGCAACGCTTAGAAGTCTTTCGACTCCCACATGAAAGACTTTTACATAAATTAAAATCAGCAGGGATACAGTCGAGGACATGTAATTTTATACAGAACTGGTTAAAAAACAGAAAGTAGGTAGTAATTGTACATGCTTACCTCAATACATCTGCACAGTAATTTTGCAGTTTTTGCATACTTTTTCTACACCATACATTTACCACAATTGACAATTCTTACCCATGTTTTAGCATGTTTCACTATGCTTTTACCAAGGTAAACATTTATACGGGGTGATGCTAGAATTGTTTTTCCAAGATGATTGTACACCCTCTGGCTTTGAAAATGATCCCTGTTCATGATGAACCAACTGCCTTGGAACATACTGTACCACTGAGAACGGCAGTTAATACCTGCCAAGGGTGGGATATTTAATAATATCACTTAGATACTATCAAACCGGTTATGTCAAAACTCTCTCCCATGTCTTCAAATGAGCCACCAACGCCTGCCAGAAAACCTGTCATATCAGTTGTGGGGTTTGTTTTTGAAACAGTGTCCCTAGAAGATGACAATGGACCTCAAAGAAACTGAAGGAAGTTATTTCTCGTGCTCCCTGTGTAAAATTACCCCAGGCTTCCACTTATACCTTTCAAAAACATTGGCTTGCTGTTGTCATAGCACAAACATCTTGTTTTAACCTGCTTTTTGATAGGCTATAATTTAAGTTTACAACAATAGTGAGTGGATCTGGTTGGATGTTAAATATCAGCAGGTGAGTTTCTGAAGGATTTACATGTTGTCGCTAGCATGTGACACAGCATATAACAAGTTTTTGTTACAGTTTTATTGAGACAAATTTGAACTGACCATACAACTTTTAGTCATGCGCTTCAAAAAACAAATAAAGTGCCTGGCAACAGAGTGCATCCCAGGAAGAGCATCTACTGCTTTGACTTGATAAGAAGTTGTTGCAAATGTAGCTCTTGATGTCATATGATCTGTATGTACTGTGCCGTCTCAGTGTTACTATAAGCCATGGGCATCAATACTAAAAAGCTTTTGTAACTTTTTAGTGTTATAATGAATGCAAGTGTGTTTATTTTCGATGAGCAGCTATTTCAGAGTGTGTCTACCCTTATAAAAGTTTACCATAAAAGTAAAAGCACAGCAAGTACAGCATGGTAAAGCATTAATAAACACTGTAAAGGCCAGCAAGGTATTGTAAAGCATATTAATAATCATGGAAAACCAGGATAAACTATGGTGCAGAGTATAACCAAGGCATGGGGGAAAACTTCAAAAAACAGCGGTACATTTTTATAAGGGAACTGTCTGGTTTTAAAATAGCACCTCGTGGTTAAGATGTGACTTGAAGAGTCCAGAGCAAAATTAAATCCTCTAATCTTCAACAAGACTCCCCAGGGATAGTCAATGTGAGGGAGGGCCCCACTGGAACTGGAGGAGCCTCTTCTGGAGGAAATCCAGGCCCTGGATGCAGATGGCACACGATGCGACTCCTGACCTGGATCTCCATGGGTCCCTTCCCCCATGTTGGTGGCAGGCCTCCAGTCACAGTGTGCACTGCAATAGGAACCAGATTCTCCTGGGCCACCTGGGGGCCACTAGGAGAACTGACGCCTTCTCTGACCGGACCTTTTCGATAAAGGCCGGGAGCAATGGCAGAGGTTGGAAAGCATAAAGGAGCTCTCTGGGCCATACGTGGGCTAGGGCGTCGACTCAGAGTGGACCGATGCAGCGATGGAGGGAGTACCATAGGGGGCAATGAGTCGTCTCTGCCAAGGCGAAGAGATCAACCTGTGCCTTCCCGAACCATTCCCAAATGCGCTCCACCACCTGAGGGTGGACCCGCCACTCCGACGGATGCGGGCCCTCCCTCGAGAGGAGGTCCGCCGCCCGATTTTCCACGCCCGGAACATGCGTCGCCCGAAGGGATAGCAGGTTCCATTGTACCCAAGTCAGGAGCCTGAAGGCTAGGCGATGTAACCCCGGGGACCGAAGGCCACCCTGGTGGTTGACATACGCCACCACTGATGTGTTGTCTGTACGGATCAACACATGCTTGTTCCACACTACAGGTAGGAAACGCTGGAGGGTAAAGAACACCGCCTGCAGCTCCAGAATATTGATATGCAAGGATGTCCAACGGCCCAACTAGGGCCCGCTGACTCCTCTGCCTTCGCAGACCATGCCCCAACCTGAGTTGGAGGCATCCATCATCACCACCCTGTGGTTGTAGACCACTCCCATTCGGACTCCTTGGCACAGGTAAGAGGGGATCCTCCACCAGCGCAGGGCCACCACGCACTCAAGACACACTGTCAGCTGACGGTGCCTGTTGCGCTTGGGATGTAAGTAGAAAGCATTGAGCCATGCCTGTAGCGGGTGCATGCTCAATACACCCAGCTCGATGGTTGATATCGCTGCCGCCATCAGACCCAGTAACTTCTGTAACTAAATAAGGGGCACCCTCGATCTCTGTCGAAACAGGGAGAGGTGGTGCTGGAGAGCTGCTACCCTGTCGTCCGACAGGTATGCGCGCATCGTAGTGGAGTCCAGCCGAAGCCCCACATACGTTGTGCACTGCACCGGCGTCACCTGACTATTGTCATCATTGATGGTGAGGCCCAGCCTCACTAGATTCTCCGTCACCAGCGCCGTGTGGACCACCGTTCCCTCCCGCGACTGGGAACAGATCAACCAGTCGTTGAGGTAGTTCATCACTCTGACCCCATGCAGTCTCAAGGGGGCGCGGAAAGCGTCTACACACTTTGAAAATGTACGTGGAGCTAGGGAGAGGCCGAAGGGCAGCACGGAAAGGCGAAGCGGAGATATTTCCTGTGCTGTGGACGAATGGGAACGTGAAAATACGCATCCCGCAAGTCCACCGTGGTGAACCAGTCACCCGGCCGGACAGACTGGAGTATGTGACGATGAGTCAGCATTTGGAACGTCCTCTGTTTCAGAAACCGGTTGAGATACCACAGGTCCAGGATGTCCGAGGTGCATGCCAATAATGCAGCTAGTGTGCCGAGAGGTGGGTCTGAGGCCCAAGCCTTCAGGAGCCCTGCTGGGGCTGCTGGACTTGTGGCTGGTCAGTCTGGGGTGGCTGCCTAGGGTGGTGGCCCTGGAACCGCCTCCTGGGACGCTGGTGCTTGGACTAGCCACAAACTGCGTTTCCCCTGCTTGTTGGGAGGGGACAGTTATTCACTGATGTGCCCTATAAGCAATGCCTTATGTCACCCAGCGGGACCGTGGGAACTGGAACTGTCCTGGTGACAGTCTGCATCTGAGGAGCTTGTCTGCAGTTCGACCTGCCCCACATGGGAGTGCTGGGATGTGAGCAACGTGGCCACCTACCAGGATACCTTACGCTCCTGTTGGGATCTCTGCAAGATCTCCTCCACGGCTGGCCTAAAGGTATGTCCTGGGGATATAGGCATGTCTAGAAGCATGGCCTTTTCTGCATCAGGAACTCTGGCTTGTGACAACCCCAGCTGTCCACGAGCCACCGCTAGGCTAGCTAGGCTCCGGCCAAGAACTTGCTCACACAGAACATCGTGTATATAGGCCGCCAATATACCTGCCGTGTTCGCCAGGCGGGTTACCTGTGCCTCCGCGGCGTACGCCCATTTTAGGTGCATCTCCATCACCCTCCATTGCGAGTTCAGACACTCCAGTTCTCTGGCTAAGCCTCCCACTGGCGGGGCCTTGACCAAGGCTGCGATGGTGGAGTCTACCGGGGGGCACCCCGCTAGGCCCAGCTTGTCCATGGAGGCTCTGTCCAAGGAGAGTGCTATCGAGAGCGTATCCTCCTTTGTGGGTTGGGGGCGCTTCTTCCCGTTCACCCTGATCTCCCCTGGGGGAGGGAAGGTATGGTACTTGGGACAGGGTTGGAGCTGTGGCTGCGACTGGAGACGCAGGTGCCTGTCAAGACAGGAGCTTCAGGACCTGGCGTCTTGACCTTTGTGTCTTGAGGTCCATAATGTCCCTGGCCTATTTAGACCACTTCACCCTTCTCATCTGTTGGGATGGGAAGTTCTGCGGGAGGCCTGTGCGCCGGAGATGTCCAGCAGGGGGTCCTGGAACAGTTCACAGTGAGAGGGGCTCTGGGGCTCCAAGACCTACCAACGGTCCGGCCACTGAGGACGCGGTACTCACCCTCGTGGCTCTCTCCAACCTGTTCTCCTTCACCCGGGGCAGAAAAGCCGCACAGATACTGCACACCACCTCTCTCTCTTTAGGGCCAAGGTGGCATGCTGGTCACCCAGGCACCGCGCACAGAGAGTGTGTCTGTCCTCCTGAGGGATGTTGGCCCTGCAGGACGTACAGGCATGGAATCCGGTCTTGCTCTCGACTGAACACAGCGTGCACCGAACACTGCTTGCATTGGGTACACCGTGATCTATAATGACGTGCTATCCAGCAACTATTGCACTGCGTGCACCCCGGGCACTGTGTGTACTGAGTGCTGTGTGCACAAAGTACCATGGGCACTATGTGCACAGTGTACCGTGCAGGGCCATGTCCGTGTCTGTACACTGGCTCTGTAGCGATGGGCACAGTGTTCCATGTGCAGTGAGCACCGTGCGCACCTAGATACCAAAGTACCAAGGGCTATGCATGCACCGCAGTACCGAAGAACCGGGGGGGCTGCCATGCAACAGTGTCTACACAGACCAGGGAAACACAGGGGCTGAAGCCGTGGAGGGCGAGTTGAATCAGACAGCAAAAAACCACGGTAGAAATAGATAAATAGGTGAGAGCACACTGTTTGTTTACAATGCCCGACTCACCGAGGTAGGCGGGCCTACACAGCCGGCGAGATCTAGTTGACAGCGGGGATGTGACAAGGCCTAGCCCTGTGGAGGATCTGTGCTCTCCCAAGAAAGAATAGACAACCACTCGTAAGGGTGACTGCACAGGCAGTCGCTCACACACGACAGACATATAAGAAAGAGCGGTTTACTACGCAAGCGAGGAGGCCGCTGAAAGACAGAAAGGCAAAGAGCTTTTTCAGAGTCTTTGATTCCTGGAGAGAGGTGAGCCAACTTTCAGCACGAATGCAAAGGAAATATAATCAACTCGATTCGACTTGAGAGGCTCTTTTCTATCAACACGCTGAACGCAGAGGTTCTTATCGTACCGTCTTGAGAATGAAAAAGAGAAATGGCTTCTTCAGTATGGTGGATTTAACCCTTCTGTGGGCGGGACCGAGTGCATCATCCCAGGAAGGGGTCTACCTACCCAATGGGCAGGCATATCCCATACACAAGGTAGTTGGTGGTTGTCTTCAAATTGAAAGGGAACGTGGTGTTGTCTAATCCCCCATTTCTCGTTTACTGGTCCTCGTATAATACCAGAGAGAAGAAAACACAGGCTTTATTTGTCCATTGGAACCTACCTACAGTGCTTACTATTAGCATGCCAGATATACACAGAACTGTATTCTAAGTTTGTGAAATGCTCTTCAACAGTGCTGCCATGGTGCCTCAGTCTTTTCCAATTCAGAACCTTGCTTTGTTACTCAGTCAAACTATTAGGTTCAGTTGGACAGCTGGAACAAGGTACTAGTCTACTCAGTTAAGTAATAAATGACATGGTTTGAACAAGGTCATAGACTGAATGAAAAGAGACACACAAGAGTATCAGTACTCTACAAGTAAAGCTTAAGGCGAGTCAAATTCACTTCTACCCCCCCTTTGCATACTGTATTTCAGTAGTCCTTCCCGCAAATCAGTGGTTCTCACAGCATAGTGGCATCCAATCAGAAAATGATATACTTCCTGGACCTACAGCCAATAATATTGATCCTATTCTTCACAAGGTAAAGTATCCTCCGTGGAATCAATGGCTTAAAAATGTTACATATTACTTTGTTGGGGTACTTTCTCTGGCTTAGAACATGGATTAAGTGAGTAGTCCTGACAAAGCTCACAAAGCAAAACATACAAACAAATAAAATAAAATACATAATTTAGAAAGGGAATTGTTTTTAAAATGATATTATATATATATATATATATATATATATATATATATATATATATATATATATATATATATATATATATATATATATTTTTTTTTTTTTTTAAATATTGCACTGCACCTTTCCATAAGGGAACTCTGTTTTCAGGTTTAAAAGTAGTAGCCTATTGAAGAGCTTTTATTTAAAGGAATCACTAAGTTTAGGCAAATAAAGTGTTTATTTTAATAAGTTGTGCCTTAAAATGATTAATACTTTCAAAACTCAATAAAAGGAAGGAACAGTGAAGCAGACATATTGACATGTATCGTAATACAGTGGATTCCTTTTGTTAAGATTTACCAATGAGACTGAGTTAAATTGTCTTACTACGGAGTTGATCCAAATATAAAGAGATGTTCAGAGCTAGTCTCGAGATGGGAGTTTACTATACGTGCTAGTGGATCCAAACAGCTGTGCTTGTTTTAAGAACGCAGTACAGACATGTTGTTGAGGCAGAATTACTTTAAGACCCAGCTTGACAAAGTTTTGAGGTCTGAAACAGACAAGATTTGATGTGCCTAATGGCCTCTTCATTCATAAATGTTCTTATGAGTAGTTTATTTTTATTGAATCCTAACGGCAGCATGAAAGAAATGTTTTTATTGTAAATGTTTTGATTTAACGTATTAATATTGTCACGAGAGAGCAGTTTTGGATTTCAGAACTTGCATTTTAGTCTTAGTCTAAATTTTATTCTTTTGGATTTCAGAACTTGCATTTTAGTCTTTTTTGTATTAAATAAAGCTTTAATGCTTTATTAAAAAGCAAAGCTGTCTCTGAAAAAAGGAGTTAGTGCCCAGCATATTTCAGCTTCTGTGTGGTTACCTAATAACAAAACAGAGGACAGCAGGAAATACTGTGATACAGTAGATCAGAATAACACTTTCGAAATAATTCCTTTTCCGGATTCCTCAAAGAATGCTTTGGCAAATTCAAGACAGATTTGTGCATGTGGGTGAAATATTCAACAGCTTCCCTGCATCTCTGGGATTGTGTAGATGGCATGATCATATTTTACAATACTGCACAGCTGCAAAGAAGAGCCCTAATTATAATTTTCCAAGCGTAAAATAAGACTTTAGTCCTTTTTAAGCTTAATGGCCTAGAAATGAACAACAGTGTTTCTAAAGTGAGATGACTATTTGTCAACTATTAGAAGTAAATTTCCAGTATAATCGTAAATCTCGAAAAACTACTCACTTCTAAATCTTTTGTAGTCATTTTTGTATTACTTTAGTATAAATACATGTTAATTTGGATTCATATGTTGTTTTTTTCTGACTTTATGTGAACGAAAAGACACACATTTGCCCGTTTTCCCATTGGAAATAGTGATATTTTGAACTATCACTGTCCTGGTCACAAAAGCAAAGTTTGTGGGGAATAATAGCCATTTTCTATACTTTTGAGGCATAAGCAATTAGGAAATAACACTTACTACCCAGGAACAAAAATTGTGTTACGTAGTGTTATCAATGAAAACTGTGCATTATTACATTGCTTTGGCTAAGTGGTGCTCAAGTCTAAGGCTTTTCAGAGGACTTCATTTTAATGTATGTGTTGTTGGTGTGGGCTCCAATTTGACATTTTTTTTATAACTAAAAATTAAATACAGCAAAAGGTTGCCTTTATTCATGGCAGACTCAAAACGAGGCTTGGTGTGCAAATGTCAGCTTCTGGCAGCAAGTCAAACTGCAGTGGAGTTGTAGTCGGAGAGAAATATGGCGTTGCATTGTTGGTGTCTTATTCTCCATGTGCTTCCATATTTTCATCGCTTTCCCAAAGCGATGTATCTTCACATAACAATATGAAAAACTTAACCTTGATCTTGGTGCAGGCCACTTTGTAGTTTAACAAATTATTTATAAATGAATAATGTTTTATAAATAAATCCAAATACATAATGTATATACAGTAAATTATTGTGTTTTTAACCCTGTGTTTTTAATACTCATATTCAGAATACTGCTGATCTTATTACAAATATGCTATACTTAGCAGTACTTATTTGGAATACTGAGTATTCTGAATAATAATATATTAGCCTCTATGTAAATATATTGTTTGTTGTATATGAACACTAATATGAATTCAGCACAACTGCACAAGATTCAAAACACATAGGTTACTTTATACCTAGTCAAATATTACATTCAACACATTGTAAAATGCTGATTAACATTCATTAGTTATGAAAAATATTACGTTAAGTTACTGGAAAAATAAATGTGAACAACATTCATGGGACATCCTGTATATGGTGTGTCTACTGATGTAACAATAAAGGGCTTGTCAATTAAAAATATATACTTGAACTTGAAATGATTAAACAGGTTACACAGCAAAATGGTAACACTGCAATATACCTGGGTGTGAGCTTCTGTGACTGGGCTATACAAGTCTTTATTAACGCATGTGTGGCAAAGTGGTGAGTACGTGCAGGTGAGTGCAGTGCAGAGTGGATTAATCACACAGACAATGATTCACAGGTGCAAGGGTGTTTATTAATGATTATAATGTCCAGAGTCTTATGGCAAAACCTGTAAATAATAATGATGGAAGTGGTACAGTGGCTTCAGTTTTTGTAAATCCCACGGGTTTGACCCACAACCAAAAGTCCCGTTCTTTTTCACCCACACAAAACACAAACAAGACACAGTTCTTACAGCGTGTAAATGACGTGCTCATGGTGAAAAGACAGTTCCTCAGTGAAAAAGTGAGTGGTGATATCCGGGTTTGATGCTGGCCTGGGGCTGCAGCTCCGGATCGTGTTAGTAATCTTGAAACAGACAATACAAGATAAACTAACAAACAGTCACGGTTACTTTCACAATTCACGATACTCCTTCTAGGTTGTTTTGATAACCATATACAAAGGAAAAGATCACTTTCACTACGCCCCTTATTTATACCCTCACCCATGACCCCTAGGTTAACGAGTGCATCAGCTCCTCCAATCATCGATTGTCACACCATCTTCTGTCTGAGTCATTGAACTTGTGTGCCGTATAGCTCAGCCCCCTTCTTAAATGACCAATTTACATCTCCCCTAAGGAATAAATTGTCATGCCATTTAGTTAAGGGTACTCCGTTCCTTTTACACAGTGCGCTCACAGGTCAGGAGGGAGATCTAACACCAAGAATCATTCGATCTCTGTCACACGTGTTAAAATAACACACAATGTGTTTGAATAAGTAAAGAGTTTGTCACAAAATGCGTGACAGAAAGGGCATCCTTTACATTCTCCTGTCTCTTAACTGTATTTAGAAAGAATGCACAAACACATGATTAATACCAGTACACATGGAAACAATACACAAACAGGTAGTTAATAGCAACACTGGACATATTAGTTAAATTAAACGTTCAAACTAAACCTGACAGACAAACACTTTTTTGAGGATATACGTTAACACAGTACGGTATTCACTTTCCGATTTTCAGATAAGACACTTTATAATTCACCTTCAATCTCATGAATGTAACCCTCGATCCAGCTGCTGTACCCTTTGTTGTGTGCTTTTAGGAATTTGCATATCATTATTTGCCCAGTTATCAATTTCCCTGTTTAATTGGAGGTACACAAATCGTTGATTCACTACACATACCAGTGGCTGCGGCAGCCATGCTAGCACACCAAGCCTCGTTTTCAATTCCTACATGGCCGCTGCATGAATAAAGTCCATTGACGCACTACCTGTTACACCACATTTAGGAATCTGGCAGCCGGTTTACTTTGCTTCCGGTAAATGATTTAACACACCGCATAGAGTAGCCCGATTTCTTTAAAATGTCTTTAAAGAAAAAGACACCAGCTGCATCAGAAATATTTCAAGAAGGGGGCATGTCTGTTGTTATTTTTACATTTATTTATGTTTTTGTTTTGTTCGACAATTCACCGATGGTGAAAATAGAATGTCTTTAAAAGGTGGCGATAAAAAACAAAATATTCAGAAATTTAACATATACTGCTGTTCAGTTAAGTATTTAAACATTTTAAGAACATTTGTTGTATAATATCTCTAGAGAAAATGCTACATTTTGAATGTGACAATGCTATTTTTTCTGCTTTAAAAAATACTATGTTTAATGGTAGAATATCTTGAAATACCTCTTTTAGACTGAAATGCTGTGAAATAAGCCTTTTTTTTACAGTGATACAAATATAGCCCATGTCATTATTAATTGGAGATGCTAATCCTTCTTTTGTTGCCATTTCTTCAGTTAAGCATTCTGGTACTTCATGGTGGTGTGACGTGCTGATATATCATAACAGCATTGGGTGTTAGAGAAGACTCCTGTTTCTTTATTCTGTCTTTCAGTGGGAAGCTATCGTGGTAGTCAAATTGTTGAGTAAGGAAAGGTAAAATACAAAGCACATAGTTTTGTGCTATAAGGGGATCTTAATAGAAACATTTAACAAATAATTCCTTCAGAGTTGAAAAAAAAAAAAAAGCAGAGATGACAAGTAGAACACTCCAGTTACAGCTGCTGTAAACCCAGATGGCCATACATAGTTGGTACATATGGTTCTTTAAAGCACGTGACTTTAACCAGTATTGAAAATAAAACACAACTGAACTGACTGGTACCAAACATTTTTTTTTTTTTTTAATTTAGTCATTGCCAATTATTGTTTGTTATTTTCTCCCAACATGAAATGCCCAATTATTATTTGGGCTCGCTCACCGCTACCACCCCTGTACTGACTTGGGAGTGGCGAAGACGAACACACGCTATCCTTCGAGGCGTGTGCCATCAGCCGACTGCTTCTTTACACACTGCGGATTCACCATGCAGCCACCCAGGAGCTACAGCGTCGGAGGACAACGCAGCTCCCGGGCAGCTAACAGGCAAGCCCACAGGCCCATGAAAAGACTGCAGGTGCTGCCGGTGCGTGGTGAGCTGAGGGCGCCCTGGCCGACCTAGGCCCTTGAGTTGTGTTGTGCTGCAAAAGGTGTCACATTTATTATTTATTTATACAGTGCTCAAGGTCGATTCTGCCAATTGGAGCACAGCTGACCATTAGTTTATGTAGTAACAGCTAACATCCAAACCAAACCATGTCAAATTTAAACAAAGCAGTTGTAGCGAAGCGGTGTAATTAGACTTTTATATACAGCCCAGGATGAAACAGGAAATTATGAAGTAGAGTAGCAGAGCCGGGTTGCCAGGGGAATATTTTCATCGTCCCAAGACAAGTGGTTGCGCTAGCCAAGTGTAGTCATTCCTGAGGTTGCCAGTTGATGATGATCCATTATTTCACTGATACAACGTGTTGGATATAAAAGTCTACAGCTCCTTCTATCTGTTGGTTGTTTTTTTAAAGGACTCCAGTTGTGAGCTCAGGTTGAAAGAGGCTGTGTAGCAGCTATGGAACTTGAGTAACGAAACTGAGATGTGTTTGTACTGAGCCGTGGCACGTGAGTCACGTCAAATTAAACTGAGTTTTGTCTGGGGCTGTAGTATAACTGATTGGCTATAATTACATGTTTATCTATATAACTGTATACCTGAGAGAATATTTATATGGTTTGAGTTAGGTTTGTGCTGCTAATGTGCAATGTACTGTATGCAACAGAGACCATATTTGAAAATATTCTGAAGTCTTATGGTTATTACCTAAACAGTAAAGAGATATAAGAAATATCCAATATTTCCAGTAGGGCCATGGCTTGTTAGATGTATGCAATGCTACCAATAATTAATCAAGAGGGAGAAAAAAGAGTTCTATTAAAATATATTGGCTGAATCAATGTTCTGCTTTCCTTCCATACCTAAGCTTAAAAAGTATGTTAGTACCAACTGTGATGCTCTGTTTTACTCTTTTTTTTTTAAACCCATGACAGTATGAATAATTGGAATAAAGACATTTGCCTTCCAAAAATTGCATTGTTTTAAAACTTATATTAGATGAACAAACATGAACTATACAGTAGCAGTATTGACAGAAATACATGTAAGGAGTTTCCACAGCTTGTCTGCCTGTTTCAGGGATAACAGGCTGTTAAGCGTACATTGAGAAATACAAGCAAAATGCAGGTCAAGGGCTGGAAATTATGGAAATTTTGCATTGCGTTGTTTTAAAAGCCTACTCCTACATTTGAAACTTTGTTGTTATCTTTATCACTGAGAACCTTACCGAAAACCACATTGGGTTACAAGGCCTCACTACTGGTGGGTCCTTTTGGCACTCAGAAATGGTTGCTGGAGTATTAAGTACTTGAGTTGAATATGTAGGTGTTAATAGGCAAGCTAGTACCATGGGAATGGTAGGAGAGCATTCTGAGAAAGTGTGTTAGAGGAAGAACAGGGAAGCAGTAGCAGGTATAGGCAGTACTGTAGACACAACATAGAAAACAAACCTCAGAAAATCAGAAAACCTCTCTCAGAACGTTACAGCCAAATAAACTTCACATAGAACAGGGATCAATTAGCATCCTGAATCGTTAGAACAAATGCATGTTTCAAAATAAATACAGGTTGCTAAAGTATCAAATATATGAGGTTAATTTAGGAGACATATATTGTGCCATAAAAATTGTTGATAATTGAACTATAATTGAATTTCACACAAAAGGCAGGGGATCTACACAAACAGGTGGCGGGCTAATGGGTTCTATTGAACATCTGATGTTTGATTTCCCCTCTGCTTTGGCAGATTTTCTGCCATGGGTAAATGGAAAATGCATCAGTAAATGTAATCTGCTTGACCTGAAAAAACCTGGAGAGCTCTAAGCATGTTCAATAAATCTAATGTGAACAGCAGCATCTTATTTTACTCTCTGACAGTACGTGAGTATCCACAGAGCTTTACAAATGAAATGTTTTTAGGCTGTTCTTGAGAAACCAAACAATATCTTACCAATTTCATTTAAAACAGGCCTTTTAAGAAAAGGGCACAGTATTTTTCCATCTGCGCTATGAAGCTAGTCTGTAAAACTTGTTTGATCTGCAGTCTAATGTGCCTCCAGACGTTACATAACCTTCATAGCTCGTCTAAATGTATCACGATTTTACCATCTGGTTATTCATTCATCAACATACACAGAGACAATTGGACCAACAGAAAAGCAGCCTGTTGAATTGGGATGCATTCAATATTTTGTGCCGAAGATAGACACAATGCATTTGGACAAGCAGTGTTTCCATTAGTTTAGCAGGTCTGCCATCACGTGTGGTGGAATTCTTCACACACACCACAGGGAACTGCATACTGCATTTGCTGCAAAACATGCAACCTGCCATACATCAGAGAAACAAAGAGAACTCTTACAAAGCACAAAGATTCATTCCAGCTCATCATCTGCACCTAAAAATGTTAATACAAATGGACATGTATGGACATTGAAGATGTGTTTTCCTGACCAATGTGATCCATGCCGCCACCTCTGTCCATATGATTTCATGATCTTAATCTTTACCTCCCGAAGCACAAACGCTCCTAGCAGGAAGTGCTGAAGGGCATTTTGGTTTGATTTTGCAGAATGTGACTTACTCATGACTGATGACAGATCATTTATTCCACCCTAAAACCTGCCTTTAAGAAAACTGGAATAAAAATAAGTTATTCTACATAATATTTTCATGGGGTAGCTATAGTTTTGCTAATAACTCTGATCCAGAACTTTTAAGACTAATTATTGTTCACTTTGACTATAATAATGTTTTCCGTTCAGTTCAGTTCTCAAAGAATTTGTTAAATTCACCAGTGCAGGGATATAAAACAGGGAGTCTGAAGTGGCCTCACATTACTTTGATTTGATGGAGTTTTTTGGCATCCAAAAGAAGGGCAGAACTAGGTACACCATTTTAATAATTATTTACATATAGTTTTCACCTTGGAGTTTTTTTTGATGATTCACCAACGATTTTGAGTTTCCTTTTGTGTCTAACGACAGATTGTTTGATTTCCGAGTGCCACTGGTGTTAACAATCAGTGAATATAACATTATATGGAAAAAAAAAAATAATTTGATCAACTTGAAGGGGTGACCCAACCTAATAATAATAATACTGTCCAATATTAGGGTAAATACAGTATAATCGTAAATCTCGAAAAACTACTCACTTCTAAATCTTTTGTAGTCATTTTTGTATTACTTTAGTATAAATACATGTTAATTTGGATTCATATGTTGTTTTTTTCTGACTTTATGTGAACGAAAAGACACACATTTGCCCGTTTTCCCATTGGAAATAGTGATATTTTGAAATATCACTGTCCTGGTCACAAAAGCAAAGTTTGTGGGGAATAATAGCCATTTTCTATACGTTTGAGGCATAAGCAATTAGGAAATAACACTTACTACCCAGGAACAAAAATTGTGTTACATAGTGTTATCGGTCTGTCCAAAACAGTAACAAAAGCAACTAACATCTGTGTGATTGCCGACCTATTTAATCTGACGATGATCACAGGACCTTATATATCTTGGAAAGTAGGCAGAGTTCTGCCTCAGCTGTAAGGATGTAGAAATTATAAAGCATGGGAAGGCAGTTTAATTTCTTACTTAACACCTGTGACATGGAGAGCCCTGTTGCTGGTTCTTGAGTGCATGTGTGCCTTTATGGAAGCAGCTTGGATGTGGAACAGGAGATGCCATGCTAAACAATTAATTGAGCAGGTAGGCTAGTCTGGTGCTGAATTGGTCTGGAGGTCTTATTGGCTGGGATGAGTGCTCAGGGATGCTGCGGGCAGCTCAAGGCTACTGCACAGCCATAGCCATACCATTGCTGGTACCCTAGTGGCAGCACAAGTGTTATTAAATCTGCATGCCTGTGCGGCGTGTCAACACTCAATGCTCTGTGTCTGCCTCAGTATTATTCAGTGACAACCCGCATATGTAACATCGCCCTGTTACAACACTGTGACAAAGTGGCTGGTGATTGTGAACAGATGTAGAGGTGATGCAGTGCAGGAGTAATCACAGACAATTGTAATCCAGTTTGGAAAGCTTTATTGTAATCCGGGTCTGGTGACCAAAAGAAAATGCCACGGCAATACACAACAATGTGTACTGTGCAGAGCCAAAAACCACCGCGTTTACAGTCCCAACCAACAATATTTATCCGCCCCAGAATACTAAAACATGGTCACCAGTCCAGGGTGTGTGTATTAGTGCTCGTGGTGGGTGATAACACATAATTTTAGTGACTCTTGTGAGGTGCTGTTCCGGCTTGTGCTGACCAAAAAGTGACAGCTCCGGGATCGTGTTTAGCTGTCTGGTGATTTAACAAACAAGACAATTACTAACAACACCGAAAAACAAACAAACACTCGCTAATATTCTTTTCACACAAAGACAGTTCACTAGCAGGAACTACTGCGGCTCTCACAGTCCTTCCAGGTCAATGAACAAACCAAAGCAAAGGAATAGATTAACGATTCTCTGGCCCCTTTATGCTATCACACATGACCCTTGGTAAACGATTGCAGCTGCCTTTGTTGCTTGCTTTACATTCCTTCTTCCAGGCTGACCGACTTCCCGACCCTGGAAATGAACTGTCAGGTCAGCCCGTCCAAAGACTTTCCCTTTCGCTACTTTGTGCCCTCACAGGTCGGGAGGGAGATTTCCAACCAGAACTCATTATATTTCCATCACAAACACCATTAGGACATTTCAGTCCAACTGATTTATTGACATTTGCATAATACAGAATCGATTGGGTTTAGAGAGACACAGCAACGCCCACAGATTGCCCTATTTAGAATGATTTCACTCTGTTGAGGCTACCTTGGACAGATGCACATTGCTGGGTGTGTGCCTTGTCCATCCAATATCCACCCAGGACATTTGACCCTTTCTAGGCTAAACAAATTCAGTTCCCTCCTGAAAGCTCTTCGCTGGACCATTTCCAAAGCCCCAGTGCGATGACCGGATTTGCACATAGAGTTCTCAATGCGGCCCAGACATTACATCATCATAATCACCCTCGATTTGTAAATTGACTTTCGATTCAATCAGAAGCACGGAGTACAAATCAAAGACTTCCCAGAATGCAGTTCTTCTTTAAAGTCGTGGTATGTTGATGTCATGGAAGCAGCTATCATTTTTTTCTACAGTGTTAAAAACTGAATTTTATAGTAGCTAATTATGCAGAGACCCATGCATTACGCTGCCTGGCTGATAATGCTATTTTTGTTGACTGTTATAATTCAGTGAGTTTCAAATAAGACTCAGAGCCTAGCAGCGTATTGTAAAGTGCCGTGCTGTGATGAAGGAAATAATAATGCATAGGCCTTATAAACAGTTCTTGTCTGAATGTGACTGTCGATGATATCTATCTTACTACGTTCAAATTTTGAACAGTGTGACCCATGACCTTTACTCCCTAAGTTAGGTTTTCATTTATATTCTTATATAATGTAATACTCCACTTCCTGTTCTTGTACTGTAGAAAATAGGTTGTAAACTTTGTTTGGGCTTTCTCAATTGACTTTGTTTCGTTAGCAATTATATCCGGTATACATTATACAGTGAAGTATGGTTCAATTTCTGTTCTCCATAACTGATTGGGAACTCGCCAAGAGGTATTATTGCATTTTCAATTTAATTTAATTATTGCAATAAAATTTATTGCAATTTGCAAAAAAAAAGGTAAGTGTATTGTGGGCACAAGCAAGCAATCCTGTGTGTACAGTGTCTCTCACAGTATTATATGAAACATGTCCTGGGCTGTCTAACAACAAGTGGTAAGGCACATTTTCTAGCAAGAATAGGAAAGAATAAAGAAGTAACAGGAAGATACTAGCAATCTTTTTCTTAGACCAATTTACCGGCTTCTTCCTGCAACTAAAGTGGTTTCTTACTAGGTTTATAACATTTAAATGCTTTATTCCTTCCATAAAATGTGCAGTTTGGCTGGTAAATCTGTGCAAAATTTCTTTTTTTGTGCTATGTTCTATAGGTTGACACCTGTACACAGGACAAAATGTACTGGCAGTTTTGCAATTGAAGACAGAAACTGGGCCAATGTACCGGTATACTTTTCAATTCCAAAATAATTCTTAATTGGCTAAGAGGTGACTAAGTTAACCTAGTTAAGTTAAACTGAAGTGCTTCCAACAGGTGTAATGAAATGCAGGACACTGCAGTGTTTGATGGTTCTCAGATAGCTCTGTTGTGAAAGCATGGTTTGTTGGTGTAGACTGTAGCCCTGCTAAAGAGTCAGCCAGCGAAAGCAGAATAGACTTACTGTATAAATAATTTACGGTAACACCTACAGTATTGGAATTTAGGGTATTTCTGTTGGTGGCAAGGCTCATGTAGAGTCTATTTGAAAATAATTGCTATAAACAACAAACCTCAATCATCCAGACAGCTGTGTCTGCCCTAGGCATAGGAGGAAGCTCTATTAGTGTTTCCAGTACATAAGTCTGCTGTGTGAGTGGGTGAAGTCTATTAAGAGATAAGGGAGTCAGGCATGTGCATTCAATGGGTATGTGGTAGGAAATGGCTGAGCGGTGACATCAGACCAGAAGAAGGAAGCACACAACAATGGTATCTGCAGTTCAAAAAGACACTCTGTGGAGCGGTTTATTGCAGAACAAAAATAAATAAATACACTGAACAAAAACAGAAACTCAACATGCAACAATTTCAAAGACTTTACTGAGTTGCAGTTCATATAAGGAAAACAGTCAATTGAAATAAATTCATTAGGCCCTAATCTATGGATTTCACATGACTGGGAATACAGATATGCATCTGTTGGTCACAGATACCATAAAAAAAAGAGATAGGAGTGTGGATCAGAAAACCAGTCAGTATCTGGCATGATCACCATTTGCCTAATGCAGCGTGACACATCTGCTTTGCATAGAGTTGATCAGGCTGTTGATTGTGGCCTGTGGAATGTTGTCCCACTCGTCTTCAATGGCTGTGCGAAGTTGCTGGATATTGGCAGGAACTGGAACACGCTGTCGTACACGTTGATCCAGAGCATCCCAAACATGCTCAATGGGTGACATGTCTGGTGAGTATGCAGGCCATGGAAGAACTGGGACATTTTCAGCTTCCAGGAATTGTGTACAGATCCTTGCGACATGGGGCCGTGCATTATCATGCTGAAACATGAGGTGATGGCGGCGGATGAATGGCACGACAATCGGCCTCAGGATCTCGTCACGGTATCTCTGAGCATTCAAATTGCCATTGATAAAATGTAATTGTGTTAGTTGTCTGTAGCTTATGCCTGCCCATACCATAACCCCACTGCCACCATGGGGCACTCTGTTCACAACATTGACATCAGCAAACAGCTCAGCCACACGACGCCGTACATGCTGTCTGCCATCTGCCCGGTACAGTTGAAACCGGGATTCATCCATGAAGAGCACACTTCTCCAGCATGCCAGTGGCCATCGAAGGTGAACATTTGCCCACTGAAGTCGGAATTACAGTCAGGTCAAGACCCTGGTGAGGATGACCAGCACACAGATAAGATTCCCCGATACGGTTTCTAACAGTTTGTGCAGAAATTCTTTGGTTGTGCAAACCCACAGTTTCATCAGCTGTCCGAGTGGCTTGTCTTTGATGATCCCACAGATGAAGAAGCTGGATGTGGAGGTCCTGGGCTGGCGTGGTTACACGTGGTCTGCGGTTGTGAGGCCGGTTGGACGTACTGCCAAATTCTCTAAAATGACATTGGAGGTGGCTTATGGTAGAGAAATGAACATTCAATTCTCTGGCAACAGCTCTGGTGGACATTCCTGCAGTCAGCATGCCAATTGCACGCTCCCTCAAAACTTGAGACATCTGTGACATTGTGTTGTGTGACAAAACTGCACATTTTAGAGTGGCCTTTTATTGTCCCCAGCACAAGGTGCACCTGTGTAATGATCATGCTGTTTAATTAGTTTCTTGATATGCCACACCTATCAGGTGGAAGAATTATCTTGGCAAAGGAGAAATGCTCACTAACAGGGATGTAAACAAATTTGTGCACAAAATTTGAGAGAAATAAGCTTTTTGTGCATATGGAAAATTTCTGGGATCTTTTATTTCAGCTCATGAAACATGGGACCAACACTTTACATGTTGCATTGATATTTTTGTTCAGTGTACTTAAACAAAAATAAACACTTGCTCACAGAGCGAAATAAAAGATAAAAGATCGATCCAGATCAGGCTGGGCAAATCGCTTTCTCTGATCCTAGATGTTTCTTTTTTGTTTTTAAATTAATCTCTCTCTCTCTCTCTCTCTCTCTCTCTCTCTCTCTCTCTCTCTCTCTCTCTCTCTCACTTGCGTTCTGACTCTGAACACCCCACCCGGCGTGCCGAGAGCTGCAGGTATTTGTGCAGGTGACCATCTCCCGATTAGCAACAAATTAATCACTTAATTAATTCAGGAGATGGCCACCTTCTGCAAGAGGTTTAATGTCGATGGGGCTTCCCATCCACACTGCAAAACAATACAAAAACAATTACAAAACAAAACGCACGGCTATCCCCTCGTATTTACAAATATAAAACAATAAACAAAACACACAGCGGTTTGCCGTCATCTATATACAAAATAAAACACAATACAAAAAACAAATAATCACATACAAAATAACACAGGGGCGGAGGGGGAGACCCCGTTCTAAAAATAAACAAACAATACATGTAAGCAGGGCTTTCCTACCGCCTACTGTATTCTATGATTCTGTGGATATCATACAAAGAAAATGAAACGTTTTGTTTTACCTAATATTGAGGTTATGAGACACAGAAAATATTATCCTTATTTTGGTGCATTGCTGAATTCTTTGGTTTCCTCTGTTGTTCAGTAAAAATAAACCATCTTAACCTCATATCAATGATACTGACCTCATTAACTTTGAGATACTGGCTTTGTAGTTACATTCCTTCAGTTCCATGACCAGTGTTGTCCAGTAAAAATATATTATTTCATTGCCACATTGTTTTAGCCACAGCCCATATTATTGATACAGTTCATTTTAACAATTTATTCAGGAATGCCATTCCCCTTACAGTCCCTTTTGATTTTGTTCACAAACAAATCCACTGTTTATATGTGTATAGTATCTGATAATAATGTTGATGGTTGACAAAAAAAGAACAAAGAAAATCAAACAGCTCAATAAGGCCAGCTGTCATCATTAAATTCCGCACTGTAAGTAGAGCATCTACATCGAACTGTTGCAGCTCGCTTTTGTTGCAGTGCACTGAATAGCATTAGCTTTGTAAACGTATGTAATCCTAGTGCTTGGAAATTTAGCTCATCTAAATAAACAGGCAATCTGTTTATTTTGGCACTACTGTAATTTATATACTATGCAGTTACTGTGAAGCAAAAATAAACACATATAAAATGTTCTGCAGTTAACTACAGGCCTCAGCTGAGGTTTTTAAAATATTGTTTTGATTTGCATCATAGTGGTAAGTTTGAAAAGGTCAGTAATATGGGAAATGCAGGATAGCAACCCCTGCTGAACTTGAATATGGAAAAAACAGCTAACTCAGAATGTGACCCTGTGACAGAGATCGAATGACGCTTGGTGTTAGATCTCCCTCTCGACCTGTGAGGGCACTAGGTAAAGGGAACGGAGTATCCTGGACTAAAAGGCATGACACTTTATTCCAGTGGGTAGGTGGAAGTCGGCTGGCTAGAAAAGGGACTGAGCTACGGTACCCGAACTCAATGACCTGAACGGGAAACGGCGTGACATCAGAGGATTAGAGGAGCTGATGCGCTCGTTAACCTAGGGGTCATGAGCGAGGGTATAAATAAGGGGTGTAGTGAAAGTGATCTTTTCCTTTGCATGTGGTTAGCAAAACAACCTAGAAGGAGTATTGTGAATTGTGAAAGTAACCGTGACTGTTTGTTAATTTGTCTTGTCTGTTTCAAGATTACTAACACGATCCGGAGCTGCAGCCGCAGGCCAGCATCAAACCTGGATATAAAATAGAGGTGTAGCAAAGTAATCTGTTCCTTTTCAAATGGTTGGATTTCACCTTGAAGGAGTAAAACGTATTGCTGAAAACCGTGAGTGTTTGTCTTGTGTTTTTTAGTGTTGGTTGTTTGTCTTAACTAGACTACCAGTCACATGATCCGGAGCTGTAGCGCAAGCCAGCATTAACCGAGACATCACTTTCACCCCTGCATTTCACAGAGTACTGTAATCACACCACTAGCACCTAATTCCACTCGCTGTCTTGTGTTTGTTTGTTTCTTGTTTAGAGACATTAGTAGATTCACGCGACAAATGCGGAAGGGAGGCAGCACCTGTGTTGAAAACTGGAAGAAAATGGACGGCAAAGAAAGCTGTGAAAGATGCTAAGGCTGCCCTTCGAATAAGAGATATTATGGGGCAAGTTCAGCATGGAAAAGGAGGTTTTGGTCTCAGTTCAGCTCCTCCTACATGGCATAAGGCAACCCCAGCTCAACAGAGGAAGCTGGTAGTCAATGAGGTGCAAATGCAGGAGGAGAGGATGAGGTGTCTAAAGGCCATTTCCCCCAGGCTGAGCAGGGAGAATGGATGAGATGGGAAAGTGTGTAACAACATAAGATTGGCTGGCAAGACCTATGGACAATGGAACAGAGCAGGATCAGTTTCTTCATCAGATCAGCATATGATGTTCTCCCATCACCACAGAACCTAAACCTCTGGGTGGGTGTCCTTTGTGTTCATCACCTGCAACATTAAGACACATTTTGACAGGATGTAAGGTGGGTCTTAGCCAAGAATACTTGGAGTCATGACCAGGTGCTGCAACATTTGGCCTTAGCATTGGAAGACAAACGTAACCTGACCAATAAGTTGCCACCGGTTCCATCAAAGCATTACACACAAAAGACAATATTTCTCCGTCCAGGAGAGCAACCACCAAGAAAAGGTGTTAAAACCAAGCCTCGCCCAGAACAACTGGAAGCTGCTAGAGACTGAAAGATGCTGGCAGATGTTGGTCAGCGGCTTATTTTTCCAACTGAGATTACCACCACTAACCTTCGACCAGACATTGTCTTGTGGTCTGGATCAGCATGCTTTGTTCATCTGGTAGAGTTAACAGTGCCATGGGAAGATGCTGTGGATAAGGCATATGAGAGGAAGAAACTTCGGTATGCTCAACTAGCTGCTGAAGCAGAAGAGAGAGGATGGAGAGTCTGAGTTTATCCATTGGAGGTGGGTTGTCGAGGATTTGTGGAACACTCTACAACCCGTTTTCTCAGAGACGTTGGGTTCAGTGGCCAAGAGTTGCGTCGCACAGTGAAGAACTTATCTGAAGCAGCAGAAAGGAGCAGCAACTGGCTGTGGTTGAGACGGAAAGATTCTGGATGGAGATTTCAGGCACAATAGAAAGAAAGCAACGCTGATGTACAGGTAAGTAAGCTGGGCTGAGCTGAGTGGGGGATGGAGGGGGGTGATGCTGGGACGCTAGAATCTTGAGCCCTCTTGAAGTGTTGTGAGCTAGTCAACGAACCACAGAGGATGGAAGGTGACCACTTGAAGACCTCAGAGATGTACCCTACTTAGCTCAATCTAGACGGTTGTCATGCTGATGCGCTGGGAAGAGCGCACTGGGTTGATCCCCGGAGCCAGCATCGCATTCGTTGGGTGTGCTGATGCTCTGGAGAGGCGAAATGAGCTGATCCCTGGAGCCAGCATGTGACGGGGAACTCCCCGTCTATATGAACATGTTTGGAACTGGCAGGGAGGGGGTTAAATTTCTCCCTGCCAGAAAAAGATGTGAGAATGTGACTGGAGCTCTAATTGAATTGAATTATTGATTAATTGGGCTCCAGCCACAGGGGATAAAAGCCAGGGGAGAGACTCTGGCTGGCGGTGTGTGTGTTTTCAGTTTGGAAGGGTGTGCTCTTTTGTTTGGGAGTTTGCTTTTATGTTGGAGACTTTTTTTGTATAGAATTAAAGGAAGACCTGGAACTGACTGTTTATTTTGTAAGTTCATTTTGATTATTTCTGTTTGAATCTCTTTTTGTTGGCCCTTGTGCCTGTTTGTTTGACTATTTTTGTTTAATAAAGAACTTTATTTTGCCTTTACTCTGTCTCTGAGCCTCAATCCACTCGCCAGCCTGTCACACAGCATTACACTTCAGCAATCAACACCAGACAGAAGGATATTGTGGCAGGCTGGCGAGTGGATAGAGGCCCAGAGACAGACTGCAGTTCAAAAAAATAACTATTTTATTATAAATAAACACAAAATGAAAGGGCACAAGGGCCAAAACAAAACAATTTAACCACAAAGAAAGACAAAAAGCAAAATTTACAAAAATAACAATCTCCAGGCTGGGCAATGCCTTCACTGGATTCAAGCTCTCCAAAACAACCAAAAAAAAACCAACCTGCTTCCTCAGCTCCCTCTCCCCCAAATGAGAAGCAGAGGCCTCCTTTTATATCAGGTGGCTGGGCGCTGATTGATCGTTAATCAACCTAATCAACTAATCAACCCCAGCCACCTGAACATAATAAACCCAGGCAGGCAGGGGAAGTTAACCCCATCCCTGCCAATTTTAAAGGGCAGAGCTTTGCTCTGCCACACACCTCCCCCCATGTACAACGTACACCGGCCGCAATCGGCCAACTCCCCCCTTCCCCCCCCCTCCCCACCCCCCTCCCCCCAAGAGTCCAATTATGTCCCTTGGGTGGGCTGTTATGGTGGGTGGTGGTGGGCGGGGTTGATGTCGGAGCCCCCAAGCCTTCTTTGGTTGAGGGGGCCCCGAATGTCCAAGGTAGCATGGCGACGGCGGCCCGGCTCCCTCTGGTGGCGGAGGCGGCGACGGCGGCCCGGCTCCCTCTGGTGGCGGAGGCGGCGGCGGCGGCCCGGCTCCCTCTGGTGGCGGAGGCGGCGGCGGCGGCCCGGCTCCCTCTGGTGGCGGCGGCGGCGGCCCGGCTCCCTCTGGTGGCGGAGGCGGCGGCGGCCCGGCTCCCTCTGGCGGTGGCGGCGGCGGCGGCCCGGCTCCCTCTGGTGGCGGAGGCGGCGGCGGCCCGGCTCCCTCTGGTGGTGGCGGCGGCGGCGGCGGCCCGGCTCCCTCTGGTGGCGGCGGCGGCGGCGGCGGCGGGCGGCGGCCCTCTGGTGGCGGAGGCGGAGGCGGCGGCCCGGCTCCCTCTGGTGGCGGAGGCGGCGGCCCGGCTCCCTCTGGTGGCGGAGGCGGCGGCCCGGCTCCCTCTGGTGGCGGAGGCGGCGGCCCGGCTCCCTCGGCTCCCTCTGGTGGCGGCGGCGGCGGCCCGGCTCCCTCTGGTGGCGGAGGCGGCGGCGCCCGGCTCCCTCTGGTGGCGGAGGCGGCGACGGCGGCCCGGCTCCCTCTGGTGGCGGAGGCGGCGGAGGCGGCGGCCCGGCTCCCTCTGGTGGCGGAGGCGGCGACGGCGGCCCGGCTCCCTCTGGTGGCGGCGGCGGCCTCCTCCCTCTCGGGCTCTGAGAGCGGCGGCGGCTCCTCCCTCTCGGGCTCTGAGAGCGGCGGCGGTGGCTCCTCCCTCTCGGGCTCTGAGAGCGGCGGCGGCGGCTCCTCCCTCTCGGGCTCTGAGAGCGGCGGCGGCTCCTCCCTCTCGGGCTCTGAGAGCGGCGGCGGTGGCTCCTCCCTCTCGGGCTCTGAGAGCGGCGGCGGCGGCTCCTCCCTCTCGGGCTCTGAGAGCGGCGGCGGTGGCTCCTCCCTCTCGGGCTCTGAGAGCGGCGGCGGCGGCTCCTCCCTCTCGGGCTCTGGGAGCGGCGGCGGCTCCTCACTCCTCTCTGGCTCTGGGAGCGACGGCAGATCCTCCTCCCTCTCTGGCTCTGGGAGCGACGGAGGCTCCTCACTCCTCTCTGGCTCTGGGAGCGACGGCAGATCCTCCTCCCTCTCTGGCTCTGGGAGCGACGGCAGATCCTCCTCCCTCTCTGGCTCTGGGAGCGACGGCAGCTCCTCACCCCTCTCTGGCTCTGGGAGCGACGGCAGATCCTCCTCCCTCTCTGGCTCTGGGAGCGACGGCAGATCCTCCTCCCTCTCTGGCTCTGGGAGCGACGGCAGATCCTCCTCCCTCTCTGGCTCTGGGAGCGACGGCAGATCCTCACCCCTCTCTGGCTCTGGGAGCGACGGCAGCTCCTCACCCCTCTCTGGCTCTGGGAGCGACGGCAGCTCCTCACCCCTCTCTGGCTCTGGGAGCGACGGCAGCTCCTCACCCCTCTCTGGCTCTGGGAGCGACGGCAGCTCCTCACCCCTCTCTGGCTCTGGGAGCGACGGCAGCTCCTCACCCCTCTCTGGCTCTGGGAGCGACGGCAGCTCCTCACCCCTCTCTGGCTCTGGGAGCGACGGCAGCTCCTCACCCCTCTCTGGCTCTGGGAGCGACGGCAGCTCCTCACCCCTCTCTTGCTCTGGGAGCGACGGCAGCTCCTCACCCCTCTCTGGCTCTGGGAGCGACGGCAGCTCCTCACCCCTCTCTGGCTCTGGGGGACGACGGCAGCTCCTCACCCCTCTCTGGCTCTGGGGACGACGGCAGCTCCTCACCCCTCTCTGGCTCTGGGAGCGACGGCAGCTCCTCACCCCTCTCTGGCTCTCGGGAAGGCGGCTCACCCCTCTCTGGCTCTCGGGAAGGCGGCTCACCCCTCTTTATTGGAGTGACCGGGGCATCTCCCATGTCTACAGCCAGGTAATTAACCACCATGAGGGCAACCTCTGGGAAGGAGGCCGGGTGGTGTTGTTCCTCCCACTGTTCCCACCTCTCCCCATCTCGACGCCACAGCGTGTTGATAACTATGGGGAGATCGTGCACGAGGTCTGCCTCAGGGTGCATCAACCAGTCCCAGATCTCCTGGGACGGTGGTGAAGGTGGTGGTGCTGGAGGTAGTGGGGTGGCCCCTGATGCCCGGGGTGAACACTGCACCTCTTCCTGGGCTTGGTTGTAGGGGCATCCTGCCCAGTTGTGGCCATCCTCCTCACACCGGCCACACCAGTTTGCCGGTGGCACGTCTAGGCAGGACCGCCAACGATGGTCCGCCTTCCCACACCAGGAACACCAGGGGAAGAGGCTGGCCGGGTCCTCCAGCGGTGGCTGCAGCAGCTTACATTTCTTCAGCTGCTGCTGCTGCTTTTCCTGCCTTTGCCGCTGTCTGCTCTTCTTTTCCATTTTTTTTTTTTTTTTCAAAAAAAAAAAAAAAAAAAAAAAAAATTATCCCAAAAATTCCACAAAACAAAACAAAAATACTGCTCTGAGCCTCTAGGTGGCGCTATCCTACTTCTGACACCAAATGTGGCAGGCTGGCGAGTGGATAGAGGCCCAGAGACAGACTGCAGTTCAAAAAAATAACTATTTTATTATAAATAAACACAAAATGAAAGGGCACAAGGGCCAAAACAAAACAATTTAAACACAAAAGAAAGACAAAAAGCAAAATTTACAAAAATAACAATCTCCAGGCTGGGCAATGCCTTCACTGGATTCAAGCTCTCCAAAACAACCCAAAAAAACCCAACCTGCTTCCTCAGCTCCCTCTCCCCCAAATGAGAAGCAGAGGCCTCCTTTTATATCAGGTGGCTGGGCGCTGATTGATCGTTAATCAACCTAATCAACTAATCAACCCCAGCCACCTGAACATAATAAACCCAGGCAGGCAGGGGAAGTTAACCCCATCCCTGCCAATTTAAAGGGCAGAGCTTTGCTCTGCCACAGATATCTACATCATCAAATAGAAAACAATGCAAATGGATGGAGATGCAGATGGATCACATTAGTTTACTGCAAAGCTACATCTTAGTCGGTGCTTATCTTGGCGAGAACCGAGTTCAAATTCAAATCAAGTTCAACATCTACTCTCATGTAATGGAAATCTTAATCTTGGTACGTGTAAAACCTGGACTTTTGGTTGCGGGTCAAACCCGGGGATTACAATTACGAGTGATACACACTGCTGTATCACTACAGCATTTATTATTTACAGGTGTTTGCCTTAAGGCTCTGGACATTGTAATTATTTCAATAAACACCCCTGTACCTGAAAGTAATTTATATCCGCTCTGCACTGCACTCACCACTTTGCCACAGGCCCATACTGTTTTCATTACAAAAAATGAAACCAGAACTACCATATTAGCATTTCATATCCCATATAATACTAATACTAATATCAATACATATTTAAAATAACTTCATCCAGCAGCCTTGGAATTCTGAAGTGTGTTGTTTTATGTCACTTTTTTTTTTTTTTTTTTTCAGAGATTGTAGGGGTTATTGATATGGTTAGACACATTATGATTTGTATTTTGTTCAATTTTAGATGAATATCATAGTTTCAAATGAAGTTCAATTGCTTTAATATCCAAAGCTGCTGAATGCACCATACAGTTAAGTGATTCAGTCCCTATAGACAAATCCCTTTGTCATGGGAAAGCAGAGATTATACATTTCAGACTACTACTTGAAGGTAGGCAGTATGATTTTAAACAGATACTTCTGGAAGAGCCTTTTCCTTTTTGCAATGGCAATATAGTGTCACTATAGTGCTGTAGGGAAATGCAAGCACAGGGCAGAAACAGTGGTGTAAACCATTAGCAGAATGGGACCACATTGGGAACATTTTCATATTGTGAAATACCAGTGGTATCAGATTGGTATAGGTCAAGCTATGAAGCAATGCACACTGGGAATCAATTGCAGTACCCAGTTAACATATAACATCAGTGCACTGCCATAGAAGGACCACTGTGCAATATTTGCAGGGAACTGCACTGGTATAATAATAGTACCCAATTACATTTTTATACATTTTCTATAACAAAAACTACAACTACAAAAACATCTGTACATTATTTGTTTTATCAAGGCAGCAGCAACTATTGCTTCTCATGGTACTTGTGAGCCTTAACCCTGGTCGGTGTTCAACTATCTTCATCTCACTGAAGGTTGTACTTTTTCAAACCACTATCCTTCATCAGGCAACTCAAGGATTGTTTTGTTCACAGGCCTTGTGCATTTAGAAACTGGGTGGAAACAGGAAGTCCCATTTTCTTGGGTGTCATCGATTTAAACAGTTTATCAGGAAACACAGTTATCTGTTACCTCAGGTTCAACGACTACATAACAAGGATGGCTTACTCCGTTTTTTGTATACTATATATGAAAGTGGTTTTGGTTTTTTTAGCCTCTCCACTGCCAATCAAAGCCATAAGCGAAAGTACATGTTCTCATGTCTTATCTAATGATTTTTTCTGGCATTAAGAATCAGGACTGCTAATCTTGGCAGGATTGAGTTTTTGTATGGGATTAGAACAGAGTTTATTTTTTTAAGGGGTAACGTCGAAGTAACATCAGGGGGAGCGGTTCCAGAAGTTTCCACTCATGAGTTATTAACTCATTCACAGTCAGCCTTGTTTTTAAAAGAACAGAACTTATAAATACTATCTAGTCTTTTGTTTCTTTTATTTATTTTTTAACGTTCTTGGAATAATGAACAATTTATCATCAGTCTGAGAGACTATAACTGTAAAAGCAAGATAGTTAGTAATATTTAAATAGACTATGGTGTCTAATCAATTGATCTAAACAGCGGCACATCAAAAAACTGTCGTCCAGCCACTGTATACATCAATATAATAGAGCCTTTTGTGCACTACGGTTATGAACATGGATCATTACAGGTGTTGTCTCTGTTTGTGGTTGATGATAGAGAACCTCAAGTGATGGAGAAAAGGGTTAGAGAATAGATGTGGTGTGCATGCAACAGTAGAGCTGGGTAACTCACACAGCCCCATGTGGGGAGAATGTGTCTGAAGAGGGTAAATATGCCTATTTATTTTAACTTTGGTTTTTGTTTTGGCTGTGCGAGATAAGGCCTAGACAAGGGATTCCTAACACCATTTAGACACCATTTAGACACCTAATGCATTGATAATACCAATGGAAAAAAAAATCATTTAAAGTAGGCTACAAACTTGGCTGTGGACTGTCTCTCTTTACCGCACACAAAAACTTGCAGACTTAATGCAACTGTGTTAAGATTTTAAAAAGAAAGCATTTTATGAGATTTTTAACTGGAGATACCTGCGCTCTGACTCTGCATGCCCAGATGTTCCGGGGCTGTGCCCGGCAAGCCCCGGCACAAATTAAGCATTGCATGCATGCCCCTTACCTACCTACGCTCTGGTGACGTGGCATTTTGACTTTAAAACCACACCCACTATAGCACTTCAGTATAGCCCAGTATAGCGGTATAGCCTTTCACCCAGGCAGTTCGGTTCAGTGCCGTCGAGGTGGTTCAGAGATGGCATAAAATATGACTGTTCTGTGGTGGTATAGGCAATTCACACAGTCCTATAAGCCGCTTCAGTGGTGGTTCTGAACCTTCATAACTCCTTTGAGCACAGAGTAAAGAATTAGTAATGTAAAATGGAAGTAAAAGAATGTAAAAGTCTCCACTCTCTGCCAACGCTCCGCATGGGCAGATAAGTTATAATGCTGATCAAAAATAGATAACATACATAAGACGGCTAAAAGCCTATCAGAAGTGACTGACTTTAATTAAAAAAAACTGTCAGTACTAAGCTGAGTGTGCCAAAAAAACCAAAAACAAAACACTGTCAACGAGAAAAAAAAAGTGAAAAACTTAGTGCCAATCACGGGTGACAAAAAGCGCATTACCTACTGGGGAGTGGCAAAAACATGTATTACTTTTCAAAATGTCATAAAGTGCAATGCACAGAGCTGAGCAGCTGAATAAGAACTTTAAATGTTGCTTACCAACGGTGGCACAAGAAGACACAGGCTGGACTTTATTTGGAGGAAAATTCCATTTTAAACAGGTTTCTGTGGAACTTGTTAAGGAAGAAATGAAATACAGCAGTACAACAATACTTGAAAATGATTAGACGAACATTTGTCAATGCACAACATTTGTGTCGAATTGTTTTACAAACCCTTAAGGTTTACCATAGTAATAACATAGCAAAATGTAATAAAGCATAGTTAAAGCAGAGGCAAGCATTGTAAATTATAGCAAGGTATGGTAAAGCATACTAAAAACATGGCAAACCATGGCAAACCATGGTAAATGCATAGTATAGCATGGTAAAGCTACAAAAATGCCATGGTTTGATCAGATCAATTAAGGGGATAATTAGAATCAATAATTAGGTAGCTCTTCAGGGGTGTGTTTGGGAGGCCCCATCCTATATAAAGATCAGAAACTTTGTGAATTTGGTCTTAACCATACAGGTGTGTGGAAACACATCCCGCCATGATCAAAATAAATCTCTGAGGACCTCAGAAAAACAATTATTGATGCTCATCAGTCTAGAACAGGTTACAAAACAATTTCTAAGGATTTGGGGCTCCACCAATCCACTGTCAGACATACAGAAAGTTCAAGACCACAGTCACTCTACCCAGGAGCGGTCTTCCTACCAAAATCTGTCCAAGACCAAACTGGAAAATCATCAAGGAAGTCACAAAGAACCTCAGAGTAACATTCTGCAAGCCTTAGGCCTTTCGCCAAAGAGCAGATAGATGATCCACAAGACTTCTGGAACAATGTTTTCTGGACAGATGAGTCAAAGGTAGAACTTTTTGGCCTCAATGAGAAACGTATTGTTTGGTGAAAACCAAACACTGCGTTCAAACAGAAGAACCTCATCCCAACCGTCAAGCATGGCGGTGGGAGTGTGATGGTTTTGGGCTGCTTTGTTGCCTCAAGACCTGGATGGCTTGCCATCATTAAGACACAACCATGAATTCTGTATTGTATCAGAAAATTCTGGAGGAGAATGTCAGGCCATCCGTCTGTGAGCTGAATCTGAACCGAAAGTGGGTCATGCAGCAAGACAATGATCCTAAACATACAAGTAGATCCACAAAAGAATGGCTGCAGAAGAAGAAATTCCGCATTTTAGAATGGCCTAGTCAAAGTTCGGACCTAAACCCCATCGAAATGTTGTGTCAGACCCTGAAGCAAGCTGTCCATGCAAGGAAGCCCTCAAATGTCGCAGAGTTGAAGCAGTTCTGTAAGTTGGAATGGGCTAAAATTCCTCAAAACTGATGTGAAAGACTGACCAACGGTTACAGGAAACGCTTAGTTGAAGTCACTGCTGCTCAAGGGGGTGCCACCAGTTACTGAATCTAAAGGTTCACATACTTTTCCACACATGGATATTGAATGTTGAATCATTTGTGGATAAATAAATGTTGAAAAAGTATCAAGTTTTTGTGTCATTTGTTTAATTATGTTATCTTTATCTATTATTAGGACTTAGATTAAGATCTAATAACATTTCAGGTTTGAAATATGTGAAATATATGAAACTCCTAAGGGGTTCACAAACTTTTCCTTGACACTGTGTGTGTATATATATATATATATAATATATATATATATATATATATATATATATATATATATATATATATATATATATATAAATTAGCTTGTATATAAAAAATATTGTCAACCCATACTTCCTAATCATTCAGCAAATGCCTTTACATACTTTACAATACTTTCCCAATGTGTTGCCTATTCCCACTGTGCACATTACATCCCTGCATCTCTTAGATAGCTCTGGCAGATGCATTGTGTACCATTCCCTCTTTGACCAGATGATCACAATTGGACTGAAACCAAGATCGTTTTCTACAAACATGATCATAGATTTCTACAGAAACTGAGTTATGAAATTTGCAAATCCCCAAAAAGAGTTGAGATTAGTGACGATTCCTTTCTCTTGTGAAGAAATGAATACTGCCCAGTACCTGCAGAGCTTGAGGATATAGAAATAGTTCAACATACGGATTGAACTTAAAAAGTACAACAGGTTCTTTCTGGTTTGCAGTAAACAGATACTAATCTGAGAAAGACAAGTGTCCTGAGTAAAATATCTTAAGACTATAATTTATAACAGCATATCAGTGCCAGCAATAATGCAAGAAAGTTAGTTGGTTTTCTATAACACACCCTATCAACCAGTGGTTTCATGTTTCATGGTTTTATTATAATCAGAGAAATAGCCTATAGAGGCCATTTTCCCTGCACAGTTTTCACTACACCTTCATACCAGCTGACTTCTTAACTTGTCCTTAACATACCTTTGTTGTTCTTTGTCCTTCTTCTGGTCTGACGTCACCCCTGCAAAGCCATCCTGTTCACACAGCCCTATACAGTACCTATTACAATGGGAATGGAGGTGGATCCTTATATTTTTTTATGCTATATAGAACAGTGTGCAATCTTATAATAACATTTTGTTAGAGAGATAAGGGACATTTTTGCTTATTAGAAATGCATTTAGCACTTGCAGTAAACCTCTGGTATTCCAATTAATAATCGGCTACTATGCAAAACAAGGAACATTCAATGTCAGCCATAATACATCATAAGAACTTTCACCCTTTCACTTAGGTAAACTTGCTTGAGTGCTAAGACTTCTGAATACTGGCTGATGCACTGTATTCACCATATGGCTCCTGTTTACAGTGTTGTCAAAGGAAAGCTGTTTCTTGCAGCAGCTGAGGTCACACGCGTACAGGCTTAGTGTCCTACAATAAGACTCAGTTGTATACTAAAATAGAATTCCTGAGTGGCTGTTATACTGTAACAGGATTTAAAGAACCTTTTTTCAGTTTGATGTTTCTGAAACTGTTCAGGACTACTGATGGTTTCATTAACAACAATAAACAAGAGACTGGAAAAACCATTCTTTAAACAACCCACAAGTTCAACCTCTGTTAATAGAGCCCATTATTTAGTGTTAACCCTTCTGTGTGCTGTGTTCGTTTTTAAAGCAGACACTGCTTTCCAGGCACAGCTTCCTTCAGCAACAGGAGGTTATGAATGTGTTGTCCTTGCTATTTCAGGGTCTAGAGTTTTTAGATGACAGTATGTAGACCTTCCAAAAAAAAAACATTGTTTATAATGATCCCCTACTAAATAGGCTGTTGTTTTTTTCCACCTTTCCTGTTCATACCCACTTTAGTATTGGCTACTGAAACCCCCTGCTTGTCTTGGATGTTGTTGTGAAATAACTTCAATGAAATAATTGTGCTCCTATACAGAAGCAAACATAAAATGCTACAAACTGTGAAACTGTGGCCCGCAACGCAGTCCTGCAGGAGCAACACAATTATATATAGAGAAGAAACAGTGAAATACTAACGAAGAAAAAAGAAGATTCAAATGAAAAAAGAACAATGTAGGTGAAGTTCCTTCACAGTGTTACAGGTTTAAATGTTTTCAATTTGGCAATTTTTCTTAAGTGCTAAGAGTGGGTTGCAGTGCCTAATGCAGGTAAACAGATGTGCCTCAGGACTGTACCAAAGCCCAAATTCAATTAACTTTTAGCAAGGAAAAGTGAGAGAGGTTTTAATTTGACTTGTCACTCACAGAGTGCTTATGAAACCACTCAACATTCGCTCATTTAATTGCACTGAGCCATGAGCAGTCAGTACACAAACATGCACACCCTTGTATATCACCTCCAGGTTGTAGGAAATCTCCAGCTTGATTATTTAGGCAGCAGAACATGAAGGAGATTCAAATTGACTGATTTTCAATTGACTGGAGCCAGGCAGGTGGTTTCAATGCAAAATTGTTCTTATCTTTTTTGGTGATGTGACGGGCAGTGTTGTGTGATACGCAGCAGTTAAGGATGGTGTCCCGCCAGTGAGGTGAGATGAGGTTAGAAGCCCCGTAACCATGAAAGCTGACGAGCACAGCTCTTTTGTATTGTGGTTTGCCGGGTCGCAGGTTTGTGCCCAGCCTCCGCCCTGTTAATTTTTAAAAAATGTGTTTTATAATAATTTAGAATCTCCAATTATTTAAATTTTCTCCCAATTTGGAATGCTCAATTATTATTATTTTTCTTCTTCACCTCAGCGATTCCCCACACTGCTCAGGGACCCAAGGCTCAGTTGGCGTCCTCACACAAGCCAATCGGCATCTTTTTCAGCCCAGGAACTTGAGAGTGGATACCAGCCTCTGGAGGACAAAGACCAGCCCAACAAATCTCCGCCCCCAAGCTCACGCGACGTCTGGCCTGTAGGGGTGGCTGCAGAGTGGGGAGGAGAAACAGTCTAAGCCGGATCCCACCTCCCCAACCTCGGGAGCGCCAAAGCCAATGCAGGGCCTCCTTGGAGATCCCAGCGAAGACCTGCTGCCTCGTACAACCAGGATGCGAACTTGCGATCTCTGTTTGTATGACTCACTCTGCATGCCGTGTTGCAGTGCTTTTACCAGGTGAACCATTCAGGGACAGCCCTGTTATTTTGAAAATACTAACTGTTCGATCTGAATATATGGCAATAATTAGGGCATACAGTAAGTTCAATATGTACATGTCTCACGGGAAAGTTTGAAAAACACCAGGGGGATGCCATGTTATACCAATGTATTGCCCTGAGGAATCCCAAGCAAAACTGTCTTGTAGCGTAATTAAACAAAACAGCAATCACCTTTCATTTTCCACTGAGACAAAGTGATTCAGCCTTCTTAATTAGTTTACTTTGACCCTTCCCCTTAGAGAACATCCTGATTGGTTCAGAAAATCTGCAATTAAATCCAAAAAATGACAAAAAGATAAATAAAAGACAATTCTAATATTGCCCTGTTCTGCATTGAGCTTCTTTGAGACTAATGCAATGCAGACATAAAGAGAGCAAAGATGTGGAGAAATAAAAGATACGCACTTTGAGAGCTGTACAGTTCTTTGACTAAAGAATAACTGTTATATTTCAGCTGAGTAGCAAAGTTTGACTTTTTACTGTCATACCTTGCTTCAAAGTTGAGATGCATAGTGGAAAGCTATTATCTGACAGGGAACTGTATTGCACACAGCTGAGGGCAAAATTCTCCCCAGAAGGACACTAAAAAGATTTGTTTCTCAGTGGGGTGTCAAAGGGCTCCATCTTTGGACCACTGATGTTTCTTATCGAGAGATAATTAGCGACTTGTGAAATTTGCATATATATATATATATAGTGAGAGATAAAATCAGGGTGTTGTTTGTGTTGTGGTGGTGGTTGGCAGGGATGGGGTTAATTCCTGTCCCTGCCAAAAACATGTGAGAATGATGTAGCTGTTCCCAAACGAGATAATTGGTGTGAAATGGAAACAACCACATACTATGAAAAAGAGCTTCCAGCTCCATTAGAGAGAGAATACCAGGGAGCTGGTTTATCAAGTGAAGTTCAAGAAAACGAAAGGTGTTGTGTAAAGTTACACTTGTGTGTGAAAAGTGTTTGTGACTGGTAAACGGCTTAGCCGTCCAGTCTGATTGTTAGGGACTGTCTAAAGTGCAGTTAGGCTGGTATCTGGTATCAACAGTAACACTCTCACACAAACACTGCAGACATGTCTACTTCTGTTTAAGGGAGGGTGACTCGATCACTGCCATCCCTTTTTGGTGGACTTGCTTCAATGTGTGTGACAGTTTAGCCACATTGTATCATCGCTTCTACTGTGATTATCTTCATATTGCCAATTATAATTGGTCATTTTTAATATAAATGTTGTACTTTTGAATTACTGAATCCCATGCAGTGAATCAAATCCCATGCAAAGCAGATACAGTGATTTATTATATAGCAAGGACCACTCCCCTGGGTAGTATTGATTCATTTAAAAAGCTCCATACCTGTGCAAACACTCTTAGTTTTAGAGTTTGGAACAAGACATCGATTTTGATTGGAAATAAGTAAAATAAAAATAATCTATAATACATATATAGTGGTTTGCAGAAATATTCACCCCCACAAACATACATTTACTATCAGTAAACATAAAAACACACATATTTACAGCATGAAGCCATCTTTTGGTACACATACAAACCCCCCTTTTCCTTGCTCAGAAGTTAATTGAGCCGAGTCTCTACAGAACGCAGGCTGTATCTTTATATATACAAGCAGGGTTAATTGAAGCAAGTCTCTGCAGAGCACAGGCTGTATCTTCATATATACAAGCAGGGTTAATTGAAGCAAGTCTCTACAGAACACAGGCTGTATCTTTATATATACAAGCAGGGTTAATTGAAGCGAGTCTCTGCAGAACACAGGCTGTATCTTTATAGAAGCAGGGTTAATTGAAGAGAGTCTCTAACAGAGCACAGGCTGTATCTTTATATATACAAGCAGGGTTAATTGAAGCAAGTCTCTGCAGAGCACAGGCTGTATCTTTATATATACAAGCAGGGTTAATAGAAGCAAGTCTCTGCAGAACACAGGCTGTATCTTTATATATACAAGCAGGGTTAATTGAGCCGAGTCTCTACAGAACACAGGCTGTATCTTTATATATATAAGCAGGGTTAATAGAAGCAAGTCTCTGCAGAACACAGGCTGTATCTTTATATATACAAACAGGGTTAATCGAAGCGAATCTCTAGCAGAGCACAAGCTGTATCTTTATATATACTAGAAGGGATTCAAGAAACATCAACTACACTCTGACCTATACTGTGGGGTAAGTACACTTTATCATGATGTGTGCAACTTTTATATTGGAAAATGTCACAACTACAAAATTATAGTAATTGATTTTCTGTGAAATTTTGTGAAATGTTTTAGCTCTATACTAGGATAGTACAACTGAGTGACCTACTGAGTAAAATCCTGGTCAGAAATTAGAATGAATTGTTCTGCCTTCCCACTGCACTGTGGTTTTCGGTCACATTATGAACACTTTATAAGCCTTGTGAGAGAAGCACTTGCACATCCCGGGGGGATGTGATCTACCTGTTGTGCTTGAGTGAACCTCTTTGCGACATGCCTGGGTAGTTCTTTGCAACTCAACAGTGTACATAAGAGCTTGCAGGTTGATGTGGAATAACTCATCAAAAGAATATTGAAATCTTAGTCAAGAAAGCCAGTAAACTGGAATTGGGTCAAAAAGATCTACAATGTTTTCACTTATCACACAGTGCGCCCATGTGGTCAAATTCTTTAATTGCTGCTGTGGTCTTAAATTTTTTTTTTTTTTTTTTGTTGAATTAAATGTACCAGTAAATACAATAAATGTATGGATATGAACAAGTGATATAAACAACTGATACTCAAACTAAGCGTTTTCAGTTTTCATAGCCTCAACATGACACTGCAGTTGGTACATTTCAGACTGCTAGAAACTGTGTTTTATAGTGACATTAGACAAACTTCAGGTCATATAATCAAAAATGAAATTCATAAAGGGTTGAACAGTTATTTTAAGGCAGGTTTTTCTTATATAAATGTGGAAGCAGGTCAAACATTTATTCAGTCATTTTTATACCAAGTTATTAATTATTTGCTGAACTGTGTGTTGTATTTTACGGGGATATGCAGTCGTTTGGTAACCAGTCGTGTCCAGATTCTGTATGTCACTGAGCAAATAAAATGACAAGCAACCTCGGATTATATCACAACGGGCCAGTAAAGCGAAGAAGCAATCCTTGGCATTTACCAAAACGATCCAGCACTTTATATAAACGACACAGAATGCTACAGTACATACATCTTTGCAGACCTCTTATTTCTGGCTAGTTCTATAACATTACCAGTTTATTTAATGCGTGTGTGCATTCGTAATACATAACAACGTCACACACGTAAGGTGATTGTTCAAAGTACAACGTACTAATTATTTTTCCATTTTCACTTTCCCGTTATTCTTTACTAGTTATTTGTCGTGTGAAAACGTGGGTGTATGTTATAGAGGTACAAGGAGAAGAAGGTGGTCAAGGGAACGTGTTTGTTCTCACAATTTGGTCGGAACTTGTGTGATACCTAGAGAATTGTCCTTAGCGTCCTCTTTAGTATATAACACGTATATATATATATATATATATATATATATATATATATATATATATACACTGTCAATATAATAAATGTCAATTAGTCTGTTTGGAGGTTAATTATACAAGTACAAAGTTGCCCCTCAGTAAAATGAAAACCTCAGCTGGCATCCTCCCTGGGCCACTGATTATACCCAGTGATGGAGATATATTTAGCCCTGCCAGCAACCTTTCAAAAACAATAGCTTGTCTGAGGCTTTGCATACTTCAGTGAGGAAAAATGTCATCAATACAGATGAGACATTTTAAAGAGAGCGAGGTCTTACACTCTATCACATTGGTTATGTTACCCCACCAATATGCAGCCACAACATTATTAAAAATAATGAACATATCTGCAGCTTGTCCTGCAGTATGGAGAAGATGAGCAGGGCCTCAGCTAGAACAATGGGGTGACCACATGTCCTGGTTTGAGCTGGACTGTCACCTTTTTCCATTAAATGTCTCGGTGTCGCGACATTTTTCCCCCAAACTTAAAAATCCTGGTTTGCAACAAGGCCAGACAGCACTTCATATAGGTTTCTATAGTAAATTAAAAGTATGCAAAATTATAGCAATTAATGGTAAAAACAGCAATACATATACACAGACAGTACTGCAGGGCAAAAAGATGCTGCGGCACTGTTTATTTAAATAACAAAAACAAAAATCATGAACACAAACTGACTAGGCTGGGAAATCGCCTTCACTGTTCCTATAGGTTTTGTTTAAATTTCCTTTATCCTCTCGCTCTCCCGTACTCTCCTCTGTACACCCACCTCGAGCAGGGAGAACTGCAGGCTTGTATATCTTGGCCGAGGGGTTTAAGTAGCTGGTAATTATTCTATTACCCCTCGGCCACAACCTGCACAAATTTATTAATGTGGATGGGGCTTCCCATCCACACTGCAACTCAAAACAAAAACACATGGCTACGCCAGCACATAAATACAACAAATAAATCTTAATACAAAATATGCACAGGGGCGGAGAGTACCCCATTCTTAAATAAATACAAAATAAAAACAAAACAATAACGTGGCGGATGGCACCTCGCTCCTCCGCCACATATAAAAACAAACACATTTTCATGTACAGGGCTCCTGGCCCTGTTACAAGTTGTAAAACAATTTTGAATCTGTGTCCTGGTTCTGAGCTTTGGAAATCTGGTCACCCTAACAAGTACTGATTCACCTCAAGCTTAGTAAAGCTGGAAACTGTCTAGACGCAGAGATCCTGAAGGGAATAGAATTATATGAATTATAGACATTTCTAACCATGAATAAGGTGAACTGACAGCTACGCTGACCGTTGAATTGATGAGGAGAGTGTGTTACTTTTAATGAATCCTCCAATCACAGCCATGTTTTGAGATGTCATACCCTAATTATACGATTTAACCTGAATGTTAAATTTGAATAGAGAAAGGAAAAAGCAACATTCTCCATGATTCTGTAAAAGAATAAAGTAAGCAAGACTCACAGGGTCAGGTTCATAAGGCTCTGTAATAAGCAAGACTCACAGGGTCAGGTTCATAAGGCACTGTAATAAGCAAGATTCACAGGGTCAGGTTCATAAGGCTCTGTAATTGCTGAACAGCTTTAGGCAACGATCTGCTCGCTTTAAATTCACAGGATACCAAATGTACAATAGTTACTAGTTAAGAAGTGGAATTTAAATTGTAACTGTCAAATTAAAATACATATTATACAGAAAAGTGGGCAGACATGACAAAAGGTATAAAAGAATAATAGAAACACCTCCGCACACAATGCAGTGTCAGCTGAGCTGCCAGGTATCATTTCTTTGTGTAGAGCTAAAGAAAGGTCATGTCCTGTAAATTAGATGTCAAACACATACAGCCTTGAAAGATAAAGTGCTGAGGTAATTAGGAAATAATTTCAAATAAAAAGTTAAATATGCAGAAAGAATATCAAGAGCATGTAGTTTAACAGCTAGCAAATGAAGCTGTGACTACAATACAGTGTAAATGTCAATGCCATGATTATATCATGCACTATTAATAAGAGAAAAAGAGTCTGGAATGATTCCAGGCTAAAATAATATCAAATAAGTCTTAAGTACTGACCAGTGACATTGTGCTTGGAATCTGTGTAAGTACCTTCAACTGAAACACAATGTATAATGACAGGATAAGCAGTCTTAAGACAAAATATGATGCTGTAAAGGCACTGACCATTAAATACTGTGCTTATTCTAAAGGCAATATCAACAGAAATGCAACTTAGATATTCTGGTTGCATGTTCATTGGTTTTAAATGATGTTGCGGTCTAAAAATAGGGATGAACACTGATACTAATTGGCCCCTTCAGAATTTTCAGCTTAGAAAAATTGATGCTGTGTGCGGATGCTGTAACAAGACTTAACATTGCACTTTAGGGTGGCACTATATTAGCAGTTAAGCTCTTGTATCACTGTCATTTGCAATTGGTTAATGGCAGAACATTCTTAAAGGTTGAGGTAAGGTAAAAGAGAACAACCCTGCTTATGCTTAAAGGGAGTTCAGTTTCATGAAATTGTAAAAACAAATCCTTCGCAGGAGGTTATTGTCCTGTGCCACTATAGCTGGTACCAGATCTGCAGCATGCAAGCAGAGTATGTGACAACTGCCTTTAACACAGCCCGTAGATTGCTGCCTAACCTTGTTCTCTATCTTATTAGAGCCAAAGCGAGAGTGCCCAGACTACACCACTGGGGGTAATAACAGCTGTTACATTGACAGTGGTAACACAAAGGCTTGGGTGGTCTATTGCATGAATGTCACTGCATGGAACACAGACTTCAGAGGAGTGCTGTCTGGATGTTGTAGACATTGGTATGGCTTGCATGAGAAGTATTACAAATCATGCTTGTACCAGCGCACAGCATGCCTATTTCCAGACTGACATGCTTTGCAGCCAATATTTCACCCCAGAGACACTGCTGAGATTGTAAGGCATACAAACTAAGACATTTCTTTAAGCTAGTATGCTATCTGAAAGGTGTTGTTTAAATGTTTGCTAGAACATGTGCGTCATGCAGAGTTGTGTTTTTATGACGCTATTATTAAAGGATTCCATAATTCCCCATACAGATTAATAGAGAGTTAAAGGGTGACAATATTTCAATCTGCTTCTGTGAAAAATACTATAACAATAATATCACATGGAGATTTTTATATTACAGCAATTTTATATTAAATTACTCAGCACGTTTGTCAGTATGACCAGTCTTGCCAGAATTATTATTTTTTGTAATATTTAAAATATTGGGATTTGTTTTGAAGGTAAAGCACATTACTGTATCCACTTCTTCAGAAGCCACTTACAAGGCTGACATTGCATGACCGCATATAAATAATAAATCAGATTTCCAGAGGGAAGCCAGTGCCTAAAAGCCATAAAAATTATTCATAAAAGCCCTGAAATTACTTTAGATGATAAATAAGGCTTTCTCGTTTATAAGGAATTGTATTTTTTACTTTAGAACAGAAAACTCTAAGAGCTATAAGAAAATGGTCAGTAAAGTTTAATGTTTTAAAATATCACATTTGCATATGATCTGAATTTTAATAAATAATGTACATTTTAATACTATTTAGATTTCTACCATTAAAAAGCACTGGTCATTATTTTGACAGAAATGAGATGTGTCCATTTGTATTAGATTTTATAATAAACTTTACTATCATGCATGTTTTTTGTTTTGTTTAGAAGCAAACTGATAAGAATCGTCTTTTCTTTTATTGTGTTCCTTTTTAATGGCTGCTTAAACAAATCTGGTTTATTGCTGCCATCTGCAGGATGTTTAGATTAGAAATGTCTGCTTTGCAATAATCTACCTATGCAAAGCGATGCAAAAAAAAAAAACAAAATATGTACTTCAAAGCACATTAGAAATGAACAAAAAAACACTACATAATACTACTACTACTAATAATAATAATAATAATAATAATATTATAACATGACGCTTTTGTTCCCCATATGCTTCTCTGTATTAATACTTCACAAGAAGCAACATAATGCTAATGGCCTTTCCTTACTGTGTGTAAGATGTCTCCTGTTCCTTTTACAACTAGTACTGCTTCAGCACTGCTTCATTCCTAATTGCTGTTGATATTGGGGTTTTTTTTCAATGTAATTGTATTTTTTGCTTGAAGGCCTCAGTCATCGTTTAAAACATTCAATGACAGCCATAATGCTAAAAGCACGTCATTGTTGTATTGAGGAATATTAAAGTCTGTTTCTACATATATGTAAAACTTAATTAACCTTTTTAGAAAAAAAAAAAAAAAAACTCTTTGAGATATACCCATGGTATATTGTATATGGTAAAATAATTTTCCCTTGTTATATCTATTTACAGTTGAGCCAGACCCACCCACTAACATGATGTATTTGTTTTCAAACAGCAGCCACAGTGGTAGTGGCCAGACTGTGCTTGTGTCCTGGCTTGCCCCCGAGACAGTGGACGTGGAGAGCTGGCTCATGCTGGTTTACGAGCTGTAGTTCCGATGGAAATCAGAGCAACACTGGAAAGTAAACCAACCCTATGAGGGTGTGGACAGCACATTGACAACCCAGGGAGCACACCTACAAACAGACAATCAATCAATCAATATGGTTCTCGTTTGGGTTTCATTGTATAAAACTTGCTCTCTGCAAGATGTGCATGAGGATCCTGCCTGTTATAAAGAGGCCTGTCTTTCTGATTGAAACCCAGCCAATGATTGAATGCTTTGTCAGCATGCAATACTAGCAGGTACTTCCAAAGAAGAGGTGCATGTCTAAAATATCCCATTTAATACACCTTCATGTTAGTTTAAAGCCTATCTAGTATTGATATTCCCTTATTGTAGAATGCTTGAATGCACTCTGCTTCGCCTCCTGTACCAGATGCATGGCAATATCCCACAACGATACATCCTGTCGTGCTATACTGTCTGGATGGAAAGCATCCAGAAGTCTTCCATGGACTTCCTGACCTGAGGTTTACTGTTATTTTCCCCACACTGAAACCCTGGACATTTTGTGATTTTCTAGATTTCTTTGGGGAGAGCGTTATCTGAGCTCTTATTTCACTGGTCAATGCACAGCTCTACTTTTGTTTTAGTCATTGCTTTGGCATTCTTTTCATACAGCATCGCTCTCAGCCCAACAACAGGACCGGGCAGTCACGATTTATAGACCTGTGTGAACAGAATGAGCTGAAGTGGGGCTGTGCAGCTTGCTCCCTGTTTACCAGACTTTGGACATAAAGCCATCTTCTTGGAACTCAAAGATTCAAAAGGACCAAGAGAAAACCCAAGCATCAGAATTCAAACACCTGCGGCTCAAAAAGCACAGACAGCCAAAATGATCCTTCTCCATACAAGGTGAAGCTACCTGGTGCTAAGGGTGGTGTCAATAAGTTGGGTGATTGTGGAAACTTAAGCTACACAACGGTGGAGGCCCTACGCCTTCATCAGGATGCTGCACCTGTGACTAGAATGTCCTTTCGGATCCAGCCGGAATAATGAATGTTTGTGTTTGGATCACAATGACCCCTTAACCCCTTTACTGATGTGTCACATCTTTGAGAAGTAAGCCATGGTCCGAGCGTCTTTCACATGGATATCCCTCATGAATTGGTTCTCTGGTTGAAGGCAGGACTTGGCCTGAGGGAGGGAGCCGGGTTTATCTGGTAAAAAAAAAAGAAATACCCATTTTTAAGCCACAGCTGGTGTCTGGATAGTGATTTCTGGTTTCCCACAAGTTCTTCAATTTAGAGTCTAATTTTGGAGTACACAAATAAAAAAAATCCATTCTTGTGCGTAGCTCGGTCAAATGTCATCCTGGTTTTCTGCACACCACACAAAGACTTTTAGTTATATTTTAGTTTTTTCTTTAAAAATTCTATTTTGAATTTATTATAAAGCCTTATTATAAAAATATAAAGCCATGTATCCTTCTGAATTAACTTCTGAGATAGAAAAGAAAAACTACAACAGAAAAAAATGCAATTTAAAAAGAGAACGCCACAACCAGAACACCAATAAATAAGTTCTTATTGCCAAAGGAAAGGCATTTAAAATAGTAATATACAAGCCTTTGAAACATGTCTTGCCTCTCATTAGCATAACTACACTAACAAGTCCCTATCATTTTGCTGTTGAAAGCTGTTGAAAGCTTCGTTTCCTAAGCGGGTATGTGGCAGGGCTCTCTCCCCCTGCACATGGGTTATATGTAGTTTATTGTATATTTTTGGGTTAATTGTTGTGAATAGATTGATTTAATTAATTGTTTAACTGCTGTGGCGCTCTGCCAGGGACGATTACCCTTCTGCGTGGAGCAGCAGCTGAAAGCAATCAGCTGTTCCAGCAGACGGGTGGATGTGTCTCAGCGGAGCGTCAGTATAAAAACATAACGATCACTATGATCGGGGCTGCTGCAAGGCCTGTTGTTTTCACGGCACCTTTGGTTTATAGTTTGTTGTATTGTGTTTTATTTTTAGTGTTTGTACAGTGCTGTACCATCCCCTGTGCACTACCATTGCTGGTAGTGTCACATGACATTACTGTTTGTTTGTTTTTTGTTTTGTGTGTTAATAAATATTGAGCGCCGTGCTGGCGTGTTTCACTGCTGTGTCTCCGTGCCTCCATTCTGACTCTCACCTGCCTGCTTCAATGCTACAGGGTGAAACGCATTTATCCTGCCACAGCACTGTAAGTCACACACAAAATGTGTGACAGAGGAAACCATATCGCTTTCAGACCTACTGTGTTATAACATACTAATTGGGACATGTGAGGTAATAGATATAAAATATTGTGACATGCGAGGTAATAGATATTAATATATAAAAATTGCAATTTGGTTCTCGTGTCTAATGTTCTTAAAGTATTAAGTAAATGCCACGTGGATAACACCTCATTTTCTCATCTTTGATTAAAGTACAAACAGGTTCAATTCTACAGTTATGTTAGGTTATCAAAAATGATGTGGCTATTCTGTTGTGTGTGTTTTTCTGCCTAGAATCGTCTTTGTGCCTTACGTCAGCGACCCCAGGAGAAGTGGGACCATCAGCGACCCCAGGAGACACAAAAGAAACAGCTTTCCCAGGCGAAGCAGCACAGCAGACAGCCTCAGGCAATGCGAAGCGGCTGGCAATCCCAGGCGATGCGGAGCTGCAGGCAACCCCAGGCGATGCAGAGAGGCCGGCAACCCAAGGCGATGCGGAGCAGAAGACAACCCCATGCAATCCAGACGTGGCATCCCTGAGTGGAGTGGGCATGGCATCCCTGAGCGGAGTGGATATGGCATCCCTGGGCAGTGACGTGCAGGAATCCCCGGGCGGCGATGGCGGCAGCAGACCCCGGGAGGCGACGTTGGCAGCGGACCCTTGGGAGGCAACGGCGGCAGCGGACCCTCGGGGGGGCGACGGCAGGAGGGGAGGCCCTGGCCATGAAGGCAGCAGCGGGAGCTCCACTTCTCCCCCTGGTGAAGGAATCAGGACTAGCTGGGGTGCTGGGGTTGACCCTCTCCGTGGCTGCTGCGGCCAGGCAGTTTTCCCCCGTGCTCCGCTCAGCAGCATATGTAGGGGCTGCTGAGGATCACCAGCATTCTGTCTTGGTACTTCTAGTGGTGCGAGAGGCAGCTCCTGCTTTTCTCCCTCTGGCAGTGGTGGAGACAGAGGCAGCTCCTGCTCCTCTCTTCCTGGTGGCGAAGGTGGCAGTGTCTCCTCCCCTTCTGGCTGTGAAGGAGGCAGGGGCTCTCCCCGTTCTGGCTGCGAAGGGGGCAGGAGCTCCTCCACGTGAATGTCTTAACCACAGAGCTTTAACCTCCTCTCATCTCACCGATGGGACACGACCGAATCCGTAACGGCAGAGTACGACATACACTGCCCGTTACACATTAACTGACAAAACCCAAACATGCCCACATAAAAGTTTAAATCAGTCATTTTGCAATATTCAGTTCCATGTTATATCAGGTATAGTATACACAGTTTAGTATACTTGTTTTTTCTTACTCATCCTTATTCTCAATAAAGCACATTCGCCTGTGAAATTTTTGTTAAAGAGCAAGTTCATTTTGATATGACTTTGTTACATTTTTTTTTGTTAATTACATTATGATATTTGCAATAATAATAATAATAATAATAATAATAATAATAATAATAATAATAATAATAATAATAATATTAATAACAGTGGTTCTAGGTTCTGTTGCTTCCTTGGTTGAGTTTGTGTGGGGAATCATAAGGGTGGGCACTGATTAACCTTCCTTATTCCTGTCAAACCATGTGACTATATGACCTTTCAATGCTGCCACGTGTAGAGTAGATGGGGCTGATATAAGGCTAGTAAGTGCTGGAACTTTTGATTCTACAGCAAGCTCAAAGTCAGGTTATGAAAAAAAAAAACAATTAAAAACTCAATTTTGGTTTAACAAGTTCACTGCAAGCATCATAAAATAATAGTACATGTAATGCAAAAAAAAAAAAAAAAAGCTGATTACTCTTTAAATCTTTATCATAACAATGTGTTCTGTTCCGTTTATATTTAGTGAAATAAAAAAGAAATGCATGTGCTAATAAAAATATATGTTGTGTTCAAAGTGAACCGGTTAGCAATTTGCTTCAACCTTTGTTCCCCCTCAGGTGATGAACAGGGCATCCACATCAGGATATCATTTTGTTTTCCTGTAGACGATTGCACTTTCATACAGACTTGATGCAAACTGGGATAAGTTTCAACTTTGCTGGCTTGTTTCTCTTGGATGTACGTATATACAGTGTTGCATATTAATGCATCATTATTAATTGATAACTACATTTAACATTAAAGGCTACAATTATAATTAATTATGAAATATCAATTCAAAGATGGATTTAATGCAACTGCAGAAACTACAAAGCTGGTGTTTTTAATGACTTTATTTTATTAGCTGCATAATGAGATTGGACAGCAGCTCAGATGAATTAGTTTGACTACATTAGCTACCCTTTAAACATCTGCGTGCTGCATGTGTACCACGACACCAAGATGAAACAAACTGGTTATCCCGTACATTTAATCAACACTTGCAAAGCTCATGAGGAATGGTAGGCAAACAAAACAAATGGCTGAAATGTATTTGTGTGAAATACCAAACACAAAGGCTGAATTCTCAAATCAGCCACTCCAAATCGTTGTTTGCATTTTATTTTTTTTAATATAAAAAAAAAAATAAAAATCAGGAAGGAAAACACATCCAACAACTTACCAAATCAGAACCCCCTACAGCAGCACTGTCTCAGCTGTGTTTGTCTACCAATGCTTACAAAAATCAAAGCCCAGTCTGTAACAGTGTATCGAGTCTCGGTTTTGTACGTGGGGTGCACTTGTGTTATATATATATATATATATATTATATATATTATAAATATATATATATATTATTATATATTATATATATTATATATATATATCGCGGAGGCTTCCTGAAAGATAAGACAATCCTCAGTAAAGCAAATAAGTGAAGTGCCTTATCAGTTTTCTGAGTGCAGTATTGGTTGAACCCTTGTAAAAGTTTCCCATAATTAAAGCATAGCAAAGTATAATAAAGCACAGGGAGGCACTGTAAATTGTATTAATAAACTGGGATAAACTATGGTAAATGCATAAATGTATAGTATAACCATGGGAAAATGATGGTAAAACTGCAAACGCTGTGCAAAAACTTTGTGGTAAGCCTTTATAAGGGAACACAAAGCATAAAAATACTTGTAAAATCTTGTAATTGTGTCCTGTGTGGTTGGATTCTTTGCAGTACCATGGATGACGTTATCTAAATGACCTAGAACTAGGTTTTAATTAGCTGCTTCAAATTGTTTCTATAGCACATCTGAATTCTTATTAGAATAGAATGTGCAGGCCTGATAAGGCTGCATCAGCTAATTAATATACCGGTGGAGATGACATTATTAAGCCAATTATAAAAGAGAAAACTGAATCCATGGGCACAGGCAGCAACATGAGTGAGAATTTTAATCAGGGCAAGTCGACCACACTCGAGTTGATAGCCCCAATAAGGATTTGAATACGTTATATTGACAGGAAAGAGGCTGAAAGAAGCTCTTAAACCATTTGGAAACTGTACATATTGGTAATAGTATCTTATCTGTAACTTTATTTGAAATAACTATTTATATAAATATACTACTTTGGATGTATGATTGATCTCTATTAAATAAAATGTAAAATTATATATTTGATCATTGGTCATGTAAAGCGGTCTGACAGGTGGTGAAACATATGCATAACATCACAATTTGTATTTTTCTGTGTATCATTTAGTGTGATCAGTAAAACTTGTGAAATCTGCTTCAAACCGTAAATGTATTTGTCTTAATCTTGATTGTGGGAGCATGAAACTACACTGTGTATAACTATATGACACCATTTAAAGGGTTACAATCTTTTTTTACTGGATCAAAAGAGGCAAAGCATTGAGAAACACTGCAGTTTTGAAAGTGGGTATATATATATATATATATAAGATAAACTAATTGTAGTGTCTATAGTGTTTTCAACTTAGATAAAAAATAATAAAAAAAACAAAAAACGTATGGTACGTTTAAAATGCCATATAACGTTTGGCTGACAAATGCATCTGTATCAGTAAAAGTTACATGAAGAGTAGTGGGTTGCGTAGAAATAAAAGCAAAAGAACAGGTGTAAAGATGGGAATTCAGGCAGAGGGGTCGACTGCTGATCTACTGAGTGGCAGAATGAAATGGCACCAGGCGGGGTGTTGATACTCGTTCTCTGACTCGTAATTGCCTTTAAGAAGTATTTATCAACAAGTTTGAAAGAAATCCATTCATTAATGTGTTGATTTCAAAACAAGAAAAGCTGTCCTTCCATCACCTTTACAATGGAGTACCATCCTATATTAAAGATTTACTACTGGAGAATGCATTCTCCATCATTTAGATCAGGGTCAGGTCAAGTTGAACCTTCCAGTCCAAGTCTATGTTCCAACCCTGTTCTAATCCAACATGACAAAACTGAACCAGTTAAAGCTCCAATTCATGCCCCCCAGGACCGGGATTGGAAACCCCTGGATTAGATCAGTTTAATAGTAATGTAATGCAGCACAGTGAAAGCACGGTAAAGCATAGGTACTGTAAAACTGTAAAGAACTGCAAATACCTGTGCAAATAAACTTCTATAAGGGACATATATGTGTAATAAATAGGCAGGTTAATTTAAAACCTACAGAAGTCTGAAATCTTTAAATTTGACAAAGTAAATAGAGCATTGCACCTTAAATAGCAGTGGCAATATGTTTTCAATATGTTTCAGTTAATTGCATTTCTTATTCATGCAATGCAAGTTTGTGAGTGTGCATATAATATAACTGCTAATCACGAAAAGAATGGACTGTTACTGAGAGTGTTTTACTTGTTTTGCTTCAATCCAAATAAGTTTGCATTCTTCTGGCAAGCCAAAGCAGAAGCTGTGCCCAGTCCTTGACATAAGGGCCTGTAACACTCAGTGTGCTCACATTCTCCACCCAAAATAGCACTGATTGCATTGTCAGCTATAAATAACATCTCCACTTCCCAGCAGTCATGATGGTAAATAAAACCTTTTCTAAAGGTGGGGTTAGGCCACACATGCCGGTGATGATAATCACAACAGCAACAAGAATAATAATAGTGCTACTACCACTAATAACACAGTGATTACAATAGAAAGAATCATGCTGACTCAAATCTATGAAAAGGATCTAGGAGTTTATGTTGACTCAGAAATGACTTCATTTAGACAACGTGGGGAAGACTACACAGTAATCTGATTCAAGCATTCACAATTCTAAACGATATTAACAATGTCGACCTAAGGGACTTTTTCGACCTGAAAAAAGAAACAAGGACTAGGGGTCACAAATGGAAATTAGATAAAGGGGCATTCAAAAGAGAAAATAGGAGACATTTTTTTTTACACAGAGAATTGTGGAAGTCTGGAACCAACTCCCCAGTAATGTTATTGAAGCTGACACCCTGGGATCCTTCAAGAAGCTGCTTGTTGAGATTCTGGGATAAATAAGCTACTAACAACCAAATAAGCAAAATGGGCCAAATGGCCTCCTCTCATTTGTAAACCTTCTTATGTTCTTATGTTCTTAACTGTCTGTACATAATAATAATAATAAGGTTGTAATTTCCATCAAGAGGTTTTGTTCACAAGATAAGAAAAAGACAAAGTTCAATAAAGCTGTTTTTACTGTACTTCACTGGTCAGATGCCAACCAAGGACATCCCCCTGGGAAAAAAAAAACTGATGCGAAGGCAGAGGAGCACTACAAAAAAAGAATTTAAAGTGAGTCTACAATAGAGGTTAGTTTTTTATTTTGATGTATTTTTTTTTGATGTACTGTATTTCAAATGTAGGAATAAATATAATTACATTTTTAAAGAATGAACCTAACAACACATCATAAAGCCCTCCAATAGAGTACTGTTACATTTCAAATCAATTTTATAACATATTATTACATGCATGTGTTAATGGAAAGTGCTATGCACTACTATATAAACATCATAGCTAATGTCTATTTTTTTAAATGGACAATGTTCGAGTCTACTGTAGTAAAGATATTATCAGATATTTTGCACCTGGCACTTCTGACAGTCAATTAGTAAGTGTTAGATTTACACACAGTAGCATGGAGAAATGTTTTGCGGACCTTTTGAGTTGAAGTGAGGGCACATCTTTGCTGTTAAGAAATTCAGGTTGTCAGCATGACAATGGTAACAAACAGCTTGACAGCTCCATTGCTATGGATAACAAAGCAGGATGTCATTGGTACAACATGCTTCTTTACTAGGTTAATTGTGAAATCCATCTGTAATTTAGAAGTGTCTCTGGTGATCAACACTTTGTCTTGTTGGATTGCAGGTCTCTATACATATTTCAGATTTGTTTTAAGAAACACGTTTTTTTTTTCATTAACTGTTGACAATTAGCTTAAACAAATGTTAATTTTGTGTTAATAGTTAGTATATGGTAACTTATTAATAGACTAATAAAAGGGTATAATACACTAACACCTGACTTCATTTGCTAAATGTAACTACAGTAATAACTTTAACAGTGCCTTTAAACAAAATTAACAATAATATGACCAGACTCAAGTTGATAGTCCCAATAAGGATTTGATGCTCACTGAAGTTCAAGGCTGGTCATTTTCTAATTAGTTCATAAATACTTTACTATATATTAACTATTAACAAAATGCAAAGCTTTGTTAGTAAGCTACAGTAGTTGTTAACAGTTAAAAAAACTAAAAAAGAATGGTAAATGCATCCTAAAGTTATCGCCTTAGTACTGTATAATATAATATTATACATTAGTTGAAAGAGCACATCTATTTGGCTCATAGAGTGACTCCGAGTGGCAAGCAGATCACAGTCTAATTATCACAAACTGAATTTTAAAAAAAGCAAGCAAAGAAGATTTTTTTGAATCCCAATAAAGTGGGAAACAGTGATGATACTGCTAAAGGAGATAAGAGGTAAGTAAGCCTTTGACGTCATCCCTTTAAATCATATTGAAAGTGTAACATTTTACAAACTTCTTTAGTTCGAAAAATAAAGACGGGGGCAAAGCAGTGCCCTGACCAAAGCAAACTGAACAAGCCAACCGTTTCAAGAAGAATTCTTCCCTCTGTATTTTTTGGGGTATTTTTGCAGTTTTACCATGCATTTCCCATGGTTACACTATGCATTTACCATAGCTTGCCCTAGTTTGCCAAGTTTATTAAATGCTTTACCATACCTCGCTATTCTTTACTATGCTTACCCATGCTTCATTACACTTTACTATGCTTTTACTATGGTAAACTTGTATAAGGGTTTGTCAATGCATTCAGTGATACAGAGCTCACAAACACAAGAGAACATATACAAATTAGAAGATTGTTTGCTGTCAGCATCGGCAGATGTAGGTCCATAATGACACATTTCAAGGGAAGTCCATGACTCTGTGTGGTTATTTTATTCTTGTGGCAGGAGAAGACAGTAATGACCAGCACAACAGAGCTGAACCTCTGAAACCGAGACTATGGGATTCTGTTCAAACTGTTGATTTGCAGTGGCTCCTTCTACATATAAGAATATTATATAATATTTTATAATATGCCTGGTCTGTTTTTTCTGATAAACATTAGTTAAAATAGCTTAGTTTACTTATAACGAAACCAATGCACTGTGTGGTAAAGTACACAGTGAATGTCTTTGGCAGGGGTCTGTTTTTTCGTTGTTAATTGCTATCAGGGTTTAATGACACTAGGGGCCAGGGGCCACAAGCAGTTAAATCTCTGCAAGCACATACAGTAGCTTGATGTGTCTGGCTTCAGATGTCAAGGAGGGGTGGGTTGTCAAAGAGGACAGCCAATGTGACCGTGTTACTAAGTTTAGTTTCTTACTCAAGCTTTTCAGAGTCACACCGGTCTTGCTAGCAGGGGACAAAGAAGGAAATAGCCCTTTATCCAGCAAAGGTAAGCACTTCACTTGACATTTTTTATTATTGTATTTAACAAGCAAGCAGTTATGTTGTAGTATAAACGTTTTATTTTTGTTAACCTTTCCCTGTGCTTGCTATAGTATTTTACATTGAGTTCTGTGCTCTGTGTGTGTGCCCACACTGGTCACTCACTTGACACATTCCTGATGGCAAACAGCTGTCAGGGGAAGCTTAAAATATATTCCAGACTCAAGTGTTCTGTTAAAGTGAAAAGCTCCACTGAGATTCAGAAAAGGAGTCACTTTTTCTCTACAAACTAGAACGCTTGAAGAACTTTTGAAAGGCAGTAGACCACCTCTGCTCTTACAGTGAAGGTAACAAACGTTATGTTAAATGGAGAATTTCCAGTAATCACAGGTGTCCTAAGATATTACCATTTTGTATTTGTTTATTTTATTTTATTATATAATTGATTTTATTAGCTAAACAATCACAGTGATTAACAGTACTGTTGTTGCTGTCCAGTCCACTGCACCACGTATGATGGAATGGTATCAAGTTAAAATATTTGGAAGAATGTGCTCAGATGTTGCCTCTTGAAGGATTTGTATATATGCTCGGTCATTGGGCTGCAGGGGAATCTTACTGTCCCAGGGTTAAGACGGTTAAAAACAGTTGAGACACAATCTAGTTGATTACTTCTGAAACTTTTTTTTTGGTGATCGACTTATAAATAAATCCGCATTTTAAATATACTATACCAAGATACACTAGCTGGGTATCGAATCTGCAACAAAGCTTTATTTATGAGCTTTTTAAAGATTTTTTTTCCCTGCTATAATTAATTATATTAGGCTTTGTATTCATTAAACTGTTCCAAACTGTTGGTAAAGAAACAAGCTACAGGTTTTGGAAAGGAAAGAGAATCGCAGATCCAAGACAGGGCATTTTAAAACTGCAGAGGGCAAGTGGGATAACAGTATGGAAATATAATCAACTGAAAAGCCTGCCTAATAATGAGGATGATGGTGCTTAACGCGTGCCTTGATTTTTGCAGCTGAAAACTGGCATCATTGCTTAGCTATGGCATCAACACGAGACTCAGACCAGGAGCAGGTGGTACCGGAGGAAGAGCACACTGCAGATGTGCGATCTGTGCAGGCCAGATACCTCCGCAGCCCCTCTCCTAGCCGGTAGGTACAGATAGAACAGGTTGTAGGGTGTCTTGCTAGATGGCGCACAGTGTTGGTTAATTTAAGGTTTGCCGCTGTTCTTGGATGCCGTTTTAAGGTCAAAGCACAATGGATTACGGCTTAATCAGAACGGTTTTCCTTGGAAAACTCTTATAGAGCATTGGGCTCCTGCTCAGCAGTTTTGAGGAGGAAGTTCAGGTTTACATGATGCAAAATCATTGTGGTTAACATGAAGGTTTAGAAAAACAGTGTTATGGAACTGAAAAGAACAGTATACTGTCTATCGACCTGCCCATGGACTCAATATATAAGGATTTGTGTTATCGTCCAATTAACAGTTAGAAAAAATAGGGTGTACAATATTAAATAATTCCCTCACCTGCGGGCCATTTATGTATTTAGGTTTCTTATCCTTTTTTGTTAATTTTTTTACATCTTTGAATCCTATTTTTAAAATGTTTGAGCACAGCGTGGTTCATAGCAAACTATCACTGTTACAAACAGTTAAAACAGGATTCTGGCTAGTTCTCCCACAAGGGCTTTTTGCATCATTAGTGTGAGACCAAAGGTAACAGATTGTGACTCATTTGACTATCAGTCTCACCTTCAACTTATGTGCAAGGATGTTATGAAAAACAGAAGCAATATAAGAATTGGAAACTCAGATTACATGAATTTTATGTGGGTGAGAAAATGATTTTATTTGTACAGTCTATTTATTCTACCTTTAGAGCCAGGCAACAGGGGTTCTGCATGAATCCATGTAGCTGAGAGCAGGGGTGACAGTCAGAATTTACCATTACCCAGGCAACAGCATAATAGCTGTACCATCAGACAGAAAAAAATATCTTCAATCACAAAAGGTTTTTTTTTGATTGGCTATACAGTATACAGTATAATTTAAAAAGTCTTCTAGACTGTTGTTAAATGACTTAAGAATTCAAAGTTGTGAACTTTGTTTAATGAATCAATACACACTTTAAATAACTCACAGGTTAAAAATGGGTGAAAAGGGCTCCCCGAATGTCAGGCAGATTGAATTCATTTTTGCAAGCCAATATAAAAATGGATCCAACCATGCAATGCCATTAAACTGTGTTGGAAAGGAAAGGAGCCATACCTGTTGTATATCCCTTTGCAAACTATAAATATGTGTGTGTTTTAAATTCCTCCAGGTTTTCAGTTATGTCTGACACTGATACAGAGAGCATCTTTATGGAGCCAATTCACCTTTCCTCTGCAGTGGCAGCCAAGCAGATCATAAATGAAGGTAAGCCTACATCATTGCTAAATTAGCATGTGTGGCCAGCCACGATCCAGCTACCCCACACACCACAAGCGTGCATCTTAATCACAATGCAAAAGAGACGGGCTTGTCTGCATTTGTGGTTACAGAGCCTTCAACCTCACCTCATCTCAGCAATAGGGGACAGAATCTGCAGCAGTGGAGCATCACATACAGGTGTTAAAATCCTGTCAATTTATGGTTAGAAAACTGCACAGGTAATGTCAGTAAAATTACAACCACTACTGTAAATTAATGTATGAATACAACCACTACTGTAAATTAACGTATGAATACAACCACTACTGTAAATTAATGTATGGTTCCAAAAGTAGCATTATGACAATTGCTCTATATGCATTGTTTCGAAGCAGTAACAATACTGAAGCATGTTTAAAGGGAAAGAACACATTCAGAGGCATTAGTCCTGTTTAAGGTACCTGCAACAATGCTAGTGCTCTGACAAGAGAAAACACGCAGCGCAGCAGGAAAGAGCGTGAAGCGGAGACACAGTGATGCTCAGAAGAGAAATTCTCTTTCTCCTGGTGAAAGTTGAGAAATGTATCTCTGATGTGAGGATACAAATACGATTGGTAGGGTGATGCGTTCCCTGTAAACTAAGGCGTTTCAGTAATGGCGACAAACTGGGACCACGCTGAGAAAAAGGTAAATGCCCTGAAAAACGATCTGTGATTGTAAGAATACTACACAAGACTGAGGATGATTTGAACACATCTTGCCTCGCAAACACTGCATTGTCAGGGTTATAGCCCTGCGTGTTTATGAGCAATAAGACTTAAAACACACCAGAAACAGGATACAAGCAGGACCTCGTCACCAGCCTCAAATGTGTGTCTAACCTGAGAATTAAAAATTGCAGACATGACATAACATATGCTGTTCTGACCAAGCCCTTAGAGAAAGTATATATTTTTTTTAATTCATTTTGACTTTTATCATCAGTGAAATGGAAAAAAACACAAATATACACAATACAAAATATTTTTGGGAGACCAAGATATATATTTTTAGTCGTCTAGACATTTGTATTTGAATTAATACTGTAGTAAGTATGAAATCAAGAATATAGGGCATTGTATTACTGCTGTTCCAGGGTGAGATTCTAATTAGCGTAAAATATTGAGTTTATTGAGTGAAAAGGGGGCAGCTATTAATTGCCTGATGGGTGAACTCATCTGTAATATTAAAGCAAAATAGCCCACTTTGACCAATGGTGCCCATATTAACCATAATGCATTAACACTTATAGACGTCTGTTACGCTCCCTGTATGACCCAAGAAATTGTGACATGACAGCTTAAAGTGACCTTATAATTACTCTGTACATGTGCACACGTATTAAAAAATAGAATTTTCAAGTGTACAAGAACAATTTAAAAAACTTATGCCGTTTAACATATTCCATACAGAGTTGAAACACAAGGAGATGAAAGTGGAAGCGATGCCGGAGCAGATGATGGAATCTGCAGAGCAGCTGCTGGTGGAGGACCTGTACAATCGGGTGAAGGACATGATGGACGACAACAGCAAGTTTAACACCCCGTGCGTCCTGGATATCCAGAGGGAGCTGACACGGGACAAACTGGAGGCCCCCAAGAACCCTGTAGATGAGGTGTGGCCCAATGTTTTCATAGCTGAAAAGTGAGTAGAATGGGTAGCTGACTAGGTGACTGTACTGAATCTTGAATGCAACACAATCAGATTGCCGACAGAACATAAGTTTGCTTTGTGCTGGTTATGGAACCTTCTATAATGGTTTGGGTTTTAATTGTGATTCCTCCTATTACTCTCATTGTTAACCTCTATTGGCTTTCCACAGTAACAATGGCATGTGTATACCAGTAAGCATGGGTGGACTCATTTTGCCATCACCATAGATTTGCCTTGCAAACTTCTTTAGTAACTGCTATTGCAATTAACAATGTCCACCAAAGAAAGACAACACGGATGACTCTGCATATATATGAATATTAATTAAGTAATTAATGCAAAAGGCTTTCCTCCTCAAATTCAGATATAAGGGGTATCATACAAAGATACTGTGTTCAAATCACTGCAGTGTACAAAATGAGTGTAATCTGCATAGAGCCTTAATTAACATTCTGGTGCAAAATCTGGGCCAATATATTGGTGATCAAGAAGCACAAATATCCACAAAAACAAAAAGCATACGCTTATCCTCAATCTTAATGAGTAAGTAACTTAATATATTATGAGCAAATGCTATGCTTTTTCAGAACAATTCATGTTTTTTTTTCTCTTTTTTTTTTTTTTACTGTATTATCAGTTGCTAACAGAAACAGTATTGTCAGCAACATGACAATGAGTCCCCTATTAGAGCAGAAAGCACAGTTAGAGTTACATACAATGAGATTAAACTAGGACCAAATAATGAGCTCTAACAAACATTTAATAACCATCCTGCTGAGGAAGCATTACTCATAAAAAAAAAACAACTTGGTGGACGGTCATGCTGGAATAGGTTCTAAACTATTGTACAGCAGCAATCTCCAAACCCCTGCATCCCAGCTTGCTAGGTAAAACTAGCACAACATTTTTTCTTGTTAAAAGCCTATATTTACAATGTTGACACAATACATTACAATATGGAAACAACAAATGATCTACTGCAAGACTAGGGGTGGGGATTGCATTGACCGTGTTTCCTCACTCAAACCCCTTACTTACTTAATAGTTTGGTATCCCTGAATAGATAATCGTCTCCTCTTTAAAACTATGCAAACGATTTTAATGAGAAGCCTGTCCCTCTTATATATGGTACTGTAAGTATGATTCACTGACTGCCAATCCAAAAATATGATATTTTCTGTTCATTTTACCCTCCAAAATAAGTTTCTAGCTAAGCACTGCCAAAGACAACATTAAATTGAACAGTGTTCCAGTCTTGGCAGTCACCACTCAAGAAAATGGGTAAAATAGAGAACAAAAGCTCCACCCCGTCATTCAAAACTGTTATTAAATTATTCATATTTAGCTATCACAGCATTTGTGAGACAGATGGCTCTTTAAAATCTTATTTTTAAAGAGAGGACAATTATGTATCCAGCGATACCAAAATATTTAGCAAGTAAAGGGTCTGAGTGAAGAAAAACAGGCAATAAAATCACCACCCCCAGTCGTTCTGGAAATCATTTGTTGTTTCTGTAATTTGTGTCACTACTGTATATATAATGGACTGACAAGTAAAGGTTTCTTTTTTGTACTAGAGACCTAGAAGGTAAATATTTTGCTGTGCAGAGAAAATGTCAGGTCCCTGTTGGATTGCCTTATAGAAAAGTTCAGAGAATATCATTTAGAATCCATTATAATCCTTGAAGGAACCCTAGCAGAATTATTAGCAGTGCACAACATTACCAGCAATGGCAACACATCACTTGATTTGGAACAATTATTGCAAAGTGGTCCTGATACTGTACAGGGCTGTGATTTAGTTTTAGTGACCAGAAATAAAAAGTGCTTACATTTTTTATTTATCTTTCCAGGAGGGCCATAGGTTCTGATCCCATTTTATATACTTCAGTAAGTTAAAAATATGTGTTACAGCATATAAATTATTAACACCCTGTATACAAATTATTTATTGCCCATTAAATTGCAACAGTCTAAGCATTTATAATAGCAGGCTTATGTGATTAAACACATCTGTAGAGAAACAAATATCTTACTAATACTTTATTGATGAGAAACAAAATCCTCTTGCCATTTTTTTGTTTGTTTTCGGTACTTGTATAGAGTGTATTTTATCTTAAGTGTGGACCATACTTCTACATGGCACTGTCAGAATAATGTACAACCTAGCAAACTGCATATCAGTGAAGACAAAATAAAAAACTAACTAAAAATATCTGGGCTTTGTGTGTTTGTTTTTAAAGGAGTGTTGCTGTGAATAAAGCCCGTCTGAAGAGGTTAGGAATAACCCATATCCTGAATGCGGCCCATGGCACTGGAGTTTACACAGGACCAGACTTCTACACTGGCATCGATATACAGTACCAAGGCATTGAGGTTGATGACTTCCCAGACATGGACATATCCAAGCATTTTCGCCCAGCTGCAGAGTTCTTGGATGAAACTCTTTTGACATGCAGAGGTATGAGCAGCCGTACATGCTGAGCATTGATGACCAGGTCAATCAAATGCCAGTGCATACAGGAGTGCAATACGAGGTTTTAAAACCCACTTTCAAGCCTCTTATTAAAGCTAGCATTATTATCACTGAGACTACTGCTCTTCCTGTCAAGATCTTTCTGGTATTTTAGACTCATTTGTTATTGATGAAACATTGGTTGCTTCATCATGGTACCCAATCTTTTCATTTCAAAATCTCTTCAATGATCTAGCTGCAATCACACCACGTGACCTACAGCAAAAATCCCAGCATGCAGGTGTTTATCTGACGGGTCGTATCTGAAATCAAAGCATGCATGTGTTTATCTGACAGGATCTATCTGAAATCACAGCATGCAGGCATTTATCTGACAGGATCTATCTGAAATCACAGCATGCAGACGTTTATCTGACAGGATCTATCTGAAATCACAGCATGCAGGCGTTTATCTGACGGGTTGTATCTGAAATCACAGCATGCATGTGTTTATCTGACAGGATCTATCTGAAATCACAGCATGCAGGCATTTATCTGACGGGTTGTAACTGAAATCACAGCATGCATGTGTTTATCTGACAGGATCTATCTGAAATCACAGCATGCAGGCGTTTATCTGACGGGTTGTATCTGAAATCACAGCATGCATGTGTTTATCTGACAGGATCTATCTGAAATCACAGCATGCAGGCGTTTATCTGACGGGTCGTATCTGAAATCACAGCATGCAGGCGTTTATCTGACGGGTTGTATCTGAAATGCCAGCAACCACTAAGTGGGTTCTACTAAGCTGTGAGTTTGTATCAACTCACCTGTAATGCACAATTTACTGGTGTTACCTGCAGAAAGAAAAACAGGAGTGTTAACAATGAATATCCAAGTTGTACATTCATTCTGTCTTCACTTCTCAGCTCTAGGTATTAAGTGATAGGGATTACATATTAAACAGCGATATACATTTCTTCAAATATCATTTCCATTGCAGTGGCTTTAGGAGGCATTCCACGCATGTGAAGGTAAATTCCCGCAGCAGGATATCTTGAAAACCAGCAGCTTCAGCAGTGCTTTCCCTGTTAGCCTGACTTGATACAAAACACAACCAAGTACATTCCACTATTGCATGACCGAATGTCCATTAATAGAACAGCACATTCTAAATAGACCCTCACTGTATCTATGTACTCTTATTAATGTAATTGCTCGCAGAACTATAAAGTGTTTTATCATTCTTATACCTGCCGCGCCCCCCCACCTCTCTGCCCTCTACAACAATTTGGTTTACAAAACTGTATATACTCCCCCTTCTGGAGTATGCTGTCATTGCAATTATTTTCAGATTGCTGCTGACAGAATGTTCCAGTAAATTTTCTAAAGGTCAGTGTTCTGACCCAGCGCCTGCTGGTATCCTGCTGATACGACAAGAAGGTTTTGTGGTGAAAAGCCAGTACTCATAAAATGATACTGGAAGAACAGTAGTATAAGCATTAACCAAATAAACATCAATTATATTACTGTGGACCAGTGTGCCTTAATGCTGTTTATAACTGCAACACATATTGTTTTCCTTCCACATATCTTCCCAAAGGATTTGAATCTTAATCACCAAATAATAATCAAATTATTCAAATAATCCTGTTTGAAATTGTTTGTTGAAATGCCACTAGAATACTTTTTTCTTTCTTTCTGTAAAAGATCTAGTGCTGTTTTAGCAGGGTTGCTGTGCTGAAGACCCGTTTCCCATGAGAATACAGATACTGTGTAGATAGATGTTTGCAGTATAACAACAAGTTATGAAGCCAAAGATAAACTGATGAAGAGCCTGAAACAAGGTTTTCATGTGTTGAGAAATCTTTCTTCTCTGCAGCTGTGGGAATCAGTTTTCAAAGAGATCCAAGCAGTGAACCAATAACGGTCCTTTTGTGTTGCGAATATACTCATTAATTTAAGCTCTTCTATGACGTAGGTTTCAATGATGAATTGTGTCTTTTGATGTACTTTCTTTACCACTACAGATATGATGTTACAGCTTCAGAAAGACTGTCTACAGGTTAATAATTGAATAGAAGTACATTAGGTAAAACATCTAAACCAATGCTGCAAGTTAATTTTATGTGTGCACGCATTCATATTTTAAGATTATAGATGTTGTGCATTGCAAAAAAGGAATATATATATATATACACACACACACACACACACACACTCGTGTATATAAGTGTATTTAATAAACCATAAAGAAAAATTATTCAGAAATTAACATGGTAGTGTGTGGAATAGGGTATAATTTAAAAGCATTCATACATTACTGACCCCTACCTATACCTCATTATAATGTCAAGGTTCCAATGTTAAAATTCACAATCAATAATGACATTATTATATGTGCTACATGTACATGTTAACGAATAGCCTTTGCTTTCTCTCATCCTCATTTGCCATTTGAAAGGTTACCTATCCAACTATTATTATTATTATTATTATTAGCATTAAAAAAAAATAAACAAAAAAAACAGAATATACCATTTATCAACATTAATGGAACTTTGAAGCTAAGCTTTTGTGCTAAACTGGTACTTTCTACAGTGATGCATTTACATAAAGCCTTGGGAAACTAAAATCCATTAAATTCATATAGTAGTGTAGGTCTTATGCTTGTATCTCACAAGCAGGAGGCTGAAGGGAAATTGTAGCTGAGCTGCATCCAGTGGGGGCAATGACGCATATATCATGCAGAATATCACAGGGACCTACATAGACATTTCCCCATAGTAAAGCATAGCATGGTAAAGCATAGGTAAGAATTGTAAAGAACTGCGAAGTATAGTAAAGCATATTAATTAATATGGCAAACCAGGGAAGACTATAGTAAAAGCATGGACAAATTGCAAAAATACCATGCAAAAATACTGTGGTAAACTTTTATTAGGGAACAACCAATAATCTCCTCTTGCTCTGTATCTTTGTTATGCCCTTTGGTGACTAATTCTATCATGTTAAATTTTGTGAGGGTTAGCTATAAACGATCTGGCAAAAAGGCAGGAAATCAGGCAGCCGTTGAAATTGTAATGCTACTAAGCATTTTTATTGAACAAAAATAAAGGGAAAACGAATTATTTTAAAACAGATAATAACAATATGCAGTTGCACTTGGATGTTTTTGGCAGCAACCCCAGCCTCTACAGGACTGAACACAGAGGCCAGTTGCAGCCTTTTCTAAATCTGCATCATTTAAAACAAATGTAATAATTCATTAATTGGACCACCAGTTAGATCCACACGTTCTTCAATTCCAGTCACATTCTCACATAGAAATTAAGCATTTTAAACAAGGCTCCAATGTAACCATTTGCTTGGTCAAGTTAATATACACACTAAACAACTAAAACTGTTGTGACAGGACAGATGCAGAAAGAAAATACACAGGCAGTACTGCAGGGCAGAAAGATGCAGCGGCACCATTTATTCAAATAACAAAAAGAAAACAAAATATTTAAAAAAAAACAGGGCTCACAGATTGGAACAGAAGTTTAAACAAAATAATCACGAACACAAACAATAATACAGTCCTAGGTCAGGCTGGGCAGTTGCTATCACTGTTCCTAGAATGTGTTTGTTTTTCTTTTTCAGTTTCCTTTCTCCTCTCCCTCTCGCGCACTTCTCCTTAGTGCTGCAGGCTTTTATGCAGGTGACCGTCTCCTGATTAGCAACAAATGAATCACTTAATTAATTTGGGAGATGGCCACCTTCTGCATGAGGTTTTTAAATACTACTGGCAGAGGATGAGCTGCCGACCTCGCCTCTGCCAGAACACATTTCAATAAAACAAAACAAACTCACGGCTACGCCATCATTTAAAAATACATAAATACAATAAATAATAATAATAATAATAATAATAATAATAATACAACAAAACAAATACAAAATAATAAACTGCACAAGGGTGGAGGGGTACCTTGTTCTAAAAATAAACAAATAATCATGTACAGTACTCCTCGCCCTGTTACAACTATACATTTATAAAATAAATACATTTAAATATGACGATACAGATAATACTGTTCTCGATGTTGTTGGTAGAATAACTATCCATATTTATACTGTAGAATAAGGGATTGAATGAAAGCAAGCACCAGTAAAAACTTGGTTACAGTATTAGCACAAAATAAATACAAAATAAACACTATTTACATGTGAGGGCTTTTCACTCCCATCTCGTTTCCTATCTATGTATCTATTTTATAATGCATAATGTTTTTTCACAGTTTTGGCAGGGCAACTTCTCGTACCACATAGAGCTCACACACACACACACACACACTGTTTTTGAAATGTCTAGAAATGTTATTTTAAAAAATCCTGATCGAATGGGATATTATTCATTCAAAAGGTTGCTGGTTAATCACTAAAACTCAGGTGGTCACCCTCATTATATAAAAAAGAAAATAATAAAAAATTGATTTAATTCATAATCTTTTAAAGCATTTTTTCTTTAAAATGTCTTGTGATTTGTTTTGTGGTTGCTTTAAACTGAGTTTTTTATTAATGTTTTTACATATACTTGTACTGTTATTTTACTGTCATTGTTTAACTTCTCACAGGCAAAATCCTTGTGGTCTCTATGATGGGAGTGAGTCGATCGGCTGTCCTAGTAGCGGCTTACCTGATGATCTTCCATCACATGACTATCATGGAGGCGCTGATGACGATCAGGAAGAAACGCCCTATCAACCCGAACGAGGGCTTCCTGAAGCAACTTCGGGAGCTGAACGAGACCCTCCTGGAGGAACGGGCAGGTGATGACGACAGCGACACTCTCAGCCAGAGCTCAGTCATTGAGGCTAAAACCCATTCAATCATGGCAGAGGATGAAGATTCAAGGAGCGTGATGGGAGCTAAAGTCCACTCGATCATGGTGGAGGAAGAAGACAACATGAGTACCATGAGCAGCGTCATGAGCTCAGTCGCCAAGGCCAGCATGGCTTCCAAAAGACCCACCCTCATTGACGAGGATGAGGAGGATGAGCTGTATGCAGAATGGCGAAAAAAGCAAGGCCTGCCCCCCAGGGAGCCACAAAGGCATGGCAATGAAGGCAAGCTATCTAAGCTTCCTGAACAAGAAGAGGAGGAGGATGTGGAGCAGATGATAAGGGAATGGCAGAGCAGAAATGAAAGATACCAGCCTGAGGACTGGTGGCAGTCTCAGCTCATGAGTGAAGATGAACAATCCCTCCTTGGAGGAAAGGTGTTTTCCACCAGCTACCGGGGTGACGTGGAAAGTGTGAACAGCCTTGACATCCACACCCTAAAGGAACGTTTGACAGCCAGAGGCATAGGCAGGGTCCGCAGTGATTCCATCTCCACTGAAGACAGCTCAGCAGACTTGTGGACGAAGAGGCTGAGGGAGATCGAGGATCAAGCTGCAGCATGGTATGGTAGGGATGGCCAAAAGGGCAGGGATTCCTCTGAAAATGGGAAAAAGGAAAAAGACATTGATGAGGAAAGCCTCTTATCACAAACAAGCTCGTTGTATAACTTCTGTAAGAACAACAAAGATAAGCTCACCGCCCTGGAAAGGTGGAAGATCAAAAGGATTGAGTTTGGATGGAATAAAAAAGATGCAGAGTCTGCAGTAGGCAAAAAGACAGATTGCACTGGAGAACAAACAGAAGGAGAAGAAAACCCACCAGTGGGAGAAGTCAATCTGTCTGCCTACCAGAATTGGAAGCTTAAACACCAGAAGAAACTGGGCACCGAAAACAAAGATGAAATTGTGGAGCTTGGTAAGGGTGAAGACACTGCTTCAGTCAAGAGGAAGCAAAGACGGGAAGAGATCTTAGAACGTTCCAGAAAGACCCTGGAGGAGAGCCAGTCCATGTGTGGATGGGAGACAGAGAGTTCATTGAGCGGGAGCATCCCACTCTCTGCACTCTGGCCCAACATGCCAGCCAAGAGTATAAACGATGACACTGCTTCAATGTTAAGTATGCAAAGTAACAGATCGTCTGTTTCAAGAAGTACTCAAGGTCTGCCCCAAGCACATATGATTCCTTTGCCAAATATTCAGGTAGGCAGTGATGACACAATTTCCTTAGCAAGCATTCAGAATTGGATTGCCAATGTAGTTACTGAGACCATAGTACAAAAGCAGAATGAGTTGTTGATGCAAGGTAGCGTGCCTCCATCACAAAGTCCATCAGTTATGAATATGGGCTCAAGAACAGGCGCTATTGGGAAAAACATAGACGATGACAAGACATCTCTATTGAGCATGCAGAGTGGGACATCTTATGCAAGTTCTTTACTACGTCAGAAGGACATGCGAAGCACTGACACCCAGTCGGTCATGTCATGTGGCAGCTTGTCTGAAGGTTTTGGCTCCAAACAGAAGATCACACGTACCAGCAAGCCCCTCTACAGCCTGTTTGCAGATGACATTGACCTAAAGAAACTGGACACAAAGGAAAAAGAAATGAAATCTGAGATGAGAGGAAAAATGTTTGAGTACAAGAAAGAAAAAATCGCTGCAGACAACAAGCGCAGTACTTTGTTCAAGAAAAAGAAGGCTAAAGATAGCAGTGAGGATGAGGATGACCTCACTGAAACATCCGGAAGAAACTCCTATAAGAACCTTGATAAAATTGACACTACATCCAGTATTTCAGGACGATATTCCAGCTTGGGCACAGATGGCTCAGACAGAATAAACAGCATTAACAAATGGCTCAGCGATGTGAAAGCTACCTCTTCTAAATCTTCAAATTCTACCTCAAATGAAAGCTCTGATACTAAGTTCACCAGATCATCGTATCTCAATGAGGATACCACCGGATCATCAGACTACAAGTTCTCCAGATGCAGAATGGATTCCTCTGAAAAATCACAAAGCCCATACAGCAGTCATGAAGAGGGCTACCAGAGCATGTCAAGGTTCTCTGCTTCAGCTCGCATGACAGACACAAAGACGTACTCATCCAGAAGGTTTACTTCTGATGATCCAGGCATCTACGGAGAAACAAGTCCAGAACCTTATATCTACAGACAATCAGCATCCGAAACTGAACCGTCATGTAACGGCTTGTCTGAGACCCTGAACAGAAGAACACAACCACTCCACTGCTCTGATGAGGCTTTAGAAGATCAAGACCTCTCTGAATTTGGGCCGAAGAGAAAATTCACCCAGAGTTTTTCACGGCCAGAAGAAAATGAAGAAGTAAAAAAAAGCAGCAGTGATGAGGAAGATATATCAGTAACCAGAAGGTCTAGGTTAAGACCAAGACCCAAAGAAGAAGAGGAGTTAGATGATGATGATGATGATGATGATGACGCTATCATTGCTGCTTGGAAGAGTCGCCAGGAATCAAGATCAAGGGCTCAGAGAAGAAAATAAGTTTAAGTAGTTCTCTGTTTGAGGAGATTAGTTGTGTCCACTTTTTAAACTAATCCTTATAAAAACATACCATTGTAATACTGTGGTTTTAAGATTATGGTAACTATGGTAATGAATGGTGTATACATTATCACAGTGTGCCTAACAAGTGGTAATAGCGCTGCTAAAAACAGTATAAATTGGCTGTACTTTAATATAAATAGTAAATACAGTACCTTGACGTGGAACTTTACCATTTCTAAAATCAGTGGTACATGCTAAGGTATTCTTTACAAGAGAAATAATGAAATGTAGTCTCTATAAAGTTTGGAACACCATCTTAAATAAATTAAACATAAATTAAAGAACTAGCATAACTTATTTATTAGAAAATGGCTGCTGCTCTATAATCACTGCAATGTATTTGATTAAATAAAAGCCAACTGTCTTATCACACACTATATCTCTTCTTACATATTGTTGTGTTTTGTTTAATTTTCAATCACAAACCAAATGATCAGAAATGTAGTACCCAACTGAAACCCCACACTTACTGATGTTTGCCTAGCAACCTGAATAACACATGTATAATGCTGCATTTTGATAATGTGTTAATATTCTAAATAATATTCTATTAAACCTTTTTTTGTTTGTTTTTGAATAAATACCTATTAAAAACAAATAGCATTATATCTTGTACTCCCAGATGAAAAAATATTTTCCCCACATTTCTCAAGCTTTCATATAGAGAAACTGTTTTTTTTTTAACTTAAGTTTCCATTCCAGTCTATGATTTTTTGATTACTTTTCACTGGTCAAAATAATAAGAAATAACAGTCTGCAAAACTCGATCTCTTCTTGTTTCAATATCAGGCTGCCACCTGTTCCATCTGTAGTCTACAATCCAATCTGCAACCAGAAGTCAGACTGCCTTGATGTATCACTTTTTCTATAATTGCAACATATACATTAATTCACCTGCCTCCAATATTTCCCTGCTAATTTAACCCAGTCCTCTGTACTGCCTACATGTTTATGTGTTCTGCAGTCCAGGAGTAAAACCCGGTCTAGCGCCCTTTATATTGGCTGCCAATTAGGTAACTTCCTCCATCAGCTTGGGCAGATCATGTTCTGACCACTGTCCACAATTCTAACTAGGGCTGACGAAGATCCAATGATATTGGTCTCAAGAGGACGGATTGAAATCACTTTCAAGTCTACAGTGGCAGGTGGAAACATGGCATTAGTCAAAAGGCATTTTACATCACAATTCAAGAATGACAGTCATGTTTAAGGTACTCGTTTTAGTATATTATTTTGTGCTGTGGAATAAATAACCATCCAATAAAAATATAATGTGAATGTTATATGCACCTTGACTAGGACCTCTCATTTCAGGTGGGACCTACATGGACAGCTCACTTATTGTCCTGCATAAAAAAAAAAGAAATTATGAACAATCTACTGTTGTTAAATTGGGCCAAACAAGTTTTAATATCTGTTAAGGCATCAGTAAATAAAGATATGAAACCACTGGTTTATTTTATTCTTTTTGATCTACAGATGTGATACACGTGCTTCTTATAATATGCCCTCCACTGAATCAACTGCATGGAATCCAATTAATTTTAATTATGCTCATAGTAACTGCAGTGTTAGATTTCCTCTAGGATCTAAGGGGGGGGGGGGGTTGGCAATTTGAGTTCATGGCTGCCTGAACCTATGGAATTTTAAGCTGCACTTTTCAGTGACAAGGTCTCCATAGTACCTTCTAGTTCTTAACTAATATACTACACAGTAATGGATCATCCCTGATATAATCATGCACTGCATTGCTATTGCAGTGCATTGCAGTTTAGTTCAGTGTTTTTGACACAGGACCTTTTTATTGCACATATGGTCAGTAGTACTGCAAAGTTAATCAGTCACATGTACTTTATCGTAAAACATCTAGTATTGGATGTGCAATACATATACTGTAGGCAATTGAACAGTACAGCTCTGTTGCTATTGCTTACATGCATAATCACAAAAAAAAAAAAAAAACCCAGACATGTCATTGTGAAACATGGCTTTTTAGGACTTTTCATGTGTAGTATTATATGGCTCTGAGTCCTATATGCATATATTTTCAGTATTACAAATGTATTAAATGCCCATGTTTTTGTATTTCACTCAACATTGTTTGTGGTACTAAAAATGCAATTCAAACAACAATTATGAAAAAAAAAAAAAACATGCTATGTTTCTGAGATCCTGTCAGAAATGAGTTTTTAATTGTTGCTAACCAAACTTTTTTTTTTCTTTAAAGATTAGATCCATATATCAATGTTTGTAAAAATATACAATGTTTGTAAAAATGCTGAAACAACATTTTTGTTTGTTTGTTTATTTGTTTGTTTTTTTGCCATGGCACAGGAGTCAAGGGCGTTGCATGGCTGCAATAGCACATTCTATTTTAGGTGTACTGTACTACTTTTTGCCATTTATTAACTACCAGTGCCTGGTACTGTATTCAAAAAGCAGTCGGTGGATTTTAATATCTAATTTGCAAAATTTTAATGTGATTACAATGGCACCACAGACTAAAGGGTTGACTCATTAAATCTAAGTATAGTTGGAATAAGAAAGCTTTTGTGGGCTGGATGAACAGTTTGATGAATGCCCTTCTGTACTGTGCTGTATGCGATACCCAAATTATACTCAGGAACTGCACCCCCCACTGGACACAAACTCACCTTCCAAATTATAAAAATGCTTATCTTACCTCTTTTCAGCATTGCCAATATTATGAGTGGTACTCTAATGCAGTTTTCTTATGGACATGCATTTTTTTCAAGAGCCACTGCACAGTATAACATGTTAAAGTGGAGGTCCATTTAGAAATTGACCTTTATCACAGGAAGTGATATGACACCAGGAATAAGGACATGCGTGGATGGAAATAATATTCCTATATCAGAGCAGACTCACCCATTCCAGGGTTTAATAAAACATGATTAGCCACAGTGTATAGGTAACAAGCTTGTGTGTCTTATTAAACTCATAGTAAAACCAGGAATGGCTCAACCAGCTGCAATGGAAGTCGTATTTCTATCCCTGGCATGAAAACGTTAGTTTGTTACATTGTGATGCTTAAAAAAAAGTTTAATTTTTTTTTTTTTTTAAAAACCAAAGCAATCAAATAACAAAATCATCCCTTAGGTTAATATGCTGATTTTAAAATGTTTACACCAAACTGGCGAGCATGCTGTCAGTGAGGGATTTGAAATTGAAATAATTGGCTATTCACTCTTGATGAGCTAAGCCGAAGGGTCAAACACTTTGAATTTTAAATCACATATTGCTTCGGCCCAATGAGGGTTTTTGCAGGGATTTTTTTTTAATTACTGACACAGTGCTGCTTGGAAAGTGGAATCATCTAATATTCACTTCCAGTATCCTTAAGTGACTAGGAGACAGCATACAATTCCTTTGACTTGATTGTATGCCCCCGTGCAATCAAATTATTTTTTTTTGGTCTAGAGACATTTTACACTTTTAATTGTGGACTTACCAAAAAAGGTACTCAGGCTTTATAGAGGAATATGCACTGAACACTAAACTCCCTTCCACTCTCTGGCTTTCACACTCCCATCATACACAAACATACCTGGCTCACAATCAAGATGCAAATGGATCATTTTTCAAGAGATAGCATCAGGAGTGTTAACAAAGTTTTTAAGGAGAGAGTGAGTTAATCCGAAACAGAGGTTTTTAACCTCCGTAAAAAGGGGAAGGTAATCCAACAAATCCAATCACACATGGAATTATGATCATCCAATGAAAAGCACAGTTTTGTCCCAATGTCCCTTATGATAGGTCCATGCTTTTACAGGGTACATTCTTCCAAATCGTCTTTAAACCTTTACAGGTCCCATGCCCATCCAAAGTAAAGAAAAAACAAAAAACAAAAAACCTCTCCCACAAATCAGTAGGGTCCCCAGTTGCCCTGTACTATAAAATTATTGAGAGTTTTGAAAATGTTTGTAATTATTGCCATTTTGAGAGTGTTCATCTAATAATTCCCCCTGTTCTTAGCCAAACACAAACCCTGTAAAAGTGTTCTGGTTTGTGTTTGAGATTGTAGTAAATGCGATCCAGTGGGATATAACTAGACAACTCACTGAGCCATTGTGTTATTGTTGGGGGTTCAGCAGATCACCACTAAACCGCTGTACATTTCTAGGCTGCACACAGTGCTAAATTTAAGTATTTTTTCTGAAGAGTCACCAATCTCGAGATTTCCCAATAAGCATAGCTGAGAGGAGACTGGAAATTCTATTCCAGTACACAGTGAAATTACTTCAATCACTCTTTCCCCAAAGGTGGTTAGTCTTGGACAGCTCCACATCATATGAAAGAAATATCCTTTTTCTGTCTGGCGTTGCCCACATAGTTTAGATATCTCAGGGTGCATCTTATGTAGCCGAGATGGAGCATAGTAAACGTTGTGTATTATTTTAAATTGCAAAAGTTTATGACTTTGTATTATAAGAGCAATATTGAACATTTTTGCAAATAAGAGACCAGTCTTCCAGGCTACTTTCTTCCTCTACATCTTCCTCCCACTGTTTAGAGATGGTTAGTACTGTCAGGGAGATAATCAGCCAACAATGATTACAGTGTAGATATAAGTTTAGATGAGCTGCCTAACTCTTTACATACCTTCTTAAAGCTTGAGGCTTCAAGTCTATTCAAAGATTTCTGAACTGTGCTAATAAAGTGCCTTATTTGTAAGAATCTGAGAAGAAAGTGAGTTTTAGGAATATCAACATCTTTCTGGAGCTGATTAAAAGAGGAAAGTGATCCTTGCTGTAATAAGTGTTTGAATTCCTGTAACCCCAAAATAAGGTAGGTACATTAGTTGTAGGGAGAAATGTCAGAGGCTTCAATCTTTACCCAAGAGGCTGGATGGTTATCAAACCATAGGTTGATAGGTCAGAGTTATGCTTCCCAATAATATAGCCTAATACCAGGTGGGCTTAGACCCCCTAATTTAAATTAATTAAGTCAATTAAACTTTGCATCCTTGTGAAAAAGCCAAGAGGGAGTGGGATTGGCAGAGCCTGAAAAAGGTAGTTCAATCTTGGTAATAGATTCATGTTAACAATATTAACCCTACACATATTAACCTGTGGATGTCAGACTCCATGGTGTTGATTATTGGGGAGTAATTAATACTTAATCCAATTTACTCTAAAACTTGAGACAGATCCAAAGGAGGTCAAAGTATTTAGTATTGCTGATAAGCAGGTTTCGGGGTCTGACAGATAAAGCAAAACATGATCTGCTTATAAAGAAACAACGTGGTTCTACTCACCTATATGAATTCCAGTCACACTTATGTGACTGAATAGCCACTGCCAATGGTTCGACAGCTAGCGCAAACATGAGTGTCAAAAGAGGGCAACCCTGCCTAGTACCCCTTGACAGACTGAATGGGGCAGACACTTGGTTATTTGTCTCTATTAAAGCTTTTGGGGTGCTATATTTAGAAGATAAAGACAGGTCCAAAATTCATTCTGGTTAGGACTGACAAAAGATAGTCCCATTTGACTCTATCAAATGCCTTTTCAGCATTGAGTGAGACAGCAACCTTAGGTTCTTTCAGTTGGCTAGTGTGGTTTATAATATTGGAAAATCGGAGATTATCTGAGGACAGCCAGCCCTGAATAAAACCTATTTCATCAGTGTGAATCATTTTTTTGCAAAACTACCTCCAGATGCATAATTACCACTTTAGCAATGTTCTTATAATCAACATTGAGCAACAATACCAGGCGAAAGGAGCCATAGTTCAATGGGTCTTTGTCCTTTTTAATCAATAATGTAATCAAGGCCAAATCAAGAGTCTCTTGCATTCTTGTCTAGGGAGGCTCTAACCATATGTATGAGAGGGTTTATTAATTTGTCAGCAAAACATTTTAAAAACTCAGAAGGGAAGCATCTAGCTCTGGAGACTTTTCATTTTGCAGACCTCTGATGACGTACCAGGTTTTTTCAGATGTAATATCTTTCTCCATATCAGTTTTCTCTACAGCTGATAAGGAAGGTAAATCCAAACTTTTTAGAAAATGGTCTAATTCTACTGACGTATTATTACACTCAGATTTTACTGTAGAAAGCTATGTCTACCGATTTTTATACTGATAAGCATTGTATCTGTCACCATTTGAATATTGATGAGCCATTATAATCCTTGTATAGTCTGCAGAGCCATGTGTTTTAATCATAAGCAGAGTTTGAAATCGCTATTAAAGTGTGAAGTCTGGCCTGGTCTGTTTTATTTAAGTAGAATCCTGAATGGAAGTATAAACAGTTGTTAGTTTGAAGCTTGGTAGTAAATAATCCATCTGTGGGGGCTCACCCAGCCAGGTTGTCTGCGAGCATTGGGGGCTTTAGTCCTCTAAAATAGCATCCTTTGTAACCATCTCAGACAGAATAAAATATTATACATTAGAATCACGTATTATACATTGTGTGACCTGTTAGGTCTAATTGTTTGGATCCCTGAACGTGTTCGTGCAAATGAGAGACCAGTAGACATTAGTTCATGTTTTTCGTATTTGCTCTTAATGGAAAATCATTCTCATTCATTATCATACCGGTACTTACTACATGTTCTTACTGGACTTTATTCATAAGCAAATATTTACTATAAGTTATAACTGCTCTTAGTCAAAGTTGTTCTTACTTATACCTTACAATATTATTTATTTTGCTCTTACTTAAATTTGATCTTGTTGTACTTTCACAACTACTCTTATCTGTATTATGATATTCTGTAACATGATATTTTATAATGTGATAATTTGTAATGTGATATTTTATAATGCAATACTTTGTACTGTGATATTTTATAAGTCGTCTTGGATACGGGCTTCTGCTAAAAAACAAATAACAATAATGATAACAACAGGGCAGTTTTATTTACAGGGAATAAATAAACAAAAGCTTTTAATGAAAACAAAAACCTAACCCAGTTTATGGGTGCTAGCTTACTTCCTGAACCCTCGCTACTTGTTATTATTTGGCTACTCGAAACAATAAACAAAAGTCAAAACAAAACAGAACGATAATGGACTTTTTCTCTCCTGGACTCTTCACTTTGTCAGGCAGGTTGGTATTCTTCTCCAGATCACTCCCAGAGGTAAGTTGTGATTGAAAAGTCCCTCATTTACTTATCTTCCATTATTTGCCTAGTTCCAGCTCCCTTGTCCACAGGTCCTTTTCCGTCACTTTGGCAACACTGGTATTGCAGGTAAGTATGTAGCTCCCTTGTTCCACCCTCCGAGGACCTCTGCTGGCAAATCCTGAAATGGCACTCCTCAGATTGTACTTTGCTCCATTCATTTTCCCTTCTATCCTGACAAGTGCTCCAGTCCCTACCGATGAAAAACATCCCCATAACATGACGCTGCCACCACCATGCTTCACAGTAGGGATGGTGTTCCTTGGGTGATGCGCTGTGTTGGGTTTGCGCCAAACATAACGCTTTGCACTTAGGTCAAAATGTTCCATTTTAGTTTCGTCAGACCACAAAACTTTTTGCCACATGGCTACAAAATCTGAGTGTTTTTTTTTGCATACTTCAAATGGGATTCAAGGTGGGCTTTCTTGAGTATTGGCTTCTTTGACTTTGACCAGTCTTGGCCAGAAAAGCCTGTAGCTCTTGCAAAGTTGCCATTGGCCTCTTGGTAGCCTCTCTGATCAGTCTACTTCTTGCTCGGTCATCCAGTTTGGAGAGACGGCCTGATCTAGGCAGGGTCTTGGTGGTGCCATACACCTTCCACTTCTTAATATAATCGTCTTGACCATACTCCAAGGGATATTCAAAGCCTTTGATATTTTTTATACCCATTCCCTGATCTGCACCTTTCAACAACTTTGTCCCGGAGTTCTTTTGAAAGCACCTTGGTGCTCATGGTTGAGTCTTTGCTTTGAAATGCACTACCCAGCAGAGGGAACCTACGGCAACTGTTGAATTTATCTGAAATGTGTTCGATTTTGAAAGTGATTGGTTACACCTGAGCTAATTTAGGACTGCTATTACAAGGGTGTTGGACACTTATCCAACCAAGCTATTTCAGTTTTCATTTTTAATTTTCTACAAGTTTCTAGAATTTTTTTTTCACTTGGAAGTTGTGGGGTAGGATGTGTAGATAAATGAAAAAAAAAAACTATTTTAATGCATTTTAATTCCAGGCTATAAGGCAACAAAAGGTGAACATTTTGAAAGGGGTGTAGACTTTCTATAGGCACTGAATATCATTTTATTTTAAATGTGCTCTTGGTTAGATAGAAATGTAAGGCTGCAAAAGTACCTAATTTTAGTAAAGTTCTCTTATTCTAACATCCCCTTTCTGCCACGAAAAAAAGGGTTAAGTTTTCAGCGTAGCCTATACTGCTGTGCTTTCCAGCAGAGATGCATTGTGAAGCCTAATCTTGCTGAAATAACAAAACTATAAAAAAAACAGTGTTACATATAGTTCACCTTTAACACTGTGCTGCTTATCCATTATTGTTCTTATATTCCTTAAATGTAAGGCTGACCAAACAAACAATAACAAGCTGAGCGTTTTGAATGTTGCATGCGATGCTGCACGTTCACTTTGTTTAAAAGGAAAAAGTCAGAAATACGCTGTTAATTTAAGTAAACTATCTTTTTTATGAAAAAGAATGCACACAAATATGTTGGTCAAAAGGTCCACTGTGTGGGGAAATTACACCGTCGCCTACTGGTATTGTACCTCTGCCATTTTGAAACACGGACCAAGTAAGCTCCTCAGAATGTTAGCTAACGTTACGAAGCACTCGCGGCGTGCAGGTCATTCAATAATGCGTAACACTTGGGAGCTTAGAGACGAGTAAAATGGATTACTGCCATACGTCGTAAAAAGTGGAAGCCAACAATGTACAGTCATTAATGCAGCGAACACTTCATAACAGGTAAGATTCAGCTTTTCAAAAATACATAAGTTATGTTGTAATTGAAATTAACCTCTATATATTTGTCATAATCACGTTAAAAACTGATTTTTTTTGTCACTGAAATGTTTAATTATTTATTTTAATGTGTAATGTTCCCGCCAAGTCGCGCTAACAGTGCATTGGTCGGTCAGTTTTTTGTTGTGTAGGAGGAACAAAACTGGGTGTGGAACAGCCAAACTCAGCTAACAAGGTGAGGTTGCTGAAGACAGTTTACTGTCAAAAGCCATACACCATGGCAAGACTGAGCACAGCAACAAGACACAAGGTAGTTATATTGCATCAGCAAGGTCTCTCCCAGGCAAAAATTTCAAGGCAGACAGGGGTTTCCAGATGTGCTATCCAAGCTCTTTTGAAGAAGCACAAACAGGCAATGTCGAGGACCGTAGACGCAGTGGTCGGCCAAGGAAACTTACTGCAGCAGATGAAAGACACATCATGCTTACTTCCCTTCGCAATCAGAAGATGTCCAGCAATGCCATCAGCTCAGAATTGGCAGAAAATAGTGGGACCCTGGTACACCCATCTACTGTCCGGAGAAGTCTGGTCAGAAGTGGCCATCATGGAAGACTTGCGGCCAAAAAGCCATACCTCCGATGTGGAAACAAGGCCAAGCGACACAACTATGCACGAAAACACAGGAACTGGGGTGTAGAAAAATGGCAGCAGGTGCTCATACATAGAGTGAAAGTCATTAAGAACTATATTCAGCGTAAAGAAGAACAAGGAGTCCTGGAAGTGATGGTATGGCCCCCACAGAGCCCTGATCTCAAAATTATCGAGTCTGTCTGGGATTACATGAAGAGAGAGAAGCAACTGAGGCTGCCTAAATCCACAGAAGAACTGTGGTTAGTTCTTCAAGATGTTTGGGCCAACCTACCTGCCGAACTCCTTCAAAAACTGTGTGCAAGTGTACCTAGAAGAATTGATGCTGTTTTGAAGGCAAAGGGTGGTCACACCAAATATTGATTTGATTTAGATTTTTCTTCTGTTCGCTCACTTTGCATTTAGTTAATTGATAAATATAATCTATTAACACGTCTATTTTTGAAAGCATTCTTACTTTACAGCATTTTTTCACACCTGCCTAAAACTTTTGCACAATACTGTATATAATATATAATATATATATCGATAGATAGATAGATAATGCACTTTCATTTCAAACTAACATCTCACAAATAATAAGAACAAGCAGAGTGCAACTGCAACTAAACATTGTGTGCTGTCAAGGGTTAAAAAAATAATAATAATAAAAGTGAGGGTGCACAACGTTGGACGAATAAATCTGTGCACAAAGTTCCAAAACAAAAGTGTAGCTCTTACTACTAGTAACATTCTTTAAAGAGGTAAATGTAAAGCATCTGACTTGTTACAGCTGCTGCTGAGGTATGACAGGGGGATCACAAATCTGCACATTAATAACGTTACATTTGTATAAACAGCATTCATTCATTGAACTGATATGTGCTTATTGTATACAAACAAACACTTAACCAACTGTGGACTGGAATTAGCTACATAAAACAAACCGGGTTCTATAACACATCGTCGAATGTTGTTCTTTTTAAAATATGTAGCGCAATTTACAGAAAAAAGTAACAATTTTCAAAAACACTGCTAAGCCAAAAAAAAAAGAAGAAATGGGAAAACGTGTAGATAGATAGATCAGCTTTTTAATATGTAGCTTAGCAAAGTAGGTTCTTTCGAAAAAAGTGGAAGGTTTCATTCAGTTCAGATTTCATACAAAACTGCACACTTTAACGTAACGTAGCCATGCAAACCCCAGTGTTGCTTTCTCTCTTATTAATCGCACTGAGATCAATTATTTTAATTATAGAGCAATAAGGATTATATAAAAAAAAAAAAAAAAAAAACTGATAAATACATGTTGGGGGGTATACTTCGGTCAGTATCATTCAATCAGACCTCTTTCCACTACAAAGAAAAAATGTTACGATCAAACTTCAGAACGTTTGTTAATTTAAATTAATCGCAGTTTATGAAAAAAGCGCATTATTATTACACAACAGTGCCACACCGCCACATGGACGAATTGTTTTTTTTAAAAAAAAAGCTTTTTCAGAGTAATAGTCGTATGACCATATGCCTCCCACAGTAAGAAACGTGTGTGTAGGGTTGGTGAGGGAATGGCCCCATGGTGGCATCGCTCATAGTATACAGTGTATAAAACAATTTATAGGATACGTAGGAATCCATTGAAACTATTCGCTTGAAAACTATTATAGGAAGCACGATGTCTTCCCTTCCTTAATCTAATTGCTTAGAATGCCATGTTTTGTCACACTTGAATTAGAAAGTTAGCTGGTTTCACAGATCCAGATTAGCGATAATAGGGCTACCCCGTGTTAATTTAGGGTAAAGCAGTCCAGTAAATAAAGAGTCGATAGTATTTCTTACAACTGGATTGTTATCTATATAGTTCTCAAGATACCATGTAAAACTTGTATGTGACTTCAGTTTGTAGCATGTACTGTAGTCTAGTTACACTAATTTCATCATAATAACCCGCTAAAAAGATTACAATTATGTTACTCTCTAGGCTACAGGTAAAATAGGCTTCACTTACATAAATGCATTTCGTGATTCCAGTATCATAATTTGTGCGCGTTCTTAAATGGCAATAGCTTTGACATTACAAGGGTCTGGCTCAAAATTACTACTATGCAATAGCCTAAGAAAGCTGAAAGTAACTTGCTATGTGTGTACTAACATTACACATTAATATACCACACATCACATATCATTATCCCCAACACCATCCTGGAAACGTAGTATATTATATCTTACAATCCAACTTTCCTGGGCGCGCACCCGACAAGCACACTCTCCTGCCGGCGCGCGCCGCCGTTTCATTCTTCCTCTGTTTCCGGAAACGTCCTGACGTCGATTTAAATACACTTAATTATGAATAAATTACAACATTATTCAAAATGTTCTAAGAAGGTGCAAAATTAAACTTGTAAGATTATACTTCAATTTGAAATGTCCAGTTTCTCTTAAAAATCACCGTTCAGTCTTTCGGAAGTTTTTTTTTTTTTTTTTTTTTTTGTCTGAAGTTCGTCAGTTTTCGTCAGCTGTTTCCGAAAGTGAGCCGAAAGCTAGCAACATTTTTTATTTCAATAATCTTTTGAATTTGAAGTTAAATTTTGCAACAGTGGTGTAAAATGTATGGGGTTTGTTAATATAGCATGTATTTAAGTGTATAGTTTTTTTTTTTAAATCGCATTGCTTAATGTAATGCAAATACTTTGGTTGGCGCGGGGTGTGTAGTTCTGTGTCTCAGGGTTGGGATTTCGGGTTAAATATTCAAAATGGCGGACGGAGGAGCAGCGAGTCAAGATGAGAGTTCAGGAGCAGGTAATCATTACTGCATTTTACATATTCATATTCATATTCAAACATACTTTCTCTCAACCCAGATTAGGCTGGAGAGGATCAAAACAACCTACAAACTTAGCATAATGTATTAGTAATCAGCATCATTATAATTAATACATATAAATGTCGCCGACACCGGTGGGAAAACGGGAGATTGCCATGCGATGGTAAATTTATAAAAACCTCTCCCCCCAGTTTGTGTGATTAGAGCAGTGTGCACTTTACATATTCATATTCTCGCGCAGAGACCGGGATAATTTATTAGCAATCAGCGTCGCAGTACTGTGATTCGCAACGAAATTACGGAGGTAGAGAAAAAAATTGTTGAAACGCTGGTAAATAAGCGTTGTTTCTTTGTGTCTGTGTTGCAGCATGCACTCATTAGAGTTTATATATTTATGTATTCACACGCTTACCAGTCTACTACTGTGGACTGTTTCTTCTTACTTTGTTTCGTTATAATGGGTTTAAACTAATGGGAAATATAACGCAAGCGTGTATTTTTTTTTACTGGCCCACGTTTTATTTCTTTGTGCCTTTGCAACTGCATGCGGATTGCATATTCATGTATCCCACTGGAGAGTATGCAGTTAGCATATTTTATTAGCATCATTCGCTATTATTCCAGTTGACAAACAGATGCAAAATAGTAGCTAGAGGCAGAGCAGTGGAAATACGAGCATGTTGTGGTGAACTGGTTGGATAAAACCTTTTTAAATCTGCGGGGCGGCATTGGTTTTTCACTTGTACAGTTAACATGCATTCACAAAAGGGAAATTCTGCGTGATTGGTTTGTAATTTTAGGAAACACAAGTGAGACTGGTACACTTGATTGGAAAGCCTTGTTATTCTCTTTTTGTGACATTTCATAAGGCAGCATTAATAACTACATACCTCATTGAATAGGCTGGATATCGCAATCCATATATGTTTGCGAATGTAAATGTTTTGTTTTGATGACATAAGTAGTCGGTACATAGTAAGTAATTGAAAAATAAATACATAAAGAAGATACTGTCTTTTATTCTTTTCATTCCTACAGGGATGACAGAGCGAAAATAACACAAGTTAAGTCATTTTCAATTTCACAGGGATAATCTAGTAGCAAAATATTTTACAATCGCATGAGCATTGTTTAGTACCAGTACTGTAACGTAACCAATATCTCAATGATGTCACATGCTTCATAAAAGCCCGCAATTTGTTAATATCGCTGAAAATACAGTCACGAATTTAGTATACATCATCAGTAAGTACTTAAAGGGACCGCGACGAACGCGTTGTTTTTTAACGGTAATGGTTTTGTATGTTTCGCATTCGTGGATTTTTGTTTACTGGGGGAGGGGAATCAAATGGAATGAATATATTAATGATTTCCCGCAATTTACAGTAAATGTTTGTTCTATGCAAGCGTTGTAGGGGTGGTGTGCGTGTGTTTACTATCCTTGAATACATCAGTCTCTCATTAGAATGTCTAATTTGGGGAGGTTTCTTTTATTTAAAATGGCTGTATAGATCCCCGCCTCTCATGTTTAGTAATTTAAATCTTTAGCAACCAACTCAAGCCTGTTTATCTTTGATATCGAACCATGTGCTTTTGTGGGTTCGATGATTTTATCTCTTTTTTTGCCAGACAAATGCGGCCTAGTTCATTAGCCCAGGTAGCAAACTGTAAAGCAAGGCCCATGTTTCAACAAAACTAGCAGGCCTCTATTTATTTATTTATTTTGTGATTTCAAATAACTACTTTAAGTGATTCCTTAAACTTGTCTTATTTTTATTTTTTATTAATTCATACTAGGAATACTAGATCTAGATCAGGATGTTTTTTAAACAGGGAGGTATAACTACTGAAATATCTTGACAGAGTACAAAGGAGATAAATAAATAAATAAAATATTATCATTTAGATGCAACCCAGTAGTATACCTAATATGTTTATAGTAAAGGCATGAATACTAACAAAAGGACAGTTATCATATGCATAGTTTTGCCAGCATTTAGATTAAGCAATGTTTAATGCTAGTGGTAATCTGCCAATTTAAATTAAGGTTTGGCATAAGTATGTGAGATAGCTTGAGCTTTATTGAACCTTAGTGTCTTGAATACACATCTCAAGTTTAACCAAGCTATGTATAATTGTTAACTTTTTTGTGGAAACCTCACTTAATAAACCATTTAGAATGAAAAATTTTAACTTTAGCTGAGACAAGGATGAGAAAATGTATCTGTAAATTGGTTGGCTACAACAACCCAGACCTTTGAAATACCTCTGCTTCTGAGTGTGTTTTCTCAAGACAGCTAGGCTATACTGTATGTTTAGAAAACTTGGATTGGAAGTGACCCTACTAGGCATTGATATTTATAATATTTCTCTATTTTACTATTTTACATAACTCAGGAACCCTTTAACTACAGACATAACATTGCAGCTATAATTTAAAACACTTGTTCAACATTTGCTGAGATATAATTATGTCAATAATGTTTTTGTTCTGATCAATTGATTGGTGTGTGCATTCCCTGGCATAGTGCTCTGCAGTTTTTTAATTTTTTAAAATTCAAACTCTATCGGTTCTCTTTGAAGTTAGCACTGAAGTCACTACCCAACAGTTGTGTGTCTGTCATTACAGATAATGCGTAACCTGTAGGGCAGGAATATTTAATGCATTCCACTGCACTTTTAAGGTAAATAAACAGATATTACACAGTAAGCATCAAGTGAGTTTTTCAAATTAATTTTTACTGGCTAAGTTTATTGTTTCTGGACAGTTCATGTGATTGACAAGTAGTATTTAATGAGCATTCATTTTAAATCAATATTCTGCAGTCATCACAAAATATGTAAATCATGTTCTATCCTGTGTTAAAAAATGTTATTTTACTTGCTGTAATGTGCCGTCTTTAAGATTGACCAGTAGTAAAAAATAATTTCACAAGTTATACATAAAGCATTTCAAGTACAGAAAAAAGTGCATTCATTTTGGGGTGTAGTTAGGAGAAAGGAGAAAGCTTTCTGACCCAGACTTTCATTGTTGGGATAACAAGGATCAAGTTAGTAGGAGACATAGGGTGATTTTATTCATGGAATAAAATAGACACTGTTGCTGCTGTTGTAATATTTCTAGTAGATATACAATGAAGATGTTTTGATTATATACTTTGTAAAGCCAAATTAATCGTTTTTGAAAGAAGCTGTGATGTGTCATCAGCTGTCAAAGAAAACATAAGCACACTATAATAAAGCAATTCACTTACTCAAATACTGGTATGTTTGTATCCAAATTTGAAATAATAGTTAATTGTTCAAACTGTAAAACAATTAAAAACCGGAGAAACTACTTTAATTCTCTTTAAAAAAAAAAAAAATCCTTAGGTGTTGTAATAAAGGATACACACCACCCACTAGATATATCGTGGGTGTTGGGGTCCAATACAAATTCGCTGTATAGCGAGAGACCCATAGAAAATCAAATAGGCTAATAACAAATACTGTACAACCATTCCCTTTTTTATTGGGGGTGTCAGGATCCAGTATAAGTCCTCTACGCACCCGCTTTCTCATTTTAGTATAAAAAGCAGCGCACCGTTTTAATTCGTACTGCGGAGGGTAATTGCTTCTCATCAACTTCAGTCTCCAGTTAAAATTTCATAAGTCTTCCTCTTTCTCAAATGCCCAAACCCGCTGCATTGAAAGTATCCCATTCTCAACAACATAGGAGGCTTGTTGCTAGGGAGCTGAAGCCACTGCCCTGTGACTTTTACTAGTGTATTGCTGCTGCCACAAGTGAACACCTTGTTGGCTAAGATAAAAACCCCTTCAGCAAGTAGATATTTAATTTGCTTTGTGTTATTGTGCAATGCGTGTGTATGTGATAACAGTACGATATTAATGCTCAGTTTTTATTTGTTTAGTATATTTGTGTTTGTGATGTGCACTACGAAATAAAACGAACAGTAATTCTAAGTGAAATTATCTATGAATATTGCAGCAAAGGCATGCTCAGTTACTGTACTGTAGACTGTAAAAATGGGGAGCCAACTCCAGCACCGCGATATAGCCGAATAGACCGTAGTATAGCGAGCGGCGATATAACGGGGGTTGGGTGTATTTTGATCAGCAAAAATAATGCACCAGGTTATAGTAAAATTTGCATATGTTGTGTTGTATTATCTTTTCATTTGATATGATTTCCTGGGATACATTTACTGGCCCAGCAAGTCACCCACGGCTGAAATTTTGCTGCTGGGACAAACATGTTTCATCTTCAATTGTTATTCAAAAAGTCAAACAAATATTTAAATATTCTTTCATTTTAAGTTAGTTGAATAAAAATATATAATTGGTACCAAATTACAGTAAAGAAAACTCTCAGGAGTAAATAGTCAGTTACCCCATTAGCATTAACTTCTGTGCAGTTAGAATGTGTGGTGTTTATTTCTGGTGTCCTTTATGAATTGGTTTCCTTTGCTTGATATTGCTTGATAATCATTTCTGAATGCTGCTATCCTCAGCCAGTTATGCTTACTTGATAATGCATACTAATATTTGTTTACAGTTTCCACTTCAAGAATGAAAAGTTTTCTGGATCTGTATATCATCATTCAGAGCTGGCAGTTCTAGCCCAGCCCAAATTCAGATCCACACTTAATTTTCAGATCCTACAACTGTCACTTTCTACATGCTTTTTTCCACCCTAATGTAGAGAGGCATCAGTATGTTAACTTGTTCTGTGTTTTCACTAGATGTAAACCACATTTAGCATACCTGGTGGTGAGAGGGGCTGGTGACTTTGTTACCATCAGATATTCCCCAGAACCAAGAAGTGCTGTATACTAGGCAATATACAACAAAGAAAAAAAAAACACACACACAATAACCTTTTGGTCCTAAATTATCTGTAATAACCCTGAATTGTTGTGTTATGTCTTTGTCATGTTAAGTCTAGTTTTGAGTTTGTTGGATAGCTTAAAAACAAAATAAGCTGCAGCTGTAGGATTTACTGTACATTAGAATTATGATTCAGGCTGACCACCTTGAACTGTGAATTGCATCTGCTGTGATATTTTCCACATGCGGTTTCAGGACACTTGTAACGAGTTGTGTTTATATGAGAGATTTTTTTTAAATTTCTTAGTTCATACACTTTTCTACAAACTCGCCCGCCCCCATTAGTCCGTTTCTGTTATGTTCCAAAAGTTTTAAACGGTGTGCATTCTTCTATATTCAAGTGCAGGGTAGCGTGAAGTGGAGGGAACTTCCCTTTCTATTTGAGTTACTGGTGAAGTTGCTGATTGATTCAACTTTTTTTTTTTTAAATTCTTTCAGGGTATTATTGTCCAGTAATCCCTCTGTTGCCTGGTGTCTAGTGCATGTTTGAGTAATATAAATCTTTACTAATTCGATTTCCAGTTCTAAATGCCTCTATGCATAAGCTTATAGATACATTTTAACACTTAAAAAAAAAATAAAAATAATTAACACTTCCTTCTACAAACAAGTGTTTTAGTTCTGTTTATTTGTAAAAAAACTATCAAAGCAGATTGGTTGCTGTGTTGGATTTTACTGAGTATAAACAATATTTTGAATATTCAATTACGCACTTGTTTTAAATGTCAATATAATATTTTTTAGTTGTGGGCACCAGTATCGATGTTTCGATATGATATCAGTGTCATTCGATATTGATAATAATTGCGATATCGTGGGATATAAAAAGATCACATATAATTGCAGAGACATACTTTTTATTGCTAATACTGCTAAAAATACAAATCAAGTTTATTTTATATTAAGATACAATAAACCCTGTACCAATCAATTAGTCTCGTAGGCAAACATCATGCATAAAATATTATTTAACCATTTTATTCCATTGATTGGCATTTTTCTTTTTCTAAGAACCCAATTAACAAATGTATTTCAAACATTCAACACCTAGAAATCGAGAAAAAACAACACATTCACATCCTGTGTACCCTCTCTCGTATGCTCTACTCCCATTCACCTGTTTCCTCTCACCAACCAATCCATTACCGGAAACTATATCCTGTTTTCAAAAAGTGCTTGCATCAACTAATTAAGAAACATGACCGTCGTTTTTAAAGGGATACACACCTAAAAACTAACTTAACTTAACAAAACATAATAAACAGGAAAATTGGCTTAAATAATTTGAAATGTATTATCTTTTTTTCTTCTTCCATTCAGAATGTGCTCGCAAGGTACCGAATGCTATTTGCATGCTGCATTAAGCACTATTGGGATTATTGTGAGATATGCGCATGGGTCAGTGTGGTTCGTTGCATTTTTTCCATGCGATTGCTTACACTACTGTTAATGTATTTTTAAAATGTGAACGTTCAGTATTATAAATGATATGGACTTTTAAAACATCAGAACACATCTCAAGTAATGCAATATTTGGCGCGACACCGTACTTAATACTTTTGTGTCGTGCATTTATACGCAGAGAGGATTTAAATTACTTCTGGACTGCCTAGCCTGTGCAGTGAAGTACAATATATACATATTTCGGTTTTGAGGTTGCTGATGATGGCATGGAATAGTAAAACAATAGGACAAGACCTTGTTTTTCTCCCTGGATATTGTGAAGCAAAGCACCACTAAGTTAAAGTAAGTTATTGCTTTTCCTATGTAAATACCTGTTATTGTCTATGTATATACATTTCATAATGCATTTGTGTTATTATATTTTTCTGTGTTTTGGAAGACTGATATTATCTATTGAAATATATGCACGACATTGATATACAATTTTCACATTGATACTCACCCCTAGTATTTTTGTGCTCCTCATTAAATGCAAAGGAATACATTACTATTTTATTTTTCCTGTTTGCCAATTGTTTTTTAACCTCCCTAAAAAAAATTGCGTCCTGTCAGTAGTGGTTAATGTTGAACTCCTTGATCATTGTTACATTTGCCTATTTGAAAGTTTGCGTCCACCTAATTTCCATTCCATCTTATGATAACTTGATAACTGACTAGCAGGCTGCTATCCGAAGGATCTACAAATTCTTTGCTTCTAGGATTTACATAAAATACAGTAAACTTCTCTTTGTGATGGTCCTGACTTTGCTCTGGTTCACGGTTTCATTTTCTGCATAAGAATTGAAACATTTTCCACCTGGGTATTCCCGTCTATGCTGCAGACAAGAAACTTCATTGTACTTCTTTTGTAGGAAATGTATAAGAGGACTTGTGGAGGATTATGACTTCAAAAGCAGCATACATTCCTTAAATGAAAAGGTGCTTTTGTAAAGTGAGACTGTATAAGCTTGCTTCTTTGTTGGAATTTTTTATATTTGTAATAGTGCTGGGACAAATATTCAAACAAATATTTTTTGACATCTATTTGGATACAAAAATCAGATGTTCATATTGGCTAGAAATGACAAAAATACCTTGCACTTATTTACCGAGTTAGAGTTTAGATTGCAGCTTTGCCTCTCTAAAACACATGCTGAATGCTTTGTCTTAGTAAAGGTACTCTGTATAGCTGGCTTAATGGAAAGCTGTGTACTTTTACTCTGAGTGCTGTGTTTTAAATGGGTCTTCTCACTGTGAATGTCTCACTTTATTCAAATTATAAAGAGCATATCTCCTGAGTTTTTAAATTACAAATCTGACCTTTATTTTTCCTCTGGGCCGCCACTATAATGCTTTTTCCCCCCATGTCACTTTCCAGTATTCAATCCTCTGGGGAGCTTTAAAACTGCATTTTGTTGCCACAGTGAAGGCGCTTTTGTTGTCAGTTTTAGCCTGAAAAATTGCTGTGGAATTTAGTGTATTACTTTTATCTAGAATAAGGCCTTCTCTGCCTGATATTCAGGACAGTGGCTTGAGTTATTAATGACCTCCATGTACTGAGGCACTGTATATAGCACATACTGTTTTTTTTTGTTTGTTTTTGTTTTTTTTTATTTAGAAAATTGCTCTTTATAAAGCTGGTTGTTTGTAGGAAGGTGGTTAGTAGAAAGCCATATTCATAGGTTATCAATTGTAAATGGGGATGAGGGGGTTAGTGGACACCAAAAGCAAAGCCTTTTTTGTAACAATTTCAAATTATTATTGGATTATGTTTTTTGTCCTTAGTGACATCATGCTGTTAAGGAGATTTTAATAGATCTGTTCCTTTTATGTAAGCAAAGGCATAATTGGCATGCCCACAGCGAGTGGTCAAACTTTCCATCCAATCACACATGAACATATCCTGTTAAATGTAGCCAGCTGTGCATATTATGGTAGCTCATTAGGGATTTTGGGTTAAATCCTCTGTAAATTACAAAAAAATATAGGTTAATTTTAAATGTTTTTATTCCTGAGTTTACACCAATTTTATTTTTTGGTAATTAAAGTCCAAATGGGCCACTTTTTGCTCTTGGAATTGAGTGAAGTGGTATATTTAAGTATTTATTACAATTTATTATGAATGTTTTTGGAAGACTATGTAATGCATGGTAGAAGCTGCACCATTAATACTATGGCAAGTTGTGACCTTAACAAACGTACAAATGTAATGGGCTTTCAGAACTGAGTAGTTCTGGTTTGAGGTCCTCATTTTTTATAATTTTGTAGTCTTGCTGTCTTGTCTCCTATTTGCCCTCTCCCAGCATGCAAAATGTTAATTCTTTACTGCAGCCACTGCAGTGCCAGTATCCCTCATGAATAGCTGAACAAAGCAAAAGGAACAAACTCTTAGTGGTGCACTGCTAACAGCATGACTACTGAATGGGCCGCACTGTTCATATGTGCCCAAGTTTACCTGTTTTTTTTTATTTTATTTTTTAAACTGTTTTGTAACCAATTAAAAATAAATACAAAAAACCCCCCAAAAACTTAAATAGTTATAATTTTCTGACTTCAGAATACAAGGATATTTTGTATCGTTGTCATTACAGCTGCACAGATAAAAATATCTTTTCAGCAGAACGGTATACCCCAAATGACAAAGATGCTGATATGAATTTAAATACATGGTGAATTCAGGCAGTCGGCAGGTGTGAAAGATTGTCTTACGTGCTTGTTTTTATATGTGTGTGTGTGTGTATATATATATATATATAAAATGCCTAACGCCTAACATTTTTGTAAAGATTTTTTTGTATCAAATTTTGGATCCAATGCAGCAGCATAAAACTCAAACATGAATAAATAACATTTATTTTTGTCCCCCCCTCCCCCAGACTTCTTTTGAAAATGCACAGCAAGATGACATGCAAGGTAAAATATTTCCTATAGTACATGTGTCCTAAGAAAGAATTCTACTAGTGTTTTGTTGGTCTACATTTGTCAATTTAATTGTAAAACTGCAGCGATTGGTTAGCTACAGTAGTAGTTGGTTAATTGGAGTAGAGGTAGATTTGGATGAATTTGGATATGAAAGAAGAAATTAAGTGCTGAATAATGCATGTGACAAACTAAACTGTTTTTTGTTAGATAATCTAAAAGTTGCTGAAATGTGATATCCAGGTGAAAAATACACAGTACAGAACAACCCTGGAATTGCTAATTGTAATGATTAGTACTTCGAATGGTGCCTGCTTAATAAGTACGCTGTACAGGGCTATACATATAAATATTTCTGTATTGCAAATAAATTAAGAAATGAGACGTTTATTTTTACTCTTAACACTACACGTACAGTAAACTTGCTGTACTAGCATAGAAATTTCATTTAAATCGATTTGAAGTCACAGTCAACATACTGGTCTGGTATCTAATAACTTTGTATGTAACTGACTACCAAAATCTACTAGTTGCAGCCCTATAACAGAAATGAGTTGTCCATTTACCTTGCTCAGTTAACATCAAAAGTAAAACCCAAACCTAAAGTACTTTTATTTGAAGAAATCAAACTTGCATATGAACAATAACTTTTTGGTTGATTTATTTTATGTGTGTCTTCTTAGGTAAGGTAACCATTTTTATTTTGGGAGAACTAAAATAACATACCAAAAAATAACTGTTACATTGCTTAGTTTTACATATGAAAAAGAAGTTGATATTTCTCTTTGGTTTTTAGCCCTATTTTGTGATTTAGTACCTTGATTTTCAGTTTGAAGGGTTGCATGGACTGCTAGTGACTTAATATGCAACATTCAGTCATGAGAGTTAAACCTGCTCAATAAAACCACCAGCTGTAACATCTAGTTAGTTAGAAATAAACATGCTAGAATACTGAATAACTTAGCTTAGCAGTAATGAGAAGATAACACTTGCACAGAATGTAAATGTACGTTTTCATAGATGCATTGGAACTTGATGCAGTTATTAAAAAGTAAAATGCTATTTCTGTAGGGGTTCTGCCAATTTTTTTTTTTTTTTCCACTTGTTTTGAATAGAGATTTTTTTTTTTTTTTTTAAAGAAGTGCATGCATTATTAGCTCCTTTGCTCCAGGAAGAATTTAATTAAAAGTGCTTGAGACTGTGTAACATTGTTTCTAATTTGTATATGTCACATTTGTGACATTTAACAGGCACTCTGCCTGGTCATGGTGACAATGTTTGGCTGTGGTCAGGGTTGACAATGCATACAAGGAACTTCATTTTGCCCCTAATTATAATGCTTGCACTCTGGTGATAATTTCCCTTTTATGTGATTACTCCCTGGCTATTGTGCTAGGTGGAATTTTTTTTAAGCTATCCAATTAATATGCTAATGAGCTGATAAATATTTATGTCAGATTTAAATTATGCAGAAAGCTTTCAGTGCACTCTGCAAAATGAATTGCTCATAGGACTTCAAAGCGCACTCTGCAGCTCTAACAAGGGGGGGGAGAGAGAGATTTACATATGGTACTAATCAGCTGCATACTGATTAAGCTTCATTATGGAAACTGCCAGCTGCAATCTTTGTTTCTATTTTATTACAGAAAAAAGGGGAACTTTTTCATGCATCAGTTGTCTTGATCGCAGAGTAATATAGCTTGCAGAGAGGCTCTAAAAGTGCAGATACTGAAGTTCACTTTGCAGTATTGCTTTCTCAGATTGCTGTAAAGTAACTGGGCTTTAGTTTTAAGTCAAGTTGCAAAAGGTAAACTGCTGAGCAATAGTTTTGTGTTTCTTTTCTTTACGGACCTCTTGACACCATGTTGGACTGCAGCGACTATGTTGTAGGTGGGTGTGCTAAGCTCTTTTAATCGATCTTGTTATTTAAATAAGTCGTTGACTATGCATGACTGTGCAGTTCCATCATTTAAAACCAGAATATATCTATGTAACTTGTCATGGTATTTAAATTTGGAAAGTGTGTTTTGCATTTCTTTTTTGTATCTGAACCACACTATGTTAATAAAAAGGCATGGTCATGTCATGAGCAACTTTATTGAATGTGCCACTGTTTCTCTTAACTGTAAATAAACTGTAGTGGAATTGATTAAATGAAAGGAGGACAGTAATCCATGTGTATCTGTTTTGAATCTTTTGTGTGAATTTTTACTGTAAACATGAAATTATTGGCAAATAATACATAATTTTATACAACAGGGATCTGTAATTTTGTAAAATATGTGTAATTTCTTGGCCACCTGTGTTTGTATTAGTTAGTTACAGATGTAACTCGTTTTTAGTTTTTTTTTTTTTTTTTAAGATTTTTATAAATCTGTCAGGTTTATGTGTTTGCTTTTTGGTATTTTGGTTGATTCTTCTTAGAAGGGGTGTTTCTTTTTGATATCATAATTTTTACCATTACATGCAAATCTAACCAGCATTTCCGTAATAATACTTTAGGCTGACTTGAAACTGGAGTTACTGAACGCACACACCTAAAATAGTACATACACAGTATATGTGATCTCTAGATCTAGACCTAGAAGTCTGTATGCACACACACACACACACACATATTTAATTTTATTTAAATGGTCACTATTTCAGTGATCAAATAAATATATTTTTTAAAATCCAAACAACTTTGCCTGGATAAAATGTAACAATAGTTATATTTCTGTCTAAAAGAAATATACATAGTGAAATGTTGATGCATCTGATGCATCTTGATTATACATGCAACAGTTTTGCAATGTATCCATACTAATTTTGTCTGAAACTTGTTTTGCTTGTAGAATCAAGAATGAGTAATCCATCAGAAACAAGTAAACCTACGATGGAGTGTGGTGATGGAAGCACAGGTAAGGGGATTTTGCAGCTTGCTTACCATTGTGCTGTGATTATAGTTGGCCCAGTTGGGTCCACAATGAGAAAGTGTTTGCATCCCATTCACTCATTTTAAAATCAAATAGGAACAAAGGAGTTTGATAAGTGCCACAATGATTTTTCTTTTCTTTCAATATTTACTTAAGATATATATACAACAGGATATGGTCCACTACAACATCTAATTTGCTGGGATGTCCTGGCTGCAGGCAGCAAACTTGCAAGTAAGTTAACATGGATTAAAACAGATTCTGGCCTGGATACCCCTATATTTGTGGTTGGTCATATTTTTTTTTCATTGTAGTTCTGCTCTCCTAAAGTGCAATTTGAATTCTCACAAATCAAAAGATGAAATGAGAACTACTAATGGAGTTGTATCCAGGATTGAAAAAAAAGGGTAAAATACTACAATGAATGCATGAAGAACAGTTTCAGTAGCCTCCACAATGTACTGCTGCTTCCTGTAATAGGCATATCTCGAAGTATTCTGTTAAAGACTTTTCTCTTTGCTGCCCCACTTAGAGGAATAAACCATAATAATCTTTGTCTGTTCGGTTTGAGTTTCTCTTCACTGCAATGAAAAAGCATATATTTGTTAGTTACTTGAAAGTATCAAAACTTAGCTAATTTATTACCGTATTTACAAATTACCTGAAGTGTGAAACAGACAGCCTTGCACGCTGAGGTGTTGTTAATTCGTAAATGGGTCTGTGAACGTTCATTAACTAAAATAGTAGAAATGAAAGTGTTATCGATGTTGGCATGTCATAACTTAGTTTGAATCGTTAATATAAAAAAATAAAGAAGTCATCGTTCTTGCAGTATAAAAATGGTATCCCCAAGTCTATAACAATAATTTGTTCTTTAAATTCTAATTCGCCTTTTTGCTTTCCCATTTCCATTCATGTGGCCCTGATGGAATTACATTATTTTCTAATGCAATTATAATTTCAGTATTCCAAAATATTCTTAAACACAACACTCCTGTTTTGAAAGGTCTACTTGGAAAAATGGCTGTGTACTGTGTAGACATTTTGCTCATAAATAAACATCAATTGTTGTTTAAATATATCTTATTTGGGAATATTTATTTTTGTATTCTATCAGCTGTAGAAAAGATTAAGTCAACTTGTACAGAACCAAACCAATTTCAGTACCTTTACCTATTGTGGCAATCATATTGCAGTCATGTGAGCTTTTCGTCCAAATGCTCAGATAAGTTGGTTCCACACTACCAAGCTGTGTCTCGCTGCATAGAGTAGTTGGCGATCTTGTCTGAAGTGGCAATTTTGGAATTGATTGGTTTAACACAACTTGTTCTCTTCTACCGGCGGCTGTATGCAGTGAGGAGTCATTTAAGAAACTTTGAAATTTATACACAGTTTTAATCTGTCTCTTTCTATATCCTGGAAATGTATGGTAAGTCATGGTACCCTACTTTTCACTTGACTGATACTGAATTGAAGTCTATATCTTCGGTACTGCTCGCACAAATGTGTATGTTTTTACATTTGTTCAATTTTGGAATGTTTTATATTTATTCAAAATACCATCTGATCAATGCAAACATACATATTTCCTGATAATAGCAGAGGCAACATGTGTTTTCATGGCTGTTTGTATGTTTTAGAGTGGTATGTTAGAGCTCAGTGATGTACACATAATTGCAGTCTCAAATATGTTTTGCTTTTTAAAAAGATACAGAATTTGGGGGTGAATTTAAACTGTTATCCCCTCGGTAGTTGACTGTTGGGACCCACTGGCTGACATACAAATTAATTTTGTACAGCATTACTACATTGTAATTGCATCCCAGATTAAACCAGCGTTCTACTTGCAGCATACATTTACAGAGACATTTTTTTTTTTATTTACTTGACAGTGAATGTTAAGCCCTCCTGCTTTAAACTGATTCTACCCTTACAGTCCTAAGTTATTTTTATGTATTTTGTCAAAAAATGAATAAAGAGATGATCAAGTTAAGTGATGGAAGCTGGTAAGAAATTGATAAGGCAGAAAGTTTGATACTGGCTGCTGGTGTAAGATGGTGGTAATTTAATAATGTTCTGATAGAAAATAAAACTAAGTTGATACTAGGGATGGGCGTTTCTGTATATTTAGTTTTCATATACATGTAATTTACTAAATGATTACACCATTATACTTTATGTAAACGTACCACTGGCTAAAAATAATGCTTATATGATACCAAAATTGAAGCAATACTTAAAAAGAAAAAAACTACTATTTAACAATGCTTCAAGAAGTACCTTTTTAATTAACAGGAAGTGATATACAAGTACAGTATGCATAAAGCCCAACTTATGCATAATTTCCAAACAGCAATTAAAGACAACATTACACACAGATTATAATGAATCAATAAATTATTTCTTCTTTGGACAACTATAAAGTATACGTTAGTGTTTACATTAAGTGTAAATCTTAATGTAAACTTTTGTAATGTAATTGAATACAGTGCATACCTCCCAGTCTTGCTATACGTTTTTCTACATGGAGCCTTATAATGTAGTACAGAGTATATGTTAAATGATTGAATTTTATTAACTAAAATTACATTGTTATTATTACATGTATTTAACCCTGTCCTGCAACAGTGCTGATAGTCAGTGTATCTTAAGCGACCATTTAAACTATTGGAGTCATTATTCGCTCCTTTGTGGAGTCCATTTGGTGGAGCAAGCTGTAGTGGTTTGCACTGGTGCTTGTGTGCAAGGCATACTTGTATTCAAGAGCCTGAGGTGGGCCTCTCTCTGTGGGTAGGTGGATGCTTGTATCATAGGTGGTTACTCTAGTTCCTATGCTGTTCATATAGCTCAGTCTTTTATTGCAAAGTGGGGATTTTACTGTTTGTGTCTGCTTTGGTAAAATGTCCATGCAGTGGTGCTTTTTAACCACCTCCGTTACCCATATCTGCAGTATTGGTATCACCCTGCATATAAGAAAAAAAATATAATATATATATATATATATATATATATATATATATATATATATATATATATATATATATATATATGTGTGTGTGTGTGTGTGTCAGGCAGGCGCTTGAGTAATTTAAGGGCATAGAAAGAAATTATAGTTTATGTATAGTAATACTTTGGGCTGCAGCGTCAGGCTTGGCGTTGTTAGTGGGTCTTTTAAGACCATTTATATGTGTTGCAATACAAGGTGGATTATACTATTAGTCATTTTCTAAGCTGTTAACAGTTTTCTAATCATTGCTTGAATAAACATTTACATGTGCCCATCCCTAATTGATACCATTAGAAAATACCTTTATTTTTTTTAGGGGTGTTGAGTGGGATTTCCAACCTAGTAGCCCCAGTACTGATTTTAGAAAACTGTTTTAACAATAATCCTTTATTTTCACCAGGTGCCCAAACAAATGGATTGGACTTTCAGAGACAGTCTGTGCAAACAAGTGCAATCACTAATGCACATGCACAGGCATTACTTCATCAGGTAAACATTGAGCTGTCTGTCTAGAGATCAAAAATGAAATGGTTTCTTTGTGAGAAATGTCTGTCTTTCCGTAATCTACCTGTTTGTCTTGTGCCATCTACCGCTCTCCTTATATGTGTGGCATGCAACAGAAAATAAATAAGGCAAGTCTCTGCTTGTTATAGATACAATATGGTAACAATGGTCAAACTGTCTCCCACTAAATTTTGAATACGATTCATCTGAGATGGTTATACAAAAGGTAAATCATTTTTCATGGACTCGAATTAAGAACATTTTGTGACATACAATGGAATATTGTTTTCAGTATTTCATGTATGTTTTTGTTTGTGATGCATGATGAACTTGAACATTTAAGTATTTAAAAAATGGCTTTTTATTACGCTTCAATCTCTTAAGTAGTTCCTGGATTCATATAGATACTATAGAGCATTACACTCTGCTTAAGGATGTTTTATTTTGTATACATTTTACTACAGGTCCAGCTTGCAGGAGCAAGTTTACAGGCTGCTTCTCAGACAGTAAATTTCCAGGTAATCATTGTTTTGCAACAGGCTTGAAGTACCTCCTTTATTTGGCTCAAATTGAAATATGTTGAAAATATATTTGCATGTTTCTTTCAGGCACACTTAGTGTGCTTCTTTTAACCAGGAATCAATTCAACCCTGGTACATTTTGCCTAGGCGCTTTTAAATAAATGTATGCCACTCGTCATTATGAGGGAGGGGCATTTCTTTTCAAAATCAGATGGCCAGTTCAAATAAAAGATAAGGAGATGCTCAGTGTTTTTATAAAACAAATTAACTGTTTATTTTTTAAATTCTAATGACATACTGTATATTCAGTGTTAAAACTGAAGACCTCTGTTTATTTCGAAAGCTTTCGAAGATGCTTGTAGGCATCTCAATAACCCTATCAGATTCTCTAAGACAAAATATTATACAATTTTTTTATGTAAGAGGTTGATACTTTCAATGGAGTCATTTTTATATTTGGACCGTTTGATGTAAGCAAAGTTAATCATAGCAACATAAAAGAACTGTATACTGCAATTAAGAGCAAAATCTGTTCAATTGTAATGTACAGCACATGCTCAGTATTGATGTGTTCAAAAATGTGTAGGGTCACTACTTATTACATTCAGATGTTTCCCACCCCATATACCAAGATAGCATCTGCTTCTGTGGTGTTAGGGCTCTGTCAGTTTCCAGCTCAACTAAGAGATAATGCATCCTAAATACAGATATGTGGTAGGTAGGCAGACAAAATGACCTTGTCTTATAAAAAGAGATAGAAAATTGCCTTTGTTTCCATGGTGAAGTTTCATCCCTTAGACAGATGTTGGCAAACAGGCAGTCTCCAGCACGACGTGTTTACAGTCCCACACTGTAATTATCTTGGAATGACTGGCAGAATTAATCAGCACTTTATGTTAATTAGTTTCTCTGCAGTCTAAAAAAAACAGGTGGTGGAAAGTATGCAAATCTATGCAGAATTTACATGTGCCGCATAACCAATTTTCTAATTAAGATAAACCCTCTCACTCTGTCCCTCTTGGTTGCAGTATATTTTTAGTGCAGTGTTCCCTTTAATATAAAGTATTATTGTCATAAAATGAAAATGCTATGTTATGCAGTATTTTTTTGAAGTTATGGCAAGTTATTGCCTTGTTTTTTTTACTTGAAAAAAGAAATAAAAACATTGTGCAGTCCTTTTTTTAATTAAAAGCATTCAACAGACTGAATTGCTAATCTATAGAAAGCTATTGCTTGTATTACAGATGCAGTGCCACAAATCATTTCTTTTTAGTAATAGTTTGTACTTAGTAGGACGGATGATGACATACACTATAAATATTCTGTATCAGAAGTGATCTAATCTTTGTTTTTAAAATAAATGTATCTTAACAGTTGTTGTCTTATAAAATTTACACTGTTTCTAACCTGAAGTTTAGTCAGAAAATGTTACTTAGGTTAGCAATATCACAGCCCATGACATGTTTGAATGAATTCCCCATTTTTAAAGGTCAGAGTTTATTATGCCAGTATTATAGATTGCTTGATAAGTAGTACATAACAACACGGTTAGCTTTTTCTTCAGTGCTGTTTACATGATTGTAGGAAAGGGGTGGTAATTATTTTTAAATGCTATATTTCAAAGATTGTGCTAATGGGGGTAATTGGAGCAGCTTCATTTTGATTCTCACTAAAAAGTACAGCCTCAAAAGCTCCCCTTATTTCATGACCCCTGCGGCATAATTTAATAGCTTTTATAGGCACCAATCATTATAACACAGTAGACACTGCTCTTAGACACTATTCATCTCTGTGTAGCAAATGGGGTTCTGTGTGGAATGGATGTTGCATAGAATGTTTTTAGTTAACACAAAGACATTTAGCAACTTAAATATCATTTAGATAGGCAAAAGTAGTTTTTTTCTGGCCCACTATATTGTATAGAAAAGAAAGGCAGTGTAAGCAGAATACATATCAGATAATTGAGTGTAGTATGAGTAGAACCTTACAATGGATCAGTACCTAACATGCACTCTGAATAAACCAGTGAAAATAGTAAAGTCACTAAAAATGACAAATCTGTGTATTGGAGGCAAGGCGATATCAAAGAGATTTTTACATCGGCATCAGTTACGACTGTAGTGTTAAACTCTTTTTATGCAATTTTCTATTTTCTATTTTCACAGAATATTACTGAACATATGTAACATGATTTCTGTTTGAAGTTAAGTTCATATTTCTCTAGGTATCTATCTATGAAAGATCATAACCCCTTTTTTGTACCTGAACTATACGGTAGCTACACATATTATTTTGTCTTTTAAAACCTTGCCTAAGGCAGGGGTGGGCAAACTTCTAAGCCTGAGGGCCATATCAGGTTATGGAAATTGTATGACGGGCTGTTTGAATGTACACTAAAAAAAATGGGTTAAATATAACACAATTTATAGACCTTTTCACACTGGTGGGTTGATAATAATAATAATAATCTTGAATTATGCTAAAAATAATAATGAGTTAGGTTGCTTTCGCTTCATAGCTTTAATGAGCCATTACCTTTCTTACATTTATGTTAAGTTTTAATATGACGTTTGAGAGCATTTTTTTCTTGTGTACAACAAATGTGACCACAACATGAAAATAAAACGCCTGTTTCTGTGCAGCTTTCAACCTTTTGCTGGACACACATATTCATCCATAATATAAGTATGCTACTGCACATGGCTGAAACTGCAATTTGATTTGCAAAACACAAGCGGTTGTTACTTTGCACATTGCAGAAGAGACATTATGCAGTTTTGCTGTTAATAGACTGAAGTTGGAACAAGAGATATTAAGACGAGTAGTGTTGGGGGGAAGAAATTTAAATTAAAAAGTACCAATCCTACTTATAATCCTCAATAAATCCTCATAACAGTGCACAAAAGAGGGAACAAAACTTACCTATCCCTTTGCTTAATGTGAGTAATGTAGCTGGTTGTGCTTCTTTAGGATGGCAATGTAGTCCGGTGCTGTTGTTGCAATCCGCTACACCGAGCTGAGATGCTTGTCAATTAACTGGGATCTGTGGCGAGATTTGTTGCACTTCAGCAGTGAAAATGTTTACTCGCACACACAGGTGGACATGAATAAAACCAGCATTTTCTGGGCGTATTTACGTTGCGGATATTTGGGGACTTTGTTTCACTCTGAGGAATAAAACTTGTCCAGATATCCACGCCAAACGCAAGGTCCAGTTTGGATTATTTAATTCAGATAAACAGTCTTGCCCCTTCATCTCCAAGAAAAGGCGAATTTCGTCCTTAAGCTCCCATGCTCACTGCAGCACCTTTCCTAGACTGAGCCAGCGGACATTTGTATGATAAAGTAAGCCAGTGTGTTCAGCATCAGTGTCCCCAAGAAGGGAAATTAATTGCTGTTGGTTCAGTCCCCTTGCTCCAGTGTAGATCACTATTTTCACTGCAGTGCTAACAATGTGATCCATATCCCGATAGTCATAGGCTGAGTTGTTATTTTGGACCCAAATGAAGCACTGATCAAGATTGATTAAAGGAGTTTTTATATTTTGCTATTTTTAGTAATTGAGTAATTTAAAAACGCAACAAAGCCCCATTTGGCCCGCAGGCCATAGTTTGCCCACCCCTGCCTTAAGTCCACTTTTGTAAAAATACCACTTTGCATTTAAGGACACTTTTTACAGTTTGATTTTTCACCTGTTAACAGTAATGTAAAGTCATTTTTGTTATTAAGGCTGTCATCTGCCGCCCAGTTGTATAAAGCCTCTGTTAAAATGGCTTTCAAAGAAGACTAATATGATTTTAAACGTAAACAACAAACCCTCTGAAAACGTGGATGCTACTTGTTACTCATTTGCACATTTGATGTAGACAAATGAAAACAACAGTAATATCCAGAATTTTTTTTTCAATACAAATCTTATTAGCTTATTACAGGAAATACAATCGGCTAGATTCTCAAAGCTGATGACTTCAAAGTGTCTTTATCACGATATTTTCAGACAGTAAAAACATATCCAATAAAATAGCCCAATCAGAAGTAAATTGCTCTAGTTAGTAGTCTAAGTTGTTGCTTATTTGTATTAGAATTGTAACTGGTGTTTACTCCTTTGACAAAAATAATGGCAATGACGATTTGGGAGTAAAAACTTTGAGAGTTTAGCCCTAGGTACAATATCTTGCATAGGATATTTTATTTTATTAGTCCCTTAGTCTTACAGAAACCCCTACAGTGTTTACAAGAAACAACACGAAATGCTTTGCTGGGGCCCCGTGGGCACAACAGTATAGTTGAGTTTAAAAAATAAAATTTTTTTAATTAATAATTTTTAAATTAATTAAGGGAAAAATTTTAAAAAAAAATGAAATCAAATCGTCTGCAGACCGTCGGCAAAATGTTTTTTTTTGCAACCGAACACAGGCAAGTACGACGAGGATGTTGTCACGCCCATATAGCCCCCCCTTTGTCTTTTGGTCGTACAAGAACGTCCTCCCTCACCCAACCCAACCCAACCCAACCCGAGTGGGCTGGTCTGGGCTGCCCCCCCCTGGGCTGGGCTAAATGATATGTAGTTTACTATGATATATACAAACTTATATGAACAAATTTAATTACTTTGTTCTTTATAAAAAAAAAAAAAAAAAGACACTATTGTATTCAACTTTAATCAGGGGTTCAAATAGCTTGTTTTCATAACCTTTAGAAGAATGGTCATTAAAGTAGTGTTTCTTTTAGTTGAGTTAAGCTGTTGAGTGCTTATTTTAAAATATAAAAGTACACACAATGCTTCTGCAAGTAGAAGAGGGCCAGTTATTTGAATCCCTGTCATGAATACATTAGAGTATTATCTTATTATCCTTAACTTCCCATATTTTTTAATTCCAGTCTAAAACAGAAGAATCTGCTGATTCTCAAGTCTCAAGTCATCCTTCCATTCAGCACTCAGTACAGAGTGCCCTCCCGCAGACTCCGCTCATGTTGGCAGGGGGACAGATCACTGGAGTAAGTTAGCATGCAGCTAGCCTGTGTTTTAAATTCTAGATGGCCTATGTTGTAAACTATATGTTTCAGACAGTCATGGCCATGAAAATGGGTAGTTGTGGAAGTAGCAAGTCATTGTGGCCACCCTGCCTATTAGATTGTCATGTCTCAAAGCCTCTATCATCTTCTGTCCATCAGAGTACACACATCCCCAGTCACGCTGCAAGTGCCCAGATCCAAATAAGCAGTCTCTGCTGCACAAGTCCACAGAGATGCTGAAATGGCAAATAACTGCTGGTCTTTCAAAACCTTGTTTGTTTTTATTATCCCCCTCTAGAGACATACTGGAGGCATCCATACATGTGCCTCACTTCTACACGCATCTAGAGACTTGCGTTTCCAATTTCAATTAAAAGTTGCTCGGATACTCTTTGGCAAAAGTTATTGAGCATTTCGGAATCTGGATGGGGACTGTCCAACTGGCTGACCATCATTCAGTAAATGTCACTTTCTTTTTACCTGCACAGTGGATGTTGTCATGGTGATCTGCTTTTTCATGATACTAATGGCTTTTGTATTTAAAGCTGTGGTCTATGCTACAAATTAAAATAAATAAATAAATAATTCTGTCTCTATATTGACACATGGGTAGCCAGGAAGTTTTGTGAAATTTTAGTGATTTTTTAGGTGCATGTCTGTACTCCTTTTTTTTTTTTTTTTTTTTTTTTTTAATGTTGAGAGTCAAGGTTTTGGAAGACCAGCAATGTAATGGTACTAAGAACAGAGTATACTAGGGCCTGTAGTCATCAAGTTGTACTATTTATTTATTTGTTTGTTTGTTTGTTTGTTTGTTTTGCAATATGCTATATAGTTCTTAAACAATAATAATAATTGAATTTGAAAAAAAAAATGCTTGATCCTGGGTTAATGTAATTGCTAAAGCAAGGGCACATTGCAGGTGCAAAGAGAGAATAACCTGTGTTCAAAGCCATGGCATGATTCAACACCATTTCAGGTGACTGGTTTGTTCAGGTTATCCTCCTTTTCCTGCCAGTTTGGAGCCGGTTGATGCAATATTGCTGCTATTTTTTAATATGTATATTTATTTATTGATTTATTGTCAACTGCATATACCCTACAGAATAAAGCATGTACTTCATCGCAACCCTTGTTGAGATTGTTAGGACTGCAGTGGACAAGTACTGTTTGGTAAATGCTCACTGGTCTAAAGCTGGCAGCCAACTGTGCCTATGTCTGAATAAATCTTGAATGTTTTAGGGAATTGCTGGAAATTGCCATTTTAATTCCTACTTAATTCTCAGCTTTCTACTAAAATAGCCCATCTGTTGCAATATTTCCTTCATTTACGTATATCTAAATCTATCTGTCCATGTAATTATATATGTATCTTTATGTTTGTACATGTTTATGTAAAATAAATCAAGTACAGCATGATGAGGGTATTGGGTAACATTCTGTGTACCTGGATTGTTTAGAAAATGTTCACTATGTTCTGCTTCTGAATTCTTCTAGTAGTGCAATAACTGGAGAAGTATCTGATGCTGCACTTCAGTGGAAAGAAGGTGGTGAAATCTGTAGGGCAGCATTCCAGCTTACCTGTTGTATTTTACTTTTAAGTAGTTTATAAAAGAAAAAAACAAGCATTTTAATAAAGTCTACAATAAGAAAAGGCATACCATGTAATGCAGAAAAGCTTTCTTCCGTAGCTGGCTTAAATAAAAATGTTCTATGTTTTGAACAGCTAACCTTGACGCCCGCACAGCAGCAGTTGCTACTCCAACAAGCACAGGCTCAGCTGCTGGCAGCAGCAGTCCAACACTCTGCCAATCAGCAACATAATGCCACTGGGGCAACCATCTCTGCATCCGCAGCTACTCCAATGACACACATACCCCTTTCACAGCCTATCCAGATAACACCAGTAAGAATAAATGCTTATTTTCCTTTATATAGATAGATAGATAGATAAAATCTCACACATTGGCTTTGGAAAGGTGCATAAGCAAAGAGATCCTGATTTTACACTTTAGTCACATATTGTGTGCCTCTGTGATAGTTTAGAATTATGTGGATCAACTTTTCCCCTCCAACAGCTAGAAAATCAGGTAAAGGCAAGATGCATGTCATGGGCTTCCTTGGGTTAGTAGTTTTAAAATAAGTTAATAAAAACCATGTGAGCTTTCCCTTTTTAAACATAGTAATGATTATTGTTGATGAGTTAATTTAACTCTAATCAAGACATAATTACAAATTACATTGTGTAGTTACTGTTTTAAAGCAGCAGTGTTACACAACAAAAAATTCATTGGTGTTTATGTTTGCAACATTCTTCTGTATCATTCAGTGTACTTCATAGAATTAGCTGATGTTTTTACATTTGGTTGTGTGTGTGTTTTTAAAAATGATGACAAAAAAACTATTGGTAGGCATGCAATGTTTTACAGTCAATTTCGTGTTTAGATAATTGTATGCTTTATTTAAGGACCTGCAGCAGCTTCAGCAGTTTCAGCAGCAAAACCTGAATCTACAGCAGTTTGTATTGGTGCAGCCGGGACACCCAATTGCAACCCAGTTGCAACCGGCTCAGTTCATCATATCACAGACGCCACAGGGGCAGCAGAGTAAGTTTCTGAAACGGATGTTCTGCTAGCTTATGAGCAGGCATTATAAACATTAGAACTCGAATAAGGAAATGCCTGCCCATCTGTTTCTATGCACATACATAGTCACGCTTATTGAATTTGTTCCTGGAGAACGCCTACCCAGTTTAATAATTGAGAAATCTTGGTTACATCATTCTTTACCGCAGCGTATTGGAAATCACAATCTCCCTGTTTGTATTACAATGTTAGATGTACATACAAGTCAAGATGATCTACTTTTTAAATAATTGTACAGGTTTGCCAAAGCAACATTTTATTTATTTTGTATAAAATAAGAATTCATTGTATTTGCATTTATACATGTAATGTACTTGTGTACTGTAATTTTATGTGTAATGTACAATACATTTTAAACAAATCGACCTGTTTTATTTTAATGTTAAGGTCTCCTGCAAGCTCAAAATCTTTTAACACAACTACCTCAACAAAGCCAAGCTAACCTCCTGCAGTCACAGCCAAGTATCACCCTCACTGCACAGGTAATGGACATTTTTAAATTGACTTTAATGCATATTTTAAGTAAAGTCATGTATAAATCAACAAGTAACAAACCAGGAGCTTTGTGCATGTGAAATATGTTGTAAGAAAGAAGCCTACCTAAAGGAGGCAGCATTATCCAAAATGAAATACATCCTGCAGATGAATCTGGTGGACTTGAGTTTCTTGTTATTTTGTATTTGTTTTATTATGTTAAATACAATAAATATTTGGTTGCTGTTTTGCAAATTATAAAATTCTCAATTGCAGTTGTTTATTAAACCCCATGATCAAGAGTTGTGAAAACATTTTCTTTAATAATAAATATTTATTCTTCGTGCAGCCAGCTACGCCAACGCGCACAATAGCGGCGACACCCATTCAGCCCCTTCCACAGAATCAGATGACACCAAAGCGCATAGACACTCCCAGTTTAGAGGAGCCCAGTGATCTGGAGGAGTTGGAGCAATTTGCTAAAACTTTCAAACAGAGGAGAATCAAACTGGGATTCACTCAGGTATGGACAGTTTACTGATAGTATATGAACGTCCTGGTTGATTTTGTATGTGCTTGAAGTATTGAACAAAAACAAAAGTAAAGGCACACAAACAGACGATGGTGAAGTGCAAATTGTAATTTTGTCCACCAACAGATGTTGACTTGTGGAGTAATCTGTTTCATATCTGACAATGTTTTCATCTTAAGATGCCTCATACTTTTTGGTACTGTCTGGCTTTAATTGGTGACTGGTCAGCTTTAAATGTAAAATTAATCCCTACAATTATTATATCAAAAAATATGTAGTTAACTAACAAATGATCATCTTTGGTAACTTTTTTTTATTTTTAAATGCTCATGTTGTCATGCCATTAAAGTTACCAAATGTGCACGTTTACCAGTTTTCTGGGTTTTTTTTGTTGTTTTTTTTCGAGCTTTAGGATAAAAATTGGCATAATATTTTAAAGTGCAAAGATTGCAAACATAAAAAATATTACTAGAACTGAAAATAATTGTTTTAAGAATACTGAATTTAAGTAATTTTTTTTTTAAAGACAGATATTGAGTAAAAATATAACTGAGCTTAGTTGGAGAGGTTGAATCCTATTGGCAATAACTTCTTTTGCCAAAACAGTCTTTATTAATAAAAGCGATCAGTGGCTGCAATGGCATATTCAGCCACTGAGCAGGTGCATATTTAATAGCACCACTTTATCTAAATGTAATTGCATAGTGTGCAAGGGTAACTTGTCTGTGTGTGATGCTGGTTAAAGGGTTAGATTTTGTTTTGTTTGTAGAGATTTGACAGTTCAGTCAACTTTGGTCCTATTTTCACAATGCTTATTTTGGGATGAATAATATGGGCTAGGTAAACAACTTTTTAAAAGATCTCTGTAGTATAGTATTGCCCTGTAGATCAAAAGGGGGTGATTAATTTGTATTATTTTCTCATAGGGCGATGTTGGACTTGCTATGGGGAAACTGTATGGAAATGATTTTAGTCAAACAACAATCTCTCGCTTTGAAGCCTTGAACCTCAGCTTTAAAAACATGTGCAAGCTTAAACCCTTGCTTGAAAAGTGGCTAAATGATGCAGGTTTGTATTTGTATTTTATTTTAAATATACCATGATGTAAACATGTCAGTTGTGCAAAATACACAAATAATAAGTCTTGTAGTAGTGTTGGATAATTGTGTAATTCAGATAAGCATTAGAAAGGTTGACAATGTTGTGCTTATAAGAATGTTTCACCTGAAGCATGGCTGCACTTCTTTACAATACATTAAGCTAACATTTTGATGATGTTACATTTTAAAATGGATCCAGTAAGGAGGCTTTAAGATTTACAATTGTAAATGATGTACTGATGTCATTGATTCTAATGCAGAGAATTTGACATCTGACCAAGCTTTGTCCAGCCCAAGTGCCCTGAACTCCTCAGGAATGGGAATAGAGGGGCTGAATCGCAGGAGAAAGAAACGCACCAGCATTGAGACAAACATAAGAGTGGCCTTAGAAAAGAGTTTTCTAGAGGTCGGTGATATTTCAGATTCTTCATCTTATAGAAAGAGAGAACAATGAATGAATTCCATCCATTACAGCCACATGTTCAAATGATTTTTTTATTTATTTTAATTTTGAAGCAGAACCAAAAGCCTACCTCTGAGGAGATTACAATGATAGCTGACCAGCTGAATATGGAGAAGGAGGTTATCCGTGTGTGGTTCTGTAATCGACGGCAAAAAGAAAAAAGAATCAATCCGCCCAGTAGTGGCAGCATGAGCAGCACTCCTATTAAAGCAATCTTCCCAAATCCTGCTACACTGGTAAGCCTTGTTTGTTTTCAGTCTGTTAAAAATAAAATGTACTGAATGTGTAAAATACCTCAACATTGTGATATGAAGTATGCTCGGCTGTTTAAATAACCATGCTTTTATTTTGTTTTTCTCTGTCGAACTAGGTGCCCAGCACTGCTAGCCTTGTGACCAGTAATACACCGACTACACTGACTGTAAACTCAGTTCTGCCTATAACAAGCACTGCTGTAACTAATATTGGCTTCACAGGTATGAGGGACGCAGATACTTCTGCAATATTGCAACAACTTTATGCTTATTATCACGGTAATTGTTGCTTATAAGATTATACTGTTAGTAGAAAGTGGTGTTTAGAGTATGTGATGTATAAAGCATCTTGAGTTCAACTGTTTTAAAAGATGTGCAGTCCTGATCCCAGTTCTGTGCATCCTGTTATTGCCCATCAAAGTTGGGGATATATATATATGTGTGTGTGTATTTATGTATGTATGTGTGTGTAAATTTAATTAATTAATTAGTTGGAGAAGCCCAACATGGATTTGATGTTTAATTTTCTGTACTGTATTTACCTAACTATTGCTAATTTACTTCACCTAACAATTACCTGATTTGTGGTTGAATGATATTTAGTTTGTATACACTCTGTTAGAGTTTTCAAATTAATCTTATTTTCATTGACTGATCGCACCAGAGAGCATTTGCTAAAGATATGCAAATCAGTTATATTTTAAGAACTTGTAATATCCATCCAATACCATTTAAATGGATTACATTTTGTCATGTTAATTTTTGTTGTAAAAGTGTATGAACTAATACGTGCTTTTAAGAGGTAGTTGTAAATGTAAATGTATTACTCAGGTATCTTTTTTCCTTTTTGTGTATCGCTAACTTCTCGTATGATGTGTAATTTTCAGGCACAACAGGAATTGGGTCTGCCACTAACACAGCATCAGTGATCTCATCCACACCGGTCGCTTCGTCAGCTGTGACCTCACCTTCACTCAGCCCTTCCCCTACTTCATTACCTACATCAGCAACAGAATTAGTCAGCACACATGAGACCAGTACCACCACACAAGCATCCACTGCCATGTCATCTCCACTGGGCACCAGCCAGGTCATGGTGACAGCATCTGGACTGTCGGCAGCTTTGCAAGGAGCAGCCACGCAGCTGCCTGCTAATGCAGGGTTGGCAGCTATGGCAGCAGCAGCGGGGCTTAATCCTGGTCTGATGTCCTCTCAATTTGCACCAGGGTAAGATTGTACTTTTTATTAAAGTCCCTGCTGTATGATCAAAAATAAGCTTGAGGGGTTTAGCCTGTTTTAAAATTACATGCTTGATCAGATAGTTGTAAAGAAAAATCTTAAATATAATTGTGTGTTTAATTTTCAGTGGTGCCTTACTAAGCCTCAATCCAGGAACGTTTGGCAGTGCTTTAAACCCAGCATTGTTGAGCAACAGTACCCTTATTCAAGGTCAGTACAGTGCTTATTAAACATCATTTTAAATCTGCTTCATACTGTTTTATTTGTTGACAGACATATAATTGTTGATTTGTAAATGGTCAAGGCAGCTTTATGGCTCCCGCCCTGGTAATATCAAAAATGTAATTGTATAACAAATGTGAAGCAAATAAGTGTAAAGTATTTTCCTTCTGTTTTGAAACACTTTTTGTTTTTTCCCCTCAGCTCTTGCATCCGGCGGGTCTCTTCCAATAACCTCGCTGGATGCCAGTGGAAATCTCCTGTTTGCCAATGCAAATGCAGGGGGTAACCTTGTGACTGCCCCGTTGTTCCTTAACCCGCAAAACCTTTCTTTGCTCACCAGCAACCCAGTCAGCCTGGTTTCTGCAACTGCTGCCTCTGCAAGCGCTTCTGCACAGGCCTTGAACCTCCAAGTCACGTCAGCTATGGCCGAATCAAACCAGAACGTTGTCACTTCTGTAGGCGGGGCTGCTGCTGCATCAACCATTACTACCGCCTCCAAGGCCCAATAAACTCAAATGTTTTTTCTTCTTTTTTTTTCTTGTGCTTTTAAAGCTTGTTTTTGTTTTGATTTTTGCTGCCACCAAAAAAAAAGAAACCCTCTAGAAAAAAAGGACCTTCTTTCTACCCCATGTGCCAGAAGCTTTTCTCAACCTTGACGTACATCAGTCACTGTTGGTACTGCAAGAGACTAACTCTAAATGATTCATAGTCTTCATCTGTCAGGAGTTTCTCGACTAGATTCTTGTGTGTCTCGACAGGGCAGTATTATTGGCTGCTTGTGGCACAAAAAAATGGAATAACTTTGCCTAATTTCATATTTTTGGTTTAAGGACTACTTCTTCAACTAACATAGAAAATTATAACCAAAAATGAGATGATAGACTTTATCAATTCAGTTAACGTAAGGGTTTTAAGTTCACTTATATATGTTATATTAGGGTATTGTTGTTTTAATTGTATTGGGTCTGTTGTACAGGCCTTTTTGTTTCTTAACGGTGTTTATATCATGGTAAAAAATAATACTGTTTTTTGTTTTGTTTAATTGCTGCAGTTTAGACAGGCGCATACTTTTTGGGGGTGTATTTGTGTGTGTACTGTTCAGAGTTACTTATTTACTTTTCTTTTAAGGTTGTAAAATCCCTAAATGAAAATGTTGATTAGCAGGCTCTAAAATGTGCCCCTTGCTGGAAATGAAGACACTGGCGGTTTCCATAAGTCTTGGTTGTTAGGGAACATTGCAACTTGAGTGGCTCTTTAATTTCTCACTGGAAACACTGATGATAAAGCAGCCTTTTGTATAAGTGGATTAATAGCAGCTACACTGAGGGAATAGTGATTTAAAAGTGTTTATTCAGGGTTGTCTGCAAAATCGCATATGTGCAATTCTTTGTAAGCTTGACTAGAAGTTAAATGCAGAATAAGGAAATAAAGGAAGAGTTTGCCAAAGGGAGGGTCACACTGCTGTGGATCCCAAGAGTTTTTGCCTATTTCAGGTTAAGTTATTTTCCTTTTTATTTGAGTAGCTGATGACGTGGATTAATTTCTAGCCGTGCTGTGCAAAAAGAACAGAGAATGTTGTATGCTCACATGCGATTATGTGTGCACTGGAAGTTTTTATACTCCAGTTGGTGGGTTCTTTACTGTTTTTATGAGAAACAGTAATTTTTATTTTATTTTTATTTATCAGTTGATCAAATTGGGATTTGTTACATGGTGATAATCTAGTAGAGACAAAGGATTGCAGCTGTAATTTTAAAATCACTGTTGGGGGGGTGGGGGTGGGGGCTAAAATTATAAAAAGGCTCACTGGATGTTTTTAAGCATAGAAATGTGAACTGAGGGGAGAAGCTGTCTGTTACGTGATGGGGTTGATTTTTGTGCAGTATGATTTTAAACTTTTCCTTCTACACGTGCACAGTATCTGTACCAAAAAAAAACTGGATAATAGCGCTGCTGCAGTTAACTTAGGGAAAATAAGGATTCAGTCAAGGAAGTTTTGTGAAAGCCCAGGACTCATGAAAACCTTATTTAATGTAGTTATAGTTTTTTCAATGACCAGAAAAAATCTACAATGCTGGGATTATATGTGGCTAAACTAAGACCATTTAAGAGATTAATGCAATATATATATATATATATATATATATATATATATATATATATATATATAATATATATATATATCATATATATATATATATATATATATATATATATATATATATTCCAAAGACTAGTTCCAAGACTAGTTAGACTAATTTAGAATCACATCTCCCAGGCTTGTTCACAGGGTAGTAGTGGTCTGATAATGGAAAAATAACCAAAGTGAAGCAAATACGTTAAACTAGGGATAAAGACAAGATCTGCTAATTCAGTCAATTATAAACTCAACTTAAAAATACATGTTTATTCATGATTCTGTGTCATTGGCACAAGCAGTGTATTGTGAAGTAACAGAACATTTGGGGAGACACTACTTTTTTAATAGCTTGGACAAAGAGAATGGTTGAAGTGTTTAAAAGAACAGAACATTTAGTCAACCACCAGGGATTAAGGTTGATCCTTGAATTTTTTTATTTATTTTTTGGGGGGGCGGGGGGTGTTTTATAAGTTTTGATAATGTTGCCTGGGTTCATGGATTTTTAAAATGACACTCCTTTTTTTTGTTTCCTAGTAAGACTACTAACTTATTTTTTTCACTAAAACAAATGAACTGTAGTCAAGAAAACTAACATGGCTGTTTTCCTACCAATAGTCAGCCATCTTATAAAGCTTGAACCAAAGTCATTTTCTAGCAAGCTGCTGTACCAATGAGATCATATGTATTAAGTGCAGTTCATGTGCGGTGAGGATTTACAGGTCACTGACTTCTTTTTTTCTTTTTTCAGTGCTGTTTTTTTCTTTTATTTTCCTAATTTCTTGGCCAGAATGTTCCCATTTTGAAAGTGGGCTTTCATCCTTGAAAGGGTTGGAGTAAGTGTATTACACTTTTAGTAACAGTTGTGCAATAACTTAAATTAAGAAAGAAAAAAACATAGTTGCTGTGGAAAGATAATTTCGAGGGTTATGTGTTAACACAGTTCAGTCATCTATTTCACGTATAACGTTAAATAAATAAATAAATATTGGATTCTGTGAATTTCCAGTTTCTTTTAAATGCCTCTTGAATATTTTTGACCTTTTTTTTATTTAAAATAAAAAATCTGTTGACCAATGCAGTTGGAGCATGGTTTATTTGTGACATTCTCCAGCATTTCATCACCTCTAAAACACAGCCGCAGGTGTTACATTTTCATTAAATTGCCATAACGATTTAAAAAATGACAACCTCCTCTCTCCTGCGTCTGTAATTTGTAATAGCAGGCAAAACCAAACATGTGGCAAGACACCATTATATTTATTTTATTTTTTTATTTCTCACGTGTACGAACAGACAGAACTAATGTTGATGCATAATTCTGAAAAAAAAATTTAATCTGTGGGTATGAGACTAAAATTGAGTAACTTTTTTTAAATATGGTAATATTTAAAGTAGCCTGCTGTATACAGGTACAAGGACCCTGACCCCCACCCACCCCTCAAAGATGCTGCAGTCCCAATTTCTAGTTTGTAGTTTCAGTAACAGTTTTTTTTTTTTTTTAAAGCCTCACAAATAAGGTTGACTTGTCTCTGCTTGCTTTTCAGTTCCATTCATTGAAACAGTCATGAATGGCATATCCTGAGGCGGGGTGGGGAGGTATTTTACCTAACTATTTAGTGCTCTTCTAAAACTGTTCTTACACCCTTTAATCGATGAAAGGCCCTTGTTTGTTGAAACCAGTGCGTTCGTTGCTTGCATGTTTTCTTGATTTCAAATTTCTTTATTTTTGTTTAAGCATTCCTTTAAAAAAAAAAAAATACCTCAGTATAGCTTAGCAATTTATGCTCTATCATAAGTGAAACTGTAGAACTACGTTGTCAAGATCATATTAGTTCTAGAATATAGATGAACTGTTAATTTACTTACGTAATTTTGCTGTACGTTTTTAAAAGAAATGTTTATAGGAAGTGATACATGCTACTACTTTTTTTTTGGGGGGGGGGGTTCTTGTTCAAACAATTGATTCTTGTTTTTATCTACTTGCCAAAGCAAACACCTATTTCTCTTCAGCTGGTCTATTTATGGCCTGAACCAGAGCATGCATCATGCAGCCATCTACGTAGCCAGTTTGTGTAGCTTTCTTCTGTTTTGTTGGTAAGTTGAAAAGGTTTGAAGTTACTCTGCTACGGTTCTGGGAAGACTATTAGGGAAATGAAAAGCATTTTTGTCCTCTTTTGTGTTACAAATTGAATGTAGTGGTTTGTTGTGCTTATAGTCAAAGCAACCTTTTAACTTTTATGATAACGATGCTAAGTAATTCTGTCTAGACCAAAATATAAAGACCTGCTCATTGCACCTGAATGGTGGTGGATTTGATACGGTAAAATGGCTGTTGCTGGCGCTTTTTCCAGGCACCTTATTGGGAAGCCTGGCTGAATGGTTCTTATTAGTTGACTATCATGGCTCTGTGTATCCAATTTAGATTGGGAGTTTGGTAATGCAACTTCTAAGCTCCCAATATTGTGCTGCTGTGCTTTATTGTGGAGGCTTCATATTAGTGGTTAACAATCATTTGTATTTATTTATTGTTTTTTTGAAAGGGTAGGTAAGATCACTGGTTTATACAAGCCTGACAGTTGTTTGAGCTAGCACTGATACATATTTTGCTCCTCAGAAGAAGAATCTGAAAGAAGAGTTTTGTGGCTTGATACACACAAACCTTTAGGTAATGCATCTTTTTCATGTTTTTAAATGGGAGAATTCCAATTATATATGGATTGGATTCTCCACTGTGTTTATAAACCAGTGAACTTCTTGCCTAGGGTATGGGTTACAATAACTTGTTTTTGCCTAGAAGGTTGACGTTTGTTACAGAAACCTGTTTGGAAAGCTTTACTAATATGACAGTATGTGAAGGTGGTAATGGTAGTTGTAATAGTTTTTCTCTTTTTGTTTTGTTTGGTTTTTTTGAGCTAGGTTGTAGATAATAGGAATGATGTGATGATTTAAATGGTGTAAGAAGAGCACTTGGAACAAATGTTTTGTATATAAAATAAATAAGTTCCTATAAAACACAGGAAGAAAAAGAAATTGCATCATGCTGTTGAACAAAGTACTATTGAAAGGTTAAATGTTGAAGTTTGGCGTTTTGTCTGAACCACAATCTTTTTCATGTGATTTTTTGTGGAGGAAAAGGAAAAAAAAAATAACACTAGCTTTTGGGCAAGATTGTATTTTGTAGTTACTGCCTTTGGATTGAATTACCACAGTATTTGTGCTAGTCTGTAGTTCATGTCGATTTTCCCTTTTATTTATTTAATGTAAACTTGTAGTTTCTTTAGAGGGTTTGTAGTAGGGTAATTCCTTTTCTTTTTCTGTGTAGTAAATATGGGTGTGGTGGGTTTGTTGGTGTCCACTGCAGGTAAAGGAGCTGTTGTATACCTCATTTTTAACTCGTGACAGAGTAAACTTGCTTTAATCTTAAAACCCCCTCAGAGATGCTTCTTCATGCCCGCTTAGCGTATACTTTGTAAACATGGCTTGTATCAGCACCACATGGCAGTACAGTTTAGTAAACAAACAAACAAAAAAAAAAAAAACATGACTGTCTCGTTTAAAAGGGACAATTGCAATTTGAGTTTTCATAATTTTGTTATACCTGATAGACAGTTTGACCCCTTGGCTCATTTTCATTTTCCATCCTATAATGAAATGTGTACGTTACCCTAGCAAAGTGACTGTACTGAATAACATTGTTCTTGCAGGCATGAACTGCCACATTTTATTTATTAAACGCTTTGTGACCAGATGTATACTATTGACACTTCTTTTTTGTTATTTAATTATTTGGGTATTTGTTATACTTAACCAAAAAAAAACCACACATCCTGACACAATTTCTTCAGATTATTTTGACAATCCTTAATCCAGTTCATATGAATTCTTTGAATGTAGATGTTTGTGCAACTGTACTGCCATTTGGCCTTGTAATAGGCTAGCTATATCCAGATAACTTCTTAAGAGAAAACCAAAGACTTCTTAATGATTGTATGAACTAAATGGTCTTCAGCCCTACATCAGTCTTTATTTTAAAGTGGCACCTTTTTGTTTAGTATGCAGATTCTCTCAGAGTTTCACAACTTTTATATAGTCTTTATTTGGGATGTAATTGGCTACTCTGATGGGTGCTTGTATTAACCCTTTGTCGGCTGGGTGATGTGAATTAATACACACTGAGGTATTCTTCTGAGCGCACTGCAAATGCTTAGGAGATGCTGTTCTTTTTTAACTGCTAGCTTTTTTCTAAGGTCTTTCATTTTTCGTCTACACTGTTCCACTGTGCAACTATGCATTGTAGTCCTCAACCTTATGCTAGATAGATGTCTGTAAATGTTCTTATGCATTGAAAAATGAAGGATTTTTGACAGATTTTTTTTAACTTAGTGGGGGGTTGTGGGATCTTACAAGCTCTATCCCAAAGCAAAAATCCAAATATTAAATGTTCGCCTGATGCAGATACCAAAGATTTGTTTCTTCTTGCAAAACCTTAGGCATGTGTATTAAATGCAGTTACCCAGCACTTGCATTAGTATAACCTCAGTAATTCCAAAGCTTAGATGTATATTTTGGTATATTTCTGGGATAATTAAAAGGTTTTGTGTCGTTTTAAATTTCTTGTTCGTTTCGGTGTTGCTCTCTTCAGTCATAGCATGGAGAAAAATTACTGAACTGTCTTACTCTTAGTAGTTTAAAAATAAATGTATTTTTGTATGTTTTGGGTGTGTCAATGTATGTGGTAACAGTTTTCACTGCCCGGTGATTCATGATTAGAAAGTGTACATATTAATTCCGTTGTAGATTTAACATGATGTGCATTTTGTATAAATTGCATTCACTGTAGTTATCAGTTGCAGAACTGTATCCCCTTTGTAACCAGAATTTTGACAATGTACACTGTTTTGTTTGTGTAAAATGTTCTGTTAATTTTAAAACAGTAGCTTTTTATGTTTTAAAAATTTTTTAAAAAAATAAAAAAATAAAAATCCTTGGGAAATATTTGGAATTAACCTGAATTTTCACACAAAATCGCAGTTTAGTGTAGAAATGCCTGGACTTTTCCATATACTTATCTTGGCTAGTACAGCTTTACCATAGTGGTCTGGACCAAGCAAGCAGATAAACCGGATCTTATCATGTTTTCATTGTGTGTACAGAAAATGGGGACACAGTTTCTTTAATGCTGGCAGTTAAAACGGCTACCGCATGGTAGCTTAGATCTGAAAGATTTATGTAGAAATTAAGTATATGAATCAGGATACATTGTAGATTTTGTGTAGATGCATTTGTCTGCTGTAATTGTGTTTTTTTTATATATATAAAGATAATCTTTTACTGTTACTGTACAGTACTTTTTTGTTGTAAACATCATTAAACCATTTTCCAAGTGTTTTAACATTGTATATTGATATGTGTTTTTTCTCTTGTACAAGTGTGAACCTTTATTTCCTTTTTGCTTTTAATCTTTTCCAGATATTTTTGAAATTAGTTTGTTCTGCAGTTCAGTGGAATGCAATGAACATCACATACTCCTGATACTTTGCATGATGTGAAAGTTTTTGCCAAAATACCCCTGATTTTAACTGCCATTCAGTTCTCTCTCAGATAACAGCAATATTAGTTTTTTAGACAGGTGTAACAAGGGGGGTTGCTTGACTGGGAGATTTTGGGTCCTCTTGTTAATCTGCAGTCCTCCAGGTTAATTGGTTGCAGAGCAACATTTGAATTAGGCATTTTAAATAGGATATAAAGAAAAGCAGGTAAAAATTTTTCATAATGAATGTGTCAAAGCGGTACATATATTTAAGAAAAATAATAATAACGTAAACCATGATTCAGGAGAGGAAAGAACATTTTTAATAGTAAAGCACCAGAAATATTTCTACAAGTTAAAAATACAAGCATGTTTTAAAGAAGTATTTTACAAATCATTTCCTTTTCCATCACGTGTATAAAATAGATATTAACAGCAAATTTATATTTACCATTTACCTTGTACTTTTAGGAAAGTTTCCTTACTGTTTTGTGTGTAAGAATTTGGAAGAATGTTGGAACTCTGCCAATACAAAGCAGGTGGCATTGATGTGTGTGAGCGGATGTGTATAAAGCCAAGTTGTTAGCTTGAAAGCAAGTTTACAATTTTAATAATGCAGTCAGTAAATCCAGTATAGGCAACTCTAGCCCTTAAGGTACTCGGGCTGCAGCCTTCTGCATTTTTCCATTCCCAATACACCCCTAAAACTTGCTCTATCCAGTTGACACTATTACAATATTGCAATGCCGCCTTTTACATCAGCATAGGTATGGCAGCTATACTGTCTGAATATACTTTCTCCAAGGCATGATGGAATTTAATGTAAGTTTTTTTTTTTTTTTTTTTTTTTTTTTTTTTTTTGTGCCACTGTAGCACTATGCAAATATAATTTTATCGTAGGTGTAACCATACACCTTTGACCTAAAATATATACATCGTTGTCATCTGGTCAACCAACACTATCACAGTGTAGTTAATTGTAACAGGATTTTGTTTCACCAGTAATGACGGATTTCAGTTATGTCATATGCAGAGCAAAATGAAAACCACAAGTGTGATCAAATGGAGCATAAGTTGTATTTATATATGTTTTTGCAAGCGTGGCCCAGAAGCATTTGTAGTATCATCATTATATTGGCTGGCTCTCTTTAAGGCCACAAATAAAAGTAGACATTTTAGAATTACTTTTAAATTGAATTCCAGTATCTAGTCACAGAAAAAAAGAAACCACTGCTTATCGTAAGCTTTTTTTTTTTTTTTTTTTTTTTTTTTTTTTTTTTTTTTTTTTTTGGAAAAGCAGAAAAATTGAAATGAAGATTACTCTGCTGAAATGGTTAATTGCTCACTACTAAAAAAGAATTGTACAGTAATTCTTCAGGTAGTACCAATAAACTTTTGATGATACAACTGAAGTGCTAGTACTAAAACCCTCTAGGTATATTTATTGATTACATTTCTGGGCTGACTAATATCAAACAACTTACTACTGCTAACTCTGCATGCATTAATCAGTGTCGAATTTCATACTTCTGTTGCACCAACACAACCCTAACTTTTTTACAGCATATGTGAAAAACACCTTTGACTTCCTCTGTCCTAGCTCTGTGTGCTTGTGTCCTTCCAGCTACTCGTTCTATAGACATACATAAGTGTGTTTCCTTCTAGCTGTGAACATGACACACTGGAACACATAATACAAAAAAAAATCCTTGAAGTGCGCAATGCTGTACACCAGAACCTGTTCTCTTAAATTTACAGGAATGCAATACTAATCCTGAGTTTTTTTTTTTGTTTTTTTTTGTTTTTTATTTTGTATAACTTACTAAACTAAACATTATTTAACATACACTCCATTGTCTTTAATTGTTTTAATGATCTGCAGCTGATTAAGCATTAATTACATAATAAAACAAAGATTCTATAACTGTACTTTATTTACATATTAAAATTCACCCATAACATTTGCCCAGAATGTTTTATCAACCCCATATTTTAAAAGCAAACCATATGAAGCTAATTTTGAAGGCTGCCTTAATTTAAAATGTCTGCCACATTTCCATGTGTGCTGCATAGATTGATTTGAAATGAGTCTGCTTTCATCAGTAACTGAATAAAGCAAAACCGATCTGAATTGGGATCCTGTCAGCCCCTGTTAATATTGTCGGCTGGCAGAAATCAGTTTCTCCAAATCATTGACTGTATGCAAATGACGCATAGCGTCTGGTATTGAGTCTGTTGAGCACAATGTTGAACTTTGACCTTTGTTGTTCCAATCTCATTTGCAGACTCAATTGCAGACTGTAGATGGAACCAATGTGATACTGTATATTGGAACAGATTAGTTTTCTTATACATATACACTTTTTATATACAGTACAGTTTTTTCTCATGTCTTATCCTTAAAGCAATATTTATAAAAGGCAATAATTTAAAAACAGCATGAGTATTTTTTATTGTTCTTGTTAATTTGGTGCATGAAACTAAAAGGTAACCCTATCTTAATAACCCTTATTTTACCCTATAATTAGATTGTCAAAGGGAAGACAAGTTCAAACCTGTGGGGCAGTGCAATGCTGTGCAAGTATACTGACAGTATGTCACAAGTTGAAGCTAGAATTGAAGGTACAATATTGTTGCCTTCTCCTTTTCCCAATGGCACTGTAAGTGCTGCTCTTATTTTGATTAGGTAAGTGAAAAATTGTTTTTAAATTGTTTAGCAAATAACCAAATTCAGCCATCAGTCAACCTTTTAAAACCTTAAAGCATTTCAGTTGCTAACCTGGTTCTTAAAAAAAAAAAAAAAAAAAAAAAATAAGAATAATAATAATATGCTCAGGTAATTCTTTAAATATTGCATCTTCAAGTCGTGGCATGGTGCTGTGTCATTAAAAAAGGAAGAAGTGTGCATTTCTTAGCGTGGAGGAAGAGGCTGCATCTGGAGAGAATCGTAAGTATCCTTGGTTGCCGCACTGAGTCCCTGAAAATATCAAGATTAAAAATGTAATAGACAGTGCAGTACATCTGAAGAGCTGGTTTAAATGCCAGCACAGTGTTCACTTGTTGCTGGCTCTTACACTTTTCTCATTTGCATGTCACTTTTCTGATTTAGCCATCTTTGAAAGAAAAAAAAACTGACAACTGGAGCTAGAGAGCTGCTCCAGAATTCAGGTCAAAGCATCCTAACACAAGGTGTATTAAACAATGAATTACACAGAATATCTTATTGCTAAAAAGAGAAGCACACTCTCAACAGGATTAGAGGTAGCCATCGAACACTTTAAACAGATTCAATTCTGTGTTTCAACATTATTTACCCTTGATTCATAAGGCTGTTCGGGGGAATAAGGCCTACATATTTCTCTGAATTGTTGCATCTCTATACCCCTAGACGCTCTCCGTTCTTCAGGTTTGAAGTTGCTGACCATTCCCTTGTTTAGGTGTGTCACTCGTAGAGTTTGGAGTTTTTCTATTTGTGCTCCCTCCCTCTGGAATTGCCTGCCTCCAGTTCTCAGAAACTCTGAATTTACACAGGAATTTAAGTCGCTAGGAAAAAACCTTTTTTCCATGCTTATTGAAAATAGACATTTGATATTTTAATTTAGTGTTTTTGTTTTATTTATTGTAGTTAATGTTTGATATTAGTTACATTTTTGCTTGTTTTGTAAAGTACTTTGGGATGGCTTGCCATAAAAGGCACTATATAAAAATACATTGATTGATTGATTGATTGGTTGATTTATGCAATAACATGCCACACAGAGAATATTATCAATTGGTTTACTTAAGACTTATTTCCCATAACAATGTGTAATCCAGGAAATTTAAAATGTGCAGGGTATTTTTGAAATTTTATATCAAAATGACACCCCTTTTATAAAGTTTCACCCCTTTGTGGTGAATACTAATCGTAGGGCTATTTGTTTCACAGAATCTATAGAACACTGGTATCAAGCTTAACCTGCTGCTCGGATATTTATATATTCTGTGTAAATGCAAAAGACCAGTGAAGACATTGCTATTTTCTTACCTGGTAAACTTGTTCACCTCCTTTTCCTCTGCGTCTCTTCTAGCAAGACAGAACACATTGTGTTAAATGCCACACTCAATTGCAATCATCCCAGTGCTGAATAGATTACTCTCCATGCTTAAGGACTGCAGTAACCTTCCTCATGAGAACTGCCTTCTCTCGCCAACAGACACAATCAGCACTAAAAGCCAAGTCCAGATATTCAATTAAAGCTTCCCCCAGAGACATTTCAATTCAGTGCTCCTGGCCCCAGGAAACAGTAATATTAAACAGTGACCTGGACACTCATTTACATGGGTTGCGGGGTGTTAATGAGCATGATACATGCAAGCTGCAGTATCCAACAATCATGTTATGTGTAATAAAAACAAGATTCCTGGGAGTCTGTTTTCTCATTGTACCCTGCTGTCCAAAGCAGGCGTGGTTGACTTTCCAGTTTGTTTACACTGTGTTAAGGTAGTCCCTCTCTAAGGCCCCATTTGCATGTTTTTTAAACAGTCACACGCTTGCTACCACCTACAACAGCAGGGTGTTTGTTATTGATAGCACGTCCTTTATTTGTAAATATTACTTTTGTAATACAGAAACAACTGTGCAGGAAACACATACTGTACAACACAATCTTATAATTAAATACAGTAATTATTATTATTTTTTTTTTTTAGACTGTCCAATTATTTTACCTCAGATTTTCCCCCAGAGTTAGAATGCCTAATTATTTTTCCCCCCACTGCAACTCCCAACACAACTCAGGAGAACTGAAGGTTCAGTGGTAGTCCACCAATCCCACTACCAAGCCAGCTTTCTTTTCTACACACAGGAACGAGCGCAAATGTCGGCAAGCTACTGACCTCTGGTGGACAAAGGCCAGCCCTGCTGATGTCTGCTCTGAGCTCTCTGGGTGCCTGACCAGCAGGGTTCGCTGTAGAGCGATGAGGAGAAACAGTCCCTGCTGGTTTTGCCAACGCAACTCCCCCTCTGGGATCCCCAGCGAAGACTGTTGGCTTCGCACAGCCAGGACCCGAACCTGCGCTCCCCTGAATGTATGATTCACGCGGCTGTGCTTTTACCAGGTGAGCCACTTGGCGGCGCCCCGGTAAATTTTGATAAAATGAACAAACTCTCCACGATTTGGACCATGTTGTTGTACTTTGGGGTGGTATCGAAGTTATTTTGAATCTCCATGGTATTAATACCTGTTTACATGTAATGTACCCCATGTAGGTTACATACTACATGTACTTAATTCTATCTGTTCATTACAATGAGGGTAATCCAATACGATTCCATCAAGGTGTGGTTCACCTAATGTGTTACCCAAGTTAGATATATACAATTAGCTATATATATATATATATATATATATATATATATATATATATATATATATATATATACATATATATATAGACACACACACAGACATATATAGAGCCTGTGGACAAAAAAATGGAAACACCTGGGTAAATGAGGGACACCAAGTATATTGAAAACAAGGGCTTCCACACAGGTGTGGCTCATGCCTTAAGCAAATAACAACACAGCATGTTTTGGGTCATGTATAAAAATGTTGGACAGGCCTGGTTGCCTATAATTATGGCTAGAGGAGACCTCAGTGATTTTGAAAGAGGGGTGATTGCTGGGGCGCGTTTGGCAGAGCTTCAGTGACCAAGGCAGCTCAACTTGCTGATGTTTCACGAGCAACGGTGTCTAAGGTGATGTTGGCATGGAACAGTGGGCAGAAGCGCATACTCCAGGATCATGATATCTGTGCATTAATTTGAAGTGCAAGGCAAATCAGGCGAGCAACTGCAGATCAATCGACTGCAAATTTCAACCTAGGGCGCCAGCAGACAGTTTCATCAAAAATGGTCTGCCGAGAACTCCACAGAGCAGGATACCTGCAGTGCACAAACCGCTCATCACACCTGGCAATGCACGTTTGCGAGTTCAGTGGTGCAAAGAGCACAGGCACTGGACTACCGAGCAATGGAGAAATGTGATATGGTCAGATGAATCATCCTTCACCATGTTCTCGACAAATGGACGAGTGCACTTGTGGCGCCAACCTAAAGAACTCTACAGCCCTGAGTGCTTGGTTCCAACAGTGAAGGGTTCTGGTGGTTCCGTAATGTTGTGGGGCACATTTTCCTGGCATAGTTTGGGTGCACTCATTCCTTTAGAAGGCAAGGTCAATGCTAATCGCTACTTAATGATACTGAGTGATCATCTTCACCGAATTTTTTGATGAGCATGACACTGATGTCATGGCCTTCTCAGTCACCAGCTCTGAACCCATTCGAGCATTTATGGGATATTCTGGAATGACGCCCGAGTTAGTGTTTTCTACCTCCATCAACCAGTCGTGAGTTGATTGACTTTCTCGTGGAAGAATGGTGCCGCATCCCTCCTGCAGATTTCCAGAGGCTGGTAGACTCTATGCCACGGTGGATACAGGCCGTACTGGCTGCACGTGGTGGCCCAATGACTTTACATTGGTGTTTCCATTTTTTGTTCACTAAAGTAATCTCTGAAAACAGTATGCCTATGTTGTTTTTTTATTTTTCAGTGAGTATCAAATTGTAACGGTGCAAAAAGTTCAAAAAGTCTTTACCTCTTGGTTTTGTTTCTGCAGTCCAATTTCACTGTATGCATCAACAGGACGGTCCTTTTTGAGTGACTAAAAGTAAACAAAAATCATACAATGCAAATTAAAAAAAAAAAAAAAAAACAGATAATCTGCAAAAGAACTTGAACACAATTTCCTAGAGCAAAGGTGGTCCTGGGGGGCCATGTTTAATGAAACAGGTTTAATGAAATAATCAAATGCCTTTGGGACCTGGAGGCTTAACACAGTCGTCACAAATTCTGAAGAGGCCAAGGCTGACAATCCCTACTCTATATCTTTGTGTATCGTTGTATACATATTTTTTTTAATTGGTGCCAATAATTGATCTGTTTTCATATTATATAGTTTTAGGCACTTGTATTATTGACCTAAATCCACATTCATTCCTAAGATTTAGGTGTAAGTAAGGTATATTTATATATTATATATATATATATATATATATATATATATATATATATATATATATATATATATGTGTGTGTGTGTGTGTGTGTGTGTGTGTGTGTATGTGTGTGACCTCTATAATGTGTTATTGGGAGTGGTGTTGGTGCCAGGTGATGAGTAACAGTGAGACCTTGAAGACAAGCCAATTGAAATTAATTCCCCAGTCATTTTCACTTTAGTGAATTTACAGGTGTAGGTTTTCTCTCCTAACATTAACACTGCAGCCACACAGGGGCACCCATGCTCTACACACTTTGATTCCTGTTTAAAATGGTACAGGATTTTTTTTCATTTAACAACACAACAAAGGAAAAAAAAAACTGTTTGTGTTCTACAATACTTACTGTATATAGAGCATCACCTCTTTTGCCTCTCTAAAAACAAAAGGACAGGATATTGTATTAGTTTAAGAAGTAGAATGCCTCACATCAAAACACTACAATATTCAAAACTGGCACTTATATTTTAGTCACACAATTATATTATTCCACAGTTAGACTACTTCCAGAGCCATTAGCTGACATCAACTGCACTGGCTCAGCAGTTGCTCAATAATTAACCTTGCAGTGCAGGAAGTAAAGTTTTAAAATACATTTCCTTTCGCTATAGCTGTTCTCTTCAGTTCCCTCAACTTTAAACTTAACTCTACACATACTGTACTGTCCCTCTTCACTGAAATTGTGGGGGAGCTCAATGATTGTTTTCTCTGAATGGGACAATCAAATGGGGCTTTGGGTCTCTAATATATAATATCTGAGGGTCAACATGCCAGAGAGAGAGCTCTTTTACAGTGTTGCTACTCTTTCAACTGATAGGAGACACCCCTCTCTGAACAGTATAGCCCTGAAGCATCACGACCAAGAATCCGGAATACCATCCTCACTAGAATAGGTGTCCTTGCAATATCAGGTTTTTTAAATCAATGAGTTACAGTATGACCTCTGCTATTAAAAGGGTAGCAGCTAATAAAACAATTCCATTCATCTTATCTGTCAATGTCACTCTCTAAGTGAATGGCCAAATGTAGACAGTACAAGTGTAACAGACAACCAGAGAGTAAAGTATGCAAACTGGGAGCTTTCTTTAACCTAGTACAGCACCAGGTTTGATTATTATTTTTTAAAGATGGCAATGTGTGTTTGCTGCAACGTGTCTCCTTCAAGACTGCATGTGCAAGTGGAAGTGCACGAAAGATGAGATTTATGGAATTATTTAACTAGCTTTAGCCTCTTTAAGATGAAAATTGGTCAGCCACAACTGTGTTGAGTCTGGATAGAGAAAAGAGCATGACAACTGGCTACCGGGTCCCCGCTCTTGTTATAGCTGTTGAATAACACAGCACCCAGCCTGAGGATCTGAAAACAATACTGTGCAGTAGAGGTATGCAGAAAGTCATCACTTATACTCACTGGTATTGTCTAGGGGTGTGCAGAAACTCATCACTCATACTCGTTGGTATTGTCTAGGGTGTGCAGAAACTCATACTCAATACAGACCCCTAACGTACAGTCCCACCCACACATGATGTCAATATGCGAGTAAGATTAGCTGAAGAGTTTGTAAGCTACACCCAGCACCTAGCTGTGGAGCACATGTATAACTTCCTGCTCAGTGTGGTTAGGTGGGAGCGGGACCCCAGCTATTACACTGTAATCTTTGCACATCTCAACGATTCATCTCTAAAAATTTTCCACTCTGATATGGTTCTGTGTGAAGGAATACCTGCCCCCACCAACACCACCACTACCAAACAACCAACCCAAACACTTATTCGTGGATTAGAGCAGTTTCACAGGGAAAAGGCTCAGGAAGCACATGTGGTTTAGATGTATTTATACCTGCAGAGCTGAATAAAAAGCACAGCGCTTACAAAACAAAGTATGAGAAAGCTTGGGGTGCTGACTCTGTGCTTTCTAGTGCTGTGAAACAGGACCCCCCGGGGCTCTCCTTAAGTGCAGCATCCAAGGACCTCTCCCAGAATCCTTTCACATGCACCAGGAACTAAGAGGGAGATGGGTTTGTGTGCACAGCCCAGTACACCTTGTTCAGCACCAGTGTGGTCTATTGAGACTTGATACACTGCGGTATGAAGACCAAGCTGTGTTTGTTTGAAAACTGAAATATTAGACCCTGCACTCATTTAAAAGTATTGTGAATGAACAGCTGTGCAATATGTGTGTTAGCAATGCAGAGAATGGTAGTAGAATGCCAGAAGCCTGTTCCATGATTGCTAAGATCGGGGCAGGGGAGCCAGCGGGTATCTGAAAGGGAGATTAGAAGGATATAATAGAGGGGTTTCCCCCGTATCTGAAGGGCACCCTAACCCTACCCTGTTCATTTAGGGGACCCTCTCATGTAGCTATCACAGAATCACTTCACTTCAGACCTGCTCCCCTGAGACTTCTTAAACAACGACAGTGTCTCCTGAACTGGATCTATTGCATGTCCTCTGCCAACCAAGCAGCCCTGTTTTACAACCTAAGGATACATCCCGGTTACAAAGCAGCAGTAAAGTGTGCACAGCCAATTAGGGGTGTAAAGTTTTATGGCCAACAGAGCAGTAGAACTCAAATTTTTTTTTTTTTTTTTTTTTTTTAGCAGTGAACAGATGTTACTTGTCACAAAGTTTTTTTCAGTTTCAGCAGCTTCTAAGAGGGAAAGGGGTTTATAAAATGAAATAAAACGAAGTCACGCCATTACCTTTCCACCACCACCTGCCTCGGGATCACGTGGCCGGGAATTGGCTTGGTCATATACCTCGACACGGCTCTTTTCCAAGTCCTGTTTTAAGGAAATAAAGAGTTAAGAAATACTGATACTCTTTGCCCAGTGTGCAATCATTTATAATGTATACAATGACCAAGAACAGTTTCAAGGAATGCCAGTTAAAAAGTAGATCAATATTAATTCATCAAAAACATCTTTGCAAAGGGGGATCCTGAGTGGCGCATCCAGTAAAGGTGCTCCACGTGGAGTGCAGGATGCGCCCTATAGCCTAGAGGTCGCCGGTTTGAGTCCAGGCTATTCCATTGTTGACCATGGACAGGAGCTCCCAGGGGGCGGCACACAATCGGCTGAGTGCCGCCCGGGTATGGGGGCTTAGGTCGGCCTGGGTGTCCTCGGTTCACCGCGCACCAGTGACCCCTGTGATCTGGCCGGGCAGTGTGGGCTTGCCTGCAAGCTGCCCAGAGCTGCATTGCCCTCTGACGCTGTAGCTGTAAGGTGGCAGCATGGTGAGCCTGCAGTGTGTAAAGAAGCGGGCGGCTAACGGCACATGCTTCGGAGGGCAGCTTGTGTTTGTCTTCACCCCTCCCAAGTCAGCTTAGGGTTTGTAGTGGTGAGCTTAGCCTAAAAATAATTGGACATTCTAAATTGGGAGAACATAATAAAAATAATTGGCGATGACTAAATTAAAAATAAATAAATAAATAAAGCATCTTTGCAAACAAGCTTTGTGAATAGGATCTACTGGTATTGTGATATAGACCAAGTGAAGCTTGCTTTGGGGTGTTGAGGGATGTTTGTCATACTCATATAGTACAGGTGATAACCACAGTGTAATTGTAATTGTACTTGCGTTGCTGTGAGGGAGGAGGTTATAAAGTCACCAATTGTCCAGTTTGTCAATAAGAAAGACTGTCAGATCAGAGCTGGAAACAAGACGAGTCTCTCATAGTTTTTATCACTAAAGTGTGTTATACAACTCCAGGTTACAGAATTCACTTATTAAATATAACTTTTAAAAACATGTTACTGTAAGGTTAGAGTGTGTTTTTAAACACAACTATTCCAGTATTTACAACACACACACACACACAACTGAGGGGCAATGGCAGCTTCACGAGTTGTAGTTATTTTCTTTTACATTTAATAAAAAAAATAAAATAAACATTTAGCATTTCAGCACCAGAAAAACTTGTTATGTCATTCAAAAAAGTAAATCATGGTAGGCTATAAAAATTAAATACATTTCCTGATATTCTTACAATTTATATACTTTTAACATTTGCTCATAAGTTCATATTTACATCTCAAGTGCTTACAGAATGCCACTACTCATTTCCTTTCTCTACTCTTAGGTTTATGCTGTTAGAGAGAAAAGGCAGAAAAATAAATGGATTGTGAATAAAATGATTATTCATGAAGCAGCTGTGGTAACCCAAGAACAAAGCCAATGACTGGGACTCAAAACCACCTCCCAGCAAGTTCTCCACCCCAGCCACCTAAAAAAGCATCACAGCTGGCATGCCTTCTTGTGTCGGAGCCAATTACCCTGCAACTGCATTTGAGACAGCTCTAGAGCACAACCTGTGTGGACTGAGAGCCCACCTGGTTTCAAACACTACGTCTTCTCAGAATATGCACATCTGCTGCTATGGAAAAAACGTCCACTGAACATAAATATGAATAGCAATGAAGCTTGGCAGGTCACCCAACGATTGAAAACAGGAATTCATTCTCTTAGTGTTACCTCAGACCGTATGATATGTTTACATTTCTACAGGGATGTAGAGCACCTTTTGGACCTGTTTGGAAAACTGCAGCAACAAGTGCTGAATTAAATAACAAAAGTATTCTTTTTATAGCATGCTCTGAAAATGCTGTTTACACGAATGGCGTTTTTACTCTGATACAAACCACCTTTTACATTTATACAAACCATAATAGCACTTTATAATAAAGTCCAGTGATAAACGCTTCATCCTTTATAGATGATGAATACATAGCATATAAACTATGAACAATATATTTATAAAGCACTATATTTATGCCATTATTAATGCTTTATAAGGTCTGCTAATAAATGCTATAGAAATATATATATATAAAACCATACAAATGAGGGTTAAAGTGTTTATTAGTAGACCATATAAAGCATTAATAGTGACATGTGCTTGAATAATCAGTTGCCTATGCTGATTTGTCCTCAATAACCTCATTTAGAATGGCTATATATAACCTTATATATAGAAGTATATATATATAATATATATATATATATAGTATATATATATTATATATATATATATATATATACGTATACATATTATGTGCATATTTTATGTAGCATATGTTAATAGATGGTTAATAAAGTGTTGGTGCTAATAAGGTGCTTTATAACTATTTATAACCTGTTCATAGTTTATATACAATGATTCATGATCTATAAAGGGCAATTAAGTGTTTATTATTGGATCTTATTATTATAAAGTGCTACCACCACATTGACCACTGTTTTAACAAAAAAATGCTGTTAAAACGCTTTAAAACACATGAGGTTAACTAAAGAGATGCTATATGCACCTTGCTTGTGTTTCATGTTTCTTCACAGCTGTTGTTCTTTTTGTTTGTTTGTTTGTTTGTTTTTAAACATGCTGTTACATGAATATTATCAAGCGTGTCAAGTTATTGTCTGGATTTTGCTAATACTAACTTAAAGCAGCGCTGATACTTACTGCATACAGGCTTTCCTTTTGGGGTTCGTCTTTTGCCTTACAGAACTGCAATACAAAAGGTGAGAAACATTTTATTGTTGGTTATGTTGCGATATCAACACCAGGGATCTATGTTAATGATCTAAAGAGTGGCAGATCTCAAATATTGTGGCTCTTAAATTCCCTAGGCCACTCTAACATAGACCATTCCCATTGTATTTTTTATTGAACTCAATGATGCTAACAAGGTAGTAAATAAGCCCTGGGGTAAAACACCAGCAAGAAAACAAAATGTAAAGAACGCCCCCGGGGACACCCTTGCCTTCACATTCCCCCCCCCCCCCCCCCCCCCCCCTTTCAATTCATCAATTCACTGAACTCATTTCCGCTGCCCCCGTGTTCTGTTTATACCTGCAGGTCTTACCTGCCTCTGTCTCTTATTTCTTAATCTCTTCCAGTACCATGCAGCAAAGCTTTCTCCCTGGAGAGGTCTTGCTGAGCTAGGTCGTTGCTTCAGCATCAAGGGGAAAGACCAGTCTCCCAGGAAAAGAGGACTGAGGCCAAAGTATCTGGGCTAAGTTATTTTCCTTTCTATTTCAACTGGTCTGTGTTTAATGTTTTTTTTTTTTATATATAATAGATATATATATAATATATATATTATATATATAATATATATATAATATATATAACCAGAAACGTCTTTGTCACTGAGCCCATCTTAAATTAAAGGCATTTTTGGTCCACCACTTCTTAGACCATTATATACAATGTTTGCCTGAAAATACAAATATTACCAAACCTCCATTTTCAAAAACAATATTAGGCTTTTGTTTTTGAATCTCATGAATGATACCTTCTGAGTTTACATTGGCATGTGTGGGCTCTGATTTTGGAAAGAGAACTGCTGCTTCTCACCTTGTTTTTGAAGTACAGAGCCGTGATGAGTATTGAGTAGAGGAGGAGCACTCCATCAAGAATGTAGCACAGCTTGGGGTCTGTCAGACCGAGAACTTCTGCCTCTGTGGATAACAAGCATTGGAACAGCATCAGAAACCATGAAAGTTACTTTAAACAGGAGAAATGGTTTAAAAAGTGAGGAGACACATAAATATAAGCCCAGAATCCTACAGAATGCATTTTATTTTGGACTGCATACTGAACAGGGTAGATACTTCTATAATCTTACTTAGCACACAATTATGTGCAAGACTTAACTGTCCAGGCTGCACTTATCAAGTAAATAATAAAATGTGCATACATATGTACACTAGCAGCTCACAGGGTCTCAAATAGACAGTATGGCATTGTGTTTTGAGGTACTGTGGTATGAAAGGTGCTATATAAATACAATAATTTGAATTGAATTGCATTCAAATGTGTACATAGTAATGGTAAACTGGGTTAAATACATGCTGAATCTTAAGACCCTGCCAATTAAATGTCAGCCTAACCTATTGAAAGTTCTGTGAACATTCAGATATTGAAAGGCTCAAAGTGAGACAAACCACATCCGGCAAAAGGAATTGCCTATCTGATAGGGGGTTTCAATTACATTTCTTTCAGTGCCACAGTGTTAAAGGGATAGGCTTCCTTTATTTCATATTTAACTGGATTCAATCATTGTTTTTAAAGGATGTAGGGGAATAATTGCATACAACCATTCCTGTACCTGTTTGTTGCTACCCTGTACTACATTTATTCACTGAGTTATATGTTTTAAAATCTTTTGAGTTTGTGATCTATTAAGTTTATAGAAATAAAGTAAATGTATTAAACTACAGATGTGTAGCTGGGAACCAAACTGTGGGTGGTGGGACAAAAGGAACATGACATTCCACCTAAACTTTTATTGCATTAACACCTACTGAGTTGACTTCTCACTACCTCATATATACCTGTCCCCCCTGTTGTTAATTACCCCAACTGAGCTGGCTCCAGCTTATTGGTTGAAAGGGAAACGACCCTGTCTCTCTGTAAAGGTATAATAACTGTATGCTAACTCTGTATGGCAGAACACTGCTTGGGCTTCCAAACACTGATGTGCTGAGCTGTTCTCGTTTGTGCAAACTAATAAAGCTTTATATCTCTGAACATCTGGTGCAGTTGGCTCTTTAAAGTTGCGGACCTGAAAAGTTCCACGACAAGGAACGTGAACTTAGAGTTACAGTTACTTTTGCATAAATATTACAATTTTCTTCCGGGTATAATTTAGGTTCTATTAAGATTTATTTATATTTAGTATTTATTTTTAGTTATGGCCTTTACATAACACTGACACTGCCTTCATGTCCTAAGAAACAGACATTAAAAATAGAAATATCTAAGTGGTTCCCAGGACCCAGTATGTTTCCAACGATATTAAAGTAAACATTTCTAGTTAATACTGATTGATCTTTTTTTCAGTTTTAATTAATCGCATCAGTATTACATGGAGGGTTGAACTGCGAGGGGAACCCAAACACAGTAGCTTGCAATTGTATAGAACAGCTCCGTGTATAGTCTCAATCCCCCACTAACTTCTACTTTCATGTAGCATTATATGAGCAGCACAGATTCCATCTATAAATACACACCCTACACAATAATATTGTGCTGCTGCTATTGCTGGTAATGTTGTGGTTTTTTTATGATAATGCACTGTAATAAAACAGTAACCCAGTAGCTTTTTAGCGTGACTGAAAATAATCTGTCCACATATATGGCAGAGGAAACAGCCCCACCTGGCAGCTGAATTTGATATATTTGTAGCATGTTGCTGTGCAATATAGTGTACGGGGGTGCATACATCACAACAGATAGCCAGGTGTAAATATGAAGGAACACACACACGCACTCACGCACGCAAGCACGTGCGCACACGCAGGCACAGAGGCAATGAGCAAAACACACTGGAAAGCAACAGTTGCTCAAGTGATCTTTTCAGTTAGTTCTTTTGTTATCTGCCATCTTTAGGGTTATCTTTTTTTTTCCAAATCACATAAAACGGCCAGGCTATCATTGGTAAAAAAAAAAAAAACTAGTTTGTTACAAATTGTTTGGTTTACAACTGTATCTCTGTACAGGTTTGTAGTCTTGAATTCAAAATACATTGCACAACAATGCACACATATGTAAGATCTTCACCCACACATCACATTTAAACAATGGAGCTAGATCTCGTATTCTTCAGATTGTTGCATAGTGTTGTGTTATAGCTGTTCTGGTAACCCTTAAATCAAGCCAAAGGAACAAAAAGCTTTGATAAAAAGCCCATTTGATAAACTTCACGCATGCATGTCATGTTAGAGCGCATGCTTCTGCAAGTATTTTTAGTCGCATAATAATATGCTATCATTGCATCAGTAGTCTGAAGAAAGAAAACGTTGCAGCACACTATAGACTTCAAGAGTGTGTGGCAGGCTTGCCTACCCTGTTCTTCATAATGTATCGTGTTTATAAGTTAACTACTGTACTTATCTACAGCTGACCCTGTCTCCTATGTCATACACAGCTGTAAACGTTCTTGTCACAGTATTATTTTATCTACAATGCCTTATCAATATATTATCCAGCATATTGTAATAAGTATCTGCAGTTTTCAATTCTGCAGCCTAACATTATTGTAAGTAGGTTGCACACAGAAATTACGGTCAATATAAAATGATTTTTGTTGACCTTTAGAAGCCTATATTGAGTCATAGATTTTAATGGAGTGTTTACTACTTATAATTATGAGGTAATATAAAAAGCTGGCTTCACCTTCACCATCAAAAGAATAACTACTCATAGCATACTCACAACTACTCTCTCTCTCTCTCTCTCTCTCTCTCTCTCTCTCTCTCTCTCTCTCTCTCTCTTTCTCTCTCTCTCTCTCTCTCTCTCAGCATTTCACCCTGTGTTAGCATTTTGTTCCACATTTTCCATTCAAAAATGTTCTTTACCTTGAGATAAACCTGGGCAAATAATAAAAACGTGGTAACATTTAGATAACAAGGATAACATTAAGATGTAAGTGTTGAGGTTTACTACGGTATTTTGGCACAGTATTTTTACAGTTTTATCATGCTTTTCCCATGCTTTTCCCATGGTTATACTATGCATTTAATATAGTTTGCTGTGTTTATTAATACACAGGGATTAGACAATCCTGGTTTAGGTATTCAAATCATAGGCATTCAGTATTTTACATTAGAATGAGGAGCATGCAGTGAACTTAAAATGGATGGGAAAAAAAGGCTGAGCAATAAATTTCCTCCGGGATTCATTAAAGATTAACTCCCTTATACAGTACATTAATTACTTTCAAATAAAAAATTTAATTAAAAGCTGTTCAGTCCTTTTGAAATGACATCTGGAATACATTTTGTGTGAGTACAAACAAAGATTTAAGCTCTCCCAGAGGGATGTGTTTCATACAAATTTAAACAAAACTAAGCTACTGTACACAAACTTATAGTGCCTACTCAAAACAGGAAACCGCAGGCTTGGAACCACATAATTATTGCCATACAGGATGTTGTACCTGTTGATAACAGCAAACAAACAGTGGTTCAGCATGGTATGCTATGTGGCCTAGAGTTCCTGGTACTAAATTCATGGATTCACTTCAGAATACAGGCACGTTAACTACATGTACACACAGCAACCCTAGTAAGGTCTAAAAGTAAGGGACAACATATTGTAGCAACCTCGGTCAACGCAGTCAGGCGCGCCAATCCACACACTGGTGGAAAGCTGGCGTGAACCTAAAGCATAGCGCCGATACCGCTGTACAAAAGAACGGACTCCCTTGCCGTGCTGCCTACTCTCGTGTATGCTACACTATATTATTAAATTGAGATTACGTAGATCGCAGTTCGTTTAACTAAAGAATGATTAAATCAGTTAGAACACATGTAACATATTTAAAAACAACTTCTAATGAGCCTGGTTATTAAGGTAAGTTCTGTGTTGTGTTGGAGATACAGCGGCCATGCAAATCCATGAAGGGTTATAGCTAGGGGTATATTTAAATCGCAGAGAACTTAAGTTACAGGATTTCACGGACCTGTTTAAACATTAAATAATATTTCAGAGCACTATAAAAGCCTAAAACTAGTGGTACTTGCTTCTTTACTGTATATGTTGTGAAACCTTGCCCATACATTGAGACTGTACGTTCTGCATCCACTGAATTGGTTGGAAGTGTGAAGGCAAAGCTTTGGCAAATCGATTATAAACAGCTCCAGTCCCATTGGCATTCTTTAATAAAGGCCATATATGCACTACGTCGGTTGTCATGTTGTTTGTCCCATCCAGGAATTTATTTTACTAGTACCGAGTAAAAAGAAAGAAAACGTGCCTTTTCGCATCTAAAAATCTAACTGTGTTTAAATAATAAGCAGCAGGTTGTTTGGAGTGAGGAGGCTGTGCTTGATCGTACCTGTATTGATATAACTTGACTACAAACCGACAGGAATATTTTATGTCTGCGCTGACTTTCAAGTTTGTTTTCTGAAAACTGTTGCTGTTTTTACATTCTGTTTAGCAGCCTCTGCAGTAACCTTTCGTTTAATGTCTGATTCTAATGCTAAATAGCGATCGGTCGTAGGAGGCGAAATTCGGTTCCAGCAAGCAGGGGCGTCGCACAGGCTGTTGGACGCGTACCCGTGACCTCCCGCTTTGAAGCATAGCTGTACAAAAGATTTAACCATCATTGTCATGTAAAATGTAAACAAAAAGTTAACTGCTTTGGGGTATTTTTTATGTTATTTGTCTAATTAATCATTTCTTTAATTTTCTTAAGTGCAATGCACGCAGGATGGCAAAGAATTAAACAAAAAAGATTGTCAGCAGAATTAAGATACCTAGTTTGCGTCACTTGCATGTGCAAGACTTAATTTAAATCAGGTTTCTTTTTTTCTTTCTCTCCATACTGGTCAGGTATTTATTGGCCCCTCAAGAGATTCATTTTGCGGTGACCCCTCCATTTTCAGACTTTCGCGAAATAGCAGAGCTACACACTGCTGGCAGAAATAGAAACGAAAAGGGCGTTTTATTTTGTAAAATAAATAATGAGGTTTAAATGGACTGCACTTGCAAAGAGAATTAGCTCTGCAAGCAAATCGAGGGACATTACATGAGAGCAAACCCCCCGCCCCCCGCCCCCTTTTTTTTTAAATGGACATAATTTTGCAACTTGACTTACAAAAAAAAAAACACGCCCATAGTAGGTCTTAAATACACAACATGAAGGAGATATGTTTGTCAAAGTTCAATGATGAAAATGCTGTAATCTATCTGTTGTATTACAAGAAGTAATTAGGTGCAGGACAAGTAATACAATCATGCAGTGTGAGCAACTTCATACACATGTCTGATAGAACAGTCTTTAGAAACAAGCCCCCAGAAACTTGTCAGGTTCAGAGAGAGAATAGTCTGTGAGTCTGCAGAGCAGACATTGTGAATTAAAAATGTTTTAAAGAATATTCAGTCACACTGTACAGTAAGTGTAACACTGTACAAATTACTGTGTTAGGGATAGGGTTAAGGTTAGAATTGGGGTTATATCATGCAACATCGTTTACACATTTAAGCACATTGTAACTGTGCATAATAGCACTTTTTTCTGTGTAAGTACACCCGTATGTAGTAAGTAACTTCTATGTAAATATACAGTAATTAGAGACACACAATGTAAAGTGTAACCCAGTATTCAGTTACCTGTATTTTATTAAACGGTATTTTAAATTAATTTAAAGAAAATGTCAACTGACTATAAATTTCAAACTTAATTTTACCAAGCCTTATTCATCATGAAAAAAATACTGCGACTGGAGATGCACACACACACACACACACACACACACACACACATATATATATATATATATATATATATATATATATATATATATATATATATATATATAGATAGATAGATAATCTAAAATATGTCATATCCATTGTTAGATACCGAGTTTAAGAAACACCTCGGGGCACTCTGTGCCGAAGGTTAAACCCACCCAGGGCCCATAGATTGTTATCTGTATGCTCAAGTCAAGAAGTTATCTGCAGTGTAGCATCCATAGCACCCTGCTACCTACATACATTCTCTGTCTGAGTTGTCAGCTGAATGCTCCAGCAACACCTTTTAACATAGTCTAAGAAAGAGGCCTCTGTTAGTGCTTAAACTGTATAGAAATATGCCAGTGAGGTCACCTGTAATAATATATTAAGTAAATAATATTACATTGAAGCCTACAGAACATATTGATTCCATGTCTCTTGCGTGAGTAGACAGTATTGAAATATATCAGTATAAAGGTGTGTGGGGAATGGTTGCAATGCGACAGTCAGGGCAGTTTTTGCTTTGTAAGGGTTTTTCGAGTAGCTAGAGGAAGGTGGTGAGGCTAGAAAGGTTAATATAGAGTCAGGACTGAGGCTTATAATCCTTCACAACTGCATCTTCAAAAGTATAAGAAATGGCGGGAAACGGGAGATGCCAGATTCTTTCAGTTGATATATCAATCTTTTCTGCTTTATCTCAAGAAACATTATTGTATTATGAAGCTAATGCAAGCACAGTCCTTGAATCTTTCCAGGGTCGCACAACAACTGTAAATAATCAGACTTAAAAGGCTGTAGTTTATACAGATGGAAATGTTGACGACTACACATGCATAAGCCAGAGTAAACTGTGCTTTCTAAACATAAAAAGCAACCAGTTTCTAGATAAGTAAGACATGATTAGTTTTCCATAACTTCAAACATGTCAAACTTTCAGAGATACAAAAGAAAAGAAAACATTTTAAGAAAACTTTAAAACACAGAAGTGTTGTCCCCGTCCCCCCCATATATTCACAGGTATATTTTCAGTTTGTTGGGATATGTCTGGTGAAAACACAATGATTCTGCAGGCAGACAGGTCAAAACAAGAGGTCTTTTCACCTCTCTATTAGCTCATTCTATAACATACACACACACGTACACGTTTGGTTCAGCTCTGTATGGTTTTTCAGGCTGTTTCAAGCCCTCTCTTTAGCGGTCTACGTCTGAGTTCAATTCGAGCAAGGTTCGAGTTTTGTGGTTTCCTGTGCAGTTTACTTTTCCCTGAGAGCTTATCTACTTGCATCTTAACCGTCTGAAAGAAAGAGGCCTTGTGCATAAGGTAAGCTCACCAGCTTTGTCTGTAGCTTTCTCAACAAGACTTCACACACCACTCTGTTAACTACATTGCAATTTGTTTAGACTTCCTTCCCCATCTCTCAACCCGACAACCTGACGCCATCCTTCCTCAGCCAGCCTCAGTGGTATACAAGCTCACAGACCCCATCCCACCCAAATATGATGCACATGAAACTCAGAATTTCAATGACTCAAGAAACCTTTAAGGATTCCCTCATCAGAAAATGCGATTATACTTTGCTTCCTTCAATCGTTAAAAACTGAACCCGTGTGAACATTCAAAACTTCCTGCCTCTTGTAACAGCTATGGCAACTGCATTTGTACTAGTTTTTTTTTTTTTGGTTTTTTTTGTATGTTTGCCATGGTGCTTTTTTGTCAAAAGGATTTACTCTGGTTGCAGTTGCAGATCAAATATCTGAATTGGGTGCGTGCCTTTACTCGTTACAGCAGTCCATACTGTCTGAGTGCTGTGCTGCAAGTACCCAGCTCAGCTCCCATATCTCACTCAGTCAGATAGAAACTAGGACGGCTCCACTGAAAACCTGTGTGGACTCATGAACTGTGGCCAAACCAACTCATCTCATCTAACTGAGTTCCCTTCTCATTAATTCAGTCAACGTTAGGCCCGAAAACCCAATGTAGCAGAATATATAGATAAGGTTTGATTTAGACTTTTAAGAAGTAGTCTACAGATGTAAACGTGCAGTAAGCTTTAGGGCTTTACGGCTATTAAAGATTTTTTTTTTAATGTTTTCATTAAATTGTACAATAAATCTTAAATTTTCGACTCTTACTCCTGGAATCACCTCTAACCCTTATGGATTTGCTTACATAAGCTCTTGTAAATCATGCACTGTCCTGCTCTGAGTATGATTTAGTGGCATCTCTTTTTATTTTAATGTTCTCAGTAGTCTTCTGTCAGTGCTGGAAGTGATAGTAAAGAAACCCTCTGAAAGCATCTCTTGTGTAAATGCACTCATTCTAACACGGAAATACCACTTTTGGAAGGTTGCCTACTTTGCCTGCTGTACAATGCCATTGGTTTTAGCTTCCAGACGATTTCTATTCAGGTAAAGAGAAAGGTAAAGAGAAAGTACTGTGGAATCTTGGTTAACTTGTGCTTGCCTGAAATATTTGGTTGAATTATGTATAGACTGTTGTATAACGAAAAGGTGTGTGTCTGGATGTTGCAAAAGTTTGGTAAGCCAAAACTGAGTTGAGGTTTTACTTTTGCATATTTTGCAGGTGTGACCTGAATCATTGCCATTGTCTTTTGTCATTACAAACGCTGCTCAAGATCTTTTCGATGTGTCTAACTATGAAATACCATTTGCCACTCAGATTGGGACATTTTAGGACCAGCAAGGGGATCTCACCGTCACGACTCTAGACAAGATTCAGAACTGGGCAGACACATGGCAAATGACATTTAATAGAGAAAAGTGTAAGGTACTGCACGCAGGAAATAAAAATGTACATTATAAATATCATATGGGAGATACTGAAATTGGAGAAGGAATCTATGAAAAAGACCTAGGAGTTTTTGTTGACTCAGAAATGTCTTCATCTAGACAATGTGGGGAAGCTATAAAAAAGGCTAACAAGATGCTCGGATACATTGTGAAAAGTGTTGAATTTAAATCAAGGGAAGTAATGTTAAAACTGTACAATGCACTAGTAAGACCTCATCTTGAATATTGTGTGCAGTTCTGGTCACCTCGCTATAAAAAAGATATTGCTGCTCTAGAAAGAGTGCAAAGAAGAGCGACCAGAATTATTCCAGGCTTAAAAGGCATGTCATATTGCAGACAGGCTAAAAGAATTGAATCTGTTCAGTCTTGAACAAAGAAGACTACGTGGCGACCTAATTCAAGCATTCAAAATTCTAAAAGGTATAGACAGTGTCGACCCAAGGGACTTTTTCAGCCTGAAAAAAGAAACAAGGACCAGGGGTCACAAATGGAGATTAGACAAAGGGGCATTCAGAACAGAAAAAAGGAGGCACTTTTTCACACAGAGAATTGTGAGGGTCTGGAATCAACTCCCCAGTAATGTTGTTGAAGCTGACACCCTGGGATCCTTCAAGAAGCTGCTTGATGAGATTCTGGGATCAATAAGCTACTAACAACCAAACGAGCAAGATGGGCCGAATGGCCTCCTCTCGTTTATAAACTTTCTTATGTTCTTATGTTCTAACTCACATGCCCTTATAGTGGCACTGCTCTGTCAGGGAAGTCGTGTTTGAACTTTTATCTGCTTAACAAGCCTAGGCTGGGGTATTTCAGCCTGTCATAATGCTAGGATCACTAGCAACCCATAACAAAAAAATAAGAATTTGTGAAAGGGAGAGGCGGCAACACAAATAAGATATGGTCTAATTCTTCCGATCAAAGACCTTGTAAAATCTAAAAGAACACAAGCCTGTCTCCTTTTCGTTTCATATGCTAATTTTGCGTGCACACACCGTGACACCATCAAACAGAATCCAGCCGTCGATGCAGTTAAAAGGTTTATTAAAACTGCAGCTCAAAACTGATTGGCTCAGATGAACCTTACCCTGAACTTGAAAGTAGGCACCAGTAGGCACCAACTAGAAGTCAGTCAGACACAAAGCGTGAATAAGGATATTGTCTTGGGGGCCCCCAGCCTCTTTAATGTTTACAAGTTTCTATGTTTCCTTTTCTAAGGGGGTGGGGGTTCCTCTGACTGACTTGTGATATATGAAGGGAAATAGATAATGTTCATTCCAATAGTTTCTTTTCATGTTAATGTTTCATGAGTATTCCAATTATGGTTACAAATAATCCATGTATTGTATCAATAAGAACATATTTCTATGATTTTCTATGAGTGGCAGTCCCATCACTTAGAGATGCTGTTTTATTCATTCATTTTGGGGTCCAGAGAGATGCAGGCTGAGGTCCCTGATCAGATGTGATATGCCTGTGTCTGTGTGTCAGGTTAGCTGATACCAAGGTAAGTGCCCTTATAAAGGTTTCCCTACAGCAAAAGCATAGCAAAGTGTAATAAAGCACAGTGAACACATGGTAAAGCACAGGTAAGTATTGTAAAGCAGAGGTATGGGAAAGCATATTAAAAGCATGATAAAGTAGAGTAAACTATGGTAAATGCATAGTATAGCCATAGGAAAAGCTACACTAAGACTGCAGTGATACCTGTTAATAGATGACACGCCAACAGTGTTCATTTGGTGTGTACCACACCAACCATTTATTTCCTGAGCTGGAAGATTTCTGATGAACCCAGTGGCTGAGAGATATGAGGCCACCTGCAATTCTGTGAGTTGATAAGTTTCGTCCTAAGTTTCGTCAACTAAAACAGGCACGTACCATTTTTCAAAGGGAGGTAAATGAAAAATGTGAATCAAATACAACTTAAAATTGCTAATATACTGTACTATATATAAAAATGTATGTAGTGTATAAGAAGATTCTTATTGCATTAGAGAGAGACAGTACATTATCATTTATAGCAGAACAGTTATTGGAAATGGAACAAGATTAGTCTTATTCCACACAAGTCTGTAAAGAAAAACAGCATAGAACTTAATATCTATTTACAGCTGCAAGTATCATACAAAACAATACATTTAGTACTGTATCTCAGTGTGGTATGAGTGAGTATGATCAGTACCCTGAACAAAACATTGACCTGAACAAGGTCCGGTCTAAACTGGTTCAGATTAGCAGCGAGTCAGGCACAATCAGTCTACATTTTGAACAGTTTTGAACCGCAGGCTTCAAAGATGGTTTCCGACAGCTCTTGTAGTCAGCATTTATTTATTATGCCTCTTTTATAATGAAATTCTAAGACAAACAAAATTTTTTCAACTTCTTCCAGAGGACTTCAGCATGAAGGTCTTTTTGAACTGATTTCAATCATATATCAGATCTAACTGCAGTAAAAGCGTTCTGTATCATATTTGTAACAACTCTGAAACGCCAGTCCATGAACTTGTTATTGGCCCATTCAATGTTAGTATCATCAATGAACATCCTAACCGATTTGACTCAAATGGATGGTAGGAGAAGTCAATTCACATACTTTTCGTAACAGAAAAAAAAAAGTCTTACAAACTGGGCGAGTTAAGTGGGTATTACTGCTTGGTAAACCTAATCTCTTTGAATAAAATCTAATGCATTAGTCCAGCAAATGTGTTACATTTTGAAACGCAAGCAAGGATGTTGGATAAGAAGCAGAGACCTGCAAAAAGACAACAATTTAGTACTGTGTGGTTTTACTGGTATTTTAAAGGTACATGAGTTGTATTTATTTAGGCTCCTTGATTGGGACTGTCATATTATTTATAAATCATGTATGAGTATCCTGGGGTATATTTCCTACCTGGGTTACTGTAAGACTGGCTACAAGTCCAAACAAAGTTCAACAGGGTTGCCTTTTACTTAGGTGTACAGTAATACCTAGGATAGTACTCTAAGGCAAATATCTGCCGCTGGTATTTCAGTAAACAAGGTACTATCTGTTGCCTGATGGAGATGCATAGTCCTGGAAGAATAGTGAAGACAGCCCTACTTTACATTCCTCGAGATCATCCAAGTCGTGGATGGGGATGTATGTCACTGACATTTGTCCTGAACATTTTCTGCTAGAAGCACACCTGTGAGGAATGGTATTAAATGGTTTTGCCTGCATATTTCCCATCAAGTTCACTTGCTCTGGAAGAAATGGGAAAAGCACCATGAGAAATGCAAGTAATCGGTTTATCCTGTGAAACACAAGATTCATCATGATTATATCTTTAGCATTGATAAACTGCGTGCTGCTGTAAGAGCATCAGTAATAGCAACATCACTAAACCGCTATTGTGCTTCATATATCAATTAAAATAGGAAAAAGCAACCATATGGCACTGTATTCAAAGTGTGTTTTATTGTATTTCAATGAAAGTTCATGTTTACTATAATTAATTTTTAATTTCTCAATTCACTGCAGAAAAAAAACATTCAGGGTAGATGATGTTGTTTTATAAAAGTGTCTTCATATAATGTTCAATTACTCAATGCTCTGCACAATGTTTTCAGCATTTTTAAGGATCCACTAATAAGCAAGTTAGTAAAGATAATGACATTTAATAACAGGTAAAATGTAATAATGATTATACAGTATGACTAGAAGGCTGCATCACTGGTTAGGGTTATGGTTAAAGTTAAGTGTTACTTAGTTTTTTTTCATTTATTCTTTTTATTGCACTATAATTCTTGTTATATTTATATAGTCTGGTAATGTTAATAATAGTATGTTATTAATCTATCGTCCCTTATAGTATATTTAAAAATTTATTTTTATTATTTTTAAAATATACTGAAAATAATGTAGTTAAAAGCAAGCAATGCTTTTACTGATCACTCATGACTCAAATTGAACTAATCTAATGTGTTGAGAGTCATTGTCATGCTATATAAAGACGAAAGGTATTCCAACTATATTATCTCTTACTATTATTAAATGTGATGATGTTTGAAGAAAGTACTATTGTCTTGTTAACATGCTTGTAAGCTGGTTATTAATTGTTAATAAGCAAAACAGTGGCTATTAAAGTAAGCTATTATTACCACTTTTCAATACTTGATTTAGATATACACAAATGTGCTAAAATACATTTACTTTGTGTTTCATTTTTTATTTTGAAACCATAAATGCATATTTAAATATATCCCCTTCAAGCACCATTTTTTTTTTTTTTTTGAGTTGAGTTTTTGAATTTTTTTTTCTCTTATGGAGTAAGAGAAGTTTCCCTACCAAGGCTTTGAATAACATGTTGATCGTAAAGTACAGCATACTGTAGTTAGGACATTTCACTTGCTGCAAACATACACACAATGACCTAAGGGTCACAGTATACACATCATGGCTATACATAGCGAGTAATTTAAACAAAAATAAAAAACAAAAACATGCATTTGAGACCAGCAAATTATGTCGGTGCATTCAAACCATCTTTAGTCCACCTGCTTCACTTTATTTAAGTTTTTTTTTAACAATTTGTTTTGCTTTATCAGTGTCACAGCTACACCCCCCGAACAGATAAAACCTACTTACACTTTCAAATATCGCCCACAAATGAATTAAATACATTTAATAATCAATTTCACTGTTGGTAGGCAATCCTTTGTATAGCTGTTTTAGGCACCGCTAACTTCTTCTTTGAGGGGTCTAATCAGATGAGGCAACACAGTCAGCTATTATTTTGAGTATGTGTGTCACAAGCAGTGAATAACGTATATCATTCTGATCTATTCATTTTTTAAGCTTTCATCTAAAAATAACCTCCCTTTTTTTTGTTTCCGCTCTTGTATTGTTTGCCGAAAAAATAAATATTCAGTTACCATATGAATACCCCTATTTTCATTTATTTATTTATTTATTTATTTTTAATAGTACGATTATTTTATTTGATATAGATGCCCAGTGTTTAATGTAGAAATTATGCATGATACAGCTACAAGGTATACTTAATTTAATTTAAGGGAATTAGGCCATCTCACGTCCTCATCTAAAGTATTGCAATGCTTGTGCATAATTCTGTGTCTAATAATAAATGTATAATAATAAATAATAATAAATAATAATGTGTATACAATAATAAAGGTAACTGAACAGCTACATCATACTTGTGATTTATGAAATAATAATGAGCTGCTTTTATTATTATTATTATTATTATATATTATTATTATTATTATATTATTATTATTTATTAAAAAATCAACAGGCTGAACCATGTGTCTACCTATAGTTCTTGTCGTTTAAGCAGGTGTGTGTCATAGAGGGCTTTAAAAAAAGCAAATTCTTGTTTGCAATAAAACATGTTGGTTGACTTCATTTAGTGTATCAAATTACTATATCTTAAAACTTGAAATATTCCAAACCAGTAGTGCTTTAAATAAACCAGCCTAGACAGTATTTGTTAGTGTAATTATTGTTTTCCAAAATATTTCCACACTCCTACTACCTCTGTTTTGTAATAGCCACAACAGGAGAACTGAAAATTAAAAGTGATATGTAGAACAAATATACATTACATTAATCTGCAGTAGTGCAGTGGAAACTAGTAGAAATGACTGATTGTGTAACCAACCATGTGTAACCAAACTTATATATAAGTTTGAAAAAACAATAAATAAACTCAAATTCCTGTTATGCTTTTCTAACGTAGTTTCGCCACTTTTAGGAACATTTTTGAAAATAAATAGAAATCTTTTCCAGCAAACTATGTTCAAATTTGACAACTCACATGTGAAAATGTATCAAAGAATAGCGCTGTCGCCTCATTCTGGAAGCTGAGCCAGCAAACTCGGGTGGTCTGAGAGTGGCCACAGACTAGGCTTACAATACATTAAAGTTAAGAAAAGTACAGTTTTGGGTTTGTGAGCACTGATTTATATAGACAATATTTAGAAATGATAGCAAATATAAGACATTTGGAAAAGCAAACCATAAAATATTATTTAGCTTTAACTCATTATATACAGTGGTAAGTGGGATATCATTTTTGTTTCTATCCTAGTATGTGCTGACCGTATCACTTCAACATATGCTTCAAGTTCAAGTTCTTATCTGCCTGTGGTTCTGGGGTTTTGGGCCTATAGTAATTGTCGGTAGCTGCTCGCAGATCTTCGCCTAGCCATGTTATATAATCTTCAGTTTTGAACAATACCAGTTTTTGTTTTTAATTCAGTAAAAATGTTTACTTTGTATGAAAAGGTAAGACAGTTAAAATAGTAAATTTGAATTTGTTGATAAGAAGCATAAATTACAAACTCCAGGTGGCACCCTAGTTAATTTCATTTGGAATGCAAACTTGTACAGACTAGCTGTTCAGAAAGAATTGTATTATCGCTGATTTCATCTCAAACGTCATAAACCCTGTTCATTGTTGTTTTGGAGGGAAATCCACGCAAATGTAAACATAAAACTGTAGGACCAACAGCAGTATGGAATACAGCCTGCTGTTCTGAGAATAGTATTGAAACTTGTTTTCAGTAGGTACTGTATTCAGTTTTTATGTTTTTTTATGTTTTAAAAAATTGTGAAAGCAATGAACTGATATGTATATGCATACAAATAACAAACACAGTGCCTCACTTGTTTAAATCAGTTTTCATTTAATATACTCGTATGTAATGCTTCACTACCTCTGAGTGACGTTATATACTCAGGTTTGGGGCTATCAGAAAAATACGTCTTTTTTTAATAAACCTTCGGGGGGTGGGGAGGATTTGAGCAATGTGCACTGTGTGTGACTCTGCAGAAGCAGTTGTGATGCATAGTTCACCCACCTAGTCTTTGTTTGTCGCTTTGGATAAAAGCATCTGCTAAATGACTAATTTATAATAATAATAAATAAATAAATAAATAAATAAATAAATAATGTGCGTTATGCAGTTCTGTCCACTTTCAGTGTTATGCAGGTGCAAGAGTTGTGTGCTGCTGCACCCACACAGTATTACTACTGTGGTTCTGTGAATATTCCAGCTCAGGCAGATAATCATTTCTCACCCACCATGAGAGAGAGAGATGGTGTCAAAGAAAAGCAGCCATTTCACTAGGCAAAAAAATTGCTAAGTTTGAAATGACAACAGGGATATATTGTTTAACGTGATATGTCGATATGTAGTTTGTTCAGGAGGTTTCTTGAGCAAAATAAGTGAAAATCAACAAGTATAATCACCTATACTGTACTAGCCTATTAGCCCCCTTACTGTCAACTGGGAGATCAGGACTTTTCAACACCGCTCTCAAACCAGAAGCACACTGTTCACCGTGCGGTATGAGGTTTGTGTTGTGCAGTGTTGCACGTGGGTGCCAGAGTATTCTGCCACTTTCCTTGACACTCCTCTGTGTGAATTCCCCTCTGCAATATGGTGTTTTGTACAGTGTTTGAGGGTCTGGGGCTGGTTCCTACAGGGGTCGCGGGTGTTTTGTACAGTGTTTGAGGGTCTGGGCTGGTTCCTACAGGGTCGGGGGTGTTTTGTACTGTGTTTGAGGGTCTGGGGCTGGTTCCTACAGGGTCGCAGGTGTTTTGTACAGTGTTTGAGGGCCTGGGGCTGGTTCCTACAGGGGTGGGGGTGTTTTGTACAGTGTTGGAGGGTCTGGGGCTGGTTCCTACATGGGTGGGGGTGTTTTGTACAGTGTTTGAGGGTCTGGGGCTGGTTCCTACATGGGTGGGGGTGTTTTGTACAGTGTTTGAGGGTCTGGGGCTGGTTCCTACAGGGTCGGGGGTGTTTTGTGCAGTGTTTGAGGTTCTGGGGCTGGTTCCTACAGGGTCGGGGGTGTTTTGTACAGTGTTTGAGGGTCTGGGCTGGTTCCTACAGGGTCGGGGGTGTTTTGTAGTTTTTGAGGGTCTGGGACTGGTTCCTACAAGGGTGGGGGTGTTTTGTACAGTGTTTGAGGTTCTGGGGCTGGTTCCTACAGGGGTGGGGGTGTTTTGTACAGTGTTTGAGGGTCTGGGGCTGGTTTCTACAGGGGTGGGGTGTTTTGTACAGTGTTTGAGGGTCTGGGGCTGGTTCCTACAGGGTGGGGGTGTTTTGTGCAGTGTTTGAGGGTCTGGGGCTGGTTCCTACATGGGTCGGGGGTGTTTTGTACAGTGTTTGAGGGTCTGGGCTGGTTCCTACAGGGTCGGGGGTGTTTTGTACAGTGTTTGAGGTTCTGGGGCTGGTTCCTACAGGGTCGGAGGTGTTTTGTACAGTGTTTGAGGGTCTGGGGCTGGTTCCTACAGGGTCGGGGGTGTTTTGTACAGTGTTTGAGGGTCTGGGGCTGGTTCCTACAGGGTCGGGGGTGTTTTGTACAGTGTTTGAGGGTCTGGGGCTGGTTCCTACAGGGGTGGGGGTGTTTTGTACAGTGTTTGAGGGTCTGGGGCTGGTTCCTACAGGGTCGGGGGTGTTTTGTACAGTGTTTGAGGGTCTGGGGCTGGTTCCTACAGGGTCGGGGGTGTTTTGTACAGTGTTTGAGGGTCTGGGGCTGGTTCCTACAGGGTCGGGGGTGTTTTGTACAGTGTTTGAGGGTCTGGGGCTGGTTCCTACAGGGTCGGGGGTGTTTTGTACAGTGTTTGAGGGTCTGGGGCTGGTTCCTACATGGGTCGGGGGTGTTTTGTACAGTGTTTGAGGGTCTGGGGCTGGTTCCTACAGGGTCGGGGGTGTTTTGTACAGTGTTTGAGGGTCTGGGGCTGGTTCCTACAGGGGTGGGGGTGTTTTGTACAGTGTTTGAGGGTCTGGGGCTGGTTCCTACAGGGTGGGGGTGTTTTGTACAGTGTTTGAGGGTCTGGGGCTGGTTCCTACATGGGTCGGGGGTGTTTTGTACAGTGTTTGAGGGTCTGGGGCTGGTTCCTACAGGGTCGGGGGTGTTTTGTACAGTGTTTGAGGGTCTGGGGCTGGTTCCTACAGGGGTCGGGGGTGTTTTGTACAGTGTTTGAGGGTCTGGGGCTGGTTCCTACAGGGTCGGGGGTGTTTTGTACAGTGTTTGAGGGTCTGGGGCTGGTTCCTACAGCGGTCGGGGGTGTTTTGTACAGTGTTTGACGGTCTGGGGCTGGTTCCTACAGGGGGCAGTGGGGAGTCTTTTTTGGTCAGTGGGTGAAAATCCAATTTGTATCTTCATGCATATTCCTGTATTTTTTAACATACAATGAAATAAGAATAATGAAACACTATAGCTTATCCTAATGTGATTCGCTTTCCAGCCACCTGACACAAACTGTCTCGTTATACTGAAGCGAATGTTTTTAGCAGCTCCAATCCTGTTGATTAATTGCATTCACAGGTGCTTATAATGATTCTTGAAATTTGTTTCTTCTTGTGACATTGTTGCTGCTTTTTGGGATAAATCGTGTATTATTATTACTATTTATGCCAAAATATGTTACCAAGATGACCAAAAACTGACAGATGATAGACATTAGCATTGTGCAATGCCATTTTTGATACTATTTTAACTAAATATGATGCTATTGCCTAATATCATGTGGTTAAATATAATTTACTCAAAGGCTCTTGTCTCAGGCATTTCAAGCTTATTTCCATCCTTTACTACAGTTTTGTTAATGAGACCCACCACACTAGCCCACAACAATACAAAACAGATAAGGCAGTCTTTTGACCTTCTGTTATGTGACTGTACATGCAACTTTCAGAGAGACCAGGGAGACTGAATTCATTTAAGAGTGTATCAAACTTGCCAGGATGTGTTGCTGAATCAGCTAATAATTGCTGATGTTATAATCAAGACATTTGATTTCTTATAAACACTGTATATTTAAATGTGAGAAATAGTAGACAAATAAGTAAACAGCTTTTTTGAGGTCGACAGCTCACATATATTTTCATTGTGACCTATTTTTAAATGGTTATAGAAAAAGCAAGTTGTTGCCATTGAAATATTACATTCCAAATTTAACTTGACTGTAAAAATATGTATTGCTAAATAGCCTATTTATATTTCTGTTCTAAAAACAACTGAGTAGCCCCATCCAGTCAGCCTACAAGTGGCCTCATGAACCAGCCCCCTAGAGCAGACGCTAATGTGAAAAGACTTCAATACAGCCCTTAACTGCCATTGAAATATATGTCAGCATGAAATATAATTGCCCAGTTCAAACACATTAGCAAGCTGATGCGGGGGAAAAAAGAATGATGCTGAGTTATGGAAACACTCACTGTGACAAATAACACTGTTTGTACCAGATCATGGCAAGAATGTGTAACTTCTGTGAAAGACAGTTTCTTCCTTTTACTTGAGCACAGGCAGAAATTCCATTTATCAGTATAAACGCAGCATCATTTCAGCTGAAATCAATGACATCATAACGCAAAAAAATAATTAATTGTTATTCAGAGATTTCAGCCTTGGGGATTTGATGAGTAGGTATGCAAAGCTGGGTTTCCACTGCATGGGTTTTCTCAGATGCCTAACCTCAATAATTATTGAGCAGGCGTAAGCAAACAGTTAAAAAAAATGGTAGTCAGATAGATGTTTTTGTATAACTTGCTTTTAGGCATATTTTTCTCAGAAATAGCTGTTCCGAAATGTACATATTCTAATAATATACACAAGCACCCTACAACCACTAGGGGGCCTGTTTTGAGGCATAGGTTCGGCCTAATACTTGAGGAGGGATAGTGTGTCTCATAAACACTATGTACAAGTACTATAGGTTGTGAACATCCCCAAAGTAATATGGGTTTGTCCTAATAAATACTTAAAATATCGTGTGAACCTCCAGGACATTTAATGCAAATTCAGTTTCCAGTTTTCACCTTAATGTTGGTTGCTGTATATTTTTTTTAAATTATGCTTTACTGGTATTTTCATGCAAATAATAACACACAACAGCAAGTCCAGTTGTACTAAGATATACATTTAAAATATTTCATAACTACAAACCCTGAAGGGTGCTATTATACAATACCATTTTGTTAAAAGTGCTAAGTGCTGTGTGAATTGTATTGTATTATAAAATGCTTAATAAAGGGGAAATAATAGAAGGTACTTACTGTAATAGTTACATACACCAACAATAGCTAATGAGATGACTATACTGTTTCATGTTAGTTTCTTTAAAAAAAAAAAAAAAGAAGAAAAGCAAATATGAACTGAATAAAAATTCAAATTCAAATGATATTATTAACAAAGGGAGTTGCTATGGGAACCGCCCCAGGTGTGTTTCGAGGGGGTTTATCTAAGAGCATCTCAACCCTGAGATGTGACTTGAGGTGGACCTGGGTTTGGCTCCTGCAAACAAAAGCAGCCAAATTCTGCAAACACTTGCACATGTGTTATTGCATACAATGGAAGCAAGCTTGGTTTATACTGCAAATAATAAATTATAGACAAAATAGTACCAATGCAGCCTGGATGAAAAATTAAAGGCAAAATTAATTATAAAAAAAGGACTTGAATAGTTAAAGTTGAAGACACAGAAAGTTTGCTGCGATAATCTCCCATACTGAGCAATGAACTATTGCTGCCCTTTTAATTTGTTTTCAGATAAATAATTGAAGTCTTCCTCTTATTAGAGTGAAATTCTCCTATATTACCCTACCCTAATCAGCTAATTGTCCATTATAAACTTGCATGCAGCATCACCAAATATTGCTGAAAACAGCACAACAATTTCAGCTGCAGCTTAATCTGAACAACTGAACTAGACATTGAAAATAAAGTGGTGTAATTTTTTGTTTGGTTTTCAATTATTAAACATTCATATATTCCATTTCCCCTAAACACAGAATAACTGCTATTACATTACTCAAATAAAGGTTATTTCTTGCCTAAACTGAATAAACACAAATTACACTGCCTGTTTTGATATTTTCTAAAGGTACTTTCCATGTTCTTATTTTAAGTAACTGTAATTTCCTTGTTATTTGTTTTATATTTTCTAACTGCAGCTGCTAGTTACAAGTATCTTCAAAACTGAAATATTACTAAAAAACGTATTAAAGTTTACAACGGTAGTTTGCAATTGTATTTTTAGAGCTTTATCATGCTTTTCCTTTTATACTGTGCATTTACCATAGTTTACCCTGGTTTGTCTAGTTTATTAATATGATGTATCTCACTATTTGTTCTTTACAATGCTTCCCTATGTTTTACCATGCTTTCACTGTGCTTTATTACACTTTGCTTTTACCATAGAAACTATTATAAGGGTACTCTCTCCTACTGGATTCTTCTAGCATGAACTAATGCAAACATTTAGGCTCTTCGCTAACTTCAGGGTCTTCAATCGAATTCACAGTCACACAAGCCAGTTAGAATACATTTACATTGGCATGAAGGTATTGGCAAAGTTCTGAAATTCTGTGAACAGGAACATCCTTCACAAAGACATGGCTGCAGATTTGAATGTCTGTTAAAATCTTTCATTAACCTCTCTATGATTTGTATGAATTCATTGTAATTTGTGGAAAAATATGTTTTAATTAATATGTAAAGCCATTGCATTGCTGTTCATAGAATCTGAAATATGGGTTGATCAAAGACTTCAGCTTTTCACATTCAATTAGCTTTTTTGTTCGTGCAGCATTAATGTACCAGCCAGTGCACTGAAAACAGGCCTATGCTCTGAACGACTGCCTTTCTGCCCGTGGTCCTGAGTGGATGCAGATTTGAAAGTGAATAGTATTCAAATAGTAGATTGATGTTGTTCACGGTTGGACGCCTACCCTCACAAAGAAGCATTCAGTAAGGTTGGGAATGCTGGCTGCTTGCAAGTGGCTATGTTTTAATTAGAGCTCCAATGAACTTGACGACCAGCGAAAGGGACTGGAGAGACATTCTTAACGTTCATCTTTAAACCTCTCGATGGTGGCTTTACATAAATGTGAATGCAATTAAGGTTTTGCATGTTGCCGGAGTACAGAGGGAAACATGTGTGAATGTGTCCATTGGGTTCTCTCAGTGCTTGGATAGATCCCACAGGCCCATATTCACTGAGCTGTATTGAGAAATTAGTGACCCTTCTCTTTGAAATGGAGCTTTCATCATTTTTATTATGCTTTAAAGGTGGTCCATGATTATTTCAGTACTGCCATCGCCCTTTTAACTAAAGTATACGTAGTGTTAAATAACAAATAGCATATGAAATGTACTCTGGCTGGTTACATGTTCATTGTACAAGACCTTTGTGTGCATGTATATATATATATATATTATATACGATAATATATAATTATATATATCTATATATATATATATATATATATATATATATATTATTATATATATATCAAATATATTATAAGTATTATATATAATATAATTAAATAAAAATAATATATTCAAATAAAGATATACACAAATCTCAATGCAGAGGTTGCCAAGGGGGTCTAGGAATAGTTCTGGAAACTTCTCTTTTATAAAACACATATCAGTAAATTTTATGTACAAAACATTCTGTCTCACTGTTGTGATGAAAGATGGACCTTGTGATGAAACAGAAAATATATCAACAAAATGACTTGCACTGCAGTACAGTATTCAATCTACTATTCAATCGGGGATCCCTGTTCAAAACCTTTTTTTTTAAAAAAGGAGTCCACTTGAACATAAAAAAGCCACATTCGGACTGGTGGCAAAATTTAATTGTCCTAAATGTGTTCATATAGGACAGCTAGAAGGTAATTTAGACTTGTATCTTTTATCTAAGTTTTTCCTACAGAAAGACAAGGTCAACTCCAGGTAGCTGTGGGTAGTATTATGCTATCATAACTGTCAGCTCTTCATTTTGTCTTCCTTTTTTTCTGGATAAACCTGAATGTGTACTGTAGTCTGTTTAAAATCATACTTTGTAGCAAACATGGTGTTTTCTGCAAGTCTGATTGAGTCTCCTTAGGTACTGCAGTTCTACTTTAATAAAAGATTCAGTCAGAGCTACACACAGAATTGTAGCCTTGAAAAAATATCCAAACACTTGGTGATCTAGCATAAAAGGCAGCTAAAATGTAGCCCTTGTTAAAGTCAGTAGTTTTGAATTTCAAAGTCATGTTAGCTAAGTATAATATTGACATCTGTTAAACAATACTTTTTAAGGTAATTAACCCTATTTATTAAGGCCCATAATATTTTAAGGAATCTTTACAGAGGGTGTCACAACATAATTCTAACTTAACAAATATAAATCATGATTATACAGAATCCCACCTTAAGGGTACTTTTAGCATTAATGCTGGTAAAAATGATAATTCATACTGTACACCCAGCGAGACCTTGCACAGGGATACGTCATGTTAAATATGTGTTTGGAAAATACATTATCGATTCCTGTCTGTAACACAACAAGCATTTTATTGAGTCCTTGTGTTGCGTACTTAAAATGTAGACCTATAAAGAATAAAAACAATATCTATTTAAACGTTCCAGAGATATAAATGGAAGATCTCCCGAGAGCACTAACTATTGCTGACAGACACTACAGTCCTCTTTTCAGTGACATTGTAACTTTTCTGAATATGGTTAAACAAAGCCTTGATATGCGATGGGGCAATAGAATGAACAAACCTGGGGCAATTGAAAACCAAGTGCAGAATTTTACTAGGACAGCCATTTTTGTTTGTCAGTAGTCACATTGGTGGTGGGGTGATTTAATAGGCCCCTCTTAAGTAAAAAGGTTAGAGTAATAATATTTAACAGTACATGGGCCAGATATTTAAAACTAATTTTCCTTTGTGCTTAGTTAACACCCTTTGTGTTCTAAAAAAAAAAGGTAATGCTAATAAGCCTGGAATAAATAACTCGGTTGATTCGTTAAAGCGCTCCTAACATGCATTTGTTTGGCTAGTTCTGTAATAGTCTGTATTGTCAATAAAATTAGACAACCAGAATTTTCTTTCCGGTCAAAGGAATACCACATTCCTGTGTATATATATATATATATATATATATATATATATATATATATATATATATATATATATATACAAAATACCATTGAAATGCATGGTTTTCATTACACTATGTGAGAAACTGTTTTTTGTTTCCATTAGTAGTATTAACCATTTCTTTAACAGAAGGATTAGTATTTTCAGATGAACTTTATATTGTAGGTTACAATAAGAGGGGTGCGTTATGGGTTACGAGGGTCATTACAAAGATCGAATAAATGTTTAAGCAGCCCTGCTGTATAGACTGCATGCTCACATGTAAAAATGCATTTAATGAATGGCATTCAATGAAAGTTTAAACATTACACATGATGGTTTGCCGTCTATGATGTTGTTTTTTGTTTTTTATGGGGTTTTTTTTAAGGTTTGTTTATCAGTTTCTCTGCAGGCATATTAGGCCAACTTTGGGGAAAATGAAAGCAAAAATAGTTTTATATAAGATGGTCTTGTATCTGCATACCAGAAAATCACTGATCGCAGGTTAACTAATTGTTGACCGTTTGAGGGAGAATCCAATGAAAAGTCTTCTGACAGCGATGGTGTTGTTTGTTTGTTTTCATGTTCGTCCTCCGCAAATCATCAGTCATATTCAGCTTGCTTTTTAATTCTTTTTTTTTTTTTTTTTTTTTCAAATCATCTTTTACCTAATGTAAAATAAACTTACATGCAAACTACAGTATTACAATTCTGATATGAATTTCTGGATTTGAGAAGCAACAAAAAGACTGTCCTACGAACATTAGTGCCAGTGGCTTTTGTAGTGGACTGGAGACCCAGTGCAAAAAAGAGAAGAGATTTTTAAAAGCCAATCTAAACTTGTGTGCATTGTGTGCGTAAGGCACATTTCTTGTATTTTATCCATAACTGGTCAGGATATGAAGTTCACCTCTGACTGCTACTTATCACATTCATCTGAATGGCTTTATACTGTGCATCTCAATTTTCTGGTTTCTTGGTTAATAAGGTTGAATTGGACAACAAAAGTAGGGCTATATACCGTTACAATTGGTGTGACATCTACATTTTACAGCAAGAAACCTTCAACTGACAGTTGGTGTACGTTTAAAATTTCTGTGGCTGCTCTGAGTTGCCTAATTCAACCTACAGAACTAAACGTGCACCATTGCTGTCTTTAAAAAAGCAGCAACTGTTTTATTTTTCTGAGCAGAAAAGCTGGTTGTGAACAGGATACAAAATGCACATCTTTTTTTTTTTTTTAAAAGATGATAACGGCAAACCAAACGCGGTCCATGTGGCTTTAACTTCTAGTCAAGGCCAACACCCTAGTTACAAAAAAGTCAGAGCTAGTAATGGCTCCTGCAGAATTTTGCTTTTTGAATACACAGTACACATCACTTGCTAAAGCACTACAGAATTACCAAACATACACTTGGAACTGCATTTATGTAATCATTTCAATAAGAAGGGTTAATCCATGTCTTTATTCATCAAACTGTTTGTCAAAATGAGAGCTTATTTGTGATATGTTCTGTATATATGTTCTGCATTTGTGTTTCATTGTGGGGATGCTTTACTTCAGCAAACATGGAGGTAGAGAACTGTTCATTTGTAAGGGTATCAGTAGTACGTGCACACTATATACTACCATAGATTAAAATGGCTAACATTAATGTAACGTTAGAAATGATTTCTGCTACAGGCTGTCAAGTTTGCAACTGTCTTTGCTTCCTAGGCATATACTCTTTCACAAAATGAAAAAATCATCATGCTTTTGAATTATATTTGCATTAGGAAAAGTATGTTGAACTAAAAATATAAAATGTTCTTTTGTTCAGATAATCTTAGCAGAAGGTGAAGAAAGTTTTCAAAAACAAGCAGCCCGAAGCAGGGCTATCCTAAAGTGTTTGAAAACGAGTATTCAAAATAATCTTACCTGTGACGGGAAGCACAGTGGCCAGGTATGCCAAGGCGCAAGTCCGCTGTAAATTCATTTTCTTTTAAATCAATTTTAAAAAGTCTGAAGTCTTTCTTGGTACAGCAACTGCATCAAGTGGATAACACTTTCAATCCCTTTTGTTCTGTGTCGATAGATTCAGGAAGTGGGTTTATCTTAAAGATTGAGCACTCCACCTGCGCCAGCACTCCGCTGCTCCCTTACCCCAGCTCATCTGGACACACGTTCCCTCTCGTTATGCAAATAACTGGCCACATTGTCAGCTTTCTGGAAAAAGGATACAATTTAAACATTATTTTGACAAATGTGTGCCATTTGGCCAAATATGTACAGCACTGTAGATGTTACTGGCAGTGTATATGTTCAAGTTATACATATAATGAATGGTGTGATAAACATTACTTCACATTTGTGTTATGTTTCGAAATGTAAATAGTGTCGTGTTTAAGCTGGAAGACTTACTGTAAGCCTTTGGCTTTTGCATTTGTTTCACATTTCAGTGATATGTTAAAACTGACCAGAGATGTTAAAACCATAAATGATAATTCAATTCAAATGTAGTTTAGCTATGAATCATGTTTAAATACTGTAGAAGCTGAACTTTGACATGATTTTTAAAGTGGATGTAGTAATATAACCCAGTGAGAAATTACAACTCCCATGTGAAGGGTGAAGGGTTAAAGGGTTAAAATAAATGAGTACATATATTGAAAAATATATATTTACATGAGAAAAAAAGTTGAATTATTAAAGGAAGTGCAAATTATAAACTAAAATGTTGCGTGAAAAATATTGGTAAACTTGTGCTTTAGTTACATTTGGTATAACACACGATTGCTATAGCATGGTATTACATTTTGTCCAACAATGTTTTTATCATCCCTTATAACACATGTATAGCTATATTATTAACTATTTATAACACATGTATAGCTACATCATTAACCGTGTATAGAAGATCATAACAAAGACACTACATCCATTTGCAGTCAATACAGTTCAAATAACTGACCTGACCTCAATGCTTTACAATGTGTCAAAACAATGTTTAAATGGTTATTTACCCAATAAAAACATCCTCAACATTTAAAGTTAATTGGGGGGGGGGGGGGGGGGGGGGGGGGGGGGCTGAGGGCAAACAGATCTGCAGTTAACATCAGTCATAGATACATAAATGCTTAAATAAATAAGACTTTGTTATAAGCAGGGGGATAGAACACTATGTCAGTTCATACCCTTTTGCTGCATTGTTTTGAACAAAATAATGTGTCTCTTGTTTTTTTTAAAAAACAGCAGCTTTATCTTCCTTTCCTACATATAAGTCAACTGAAACATTCACTTGGATAAATACAGAATATTATATAACATTAAATCTTTTTAACAACACAGTAAACCAGTCCGACAAGCTGCAGCTGAAAACCGACTGAGCTCACAAACAGAGCCTTGTTTGTTTGTTTGAAGGAGTTTGGGAAGGACAAACTTTACATAATGCAAACCGTTAACATGAAAACCTACAAGAAAGCCCCCTGTTTCAAGAGGCAGATGTGATTTTAAACTCTTTTAGACCATTAAAACAACACTAAAAAGAGGCACATTCCAATATTGTTGGCTAAAACGTTTGGTAAGTTTTTAAAATATATTTTGTGTAATTTTGTCCTTGTAAATTTCTCTGTACTGCATGCAGCTCAGTAAAAACACAAAAAGGACAATGTGCACATAAGATTCCTTCAATTCAATTCAATTCACTTGACATGTTTGTTTTGTAGTATAAAATAGTGTAAGAACTAGACAAAGTGTTAACCCTTGGGGCATAGACCAGTGCATAACTTATGTTGCACTTTCCAGTGTATCCTTTGCTCCAATCTCAAAGCTGTTTTTAATTTTGTTTTCTTAAATGCAGCACACAGGTGCATTAACCACACTCAGCTCAACACAGTACTGCATTACAATAGCCTACATTACCTTTATTTCCTTTGGCTCCTGAGTTGGAATCTTTTTAAGATTCAGTTTTATTTTATTTTTTACAAAAGAAAAGTGTTCACTTAACAAGGGGATAAACGCTTTACCCAATGTACAGCAGCAGGCCTCTTTTCAAACATACTAAAAGGTCAGCCTTTATTTTTAATATGTAGACAACATTTTTTTAAAAAACTGATTTCCAGTAATAGGCTACTCCAACAAGAAAAACAACATCTTAAACAATTAATTAGTTCTGTTAATTATAATACCATAACAACCTCTTGGCATGGAAAGCTACATAACAGTCCCCTTTCCTGACCAGTTTGTATGATTCTGATCCAACTAATAAATGACTTGGAGTCCATTATAAGCTGGTACAAGATCACTCTGTAAACCTGTAATCTGCTCTTATCTTTCAAGACAAAAATACACTTCAGAGACTCAGTTTTTCCACTCCCCTTGTGTTCATTATTTAAACAACAACGGTATTTAGATCCAGATTAATAGAAACAAATGTCTCTGTCTCGTTCATTAACTTTCTTTTTTTTTTTTGGAATGTTTTAAACAGATACATGTTCCTTTTACTACATACAAGTGATGTGAGCTTCATAACAATGCATTCTACCATACCAACATTAAACATTTTGAATCAGCATTATAGATTTGGAACATAACATTCTAAGGGTATTATACAGTAAGCAACAGGAGGCACATGAATTCTAAATCTGCACTGCCAGCCTTAGCTAAGGCAGGAAGAATGTCGGTATCAAATCAAAAATTCACAGTGACACCCAATTGCTTGGTATTAAAATTCAAGTGTTATAGAACCTGCAGTATGGGTCACAATTCCTGATTTTGCTGTATGTAGTATACTGTTGGCAAGGAAAGGATCTGATGAGAACTTTGTGTCAAATCACAAATGAAGATGTTTTTGTTGTAGGCTACACACTATAACCTTTATGTTTAAAAGTATGATTGTGATGAGAATGCTCATTGTTTTCACACTGGGAGTGACAGTAAAGTAGAGAGACCCCTCCTCACATATATATATACTGCTATACATAAAGACTTGTGAATGTAAAAAAAAAAAAACACATCCAAAATCATCTTCATGACTATGGAATGTGTTGCATAGGAGCTGTGAAGGTTAAACTGTGACATGGTAGGGATGTGAGCCCCTGGCTGGCAGTGCTATATATAGAACAGGGCAATAACTTGGGGCTTGAAGAGCTGCTGTATGTTATGAGGCAGTGTTTTGTGAAGCGTTACCGATAATGCTGAACCCCACTGCTGAGACAAGATGAAAAGATACGAGCTTGTGAAAAACACACCGGTCCACAGGGGTTGATGCTTTTCTAGTGATTAAGACACTTGTTTGGGCACGGCAAGACAGAAACCAAGTTCTGAGAAGCAAGGCTCCGAGCCTATAAGACGGGAAATGTGCCTGCAAGGGATGGCCATAAATGAAATATTCACTATGATGTTGTGTATATTTGCAGAAGCAAACTTGTCTTGTGTATCAAATCTTGTGGGTGCATATTTCCTACTTTGTAGCCATTTGCACTGAATTGTCAGTACCATCTTTAAACAATGTAACATTTTGATATTTATCACATCTCATAACGGTAAACAACATACTGAAGACTGAAGTTGTTTTAAGACATTCAAAAATGGACGCAAAGTAAAGAAAAGGACCTTAAAATCAGTAAAAAATGTAGAAGTGGTCCTACATAGAATTCAGTGTACACGGAAGAAACAAAGACTGGGAAAACAGATTAGTTCACTTCTATAAATGTACCCCATGGTAGTTCCATTAAAGGCAAAACAAATTAAACATTACATTTATTTTCAAGCTGTCTCTCTCTTTTGCTTATACTGAAACAATATATTGTGTGGTTTAGTCTTATAGTCTAGTAAGAGCAGGGATGGCTATGCATGCAGTTCAGATGGCTATACGTGCATTTTTTTTTTTTTTAACTGTAGTAAATTAATTGTTTGCAGCAGGTAAGTATTTGTAGGAGAACAGCCTCCTTATGACAACACCATAGGAGGACATGTGGATTCTCCGACTGAAAGTATACCAAACCTGAGGGGTCAAATCCCAATGTAAATCCATGTAGCTTAATCAAGCCATTTATATGGGTTATGAAATATATTATTTGTGATACATGTATGTAAAAGACTCTGGTGTCACCCAGCCTTCCTCTCATTTTCTTCACCAAACAAGCTGGATGTGAAACTGAAACACAGATGCACCACTCATCTGAAGACAGCACACTAAAGAAAAACAACTTTCAACAATTCTGTAGCTTCTGCTACCTCAAAACAAAACCAACAAGAGCTGACATTTTCACAACGGAGTTCCTGTACAGCTTTCAGCTTATGAGGAAAGACCAGTGGATCTGAATTAGTCACTAACCTCAGCTGAATCCTAATGTTACATACATTTGTATTCTGTTTTATTTTCATGGATACAATTTTCTTAATATAGTACCATACACAGCATGGCTATTTGTTCTTGGATTCTCTTAGCAGTCATATTCAAATAATTGAGTTACATAATACTTTGTCAAGCTTAATTTTAAGGGGAATTGTTTAGTTTATTAACAATTAACAGCTAGTGAACATGTTAATAAATGTTGTTCATGTTTTGTGAATGGTTAATTAATATACTGTATAGAATCCTATACAAAGGTAACATACATCTTGCCAAACATTACAAAAGGACGGGCTTTAGAATCACCTTTAAACAAATGTAAACCAATTTAAATGACATGACTGACCTGGATTTGATAGTAATCCCTATGTATGGAGATGGGAGTGACCATAAGTTATAAGAAAAACTACTGTTTAAAAAGACTAAGGGTTTGATCAGCTTAACCCCCCAGGATTAGTCAGAGCTGTGTTTAGATAATTTTACAGCTCTAGAGAATCTCCCAGGATTCCATTAACCGCAAGTCTGGTGCTATCCTGGCCCTGGTACTGTAAAGTAAAAAACGGCTGGGACTTCTTGCGTGTAAATGATTTTATTTTTCAGTAGATGGGTGTGGAGTGCCACCTGCTGTTTATATATATTTAAAAGTCCAATCCCCTCATCAATGGACCCTCTCTAACTAACAAAATAAACCTTAAAATAAATCTTACTTACACAATAGTGGGTGCCTAACTAATAGCAGTCAGAGCCACTGTAAGCATGACATCAAAGACTACTGTGTCTGTGTTGTGGTGTTTTGACCAGAGCTCAGGAGCTGGTCTTCAGTTCTAGAGACATTTTAACACAGGCTAGATCTGCCAAAGTGTGTTTATAGAAAAAGAGATAACGCCATCTAGAAATCAACTGCTTTCGATCAAGTTTCTTTTTTCTGGCACTACTACGTTACAGTAGACCAGGGCTTCTCAAACTCGATCCTGGGGACCCCCCGTGGCTGCTGGTTTTCATTCCAACCGAACTCTCAATTACTTAACTAGCCCCTTAATGGAACTGATAATTTACTTAATTAGACCTTTTCACTTGTTTTCCGCTCTTGAGCAGTTGCATATTTCGAGTTAGCTGTAACATTTGATAAGTAACTTGAACTGAAACTGTTCAACAGCTGAAAACAAGTAAAAAGGTCTAAGTAAGTTATTAGTTCAATTAAGGGTCTAGTTAAGTAATTGAGAGCTTGGTTGGAGTGAAAACCAGCAGCCACAGGGAGTCCCCAGGACAGAGTTTGAGAACCCCTGCACTAGATGGCGATAGTACTTGGTAATAAAAAAAAACACTTTGATCAAACCGATGGCAGACAACTTCAAGTGAAGAGCAGCTCCAGAACTCATAGTCAAAGCACCTTTATGAAGATCCAAAATAAAACCCCTGAATTTTTAGCACATTTCTGTTTGTAACATATTATGAGTGTTGGAAGATGTGCTGTTTCTGAGGTCATGTATTATACACTTTGACATTTCTTTAAATAATCTATAAATGGGTGAAAAAGAACTTGCTGGTCATCAAATTATTTGCAGTATGTTTTCCATACAGTTGCCAATGTCATCAAAGCTGAAATGATCAGTATGTGAGACACTACTCTAGCACAGTGACCTATATTTGAATCTTGTAAAGCACTGCACAATCTCCATTTAAAAACATGGAAAGTACAGGTGTGCTATGGGTTCTGGCCTGGTTATATATATTTGAAAATCTATTGTATTGTAATATATTATGCCTCCTACACATTCATTATTACAGTAATACCTAGCAGTACAATGTGTTGGTCTTTCATAACAAGCAGTGATATAGGATTTCCTGTGCCTTTTAGTCATGCAATACTGTATAACAGTATAACGGAGATAATCAGACAACAGAGATAAATGCTTATTAGTCAATCTTTCCAATGAACATTGATCTCCCAGGGTTTACCACATCATATTAATTATTATTATCATCATCATCATGGGCGGTGAAGACAATCAGTTTCCATGATAAAATGGTATCCCTGTTTAAAAATAAACTTGGGGCGGGGCTGGGGGGGGGAGACTGAAGATGCTTGCTTTGCCATGTTTTTAATATGCTTTACGATACCTCTCTGTGCTTTACAATGCTTATCTATGCGTTTACTGTGTTTTACTACACTTTTCTATGCTTTTACTATGGGAAACTTTAATAATGTGTTTTATGGATAGCTCACCAAAAACTCATGCAAATACAGACTAAATCAAGCCTTTATTTTATTTTAAGCAAGCAAATAGTGCTACCATAGAAATGTAATACAACTCTATTTAAAACAAAAGCATTTGCTGTATTTTTGTGTAAAAAAAAAAGAAAAAAAAAACATTTTGAAAAATCTCGAACTGCCTTATTGCTAATAAAATTGATGTTGTGGCACATGAATCTGTTCACTCGAGTGTATCAGGCTCACTACATCCTGTGTGCAATACAAATGCAATTCTGTTTTATTTCTCAAAAACTGACAATGGCCAGGAAACCACCTTTGGGTCTATTTATCACACACTTCACACAAACGAAATAAAGTGCGTGACAAAAAAGTGCATTATGGGAAGATAATGTGCTGCTCTGGCTCGTAGAAAGTTTTTGTAAACAGCCTGTTTTCTAACTATTTTCTAGAATTTTCTGGGCAACTCCTGTGGGCTCCCAGAGTTCCCCACTCTCCAATTTCAGAACCACTGGGCTAGATTATGATACAGGGTACCATACTACACTGAAATACTGGAGTTAAAAATGTGGGGATAGGCTGCACTCACTGGTAACCAGATGTAACTGAAACATAACAGTATTTTGAAGCAAGTGCAAAGTAAAACCAAATGAACTGATTTTCACAAAATAAAGCCAGCAAGAAACGACTCGGAACACTTCCACTGCTCCTTCTTGGAATTAGGCGTATTCTTCGAGTTTGTACAATTCCCATTGTTTAATTCCTCTCTGAGTATGTTTCAGTAGCACCCTGAGCGTGTTTTCAGAACTGGCTACTAAGGTGTAGAACTGTATTATAAGGCACATACACACACACAGAATAATGGATCCTGGTTCTTATGCCCCTTTAATCGTCTTTTCTATGTGGTATATTGAACTAAAAAAAAGAGAGAGGAAGAAAAGGGATTATTAAATACAATGTCCTGTCAGTTTTCTAATTAGAGCTCTATTTTTTTTGTTTGTTTATTTATATATATATATATATATATATATATATATATATATATATATAAAGTATATATATTCTAGACTAGAAACGCTGATCATAGACACTGAAAAAGATTTCTAGTGGAAACGTCTGTCACTGAATTTAGGTTACTTTTAGTATTTCCAAACTCAGCACAATTGAGTGTTTAATAGTTGTGGATGAAGGATATGGTTGGAACAAAGATTTCCAAAGACAGGACTAGAAGTGTGGACGTTGGCTAGCCCTGATCGAGTTAGTTTGCAGTTAGGTGTTGAGCTTCGAGGGTGCACTGTTCTCTTTCTTTACCTTCACTACTGAGCCTGACAAGATGATGTGAGCGCGTGAGCGCAGAGGGGGCTTTGCAGGTCATAACTGTGCTTCTTGTCTGAGCCAGTGACATCGCAAGAGAGGCTGTGGGGTTCACCTGAAAGGAAACAGATGTGTTAGGCAGTCTGTTAGCTTTGTTTGACAGATAATTGGTATTAAACAAAGACATAATTTGTATTATATATAATATAATGTTATTATATATATAATATATTATATATATATATCTATATATTATAATATATAATATATATAATATATATAAGATAATATATATATATATATATGTATATATATATATATATATATATATATATATATATGTTTATATATATCATTCAGGAAACATATGATGTTTGTATCATCAGGTTCCTTGACTCAAGAGCAGCTCTTATGTTCCAGTTGGCTTGATCAATCAAGAACCATTTAGTGCACAACAGTGTATTGCCAGGAAGACAATGGGAAACTGGACCCAAAGTGGCATATCAGTACATTGCACAGAACCTTACTTCTATAAAATACACCTTGGCTAGTCTTGCCTAGGTTACATATTTTTAATGTAGACAAGTACAACTGAAAGACAAATCAGAAATACTAAGAATGACTGCAAACTGCATAACAAGTGGATGTCAGTGACCAGCAGCATGGTATGTGGTCTGGAAGGGCTCAACCACTTGTACTTCAGGAACGCCCAATGTGGGATGATATATATATATATATATATATATTGGACACAAAGATGTTACAGAGTGATGTTAAACAGGCATGCTGTTATGTATATGCTGTTCTTCCCTTAGTAAATCTGCATCATTATTGGCATTGTTTGAAATAAAAAAAACTAAAAAAATCAAATACCAAAATATAGCTGACTCATTAAATACATTTGCACAGTTCCCCTATCTGAACTTGTCAGGAAACTTTCCTTTTCGGTGACTGGCACATATACAAGTTTAAGAAAACAAACGCATACAGCCAGGGCTAGCAATAGACTAGTCATTGTTAGCAATTTGAGCCATACATGAACTTAGTTAGCAATATCAATGGCTAAAACTGCAATGCTCAGATAGATTTCACATGCAATTAGCATACTGTTTGACATTTTAAATGCTTATGCTGATCTATTGACTTCTGATGGCCAGCTGCACTTTCTTCTAAATGAGTTTTCCTTCTCTTCAGCTATGGACGACACGTGAGTCAATTTTGAATCTTTTTTTCTTGCACGGAGAGAATTTGTTACTTTTTGTCCACTGGCAGCCAATTCCACATCTAGCTAGACTACATCTGGGTCTGCCACGGCCTCTACTACAAGACCTGCTAAACACCAAGCAACCAAGCATCTCATCAAACAACACTTCACTTGAATGGAAAACGTACTGCAGAGTGGTCTTGGTCAAGTTCCTTCTCACACTTAGGAATCTCTTATTGCCTAGCTATGAGGAGTAACCATAGCCACACAAGGCAAAATACAAGTTAAAAAAGTTACTAACCTGATCTAGTTCTGGTCTTGGGTGAATTTGATTTCAATGGACCAATTTTCTTCATGAACTTTGGTTCTGGGAGAGAAATGTATTTTTTCATCTTCTTCGCACCCTGAGAACTGCTGGGATGGCATTTGATTGTGCCCTAGAATTCAGGTGCTTCAAAAAGAGAACTCTGAATTTCTTCATAAAGGTGACCTTTAATTAGCTGCCTAGTTACTGGGAAAAAAAGCTTTCTCTACATATATAAAACATTCAATAGAAATATGTATAGCATACTAAAAGATATAGTACATCCTGTAGAAATTTATTAGTTTTACTCTTTCTTTTAGTCCATCAATTTCATGTATAAAGAATACACAAAGACAATGAAAAAGCCTTCTCATTATCAAAAAACATTTATTTTAGTACCCAATTCATGTTGCAGGGCAGTGTATGTGGACATTGCTAAAGCTACTCATGAACTACAATCATCACCTCACCTCCTCTCTCAGCTTTTCCAGCCTGGCCTGGAGCACTGCCATCCTGCTTTATCACAGAGAAGCGCCGCAACATATTTCCACAATTTATCCCCGTAGCATTTCTGTGAGAATTAAAAACAACATTTTGTGAGTAGTTTAGCATACGTTAAGACTACAGTGCATGCTAAAATAATTTTCTTTGCTTTTTTTAAATCTGTTTTCAGTAAGCAGGTAATGAAGGTCTAAAGGTAATGAATTTACCAAGGACCTTCTTTTAAAAAGTTATTGTGAGTATCAGTATCTGGAAGTATTGGAGGCACCTACCCATCTGTATGTATGTTGAATTCACATTTTTACATGTACAAACAATGGATGTAGGTCAAAGGGATCTGCTATTTCAAGTTCTGATTTTTTTTTGTGTGTATTTACCACATTTGACTGATTCCTCTGATGAAGGCACGGTATTGTATTATTTACTTCATAAACAGGCTGATTTCAATCTGTCGGATTTTTATTTACTAAGCAAAACATTAGGTTACTTATACCAGAGCTGCTGACTCGGTCCCGTCCACCGAGGGATTAAACCGTCATCCTGAGAAAGCCATTTCTCTTTTTCCATTGAACCCGTGAGGGCGACCGATGCCACCTCGCGGTTGGTGGTTGTCTTCCTTTCAGGTAACCAGGGTTATGGTAAGTAACCTAAAAAACGACAGCATTTGAGGGACACATCAGAAACGCATAACCCAAGGGTTAGCAGTGTGAGCTTACACACTCAAGGACCCTTGTGCCTAATAAAGGCATAGCAGGGTCTACCACATTAAGGTGGTAGAACCTGGAGAAAGTATGCGGCATAGCCCAGCTAGCCACAGTACAAATATCGGACATCAAGGCCCCTCTGAAGAGGACCTCTAGTGGAGTGTGCGGCTACCCTCCCAGGTGGGAGCAAGCCAGCACCATCATACGCAGTCGAGACTGTGTCCACAATCCAGTGTGACAGACGCTGCTTTGAGAGGGCTGGCCTAGTGTCAGTGTCCCATGACAGACAAAGAGTTGGTCAGACTGACGCAGAGCTCTTGTCCTATCCACGTAGCATCTCAATGCCCAAACAGGGCAGAAGAAATTCAATCTCTCATCCTCTGTTGAAGAAAATGGAGGTGGATGGAAGGACTCCAGTTCCACAGACTGATCAATGTGAAAGGCTGTGATCACCTTGGGAGGAAAGCAGGGTTGGTGCGCAGAGACACCCTGCTGCCATCCTCCCAAATACACATTCAGGAGCTGTGCAGGGACAGCGTCTGCAGCTCACTGACACGCTTAACACGAGGAAGGCTGTCTTCATAGACAGATACTTCAACTCTACGGAGTACATGGGATGAAACAGGGCCTTTGTGAGAGCCTCCAGTACAATATTAAGGCTCCATTCTTTGAAAACAGTCCTCCTGGAAGGGTGAAATTGGCGAGCACCTTTAATAAATCAGGTAGCCAAAAAAATGCGCACCTGGAGACAACAAATCTATGGGGTCATGGCATGCAGAAACAGCTGCTAAATACACCTTCAAAGTGATAGGTGACCTACCAGCATCAAGCAGTTCTTGCAGAAACTGTAAGATAACTGGCATTGGGCAAGAGATTGGGTCATGGTTTCTAGCCAGACACCAAGCTTGAAAATACTTCCACTTGTAGGTGTACAACGGCCTAATGGAATCTGCCCTATGGTTCTGCAATATACTCACAACCTCATCTGATAGCCCTAGATGACCACCACTGTTGTGTTGTCCGTCTGGACCAACACATGTGTACCTCTCAGCACCGGGAGGAAATGGCAGAGAGCAAAGGAGACTGCCTGCAGCTCCAGCATGTTTATATGCAAGGACCGACCAGGATCCGCGGATTCCTCTGCCCTCCCAGACTGACCCCCAGCCCAAGTTGGAGGCATCTGTCATCACCACTCGGTGGTTGAAAACCACTCCCATCCACACCCTCGTGCAGGTGAGAGGTTGTCCTCCCTGGAGCAAAAGTAAAGGATTTTGAATCAATAGTGCACAGATTATTAAATCACAAAAAAAGAGTCTGTGGTCGTTGTACAAAATCAGATTCTGAAAGAGGATTTTAAATCATTAACAGACAGCTGAAAAGGTTAGGATGCAGAATTATTCTCTCAGGTCTACTACCTGTTGTTGGCAGTGGGGATGAAGTATTCAGTAGAATTGGGGCCTTAAATACTTGGCTGGCTGGCTGGTTGGCGTGTGCAAGAAGGTCTGGGATTTATGAACAACTGGGATTGTTTTGGAAAACAAATAGATATTATAGGACAGATGGACTGCACCTAAATAGGTCTGGGGCAAGCAGGCTAGCTGATAACATCAAACATCACCTAGCAAGGTATTTAAACTAGGAACTGGGGAGGGGAGGGAATCTAAAGAAGCATGTAAAATTTAGGTTAAAATATCCTGCCATTGCCACTATCCACTGAGTAAACACAGAGGTGTGTGCTCCAGTAACCTTTGTCAAATTCCTATTGCCCCTGTTCAATCACATGCTCTTGATTGAACTAATTTAGGCCTACGTTTATTTAACATCAGGTCTCTGTCTAATAAAGCTCGGGTAATTAGTGATTTTATTCAGGACTACAACATTGATATTCTCTCTTTAACTGAAACTTGGCTTGGACTGAATGACAATGTTTCCCTGATTGCGGCTTCTCCACCTAACTATTCTTTTTTCCAGAAAGATCGCTCTACTGGGGGGGGAGGTCATAGCCAGGAAATCTCCAGGCTATAGGGCACATCCTGCACTCCACGCAGAGTGCCTTTACTGGATGCGCCACTTGGGAGCACCCCAATACCCATATTTAAAAAATTATAGATGGTTCAGAATAGTTAACTGTGGTAAAGCCTATACTTAAGAAGCACAATTTGGACCCTAAAGTCCTCAATAACTATAGGCCAATCTCCAACTTACCATTCTTAGATAAGGTTCTAGAGAGAGTTTTTTCAATTCAATTACAAGAATTTATAATTCTTAATGGTATATTCAAGAAGTTTCAGTCTGGTTTTCATGCTACACATACCATCGACTCGGCCCTTGTTAGAGTTGTGAATGATCTGCTGATAAGCTCTGACTTGGGTTTTCCATCAGCTTAAATTCTTCTCGCTCTAATTGCTGCCTTTGATACTGTAGACTATTCCATCCTACCAAATCGTCTTGAAAGCACAGTGGGACTGTCTGGCCTTGTCCTATCCTGGTTCAAATCTTATTTTTCTGATAGGTTTCAATTTGTCTCTATTAGGGAGGTAAGATCGGCATTATCGGAAGTTGTCTCTGGTGTTCAACAGGGCTCCATTCTAAGTCCCTTGTTGTTTTCATTTTATTTGCTACCGTAGGGTGACATTATCCAACTTCATTATGACAATTTCCAGTGCTATGCTGATGATATCCAATTATATTTGCCTCTAAAGCCAGGAATTTCTTGTGCCTGGGTGTTATTGGCTACTTGCCTTATAGACATCAAGCATTGGATGTCAGAGAATTTTCTAATGTTGAATTCAGATAAAACCGAGGTTATGCGAGTGGGCTCACAGTACCAACTAAAAATAAATGTGGGATTACATGAGCTGGACTCTTGCAGTCTCTCATCAAAACTTAAACTAGAAATTAAGAGTTTGGGGGTCATCTTTGATCCTGATCTATTACTTGAGACTCATATTAGGGAAGCGACTAAAGTACCTTTTTACCATTGAGAAATATAGCGAAACTTAGACCAATTATTTCCATATCTGGTACTGATAGACTAATGCATGCCTTTGTTTCATCTAGAATTGATTACTGTAATGCACTTTTTTCTGGTGCCCCAAAACGTGTGCTATCCTGCGTGCAGCTTGTTCAGAATACTGCCACTAGAATTCTGACTAAAACCATAAAAAGTGAACATATTACCCCTGTTTTGGTGTCTTTCCACTGTCTCCCTCTGCAGTATAGAATTGACTTAAAGATATACTTTGCTGTTAGCTTACAAGGCCCTCAGTGGATTAGCACCTAGTTATTTGCAGGCGTTATCTTCCTAACCGCACTCTGAGATCACAGGATTCAGGGCTGCTGGTTATTCCTAGGGTCAACAAAAGCAACACGGGAGGTGGGGCTTTTTCTTGTAGAACTCTTAAATTATGGAATGCTCTGCCTTTGTTTATCAGGGAAGCTGGGACCATTACAGTTTAAGTTCAGACTAAAAATGCACTTTTATAAAAATGGCTTTCTTATCTTAGTGGGTTTTAATGTAATTTTAAAATTGCTGCTTTTGTATTATGTATACTGTTTAAGTATTTAAATGGTCTGATTATGGCAGTTGTATGTGTGACATGCTATACAAATGTAGTGTGGTTTGTTCTTTTTTTTCTCTCTGCAATGTACTATACAGTGCTTTATGATAATTTTGTATAAAAAGAACTATATAAATGCAATAGATAAATACATTTACATTCATTTTTCTCTAACCCTATATTAAAATTTTACCTGTAGAAAAAAAACCCAAGTACAATAGTGCAAATTTCAGTTTCTTATCTAAAATCAGAAACCTCACGACATCTTAAAGCCATAAAGAACAGACACTAGTTTTTCCTTTGTTGATTCATTGATTTGTTGATCTGGCCTGGAATGCCCCGTGACAGTGTGTACATTGGGCCACAAAAACACTCTATTATGTAATTGCTTGTTGAATCAGCAGAAGACAATGTGAAACGTAGAGAACATCATTACCTGCATATGTGCATAGAAATGTCCCTTCATCAAAGTCATCCAGACAGCGAACTCCCCAGACGGTCTCCTCCGTCTTAAACACCTGGAGTCAGACTCGAAGGCCATGTTGTACCATTCGGTTTTGGCACAATCTTAAGTCACATTTGCACTACACGCTGCACTCGTAAATGCTGTCAACACAGGTTTTTTTTTTTTTTTAAATACTTTACTTCTTTGATGATTGCAAGCAAATTTTGTTCACAGCAGTGTACAGTTAACCCATATAATATAAACCCAAGTGGTCCTTTTTGCACAACAAAGTGGTTTGAGCCAAGTTTTGCAGTTTCTAAATCAGAGACAATACATGCAAGTCAGACAACCTCATACCCTGACTTACCCAGAAGGCACTGACTTCATTAGCCTTTTGTATTTATATGGTGGTGGGCCACTTCTTTTTCTCTTGCTGCGTTTCAAGGCATTGTCTTTCGCAGTTAGTTTCAGGCAGGCACATTTTGTCCTATATGTCAAACAGCATCATGTTAATGATTATTTTTTAACAAATTACTTACCGGTATGCTGTCTAAATGCATAGAAATTATAGAAAGGGTTAATGTTTATATTCCACATTCTGTTTTTGTAACAGCATTTTCTAGATCAGAAAACAATAAATAAGACATCAAACTGGAAGCAGCAGTGTGTGGAAATATTACTGTTGAATTAATACCTGCATTCCAAGTAATTCAATATTTATAGGCACAATTTTCAAAGTTTAGTTTTTTTCGTTATCAGTGTGTTTTATGTTGCTGTTTTTCTGAAAGCGCAAAAACACCAATTATAATTCTAAAAGGAATAAGAAGCAACTTAAGACCCTAAATTAAACTGTCAGAGCTTTTTATATTCTGGTTTGGTGTGTTTTTTATTTTCTAAAAAAAATTGCTTTGCTGGATGATTTGGAGTAACAAGAATCTTGCCTAATCTAGTTTACTTTTATTTATTAGACACTGTTTTAGGTCATAAATGCAATCATATTTTGATATTTTCCAATAAACCTTTTCATGATTTTACTTTCACAATAATCTTCAAACTTAACTGCTTTATGACAATGAATGTAGACACGATTTAGACTTTTAAAGTTGTAATATTAACTAATGGATGTTCGTGTTTTCCAGACTTGGTTTTTTCAGAGGCTTCACTTCCTATGTTCCAGTTATAATAGAAGCCTACATCTGTGTTCTACTGGCCCGAATATATCATTGAATCATATAATGGTATAAAATTGTATGACACTAGCAAGAAACTACTTTAGTTTATCTGCTCTTGCATGCAACAAAAATGTTTCTTGCTGGTGTTCTAAAATTAAAACAGGAAGCTAGCTGAGACAGGATAACTGGCATCACTCATCAAAATAAAAGGGAAAATAAAAGGCAGCAGGACAAAAAGATCAATGAGGAAACAAAGGTCTTGTGAGATGTTAATTTAACAAGGAAATGCTGCTGGAATGCAACCATTGTATAAACAAGGCTTTTATCAAACATCACCATTTCTAATTGTGTTTTCTGTACATTCCTTACTTTTCCTATTTAAACCAGTTATAATGTCAGCTTCAAGCATGAGGTTCATAGTCTTGACATACTCTGAAAGAGAAATGGTTGGGATAGTATGTAAACAAGGCACTACACAGCCATTACTATGATTACCTTAAAATTATGACACCACTGTTTGTATATGAGCTTTTAAAATGACATATCATTTCGTACTTTTTAAAAGCCACTATAAGGACAGCAGTGCTATTATAAAATGTAATCCTAGGCCCAGGGTAAGTACGGCTATGGGAGGGCCATAAGCTTGGTTTTCATTCAAGCTTATAATTTTTTTCACAGCAACACACTTTAACACTATCGTATGCAATATCATGTCCTTACCATGATCTGTTGCAGATCCAGCCTTGATACATTGACTGAGAGAGTTCAGAAAACCACACAACTTTTTAAATGCAAAGTCCACATTTGCATTGTGAATTAGGTTGTTTATTTCGTAACGTCAGCAGATCGAAATCAAAATTTGTCAGTTGTATTTCAAATACTCAGCATTTGTTACGTGTTTACATATTTCCTTTAATAGATTAATAAAAATACAAAAATAGTTTGTTTTATATGCATATATGTCGTGTTTTTATTATGTACAATTATCCAGCTGCTGGGATAACAAAGGAAACAAGCAATTCCTACTTTTTTTCATGGGAATAGCTCAAATATTACTAATATTAAGGCCACAACTACCTACCATTGTAATGCTGTGGAGAGGAAAGATACCTTGAAAAGGGGGATAGGGGACTTGATACTTGACGGGTGAGTGGACCGACCACGCTGAATTGATCTGTCTTGAGGTATGCAGCCAAGTGGTGGAATAAGCATGGAAGGTGGCTGAGAGGCAGCTGATCTCCATGGGACAATCATTGCAGAGATTTGGGTTTCTCAATGCCAGTTATTCTCTTAATAATGGAAATCCTTAGCTCATAATCAAGCCAGATTTCCAGTCTCGTACCATGTCTCAAAACAAGTATTGGTGCTGTAACATTTGGGAGGATGAGAGGAGATATGACTAGGATTGCTGATGTAGTGCCCCGTATTTTGATTAGATCGGGATTAGCGTTAGCCTTGATTGTGGGAATGCTGCAGATTTAAACAGTAAACTAGAGCGACTTTTGCAGCTGATCTGAAGAGGGAGTGGAGATCTGCTGTAGTGAGGAGCGATTAACAGTAGAGGGCGGGATCTGCTGAACAGAGCAGAGGTCTGAGGAAGAAAACAATGGAGTGCTGTCAGTAGTGTGCAGAGGCCCAGCTGTGAGAGCAGAGATCTTCAATAGATAACGGAGGACTAACTTCGGTAGAGTGCAGTGGTCTGCTGCAGAGAGTAGGGATCTGCTGAATGCAGTAGATATTGGTCTTTCAGTGTTAAGGCAGATTTAGATAGAGCCAGAGATGGGGATGCTTTTGGGCAGAGATGAAGATTGCAGAGATCTGAGACTGCTGCAGAACCAGAGAGGATGAAGAATGTATTGCTCCAAGGTGTCTGCAAAACCTATTGATTGGTCGGGAGCAGTTTATTGTCTACTGGGGGATAGGAGGACATTGACTGGAATGTTGATAAATCGGACATGGTTCCATGACTGACTAGTGGCTTGCATTGATGAAATGATGACTTTGATGAAGCTGGTTGGATTGGAGGAGCAACGCCAGATGAGGAAACACGAATCTGGGAACAGGAATAAGTCCCAGGAATGGATGTGTGATGCAGGGAAGCAGGATGTTACTATGATGGTAGATACTGAGCATCTCAAAAACAGCTGAGTAAGGTTGCTTCATGACCAGGTCCTTGAAGAGGGGAAGAGTTGAAATTGGAGAACATCAGTTGCTACAAAAGGTTGAGGGAGGGGGACTCCTGCAAATCCCTTGGAGTGACAACAAACTGCAGGAATGTATAGAAAAGCTGGAGCGTGCAAGCGTCACAGTGATAGCAAACCAGCTTAGAGACTGTATAAAATTTGTGGTGTTATACTGCCATCTAGCGGTTATGATTAGCATTAACCATTGGCTTGAGTGAAGCCGGGTAGAATATATTTGGTTATTGTGATTAAAATCCTTGTCGGTGTAGAACAACAATTGCATATTCTTTTAGATTTTAATATCTTCGTTACATGTTTTAGGACAGTTAGTCATGTGTATAAATACGTTAACACAGTATTTAGATTTCACAATTCAGCGAGTAGAACGAGCCCTCGTAGATTGTGAAAGCGCAGCAGCAGCAAGCCAGGAGATTGGAGTACTGAGGCACGGAGCTCGCAGTGCCGGATGAAGCTGCCTGGTCACCATGGCGACTTACCACTCCCCACAGTCATGCAATGAGGGCGTTGCCATGGTAGCCACAGACTGAGAGGCGCCGGTGGCAAAGTTGCAGAACAGCAGTGTTGTTGGAGCATGTTGTGACCAGTCGAAAGCACAAGCCACCACACGTTGAAATGGAGTATGAAATTGACAGGATAGGTCTTTAAAACGTTGAACGTAGCTAATAGAAATCCAGGGCAGGATCTTATGAAGGAACGGTAAATTGTGCTGACTCTGGAAGCGGAGGAGGGGCGCTTGATTGCAAGCAAGAGTAAAGGAATGTTCAGCTGACAGATCTTTATGGTGGATTAAAAAGAGGAATTATGGCAAGGCAAACGCTGACGACGGGAATGTCGATGTGTTGTTGAAGGAGCTTTAGAGGTTTTAGTAGAGGGACAATCTGTCTATTAAAGATGCGGTCAAGTTGAGAAATGAAGCTGCGGTTTGGATGGTGCTGTTGCTGGGCTGGAGGCTGGAAAGAGCAGGAAAGACTAACGCTGGAGATCCTGCAGCCGAATGGAGAAGCTGAATGATGAGAAGCAGCACTGGAGCAGGTAGGAAAATATCTGATAATATCTTGGGAGCGCTGCGCAGAGAATTGACCTCCAGTGAAAGGCAACAAAGTGTAGATTAGCTGTGAAGCACGAAAAGACGGCGTCTGAGCGTTAGCTACAAAAATGAAACACTAGACAGCGAAGGTGCAAGTGATCAGGGCTTAAATAGAAAATAGGTACTAATTGACAGGAAATTGGAAGCCCCCTGCTGCACGCCCGCTGAACTACGCAAGCTAACATTTCAATCAAAAACATATAAACTTATTTCGTCAGTCAGTTTCTTCCTGTGCAATTTTCATCATATAAACCAGGGAACCCAAAAAAAGAGAAAACAAAAAAGTGAACACATTCCCTTTCCTGAAGGAGTCACTGCAAACACGCCAATAATAAACTTTGTTGTTTTCCTGACTGGTCGGTTCCAAACTGATTGGGGCCAGCAAAACTAAAAACTAAATAAAAAATAATCTGCTTTGCACAGCAAGGAAACAAGAAAGCTAATGTGAATTTTGCACGCTCTACTTTTAGGTATCGTAGTCTGTTACATTTGAACTTCCTAGATTATTTCACCTAAGAATTGTCTTTGGGGTCAACGCATGTCTCTGGCAGCAAAAATACCTGAAAGTAGGGAAATCATACTGAGATGTCTTGGTTATACAGTCGACAAAACTATGTCATAAATGTTTAAAAGAACCACATGCTATAGCAAACTTTCATTTTAAAACATGACATGTGGTTTGCCGTCTTCCAGGAAGTCTGCTTTACTTCCTTTGTCAACACATCTTACTGGCTGAAAAGCATTTAATTCACCATGGGACGTTCTTGAGGGTTACTGATAATGTACAGTGTGAAGCTAGGATAAACAAAGATTTGATATCAAGCTGCAAACCCCAGGCTTGCTGTAAATTCAGGAGGGGGAGGAAGCTGATATTTTGAGTGTAGAATCTCCCCACAGCCTTTCTGGTTTTTGGTGTGATTTATACGTTAATGACATCTTCACTGATACACTAGGAAAGGAGAACAGATCTAATTATAGACAATTGCACAATTGTCACTGTGTATGCTACAGCATCTCCTAGACCAGGGATGGAAATACGTCTCCCAGTGCACAGCAGTTTGATCTATTCTTGGTTTTATTATGAATTTAATAAGACATACTTGAGCTTGTTACCTACACTGTGGCTAATGAACTTATAGTAAAACCTGTAAAGAGTGAAACTGCTATGCTATAGGAGTCCTATTTGCATCCCTGCAGACACATTTAAACATACAATCATTGGGTACAGTCAGTGGCGTAACGTAAGCCCCCTCTGCACGTCTCTAACAGGAGGAGTCACATTGGAAGACAATCTGTCAATCTTAATCGGTTTAAAATGTTGTGGTGTATATATTTTTCCACCTCGGCAATTTTCCTGGTCCTGCGACCAATCAGCATCAGGAGGTGGGTCAATATTTCATGCATGTCGTTGCCCCGTAGGATTCATTCTGCAGAACCAACAAGTGTCAACAGGCATTTCGTTCAGTTCACGTTTTTCAGTTTAGGTTGTGAGTGACTTAATTATGAGGTATGAAGCTTTCTAGTGCCGCAAGAAAGTATTTGAGTGGCTCTCAAAAGCGCCAGAATAAAGAGATAGAGAGCACATACTTAGCAAGTTTCCAAAAATTAACAATTTAATTTAAGCCTTCTACCCAATTTAATTTAAGCCTTCTAACCGTCGTTATCCTGCTCCAGTCAAAACACAGACAAAGCTGATGATATGCCACTAGGGATTGATGATGAGGCAAGGACTGCAAATAATGAAACTTTGATTGAAAACAAGCAAGACAAACCGGAAGCTGAAACTAGCGACTGTTGTCCAGACGATCCGTTCCCAACTGAAAGAGCAAATTATCCAGAAAATATCGATGATGCAAATGTAAAAAAGTTAATTAAAAACGGGTCTTGCAAGCCCAAATAACTATTCCCTCGAGATAACAAAAATGTTTTTCAAGTGAATATTATTACAAAGTGACTAAGAATGGAGATAAGGTTCCCAGGAAGTGGCTGTTTATAACTAGATACTACAATGCATACTGTGAACCGTGTTGGCTGTTTGGAGATCGCAAACATGCTTCTCACCAACAACCATTGGTAGTTGGAATAAAAGATTGGCAGGGCATTTTACAAAAAAAGTAAAGAACATGAAATGAACATGAAATGGCACGTTCACATTTATCATTCTGTGTTTTTTTACGACACATGGAGAAATGACAAGACACTCTCAGGAGTTGACTCTGTGGGCTTGTCAAAATGGCGGAGGTGAACTACCAGTGTGCAAAGTGCGGTCACATTTGACCAAAATACCTGTGCTAAGTATATTATTATCTATGTATATAGTCACTGTTAATGTGTAAATCTGATTTGCTTTACAAGTTAGGAGAGAAAAACAGTGGAATTTTTTTTGTCAGTCTTAGAATTCTTAAGTAAATATGACCCAGTTTTAAAAGTTAATTGAAAAAAATACCAAAGTAAATATATCTTAACTCATGAACACAAAACAAGCTGATTGCTTTGCTGCCAAAAAATACAAAATTAAATAGTTACTCAGATAAGAGGCTCAGTTTTGTTCTTTTATTATGGACACAACATGACATATAAAAAAGGAAGACCAACTTAGCCAAGTTTTTCAATATACGACAGTATCCCATGATGTTAATGAAATTCCAATTGAAGTAAAAATCAACGAGAGCTTTTTGGGTTTCCATGACATTACAGATAAAAGTGCTCAGGGGCTAAGGACTGAAATAGTGAAAATGATCGAAGACAAAGGCTTCTCAGTTAAATGATCGAAGACAAAGGCTTGTCAGTTAAAAATTGTAGAGGACGGGTATGATAGAGGGAGCACAACGACTGGAATTTAGTGTCTTTCCGTTTTGTTGATATTATGAAAGCACTAAGTAAAATCATTCTACAGTCTAAAAAGACAGATGAGCGCTCAGAAGCAATTGGACTGAAAAAATGCAAGGAGACCTTTGAGTTTGTGCTCATGGTTGTGATCCAGTCCAAAGTACTAGAGACAGTAGACATTGTATCAAAACTGATTCAGTCTAAGGACATGGACCTTTTTCTAGCAGATAAAACATTAAATGTTGTAACCTAGACCTTTACAAGCTTTAGGAAGCAGTTTGGAGAAACTAAAGCTACTGCATCTTCACTTGCAAGTAGTTGGGGAATTGAACAAAAGTTTATCGAAAAACAATTAGGAAATACAAAAAAAACATTTTGATGAACTCTGTGAAGACTAAAGATGATCTAAATGAGGAAAATTTTAAGGTAGCTGTGCTCTACACCAACATTGACATTATTGTTACTCAGTTAAAAACCTGTTTCTGTGGAATGAACACTATGGTGCAGCAGCTTCATTTTTTGTGTCCTTCTGAACTTCTTAGTGATAATGACGATGCAGTATTTATATCAGCCGAGTCTCTGGCAGCTCAGTACGAAGGGGATTTATCTCCAGACTTTCCTACACAGCTACTGTTATTCAGAACAGCATGGGAAGAGAAATATAACAGATTGCTGGTGGTACGATTAAAGATCTAACTGAGCTTTTATTTTTTAAACATAATGCTATATTGCCTAGTGTTCTAGATGTTGCAACAGCACTGAAACTCTTTTTGACTGTACCAATGATTTCCATTACATGAGAGTCAATGTTAAAACATGCTGATTTGAACTTGGCTTCTCTGATCCATCTGCATCTCCATCCATTTGCGTTTCTGTCCAACTGATGATGTAAATATACTTCTGGCTGGTGTTAGTTGGTGAAGAGTAATGCTGGCTCCAGGGATCGAGTGGTGGCAAGTGCAGAAAGGTAATTTTCAAAACTGAAATTGATCAAAAACTGCCTTACAAGTTCAATGACCCAGGAGAGACTGTAGGGACTGTCAACCTTGAGCATGGTGAACAAGCATAGTAGTGGTTAGATGTGAAAGCCTTAAAAAAGGAGTTTGCGCAAAACAATGTGAGACAGCAATCTCGCTTTAGTAAAATAAGTGATGATGCCTGTTTAAAAAAAAAAAAAGAAAAAGAAAAAGAAGCACTGTTCCCCAGTCTTAGAGCAGCAAGCAGGCACTGATTCTCCAGCTCTGCAGTGGTCAGACAGGACAGACAAGGACTACTTCACTGAGAACACTTCCAAGCAAAAGGTCAGACAATGGTTTTATATATTTTGAGGGGAAAGTGTTTGATTTCATAGGGTGGGGAAGTTTTAAAGGAATTAAGTTTTAAAGGAATTAAATTACTTTGTTTAAGTAACTGTTGTTCATGTTGGTTAAAAGGGGGGGTGCTCGCCTCGGCATTTTGTGTAACGTCACTGGGTATAGCGTAGTACTTAGTAATATGATTAAACGAACAAAGTGTTTTATAACCAACATCTTGTCAAAATGTGTTTCTTTAGGTAATCTGACATATAGTATAGATGTTAAGGTAATCATGTACAGCACCTCAAATAGATCTGCACTGAAACCCAAAACACTAAGAGCAATCTCTCTGGAATTCCTTACATTTTGGATTTTCAGTTGTGTTTGGGTCCTGGTTTTTATTATTTTTGTTGCACTTGCATGAGCAGGTGCTGGTGGCGACTGGTTTCACCGGAGGAGAAGCCTGCTGTATCTTGGGGAAAGTGGGCAAACGGGCCAGTCAAGCTAATAATGGGTTGGGCCTTTTAATATACTGAGCTTGACTGAGGCACATTGCAGCAGAATAGACTAACTACACGAAATACGTCTGCAGGAACCAGAAGCTTTGTTTTAATGACGTATGTTTTTTTTGCTTTTTGTTTTTTTTTTCCTGAGAATTAACACCAATTCGAAAATAATAATAGTTAAAAAAGCAATGCACTAGAGAAGCCGCTTGTAGATGTTTCTTAAGTTCAAAAGTGCCTGCTGTTCAAAAGATGCAGTACTTGCAAAAACCTGACTAGGATGCAAAATTGATGTTGATCTCACTAAAGCATGATTAGGTATACTTACAGTGGAAGAAACACCTGCAAAAGTAACTAGTCACTCATGTAACGCTTGTAAATAAGGTTGATTCATGCATTTGTCTTTTAGATTTTTACTTATTTGAAGTTTGAATTATTACTACAGTATTACTGTACTTGTATGTAATTTCCTAGTTGGCTACGGAAACAGAAAAGCAAAACGTGTAAGAAATGCTTATGAAACCTGTTGAACAACAATTGGTTTAGTATAAAGTATATGTACTTGCTTTAAGTTATACGATTTTTTGGTATTACATGATAATTGAAGCCCTGGCTGTGTTGCTTAACTCATGTCGCTGCGTTCCTATTTAATAGCGATTAGTAATACAATGTACACAGTAGTTATACAATGGAAATGTAGGCTAGATTGAGTCGCATTGCAAACCACTGTGGCAACAGTGGCTTCCTTGCCACAGCCTGTGTGAAACAGGTACTGCTTTGCTGAGCAAGTGACACTCTTTAGGCTAACTAAAAGGCAAGTGGTCTTGTTGGTCTACACCACCCCCTGCAGGCTTTCAAATAGCAACTAAAATAGCAACTGAAACAAATCAACCACAAATTACAAGTGAGTGTAACATGTCTGAAATTACAGCAGGCCTTTCTGTAAATGTGTTTTGTATTATTATCATTAGTGTTATTCCTGGTTTTGCATTACTTCATTTGTATCCTGGTTTTCTTGCAAGGCTACCAGACATTTGAAGATGGCTGAACAGACGAAGGCAGCAGGAGAGGCCCTCTGGGGTATGTTCATAGCTGATGCCATGTCAATGCCTGTACATTGGTATTACGTGGTAAACAACATTAAGGAAGACTTCAGGGGTTTGATAACTCGGTATCAGGCCCCTGAAAGCAGACACCCCTCCAACATCATGAACCTTTCCAATTCAGGTACCTTACACATATCTATGTGGTCTCTTGTGTCACATTTTCAGTTGATATAATATAAATCTGAGTAGTAAAAAATATTGGAGGCTACTATGAGGCACACATCCACAGACTACATGCATTTACAGGATAAAAGTTAAAATCTGACCGTGTGTGATAACTGTTGAGACAACATGAAGCAGAATAAATGTGCACATTGAATAAGGAAGGGCAGATTCAGGCCAGGCTAATGGACCCAGATACAGTGTTACGATTTGAGTAATAACAAATATCAGGGGCTAGGAGTGAATAGAGTTTGATGTCCGCCGGTCAGCTCAACTTCAACCTTTAAGTTACGCCACGGTGCCTGCCTGACTAGGCAGTGGAATTGACCCTCATTGTCTTTTACAAGCACCCACATTTAAAAATAAATAAATGCAATAATATTGGGGGCACCTAGAGAAAATGTTCACATTTACAACATGCTGTATTTGATGTCCTTTCGAGAGGTTGCTGTGGGGAGAGCTTTGATTTCCACCTTCGTAGAATTGGATTCCAAATCGATTTGATCAGAGCTGATGTGAAGTGGTTTATCATTAAACTTGAATCCACAGGGGTTTGAACTACAGAAGCTACCTGGAGAAAATGAATCATCGGAGCACCAGAAGACACAGCGTGAGTGAAACTGAAGTGCTGAGAAAAAAAAAAAAGTTGAAAGCACAGTGCTTCTTTGTTAAAACGCTTAGCCACATTTCTGAGAAGTTCAGTGTGGTCCACCTTGTCTTGCACTTAAGGAGACAACAAGGTAGTTTGTGAGTATGTTTTCATCAGTTAAAATGATTGTTGCCCAAGTGTAATGTTTTTTAGTTAAAGGACTTGTTTTTTTCTTATTTGTTTTTAAGCTGGTAGTGATCGAACAAGCCTGTCCCAAGGTGGCCAAGCAGCAGTGGTTGGAAACATCATTCTTCATGACAAATTGAAGTTCTGGAAAAGATCTTGGGAATGTGTTCATTACCATCAATGTATGATTGAGCAGATTACTGGTTTATTCTAGAACAGTGGCCTTTATCAAATGCAGGGTTCTAGTGCCACTGAAATGGATCATTTGAACGAAGAGTTATACACAGTAGGCACAACACACAGCAGCTCTTTTTAAGAGGTATTGAAATTTGATCCCAATATAAATGTTATTTATATAAATATTTTGTTTGAAAAAAATTAAGTGCTTGTGAGAGATATTGGGGGTTCATGTCTAGAGGCTGTACTCATGATGGTATATCAGCTGAACACTTGTCAGCTGACATACAAATGCTTAAGTGCAGAGTTGCTGGATTATTACACTCCGGTTTCATGCAACAGTTATGATGGTGACCAAACGTGTGAGAGTCCTGTTCTGTAAAAGAAAAAAATTGTTCAAATGAACAGTTGCATTCAAAAAATGTAGAACAATGAAAAGCAAAAATAGACGTGCACTAACAAAAAGCCCTGAAAACTGAACATAAAGATGAAGTAACTTAAAAAAATAGATGGTGATTAAGTAGATTCAAGAAAATGCACAGAGTCCTTTTTTTCAATCCGTTGCCAGGTTTATTGAAATATGCAGGGAGTCTGGTCCCAGGTACAGGACAAACAGAATACTCAACAATACAATGTTTGCATGACATTAAATACCCTTCTGTATAGATGGTCCACCTCCCCTTTCTCTGACACTTAACCAATGGTCAAGGTAATTTAATTTATTGTGTGAGTGTGTGTGTGTGGTTGGTTGTGCACTCCTGGAGACAAAAGGTCCATACATCTCCTTGCAACCCCCTTTGATGCCAGTGGCATTATCTCTTTTGATCTCTCTGAAGTCTTTAGAGCCTGTTCCCTTCTAGTCCACAGCATTGTTATCTCGTTAGCTTGCAGTCATTGTTGGGCAAGAGTTTGTAGACGCAGCGTCTCTATCAATGGTTAGCAGTACATGCAATTTGAACCAAACAGTCTGCTATCTGCAATATTAGTCTCTTTTCAGAAAAGAACACCAGCATATCTCTGCCAGTCCACATGCGTAGCAAACTCCTAATCAATTCTCGATCCATGTTTTCCAACAAAAGAAAATGATTTAAATGAAGCAATAAGCTCAATAATGAAGCTAAAAAGGAAGTGAAAAGGTTACCGTTTTTTATTTTTTTGTGAAAGCCAATAAACTTACGTTATCTTTCCCCAGTCAAATCGTAGACTCCCTAAATAAGCAAGGTAATTTACCGTAATTAAAGACAGTCATGAAAAATAATGTAAAACATAAAAAAGAGCAACCAGATAAGACAACACATTATTCAAATTCTTGGTGTATTATATATTTAAGGTAAGGCAAGTTTATTCTCTAGTACTCTAGGCTATAATGTTCTTCCGCCCGGTTGTATAGAATTCCTGGGGAGAACCCTGATATATATGGAATATAGTTTATTTATCACCCTATAAATTTTGGTTGCGATATGGATTTTCATTAGGGGCAATGGAGCAATCCCCTCATTTACGTTCATTCCTGTATGTGTCTGTAGCAGTGAACCTAAAAGCAGGCTGAGCGAGATCTAAAATGACTGTTGGATTGCTTCTTCGCATGGTACTCCAGGTGAAAGCAGCAGTGGAGGTCGTCAGGCTCACACACCCACACCCAAATGTGGAGAAGTATGTGGCTCTGTTCAAGAGCCCTGCACAGTGTGTTGAACGGAGCCTGTCTGAAGCAGCAGTATGAGGCAGCCCTGAGATCATTGGTGCTTGATGCCTGGTATCTGTGTCGTCTATACATGGAGAAGGCAGACAGAGCAGGTCACCATCCTCAAATCTGACACAAAATGGTGCTGAGCAATACACTATAATGAAGAAACATCGTTTTCATTGTGAATGTGCTCTGTCCAGCATGCTTGCGATTGCCTGGCCACTGCACTGTTCTCGGGAAGATGGAACAGTGAGTATGGTTATGATACCCATAAACAGCATATTGGCTGTTCACGCAAAGGGTACCATAGCCTGGGTAAGAATTCACTGCAAGACAGCTCAATGTGTCCCTCAGGCAGCTTTTGAGGGTCAAAAGCCATGTATTTCTAGTAGTAAATGTCAGTTAAATTTACCTGGTTGACACTGTTACTGTAGACTTGAAACACACTAATGAAAACTGTGATTTGGAAGCAGTTATATTCATACTCAATATATGCAAAGATTAATTAAATGACTACTTTAAAAAGTAGCTAGTCCTTTTCTGGTTAAAAGTACAGTAGAATTAAAATGGCTGGAATTCGATCTCCTGTTTTGTTTGTCAAAGGAGAGCACAGAAGAACTGTGATTGAAGGGAATGAGCAAGTGAAGTATGTGGCTGACAAAATTGTTCATGACGACTACAGTGTCAACATCATCACTACAGTGTCAAGCTCAAAAATGGCCATTACTTACAACGATTATGTCATGCCCATCTGCCTGCATGACTGGCACATGGTGGTCCACGAACTGGCATCCATCAAGTTCTCTACAGTCAGCGGATGGGGCCAGTATTGAGATTATGGGCAGACAGCCGAATTATCTACAGAGACTTGAGGTTCCATGAGTCAAAACACAGGACTGCATAGCCAGGTCCAACATGATCATTATTGACAACATTTTAAGGGACCTGCAGATTCTTGTAAAGGAGACAGTGGTGTGCCGCATTTCACAAAGTACCTGGTTTGTGACTGGGATTGTGAGCTGGTGGAAGGGATGAGCGCAGCCAGGCTTCTATGGGATCTACACGAGAGTGTCCAGGTACCTGGACTGATTAAAGGAACACATGTCTGCACAATGAGTGTCTGTTCCAAGTTTAATTCATTACATCAGCAAATATAATTGTAAACAAAATTCACAAACTGTTTGACATAGTTGTTGTGAAATCCCAAAATATCTTTCCTGGTCTTAGATTTGACCCTGTAATGATTGTATTGTTCTTTCACAGAACAAAGTCAGCCACCAGCACTACTTGTCATTTCTCTGAATCTACTTGGTAGAGTCTTCCAGTGTGTCTATTAATTGTTATGGATGTACTTGGCTTTTTTGTTTTCACGTTGTAACTAAAATAAAGCAAATGGTTAACAAGATTAGAGTTTGTAAAAGCTGTTTATTATTTTTGGAAAAGCAATTACTGTATTACATATATTGACTGTACAATACCAACATTGGAAAATATGTGAGGACCCTGAGAACACTATGCTATTGGTATGTAATGTTTTCAACAATACAAAAAAAGAAACAAGCAAAATCAAGTCAACAAAATTCTCAACAAAGTTCTTTGTCATTTTTCTGTAGGACTTATTATACACATTGACTGAAGCCAATTTATCCTTCTGCATCTGAAGAAAACGTACGTGCATGGTGTGGTAGCAGGATAATATTCCTTTACCAAGTGAAGATAAAGTCTGAGAGATTATAGCACCATGTGAACAGAATGCCTTTGCGGGGGTGACGTCTGACCAGAAGAAGGACGAAGAACAACAAAGGTAGGGCGGTGAATCTGTGATGCTACGGCGTCCGGAGTTTTATTGTAAATAATAATAATAATCACAAACAAAAGGTTTTTAAACAAAACACACAAAACAGGACATGGCACTTGAGGCCAAAATAAAAAGGTAAACAAAACGGACAACACTAAACAAGACAGTGGATGAACAGACGAACAAGTACCGTGCTGGCGCTTCCAGCACGCTGTAGCAATTGTTATCTCAAAACCCCCAAAAAACTCCTCTCTCTCTCCCATTCTCCACTCATGAACACACAACCCCGAGTGAGTGAAAACATGCAGCTTTTATGTAGCTGTACCGAGACTTGATTGCTAATCAATCATTCAATTGGAACCTCTGTACAACTGCACGTGAATTAATAAAAGTGCAATTCCCCATGCTCGCATATTATTTTACTTGCACGTGAAGTGCTGTGCAATCCTCGTGCCTAAATACAAAATATACATTTTAAACACTTGTGCTTGCAACCCATATTTATATCCCATGTATTTTATACGTATACACCAACATTAAACACACTACATACAACAGAAAACACTTATAAACGTAAAGGGGGCTGGACACTCCACCACACAACATGACAAGGGACTTGTTAAAATAATAAGAGTTTAAAAAATAAAAATAAAAGTTGATTGATCAGTCTGGGCTACTCAGTTAAATCATGAAGTAAATATAGATGGGTCATCAGCTGGTGGGAAAGCAGCAGACATTGAAATGCAATAAAACTGGAAGATATGTTTCAGGCATTATTTGACAAATTAGTACCCCACAGCTGGAGCTCCCATCACAGCTTCCTACATGTAGCATCTGATTATCCTCAGAGATCAGTCATTCACGTAATTACCCAACCTGGCTTACTGTATATCCTTAGAACTTAAAAGATAGGACTCCAAGGTGGATCATTTTCCCATGTCTTGTCAAGCTTCTCTATTTATAACATGTATCGTTAAGCTTTGAGATGTGATTTCCCGCTTAATACAAATACGTGTCAGCATCACATCATATATCAGTCTATTATATATATTTCTGTAGCAACAAAATAAACCTAGACAGACCCTAGACAAAAGGACATGGTCCTGAATTAATTTCAAATAGACCTCTATATACTGCAACTGAACAGACACAGGGCAACAGGTCAGACCGGGATGATCCCAAATCATTGTCCTGGAGACCCAGATAGAGCCAAACCAATGGGCACATCACTGTGGTAACCACTGTAAAGTCGTTCAGTTGGCCCAGTGCCAAATGGTTTTTTTTGTTTGTATTTTGTTTTTTGTTTTTTCAAACCCTGATGAAAACAAGCTCTCTATACTTATAATATAATAATTATACTTAAAATAAAAAGTTCTTACCATAACACTGGAGCACCCCAAAAATAGAAATCCTGCAATTTTAAAATCAGACATTTCTGCAAATCTTATTCCAGTCCTGTCCCCACAGTAATTAACCTTGTCACAAACACACCAGAGATGGTCAAGACCATCAATGTAATCGGCTGCAGCAATAGTTGTTTTTAACAGCACAGAGGTCTGGTTGGACTTCGGACAAGAGGGTAGAGACTGGAATTTACAAAGACAGCGATCACCATGCTGCTGCAATTTCTCTACTTGGTTTTGCTATCGTCTTACTCTCTTTCGTCAACAGGTACGGTTCATAAAATATATTTACGTAAACTTCTGCTGATAAATATTTTAATTTAAAAAATAATGTGAACAAATGATTAATGTAAAGGCTTCAATTCAAACGATTCAGTGGTATAGTTTTATTGCAGCAGCGTACCTGGATTCTGGAGTCATAACCAACATTTTCATATTCCAATACAAAATATACTGTATTTAAATAATGACCTGTTTTGTTTGTTATTTGGGGTACCTCTGAAAGAACAACTAAAGATGTATTTTTGTGCTTGGATTATAATGGCATCAGAAGGTTTATACCTGCCAATCGGCTGCCATTGCAGATAGGTACCCATTTGTAAAAAGTATTATTGGGACACTTGTTCAGTCAATAAGCCCATTTATTCAATTATGTATTTGTTTTGTCATTTCCAAATCCATTTGCTAACTGTTATGTTACAGTTGACTATCGCTAATCCAAACTGGCTGGAAACAAACCCTTTTCAGAATAGTGGTTTGTTTGGTGCTTTACTCCACAATGTCTAGTCTTTGTTTCATGTTTTTTATATGTGTATTTCAATGAGAATCGAATAACCCTGTAAATAAAACTTACAGAGACTGCTGGAATATGTACACAGCGTGTATTTCAACATGGTTTGGGCAACAGGTCAGTCTGGACTACCATGGTTAGCATTAGTGATTCTGCTGTCTGGAAATAAAGACAATTATATCTTTATTATTTTAACCCCATTATTTTGTAGAGAAATATCTCATGTTGCGGTAAACTGAAATGTTTTACAGGCGGCAGTTTTAGTTTTTAAGTATAAATTACAGAGAGATTTATATTTAAATGTCTCCTTAGTGTTCACGAAGAAGGATGTCGCTAACAGCGTGTTGCAAAGACACAAGCGAGCCAACAAGTGGTTTGAAGAACTTAAGACAGGGTCGCTCGAGCGGGAGTGCAATGAAGAGAAATGCTCCTACGAAGAAGCCAGGGAGATATTCCAGGATAACAAGAGAACGGTAAGGGGAAGTGTTGAAATACAGTGGTGCATATTAACTGATACAGAGAACAAGATAATACTCACTGCTGGATTTACAGTGCCATGACAGCGGTACACATACTGTATTGTTTATAGCTCACGTGGAGAACTAATTGAGATCCTATGTATGTATGTATGTATGTATGTATGTATGTACTGTACAGTATGTATGTGTATTAGATAAATGTGTAGGCTATAACAGTATGATGAAAAAGTTGATGAGCATGATGTATATCAACAGAAATGACCATTCATAGTTTGATGAAAATTGTATATTCAAGACCTTGATAGGTAAGAAAACGTGCTTAGTATTATGGTAAATTATATTAAAATGACTGATTTACAGTATTGTGTTCTCAGGATGCTATACAAATGTAAGTTTGATATACAAACCCTTATAAAAGTTTACCACAATATTTCTGCACAGCATGTTTGCAGTTTTCCCATGCCTTTATGGGAAATATCACAGATATAATAAAAGTGAGGAAATGTATTCAAAACCCATTACCAAGTTTTGAAAATAGCTCCCACAGTATAGGTTATATAAGACCTACACTTTGAGAAGGGTCATCTTTAAAGTGGAATTACCTTTTAATAATGCCTCACTGACCCCCACTGGCCTCCAGTTCTGGCAAATACTGCGGGTCATCAAAAAGATACACTGGGGTCATTGTAAATATTTCTTGCTGTGTGAGAATGTCGTTTACAGCAATACCCAGCCACTGAGACTATGAGGCTAGGGCAATTAAAACAATCCTGAACAGCATTTCAGCAGCATAGCAGAACCTGCGGTACTGCTGACCCAGCACTCTACTCTCTGCAGGGATGGAGATCTGATTGACTGCATTAATACGAGCGGCTAATTAAGAAAGTATGATAGAAAGGGAAGACATCCCCGGTTGTTTATGTTGATAAATTGATGTTAAAAAAAAACATTTGTGTCCACAGGAGGATTTTTGGGAGGTTTATAATGGTAAGAAGTTTTGCATTGTTGATTTTATATTCATTTCAGTACATCGGTGTACTGTTTCATTAAATCTGTGCTTTTTTTGTGCTCTTGTTTATTGTCCTATAAGACGATGATCAGTGCCTTTCCAACCCATGTCACAACAGTGGAGTGTGTATCGATGGGATCAAGTCCTACAACTGTCAATGTTCAATAGGCTATGAAGGCAGAAACTGTGAATCAGGTAACCCTGATACTTACTGTGTTAAACACCCTCACCAATGATCCTCAGTGGAAATGCATTGGGTCTGCACTCAGGGCCGGTGTTACCACAATAGAGGCTAAAACGGTACCAATATAAAACATAACCTGATATAACAAGATGTGTTACAGGGAGGAGCAGTTAAACTAAACGCACGGCACTGCCCACTCTGTCTAGTATAGATTATAAAATAGAAAGAAATTAGATCATGCTTTTGCTTTAGTAAAATGTTGCAGCTGCATACCCTCATCAGTGCTTTGTTGGACAATTTCATTTAAGTCATTTTCCATTCCTATCACATTGTACAAGAACCTGTGAAAAGCTTGCTTGCAGTAATAAGGAGTAGGGAATGGATGTTAAAGATCTCTTAAGAAAAGTTTATCATTTGGTTACAAATTGCAGAATTGTGCATTTAGATAAAGTATGGAACTAAAGCCCTTTTGCTTATGAATTTATTTGGTTTACCACGCTTTCTGAATGCCTTTTATCCCATCTAAAAGTTCTACTATGCATTTCTAAACAATGTTTTTCTTTTTGTATGCCTAGCCTTACAGGATACTCAAAAGTGCATTTATCTGAATGGAGGGTGTGAGCATTTCTGCAATGACACAGCATCCCGTCTCCAATGCTCCTGTGCAGATGGACATGAGCTTGCAGAAGATAAGCAAACCTGTGTTTCAAAAGGTGAGAAAGCTTTTCAGAACAGCATGAAAGAGCAATGAATAATCGTTGCCATGGCATGTGTTGCTTTTGTCCCATTGTTATACTATACATGCATTTACCATAGTTTGCCATGGTTCTTAATAAATTGTCTATGCTTTAAAATTTTATTATTATTATTATTATTATTATTATTATTATTATTATTATTATTATTATTATTATTATTATTATTATTGTGCATGGATAACAATCATTTTCCTATAAACTTCAGTGTTTTACAGTCTTATTATACACTGTGGTGGAACGAGACCCGCGTATAATAAGATTACCTGTGTATAATGAAGTTGGTGATAAAACTGCTAACCTCAATTTTTAAAAACTAACTCAACCACCAGTACGAACACAACAAAACATCGTCAGCACCAAAACAAACAACAATAGTTAGCATTTTTGAAGGAATATGCTCCAAAACTGTACATATAAGGCTGTAATTCTATCGAGGGGTTCTGATTTATATGTCACTAGATAGAACCACAGCCTTATGTACAGTTGTGTGTACATTAATCCTTATATTATATTTTATTATTAGTGTTGTTGTTGTTGTTGTTGTTTGTTGTTGTTATGGTTCATTTCCATTATACTGTCATTGCATTAAGAAAAGTAGGGAATTAAACCCATTTTGTATTTGAGTTTATTTAGTTGGCCAAGCTTTCTGAATTACATTATTTTACACTTCTGTTTAACAGTGAAGTATCCCTGTGGAAAGATACCAGTTTTGGAACAAAGGTTGTCTGATATGATGGACTTTCCTGATTCGCTTTACCGGATTGTTGGTGGAACTGTCTGTCCTAAAGGAGAATGCCCTTGGCAGGTAAAGCATCCAAATAGTCATTGTGAAGATACTGTATGGGAAGAAGAAGCAGGATGCAGAGTTTGAATGAAATCTGCTTAACCAAGAAACTACAATACTATGGCAGGCCAGTCCATCATTTTAATTTCTCTTGCTGCCTCTCAGATAGACACTTATGCATGCCTAATAAAACGTAAGAATTGAACCATTTCTTATTTGTCAGGTTGTATTGGAATATTTAGACAATCTGATGATCCCTGTAGTTTTATGCTAAATGATGTTTGTGTCAAGTCTTATCACAATTGGATAGCGGTTTCCAGATATTTAGAACAATTTAATAAAGTGTGACACATGTAAGTACAGCCTGGGCATACTTACATCAGAGTATGGGAGCATATGAATGCAGTTGTTTATACGTTAGACTGACATTTTGTATTGTATCCTGTGGATAGAAGTGATGGGGTCACTTTTTCAGATTACTGATGGCTCAAGTTTTGCATTTACAGAAATAACATTTAAACATAATGATCTTGCGTATGCCCCCTAATGCTAGCTGTTCATGATTAATTTAAAGGCACTCCAGTTTGTACAGCGTAAGTATTTCTTGATGTTCAGGATTTACCACTTCTTTTCTTTTTTTCAGGTTCTTCTGGAAAATTCAGGCCTATTCTTCTGTGGTGGAGTCATACTACATCCAAACTGGGTTGTTACTGCAGCTCATTGCATACATAACAAAGATGCCAAGAAGCTAAAAGTAGTTGCTGGTATATACTTTTTTCGCTCGGAAACCTAAAACTCCCCTTCTGTTGTTTTTGTTTTCAGAGTTCCACTAATAGGTTTTATTATGAGATGAGAATGTGTTGGGATATACAATAACAATTCTAATATTAGACAAGCTTGAGAACTTGCATCTATAAATACAATACATTAAGCACAGTACAGAAACCAGGACCAGAAGACACAGCTGGAAACTGTGTGGAGATATACTTAGGAGAAAGAGAAGGAGCCACTTCTACACACAGAGTAGGTGAGGGTATGGTATGGGCTACCTAGTTGTTAAGTCAAGTGGACAGACTTTTCGACTCGAGCCTTATTCATGCTCAGTAATATATTTTTTGTAGATTCCCAGGCCCAAAAACAGATACATAGCAAGTCTCCATGGTGATGAGGAATGGAAGGTATAAAAAAATTCAGGTTTTCAAAAACAGGAGGCTTTTTAAATCAGTCACAAGGATGACTTGTCTAATGCCTTCATTTTTAACATGTATGAATGTCTTAGCAGAAAAGATTATCTATTAGACTTAGAACATCAGTACTTTCCAGACATTTTTTCTCTATTTACTGGATTGTAATATCAAATTTTCATTGAATTGATATCAATTTTTGTTTTAAGGTGAACACAAAACCAAAGAACATGAAGGCACTGAGCAATCGATTGCTGTAGTTGAAATGATAATCCACAAGGAATATGCTGCGCAATCGGCTGACAATGATATTGCCTTGCTTAGGCTGGAGAAGCCAATCATATACAACGATTATGCCGTCCCAATTTGCCTGCCAGAGAAGCAGCTTGCGGTGCATGAACTGGCTGCCATTCGGTACTCCACTGTGAGTGGGTGGGGAAAGCTGAGTGACGGAGGACCGACCTCCTCCATTCTCCGCAGACTGGAGGTGCCGCGGCTTAAAACCCAGGACTGCATAGAGAACAGCAAGCTCAATATCACTGACAACATGTTCTGTGCAGGCTATTTTGAAGGAAAGCAGGATTCTTGTAAAGGAGACAGCGGTGGGCCTCATGCTACAAAGTACAAGAACACCTGGTTTCTGACTGGGATTGTGAGCTGGGGGAAGGGATGTGCGCAGCCAGGCTTCTATGGGATCTACACAAGAGTGTCCAGGTACCTGGACTGGTTAAAGGAGCACATGTCTGCACAAACAGATGTTAATGTTACCGTCATCTAAATACCTATAGTATTTGCCCACAGTACTGCTTACTTATGTATAGCAAGGCTGCATCTCCGTGACCACCACAAATGGAGATTTAATCCTGTTCCAGTGTAAATGTGTGTCTTTGTAAACAAGACTTTCCCAGTGAAATATGTAAAAACATACATGTGTGTATTAATTTACCTGCTCTAAAATATAACTGCTTACACTGTATGTTTATACAGTAATGTGTGGCAAGTACTTATCATGTCATAAACTCTTTATTATGTTCATTTCGGGAAACCTCGTAATAAACGACACTTAGCATGAGCATGTACGTTAAATGATGAGCCATTCATTTTTTTCTGCTGACGGTAATTGAAAACCTTAGCTTTCATTAGCGCTACAGTCCCAGAAAGTTCTGCACATGAGTTCTTATAGGTCAATGCTAACCTCAGACCAGGCCTCCCCCCTTGAGCTCAGTCCAAGGAAGTCCTCAATGGGACATGAGAAACATTGATGTACTTCATTAACAAAATAGTCTTCGCCAGTGCATGGGGTCTTGGCCCTCCTGTCTGGTGTGACAGGTGTTAATTGGCCACAGTTGATGCATAAGGAGACTGTGTGGTCTGGTGGTTAAAGAAACAGGCTTGTAACCAGGATGATCCCCGGTTCAAATCCCAGCTCAGCCACTGACTCACCCTGTGACCCTGAGCAAGTAACTTAACCTCCTTGTGCTCCTTCTTTTGGGTGAGGCTTTGTTGTAAGTGACTGTGCAGCTGATGCGTAGTTCACACACCCTAGTCTCTGTAAGTTGCCTTGGATAAGGGCGTCTGCTAAATAATAATAATAATAAATGTGTACATGAACGGTTGTGGTGGTCCATGTTTTCTGGGTCCAAACTTCGACTCGAATGAAGAAATTATTTTCCTGCCACAACATCATGAGTTTCTGTTTTTTTGTTTTGATTTATTCCATTTTCAGGGTTCTTATGTTATATTCCATCCAAAAAGTGTGCTGATGGTTTCTTTCTGCTGTAACCCAGAAGTAATCTTCAAGATTTATGAAGTGTTAAGGCAGGGGTTTTCAACCTTTTTTTTTTGCAATTGTACCCCTTATGCCTGGAGGTTTCAGCTAAAGTACCCCTTTACAATTATCGCTTTACTGAATGGCACCACAGTTTCAAGGTAGAATAATTGGATTAACAAATCTTTTTTTCCACCTTTATTTATACCAGAACAGCTTGGGACTAACAAACTGTTGGTTTAGGACAGCATACCAAACAGTAATTTCAAACTTTTAAGTCTTTTGACTCTGTGTAATCTAATTTAACACCCAGCTTACCCCCTTCGAGTTAGGGGTGTTACATAGAAGTTACAAAGATATGCATCAGTCTCTCGGCATCCTGTGGTGAGAGAAAGCATCTTAATTTTGCATTATTTTTTAGATGGAAAAAAGACACTTTAGTTATGTTCCTAATGTGGGATTCAAATGAAAGATCAGGGTAAAAAATAACACAGAGATTTCTGTCTTTGACTCAGTGGGGTAGCTGTCCACTGTACAGACACATTGATTGTTAATTTCTGTCTTTGACTCAGTGGGGTAGCTGTCCACTGTACAGACACATTGATCTTTGATTTTTTTTTTTTACCACAAAGTATATGACACACATCTTGCTTAGACTTTCTAGTCTGACAAAGTTTAAACATTCTTGGCTTTTAAGTGGGTCTCTTCTCTGAGAGGCCTTTTCATCCTTATATGGATAAATCTGACACTTAACCAATCTCTGGCTATGCTGGTTGCCTTTTTTGTCATTACTTTGCAGTTGATGATATTAAAGCTCTAAGGTCTCTGTTATGTAAAACAATTTAGCTTCTTTACACAACTTGTTTTTATCAAAAATGTATATTTTTATAATAATAATAATAATGATAATAAACAATAGTGGGTATCTGTTTCTTCCCCTATGTGTGGGTGACAGTGTTTCTTCTGTCTAGTACTGTCTCCTAAATTCTGTGAGGGGCCTGGTTAGGCTTTGTTTTCTTTTCCAAGCTGGTCATTAAACTTTTGCCCATTTTGTTTAATATACAATCTGTCAGCTGGTGGATGGGGCTGCTTACCAGCAAAACCATGAAGGCTCAGCTCTTGTGGATATGTCTTTCCTTCTTTTCTCTGACCTTTATCGAAGCAAACAGTATGTATTGTGTGTGTGTGTTTTTTTTTCCTTTCCAAAGTACCATTTTAAAAAGGTACTTGTATTGTATCCAGGTGAAATCAATTAATGTGGCTTTAAATCTGAGATTAAACCTCCTTTTTATGAGGGCCATTGTATTTTTTAGCTTTAAACAAGTTTCGTAACTGTTTAAAGTGTGTTTGGTGACAACATATCTGCGTAAACTTTAAGACTGTTACGTGTGATATTGATGTGGGGAGAGGGTTATACTGTATTTTTATAATTACATTACGCAAGGCAAAGCATTATTTTTTTTTAGAAAAGCAGCCACTCTCCCCCTCCAAACCCATGCTAATCTGTTACTTGTGTACCAGTGTCTTAGTGTTTCTATCGCAAGAGAGTGCTAGTCAAGTTTTCAGAAGACATAAACATGCCAACAGCTTTTTAGAAGAGCTAAAACAAGGTAACCTGGAAAGAGAATGCAAGGAGGAGCAGTGCAGCTATGAAGAAGCGAGGGAAGTGTTTGAGAAGGAAGAACCAACTGTGAGTCCTGGCCCCTCTCTCAATTTACAAGCATTGGCAGGATCCTGCAGAACAATGTTAGCCTGGACATAGTTTGTATCACTGTGTGCTAGTATTAACCAGACACAGAATTACTTCAATATGAAAGAGAGACTAATGAAATAAAATCTGGATATAAATGTGCTGTAGTTATTTTTCACTGCGCTGTTGTTATTATGATTGATTCCCCTTTAATGGGTATAGGTTTGATCAGAGCTATGAAAAGATCCAGTTTAACACACAGTAAAACCTTTGGGAGGGGGGACATATAGGAATTAACAGAATAAACTGTCAAACACACTCCAATAATCACTGGTATATACTGTAAATACCACTTTATGAAGGGCAAGGGTGGAGATGATGTACTGGTCACACAGTATGTATTAGATTTTGGTACAATAGTCCAGGCCCACTGATAATCCATATGCTTAATTAAAATAACAACAACAACAACAACAACAACAACAACAACAAAAAACATGAAATCAAAGCAATTCAGAAACTGTTTTGTTTTAACAACTGTCATCTTTGTTTTTCTAGAATGAATTCTGGAACAAACATGTGGGTAAGACTCTATTATATTATATAGTGTGAAACTATTTATATGATAAGCATGTCAATAACTAACCATAACAGGCATTTACAGCATTTCTTCCACTCTGAATAACAAATCTCTCATACAGAATGGAGAGAAATCCTGCTTCCTGATTGGCTGACAGGATATATGTGAATGGTAATCACCAATAACATTGGATCAAATCTCTGGAACTAGTACTTGTTCTCTTAGCAATACCCCACAATCCCACAATACTTTTCACAATCCACAAATTGCATGTAATGTACACCCCAGTGTTCTTTATTGCTTAATTAATGCATTACAACCTATCTATTAAGCAATGTGTTAATAAACTATTTGAAATGAAGTCCTAATATAAAGTGCTACTTCTTTCATTTAAATTCTCTATATGTTTAATACGTCTGTCATGCTTCATCAACTATGTGTCTGTGTTTATGCAGACGGAGACCAATGTGAGAAAAAACCTTGTCAAAACAATGCCGACTGTAAGGATGTGTGGCAAAGTGCGCCACCCCTGGGCTAATTATTTGTGTTGTATGTTACGTGTAGTGTGTTAATGTTATTGGTACACAGGATATAAATGGGTCTGTGTAACATGAGTTGTTTAAAATGTATATTTGTATTTAGGCACGAGGATTGCACAGCACTTCACATGCAGGTAAAATGTAATAATATGTGAGCACGGGGAATTGCACTTTATTAATTCATGTGCAGTTGTACCGCGACTCCAATTGAATGATTGATTAGCAATTGAGTCTCAGTACAGCTGCATGTTTTCACTCACTCAGGGTTGTGTGTTCGGTGAGTGGAGAACGGGATTGGGGACGGAGATAATAAGAATAGTTATTTAAAATATCAGCTCACCGTGTTTGTCTCTATTTCGGCTAAAGTGCCGTGTCCTGTGTTTGTTTGTTTGCAACTTTTTATTTTCTGTTTGTTCATTTATTAAATGGTCAGCGCAACCAAACGCTCGGCTTCACCAAACTCCACCTCTCTGTTTTTTGTGTTGGTTTCCTGGTTCTGGTCTGACCCACTACAGCCGTCTTTGTGACAGGATGATATTGAATCATACACCTGCCTCTGCAATGAAGGCTTTCAGGGGAAAAACTGTGAAATTGGTAGGTTCAAGAGAGCAATCATTTCACAAGTACAACAGATGCCTGGAAAACACTCAAATATTCTAAATCCATCAGTAGTTGCATTTATTGGAGAGGTTTTCAGGTCTAAGGCTCAGTTCGCTGGAGTTTTGCTCTTGGTTAATGTGTCTTCGTTTACAGAGGTATACTACCAAAACGTAACTCTGTCCAAAAAAATGTAATGATACTGCAAAACAGACTGAAATGTTAAGGGTACTCTGTGTCCAAAATAGTGCATTCAATTGCCCACTGTTAAGGCTATGGGGCTGGCTCACAGGCAGGTTGTACTCTGTTAAATCAAATAGAGTAACAGGGCCACACAGAGCCTTAATAGAAAAGATGCACTGTAATTGCAGCAAATCCATAACTGTGATTGGTTGATTTCTTATACATGTACATGATTTATAATGCATAGCTAGTAACCACCTGTCTGTTTCTTTAATCTTCATTAAACACCCTTTAGAAATTCCAAATCTGTGTGAAACCAGCAATGGGGATTGTGACCACTTCTGCAAGATGGAAAGGGACATCAAGTGTTCATGTGTTGAGGGGTATAAAGTTGGACAAGATGGAAAATCATGCATACCTGATAGTAAGTAGTTTCTTTGGGTAGTAAGTTTATCCACAACTTCAAAGTAATCAATTCTGTGCAAAACTAAAGAAACTGGTAGAGAATCGTTTCAACAGGTGTCTTTTTTTAGTCTACCAAGTTTGCAGTCAGTAAAGATATTGTAAGACTTGTATTCCTGATTTTAGGTCATATTAGGGTGTATCGGAAAACATTGAGCATGGTCACATATTTCCAGCTTTAGAGACTGATATCATGTACAGTAGGCCTGGGAGCTCAACCCCTGTTGCCTAGCGATTAGCATGCTTGCTTGCAGTCCCCAAGGTTTCGCATCCAGCAGTCCAGAGTTTGTAATTCTTCATTGTTATATATTTTAAGATTCAAATGTTACTTTTTTGAGATTGCATTGAGTAAATCTTACATGCATTTAAATTACCGGATTCTGTAGAGTCAACGCCCAAGGGGGCCTAAAGCTGACAGGCAGGGCTGAAATTACAGCCAATAAAACATTAGGTAGATAGATTAGATTTAAAATGACGCATGCCCTCAATTCGAAGGTTGAGCACAGCACAGTCACACTAAAGAATAAAGCAGTGAAGTTAACTTATTTATTGACTGGTGAAATACAATTCAAAGTTTCTACTGTTTTGTTATTTTAAATATTTTCACAAAATAAACATTAAACTTTAAAGCTACAGCGTGCAGTGCAAAAGCACAGCAGGAAAAACACATGTGTAGGTGCAAAAACACTACAATAAGTCAGCTACATTTAAAAAAATATATTAACAGGTGAAATTTGATCCACTAAAATAAATGGCTTTACATAATCTAAGAAATTGGAGCATCCAGTGAAAACAACACGAAATACATTAAAGTAGCGTCCAAAGTAACGCTATAGCATTAAAATGTTAAATACACACAAAATGCTTCAGTTAAAAGCTTTTCCAGAAAAATTCAAAACTATGGATTGTAGCTTTTTACTAGACCAGATATGTTTCTGATTACAGTTTGACCATGTAGGTATTGTATTCTAGCATATTGTACAGTATATACATTTGGGATAAACAGTTACTGTATAAAAAAAGCAAGAGTTAAGTATACAGTACATAGATTTGATAGTTGGCATGGTTGTCCATCCATTTCAGTGGAAAAATACAGAGCTCCTGCCTAAAGTTAAGAGAACCCTTATCTGTGTTCCTCATTTTACAAGCCTTGAAGTGCAAGTAAAACTGCTTTAAGGGATAAATAGAAACAATGACCATACTGTCTTATAAATATAATGGACTGGTTTATGAATTCGGAACAGTGCACTGCTTATATGTACACACACACACACACACACACAGTGTACAAAACATTAGGAACACCTTCCTAATATTGAGTTGCACCCCCTTTTGCCCTCAGAACAGCTTCAATTCGTCGGGGCATGGAGTCTACAAGGTGTCAAAAGCATTCCACAGGGATGCTGGCCCATGTTGTCTCCAATGCTTCCCACAGTTGTGTCAAGTTGGCTGGTAGTGGATCTAGTTCCATCTCATCCCACAGATGCTCAATTGGATTGAGATCTGGTGACTGGGCAGACCACTGCAGTAAGCTGAATTCGCTGTCATGTTCGTGGAACCATTCCTGACAATCCTAGCCTTGTGGCATGGGGCATTATCCTGCTGAAAAAATCCATTAGCAGATGGATACATTGCTGCCATGAAGGGATGCACCTGATTGGCAATGATGTTCAGCTATCCTGTGGCATTCAAACGTTGCTCCACTATTATCAAGGGGCCCAATGTGTGCCATGAAAACACACCCCACACCATCACACCACCACCAACAGCCTGAAATGTTGACACGCGGCATGATGGATGCATGTACTCATGTGGTTTTCTCCATACCCTAGTCCTCCCATCAGCGTGAAACAGCAGGAACCGGGATTCATCTCACCAGGCAATGTTTTTCCAATCCTCCAGTGTCAAGTGTTTTTGTTCATTAGCCCACTGCAACCACAGTTTCTTATGTTTTGCTGAAAGAAGTGGAACTCTGTTAGGCCGTCGGCTGTCATACCCCATCCGTGTAGAGGTACGACGAGTTGTGCATTCTCTTATGGGTCTTTCGACACCAATGTTGTACTGGACTGTCAGTTAACTAACTGTAGCCCATCTGTTGCTCTGCACAATTCGTGTCAGCCTCCTTTGGCCTCTTTCATCAGTGAGCCGTTTTCGACCACTGGCCTGCCTTTGGCTGGAAGTCCTTTGGGTGGTGGACCATCCTTGATACACACGGGAAACTGTTGAGCGTGAAAACCCAGCAGCGTTGCAGTTCTTGACACACTCAAACCGGTGCGCCTGGCACCTACTACCATACCCCGTTCAAAGGTACTTAAATCTTTTATCTTGCCCTGTGGCAGGCTGGAGAGTGGATAGAGGCCCAGAGACAGTCTGCAGTTCAAAAAAAATACTAATTTTATTATAAATAACACAAAAAAGTGCACAATGGCAAAATAAAGGGATTTAAACACAAAAAAAACCCAATACAAAAACAAACTTACAAAAACAAGGTTTCCAGGCTGGGCAATGCCTTCACTGGATTCAAAAACAAACAAACAAACAAACAAACAAACAAACAAACAAACAAACAAACAAACAAACAAACAAACAACCAAACAAACAAACACCAACCTGCTTCCTCAGCTCCCTCCTCTCTAATGAGAAGCAGAGGCCTCCTTTTATGTCAGGTGGCTGGGCACTGATTGATCGTTAATTAACCTAATCAACTAATCAACCCCAGCCACCTGAACATAATAAACCCAGGCAGGTAGGGGAAATTAACCCCATCCGTGCCAATTTAAAAGGGCAGAGCTTTGCTCTGCCACATGCCCATTTACCCTTTGAGTGGCACACATACACAATCCATGTCTCAATTGTGTCAAGGCTTAAAAAATCCTCCTTTAACCTGTCTCCCCTTCATCTACACTGACTGAAGTGGATTTAACAGGTTACATCAATAAGGGATCATAGCTTTCACCTGGATTCACCTCGTTAGTCTATTTCATGGAAAAAGCAGGTGTTCCTCAGTGTGTGTGTGTGTGTATATATGTTATTAGTGAATAGAACAAAACCCATTTTAATACTGGAAAGGTTTTTTTAATTTATTTATTTTAGGGGAGTTTGACACCCTAAAGGAAGAAGGGCAAGAAACGACTCATTGAGTCAAAAGTGCTTATTCATAGCAGGTACATCCAATAAACCAAAAACGATGACATAGTGAAACTGAAGGATCCAATAAAGTTCAGCAAGTACATCATCCCCGCATGCCTACCCAACCGAGAGTTTACCGAGCAAGTCCTTATGAATCAGCTGTTTGCTCAAATCAGTGGCTTCGGGCGCATTCATGAGCAAGGAAGACAGTCCACCAAGCTGCAAAAGCTGAATGTCCCATATGTGGACAGGCACGTCTACATAGAGTCCAGCCTGTCCAAGATCACTGCCATTATGTCCTGTGCTGGCTAGGAACACAAGGAAATAGATGTCTGCCAAGGCGATAGTCACGGATCACAAAGGCACTTGGTTTGTCACAGGAACTATCAGCTTCTATACCCAAGTCTCCAGGTACCTGGGGTGGATTCAATAGACTATGAAACGTATCTAACCAATACACAGTACACTTTTTGTTAACTTTTCAGAGTTTCTCCTGATCTTGATGGCCTTAAGCAGTACTCAATTGTGGCTTTTATACCCTCTTAATTACCTGAAGTTCTTGATTTATCTCGAGGAATTTCATCTAGCCCTATATCGTTAACACACCACAAATTCAACCTTGATTACTAGAACAGGTTTTCTTTAAGGGTTTAGATACTTTCATTTATCCTGTATCACTACAGCTTGATACAGCTGCCATTTAAGTTGTGATTTTAAACATCAGAATACTCTACCAAAAAGCAATGCTTTCAAACCCTTTCATTTGAGTCTTATAAAAGGAATCTACTAAAGGTAAAATTCATTGTGAACTTTAAAGAGCAAATCACCCCTGGACATAACAAATGGTACTTTCTTGAAGTGCCTGTATGGCAGGTTAAGATGTATTCTTTGTTTGATGTTACCCGGGTCATGTTTAATTCTTGTTAACCAGACACATAGATTATTTTCTTGTACTGCTTTTGACTCAATCAGTAATAAATGTATTCTCTTTATTAATTGTGTTTTATTGTATAGGCATAGTTACCAACTCAGAAGTAAACAGCTTTTATTTTAGGTTCTTGAAGTTATTTAGTTATCTGTATTTTTTTCCTTTTAGAAAAGTGTCGTAATAATGATTTAATTAGCTTTAAGAACCTGTTAGCAAAGGTAGACACTGAAATACATAACTGTACAGTCTAAAATTTTAAAGAAAAATAAGTATGCATCGATTGGATTACATGTCAATTTGCTGATGCCTCTAAATTCATTCAGGCAGATATCATCAAAAAGGCTTTTTCTGGAGCAAGTTATGACAGCTACAGTAATCGTATGTGACGCTAACCCAAAGCTGCAATTTGTTGGGTGCTCTGAACAAGATGGCTTTGCAGGGGTGACGTCAGACCAGAAACAGACTCCAAACACTGATGAATGGCGGTGAGTTTTATTATAAATAATAATAATAAATAAAACATTTAAACAAAACACACGACTGAAAGTAAAGGGCACGTTGGCCAAAGTAAACAGACAGACAAACAAACAAATAAACAAAGTGAACGAACCCAAAAAGTATCCTGCGAGTCCTCTTGCATGGGTAGCACTTGTTTATATTTAAATTACTCTCCTCTCTCTCACCTGTTCTCTACTTCCCAAACACACAACCCCGAGTGAGTGAAAACATGCGGCTTTTATGCAGTTGTACCAAGACTCGATTCCTAATCAATCACTCAATTGGAGTCGCGGTACAACTGCATGTGAATTAATAAAAGTGCAATTACCCATGCTCACATACCCATATTTATATCCTGTGTATTTTATACATAAACACCAACATTAAACACACTACATACAACAGAAAACATTAATAAACATAAAGGGGTGGGACACTCCGCCACAGGTGCTAAAGGTGTTTTTTTTTGTTTGTTTTTTTTTGTCTTTGTTTTTTTTTACTGCATTGTGTCTCAAAACAAAGTTTATTACAAATACAGAAAAAACAGACACAAAAAAACTCTACAAATAATAAGCATGGACGATTTGAAAACACGTTTTGATAAATTGCAGAGGAAAAGCCTGAAAGAAAGGTACACTATGAAAAATGATTGAACTCTGTCGTAAACACTTTGACTTTGGCTGTGAAGGGAGGACAAATGAACATACCCCAACATTTGTTAAATGCAGGCTATAACAAACAGATCAAATTAGTACTGTTCTTTCAGAATTACAGATACCCACAGCACGTCTGTTCAGGGCTAGGTCAATGAACCCAGGCATATTCCCACACTGTTTGCTTTTGCATGCTTATGTCCCTAAGAGACAACTAGAGAAGAAACACGAGCAGAATCAACAAAACAAGGTGTCCTGTTGAACTGCAGCACAGAAACACGGTCAAGCTGATCACAGCATTTTAAAAGCAATACACTAATGTGGAGCCCGCTGCTGACGTCTTTCTATTGTCTGCTTGTGCTGTTTCCAGTGAAGAAGCACTATATGGTTGGAATAACAGATTAAAACCTTGTTCTGTAGGTGGTTATCAAATCAATCTTCACTTTCTTCTTTTTCTTCAAACATAGTCCCACATGCAAGCGCATATCTTCCATACAAACAGACCACCCATATTTAAGTGCATGAACCTTTTGCATGACTACATTTTTACCGTTCAAGGTCTCTTAGGCAACCCGAGTTGTTTGCATGTGGGTTAATTAAACCCTCATACCCCAGACCACGTGTTTCTGTATGGGTTTTTTTATTTTTTTTTTCAAACTATGAAATTTGAAATGGATTGTAACACTTTATCTGGCTATGATATATAATGTAAAAATGCTTAAGAGTGTGGTGGAGTGTTCCGCCCCTTGTTAATTAATTAATTTTTGTACTGTTATGATTTATTACTATTTTTATGTATATATGTATTTGTTCCTTTTATTATTAATACGAGTTTTCGTTTGTGTGTTTTGGATCGGCAGGGAGGGGGTTAAATTCCTCCCTGCTAAAATACATGTGAGAATGTGGCTGGGGCCTTAATTGAGTAATTGTTATTTATTGATTAATTGGGCTCCAGCCACAAACTATAAAACTCAGGAGAGATCCTTTGCCTGGGGAGTGTGTCAGAGGAGAGACGTAAGTCTGTGGAACAAGTAATAAAACAATTGCTATGTATGCTGGTTTCGCAACCAGCATACTACTTGTTTAGTATTTGTTTGGCCAATGAGCCCTTTGTTTTGTCCAAACTGTTTGTTTTATTATTATTTAATAAAATACTGAGCGCCACTGCACTTCAGTTTCACCCGCCAGTCCTTGTTTGGAGTTTGTGTTTCTGGTCCAACGTCACCCCTGCAGCCAGCCACCCTTTCTTAAATTGACAAAAGCAAATTAAACAGAAAGCAGTGTAACATCATTCTCACTGGTCCTTCAGGCCAATACAATTACAGAAACAGTATTCAAACACTTGAAAGAACACTTGATTGAAACCCTGATAGCGAGTTACCATCATAAATGATCTTTTGATAGGGCATTCCAAAGGGTTGGTGCAAGATGGCTCAAATAGAGACCAACCAAAGACGCACACTCGGACACTGCTGAAAGTAAAGTATCAGATGGCATCAGTTCAACCCTATGTGTAAAATAAGCATCATTACTGTACATACAGTATTCTAACAAAGCCTAGCACAAGTTGAAAAATGATGGAGATTCATGATTTCAAATAAATATTACTATGCCTGGTCTATTTACAACATCATTTAGATGTTGCTTCATTCAAGACCCTATTAAAATTTTAGTGAGGTAAATGATTTATTACATATCACTATATATTTTGTGATTGTTTTTTTTTTTTTTATTATTATTATACACAATAAATATTGTGTGCACACTGACCTCCACCGGAGAGAAGCAGTAAATAGACTTTCCAGATGGGAATCTAGTGGGTCTATCTTTGGGACAGAGGATGACCTATGAATTCCAGTATTGTACTCATTATACAAATCATTGTTTCTTTCAACATAAATGTAAAAGCTGGTAGTGATGGTGACATCAAGAGGATGTGAAGTTAGCCACCACTCTTCGACCTAGCCCTTTCTTAGATAATTTGCTATTTGTTAATTGCTGAGAGCGTTCATCATAATCATTTCTGGCTAAACAGTTTCCTACAGAATCAACTTGCTTTACTTTCTTTGCAGTCTGTTTAGCTCTACAGTTTTTTTTTTCTTTTTCTTTCTTTTCCCCAAGTTTTCAAAGAAACAATTTTATAATGAGAAAAAGCCATAATCCTCAAATGAGTCACTTACGTCACAAACATGTGAATCACTCATCAGGCTTTTCATGAAATGTATTTTTATATATTATACAGAAATCAAAATGACCTTTTAAAATGAATGCATTTGATATAACACATGCTTCTTTGAAAACTGCACATGAGAGACTTACATACTGTAGCAAAGGGAAATACACAACCCTAACCCTAGCCCTACCCTTAGCCCTACTCCTAACCCTAACCCCTAACTCCTAACTCCTAAATCCTAACTCTTCATGAGCCAACACAGACATCCATGCCAGCTGGTCTCATCTTAAGCACATAGGACAGCACGCTCATTTTTTCTGGTCGCTCGCTTTCCCAAGACTCAGTTAGCACACGAGAGGCCTCTCATCTGGCGTCCACAGATCAGCTTGAATGGCAAGAACCCAGTAGATATTTGGGGCAGCTCTCAGTAAGCAAACAGCAGGTAGGACAGCCACTTGCCCCAATTTTTTCCTGTTTCAGATACAAACTTCTTCAACATGCTCCTCAATGTTTGGGTAACTGCTCGACTAAGCCTTTCCTGTCAACTCGGTTAGAGTGGAGTCACTTCCCCTGGGTGGTCCGATCACTAGACTTATTGCTGGATTTATGGCTGCTGCTCGATCCTCGACTCTTCCAGGTCTTTCCTCTCTGGATTGTGAGCAGCCGGTGGACAGGATGTTGGCGGTGGGAGGAGGAAGAGATGACACAGGAGAATTTTTAAAAACCAAGGTGGCATGTTTTTATTAGCAAGCTTGCAGGGACAGGCAGGAACAGTGCATCAAAAATAAAAGTAATAAAACAAACAACTTTGGATAAAATTCTTCTGTGCATTGCTTCCACCTTGCACCGCAGCATCCTGTGTAGTGATCACTCACAATTTGTGGCAGGGGTGGGATCCAGTGGCCGTTCAGAAAAGCAACTATATCATTGTCAAATCACAAATCGTTAACATTTCAAATAGCTGACATATTTGTTTAATTATCCCAGTTTCTAAATTCGACATCACATGATGTTCTTTCTTAAAACCGAGTTGCCAACGAGCTTGACCTCTCTGAACAAACATGTCTGCGCTGCAGCAGTCCAGATAAATCTTACAAAGGTTACTCCTCGTTAAACATTTGCAGATGCTGCCTTCCCGCTGTGCTTTTTTCCTTTGCGACTGGTGCTTCCCCAGAATCAGTAATTAGAGAAAACCAGAACTTAAAACAAATGTTTTCCTTGTCATTACAGTAAAAACAGTCTCACAGGTCCCTGTTGTTTTGCTTTTTGAATTTAAATTTCAGGACTTTATTTTTACTCTTTACCTCAATTAAAGCCATTCTTCTCCTGCCACTACATTATCCCTGTTATACCTGTTTTGCACGTTATAAAATATTAAATCAAACCGATCGCTGTCTACATTACCTGTTTGACAGCAGAGCAGGTGACACCCCTGTGGGGTCACGAGAGGGCAGCTCGAGTGGCATATTAAAAAGTGGCCTTTCTCTAGGGAGAGTGTATCGAACATTTAAGAATGCTAATACGTGTAAGGCGTTCCAGCATAACTTCCTTTACACAACTTTTTTTTTTATCAAAATGTATCTATTTTTAAACTAGTCTGCTAATGACAGTACAGTTGTGTTTAATATACAGTGTGTGTATAACACGCCTATATATATATGTGGGGTGTGGGGAGAGGGTGATACTGTATTTTTATAACCACATTATGCAAGGCAAAGCTGTATTTTTTTTATAAAAGCAACCACCCTCCCCCTCCAAACCCGTACAAGACTGTTACTTGTATACCAGTCTTACTGTAGTTTTTATGTTAGTGTTTCTATCGCAAGAGAGTGCAAGCCAACAGCTTTTTAGAAGAGCTAAAACAAGGTAACCTGGAAAGAGAAAGCAAGGAGGAGCAGTGCAGCTATGAAGAAGCGAGGGAAGTGTTTGAGAAGGAAGAACCAACTGTGAGTACTGGCCCCTCTCTCTCACTTTACAAGCATTGGCAGGATCCTGCTGGTCATTGTTTGTATTACTGTGTGCTAGTATTAACCAGACACAGACTTACTTCAATATGAAAGAGAGACTACTGAAATAAAATCCGGATTCAAATGTGCTGTAGTTGTTTTTCACTGTGTTGTTGTTTTTATGATTGCTTCTTCAATGCCTATACTTTCAGGTTTGGTCAGAGCTATGAAATAAATCCAGTTTAACACACAGTAAAACCTTTGGGAGGGGGGGAAGTATAGGAATTAATAAAATAAACTGTCAAACATACCTCAATGCTCACTGGTATATACTGTAAATACCACTTTATGAATAGCAAGGGTGGAGACGATGTACTGGTCACACAGTTTAATAGAATTTGGTACAATATTCCAGGTCCACTGATAACCCATATCCTTAATTGAAAAAAATAAAAATAAACAATAACAACAACAACAACAAAACATGAAATCAAAGCAATCCAGAAAGCTAAAAAATGATCTATCCATCAAAATATTACAATTACGGTTGAAAGGATTTATTACAAATATCGTTAAATAATTGATAATATATATTTGTATAGCGGATCAGCGGTGTAGCCGCTGTGTTGGAGGTGCCGGGTCAATCTCTGCCTGTGCACTGCATTTTCTTTTTTTTTTTTTCTTTTTCTTTTTCTAAGAAAAAAAAATGTCAAATATATCTGTGTATACGCGCCACACTGTTAGTTACCGTGATGTACTCAGGCTTATTGTTTTACTTAGTTTGAGGCACGAAAGCGTCACATTATATTTATTTTTGAGCAATTCTATATATTGTTTGAAATTCAATATTTTAAATGTAAACTAATTAATGAGGTATCACTGCCCAGGAAGACTTCGATAATATTTAATAAGCAATTAATAGTCAGACCAAGTAAAACATAGCACAAACACTGTGCAGCGTGTCTTTTTTGATTTATTTCACTCTTCTGTTTGGTTAAAGCTCTCTTTATCCCACAGTGTAGACTGCAAATAAATCTTTGGCTGCGTTCGCGTTACTCCTAGAAAGTCTGCGTTGAAGTCGGGAGTCATACGTTTTTCGTACAGACTGTCCAGTGAGGTATGTGTTCAATGGTATTAAACACTGGGGTCCCCCAATATTATACATGGGTGGGGGTACAGTGTTCCATAGCTATTGAGAAGCCAAATAATTCTGTATCCCCTCACAATGTAATCAAAACATGAGTTTAATGGATAATGTCATATGTTTTTTTGTACAGACTGTCCTGTGAGGTATGTGGTCAATTGTATTAAACACTGGGGTCCCCCAATATTCTACATGGGTGGGGGTACAGTATTCCATCATCAACTCTTCAGTTCCTGTTTGGAAGCTCACCAAAACAAACCACAATCCTTAGTACCCTACTAAAGATGGGGATCACGTAGACCCCAACTTTGTTCCACTTCTTTTTTTGTTGCAATTGGTATTAAGTTAAAAGAGCTGGGGATGATCCCAAGATAGTACCGTACTAGCTGGCCACAAAACTGCAGATTTAAACATTTTAGATTGTATAATTAATGAAAATTATACATGAATATGGCTGTGTCCTAAGGATTGCCTTGCATCTATTATATATTGCATCAGTCTCCAAGGTTGATAATTCACTTCCAGCAGTCCCAAGTTTTAATTCTTCATTGTTACATACCATATATATTTTATTAAGATTGGAATTTGACTTTTTAGAGATTGCATTGAGCAAATCTTAATGCTATTTGCATGCATTTCAATCCATTTGAAACGAGATCTGAGATCAGCATTCAGGGGGAGAAATCAATCTAAACTGGATCAGATTCTCAAACCTTTTAATAACATCCTTGGATTTGTACTCTACAATTTTGGCTATAATGGAAAAGGATGAAATGAGTGAGAGAATAGGTCCCAGTTGTTTTTATAACTTTGGTACAGATATGACCCTATTTATTTCTTTCTAAACTCAAGGCCCTCCATGACCTTAGGAATCCTGACTAAGGACCTCTGTGTTAGGTAGTTATTTCCAAACATTTTATCCTTTATTTTTAAATGTAATTATTGTTTAAATGTAGTTTTTTTTCAGTGCCTTAAAACAGGGTTTTCTATTGTATAGCTTAATTAAATATGGAGGCAGTAGCACATTCTAAAACATTAGATTAAAGAAATGTAAAACAAATGTCCCCCGAGTGGCTCACCTGGTAGAAGCACAGCCGCGTGGTGCGTAGTGTGAGTTATACGAAGTAGGCCTGTCATCGCTAGGGACTCCGAAAGAAGCGTCGCATTGGCCCAGGCGCGCCTGTGAGTTAGGGAGGAAAAACCAGCAGGGACTGTTTCTCCTCATCGCTCTACAGCAAACCTTAATGGCGAGGCACCCAGTGAGCTAAGAGCAGACACCTGCAAGACTGGCCTTTGTCCTCCAGAGGTCGGTAACTCGCTGACATCCAGTCTCGAATTCCTGGGAGGAAAAAGGAAGCTAGCTTGATAGTTGGATTGGAGGATGCCCATTGAATCTTCATGTCTCCTGAGTCATGTGGGGAATTGCTATGGTGAGGAGAAAACTATTGGGCATTCCAAATTGGGAGAAAATCAATAATTATCATGCACCAGTAATCCTCTTCCAATCAACAAGCTATGCTGTTGCTAGGTAATCTGTTCTTGATTACACCCCATCCCAGTCCCTTTATTTCTTGCTACAAATAGTTTAAATCAAATCTAAAGTTCCTTTAACAACCCTGTAGCAGGATGGTAGGAAAGCCCTGCTTAAATGTATTGTTTGCTTATTTTTAGAACGGGGTTTCCCCCTCCGCCCCTGTGCAGTTTATTTTGTGTTTGTTTATTATTATTTATTGTATTTATGATGGTGTAGCCATGTGTTTTGTTTTTTTAAAAACCTTGTGGTAATGTGTGGCTGTCAGCTAGTTTGTTTTTAAACTAGCCGGCAGTCACACATAATTATTAAACTTGTGCAGATTGTGGCTGAGGGATAATAGAATAATTACCAGCTAGTTACACCCTGCGGTATATAAGCCTGCAGCTCTCCCTGCTCTGGGTGGGAGTTCAGAGGAGGAACAAGAGGGAGCGAGGAGAAAAGAAACTAAACTAAAAACTTAAAGCTTAAAGCCTAAAGGTTCAGTGAAGGCTATTGCCCAGCCTAGTCGTATTATTTAGTATCCCCGATTGTAGGTTTTGTTTAAATCTTTTATTTCTTGCTCTGTGAGCAGTGTTTTGTTTTTGTTCAAATATTTTATTTATTTTTGTTGTTTTTGAACAACATCTTTTAACTGCAGTTACCTTGCTTTTGTTTTCTTCCTGCATTCCAGCCTAACGTCAGCTCAGCCAAATCCTGTCACAGTGTGGGATCACCAGTGCCTTCTGGACTCAGGTCAGAAAAGGGTACTGCAGTATTTTTTCTTTTTTGTTTGTATATAACTTTTTGGAGTGAGGAAGAAGAGGAAAAAGGAGGAGCTGGAGCATCAACAGCCGCAGCAAGTCTGCCTGACTTGCTTGAGGGGGGAGGAGTGGTGTGCTAAAGTTGGCGAGGTCGGCCACGTGTTGCCCAACTGCTACCACAGTCCACCTCAGGAAGAAGAGTTGGAACCAGAGCTACAACCACAGGAGGCGGGTGGCTGGGAAGCCCTCCTCCACAGCATGGGAGTACAGTACTGCTGCATCTGTGTGGAGTGGGGGCATTTCTCAGCGAACTGCTGTGCCCTCCCCCACTACAGCCCAAGAGGGAGGAGCCCAAATGTCTTGCGCCTGAGTGGGAGGAGCTTGAACGTCCTGCGCCTGAGTGGGAGGAGCCTGAATGTCCTGCGCCTACCTCTGCCAGCAGAGGGAGAATACCTGCTGGTTCCACCTCTACCTCCATGGGAGGACTGCGTGCCGCTCCCACCTCCACCAGCAGAAGGAGAATACCTGCTGGTTCTGCCACCATAACCGAGGTAGGACTGCTTGTCGCTCCCACCTCCACCAGTAGAGGGAGAATAACTTCTGGTTCCACCTCGACCACCATGGGAGGACTGTGTGCCGCTCTCACCTCCGCCAGCAGAGGGAGAATACCTGCTGGTTTCGCCTCCATCACCGTGGGAGGACTACTTGCCGCTCTCACCTCCGCCAGCAGAGGGAGAATACCTGCTGGTTCCCCCACTGCAGCCAGAAGGGAAGGAGCCCTTGCTGCCTTTGCCACCAGAAGGGGAGGAGCCCCTGTCGCCTTTGCCACCAGAAGAGGAGGAGCCCCTGCTGCCTTTGCCACCAGAAGGGGAGGAGCCCCTGTCGCCTTCGCCGCCAGAAGGGGAGGAGCCCCTGCTGCCTTTGCCACCAGAAGGGTAGGAGCCCCTGTCGTCTTTGCCGCCAGAAGGGGAGGAGCCCCTGCTGCTTTTGCCGCCAGAGGAGCAGGAGATGCCTCTCCCTTCACAACAGGACGGACCAGGACAAGAGGCTGATGGTCCGGAGCCCCCTTTGCATAGGCTGCTGGGCAGAGCAAGGGAGAAAACTGCTGGGTCGCAGCGTCTGCAGAGAGGGCCATACTCAGCACCACAGCTAGTCCTGGCTCCCCTCTTGCAGTCACCTCCCGAGGGTCCGCTGCCGCTACTGCCCTGTCGTGCATCACCTGGGGATGCCAGTTCGTTATCGCCTGGGCATGCCTGCCTTGCACCGCTCAGGGATGCCACGTTTATATCGCTTGGGGTTGCCTGCTGCTCCACATCGCCTGGGGCTGCCTGCTGCTCTGCTTCACCTGGGGTTGCCTGCTGCTGGACTGCCAGCTACAAATAAGGGGGGGGAGGTCAGAAGACCAGCTCCCCCTGTGACAGCGCAGCCGTAGGCCCACCAGTGGGCGCTGCCAACTACAAAGAAGGGGGGGGGAGAGGTCAGGAGACCATCACCCCCTATTGCAGTGCGGCCGGACACCCACCAGAGGGCGCTGCCGGCCACAGAGAGGGGAGGACCTCCCACCATGGCCACCCCCATGAATTATTCCAGACCCCTCTTTACGGGACTTTAAGACTGTGGGGGGAGGTGGCCGTTGGGGCCATGTGTGCTTCGCACAAGGAGGGGGATATGTAGCAGGGCGGTAGGAAAGCCCTGCTTAAATGTATTGTTTATGTTTAAAGCAGGGTTTCTCCCTCTGCCCCTGTGCAGTTCTTATTTTTGTTTATTATTATTTATTGTATTTATGACAGTGTAGCCATGTTTTGTTTTTAATAAAAAATCATGGTAATGTGTGGCTGTCGGCTAGTGTGTTGTTAGAACTAGCCGGCAGTCACACATAATTAATAAACTCATGCAGATTGTGGCCGAGGGGTAATAGAATTATTACCAGCTAGTTAAACCCCTCGTGACGGTATATAAGCCTGAAGCTCTCCCTGCTCTGGGTGGGAGTTCAGAGGAGGAACGAGAGTGAGCGAGGAGAAAATAAACTAAACTAAAAACTTAAAGCTTAAAGGATCAGTGAAGGCTATTGCCCAGGCTGGTCATATTATTTGGTGTCCATGATTTTGGTTTTGCTTAAATCTTTTATTTCTTGTTCTGTAGCAGTGTTTTGTTTTTTTTTCAAATATTTTACTTATTTTTGTTGTTTTTGAATAAACAGCGCACCAGCGCGTCTTTTAACTGCAGTACTGCCTTTTTGTGTCTCTTCCTGCTTCTGGACTGACGTCACCACTTAGCCGTCCTGTCACAAACCCCATACATGCTTCACTGCAATATGTCATTGTTTTAAGTTTCTCTTCCCAGATGGTGATCAGTGTAGCCACACCCCCTGTCAGAATGGGGGGTGCATGCACTGATGGTATTGGAGCTTATGTGTGCGACTGCAAGGATTGCATTATACCTGATTAACAATGCAAGTGTTAAATCAAAAGGTGATACCTAACTGGACAGGAGAAAAGGGATTTGGCAGTATAAATCAATGTTAAAACCATCAGCTAATGCATGGAAAAGTTTTGTGTGGTACGAGATTGCAGAGATAGAAGGAACAACCATCTGAACCGTTCTATTCCAGTAGTAAACCATTCATTCTGCTGTTAAAGGTAGAATAACTAGAAATGTACTAAATGAAACAAATGTTTCAGCTACATATCGTTAGTTTTCAGTTATTTTTTGTTTGGGCTCAGCATGGTTCATAGCAATATTTTCTGTTTTCCACTACCCCCCTTTTTTTTTTTTTTTTTTTTTTTGCATTGCTAATGTAAGACTAAAGGTAAGAGAGTGAGACTACTTTAACTATTAGTCTCACCTTCAACCCCTGTGCAAGCTTCCCTGTAATAAAAACACAGCTGTCACTCGGGAAGCTTGGAAAGGTTGTGAATCTTCTTTTCATGTCTGTTTTGGTTTCTAGATACAGTGTCTTCCTGGTGTTCGCTTTGGGTGTGATCAGTTTTGCCATCCTGGCTCCTATAACTCTTATGTTTGCTCCTGTACAAAGGATTACACACTTGCCGCAAATAAAAAGACTTGTATTCCTCAAGGTAGGATTAATGACAATTCTTACTATTTAATTAAATTTTATTTTGAGCTTGTCAGTGGTTCAGGTGGCAGCGTGAGGGCTGCAACCTAGTAAATCAAATGGAGCCCCTGAGCGTTCAGATTCCCCAAAATCCCCAAAACACTCCAGACCCCTGACACAACCACTGCTCCAGTCTAGTGATTTAAAATGTATACAATAGTACTTCACTGTTTGTATGCTGACAGTGAAGTTTCCCTGTGGAAAACAGATGACTTTCCAATTCCCTTGGCAGGTAATCAGGATTTTTTTCCCCAGTAATTTTTTTATTTAGCCTGCCCATTTATTTTCTTCCTAGTTCAGACTGACTTAAATTTAGCACACTCGTTCAGCAGGTTGTCATTCACAAACTTCTGGGGAATCAGCTTCTTACCACTTGCTATCATGCCTTTTCCAACATTTTTCAATAATAATCACTGTCCACAAAGTCATCAATGAAATGTAATTGACCAGGGTCACTAGATGCCATGCACTCCCATACCATAACTCTGCCCAACAAAGCACACAGGTTTCCTTGTATTCTCCCTTCAGCCGCCACATAACCTTCCCATCAGCATAACTGAAAACGTTTTAGTCTCAGCAAACCTTCGCACAGAATCCCAGGAGCCAGAGTCCATATTAAATGGTCAGTAGTTCATGAGAACTAGGACAGGACAGCCAATGGTTATTTGTCAGCTGCAAAGGCCGTGCTGGACTTACGTTGTGAGATAACAATTATGATGCAGCAGTTGGCATTCTCCAGAACAGATTTGGACGCAAAGTTATAATTAATGCTCACGTGAATAAACTGTTAAACTTGAAAAAATTGTTAGAGACAACAGCTTTGCATCAGCTGTGAATCTGAGCAATTTAGAGGCAATGCTTGTGGTTTCAGACAGCTATGGCAGCTTGATGTGCCCTATTTTACTGCAGATGACTACTGATGACATCGCTCTTGAGTTTAGTCATCAGAAAGATACAGATGAGTGGAAGGTGCCAGAACTCATAAGCTTTCTTCAGAAGGAAGTACAGAGAGCATTGCATTTGACTAAAGCAAACAGCACACCCAAAGAAACTCAGATAAATCAGAAATCCTTCCAGTAACAAGGATCTGCAGCATAAATTTTCAATCCAACTGGGTTTTTAACTCCTTTTACTGTTCATGTAAAATGTCTCTTCCAAGAAATGTGGGAAAGAGGATTGGACTGGGATGAAGCACTGCCACCAGACTTGTCTGACAGATGGCATCGATGGTATCTAGAGCTGCCGCATTTACACCACTTGTCCATACCAAGATGGTATTGTGCAGGAACAAAGTGGGGAATCAGTCCTGTCCAGCATTTGCACGTGTTCTGTGATGCAAGTGAAAGAGCATACAGTACAGTGGCCTATTTACAGTGTAAAGCTAGCAATGGGAAGGTGATTACAAGCCTAGTTGCATCGAAATCCAGAGTAACCCCTCTGAAGAAAATCACGCTTCCTCGCCATGAACTGTTAGGATCACTAATAGGCGCCAGACTAGGGTCACCAAACCTCTACAGACGGAGCAGGTGTAGTGCATATGTGGACAGACTCGATCATAGTTTTGCACTGGATATGCAGTACAACACAAAAATGGAAGCCGTTTGTACTAAGAGTGACAGACATTTAGTCACTGACAATCATCATCCTGATCACATTGCAGCAGGAAGTATAATCCTGCAGCTCTCCCCACACGAGGACAAATGATAGCCAGCTTGAAGGAATGCAAGCTTTGGACTGTTGACCTTTGTTCACAATGAGGTTGGCGAACCACAACCACTGACACCAGCACATTTCCTAGTTGGACAACGACTCGCCTCATTACCACCTCAGAAGTTTCCAACAGTCGATCAGCCACCTAACGCCAACAGGGAAGAGATGCCCCAGAGGTGGAAATACTGGCAAAGACTCGTGAAGTTTCTGGACCCGCTGGTGAAAGGAGTATTTGCTGGATCTCAAGTCAGCACATAGTAGCAATCCAACACAACCATCAGTGCTGAGCGTGAACGACGTAGGCCTCCTCAGCGAGGACAAGCTGCCAAAGCAGATGTGGAGAACTGGAAGAGTCATGGAACTGTTTCATGGACAAGTCAGATCCTGTTCCCTACGCTTGTCCTCAGGGACTCTGTTGACTCTGGACTCTGGACTCTTCTGTACCCTCTGGAAATCTAAACTACTGAATGACTACAATGACCAAAAGCTTTTGCTTTAAAGGAAAGAGAAAGATAGGAGATGGAACAGACAGGAAGAAGGTAACAATGACAAGAGAGAAAGTATTCCACATGTGTTTTTTTCTGCACAAAGAGATTAGTTTCACTCAATTTTTTTTTTTTGGTTAGATAATACAGTTGCTAAATGCAGTTATTGACAGTTGTAAAGAAAAAATAAAACCAAGTTTTCGTTAAGAAAATAAACTTTGTAGTCAGTTATTTTTACTTTAGCTATACTATACAGTGTTACATGTAACTGCCTTTGAATTAAAATGACATTACAGTACATTATTTTACTGTCAGGACTACCACTGCATCTGTGGCTTACTTTTCTGTTGCGATGCAAATCTTAACACTTTTTTCATTAAGTGGGAGATGCAAAGCTCTGCAATCCCCTCCCTCTTCCTCCTTCTCACCGCACTTGACACAGAACCGTATTACATGTAGTCAGTTTGCCCAGAAATGATTCTTAGAAGTGGATTGCTTTATTCTTATAAGCTGATTATTTTACACATGACAATAAAAATTGCAGCAAAAGTCTGATTTCTTGCACTAAGACACAGTGGACAGTGGGGGGAATAGATTCTGTTTGCTGACAACAAGCTTCTGATGTTGGTGAGAAATGTATCCCTTGATGTGTCCCTGGTAGGAAAAAAAAAACAAAAAAAACAGGTTAAGTTAGAGTAGGGGAAAAAATTGCATACAAACCTCTTCTGAACAGACGTTGTTTAAATTTAACAATGTCAGTACTTCACAGAAAACATGACTGTGAGACACAGGGACTTTAAACAGAAGAAAAAAACATGATGTCTGCCATTGAACAAATTGGATGCTGTACTTACCACGTAGATCAGATTAGCTAAAATGCACTGAACTTCATCAGTGTCCACATCATCCACCTGCATGAATTTGAGGGCAACGAGAAAAGCATCTAATGGCAACTGGTGGGTTTTAAGCAACTGATACCTTAAAAAAAAAAAAAAGTAATTTATGATTACTCATTTCATTATATTTGAAAAGGGCAAGCAGTTCAAACAGATATAGATATGTATTCATTTAACATATCAGGTGTTGCACGCATCCAAACCCACAGACATCAAAATTTAAATAAATCTAGTCAATGTGCTGAATAGACCTGTATAACACTCAATTTAAATATAGTTCTATTCTGCTTGACACAACAACATGAGCTGTTCTAGGAAAATACCACAAATATTAATAGGGTATTCACTACAGTATATGTAAATAGAAACTCAAAGACAACTCTAATCTGATAGTTTGAACAACCAAACCATTTTTTTACTCACACTTTCTTAAAGAAGTTCCTGTAGGTGATGATTTTTAGCTTCTCGAGAATGAGAAAGATGCCACAGCGAATGAAGAAGGCCTCGTGTTTTGCCAGGGCATCATTCAGGAGCAACAGATTTCCTTCACTATTGATAAAGCACAAATACATAGGAGAAATCACGTTGCTTACTGGTAATACTAGCTGAAACCAAGAACCCGATGCAATTAAACAGTTTTATTCAGAAACATTTTCTGTTGCATGTGATGATCAAACAAAACCAATACATATACATTTCAATGAATATCAGTTTCACAGACAAAGCTGCCCTTTGACATAAGTGATATCTGGATATGCATTTTACCCAACAGGTAGCACAGTAACACAATGATTAAACATGTTATGATCCCCCCCAGAGACAGAGGAGAACTGCTTATCCACTTTAGATAAAACTTGGTTAGGAGGTTCCTTATCACAAGTTATTGAATATATGCAACTAACTGGTTTCTCTGTACATAGTTGGTGGACTTGGGACATGGAAATCTTTTTCAAGGTACTGAGAGGTCTAAAGTTATTGTGTTTACAGCATGGCAGGGATGCAACTAAAATTGAAATTCTGTTATTTGGCTTTTTGCAGACTTTGAAACATTAGTTTTCTTTTGAATATTCATAAATTGATTTAAGTTTTCTCCCCATTCCTCACCCACTCAAAATATTATATTTTCGTGTAAGTATTTCAATTCCATTTTTGATCAAGCTAGTTACTACGCCCAGCACTTGCCACAATAATCAGACTGATTGGCCAACAGAATCAGGTGATAATGTATTTGTGAACAAAGAACCAATGTGCAACGTAAGAACATCATCCTCCGACATCGAAACATACCTACTGTATACTAGGATGCAATGTAAGGCTGATTATTACAATGTCGGAGTCAAAATTAAAGAGCATTTCCTAGAAAATAGTACCGGGATAATACTGAATAGTAGACAAAAAATGGGTATAAAATCAGTAAAAACCTGAAAAAATAAAATAAAATCCTGTAATTTTTCAGTATAATTTCGCACAAACTGGAAATGCAGAACACTAAATATATTCTATCCAACCCCCACCTAAGGGCCATATACAGTTCAGTAACTGAAACCAAAAAGTGTTTCTGCCAGTTTAACATTGCAAAAAAACAAAAGAATTACAAAGTAACTCTTACAGTACACGTCTCTGTACATTACAAAACCCTGCAACCCTAAGGTTTCAATAAACAGATTTTTATGGCAGAGAACAGAAATGTTAAACCTGTGACAGACCTTGAATGGTTTCATCTTTTCTACTCGCCAGAAGCATTTTCACAGGCAAAAGATAAATGAGAATCATCCGCTTGTTCTTCCGACTGGATCTGTGACAGTGTTGAAAGGAAAAGGACAGGTACTCCTCCGCTGGAGTGTAAGGGCACCAATTAAAGACTCAGCAAATTACAGACACTGGATAGGTAGAAGGGAAACGGAACAAAAGTGGGCAGAGTAATGGGGATTTAAAAGCCTAACATTCTCTAGACTTAAGACTTAAAATACTGTTTTACAGCTCAAATGTAACGGAGTAACTGAAGATAATCAGATGGCAGTGCTCCCCTGTCATAATGACCAAGAAGCTAAATAATGCACACAAAAAATGGGGAAAGGCTAAACTTCCTAATGACCAGTTATGATTTAAAGTACTGCATTACACAAGAATGAGAGTGGTCGTGGAATGGCACCATGGAGCCATGACCATACGGCCCAATAGCTAATGGAGAACTGGGAGTACTAAAATGAGAATGCACAGCATTCCAAATTCCTTTTTTTATTTAAAAATGTATAATTCAATATTTTTGCTGTACAGAGGATGAAGTAAAAAAAAATATATATATATATATATATATATATATATATCATAATTGTTTTGTAACTTGCTGAGTCACCTTGTTTGAAATCGCTGTCAAACATTGCTTTCCTGCCCACATAGTATTTATAGGTCACCCTCTGTGCCATGCTGTATTCATCCTTCAGGTTCGAGCTGTCAATAGCCCTGATGAGAGGTTTGCATAAGTGCAGTTTGTTAATCTGTAACAAACAAAACAGTAAATGCCAGATCTGTACAGATACAACTTGTAGATTACATGTGCTATTGACAGAGGGTATGAGCAACGGAATATAACATATTAAACAAAGCTGGTTGATGAGAAACAACATCCCCCACTTTTTAGAGTGATCAATGCCGGCATGGCTGTAATAAATCAAGATCACTTTTAGAGTCATCAATGCCAACACGACTGTAATAAATCAAGATCACTTTTTAGAGTCATCAATGCCGGCATGGCTGTAATAAATCAAGATCACTTTTAGAGTGATCAATGCCAACACGACTGTAATAAATCAAGATCACTTTTTAGAGTCATCAATGCCGGCATGGCTGTAATAAATCAAGATCACTTTTTACAGTCATCAATGCCGGCATGGCTGTAATAAATCAAGATCACTTTTAGAGTCATCAATGCCGGCATGGCTGTAATAAATCAAGATCACTTTTAGAGTCATCAATGCCGGCACGGCTGTAATAAATCAAGATCACTTTTAGAGTCATCAATGCCGGCACGGCTGTAATAAATCAAGATCACTTTTAGAGTCATCAATGCCGGCACGGCTGTAATAAATCAAGATCACTTTTTAGAGTCATCAATGCCGGCATGGCTGTAATAAATCAAGATCACTTTTTAGAGTCATCAATGCCGGCATGGCTGTAATAAATCAAGATCACTTTTAGAGTCATCTGGCCGATACGGCTGTTATAAATCAAGGTCCAGATCTCTTAAGATTAAGATCTCTGGCATTCTCACTTGTCACTGGCACAGATTCTGAAGCAGCTCATCAATTGTTCAGCTGCCTTTTCAAGCATGTCTCCAACTTTGCCCTTGCCCTTTCTGGACAGCTGTTGTTTTGCCTGTCACAAAACAAAACATCTTGTTTAAATGAAAAACAATATATCATTAAAGTTGTATCACTGCATGACTCATTCCTATTGGTGGGGATTTAAAAAGCTCAAATGCAGAACTGAGCCAAGATTGTGACATTTAAAAAATGTGCATATGTATACAATAGAGAACAAAAATTTGAAAAAGGAATCCTGACTCAGCATGGAAGATAAACCATAAACAAAGATTCTTATGGTTTAGTTGAATACTTACATTATTGGCAAAAATCCGAAGATCTAGGGCTACAGAATACATCATTGGCAATGCCCTTAAAGAGAAAATTAACAGAATATTGTGCAACTCTGTTTAAGAACCAAGCAAACGTTTGGTAAGAGTGACATTCAACCGTTATAATTAATCAGCCTCTCTCTCTTGTAATTTACATGTTTAGTTGTTTTAACACAATACAACTACTTTTGAGTTCTAGTACATGTCTTGTATTACAATTAGTTTACTGTATTATGACTGGTTAATGGACTAACAAATCTATAAATGGCTGCCACTTGCTTAAAAAAAAAAAAAAAAAAAAGTATTTACAGATCCAGATATTACATCACATGCAAATCAAAAGCATTCAACAAGTGAAAGAAAAACTCCTAAAATGAAGACGGACCATGTAGTCTGAGATGAACTGGGGAATTTGTAGCAGTTAGTAGGGATGTGTGACCAAAAAACCTCACGCACAGAAGCCAAGTAAAAACACAGTGATCAGCCTAATACAGTTCTACCAAGAAACACTTTATAACACGGCCCCTTTTGTAGAAATCACATCTTTATATGGACGATTCTTATTTGGCTGTTTCTGCACATTCAGTTTTTGGCAAGACACGTAATAACAATACAACACAGTCAGTGTTGTGCTTTTCTCCACACTTACCAATTTTCTTCTTTGTGAGCTTGGAAAGCCTTTAAAATGATGTATAATGTTAAGGGCAAGAAGAACTAATTTACAAGAAACAGCTACACAGCATCCAGTATGCAACTTACATTGAAATGAGACAGAGGCTACTGTGATTGTAGCGATGCATTTCTTATTTTCAATTTATTTCTTTAATAGTTTGATTAAGTTTAGAAACCAGACCAGTTCTGTATGACAGCCTTTAGATATCCAAGAATGGTTCAGCTTGGTCTTTTAAAAAATATTACAAGCTCACCATGCTCAATTTAAAGAGGCCTGCTGATTCATCTGAAAACACACAGCCTTCATTGACTGCTACTCAAAGGATATTGAATCACAACAGTTTGGCATTTGTATGCGTCTGCAAAGTCATGATTTGACACTGCGTATGTACACCTGCAAAGATTGAGAAATAAAAACAAGGAATGTTTACAGGTTCACAGTAAAGCAAAGTGGAGGAGTGTGGAAGGGTAGCTTGGCAGTTGAGGTAGGCAAACAGAAGGAATAGCAGAAGCATTTCTTAGGCTGAGGAGATGTCATGAAGCACTAGTAGAAGCATTTTACGCTTGCAATATCCATAGCACAGGCAGCTACTTTCCTTGAGTGCTCATCTGAACTGAGAAGTGGTTTCCCTGGTCCTCTTTTACACATGTAGCCAGGTTAAATTAGAAATCAATTATCCAGTTTTGAAGCCTTGCACTAGTTTTAACATGAAGGCAATCAAAATTATGAGTTACCCAAATCAGGTCCAAACAAAATGCTTTACCTTAAATGAGCAGCAACCATTTCATCATAAGGAGGCTCTAGTACTTGCTGGCACTTTTCTTCTGGGTTTGCTAGCTGTGTGTATATATATATATATATATATAATATATATATATATATATATATATATATATACACACACACACACACACACACAACATTTTGCAGTCACTGCAGGAAACAAACCAAATGTCAAGTAGCATCTCATTTGTTTTTACCTCAATTACCTCTTTCCTATTAAAAAAAACACACACACACACACACACACATTTGTTTTGAGTTTAAATAAGTCAAATATACAAATAATTAAATAACGGATTCATTTATTTTTAAAAAAAAACAATGTTACATAAAACCTAATAAGATACTTGTATTTACTTATTGCGTATTATTATGTGGACACAGGGTGTTAATGTGTGTTAGTGAAGTCGTTTAGCAGGTGTGTAGATTACCTGTAACCTTGGGTTTGCCACCTGGGGGTGCTTGAATGACAGCAACTCTGCACAGAAAGTTCCATCCCTTGTATCAATGGCCTCAAGTACCTAAAATAATTAAAACAAAGCGGAATGTTTTTCAATTGATGAAAGAAAACACAACCATCCTGAAGATTCACAATCAAGGCTATAAAAAATTAATTTTAATTTATATTATTATGGACTATGGTATTTTAGTGAAATTAACACATTTTCCATTCAATTTGTCACAAGTAGAATAATAATAATAATAATAATAATAATAATAATAATAATAATAATAAAAATAATAAATAACATTTCAGATCAAAACAAACTGAATTAATATGACAATCGACAGTGAACTGTGTAGAGTCTTACCTGTTGCAAGTATTGGTTTATTGTGATGTGCGCAATGCAGGGGTTGTCTCTGCTTTTCATCAAACAGTAATAACTGTCCCTGTAAAAAGTTATGAAAATGATAGCTTAGGGTTAATAGTGAATAAAGAAAATAATAATTTTGGCCACTAAAGCTCTTTTTAATATATATACTTTTTTTTTCACAATTCAGCAAATTTATTTGACTAACTGATGAGCAACGAATTGGGTAATCTAAAATTTAAACTTATACCATGTTGTGGGTGAATAACTGTTTGCCTTGTTGGTAGCGATTTGTGCAGCCGTCAGTCACAGCACTTCTGAATCAATGTACCCTTAATCACAGCCTTGTATGGCTGGAGAGCTAATTTTAAAGGTGTCAACATAACTTTTTAAATTATTATTTTGTTATCATAAAAATGTGTATTTTAAGTGCAATAGGTTTTAAAGGTATGGTGCTAAACTAAAATGTGTTATCTAGTTAATAAATGCCATTTCTCTTGCCTGTTGTACCCATCGTCCATGCATGGCTTGGAAGGTATCAACAAAAGGTGTTTATAGTTTTATTGTTTATTTATTTGACGACTTATACTGAAAAATAACTGCATTTTACAAACGCTCAAAGTGTACTGAACCAAACGTTGCTTAAACAAAAGTCAAATGGGGACGGAGGGGGGGGGGGGCGACGAACAAACTAAAGATTTGCCGAAAATATTACTATTTTTGTATTTATTTTTTTATTTTAAATAACGATAATTACATTTTGTCTATTTGTGACATGTGTTTTTTATTTCGATGAGGAGACTCCATTCGCATGTTTCTTACAAACTGACGCAGCAGCGAAGTTCCCAGCTATTCTCCAAGTAGAGTCCACAGTTTTTTTGTTGTTGTTGTTTTTGTTTTTTTTTTAATCATAGGGATGCAGTACAGTACACTGTAGTTGTGCAAACGTTTTAATATGCGGTTTATTTTCCTTTTTTGCTACGCATTACATGCATCAGTAGTAGTCCTATACTCTAACAATCACAATAATCTTCACAACTGATACTGCCTGGGTTTATGGTGTATGTTATGAATGTGTGTAATGGAAATATTATACAGGTGTTTTCGTAGTGTTTTGGTATTTTGGATGAAGTCAACATGTTGATTAGGCTTCAAAGTGAAGGGTCCTGAAAAGGTCAAGAACGAGGGTAATTTGATGTCAAATTTTGATGACTCACCTCAGTCACGTTAATGACAATCTCACGTGAAGGAAGTTGGGTAATATGCCCACTAGCCTTCCCTGATGAAAAACAAATGGCACTCTTATACCATTAGAGCCAGGGTCAACTGTACATATTAACGTAGCTTACATTTACATGTTAACATTGCCATATAAAGAGGTACATATACTACAAACACTACTTTATCTCCAAACTTTATATCTAGCTATAATAACCAACATACCAGATCCAATGTTGAGTACACAGTACACACATGCAGCATGCATATACACCTCGTTCACAATAAATATATATTATATCCATCCGTTTAAATGAGGGAACACAATCACATGTACACATCTGCAAATAATGTACATTCCACGAACTTAAATCTGCATATTTAAGCAATGTTAAGGTCTGTAGCGTCTTATGAACACAACTAATGATTCAGAAATGCATACATTTAAAGCCTTTACACATCAGTAGCCTATTCAATAGTTTCTTGCTTAACATTGTACTGTAGGCTATACCGCTGTCAGTGTATTGAATAAAGGTACATAAACTGGCAAACAAACGTACAATTTTCGGACCTTACACTGTCACTGGTCACGTTTTGGTACGCGCACCACATTCTGACGATGTCCTGTCGTGCGGAATTAAATGCACACTTACTTTGGAATACCGAAAGATCACGGTAAACCACGCCGATGAATGCATTAATAGCTTAAGTAATCACACAGACAAACTTCAACTAAACACTCACACATGCGCATATCTCAAAGTCTGGCAAAATTCCGCAATAGTAAAAATTCGGCACGACAGCACCTCTTTTTGGACCTACACCAGTGTAGATACTGTATAATTCCCAGCAGGAAGTAAAACAACTGTTGCCTGTGTTACTTGCCTGGTACTATTTGTTACAATCATAATACAATTCCACAACAAACCAGACTTTAATAGCCGATTTAGTGTCCTCTGTTCAATGTTATATCTGAGAATATTTGCTGTTATGAACTGCATCTTGCAGTCAACTTTACCTCAGCTATTTGACATGTTAACCCCCTGCAATGCGTCAATAGTTTTGACCACCCACAGCTAACAGTAGTAGGATCTTTAAAAAATAAATAAATAAATAAATAAATAAAAATACCAGACTAACAGCTGTTTTAACATCAATCGTTCACAGTCGTGATGAACACACCTCCTTGTTTTTAGTCGGAGTACAGGAAGTCGCTGTATAAAGGTCACGGAGCAGGTTGTACTTCCTGTTGGAAACTAAATTAGCTTTGTTGTCGGTAGCAGTATGCTCACAACAAATTGAGCAACTTAAGAAGAAAATGAATATATTCAGTGTATTTGTATGTAATACATCAATCACGATGTATGCCTCAAACGAAACAAGTATGTGCAGACAAAGACATTGATATATTATATGAATTCGTAAAATTCAGTTTTTTACTTTATATAATCATTGCATTGTCTTGAGTATTGCAGGTACTTAAATATGTGTATACGGCTTCCTACAAAAAAATAAAAAAAATGTTTTGACTTGCAGGAATAACGTTCCCCAGGGATTTCAGCCGGTTGACTAATGTCATTAATGAAAAAAAAATGTTAATGACGTTAAAATGGCTTAAATAAAAGATCAGAAGCCATATAAATGTAATACACATTTGTCACGAGTTGAGAAAGATCATTCTGACTGCACTAATAACATCGCCAAACTCAAGTGCACTTAGGAGGAAAAAAAAAAAACTCTCCCAAGATGCATCGGCTGGAGGTGGAGAAAGGGGCCATTTTGTTGGTTTTTGTTCCTTGTATGAAGCGGTTCACTGTTTTATTGGACTTTATGTAGTTATTATTATTATTTTTTATATATATATATATATAACGAGCGGGACATTTGTGTATAGGGAAGGGTTTTCGTTGACAGAAAAACGGGCTGTCATGGATTATTATCCCCAAACACACTGTAGTTAGTTTCATGCTTCGCTCAAGTACGAATACTTTTACTTCAGGGACAAAACTAGTTCATTACCCGAGTTGCTTTCAAGTAACTGATGTTGCTGGTGGAATACACAACAAACAGTTCTGGAGACATTGATTTAATTCATAAGAAAAAATATCTGGTTACTGGTAGACTGGTAAGGACCGTTGTGTTTACTCACAATAGCAATAAGCCATCAGCAGCTACTGGTTAGTCAACAGAAAATCATTAAATACCCCTAACCATATCAAGAGGAATCTGAGGAAGGACAGTACCCACCTGCCGTGTATGTCATATAACAAGCCGTGCCGCCAGCAATGATGTCAGAAGAGACTGGGCAGAAAAACAACAATAAAGCTAACTTCACTGCTTTAGCAGAGTACACGAACGGGCTTACAAAACCATCTGCACTAGTCACCAAACCTGGGGCATCTAAGAAATTAGTTATAAAAAATTTTAAAGGTAGGTTGGCTCTGAAATTAATTACTGCACTGTGTCTAAATATTATATTAATGTTTTGTCATGTTCCTCTGTTAGAACACTCAGTGTAACATGTTAGGATCTATTTCTGAAAACATACATCAGGCATGGATTGTTTTTATCTTAATACTTATAAGTATATAATATAAGATATTTTAGGGATGTGGTCTAATTGATATTAACTTATTTGCAATCCATAGATTCGAATACTGTAACGTTACTGTACTGTAGGAAAAAATTGTTAAAAAAAAAAAAAAAAAGTTTCTATTCCCACCGTACACAGGCTATGTCGACGTTATCTGTTTTGGACACTGTTGTAGAAGGCACGCATTCACCGCACCACGGCATCCTGCTGGTAATAAATCACACCACATTATGTTTCTAGAAGAACGGGGAGGACCAGTACATACCCCTTTGGAGTGATGTCATTTGCAACCAATCATAGTTAACCGCAGCGGTACACGACTTTTTGCCTTTACATACAGATACAGTACTTGTTTGTCTAAAAATACATACAAACAACTGTTAATTAACTGTGCTTATGTAATCAATTTGGATATGTTGAATTTAGAACGTGAATTCAGCGAGTTTGAATGGGATATGGCAAAACATTATGGACACAATCTGTACTATTTCACTGTATTTTAATAGTTTGATGTCCTCCACTTTTTTTCTCAGTAGACAGTGGGCCTGTCTCACCAAATTACCACTCCATTACAATTTATGGCACACAATTGAATGACAAGGGCCTAAGTTTTGTGGGAAATTTCACATGGAGAAAAACACATTTTTAAACTCCCATTGTGTTGCAGTTTGTGCCATTACAGGTATTCCCATGAGCCTTGATGGTGGGAGGCGTAACCGTGTGATTCACAGGCTACTGTACACAGTACCTCACCTACGGGCCTCAGGGCTTAGTGCAACGGTAATATACTTCCCCATAATCAGCGACAAGGAGTCTTTTTAGAAATAGGTACTAAGCCTTAGATTGGATTTAAGGATCTAAGCAGAAACGATAGCAATCATACAGAACACATAGTAGTATAATATACAGGTAAGATATTATTGGTAGGATGTAGATATATAGTAAAGTATCCATTAAAATATTCTTGTAGTGCCTTGTGAGCCAGCCTCTTTAAGCCCCTACTGTGTAGTTTGAACTCATACAGGAGCTGTATTCGCATTGATTATCCTGTAGTGTTGCTAGATTTAGAACCTGTGTCATTCCAGCTCAAGATGATCCCATTATGGGGAGGTGGTGGCTGGACTCCCTCAGAACATTTTGTGAAAAATCATTCAGATTGCAGAGGTGTGTAGCCCTGATGGTTTCTCAAAATAGTGCGGTCACAATTACCATGGGCCTGTGAACTTAAAATTACTTTGGCATTTTTAAATGACAAATTCCCCAATGATATATGTGATTGAGAAAAGGGTGGCTAATGTGCATGCAGAAGATCATGACCCACATTGTGACAATATATTTTGAAAATTGCAAAAATACAATGGGGGGCATGGTGAAAAGGTAAATTGTCAGAATGTTGTCTACTAAAAATCTGACACCACTTTTGACCACAAAAACAGATATATTCTGAAAGCTAAGATATTAAGCTTTAATTTAAGGTATGATATGCCTTTGTGTATCAAAGTGTCATTAACTCATGGCCCCCTTGTTGCTGCATGCCTAATATGTGATCACAGGTGTACGGGTGTGGTGAAAGTAACACAAATTTAATAATTAATGACAATTAATTAAACGTTAAATTTAAGCAAGTATTGAATATTGAATTTTGGCATCAAATAATAAATACTAGCATTAAATGTTAAATTCATATATCAGGTGTTGAATTTTAACATCAAATAATAAATTCAAGATTGAATATTAAATGCAAACATTTAATGTTAAACACTACCATTGAATGTTAAATACAACGGTCGAATGTTCAAAACTAGCATCAAACATGAACATTTTACATACAAAACAGGTAAAACAAGACGACCCTTTTTAATTTTAATTTCTACAGACAGCAGAAGACAGTACCATATTTCAGTTTAAAAATCAAAGTCTCTCATTGGCTGAACAGGTTAACAGGTAACAAGGAGGAACACTGATCTCCCCGGTGTGGGAGGGGGGGGGGGGGGGGGCAGATGGGATTGATTGACAGTTTTTAAGTGCATGCATCAAATGAATAAAAAGCACATCAAATGGATAAAAAGCACATTCGATTGTTGCATTTAACATTCAATACTTGCATTTAATATTCGATCGTGAATGTATTATTTGATGTTAAGATTTAACATTTGATAGATTAATTTAATATTTAATGCTAGAATTTATTATTTGATGCTAATATTCAATACTTGGTTAAATTTAATTTTTAATGAATTGTCATTCGTTATTTATTTTTTGTTACTTTCACCACCCATACAGGTGCACTGACAATATATTGGTAAAAGTAACTAGATGCTGGAGAGTTAATATATATTTGTGTGTGTGTGCATTGTATACAGTATGAGAAACAGCCTTGTTAAATCACAGTGGGTTACAAACAAGTTAAAGTATAACATGTGGTATTGAAGAAAGGTGATTTCTAAAATGTTATCAGTGTTGGGTTTACTGCCTTCCATTTTTCTGAAGCACACTGCTGAAAAACAAAACGGGTGCGCGCTTCGTTTGTGCATCAAAACCACTTCCCAGCAGAATTGAAGTGGAAGCACACGTGACCACAAAGAGGCCCTGTGTCTTTCAGGAGATCATAGTGTTCTTTGTTTAGGTTGCACATTTTTAAAATGGGTGAGATCTCTCTTCACAGGCACATAAGGAGATGACAGTAAAGTGAGGAGACCTCTCACCCAGGGGGCACTGAAAAGGTTAAAGGTATGAATGGGATCTGGACGTGGACTTTGTTTTTCAAACCCCAATTTGCTGCTACCATCTTTTAAAAATACTTTAACAAGACCTTGCTTTAGAGATACTCAGAAATGTAGGACTAAGGTTTTCAATATCAGTTTCAGGAACAGAGATTTTATCCACTGTATCCTAGAATGGAAGAAAGAACAAAAATAATACACTGATATTTCAGGATTATTCCTTTGACTTGCCATTGTCATAGTGGCTGTCTGTTATTACTAAATTAAATTTATTTAGGTTACATTTACCTGGAGATTACGAATGCTTTTTATATATATATATATATATATATATATATATATATATATATATATATATATACATATATATATATACACATATATATATATATATATATATATATATATATATATATATATATATATATATATATATATATATATATATATATTGTGATTTTAAGTTATCACACACTACCACCTGGTGGCAGTTCAGTATGGTAAATATCTGTGTCAGCTGTATCAAGGTCTTTATGACATCTTTGAAGGAAAGATCGTGGTGCATTTGCCAGGCCCAAATTGTCCTGTTTTAAAGGGAAAGTCAAATCAGAACTTTGAGTATCCAATAGTGCTGCTTTTGGATTGTTTAGTCCAGAATTACAGCCCCATTAACTAGGGATGGAAAGTTTAAACGTATAAACTAAAGAAGTGGTAAAACATTTAATATTATGCAAGACGTATGACCGGTCACGTGACAGATGTTGCCAAATGCATCTTTTTTTTATGCATTCATTTTAGTACTTTATCATCAGTAGTCCGTCGCGTATCAGACTGCTCTAGTGTGTCAGTAAGGGTGGATATTATAAAAAGCAAGGGGTTTGGCAATTGCCTCCAAGTAGTATTTCTAATTGGTGCAACAGAAAGATTGACACTGGCGGGTTTTATTCTTAGTCGATCTGGTGCTTCACTGGTGCACTGTGTGTGTTTATGTCTGTAGTAGGTGTGGTATGGTATCAATTGCATGGCGAACTAAGTAGAATTTTTTTTAGTTTGTTCTATATTTAAAATGGCATCTCTAAACAAAGGAAGCCAAGCATTTTTTTTTCTGAATTCGTTCTATATTTAAAAAGCCACATTTTGAGGAACCCGACGAGAAAACCGTGATATGTAAATAATTATGCCAAACAAAACTGCAGTACCACAAAAAACACAAGTTCAATGCTTCACAGTTTGAAATGAAAACATTCAGAATTATTGTGGATGGAGCACTGATGGCAATAAAAACCACACATCCATAACAACATTTGCTATAGATTTGACCGAACAGAGTGTTTACGTTATCCCCTATGAGGACAGTGTGCGTGAATCGTGAATGCAGCAGTTTTGAAATCGATTATCCCAATACTGTGCCGACCCATAAAACAATAATAGTGAGTCTGGAAAATAGCGAGGCTAAAGAAAATCGTGCTGCATTTGTTCATACAAAACTTTCAAAGGGAGGAAAAGTTGCAATTACCACAGACTCGTGGACCCCATTCCCCAATCTTCCCATAGGTGGAAGGCTTTTTTCACTTGAAATTGTTCTATAAGCTTTTTGTCCGAACAGCTGTTTATGTTTAGTCCAATTGTTATTTGTATGTTGGAACTACTGCGCTAAAGCAAAGGACCCCTGAGACACAATTCAAACAGGATGGCTAGGCATCTCTTTTTACAATTTAATGTAAAGTTGTGTGGATATGTGAATTTGAATACGTAATTTAGAATTACCATATACAATTAACTGCACAATAAGGCAAACATTATATTAATTACTTAATATATTACTTGATTGTGTGTTTATTTAGCATTTAAAATAGGACTTGTGGCAATGTTTGGGAGGTTTATGTACACTAGTACACTATGTAGATCTCAAAAATCCCAACACCACTGACCGCAAACTTTTAAATCTCTGAGGCAGACTTTTTAATATCAGTCACAATGCTCTACAATTCCAAAATATTGTGCTATTTTATCCCAGGTAATGACTTTCCAGAAGTGAAAGTATTTCCAACTTTTTTTTTCAATCGTAAGCACAACTCGCTTTCCTGTAGCCATTTTGCATTAGCGCTGTACAGTGTTCGTCTGATTTTTCATTACATTTTTTAAACCATATCATTTTTTGCAAAAATAAAAAAATACCAAAAAAAGTAATAGGTTTCAGTTTTTTTGTTGTTAAATGAGCCTTTAAAAAACACACTGTTCTAAAAACATTATACTATCCGAAAATGTGTTCAGTATGTATAGAGTTATATCTTCACTAGCAACTTTAATTACAACCATAAATATAAACATTTCAATGTATAATCTGATGTGTATGTGTTTTTTTTTGTTTGTTTTTTTTATTTTGTAGTTAAGTGTTGGAGATGTTAAAATGTTATTTGCTTATTTATGGTTTATTTGCTAAGAAAATACTAACCAGGGCTGCCAGCATCAGAATGCAATATAAAGAGTGAATGTAGATATGGTTTAAATGTTTAAACGCTGACATTGCAAACTGTTTAAACGTTCATAAAAAATTTACCAAAAGCACATCCCTACCATTAACCAAATATTGGGATTGTAGTGGATATGGCTGAACCTATTATTCTAAATGGGCTGCTTTGTGAAAACTTCAGATGGTATGTGTTTGGCATAGCTTATTGACTCATAGTAAAACCAGGAATGGATCAAACTGCTGTGCAATATTTTCCAGTCTATTTCCTAGACTATTTCCAGCCCTGCAAACTGCGAGTTATGTTGAATTGGATATTATTTTGTTGTGACTTTATGTTGACTGGGGGGCTAGCGCAGAACCCCCTAAGCAATTTTGTATTTACGTTTTGCTTTCTGTCCTCTCTGTCTAATCTGAGCACACTAAGGCTTGTTACTGATAAGTGTACCCAGCGATTCTCACTACTGGGAGTATTTTTTTTTCTGCATTTGTCATAGAGAGACAATAGGCTTGTTGTGTGGATAAAAGTAGCCTGATGAATGGAAAGGCAGGCAGTGTGCTGACAGCCGTGATGGAACCCTTTGTTCCTGCATTAATCTGGGTTTGAAAGCAATGTAAACAGCTTACAAGGTTTTATACATCCATTGTTAATTATTTTATGTTAAATCAACTGGTGCAAAGTAGGTTAGAAAACAAAGTCAGTTGTTGCCCTGGACCAGCGGCTTTCATTTCATGCCACTGGCTCTAGCAGTAATTACGAGAAAAAGGACAGTTGTATTATATGTGCACAAATCAAAGGTAAATGGCTCATTAAAAGCAGGCTGTCTTTTCTATTCAGTGTTTTCACTATACCTAAAACTGACCCACAAATACACATTACACTGTATTGTATTATGGTCTGTTTAGCTTCAGTGACTATACCCTGATGACTTGCTTAGTGTTTCTTTTTAAGGTTTGTTGCTCTAATAAACTGCTTGAGTTTGATTGAACTATACATGGTTGTATTGTTGCATGTTATTCTATGAGCATGCTGTCCAAGTGCTTCCCCGCCTATTCCAAGGCATTTACCATCTCGGTGTCTGGGATTCTCCCAAGGACCGCTACTATGTTGGGGACCAAGAACTTGAATGTATTTAACTACAGTTATGCAGAGTGTTGCTCAGTGATGGTACAAAAGCTTTGTATCACTTAGAATTTTAGGATTGATACATATAATAATAATAATAATAATAATAATAATAATAATAATAATAATAATAATAATAATATAATAATAAAATAAAAAAAAAAACTATATGAACATAATTTAGGTCTTATTTAACATCATGTAATCAGAGAAACTACAAAAAGAAATCACAGACTCTATCTGACGCTGTAGTAATTGTACAGTATTTCCAGTTAGATTCTGAAATGTCAGGTGAATATGGAAAAACTACAAAGAGGTATGCAATTCAATATGTTAACGTAACATTATTCAGCAGCTTTCATTCGACTTTAAAGCAGAATTAGTTAATTCTATAGGGTGATGCAAAACCTTTGGCCATTCTCTTTAAACTGTACACAATGGGACTACAAATGTAGTGAGATGTTGAAAAGAATACTGAGACTGATGCACTTCAGTAAACACATGCAAACAAATATTTTCTCAGTTATTTGTAAAGGGTGTTTCAAATGTATCATCCTTGTGGTTTTTACAACCTCAGGTCTGGTTTCAGCATCAGTATGCTCTTGCAGTGGTTTGTATGTGACCCACTCTTCAAAGCTGGCACTTCTCCAGGAATGTTAAGACATATTCTTTCTTCAAACAGGTTTCAGTAGAACAATGAATTAGGTTAGAATTCATGGAGTATTCCAGTGTCTTTATGTTTGTGTACTGGTGATATGTGTATCAGCAGTACACATAGTAAACAATATGGATATCGGTAAATTGCATTCATTTTACCGTTTGCATCATTTATTCATAATTCCCGTTTTAATTTCACAGATAGACCAAAGCTCTCGGATAATTACACTCAGGATACATGGAAAAAACTCCAGGAAGCAGTGGGAGCCATACAGAATAGCACCTCGATTAAATACAACCTGGAAGAGCTGTATCAGGTAAGTCAGGGGTTATGACTGCTAATTTACTTACATACAGTATGCAAAACAAATGAATAAAAACCAAAGTAGCACAAATTAGCTAAATAAATACATACTATACTACTTAGTCATACATTGTCATCTTATTAAAAGAGATTCATCTGAATTTTAAAGGAATGTTATTATTTTGGCAAAATTTATGCCTATCCAGTTGAAAATGTGGCCCCTTATTCAATGGTATTGTCTGTCTGTCACACCTGCTGTGGTGAACACGATACCTGCCGTCGGTTTTGACAAGTCTCCAGACTTGTATCATAGGTTCCTAGTCTCCTCTAGACCTTTTGGATTACATTTGAGTACAGTCGACAAACATGTGATACAAATATTTGATTTATAGATGCATGATTATGCTGACTCTCCACACACGTATGTATGTGCACTGGTTTATGATGCAGTGAATGAGGAGTCTTAGAAAAAGGCAGCCATGAATATTCAGTCCTGTTTTGGACCTGTTCTGATTTCTGTTCTCATCATTTGGTGGGTAAATGCTTCATTTAACACAGGTAAGAAGAGACGTACGCTTGTTACAGTCCAGGCTTCTTCAATGTTTTCTCTTTCTCTCCTAGGCAGTGGAAAACCTTTGTTCCTATAAGGTATCTGCTACACTGTACAAACAGCTAAGACAAGTCTGTGAAGATCATGTCAAAGCACAGATACATCAGTTCAGAGAATATCCTTTTGAGTTAAGAATAAGGGTTCTGTTTTGAAGCAATCTGAAGCTAATTATGGATGACTGTAACAGCATAAAACTACTGTAGTAAGAAAGACCATCCTGGACGGTGCAGTTAAATTATTGCTATGAGTAGTTTCTTTTCTAGTTTTGTACCATTACAATTATAAAACACAGATGAAGGTATTTGCTGAAACATCGGACGATTCTACTTGTAAAAACTGTTCTTGACAGTGTTCAAAGTTGTTGTGTTTTTTTTTGTTTTTTTTTTGGGTTGTTTTTTTTATTGAAGGATTGTCTGCAGAACCCTTATAAAAGTTTAAACTGTTCCACTTGTACTATGCTTTTCCTATGCATTTACCATGGCTTACCCTGTTTAGCTGTGTTTTATAAAAAGCTATCTCATACAGTACTGTGAAAAAGTATATGCCCCCTGTCTGATTTTCAGCATTTTTGCATATTTTTGACACTGAATGTGATCAAATCTTCAACCAAAATCTATTATTAGATAAAAGGGACCCTGAGTGAACAAATAACACAAAAGTTTGATAGAATCATTGTCTTGCTGCATGACTCAGCTACGCTTCAGCTTCAGCTCACAGACGGATGGCCTGACAGTCTCATGTAGAATTCTCTGATACAGAGCAGAATTCATGGTTCCTTCAATGATGGCAAGCATCCCCAAATCATGACACTACCACCACCATGCTTGACCGTAGGTATGAGGTTCTTGCTTTGGAATGCAGTGTTTGGTTTTCGCCAGACATAACAGGGCCCATGTTGGCCAAAAAGTTCCACTTTTGACTCCTCTGTCCATAGAATATTGTTCTAGAACTCTTGAGGACCATCCAGGTGCTTTTTGGCAAACTTGAGATGAGCATTCATGTTCTTCTTAGTGAGCAGTGGTTTCCTCTTGCTACTCTACCAAGAATCCCATTTTTGCCCAGTGTCTTTCTGATGGTGGAGTCTGGCAAAGTGGTTTGTAGTGCTCCGGTGTATAGGTGAGTTGAGGTGCTCCAACAAAGGACAAACACAAAGTCTACCGGTCAGGTTTCTTTTAATGCCCTTTTTAAACCGGGTTTCAAATAATAAAGCTGGCTCTACCCAGCAATGGGTATTGCCAGTGAAAACTGGACCCAAAATAATAAAGCTGGTTCTACCCAGCAATGGGTATTACCAGCTACAAAAAAAAAAGGGGTTGCAGTCCCAAAATAATAAACACAAAAACACGTCTCCAAACTGGGTGCTCTGGTGCAGGTGCGGTGCTCTGAGTGCTGGTGCTCGTGCGCGTTCAGGTCCGGGCTTCTTGCTGCAGCTCCAGCTTCGTATCAGCCATCTGGCAAAACAAACACAATACTCCTCAATGAACCCACACTTCATTCAAGATTCCGTCCTTGTCTTCTCCCATTAACCACAACAAAGGAGCCGATTACGGCGTCACGTCCCCCTAAAGTACCCTAAGCCCCGCACCCTCCGATAGCTAGTTCAATCACGTCTCCTCCAATTCATGACTGAAACTTCGCTCACCGTACTAGGGCGATGACTCCAGGTACCGTAACGCCGCCCTCTTCCTGAATGGCCGGCTCCCGACTGTCCCCAGGATGAACTGCCCAACCATTCAGTAGGAAGCCCGCAGCTCCTGTTGTACAGTGCCCTCACTGGTCGAGAGGGAGATTTTTGATTCGGATTCATTCACTCTCCGTCACATGGAGTTATGAACACTGACCCTAGCCGAGGTGAGAGAGGTCTGCAGATCCCTGGGTGTTGTTCTAGGGTTCTTTGTGAATTCCTGGACGATTTTATACTAACAGATTTTGGCAGGATGGCCACTCCTGGGAAGATTCACTACTGTCCGAAACTTTCTCCATTTGGACAATATGGCTCTGAATTTGGTTTTTTGGAGCCCCAGAGCCTTAGAAATGGCTTTGTAACCTTTTCCAGACTAATAGGCATCAACAACTTTTTTTCCAGTGGTCTTCAGGAATTTCTTTTGATCGTGGCATGATGTGCCTCTAGAACCTGCATGCTAACAACTGACACTGATGGTAAGGACCAAAGTTAGTCAGATTTATATTGGACAGGGCTGGCCCAAATCAGGCCTGATTGTTAACTAAAGTATTCAAACAGCTGACCCTAATTATCTCTTTAATTGGGTTAAGTTAACTAGGGGGGCAATAACGCTTTTACACCTGAAGATTGCATGTTTGATTACCTTGCACACCAAACAAATGAAGGAAGCACCAAACTTTGGTGTCATTTTTATCTCTCAGACTCCCTTTATATACTACTATAACCCACAAAAAGGAAAGCTAGGGGCCAGCTCTACAGGTCAGCCAGCTGTTAGCCAGGATAACATTGTCGATTGCCTGATAGGGCGAGAGAAGGTGGAGCTGGGGTTAAAAGATATGAAAACATATAAACAAACATTGTGAGACTTGTCTTGCTTCTAGGTGGCAATGTGAGTTCAACGCAGCCCCCAGCTTCCACTAGCACAGTGAGCTTTAAATCAGTCTTGTTTTCCCCAGTTCCTGTTTTAATGTGAGCGACTCATACCGGCCTTAAAGCTGCAGTGTCCGAGGAACTGAAATTGTATTCCTGGGCGATTTTGTTTATTAGATTACTCTGTAGTTTGCCACTTGCCACTATAATCATTCCTGGGAACTGCACAGGCATTCTCCTGTGACTGCCTGCAGAGGGTTACAAATGACACGCACAAGCTGGGCTGTAGATCACAGAAGCAAAGCAAACACGTGAAGGAAATTGGTGTTTTTGTTATCCTCATAACATTTTATGGAAACAGTATAGAACTGACATTTTTAACATGGTCCTATGCAATGAAGTAAGGGAACAACTCTCTTAAAACGGACCATAATGTCATTTTATTTTTCTTAATTTTCCTGATGGCTCTGATTTGAATTTAGAGTTGTGGCGAGGCACTGTTGCTGACATGCTTGTTTTGTATTATTATTATTGTTGTTGTTATTGTTATTATTATTCCTTAACGATGGTTCACAGATTCATTGGACAATGTTTTATTTCTTAAAAAGATGAATAAATGTTGGCAGGATCACTGTAGACAAATGGTAAGCATGTAAACCCTATTGATTCACGTTCAGGGTTGGGGTCGATTCCTGTTTTTCAATTCCAGTTCCTTTTTAAAATGAGTTCTGAATTCCAGTTCCAGTTCACATTCCTTTTTAATCCATTCCCACACGCCATTGATAAATCAGCAATCAGCAGTCTTCTGTTAAAATAAGCTTCTTACAGTGGCAACAAATTATTTAAATCACTGAAGTCACTGTTTTTTTTATTACATTGGCTTCAAATCAAAACAGTTGAACAATCACAATAATTATGTCTCCTAAAATAAAAACAATTAAAAATGGGAGTTGGAATTGGGAATTGATTTTAAAAAGTAATTGCAAATGGAATTGACTGGATGTAGACTAGCATCTAATGATTATTTTCTAAGTTCATTTTTGAAGCCAGGCATGGGCCAAAAAGGGCCTTAATGACAATGTTGAGCTTTATCATGTTTTCTATATTTTGATTTTTCTTTGATAGATAATGATAAGAAGCATTTTCTTATTTTTGGATCGAGTGTACGTCCTGCAGAATTCAATGCTGCCCTCTATTTGGTAAGTTATTTTTTTTTTAAACCCAATTTCCAGTATTACTTTCTGATATACAATATTCTCTGCACAGCTGCTTGTTTATCACACATCTGTTGTTTTGCATGCATATTCACACGGGTGCATCCCGGTGTCATTTTAACAGGGACACGGGTCTGGAGTTGTTCAGAAGCCATATAGTCAGTGATAAGATGGTCCAGAGTAAAACAGTTGACGCCATTCTTCAGTTGATTGAGAGAGAACGGAACGGGGAGGCTGTAGACAGAAGCTTGTTACGCAGCTTGCTAAATATGCTTTCAGACCTGCAGGTGAGTATTTAAAGTCTCCTCTACAGCACAGTACACTTTCTCCCACCCCCTCTACATTTTTTTTTTTTTTTACGAACACATTTTCATGCTGCTAGTAGCTTTTGACATTGGATTAGCCTTTCACAATACAAACAAGTTAACTGTTGTACTGCATAGCGTGCCGTACAGTGCACAATTAACAGCCATTTAAGTTTAAGGGATGTACGTGTCTGGGTGTTTTGACAAGTCAAATATTTTTAATTAAAGATTCTTTCCTTCCCCTTGATTAGGTGTATAAGGATTCTTTTGAACAGAAGTTTTTGAAAGAGACTCATCGTTTATATGCAGCTGAGGGTCAAAGCCTGATGCAAGAGAGAGAGGTAAATGTAACTTAGTCTAATTCTGATTCGTTTGGTCACACTCTGTAGAGTCACTTAGCCCCACATTCTTATGTTCTGCAGCAAGTCGATGGCATCTGCAAGTTTATCCATCAGGTCTGTGATGATTATGTTAAATTCCTAGGTTTGGTCACTGGTTCAACACAGCAATGTTAGGGTTAAACCTAAAAAAATATATATGTAAAAAAAAAAAACACCTCGTACTATCTCTGTTGTGGTTTGTCTTGTCTACAGAAACCGTCTATGAAATGTAAGCCTTATTATATGCAGTTGGGTGAATGTTATACGCTAATTAATTGTTAGAAAACACAATTCTCTCTCGGCTCAAATAACCAATAACAAGGGGACAATATTGCTGGTGAACCACTTGACAAAGAGGATTTAAAAAAAAAAAAAAGAAACTAAAATGGCAGTGTTCTGTAAAATACAGAGGGCTGAATAGTGCTTTATCTGTGACCATAACATACAGTGTGATGCTCATAAGCACCTTGTCATTTTGCTAAAAGATATTTTGTGTTTACTAGAGAAAGCCAGTTAAGTAGTACAGTATAGTACAGTACAGCAATGTCATTCGACTAAAACCCTAATGCATACTGTATGGTGTCTGGAAAAGTTGCATTGCTTGTGTGGCACATTACTTAAGGCTGGTTTCCTTTCAGAAAAAAAAAAACAACATCTCAGTATTGGTTTGTGTCTTGCATATTCAGGTACCAGAATATCTTCACCATGTCAACAAACGACTGGAGGAGGAGACAGATAGAGTAATAACATACTTGGATCAGAGCACACAGTAAGCACAGCGGAAGCCTTTGTTCAGCTCTTGTATGATGTTTCTGCCTGGCATGCCAAGGATGACTTCAATCTAGTTCTGAAACACGTGCCAACCAGTGCTTTTAAAATCCATTTTCTTACCTTATTAGTGTATTAACATTATCACTGTTGGTCTTTTTATTGTGCTGAGATTATTTTAGTTATTAATCATCATATTTTATTGTGAGGAATGCCACTCCCCGGCACTGAGGGTTGGGAAAGCTTGGAGTCAAAGCAAGGGAGGTTGCAGCAGGCTGATTCAACAGCCTTTCATACCTTTCAGCTGAACCACAGTAATGTTACTGGTGATATCATGTGTCTCGGCATCTCAAAGACTTAAAACTACCGGTAGAAGGAAATATGGTTTTGCAACAGTAGATGAAGCGCTATATTCTCACAGGATCTGGTCATCTTACCACCACATTCAGAACTCAGATACAGTAGTCAGTCCAGTATGTATTTAATCAGGAAACTATGCTGATAAATGAAATGCAATATACACTATCTAACTTTCAGAACCTGTTTGTGTTAGCATATTTAAATCTTTTGTGTTTGCCTTTTTTCGCATGTCTTAATCCTTCGTTTTTTAAAAGGAAACAGCTAATACTCACTGTGGAGAAGCAGTTACTCGGAGAACACCTGACAGCCATCCTTCAGAAAGGTAACTTTGTGTTTGACACGCATGTGTGGTTTCCACTTCAATTGAATTTGACATGTTTAATATCACAGTACGAAATTCAATACTGTTTAAAGTTGCTTTCGTTGTGTTGCTGCCTCCCTTCCTGATCTGTCAAAGTCAACCATTTTTTTGGAGCCTCCACCTGCCAAGTTTTATTGCTTTGATATGATTTTTTTTTCCCCACAACAGCAGCTGAAAGGGGCTGAGTGCCTTTCTCATTTTTGTGTGTGTGTGTTTGTATGTGTGCGTGTGTATGCCACATGCTGTTTGTATACCAGTATGTTTTTTGTGGTTCCTTACAGGGCTTCATCACCTGTTGGATGGAAACAGGATAACTGAGCTCACCCTCCTGTACCAGCTCTTCAGCAGGGTCAAAGGTGGACTGCAGGTGCTTTTGCAACACTGGAGCGAATACATTAAGGTACAGCACAGGGAGGTGTCACATTTCAAAGTCTTCTTGTTTCAGTTTTAGTTTACCCTATTTCTTTACTTAACTCATAAACATACACTACAAAATTAACCTTGTACATTTTAATTGAATGGCTTCATTCTTACTTGAAAAGTACATTTTATTACAGCTACAGGATAGTACATTAACCCATATACTGCCAAATGTTGCTTTCAGACACCATTCTGTTTTGTAACATTTTGCATTACGTAACATGCCCCTTTAGTTGAAATCTGACTCCTCTGGTAAAGCGAATTGCCTGAAAAGCGCTGCATACTAAATGCAGTGTCTTTGCAACACAGTTTAGTCACAGCAAAATTGATCCACGTTCCCATTCATTACTTAGTCTGTGTGACTTTCTTTGTGATAAAGACTGACCCTTGAGACTTCTTTCCTTGTTATACTCCTTGATAAAATGTGTTGCAGTCTTTTTCAGAACCCTACGTGCAGGATAAAGCAGCTTTGTGTGTCTTGTGTTGTATTAAAGAGCACCTCCTGTCTACTACACTAGCAGTACTACAGAAAACTATAACTGTGGGTACACAGCGCTGACCGCACAACTCCAACGTACTATTGGTTTGTGATTTGGTGTCATTCTTTGTCTCCTTTTGTTGCCAGACCTTTGGAAGTGCACTAGTGATGATGCCTGAGAAAGATAAAGACATGGTTCAGGAGCTGTTAGACTTCAAGGATAAAACAGACCAGATCACTGAGGCCTGCTTCCAGAAAAATGAAAAGTTTATCAATTCTATGAAGGAATCCTTTGAGACGTATATAAACAAGAGGCCCAACAAGCCTGCAGAACTAATAGGTACTTATTTGATTTGAAATACATTGTGCTACAAATATTACAGCAGCGTCTGGTTTCACAGACCCCAACGGTAACTCATCTTGGATATTGTTGTCCGTAATTTGTACCATTGTGAAACCAGGAGTAGGGCATTTTACATGCAGTAAAACTCACCAAACTCGCATACAGTATACTCACCAAACTATTCTAATCTGTCAGATACAGAACTATTTTATATTATCTAGAAAGTAGCACTTTCTAGAGAATATAAAATATAACCGGTATTTCAATTGCTCGATCATTTGAAAGTTTGTTTAAAAAATTGAAGGAATGTGTTTGCAGTAAGTGTGATTTCTAAGGAATCAGGGATGAAAACAAGACTATTGCATAGCAGTTTCACCCATCTCAGGTTTTACTATGAGCTTGATCAGCCACAGAGTATAGGTAACAAGCTCAAGTGTGTCTTCTGAAACTCATAGTAAAACCAGAAATGGATCAGACAGCTATGCAGTGGGAGTCTTATTTCCATCGCTGGATGAATACATTTGTTTTTGTTGACCTCTTTAGCAAAGTATGTTGATTCAAAATTACGTGCTGGAAATAAAGAAGCAACAGATGAAGAGCTGGAGAGAATACTGGATAAGATAATGATCATCTTCAGGTTTATCCATGGCAAGTACACATTCTAGATTATATTAAATGTACCAGTAAATTAGTTCCTGAGCATTCAATTCACAGACCTGCCGTTCTGTCTCTTTATTTCTTAAGGTTTTGTCTTGCACGCCTTTGAAAAGTGTATAAAGCAAGCAAAGAACCTAACAGTCTTTAGAACAACGAAGGGGTGACGTGGCAAGCATTACATTCCACTCCTTTAAATACATTGATTACTAACCTCTGAAAGAGGAAACACTTCAGCTGGGATTCTGATTGGATTTATTATTTTAAAAAACGAATTAGTGAATTAATTACCAGTAACATGGCTGCAGAGTCCCTTATTGAATCCAGGCATTGGTGATATATGTAGTTCACGGCTTTATCTGTGGCATATCTCTTTGGTTCATATTGCTTGTTTGTTTAGATTTCTATGCTGAAAATGTTTTTTCAGGTAAAGATGTGTTTGAGGCATTTTACAAGAAAGATCTTGCCAAGAGGTTGCTGGTTGGGAAGAGTGCTTCAGTAGATGCTGAGAAATCAATGCTGTCCAAACTGAAACATGGTAAGTAGCAACACACTGGAGATATTCTTCTATGAGCAATGGATGTTTGACCTAAAAAAAAAAAAAAAAAAAAAAAACACATCTAATTGTGACTTGATGCGAGCATTGCTTAGAACAATTAATTTGGATTTTAGAATCTTGTGCTACCTTCTCAGGGATTCTTACATTATTGAGCTAAAGGAGGTTTTGTTTTCAGAACAGAGTTTGATGTAATTTAGACATCAAGATTTGTCTTCATTGTTGATAATATTGATTCTCTGTCCACTTCCATTATCATCTCGGCCATATTGAAGGTTCCATTGCGCTGATGTTTGTGTAAATGCTGTAGGTCGCCTTTGGTTTTTGTCATAGAAACACTAGTTTGTGGCAGAAGCTGAGTCATGTGAGAGGTTCTATGATGATGCTTCTTTGTTCTTTAGAATGCGGAGCAGCATTTACCAGCAAACTAGAGGGGATGTTTAAAGACATGGAGCTATCGAAAGACGTCATGATTCAATTCAAACAGGTATTTATTATTTAATGGCATTGTTGTCTGTTGCATGCCTTTTTGTTGTAGGACCCCTAGTAGTATTATACACATAACAATGCCTGTTGAGAACAAGAGCAGTGTAATCTTGGTTCTTTATAGTTTAGTTACTGAAGTTTATTTTTATTTTCTTGCAAAGGTTCTTGGGAAATGCCTTTGTGTTCTAAAACCTTGGGCTTGTATATAAGTAAACGCCTTCATTGCTTGAAGATAAAGGAATTATTTTAATAATCGATGGGTCACTGGGAAGACAGAAAGTGAAGGGAATGAAAAATATGTTTTGTATACAGTTCCATATTCCATTAAAAGTACTTGCATTAAAATACAGGTTGTGTACTGCGTGCTATTGGGTAATGTGAGTTCAGTCATTAGTACTAAAATGTAAAAACAGGTAAATATAGGAAACGTGGTATAACTTTATTGGTAGTTTGTTTTCTGAAAATGTGATCAAAATAATTGCTTCAGCATTTTTTTTTTACTACTAATAAAAGGATACCCTGTTTCAAAATACTGTTCACAAAAACAGAGATTGTACTTCGTTGTTATTATGAACATTTACTATACAAAATATTGAAACCCCAGATTTAATAAGCTTTTTTTTCCCCAATGCAAATTTTGCTCCAGTATTGAAATTTAGGTTCATTTCTAAAAAGAGTGAGATCCAAATTAGAGTCACACTGAACTCTTTATTGCTTGAAGGTAATCGAAGGCTGAATAATTTTATTAAAACTAAGGGGATCATTTGTGAAACACTTATATACTGTCTATGGCACCGGCCTGACCTATTATGTTTAAAGTTTTAAATGTGTTTTTTTTTTTTTTTTTTTTTTTTAATTGAAATTATTTATTTTTCAGTTCGTGCAGAATCAAAGTGACCCAGGCAACATAGAACTGACAGTTAATATCCTCACGATGGGATACTGGCCTACATATATACCCATGGAGGTGCACCTTCCTCCTGAGGTATGGGAGCTCTGAAACCACCCACAAAACAGCTGCTTGTTCCATTTCTTCCTTAACTTGTTTGTGGAACTGGTGGACTGAACCAGCGTTGTTATTGTGGTACATCCAAGAGAGAACACCATTACAGATTACACAGTACATGTGGATGCAGGGTTATTGCTGCAGTTTGATAGTCTTTCAAGAATGTCCACCTCCTTATTTACCTCATTATAGGAGGGTTGATGGGAGGATGTTTGGAAACATGCTCAAAGGATGACCCTGCATGAAATCTTCAAATTAAGGAATTTAAAATGCATGTTTTAAATCTTGCAGTCACATAATCACTAAGCTTAAAGCTGTAGTGCCTTTTTCAGTTTTACATGAAGGCGGCATCTTTCCCTTGAAAGCCCATTTTGAAAATATCAATTCAGTAGGTGTTTCTTATAAAGTATACTGTAGTATAGCAAAGTACTATTAGAAGAAGATACATGCTGTTCATTCATGTGCCAATTAGCTAATTTACATTAACAGATGGTGAAACTTCAAGAAGTATTCAAGATGTTTTACCTTGGCAAGCACAGTGGCAGAAAGCTGCAGTGGCAACCCACACTTGGACATGCTGTTCTCAAATCAGAGTTTAAAGAGGTTGGTGTATACAATTACTGTATGTTTCTTTTCACTGTGCGTGTGGAACACCAATAAGGGTGGGGGTGTTGCAAGGGGACGGGTTAATGGTAACACTCTGGTGTTGACATGATTCTGAGAGCTCTATTGAGTCCATACGGCTGCTTTAAACCTATGGTTTTAAAAAGTCCCCAGGATGTTGTGCCTGAATTAGAAATGATACAAAGTGAAGAAGAAGAAAGCATTTAGTAAGATTAAAATAACTACATTAAATAAATTCTTCAAATTCTACAATTCTTGTAACTTGTAATTCTGTTGGTCAAAGTCACTGATTCCTGGGTTTGGGGATTTTATTTACAGGGTAAGAAGGAGCTTCAAGTGTCCCTCTTCCAGACCCTTGTCCTTCTCATGTTCAACGAAGGAGAGGAGTTCACCTTCGATGAGATTAAAACAGCTACTGGAATAGGTATGGAAATCTGTGGGAATGCATGACACTTTTTTCCTTAAATAATTAAAATACGTGTTTAACAGACATTACTGCTCTGAAGAATCCCAATACAAATACTCACACAATGAGGTAGATTTAAGGATCTAAACCGTATGGATCCAGTTCTATTATATTGCGTATATTATATTTGGAAATGTTGCTATGCAGTCAATAAATACAGTAGAACCCCATTCATCCGCGGCTCCCTGATGAGGTTTATCTGTGAAGTACAGTACATTATTGCCAATGTAGACTTCCTGTCCGCGCTGCACACGCACACACACGCACACACACACACTCACACACAACGACTCGAGCATCAGTCTCAAACCTGTGCCGTCGACGCAAAGACAGCAGTGCTACAGATGGGGAGGATTTATTTCCTGGTATGAGCAGCGGAAGCATGCCGAGTCTATTTCTAACTCATTTTAAAACATTATTTTGTCTTTGTAATATAGTATATTGCATACATCTCCAGTAAATGCTAATTTGGTTTATATTACCAGTTTCAGTATTTTATCATGCATTCCAGTCACAAGCAATGACACCTCATTTATCTGCGGATTTCACACATCCGTGGATCTATGTTTCTCCAAGCACGCGGATAAACGGAGTTCCACTGTACCATCAACTTAAATACAATAAACACCAGAATCATTTTTAACATTGCTAAATGGCAATTTTACTTGACTGTTTATATAAGAAAAAGTTACACTGTACAAAGTGGCATTTTTAATCATAGCAACATGTCAGCTTGAAACAGCTGGCAACTTTCTTAAAACAGCTGGTCGTAGGGGATGTTTTAAGGAATTTTCCAGTACTACAGTACCTAAAATCAAGAATGTTTCAAAGTTGTGGATTGAGTATTCCCCTTGGTGAAAATTGCTTCAAACTGTCCACTACAGTTAAAGCCATGGCAGCTGTACACCCACGTAGGCCTGCTGCAGTACAGTTACACAATGCTGCAACCGTGTTTTTTATGAGTGGCTTCCAATTCAGCTGCAACTGACAAACAAAAGTAGAAAGCCAGTCACATTAAATTAGATTTATTCATAGCTTCTCCCCAGTCGCGTTGCAAAGTGAATTTACTTAATCTTTTTAATAATTTGTTTCAGTTGGGTTCAAATTATTCAAATGCCAAATGTGACACAAAATTGGCAGCACTACCCTAGTATGGGATATTCCTGCAAGAAAGGCGTTGCACGTGGCATGGTGACAGTTATCCTAAATGTCCAATTGTCTGACCATTTTGTTTTTATCACAGAGGACGGTGAGCTGAGAAGAACTCTACAATCTCTTGCCTGTGGAAAAGCTCGAGTTCTTATTAAAAACCCCAAAGGAAAAGATGTAGAAGATGGTGATAAATTCTTATTTCACGCCGACTTCAGGCACAAGTTATTCAGGATAAAGATAAACCAGATACAGATGAAAGAAACGGTATTTGTTTTATTTTTTTTGTCAGTATTTGTACCTTGGCAAAATATGACATTTTCAACACACACGCTTAAGAAAATAAATTAATCTGCATGCATTAGACAAAGACAATACAAGCACTTTGGGTTAAAAGAAGCTGCAGAATACATTTGCATGCTGTCCGGTTCATAGGCACGCTACGCTTTTACTGAAACAGTAATTGATCGGCAAAGTGCCTGTTCAGGTTTAATGACACAAATTACTTGGAAAGCTGCAAGCTGTTGAATATTGTAAATAACCTTACTGTATGCTTTTATTTCTTTATTTCTTTATTTTTTAAACAGTGGATAGCATGCCATTTATTCTCTGTCCCTTCCCTCTTGTCTGTTAGATCGAGGAGCAAGTGAGCACCACGGAGAGGGTGTTTCAAGACAGACAATACCAGATAGATGCTGCCATTGTCCGCATCATGAAGATGAGGAAGACTCTGAGCCACAACCTTCTTGTGTCTGAGCTCTACAATCAACTCAAATTCCCAGTCAAGGTCTGCACAGTTATACTGCGCCCCTAAGGCTACCCAGCTACATTTATGCTGTGTCAACCCTTGCACCCACCATCCCAAGCCATAATGCTGGAATTCTAGATAGAGAACTAAAATTAGACTCTGATGCTGTAAATCTGTCAGCAAGGCCTCTGGCCACCATGGGCAGACGTCACTGGTTCCACATGACTGCTTTGCGCTAATTTCTCAGCACTGCAGGTCAAGGAATGATAACGGCACTCAAAACCAGTAAACTAAACATGTATATAGGTTTGAAAGGAGGTATAACTGCAGTGTACAGTAATTAATTTTTCCATGTACACAAAAGTTTAAATGATTAAAAAATAATTTATTTCGGTATGTTTTGGACAAAATCGCTTCTAGCTTAATGAAAAACTAAATTGAAAAGCTTACGTGAAAATATAATATTTTGAGTGGATGAGGAATGGGGAGAAAACGTAAATCAGTTTATGATCAAAAGAAAACAAATTTTTCGAAATATTCAAAAAGCCAAATGGCAGAAGTGGGCCAGATGAGGCAGAGGATGCATTGTGTTGCAAACACTGCTGCATTGATGTACATGTTTGTGCTGACAGAATACAAGAACATACTGAAAGTAAGTGACTCATTAAACTAAAACAAGAAAATGAACTGAGAGACAAGCAATCCATTTCTGCTGCTTTTACACACGATTTAATAAAAGAGAGAGCACAGAATGACTGTGTTAATGAGTTTGTCAGAGCGCTGCTTCGCTGGACAGCCATTGTTTATTGCAGATAGTTGTGTATTGGTGACTTCATGTGACAGTACTGTCCATCAGCTAAAACACTGTCTAACGCCGACAATCTTAATCGTAAACATTTGACAGCAAATTATGATGCTTTAGTTGGTAAACTTATGGAACACATTGATGGAAATATTGTGGTCAGTGTGGTTTTTGATGTGTTTCCCTATGCCTTGGGCCGTCCAGTTTTGTCAGTTGTCTTTGTTTTTTATGATTTCATGGTTAATAAACTTGTTTTGTGCTGATGTGCTGCTTGCCCAAACGTTCGCAAAGTACCAGCTAACTTGGGAAAATGTGGCCTCAACTTGCACAGATTCTGCTTCATTTCTTCATGGCAGAATTTGCCAGGGACATTAAACTTAATCAGAAACCAGAACTGCATTTTTTATATTATGTTTCCACACAAATAAAAAATTGTTCATAGAACAAAGAAACACTGAAAAATTCCCAGGAAAAATGTGTTAACATAAAAACCAAAAATCCACGACACTACTCATGAGTTAATTTAACGGATAAAATAAAATAAATAAAAATGTCAAGCATTTATTCCCGACTGTTGTTAAAGAAACAGCTTTAGTCAAGGCATTACAAAAGATAAGGCATTGACTAAAGTCTCCCTCATAAAATGGTGAATACCAGTATTTTTACATATCATTATAAAGTAAATGGTTGCGCTGTCCAGTATGAAAAAAGAAAAAAAAAAACACATGCATATGCTTTAATTGTATTGTATTTTTATTAGGAAATGATTGTTTTAACAACATTTTTTTGTATTCCAAATTCTGCAGCCTGGAGACTTGAAGAAGAGAATTGAATCCCTCATTGACAGAGACTACATGGAGAGAGATAAGGACAACCCCAACCAGTACCATTATGTAGCATAAATCTCCCTCCGGTGGCACTTCTCACCTCACCTGCAGAGCATTGGCAAAACAAAAAGGACTGCGCTCCTTCCAGCTTTGCTGCCAGCACATGTCAAAGCTCAGGGATAACCCAAGCAGTGGCATGCGCTGCGGGGAAGACAACACATTGTTTTGAGTTTTTATATCATTTCTTTTTCTGAAATACTTTTTTCAGTTTTGCTTTTAGTTTATGTTTTTGAGAAGCCCCCCATCTGGCTTCCCCTGTTGTCAACATAGTCAAACAGACGCAGGGGAAGGCAGAAAATAATGCTTGTGTTTGCGTATAGAATCCTTACCCTTCACGCCATTCAAGGTCCTGGCACAATTACTGGGTTTTTTTCTTAACAAATAATCTAGGCACCAAATTCGAGGCTCTGATGTTGTTTTTGTAGAGCTCGCCATATTTAAACTTAATTGGTTCTGTGCATAAACTGAGAATAATCTTTATTCTTAGCTATTGAGCTCCTGCTTTGTGAAGAAAGGAGTCTGATATAAAATTAAAAAAAAACATCTAAAATAGTAAAACTGTTAGAGCCTTACAAAGTGCCAAGCAGAGCAGGCTTCAACTTCTGCAGATTTTGTTCTGTTTTGTTATCTAGCACAGTCGGAAGTGTGTCTACTCCGAGAACAGTATCGCGCTGGTTTAGCCAGAGTGTTTCTGGTTTATGCTGATTAACATCTCTTTTCATTTTACTCACCGGAGTAGATTGTGTTGATGCATTGCAGTTTGCCTCTGGGGGGATACAAGGTAATGTACATGAAGAAATGTAAAGTGCAATTTACTGTTTCAATTGTAATTGCCAGGATTTGGGCTTTCTAAAGGAAACTGTTAATGTTAATGAAACAGGGAAGGTCTGTTTTGTGGAAATGACACCTTGGTTCACATTGTAAATATGTTGTTTGGTATGTGAAAGAGAAAAGAAAAAAAAGATTTAAGAATTGTATGGGTTATGTAACTGCGATGTTGAGTGAGTTGTACACTTGTAGATGGATTGTGTTAATAAAACTGCTGTATTTGCTAAGTACTGTAAAATAGCATATCTGATTTTATTGTATTCCTGGGTTATATAATGTGCATCTACCTCTCATTAGCTTTAGTATTATTGTAACTGCTCCCCTTCTCTTTCACATTTCATATTTGATACCATGTAGAAAATGTTCTGATTCATATCTGATTCAGGATCTTATCACCTGTTGATTGAGTTCAGTATATTTCAGCCGCACTAGAACTAGAACAGAATGAACTTTTTTTTTTCTCAAATTAATGATACAATACTATGTAGACTTGCATAGCTAAGTATATAACCCAAATGTGAAGAAAAGGCTGTTCATAAAACAAAACCCAGTTCACACACACATTTTGATTCTTTAATAACACCTTATTCTGGGTGGCATAAATAAGTATTACACTGATATGCAATTTAACCATTTATTTCAGGTCAGTTTCATGGTAATAATAAGCAGTCAATTTTGCTGCTTGTGCTCACATTTTTATATGTATGTTTATGAGGAGTTATATTGGTAGTTCTAATATTTGGGACATAGAGCTTTATAAAAACCAGTTTTTGGAATAATACAGAGATCCTTTTATATGGTTACACCCTACCCCCTATTATAATGACTAGGTTTAAGAATATGCTAACCCCTTTTAACAAAGCTTTGTGAACACTTTGGCCCTGAACCTACCTATGGTGTTACTTGCCCAGTCCAGATTTCCTCTTCTGTGAATTACTGTATTTATCTAGTTGTTTTCAGGAGGCTCTTGACAAACTTGTGTTACATTCTTGAGACCCAACCAAAAACACACCCTTTACATTATCTGACGAATTGGTTTTAGCTGTCAGGCATTGGGTCCAGAGGACCCTGAATGACTTGAACGTATTGTAAAAATACTAAACATGCCGATAGTTGAATGAACTAACGGTATACTGTAAATCTTCACTATTTAGGTCTCCTGTTAATCCAAACACATGTTCATTTTTTAATAAATTATGGGTGTGTCTATTCCTTTTAATATATTCCATTTGGAATATAACTAGAGAAGTGTTTGTTCAATTGTAATGGAGCTTGTTTGGGATAGCGCAGGTTATTGACAGTCTGAGGCACTTCATACATGCAGTACACATGTAACCCTGTGGAGTTAATGTGTAATTTGTTTTGAACCAAAAGAAAATTTACTCTGTTGTCAAAAAGTAGTAAAACTGTTTTTGGAATCTCATGCTACTCCTGGTTTTTATTTTATACCTTTTGTATGTGAAAAGTTTTACTACAGAAGCAGCATTTAAAGAAGTACTAAGCAAACCATAGTTTTACTTGCATCTTAACTCATGAAGTGATTAGGTACCAGGAAGCAGCATCCACTGTCTTTAAATTATGTGCATACTGCAACATGGCGTGAAACTATAACAAGCTAGATAAGTCAAAAAGATGGTATGCAGTAAATTTCGAAATCCATAGTTAAATATCCAATATGCTTAAATTGTGTACCAAAAAAATCCCAGTTCTGCAAGAGGGTTTTTTAATTTTTTAAACAGAATCGAACCATACACTGTACACTATGGATAATAAACACCTCAATTTACTTGATGAAGTCAAGAAGGGAGCTTGTGTGCCTTTAGAAAATGTAAACAAACTGATAAGCAAACTTTATGTTTTTTGAAGAAGTATTGCACAGAAGTGTAAACCATAAAACAATGTTCTAGTCACTTGAGAATCTTATTTTAGTACCACTGAAAAGTATTAGGGTCCATTCAAATTACAAAAATGCATTTTTAAATTTGCGTACACACAATAACACAGTTATGTATTTGTTTATTATTGTTGTATACATGAACTACACATTATATTCTAAAATCACTGTTTAGATGTTTTTAACATTCAACTAGGTTATGCTTTTCTATTTTTATGGAGGTACCATTCCATAGTGTTTTCAGCAGGGTAGTACACTGCATATGTTATACTGTACAGACAACAGAGATTGTTCACCTGGTATTTTGGCTTGTGTAATTGTTTTTGGCTACATTTAGTTTTTTCTACAACCTATGTCTACTATATACTAATATTCTGATTTATACAAATGAAAAACAGTTGTTATTTTTTTTTCAATAAAGAAATCATTAGGTTACTCATGTAACCTAGGTTCCCTGAAAGAGAAGACGACCACCAACGACATTATGTATGGGATATGCTTGCCCATTGGGTAGGTATCACTGAGCTCTGTATATCAGAGCTGGCAATAGGCCCCTTCTGGGATGACACACTTGGTCCCCGCCCACCGAGGGATTTAAACCTCGCAATTGGTAGTCATCTTCTCTTTCAGGGAAGGAAGGCTGTCTTTATAGATTCTTCAACTCTGTGGAGCGAATAGGCTCAAACGGGGCCTTCGTGAGAGCCTCCAGTACAACATCAAGGTTCCACTCTGGGAGGACAGTCCTCCTAGGAGGGCGTAATGACCGAGCTCCCCTGAGAAACCGGGTCGTCAGAAAATGCATACCTAAAGATACTGAATCTATGGGGGCATGGCACGCAGAGATAGCCGCTAAACACTCTTTCATTGTGGAAGGTGATCTTCCAGCAAGCTGTTCTTGGAAAAATTGCAAGATAACTGGCATGGGGCGAGAAAGCGGGTCGTGACTTGTAGTCAGACACCAAATCTGGAAATACTTCATCTTGTACGCATACAGCGACCTAGTGGTCTGCCCTAGTGCTCTGCAGAGTAGCCACTTCGATCCCTGTTGAAAAGGGAGAGACAACTCAGAATAGCTGCTACTCTGTCATCCAACAGGTATGCGTGCATCATAATGGAGTCCACCCGGAGTCCCAAGCACGTCATGCACTACACCGGTCAAAGCCGACTCCTGCATTGCCTCGCCAGATGCTGCGCCACCATTGCTGTGTGAGCCACTGCTCCCTCCCGCGACTGAGCACAGATTAGGCAGTCATCTAGATAGTTTAGTACTCTCTTCCCCTGCAACGCAAGGAGCCAGGATAGCGTCTACGCTCTTTGAAAATGTACGTGGGGCCAGGAAGAGGCCGAATGGCAGCACAGAGAACTTGTAATGCTTCCCGAATGCAAGGCAGAGATACTTCCTGTGCACTGGACAAATAGGAACGTGAAATACACATCCCGTAAGTCCATGGTGGTAAACCAGTCGCCTTGTGAGTCTGTTGGGATAGGCCTCTACCAACTTTGCACACCTAGATTTTGCAATATTTGACCATTCTTCTTTACAAAACTGTTCCAGCTCTGTCAAGTTCCTTGGGGAGCATTGATGGAGTATGAACTCATGGGGGTGGAGACTTATCCAATTATGATCTTTCAGTTTTGTATTTTTAATATATAATCTTTTTCTCAATACAAACCCCCCCCCCCAAAAGGGTGGAGTATGGTGTGTAGAGAAGTGGAAAAAATCCTCATTTAAATGCATGAAACTCTTAGGCACTGACACAAAAAAATGTGAAAAAAAGTTCAAGGTGTAGACTTTCTACAGGCACTGATATATATGTATATATATATATATATATATATATATATATATATATATATATATATATATATATACACACACACACACACACACACACACACACACACACACACACACACACACAGAGCATCAAAAGAAACTTACCACTTACATTTGTATAAAATTCATTAGATGTGATGGAGAAACGACAAACTGTTTTAGAGCAGATGCAGTGACTTTTATTATGCTGATTAACAATTGACATCACAAAGATGCTGCAAAATGATCTGTCGATGTTGGGCAGGTGTTGTGACTCTTGGTCTCCCAGTTCGTGGCTTGTCATTGACAGAGTGTGTCTGGTTATACCATCTTGCCAGGTTTGAAATTGCTGGCTATGAGCATCCAAGAAGGTGAGCCACAGTACGCTGCCCTAGTCCAGCCTCCAACATGCCGATTGCACAAATGCGCTGCTCTCTTGACAGATGAGGCATATTGTTTTTTCTCTGTGATTTTGTTTGTTACTTTTATTCAAGCTTGTAATTCAATAGCTGGAATCACTCTATATCCAGGGTCCAATCAACTGTCTCATTAATTAGGTGATTAAGTGCACATGCTTCAGTCATAGACACTCAAGCGTGTCATGGTCAAGGGTGAATGATCGAGTGAAAAAGTAGAAAGAAACCAAAAACATTTTGCCAATGTTCTTCATTTATATACCTTATTTTTTTCCGAAAATAAATGTGTTATAATAGTGATAGGTTTCTTTTTATGCTTGGTGTATATATATATATACACACACACACACACACACATATTTATTTTACAAATCAAAACAAGAAATAAACAAACATCTGAACAGACATCGGTTTACAATATACGGTACATATTTGTAAAACTGAAACGATAGCAATACCTTTTTATACTTTTCAACAGCAATCGGTTTATTATCAGTTGAGCAAAAGCAACTGAACAAAGTAGACAAACTTAAAAAAAACAAACATTTTACAGAAGCGCACAGCACAAGAAGTTATAACAAAAAGTAGGCCTATAATTTATGTCTTTTTCGACAATAGGGTATTCCTTTACCTTGAAGGCTGTTCACAATCAACAAAAGCGGGCCGTTCAATAGCTGAACCAAATTCTTCAATAGAACCAAATTCTCCTGGGCCATCTGGGGGCCACTAGGAGAACTGACGCCTTCTCTGATCAGACCTTTTCGAGAAACGCCGGGAGTAATGGCAGAGGCGGGAATGCGTAAAGAAGTGCTCTGGGCCATACATGGGCTAGGATGTCAATGCCGAGTGGACCGCCGCAGCAGTGGAGGGAGTACCACAGGGGACAATGTGTCGTCTCCGCCTAGGCGAAGAGATCAACCTGCGCCTTCCCGAACCATTCCCAAACACGCTCCACCACCTGAGGGTCGAGCCGCCACTCCGAAGGATGCGGTCCCTCCTTCAAGGAACATGCGTTGCCCGAAGGGACAGAAGGTTCTGTTGTGTCCAAATCAGGAGCCTGAAGGCTAGGCGATGCAAAACCCTGTTACCGAAGGCCACCCTGGTGGTTGACATACGCCACCACTGATGTGTTGTCCGTATGGATCAGCACATGCTTGTTCCGCACTATGGGTAGGAAGCGCTGGAGGGCAAAGAACACCGCCTGCAACTCCAGCATATTGATATGCAGGGACATCCAATGGCCCAACCAGGGCCCGCTGACTCCTCTGCCTTCACAGATGGCGCCCCAACCTGAGTTGGAGGCGTCCGTTGCCATCACCACCCTGTGGTTGTAGACCACTCCCGTTCAGACTCCTTGTCATCATCCCAAGAGGAGCGCACCTCCTCCATAAAATCAGGGAAAGTGGGGAAGGGTTGAGGTCGAGGAGCCAGGTCATGCGGCCGAAAGACGGAGTGACGTGGCTCTGCCTCTATTGTCCAGGGGACTTACAGGTACAATGCCGTGCCCCATGAGCGAGGGCATCGACCCTGACAGCGGTGGTACGCAAGTAACCGAGGAGACCTCAGAACGAGGGACCGCGTCCGTTGGGAACTCAAGTTCCGCCTCGACCTCCATCTCCACTGGAAAAGCGGACTCCCCCCCCATGAGGCAGCGATAGAGAGCGCATCCTCATCAGAACAAAGCGCCGGTCGACCCGCTCGTCCTGTTCTCCCACGGGGAGGTCAGGGAGTGGTATAACGACTCTGGTCGGTGCTGGGGGTGAGGGAGGCACCACACGGGGGGCCGCAGCCAGAGCCGGTGGGACCTGTTGCCTCTCCAAAAGCTCTATCATCTGGTTGATCTGAGCTTTCATTGTCCATGATATCCCACGCTTGCTGGGACTTCTTCAACCATCTAGCCATGACTGCGGGTGGACATGGATGCCTGTGCATAGGGGATCTCCCCAGAGGGGCTCTATTACGGTGTTGGGAGGCTGGCTGGGAGGGGCCAGCCTCCCAACACCGGTGCCAGGTGACTGGCGAGCACTCGGGGCTGAAAAGCCGCGCAGATCCCGCAAGAGCCGTGAAGGGCTGTAGAAGCATGCTCGGGGCCTAAGCACCGGGCACACATGGTGTGTCTGTCTTCCTGTGGGATATTAGTCCCACAAGCCTCACAGGCATGGAAGCCAGCCCTGATCCACATCGTAAGCCTGCGTGCAACGCGTACCACGCACCATGTGCCCCGAATACCATGCAACACTGGATACTATGCGCACCGTGTGTACCCAGCACTGTGTGTACCGCGTGCACCGAGCACCGCCGCACCAAGTATAATGTGCACCGGGTGCACCAAGTACCGCGTGCACCACGTGTACCACATGCACCGAGTACCATGCAGCACCGAGTCCGGTGCGCACCGTGCACTAAGCATGAGGCAGCAGATAATGTGCGCGTTGCGTGCACCGAGCACCGTGCGTACTGTGTGCACCGAGTACCATGCAGCAGCAGTATAATGTGCACCGCGTGCACCGGTTACCGCGTCGACCAAGCACTGAGTGCACCGAGCACCGTGTGTACCGCTTACACCGAGCACCAAGCTACCGCTTGCACTGAGTACTGCGAACATACCTGCACCGAGTACAGTGTAGCACCAGGCACCATACACACTGCGTGCACCAAGTACCGCGTGCACTGTGTGCACTGAGTACTGTGCAGCACCAGCGCACTTGTCTGTAGCGGTACTGCGAGTCAATAAGCACCATGCGCACCCTTGTACCTAAGTAGCAAGGGCTGAGTCTTACGCAACGTGGTATTTAAAAAACACCGGGGCACCTATGCAACGGTGCCTACCCTGACCGCGTGGTCACACACCTGAGCAGCGCGTAGCGTACAATAGGGGGACAGGGCCGAAGCCGTGCCAGGTGATTGACTTTGTACAACACAGTAAATCAATATACAACAATACAATATTGTAATAATAGAACAATACACAGTACAGATGGGGGAGAGCACACTGTCTGTCTGATTGTAAGGCCTACACACGCGGTGAAGGCCGACGCAGCCTACGTATCTCGCAATTCAACAACGGGGCAAGCCTCGGTGAGTAGTACGTGGCTGGTCCAGCTGTAAGCAGCCGTGCTGCAGCTAGTCCTCTGCGCAAGTGCGAGGACGCGCAGCTACAATCAAAACAACAAGGCCTGACTGGTGGCCCACAGGCGGCTGGTGGACTAACCCGACAACGAGGACAAGGCAGGCCCGGCCCCGTGGAGAAAAAGAGCTCTCCCAAGTAAGAAAGGGTGAAAACACACACAGTTCTTAATATACTTACCGGCGGTCGACTAAAAGACGACAGACAAAGATGTGCTGGATAGGAGGAATCAGAGAAAAAAGGCTACGGCTTAGAGCTACTGATTCCATGAAAGTGGTGGAGCCAGCTTTCAGCACAAAGTGCAGGGGAACTAGCAGTAACCCAGCGCGGCGCTTTTTAAAAAAAATAAGAAGGTAGGTCTTACAGTACCAATCTTGAGAAGCGAAAAAACAGTGAGTCTCTCCTACGTGATGGTTAAACACCCTCGGGAGCGGGACCGAGGGGGTCACCGAGGGGAGAGGGTATATCTCTGCTTTGCTAGAAAGAGCTCATTGACACCTACCAATAGGCAGGCGTAGTCCCATAACGATGTTTTGGTGGCCATCTTCGAATTGAAAGGGAATTACATTTTAAAAACCAAAATGACTGCGGCGGGGCTTCTAGTGTTAATCCCCTGGTGAGCGGGACCGACTGCGTCATCCCAGGAAGGGGCCTACCGGCAGCTGTTCTATATAGAGAGCTCACCAATACCTACCCAATGGGCAGGCATATCCCATAAACAATGTCGTTGGTGGTCGTCTTCGAATTGAAAGTGATACGTCACCGTCACATTTGGAAATGAGAGCATGGGCACTCTCGCGAGAGCACCCAGCTTGTTGTTTTTAACTCACGTGATTGGAATGGGGTTGTAAGGATCACATGACTGAAAATTTCCTGTAAAAAAAAAAAAAAAAAAAAAAACAGCGACACCGACAGATTTAAGTGGAGAGGAAAAAGGGCTGGGTGTATCGCTCAACAAAGCCGTACTGTTGTTAGCAAGACGAACTTGATCTGAGTTTAGATAAGGGATGTAATAACGTTTGCTACGTTGCTTGTAACCGGCGATCTTGGAAGAACAATATATCCTGCAAGGCGTGCCTGTTTTTCTCCGGGCGTCCTTTCTGTTGTGTGTGTGTTAGGTAGCTCTCCTGGAAACATGGCTCTGCTGCACTCAAATAAACAACTGCGCTTTGCCGGGGTCGCTCTTATTTCATTTCTAAGTAAGAAGTTTGCTATTTTTGGTTCGCTGGTAGTCGTTGACGCGATGTGATGCTTCTTGTCATTAAATATTATATTTCCGTAAATATACATTACATTAGAAAACTTACTGAGGGGCCTATAGTTGGTGCAAACAAACGTTTCAGTAACTATAGAGATAAAAACAGCGATTTGTTAAAGAATATTTTAACGTCCTGCATGTTTTATGTCATGAGGGAAATGTTTCATATTGAATCTTTCTAAAGGGTGGGTGTCATTGTTAGAATTTCTTCCTGTTAGGAATTTTTAGTTTTGTTGTCGGCAAATAGTGACTGAAATATGTATGTGCAACTCAATATTTATAACTAAACGGAGTTCATGGTTCCAATCGCTGTGTATAGTTCAGTTGTCTTAAAACAGCTTTTAAAATGTCGGCAATTTTAGTGTTTTTCTGTTATTAATGAACGCTAAAAACACTACATTTTACAGTAACAAACAGTAAATTATGCTGTAATTGGGTTATTCTGTCACCTGTCATTTAATGAATGTGTTTTTTTTTTTTTCTGTTTTGTTTTTGCTTGAAATATTTTTAAGCAAAAGCACATACTGTTGTTGATCTGGGCGTTAATGTCGAGCACAGTACGTGGGCCTTGGTGCCAGTTGGTATATGGTGCAAATTTTGAACAATTCTCAAAACTGCAGTGCTATGTGAATTTCACTCTATTGTCTCCGTTCCTCACGTGATAGTGCTTAGTGAGCTAATGTTGGCCTTGTTTGAAAGTTCGTGTACTTTCCTTCTCAAAACGATTCATTATTTCACTGAAGCAGTTACTCTCCTTTATTCCCCAAGGATTAGCTAGGCCTTTCAGAAGTGCAGTGCCCTAAAATGTGGTGTAACCGGCTTCTGTAGAAATGCTGAAAACCAAGTATTATTATTATTATTATTATAGCTGTATATTTACCCAAGCGTTGTTACATCCTAGGCTGTCTAAAACACACTACAAAGTTGACATTGTATCAGTATGCATTTGTAAACCATTCTTTTTACCTCCAGTTTTATTTTTTTTAAATTTATTTTAAAGTTATAACGCAATATAATTAAGAAAAAAAACAAACTCTAAAGCATTTTGATCTGTGCAGTTGTATTTACTGTAAGGGGTACTAGAAGATTATAGAACATTGCGACAATGGCTGAATGTTTTAGCTGTCTTTCTGAACTTCATGAGTCATCGAGATCTTAATGTGAGTCTACCAAGGAAAAGGACTGTGGATTTAGTGACAAATGCTAGGTTATGCAGGCCCCCTTAAAAAAAAAAAAAGTCAAACCTACTATTTCATTAGAGAGTGCATTTTAAAAAGAACAAAACAATTGCTGAATCATTAAAGTAGGTTATTATCTTGATTTTATAGTATGTCTTCAACTTTAACGTTTTTGTATACACTTTTGCAATCTGTTCTAGAAGAGTCTGTAACTTAGAATTGGGTCTAGATGATATGTCGTTTAGTTGAACAAATAAGTTGTTATAGACTTCATATTGGCCACCCTGTGAATTGACTATTTCAAGAAATGAGAACCCTTTTTTCCATAATAGATGGAGTCTAAGGATCTAGCCTGAAGACAGATATAAGTGTCATCCCAACATGTCCCTCCCCATAAAGTATGCCCTTTAAGATTATTGATTGCTCTGTCATGTTTGATATTTGTTGTCAAAACAATAATCTAAAATGTAACCTTGTTGAAGAATTATTGGGTGCTTTGAACATTTGTGATTTTTAGTTCTTTGAAAAGGTGAATGGTAAAAAATAATTTGCTGTAGTGTAGACTGTTGTCCTCAATAGCTTGATTGAAAACCCAGGGAAGCTCATTACTGTTTTATGGTTCTGTTATTTGATAAACAAAGTGTTTGGGAAGAAACGATTCATAGGTGATCGTGCCTATACTAGTGCCTGGTGGTACAGTAGATTCAGCTAAGATGATTGAATTTGACATGCTGGCAGTTTGTGCTCAGTTATGTATTCTTTTGAAATAAGTGAAGAGAGCCTTTGCTAGTTTTCATATGAGCTTTTATGTAAGTTACCGGTTTAAAATTTTCTTGTTGTGTCAAGATATTGAACAGCGCAAACTCCTACACAATGGGAGTTCCAAAATATATATATATATTTTTTTTTATTTAGCATTTATTATACCACCTTTTAACCAAGGTGCTTTACAAGTTTTTAGAATTTTGTACAAACTGAATAAATGGATGAAGAACGAGGGTAAGATTTTTTCGGTAGGGTGAGGAGATTAATAGCTATATGAAAGCAAGGGCCAGAGGCTGGGTCATAACAGGAGGTCGGGGGCAGTAGTAAGAGTAGGATGGGCTAAGGAAAAAAAGATGAGTTTTAAGGGAGGAGCGAAAACTGTGTAAAGTGGATGACTGTTTGTTTTATGTTGAGTGGGAGTTTATTCCAATGGGGGAGAGCAAGACGAGAGGGAACAAAAACAGGGTTGGGCACAGGGCGAGGGTGGGACAGAGAGGGACAGTAGTGATTGGGAGCGTAAGGACGAGGAGGAATATAATAGGAAATGAGTGCAGCCAGATAAGGTGGGGGCAAGGCCATGGAGAGATTTATGTACTAGTGGAAGGAATTTGAACAGGCAACGGTTGTAAACAGGGAGCCAGTGTATCTGGAGGAAGAGAGGGGGAGTGGGGGATGTTAAATATAACACGGGTAGCAGCATTTTGAGTTTGTTGAAGTGGTGTAAATATAATTAAGTGGTATATAACCAGAGTATGCGTTTACAGTATAATTTGTATATAGGCAATTGCTGTGAAATATCTCTGTATATCACCCATATTCCTTCACTAAAGACTAGTTGGAAGCAGTTTTTTGTATACTACTAAGCAAAAATCTCCAATTTAGAGCTAATTGTATGATTCGAACTACAGAACAATAATGCAATTTCTGTGAATTTCTAGTAAATATTTGATTACCAAAATAGTGCACCACTTCCAATGCAGTCTTAAGTTATGGTTAGGAAATATTGGATTTCACTGCTGTCTGTTCCTGACCTCAAGGGCAATCATGTTTGTATGCCAATTAATAACTTGTGTATTTATGTAAGATATAACAGGTGTGCCACTGTTGCACAACAGAAAGTGTTATATTTAAGTGTTTTATTTATTTATTTTTAAATTATATCTAAAATAAATTTATTTAATGATGGAATTTTTTGTAGTACCATAGTTGTAACGCTACAGTACCTCCAAACTGTTGGAAATGGTGGTTTGTGAATAGTTACATATAAATTACTCAATTTTGAATGACTACATAAATAAAGCAAATTATTTATCATTGGCATCCTCTTAATGTGAACTACAAGAATTTAGCAATGGAGTACTCCAGAGAGAAATACCCCTCACTCATTCCAGTCATTATTTTCTTTCTTTGAGGTCCTCTTTCTGTGTCAGGCCAAACACACGCAATTGTTACTTAGAAATACTTTGCTTCTCCAGCTGTCTCCAGACAGAGTGTCTTTATGAAACCAACGGTGTGTAGTGTAGTGACTACATCCTTTACACAGTAAAGTGATCCATTTCCTTTAAGGATTGTATGGCTAGAAAAATAGTTTTGAGCTCATTTCTTCATCAGAAAATATAACAATTGTCGTCTTATTTGCTTTCTTATTCTCTACGTGCTTGACTGGCATTGTGATATTTAATGGTATTGACTCGTACGTGATCACGTGAATACTATCCCACTATCCTCCTATAATCAGATTTTTCTTTTTAGCTCTGAGTTTCAGCAGACATGCGAGTGAAGTCAAATGATGAATAAACTCAAAATTAATGTACATGGCATGTCTTCAATTACTATACACTTAAATGTGTATTTTCGACTAATGTTCCGATTACATTTTTACCCGTTTCAAATCGCTTCATTTTTTTAAATGGTCGTTTTTTAAAAGGGAAATAAAACAAAAACCATGAAAGTGTGAGTATTGTGATTTTTTTTTTGTTGTTTTTTGTTTTGTTTATCTGAGTAGTTCTACTTCTAAATAATGCAGAAAGATTTAAATCAATTATACAACAAGTTCAAAACTGTAAAGTTCATGAGTGCACTCTCTATAGATGCAGAATATGCAGATGCCTTCTTCGCCCTCCCTCCCTGTACTTGTAGATTTGCTGGTGCCGAGCGAGCTCTACACTGATGTGATGTGCATTTTTACACAGGGAAATAAGAGAATCAACTGCAAGGCAGAGGCAAATACCCTTATGTTCATGCTTTGCAAGAATGCTCTCAAAATGATGCGTTTACCCCAAGATGTTGGAATCTCAGTTTGATGCTGGTATTTTTGATAATAACTTGTGAAAGTTAGTAAACCTGAGTGTGAAGGTTGTTGCCAGTTATTGCAAAAAGTGTGCACATTTTAGCCTTGGAGGGAACGCTGCTGGTAATTACCTGTCAGACGGTTTCAAAAGCTAGTTGACCAGTGGCATGACAAATTTAGCTCTTTTAATTAGTTTTGTTTCCATACAGAGACACTAATAGTGCTGTTTTTTTGACTTGTAAATGTATTTGACACCAGCAGAGACTGAAGCCATCTGTCGGTTTGACTGGAAGCAAAAGGTCTGTGACAGACAGCTAGAACCATTGATGTAAATAAGAATGAGTGTGCCTCAAGTGCCCTTCTAGACTATTCCATTTTTAAAGGCACAGGCAATCGAATGAGGGAGTGATTTGGCAGTTCCTGCCATAGTGCATGCTTGTTAACAGTGCACACCCCTCCTGAAGGTGAGGATTTGTTTATTTAGTTTTCATCCATGATGATTCTGATTTGGCTGTGCCTCGTGTGTTCGTTTTAATGAAAGTTTTCAGTTTTGCCAAGAACTGTTTTGTAAAATAATTAAATTTGAGTGTTTAATTATATTTCGACAACTTTAAAACATTACAAATTATGTTCTTTCACTGCTAAGAAAAGAATAAGGTGTTTTTTTTTCTTGTTCACATAGGCCTATTTTCCATAACTACGTGTGTGTGTCGCTTTCAGAATGGACAGGCGTCACACGAATGACGACAATGTTTTGAGTTGTGACTCGTAACAAAATTGTAGTGACCAGTCACTGTGACAGTAGTTTTTCCTAGCGTAAATGTAGCTTCTGATAAACTTGCTACAGCTTTCACTTCCCTGTGCAATCAGCCTATTGTTGCAAAACATTTCTCTGAAAATATCCTGAATCATTTAACTCCATGCAGTCATCATCAGTTTTAGGTACTTCTCCAAGTTTTACACATTGTGTATGTCATCCACAGAAATGTGAACATGCTGACATCTAAAGAAATCTCAACAAGAAGCTTTCAGTGGAGTTCAGAATAAGACAGATGGATTTATTCAGGAGTATTTTACAGTACCAGGGAATCCACCCTGGTATTACCACAGATAGGTGGATGATGCAATCCAGGGTGATTCCCTTGTTCTGTGTACAGTATTGCCCTATTCTGCTATCGCACTATAATGTTCATGATCGCTCTTAACTGCATTCAGACTGCTTTTCCAAGACAGGCAATCCCTTGTTTAGCTGGTTAATTGGTGCACTGTAGCTAACCTAATTGTACTAATTTTTTTCGCAAAGTTTTTAAAGTAGTCTATAGCCTCTGTTAAACAAACATAATGCATAACTGCAAACAAATTAGCCTTTGGTTATTATCAATTTACAGTATCCTGCCACAACACTTGGACCCTCTCCCAGTGTTGAGTAACTGGACCCCATATAGTTTCATATGTAGAGCATGACAAAATTTAATATACTTTTTTTTTTTTTTTTTAATTGTTGAATTCTAAAATAAAGGTACTGGTATATAAACTGAGTAATACCAGCACCTTGAAAAAAGTGGAATTATAGGCTGCACCTTTTAAATTTGATTTGGTGCCTGTAGAAATAAAGTGAAGTAGTTTTGTGGATGTAATGTATACCTTACCATTTTACTGAACTATAGTATATCTTGCACAGGCATTATCAAACCGGTGCATAACAAATTTTTTGTTTACAAGGACGTCTTTCAAGTGGATAAGTATCTCTTCACTTTGAGTTGGAGTTCAACTGAATCAGTCAGCAGTTGGCTCGGCCACCAGCTCTTGCTACAGCGTGCTGTTCAGTGGACTCTGTACAGGTAGTACCTCAGTTTATCCAAATTGCACCACATCAGCAGGATTGGGAATCCCAAATGTTATGAGGTTTTTAACAAAAATCTGAAAATGTATGGTGAAATGATGTACCGTAAGCCTTCAAATAATCGCCGGTCTCTAACTGCTAGGAAATATGATAAATAGGCACCAGGTCTCTCTCAAACGCCGGGTTATGAATAATACAATGCGCATCATACTGATTGTTCCAGCCCGTACACACACGTGGCTGTACAGAGAGCTTACCAATTTATTTTTTCAACAGCGATGAAGAGACCCTGAGGCTCAGGATGAATAAGAAAACTGAATTTAATTTATTTTAAGGTACACATATTGCATTCAGTTATTTTTATGACTTCATTTTTCATTTTATGAATCTTCGTTCTAAAACCAGTTGTGAAGCTTTTTTGAGCCTGCTGAAAGTAAAATACAAACTTGTTTTCTGATATTAACAGGGTTGCCTTTTAGTGTATTTGTATTTGTGGGGTTTTTTTTTGTGTGTGTTGCAGTATTTCGTGCATCTGAGTCTTGCAATGAATATTTGTGTTTTGCTCCTTTTTACAGCGCTGTAATTTATCAATGTACATTGTATACATTATAAACACAAATTTAGTTTTGCTTTGATTTTGTGCTAAAACTGGTACTTGTATTGATTTTATTACTCTTTAAACAGTTTGAAGCATTTGAGTGTGTTGTGGGCCATGCTTACCAATGTACGCGTTTTGAGGGTGAACAATAAATACGATATGTGTTTAATAAAGATTATACTTATTGCTTTTATTAATTTTAAAACCATGTTTGCAAGCCTACCTTTAATACATGCTTGTGTTCAGATATTTACAGGGCTGTCCTTTTAGTGAATCTTGCTGTTTTTATTATAATACAAACTGTTATTACTCACTAACACATCCTTTAATGACGTTGCTGGAATATTGCGTCGTTTCTGTAAGGTTGTGTGCAGGCAGCTTTTTCATGATGGCATCTGAAGTATTTGCAGATGTTAGTGATCTTGCATAATAAACAGAGTCTGAAGTAGTTGCCGGTCTCCAGTAGGCGCCGGGGCTACTGGCAAATATTGTAAGTAAACGCCGGGGCGTTTATTTAAAGTTTTACGGTATGCTGGTTATTGGCATAAAACCCCATTGAACTTGTGACTTGGTGATAAAGAGCTACATGACTGCTTGGTCACTCTGAAAACGTCTTGAGGTTACAACAGTCAAGTAATCTGAAAGCCCAGCTGAGTAAGTACTGTACATCTTCTTGAAGTCATAAGTATGCTAGGGAAAGCAAAGTACTTGCCTCTTTCGTATTTCTACAGTACCACATATTGGTGCTAGGAATATATCACCAACCCCATTGGTTGGGTTAGTTGAAAGATTTGATAGGAATGAATATTTACTTAGGAACTGTACAGCTGAGTACGGTAAAGTGCATTGCATAATTAAACTAATGTTAGTTTCCTCTTAAAGAAACAGAACTGAAAGTTAAACTGTAGGAAAATGGCAGGATCAAGTTACAGTAGTTTGACCTCCTTTTACTGGAAGTGTTCCTAGTTGTTCTTAAACGCAAGACAAAGTATATACTGTATTGCACCCAAGTAGTGCTAGTTCAGTTGTGAAAATCATAAACACATACTGTAAGCTGCTTGTTCAATTGGTCTTTATACCACAGCATTGGTGGGTTGTGTTTTTTTTTTTTTTTTTTGTGAAAGAAATAAAACTGTTAATGTTATAACTTGTCACAGATTAATTTAGGGATGCACATTTATATTTGAAGCCCTTCCTTTTACAGAAAAGGTTCAGTTTCACTTGACAAAGACTGTCATGTCTTAATGTAGCATCACCATGCTTGGCAGTATTTTTTTATTTTGTATTTTTTTAACCAGGTGGCCTTGTATATCTCGTCCTGTTGAGCTTGATTCTGATCGCATGAGTTACATGTTGAAGTCCTGGCTGATGTGCAGATGGTCATTGTATCAAGTTCTGGCAGCTGCAGAGACCAGTGTAGTACACTGTTTGAAAAGTCTGTCAATGAAGCTTCCTTTTTGAGCATTTCAGAAATCATACAGTCAGACCCATGAGTGAGTTCCTTTTGCTGGTGGAACAGGCTTGTCTTGGAGCTTCAAAACAAACACAGTTCACGGAATTATCACAAGGGTTTTCTCCGGGTACTCCGGTTTCTTCCCACAGTCCAAAGACATGCTGTTCAAGTTGATTGGTCACTCTAAATTGCCCAGTGTGTGTGTGATGCCCTGCGATGGACTGGCGTCCCATCCAGGGTGTAGTCCTGCCTTGCACCTTGTGTCTGACAGGTTAGGCTGTGGCTCACCGTGACCCTGTGAAAGATTAAGTGGTTAATGATAATGGATGAATGGCTTATTTATTTGGTGTTAATTTCAAACTGTACCTCTGCTAATTTGGTTGTCAGAGGCCCCATGTAGTAAAATAGTTGTCTCAAACAAGTTGCTGTTGCTGTGTGTGTGTGTCTATATATATATATATATATATATATATATATATATATATATATATAATTATATATAATATATATATATATTATATATATATATATATATATATATATATATATTACATATATATAATTACATGCAGTAATTTGTTCATCAAAACCTTCCCAAGTGCTTTATTGTTTTGCAGCTGGTCTTTGTTACCAAACATATTTTTGCTTTTAAGTTTTTCATTCAGCGTAACAGTAAGGAACTAAGGGCTTATAAGAGAGAACCAAGAGAAACTGTAGGAGAAACGCTTTTTGTTGAACATGTTGAAAAATGCCTGCCTTTTTTTTTGTCTTCCAGGTTGCTTTACCTCTGTGTTTGCTGGGACATTTGAAGTGAAGAATGGAAACAATACCTGTATAATGGCTGAGCTATCGGCCAACATCTCCGTCAAGTACATACTAAAAGACGAGCAAATGGTACAGTCCTGTTTCTGCTCTGTTGTATGTAATAAAAATGCATTCCGCTTCATAGAAAATAGCTATTTTGAGTAAACCCCAAACAAAATACCAGTGACATTTTAACCAATGGGTATTTGAGCCTACACTAAAACAAGTGAAGGACCTAAATACTGCCACCGAAAACTATAGTAAGCTTGATTTTAATATAGCTAAGAGGCATTTACAGTTGTCATTTAGGTTCTTGAAACAGAACCCCATTAACTTGTTAATGCCATTCTACATTACAAGTACAGGAGGTTCAAATAGAGTGGGGTTTGTGAGCATCGGCAGATTTGCAGAGCTGCTGAGGAAAAGCATTTGTTGCTGAGCAACGAAACTTGAGATGGAGGCACCTAATAATTGGCAACAAGAATCTTTGTCGTAAAGGAACCTATATGTGTAACTACGTGATCACTATGGGGACTTGTCTTGAGGAGTGGTTTCTATCATCAAGATCACAGTGTTGGTGCACAGCCCTGCCGAGACAGAGCAGAGCATTCTTTTAAAGTGGTTTTTATTGGGTCTTTTTAAGCAGCAGTAGTCCAAAGTGGCAAACTGGGTTTATATCAAAGTACTTTTGAGCAAAAACTCAAGTGCAAATTCATGGTTATTCACCAACTGATTTTTTTTAATTTATTTTTTCTTTCCCTTGTGAAGGTCTGCCATATAGTGGGCATTTGTAGTTACTGCAATGGTTGTCTTTTTTTTTTTTTATTATATGCCTCATTCATAATATTGTTAAAAATAATACTTCAAACAGACACCTTTTTAAAATAACTTTTTTGCTTGACACTCTATTGATAGTTCCATTTTAATAAAAGATTCTGTTGGAAAAGAACCTTACACTTGATGTAATCCCCCACTACAACCACAATGCTGTTTGGAGAGAGTAGTTTAAACATTCATGCCCACCTCAGTCATTTTAAGTTCCAAAATGATTGCATTGGCAGACTTTTAAAAAAAAAAAAAAAAAAAAAAAAAAAAAAAAAAGTTTTTTGGAATTAAATTGCATTAAAGTATGGGTTCAAACTCAAGGCAAACTGTGTCTTGATAGTGTGGCAGCACTTCTAGTTTCCCCTCATGACATTGTGGAGACACTTGCTTATATACTTTTGGTTAAACATTTTTAGATTTAAAAAAAAAAAAAAAAAAAATATTTGCTTGAATTTGATAACTTTGTAATTGAACATGCTAGCCATGCAGATCACACCTCGGTGTTTGTTTTTAATGTTTTATAAAAATATTTTTTTAAAGTTTTCTTAAAATTTACATATCCTATGTGGGGAATAGCCTGTTACTTAACACACATTTTGCTTGAAGCTATCATGTTGCTTGATTTCTCCCCAGAACACAGTTTTGGTTGCCCTTCCTGACAGTGCCACAGTAGATAACAGCAGTACATGTGGCAATGCCACAGTATCCCCCTTGCTGGTGATCCACTTTGGAGATGGCCACTCCCTCAGCCTGAACTTCTCGAGAAACGCCTCTGATTACCGGGTGGACACCCTCTCAGTCACACTGAACATGAGTGACAGTGCAGTCTTTGTCAATTCAAGTGTTAAAGGTAAGTTAACTTGAAAAGCCCCAATGCATGATTAACCATTACTGTCGGGATGTGATCAAGGATAAATAGGGTACAACCACACCATTTTAATATCACTTGAAAAGGACTGAGCACAAATGATGAGTTAAGCAGATGTTCCTGTCCATACTCACATATTCTAGCGATGCCTTGTAATTAAACTTGTAAAATGTAATGATAATCGTGGTATTGGTGTCCTGCTTGGATTAGCAACACAAAAAAAAATCAGCAATAACAATGCTAGCAATGAGAATTACATTGTTACATCAGTGTGCATGTCAAATGAAGCAGTTACACTACAGGTCAAAAGTTTTAGAACACCTCCATTTTTCCAGTTTTTATTGAAATTTAATAACAGTGAATAATCTGAAATGGTACAAAGGTAAGTGGTAAACTGCCAGAGGTTTTAAAAAAAAAAAAAAGTTTAGGTTACCAAAAACTGAAAAATAATGTACATTTCAGAGTTATACAAAAAGGCCTTTTTCAGGGAACAAGTAATGGGTTAACAACTTACAGCTGTTCTGTAATAATGGAAGTAAATTAAGCCTTGAAAGATGATGCTTACAATTCCTACAGGTGTCCCAACTTTTGTTGATTACTTACAAACCCTCTGTCTGTATAAAAGCAGTGTTGGAACAGACTGTGTTACCACACCCTCTTAAGCATTATTTGGACAGTATTGTACTGCAGGAAGTAGTATATTTCTATCATAATGGCGAGAAAAAGGCAATTAACAAAGGAAGACAGACAGACCATTGTAAGCCTTAAAAGTGTAGGTCTTTCTTTTAGAGAAATTGCAAAGAAAGCCAAGGTGTCAGTGAGTACAGTTGCCTACACCATCAAAAGGCACTTGGAAACTGGAGGAAACTCTGACAGGAAGAGGTGTGGCAGACCCAAAACCCTGAGAGTCAACAGCTTGCGTGATAGGCAGCTCACAGGACAACAGCTTCAAGCACAACTTAACACTGGTCGAAGTAAGCAAGTCTCAGTTTCAACTGTGAAGAGAAGACTTCGAACTGCAGGTTTGACAGGTCGAGTGGCAGTAAGAAAGCCATTGCTAAGATGGCAAAATAAGAGAGGCTTGCCTGGGCCATGAAGCACCGCCAGTGGACTACTGAAGACAGGAAGAAGGTCTTTTGGACCGATGAATCAAAATTTGAAATCTTCAGTTCATCACGCAGGGTTTTTGTACGCTGTCGAGTAAGGGAAAGGATGGTTCCTCGGTGTGTGACACCAACTGTCAAACATGGAGGAGGAAGAGTGATGGTCTGGGGCTTTTTTGCTGGATCCAGAGTCGGCGACTTGCACAGAGTGAGTGACATCCTGAACCAAAACGGCTTCCATAGCATTTTGCAGCGCCATGCAATACTCTCAGGTATACACCAAAAGGTGGCTATTTTGATCAGTCAAATTTAGATTAAATTTTGTTAAACAAAACGATTCCATGATTTTCTTTTTTTTTCTCCAGTTTGTTTGTTCTATGCTTTAATTTCAGAGTACATTGAGACATAAACGGCGTAAATTTCAATAAAAACTGGAAAAATAGAGGTGTTCTAAAACTTTTGACCGGAAGTGTACTTACTCAATTTTAAATGATTAGGTGCACAGTGAAGTAATGGAGACTGCAATGCATTTGGTACATTGTGAGGATGGATTTCTGACAGCGGTGTAATGAGGGAGGGCTGGAATTGTTTGACTTTCAAGGTAAACGAAAAGATGCAGGTTTAAAAAAATGTATATGTGTATTTTATGGCTTCCACAAAACAAACTTGTTTCTAGCCCAGATAAAAAGAAAGAGATGAGACTTGATTGGTCTATAAAAGTCATAAACAGTCTAGATAAAGTTAACCTAAGACGCTACTTCATATTTAGCACAGAGAGTACAACAAGAGGGCATGAATGGACACTGAGTCCTATTGTTTGAATTTTGTTTTTGGCAAAACTAGAACTGGAACTGCTTATGAAGGGGCTGTTCTTTTTATTATTGACTCGCGGGTGATGCACTGAATCGAATAGCTGGGCATCTACCTTCCGAGGGCTGATCATAACTAACGGATTGCAAAGAGCAGTGTTAACATTTTAATAACATTGATGTTAGACATGTATTATGTAAAAAGTGTTTTTTTTATAACTTTGCCAGATTTTAATTTAATACTGCTTGATTATAAACATGTTAAATTTATATAGGAAACAAAGCTTCCTGTTTTGGTGACAAATTTTTACAAATGTATTTCATGGTGTATATTAAGTGCTTTTGTTCCCTTCAGCACCAATGACCGTGTCTTCGTCTTCTACTGGAATCCAGGCTTCATTAAACACGACCTACAGATGTATGAGCGTGACCACGGTGACCCTGAACAATGTTAATGTCACATTCAGTAATATGAGGGTGGAGGCTTACCTGCCAGCTGCTAACTTCAGCAAAGAAGGTATACATGGATTGTGTTGTGTGTTTTTTTTTCCTTTCTTTTTTTGATAGTTTAACAAGGGGTAAAACAGTCAACCGCCTCTTAAGGTGTATTTAATCTAAAATGTATGTATGAAGTTCAGATCCTTCTCTCCTGCTCTAATAGTGGAAGCACCTGTATAATCACGCAGAATAAAACATATAAAGCAAATCTAAATATTTATACAGCTTTGTCGTTAAGGGAATTTTGTGTTAAGGTTTTGAGTTAAGAGAACGGCTTATCCAAGTGTAACGAAACTTGATAAGGATATTTTTTAGCATAAGTTATCGATTCAACAAAGTATTGATTTTTCAACATATTATACAAAACATTATGATATGTATTCAAACAGCAAATATATCACACTAATTTCAGTTTGTATTGAGGCGTATAATACATGTGTACATCACGTACAGCAAGCCTTTGTGAATAGTGTTATAGATTGCATAATACATGTGTACATCACGTACAGCAAGCCCTTGTGAATAGTGTTATAGATTGCATAATACATGTGTACATCACATACAGCAAGCCCTTGTGAATACAATATTATAGATTGCATCCAAACAGGTGACAATCAGGAATAGCAACTACATTTTATACCCTCATGCTGTAGCAGACAGGAAAGGACTCCAGGTTTTAGTGAAACCATTACTTTTACTGGATAGTCTAGCTAGCATCTGTTCATAAGAAGTTTCAATCCTGGAATCTAGCCAGTCTATTTTGAAGAAGTGGTGCTATTCCAATTACAGAGGACCAACCTGGCTGCAGAGATAATGCCCACCATGATCAAACTGAATTAGCTATTGGTCGCTCCTGGAAACTTGGCTCTGTCTCCTAGGAGGTATAGTCCAGGTGAAGCTGGCAGAGACTCCCCGAGCTGCACCCCCCAAACTGTTTAGAACATTATGCCAGAAAGGCAAGACCACTAGGCATTCCCATGTAGCATGCAAGAAGTTGCCAACCTCCCCCCTGCATCTCCAACACAAATTACTACTCCGTATACCTGCTCTGTGGAGCCTTTGTAGGGGGTCTAGTCCAGAAACCATTAATAATTTCTTTCTCCATAGGCTAAGTGTTAATTATCTTCCATGTATCCAGATTGGTTTCAATTTTCTGTAATGGGGTAATGTTAATAATAATGTCATTAAGGTCTGAGGAAACCACAATTCCCAGATATTTCATGCCACTTGGGATCCATTTAAATTTCCATGGGGTTACTGTACTTGATTGACATGATTTGGATATCAGCATGGCTTCAGACTTATGCCAGTTGAATGAATGCCTTTTGATTCTTGGATTTGCCCTAATTGGCACACCCAGAGGCTCTAAAACACTGGTGAAAAGCAATGATGAAAAGGACAACCCTGTCTAGTGCTCCTTGATGGTTTAAAGAACGTAGAAATTAACCCATTAGTGAGGACAGCAGCTCTTGGACCTGAATAAAGTACATTCAGTGAAACCGGGGCCAAAACCAAATCTAGAAGGGGCAGACGAGAAACTTCCACTCAACCCTGTCAAAGGCCTTTTCTGCATTTAAGGAGATCGCGAGAACAGGCAGATCTGGACTGATGATTCCACAGAAGATGTAGCAGTCTTCTCAAATTGTCAGCAGATGCTGTTTTTAACCAAGCCAACCTGATGTGTATATATGTATGTATAATACTTGGTAGGACCGTTTCCAACCTCATAGCAGTAGCCGAAGTCAGTTATAGATTCTTAATTATCTGATTTATTATGTACATGCTGTAGGCCTTGGGTCATAAAGATTCTTTCATGATAATGATGGATCTATTTTTGTATTTACATCTAGGGGACAGGTAAGTTACTGAAAGAATTGCTCAAATTTGCAATTCTAGTGAACTTTTTAAAATTTAAAAATGTGCATAATATTGCATTTTATATCCATTCATTATCACATTATGTGCGTTCATTGTTTACCCTAAAACTGTTTGAAGAATTTGCTATAAATGTTTAAGAGTTTTACAAAAAGGTAGCTTCTCTACAATGAAAACCATTGGAAGTAACCTTTACTCTACTATCCCATGCTTATTTGAGCTTCAGCATTAATGGCTTAAAACTACAGTTTGTTTTTTCATCTCTTGCTGTTAGCCACTGTTTGCAATGCGGATATCGGCACTAGCACCCCAGCTCCAAAAACCACTCCGGTAACCACTGCAACCACGGCACCCCCAGCACCAACTACGGTCCCAACAAACCCCACTACTGGAACATACAATGTAACCAAATCCAACGAGACGTGCCTGCTTGCTAAAATGGCTCTGCAGCTCAACATCACCTACCAGGTAGAGAAAAAAAAGAGCTTTAATACAATCTGATATTAAAGTATCACTTTTGGGGGGGGGGTGCAAAAATACTGCCACCCTAAAAATGATAAATCTCCATTTATCTTGCCCTGGATTTTATCATCCTTTTATTACAGGTGCCTGCAAAACCCCTCTGGTTAAAAAATGTTGGCAGGATTAATAGTTAATGTAAGGCAGTAGTTAGGATCAGTGGTTCCCAAATTCCCAACCCGCACCAGGCAATTTCCCAGGACCTCCCCCCCCCTTCTCTGAGGCAGTGGGGCATATGTAATGTACTTTAATTCTACTTCTGTCAGTATTGTGAAATGTTAATGCAAGCATTAGTAGTCAGATTGTTCAATGTTTTTTGTTAATCATGTCATTGGCTTCTGTTTGCAGAACAAAACTACTGTCTTCAACATCAATCCTGTAACGACTGTAGCCAGCGGTGTCTGTGATACTAATGTTTCAACACTGTTTCTGAGGGATGGCAGCACCAATTTAACTTTCATGTTTGTGCTTGTAAGTATTCCAGTGAATCCTACTGTTGAACAAGCTTATGTACTTAATTATATAGTGCTGTATGATACAGTCCACCACTTGACTGTCTTTAACCTTGAGGGGAGTGATAATGAGCTTGTTTATTACTGCATCCTATTCTGTTTTAATTTATTATATTTGGTTAAACAAGAATAGTAAAACTGCATAGCTGATCTTTGTGACAATTTCCATCTGATATCACATGTTTTACATCAATATCGGGGCCTTTTATAATAAAGTATTGTGGTTGAGGTATTTAAATACAGCATGTAATTGCATCTTCATACTTTTCAGAATTAAAAACTTGTCTGTTGTACATGTAGAGCAGTAGAAGGCATTGTGCTAATTTTCAATCAAGTGTGGAGCTGCATAAAATGTATACATTGACCCTCTGTTTTCACATTTTGTTGCTTTAAAACTTGCAGTTATGACACTTTGAAGTAGGAATTAATATGTGTTATACACAACCTACTCCACACTTTCACAGCAAAAACAGAAAGAAGTAAATAGATAATATGAAATACAAATGGAAGTGTCATGATTGCATAAGTATTCAAACCTTTGCTGTGGCAAACCTAAATTAATTCAGGTGCACAAAATGACCTTAACGAGCCACACAATTAGTTGAATGGCCTCTGTCTGTGTGCAATATTAGTGGTTCTCATGATTTCAGAATAAAATCGCCTGAGGTTCGGTGGTCAGGTAGTGAATTTCAAGCAGAGACTCAACCATGAAGACAGAGTAGCTTTCAAAGCTTGTCGGGGATAAAGTCATTGAAAAGCACAGATCAGGAGAAGGGTACAAAAAAATATCGAAGTCTCGGAATATCCCTGTGAGCAGTCTGCTCAGTCGTCAAGAAATGGAAGGTGCATTGTACCTAGGGATGAAACGATGGTAAATTTCCATGATACGAATAGTACACTGATTATCACGATAGATGTTATTTTATTTACTTTTTTAACCGAATAAAAAGAAAAAAATAAGTTATGTATTTTTTTCACTGTGGAATATAGTCTGCAACACAAGGAAGCTAGAGACTTTAAAAAAGAGCAAGATTCTAGCAAGAATGAAAACAATTACTAGCACACAGGTGGAAGAAATAATCTTAATGAAATTGTCCTTATATTACTATCATTAACAGTTGCAAAAAATGATGCCTTTATTTAAGTCTGTTAAAATGGGACGTCAAGCTTTTTTTCCTCCTGCTGTATTTACATGTTATTTATTTAAATGTACTTGAAAACCAGTACAGAATTACGAAATATGAAGAATCTGCATTTCTTTAGAGACATTAAGTACTTGCTTTACACACATACTGCTAACTATTCTGAATTCTTTTTCAAATAGTCTGCAAAATAAATTATTTTGTACTATACAACCTGGAAGTGTGGAATAGAGTAGTATGGTGTGGCAGGAAATGGCGTTTCTGTGACGTCAGGCCAGAAGGAGGACGAACGACAAAAGGTAACTGCAGTTCAAAGACGCGTAGCAGTTTTATTTTCAATACAAAAATATTAAATATTTAAGCAAAAAAAAAACACTTGATCTCAGAGCACAATAAAATATTTAAACAAACAGAAAAAAACAGTGGTGGAGGTGGAACCAGCAGGTATTCTCCGTCTGCTGGTGGTATTCTATTACCCCTCTGCCACAGTCTGCACAAGTTTATTAATTTGTGTGACTGCCAGCTAGTTTAACAACGCACTAGCCGACAGCCACACTATCACAAGGTTTTTAATCAGCAACGGGCAGGGGAGGGCTGCCAATTTCGTCTCTGCCAGAAAAACAATAACAAAAATAAACGCACGGTGTTCCGCAGTCATAGATACAAAATAAAACACAATACAAAAAACAAATAAACAAATACAAAATAACACGGGGCGGAGGGGGAGACCCCGTTCTAAAATAAATACTGAACACTGTACAGAGCTGCTTGCCCTGTTACATATCCCCCTCAGTCTCCATGTCCCGGAAGATGGGTCTGGAATAATCCATGGGGGTGGCCATGGTGGGAGGTCCTCCCCTCATTTCTTCCTTGCTGGTAGCTCCCTCTTCCGGGGCTCCAGCCACTGCTTCTGTTGTAGCGAAAGTGCGGCTGGGGGGAGCTGGTCTCCTGACCCCCCCTCCCCCCTTTCTTTGTAGCCGACAGCCCCCTTTTCTGAGGCGCCAGCCCCAGTGCTTCCTGCGATCCTGCAGGACTAGTAGTGACCCCAGGCGGCGCAGAGCCGGCAGCAACCCCAAGCGAAGTGGGACCCTCGGCAACCCTAGGAGATAAGAGAGATACAGGCAGCCCTGGTTGATGCAGACATGGCATCCTTGGGCGGTCGGAGGCAAGGCAGCAACAGTCCCTCGGAGGGTGACTACAGCAGCGGACCCACGGGAGGCGATGGCGGGAGGAGAGCCAGGCCTAGTTGTGGTGCTGGAGTTGGCCCTCTTCACAGCCACTGCGGCCAGGCGGTTTTCCCCCGTGCTCCCCTCAGCAACCTATGCAGGGGTTGCTGAGGTCCGGCAGCATCCTGCTCTGGACCCTCCAATGCTGAAGGGAGAGACAGCTCCTGCTCCTCTTCTCCAGGTGGTGATGTCGGTGGAGAAAGAGGCAGCTGCTGCTGCTGTGCTCCTGGCAAAGGCGGCAGGGGCTCCTCCCCTTCTGGCTGCAGTAGGGAAACGAGCAGACATGCTCCCTCTGCTGGTGGAGGTGGGAGTAGCACACAGTCCTCTCACGTCGATGGAGGTGCCACCAGCATGTATTCTCCCTCTGCTGGTGGGTACCTGGGCTGTGAACAAAAACACAGATAGGTAGGTACAAAAGTGAGACGTGCGCAATTTTATTTCAAACGACAAAAATAATTAAAATATTTAAACAAAAATAAAAACACTTGCTCACAGAGCGGAAACAAAATCACGAACACAAAAACACAGGTCAGGCTGGCAATTGCCTGCTTACTTAATTTCATTTTGTTTTGATGTTCTCCTCTCGCTCTTCTCCATACATCCCACCACAGAGCAGGGAGAACTGCAGGCTTAAATACCATGGCCGAGGAGTTTAACTAGTTCGTAATTTATTCTATTACCCCTCAGCCACAATCTGCACAAAGTTTGTTAATTGTGTGACTGCCGGCTAGTTTAACAACGCACTAGCTGACAGCCACACAAAAACCTTGTGGTAATAATCAGCAACTGGCAGAGGACGGGAAAACAATAACAAAAACAAACACACGGTGTTCCGCCGTCGTATATCTACAAAATAAAACCCAATACAATAAACAAATACAAAATAACACGGGGCGGAGGGGGAGACCCCGTTCTAAAATAAATACTGAACACTGTACAGGGCTGCTCTTACATATGGGCATGATGATCTTTATGCATACTCCTTTTTTTTTTTTTTTTATTCAATTTTGTCGTTATTTCATTTGTAATTTTAGGAAAACACATTTCAATACTGTTCTCAACTTTACCCAAGGTAGTGTTTTTTTTTTATTTATTTTTTTTTCTGGTGGCATAATAGCGTGTACATTTTGATGAATATATTGAAATTATATGCTGATAATTAAGGGTGGAATGGAGGACAGTATAGGGAGAGCGCTAAGTATGGGTGGGTGTGTTTAAAGTTGTTCCTGCTTTTGTTGGTGTGCTTTTGCCACATTCTGTGGATTGGATGCACATCCTATGGTACTGCATATATATATAATTTCAGTTAACCCTCAAAATAGCAATCGATTGATTGGGCTCGCAAAATAATCGTTCTAGTAAATGTCAATGATTGTACCACGCATTTTCAGTGCATTCCTCTGCTCGATGTTGTTATTTTAATATCACTGCAGTTCAGTAAAAGCTTGTGCACGACAGTTGAATGCGAGGGGTAATTGCACCGTGGTAGCGTCAAGAAAAACAAAACGCAACGTTCTCAACCAAACTAGCAAGTTTAATTTACTACAGGAGTGTATTATATTTATTCTAAATAGATTACAGTACTTTGGAATGTAAGCTATATAAACTAGACAAGAGTTTACGAAAAATGTTTTTTTACTTACCAGAAATTGCAAACCCGCTATGTGATCCTTACTCCAAAATTGTATTTAACATCACTGATCCTTTTATTTTTAAGATAGTTGAATATTATTAAATATTCATTATATAACTGTTCATTTTGCACTCCAAAGTAGCGCAAACTATATACAGTAAGTGTCCGTGTGTGTCGTCCCCCCCCAATGGAGCGTACTTGCAAAGAATTTTTAAAACTGATTCGCTGGTAGGGTGGGACCAGCAAATCAGATTCTAGTTAACACGAACAGGAGAAGAAGCGCACACCCACTGCTTGTCTGTGGCTGTGGTAGAAATACTGTAAATGGCAAGGCAGGGCGTTCGGCACAGTTTTGTTGATAACTAAAATAAATGTTAACTATGCATGTTACAAAAATGTAATTATTGAATCGATTTATCAAGTATTTACACTACCGGTCAAAAGTTTTGGAACACCCCCATTTTTCCCAGTTTTTATTGAAATTTAAGCAGTTCAAGTCCAGTGAATAACCTGAAATGGTACAAAGGTAAGCGGTAAACTGCCAGAGGTTTAAAAAAAAAAAAAAAAAAAAGTTTAGGTTACCAAAAACTGAAAAAATAATGTACATTTCAGAGTTATACAAAAAGGCCTTTTTCGGGGAACAAGTAATGGGTTAACAACTTACAGCTGTTCTGCAGTAATGGAAGTAAATTAAGCCTTGAAAGTGGATGCTAACAATTCCTGCAGGTGTCCCAACTTTTGCTGATTACCCTCTGTCTGTATAAAAGCAGTGTTGGAACAGACTGTGTTACTACACCCTCTTAAGCATTATTTGGACAATATTGTACTGCAGGAAGTAGTATATTGCTATCATAATGGCGAGAAAAAGGCAATTAACAAAGGAAGACAGACAGACCATTGTAAGCCTTAAAAGTGTAGGTCTTTCCTTTAGAGAAATTGCAAAGAAAGCCAAGGTGTCAGTGAGTACAGTTTCCTACACCATCAAAAGGCACTTGGAAACTGGAGGAAACTCTGACAGGAAGAGGTTTGGCAGACCCAAAGCCACAACAGAATTAGAAGACAAGTTTCTGAGAGTCCACAGCTTGCGTGATAGGCGGCTCACAGGACAACAGTTTCAACCACAGCTTAACACTGGTCGAAGTAAGCAAGTCTCAGTTTCAACTTTGAAGAGAAGACTTCGTGCTGCAGGTTTGACAGGTCAAGTGGCAGTAAGAAAGCCATTGCTACGATGGCAAAATAAGAAAAAGAGGCTTGCCTGGGCCTTGAAGCACCGCCAGTGGACTACTGAAGACTGGAAGAAGGTCTTTTGGACCGATGAATCAAAATTTGAAGTCTTAGTTCATCACGCAGGGTTTCTGTACGGCGTCGAGTAGGTGAAAGGATGGTTCCTCGGTGTGTGACACCTCCTGTCCATCATGGAGGAGGAAGCGTGATGGTCTGGGGCTTTTTTGCTGGATCCAGAGTCGGCAACTTGCAGAGAGTGAGTGGCACCCGAACCAAAATGGCTACCACAACATTTCGCAGCGCCATGCAATACCCTCAGGTATACGCCTAGTTGGTCAGGGGTTCATCCTACAGCAAGATAATGACCCAAAACATACCTCCAGGCTATGTCAGCACTACCTTAGAAGAAAAGAACAAGACGGTAGGCTTCAAATTATGGAATGGAAAGCATAGTCTCCACACTTAAACTCCATCGAGCTGGTTTGGGATGAACTGAACAGAAGGGTGAAAGCATGTGCATCGGTCAACATTATCCAGAACACTTCACAAAAGTAGACTGTATGGCAGGGTGGCAAGAAGGAAGCCATTACTAAAAATAAGCCCTCAAAGCCTGCATGGAGTTTGCAGTAAAACACCTGAGTGATCCTGCAAAAATGTGGCAAAAGGTGTTGTGGTCAGACGAGAATAAATTGGAAGTTTTTAGTCTAAATGCCAAGCGTTACGTTTGGCACAGACCCAACACAGTACATCTCCCAGTCAACACCATCCCTACAGTCAAGCATGGTGATGTCAGCATCATGCTGTGGGGATGCTTCTCCTCAGCAGGGACTGGAAAGTTTGTTAGAATTGAAGGAAAAATGGATGGAGCAAAGTACAGGCAAATATTAGGACAACCTGTTTCAGTCTGCTAAAGACCTTAAACCTTGGGTGAAAATTCACCTTTCAGCAGGAAAATGATCCAAAGTACAAGGCCAAAGCTACACTGGAGTGGCTTAAGAATAAAAAAGTGAATGTCCTTGAGTGGCCCAGTCAAAGTCCTGACTTGAATCTGTGGAAAGACTTGAAAACCTGTCCATAAGCGATCCCCAAGCACCTAGAGAGCTTGAGCAAATCTTACCCAAAAAGAAGTCTGTAACTGCTGCCAAAGTTGCTTCCACCAAATATTGAGTTGACGGGTCTGAATACTTAGGCAATCAACATATTTCAGTCTTTTAGTTTTTTGCTGACATTTACTGTAACTTATCATACCTTTTAGAAGTCTTCAGTTTGAGCATTCAAGTTTTGAATAAAATAAAGTTTAAAAAAAAAAAAGTGTGCATCATTTTGTAATTTCACAAAATGGGACACCATAGGAAGGGTCTGAATACTTTTGCAAGGCACTGTATCTAACCCAAGTGGTATTAGCCACTCTAAACTTGCTTTGTTTACTGCTTAGCTGCCATTAAAATGTAGTTTTAAAGATTCTTTGTGACTTGTAAGAGTGTCCTTTAGGTGGCAGGATTTGATCAAAGTTCACATGCTGTACATCCTGACTCTCTCTCTCTCTCTTTTTTTCAAACTCTTGTCTTTAGAATGATAAGAAATTCTACCTGAGTGAAATTGGTGTTGCCACATGTAAGTCTTGTTGTTTTCTTAATACTGTCTATTAAAGTTGCCAAGCGTAATGTTCTTCTATTAATGAGAGATTTATTTTTTTTATTTTTCCTGATATTCAGCTGATGGATTCGCAGCCGACAATAAAAATCTGACCTACCTAAGAGGCACTCTTGGCAGATCCTACGTGTGCAGCGCTGAACAAACCCTGACTGTCAACTCTGTGTTTTCTATCAATGCGTTTCACCTGCAAGTTCAGCCTTTTGGTGTCAGCAATGGCAAGTTTGGAACAGGTAAGATACACTGCCAGGTTGGAAACAGGTGTAACTGCAGTTCTTTCTTGTGTACCCGAGGTTGGTTTGGCAAGTGCAGTAACCTGCATGTGAGCCTGCCTTGGTTTTTTGCACTTTTTAAACTATCTCCTAAGTTTTGCTGGGCTACTTGGCTAAACTGCCTTGCCTGGCTGACAGCCATTTGACCATGCTGGGTGTCTGCTGCATAGTCAGGTAAAAGGGAAAGCCGATATACTGGCATTGGAGCACAGAAAAAAGGGTGACATTGGATTCGGTGTAGTTTAAGATTTTCTTTTTGTGGGTGTTTTGAGCTTTTTATTGTTTTTCTGGCCATATACATAAATGAGCCATTTGATGTAGTAGTGTACTGAGAGCAGTAATGCAGAATGTATTGATATGGCCCTTGAAGACGGTGTGATTACCAACACTTTTGCAATAAAACACAAACCTTGTGTTTTAGTGCACATGACTGAACAATCTTCTATATTGCATAGCTCCTTGTATGGTGCCCTATCAAAAACACCATAGTACAGAATACTATAATGCGCAACCTGTGTGTAACGCACAAATCTCCCAAGTATAAAAGGGTATGTTCAGAAAATTATGAACCTCAAGTTCTTCATACATCGGATCCTTGATCCATTATTTAGGATATCATGAACACCAATCGTTGCCCCAACCCTACAGTGTCTGTTGTAACTTGTAGTTCTGTGTATTTTGTTGAATTCTAGTTCATACGATATGCGTTTCCTTGACATTAACATTAAATAATAAGCTGGCTACTGTGAATGGGCCCAGCAGGATCCATTGAGACCTTATACAGTAATACCAGCCATATACGATTCTTAAATAAATAAATACATGAAAACCTCAGTGTGTTTCCTGTGCTTTGGTAGGACAGTCATTCCTAGATGGCATTCAAGAGATTTCCTAACAAGAAACTTCACTAGGTAATGCAAGTTGTGGGCTGAAGCAAGGTAGAACTGTGTTCTAGATGCAGCTGATGATGCACAAGCAGTATTGATGCAACAGCTCCACTTACAAAGTAAAACCCAAACCCCCTGATGCTTTTGGAAGGGTGTGAAGACAGCATTGTCTGATCCACTAAACCTGAAAGAAGCCTTTCACCTGTCCTTGCTTTGCCGTTCCTTCACTGAATGTTGGCTCGCTCAGTTACTATCTACAATTTTAAAATAGAAATGTGTTGCTGAATTTTTTTTTGTGTTTTTTTTTTTTTTTTTTTTTTTTTTTTTTTTTGTTCAGTGTAATAATTCCTTGTGTGTCTTTTCAGCGGAGGATTGTCAACTGGATGAGGACAACATGGTGATTCCTATAATAGTGGGTGCAGCCCTGGCTGGACTGGTTCTGATAGTTCTGATTGCTTATCTCATTGGCAGAAAGAGAAGTCATGCTGGATATCAAACCATCTAATTCAGCGCAAAGATAGTGATGTTTATCTACCACTGTTACTAACAAAGCTTTCGCAAGAAGTGGATACAAGAGATTCTTAAATTCTGTAAAGATCCAAAATCATAAGTGAGCTTATAATTGGTTTACCAATAATAATCTGCTTCTTGACAAGCGCTTTCTGCTGTTATGTATTTGAAATCTGCAGTATTGTCCTTTGCCAAGTTACAGAGGATTGTATTGAAATTCTTTTTTAAATGTAACTTTTTGGGGGGGGGGTAATTTTTTTTTTTTCTTGATGTAGTGATTTTTTTCCCCACTTAAGTCTTACTTCTTATCTGTGGTTTTGTAAATGACAATACTGCACATGCTTAAGAGTCAGTAACCATTCAAAATGAATTCCGTTCCGTATTTACAGTATAATCGTAAATCTCGAAAAACTACTCCCTTCTAAATCTTTTGTAGTCATCTTTGTATTACTTTAGTATAAATACATGTTAATTTGGATTCATATGTTGTTTTTTTCTGACTTTATGTGAACGAAGACACGCATTTGCCCGTTTTCCCACTGGAAATAGTGATATTTTGAAATATCACTGTCCTGGTCACAAAAGCAAAGTTTGTGGGGAATAATAGACATTTTCTATACTTTTGAGGCAAAGCAATTAGGAAATAACACTTACTACCCAGGAAAAAAATTGTTACATAGTGTAATCATTGCGTTCCTGCTAAATAAATAAATAAAGCGCACCTTTTAATTTGTAAAACATTAATAGCAGGGTAACAATGCAATATTTTTATTCATGCCTTGGGGAACTGCTAGTTGCATAAATATAATGCTTATTTGGGACGGGAGATGTCTTTTTGATGCCCTTGTTAGTAGCTGGCACTACCTGTGTTAACTTAATTAGGGAGTACTTTCTGTTTTAACTTACAGCTTGTGCCTTCCTTTTCTGTGTTCTAAAAGTGGAACGTTCTTTTTCCTGGTTACGTTCTATGGGGAATTCTTTGCTTCGGTGGATGTGGTGTACACTATCATTTCTCTGATCTTTGCTGATCATCTTGCTGTGGTAAAGCTTGTTGGAATTGTTGCACGTGTTTTGGGGGATTTGGCTCTTTTGGTGTATGCATTGCCTATAACAATGCTAATAGAGGAGATCGCTATTTTTCTTGTATTCAAAAAAATTGTTTACAAGGAGCTGGAATGCTCTGGGAGAAAAAAGGGAACCTTTTCTCAATCTGATAAATGGAGGGGGGGTGGAATTCATTGATTTATTCCAGTCTACCTGTATTTGTGGTAGCTAAGTACATAAGGAATACTTTGTAAATGCTAACAAATTCCATTTCTATCCATACTTTGAGTTTTTACATATGGATTAAGCCACACAATGATTTGATATTATAAACTAGGCCTTTTAAGTGCTGTTCTACTACTACAGTATAATGCATGTAAATAAAAACCAGAACTCTGGGCTCTAACAAAGAATGATGACATTTGTCTACCCTTGTTATTAACCCATACAAGTTATACAGCTTGTGTTATCTGACTAAGTTCAGTATTTTAGACACAATGTTGGCACATAGAAAATCAACAAATGATGTGCATCCTAATGAAGTATTTGATATACAGTGTGCTATTGTATTGTGCAGTAGTTTGGTTTGCTGACATAGTTTCTCAATTATTATTTTTTTTTTCCCTTGAAGCTGTATGGGACTGCTTTACAGTTTTACCCTCTTCCTGCACTAACCCACGGATGGATGTGTTCCTGTAGTACAGATTTTATTTTATTTTTTTATTAATTGGGGAAACATTTAAACTGCTGCCTCACATGGTGAATACATATAACTACAGTATGGGGGAAAAAATTCTTATCTAAGAAATGTCTGGGATTTTATAAATTTAAAGTGTTTCCTATTTGTGCTTTTTAGGGTTCTGTTTCCGAAGGGGTTCATATATCTGCCTACTTTGCTATCTATAGTTGGGCTTTTATTTTGCTTTAATAAATAAGATCTTGACTACTGTCTGAGGGTTGCACGTGCTAGGTACCTGATCTTGTTTGGTTACACCAGTGGTGCACAGCTCAGTTTTTATTCCAACTGCACCATAAAGTACTTTATCGGACCCTTATTAGAAGCTTAATTGGTCAAATTAACTAATTTAAGGTATGGTTAGAACAAAAACCAGGAGGCCCTTCCATGACCTGAGTTGTGCACCACTGCTTTACACATCAACTGGAAGTGTTGCTTAATAAATTAAATGGTTCTGTCATTACTTTTGTGAACTGCAGTTGGCACCATAAATGTGCTCTAAAGTTTTGTTCAAAGAGCCTGTTGTATCCTAGAATAATTGTGCACTTGGCAGGCCCTGCTAGCGATTTTTTTTTTTTTTTTTTAAATAAGGATTGTTCTTCAGAAACAGCGCCTCCAAGTAGTACTTTCAGTACACAAACTATATACTAGATCTAACAACAAAAAATAAGTTGCTGTTGGTTACGGCAGCACACCTTGTCCTGGAATTCGGTTAAGCCCTGGACGGAAAACCAACTTTTTTTAAATTTTTTTTTTTTTTTTTTTTTTTTTAAAGCAAACTTGCCAGTGCTTTTCATAATCCATTGCTTGGATTTTCTTTTGAATCGTATCCAAACATATCTTAATGTGCCTATTGCTTGGCCTCTTAGGAAAATCTTTGGACAAGGTGATTTTGTACCACATTAATTTTCACAAACTAGTGAAGCAATGTGGAGAAGAGGTATAGCACCTGTGTTCCTTTTAAACCATGCAAAATGCTCAAGGAAAAGATACTCCTGTCAGACCAGGTTCATGTTGAAGCATGGTTGATCTGCCTGTTTAATTCTTGCAGTAAATATTTCATCTGAATAGTGTTTTGTTTTTTTCTTAAGGCTAAGTTTGAAATGAGTTGCATTTTTCTTAATTAACCCTTGGGTTGCTGTATGCCTAGGATGCAATGATCCCAGAGCTGTTCTCCTTGCTTGTGTTTATACACTGTAACTTTTGTTGTTTTTAAAAAGATAAAATGTGTGAAACTTGGCACAAATAAATATTACATCCTTTTACAGGTGGTAACCACATGTGGTGTGTGTGTTTTTTTGTTGTTTTTCCCAATTGTTAATCCATCAAGTGGAGAAAACAAGATTAAAGTAATCTAATTTTTCTATTATTTGGCTGCCTTTTTTAAAATAGTATGCTCAACTATAGTCTAGTACAGTGGTTCTCAATCCAGATCCTAGGGCACCACTGCTCTGCTGGTTTTTGTTCCAACCAAGTGCTCAGTTACATAATTGAACTAAATTAGCCTAATCTGAGCTTTAATTATTTTAAACAGATGGAGATTTCAATTCAGGTATAAAATTGTATAAGGAACTTCTCCAATTTTTTAGAAGCTACACTATTTAAAGTATTTAAATTAAGCTAATTTATTAGTTCATTTAAATAAGAGCTTGGTTGGAACAAAAACCAGCAGGGTAGTTTAAAAATATATCATGATCAAGACGTCTCTAAACGGCAGCTTTGTTTGTTTGTAGCACCCTATCTTGGTAGAACCATACGAGCATTGATGGGCCAAATGGCCTCCTCGTTAGAAAATGTTTCTATATGCTATTTACAGGTAAAACCGTAAGGGATATATCCCAGCCTGCACCCCAGCAGAGAAAGAGCTGTCCGCATCATGGAAAGATCATGTGACCTACACATCTAATACTCTGTGTGTAAAATGTGTGTCCCACTATTCCCAAATTCTGATATGTACCATGGTGTAAAGAATATTCTTACCCCAAGCAGCTAATATAATGAGGACAAAATAAATATGAATCTATTAAATGTGTTTTCAGTAACCCTCTGAAAGTGGCCAAAATGATTACAATGCATTAAGGGACATAAATGCACTAATTAAGCAATAGACCTGAGGGCTTTGGTAAGGCTTTCCTTGTGGTGTTTAAATGGCAGAGGCAAACATAATGAGAATGGCAGTAAAGCCCTCGTATGAGGGTTCTATTGCAATTTGAAAATGGCTGCGTTAAAAAAAATTACATAAAGTTTTTCTATTTGTGGTCTTTAGCACTCGTAGTTGTTACTGAATACAAACGTTTTCCTCAATATTCTATGAGTAATGTTGTTTGAGGCTTTATTATACCAGTATGAAATGGTAAATTCCTATACAATATTAAAATTGAGTTATTCTATAATTTTGTCGACATTGTGAGGGCTGTAGCTTTAAATTGGCAGTGGTGGATGATGTCACATCGTGGGTATTTCCAATAGCCTAAATAATACCTTAATAAAAAAAATGCAGGCACAAAGGCAAATATGTTTTGTGATTTGTGTTTACACTGTAAAACTGTAAAACACGAAAGTGCCGATTCACTGACAAACTTATGTTAATTAGAATGAGTGCAGGTTTGCGTAAGCTTCCGTTTCTAAATTACCATTAGGTCGTAAAATTAATTTGGGAAAGTAGAAAAAAAAAGTAGTAATTAAATATCTAGTAACCTACACAAGCGTCTGCTAAATTGAATAATAAAAATAATGTGTTAATGCTGATTTGTTCATTAACAGTGTGTTCAGCCTCCTGTTAGAGCACATTACCTATGTTATGATGTGCTGAAATGTCAGTCTGTATCCGGTTGTTTAATTTCTGCAACTTGTCATTCAAACTGGAGACGAGTTGCTATGGTGGTCACTGTATTGCCACTGTCAGCAAACTATTCTTTTTTTTCATCTTTTATTTGCTACACTAAATTTAAATGGATAGATTGAACGTATACTGTAGGACAGAGGGGAAACAAACTTTAGTCACCATTGAAAGACAACATTCAGAGGGCATGTACACTACACCAGGGGATTCTTTCAGACCAAAAAAAAAAAGTGTCACCAAATGATTTTTATATTTACTATTTATTTTCAGCAGATTGATTTGGAACAGTGATTAAACAATTTGAACAGTATCAGCAGTGATTTACCAGAGATTAGGGACCTCCTCTCAGATTGATTTTCTAGTAACTATTAGTCCATTAAAATATGAAGATGAATGGTGCTTTTAAATTTGGCAAATGATTATAAAAATATACCTGACAGTGCTATTTGGTATTAGAATTTGTTGAATTGTTGCAGCACTGGACAAAAAAATGGAAACACCAATGTAAAGTCACTTAATGGTGTTGGGCCACCACGTATGGCATGGAGTCTACCAGTTTCTGGAATTTTGCAGGGGGGATGCGGCACCATTGCCCACAAGAAAGTCAGTCAACTCACGCCTGGTTGATGGAGGTGGAAAACGCTGCCTTGGGTGTCATTCCAGAATATCCCATAAATGCTCAATTGGGTTCAGATCTGGTGACTGAGAAGGCCATGACATCAGTGTCATGCTCATCAAACCACTGGGTGACCACACATGCTCTGTGGATGGGGGCATTTTCATTCTGGAAGCCCCCCTGGCAGGAAAGAAATGCTGCAACATGGGGTGAAGATGATCACTCAATACAATTAAGTAGCGATTAGCATTGGCCTTGCCTTCTAAGTGAATGAGTGCACCCAAACCATGCCAGGAAAATGCACCCCACAACACTACGTAACCACAAGAACCCTTCACTGTTGGAACCAAGCACTCAGGGCTGAGGAGTTCTTCAGGTTGGTGCCACACGTACACTCATCTATTTGTCAAGAACATGGTGAAAGATGATTCAAAGATGATTGACCATATCACATTTCTCCACTGCTCTGTAGTCCATTGCCTGTGCTGTTTGCACCACTGGACTTGCAAGTGTGCACTGCCAGGTGTGATGAGTAGTTTGTGCACTACAATGTGACTGGTATCCCGCTCTGTGGAGTTTTCAGCTGACCGTTTTCGATGAAACTGGCTTCTCGTGCCCCAGGTTGAAATTTGCAATCAATTGATCTGCAGTTGCTCGCCTGTTTTGCCTTGCACTTCAGATTAATGCATGGATATCACGATCCCGGAGTATGCCTTTCGCCCACTGTTGCCCTTTGCTGCTGATATCTTTCCCTTGGAGTTCCATGCCGACATCGCTGCTTGTGAAACATCAGCAAGTTAAGCTGTCTGTCACTGAAGCTCATGCCAAACGTGCCGCAACAGTCACCCCTCTTTCAAAGTCAGTGAGGTCTCCTCTTGCAGCCATGCTAACCATACGTATAGGCATCAAGGCCTGTCCAGCATTTTTGTACATGACCTTAAGCATGCTGGGATGTTATTTGCTTAATTAACGCATAAGCCACACCTGTGTGGAAGCCCTTGCTTTCAATAGACTTGGTGTCCCTCATTTACCCAGGTGTTTCCAATTTTGTAAGTTATAACTCTGATGTGTGGCTGCCATAAATAATGCTCCAAAATAAATGGTCAAAGAAATGTTTCCTATACTTTCAAAAACTAATAATTTAAAAGATTGATAGATTAGGAAACCTGAAAGAACTAAGAGGTTTTCTATGAACCTTGGTAGGAAGACTGATTGGTAGTAAGCCATGGTAAAGCATGTGCCATAGCTTCTGCATTTGCTGATATAACCATTAGTGTCCAGTACACATTACTACTCTAAAAAAAAAAACACAAGAAAATACTATTTTTTTTAGTTCAGATTTAGAAAAATCCAGTGAAAGAAAGGTTTTAGTAAAACTGGCAGTTTAATTTTATACCACATTGCAATGCCTTTATAAAACTAGTTACATTCTATTATCACAGGAAAAAGCTAATTATATTAACTTGTTTACTCTTCATAGAAATATTCATCGCTGTGGCTTAAGACTAGTTCAGATCAGTATAAATTTGTTCACATATACATATTAAATTTACAGTCACGTGATCAAACTTGGACTCTACTCATATGTACAACACAATCCCCCCAAAAGGTCGTAAACTGGTCGGTTCTCTAACAGTCATGGAAGCTGGTCAATCTTTACATAGTGCAAATCATTACCTAGGAATGTAAGAATATTGCTGCACAAGTCTAGTTTCCTAAACTAGAAACGCTCAGAGTCCCTGAGCAATTACGTTTGCCTGGCACGTCTCCCGAAGTTTGGTAATGGTCGCCATGGACAGAGGGCCAGGTACTGTGAAGATTTTCTGAAAATAAAAAAGGGTTTATGTATTAAGCACGGATATTGATGAAGAAAAACAACAAAATTTATGCTTACTTTTTGTTCTATTTTACAGCTGTATTACTTTTTCTTTTTATATCATGGTAACTGTATGGCTTCCTCTGACATAACTTGTCATGCAGATGTCATCTTGAAGTATACCAGAAGGTGCTGCTAGTGAGCTATTGCTTTACTTAGCTGTGCCTTTATAAAACTAATAACTTGGACAGGTGCTTTTCTTGCTTTTTTTTATCAACTTTGTTAGCACAAAATGAAATATGCACAAATTTGAGATGGGGGGGAAAATACAACTGTAAAATGATACAAAAAACAAAATGCAATGAAGGTTCATTTGGTGACTCAGAAGTGTGCCTGCGCTTGTAACTCCATATGCAAGGTTAGCAGTTTGTCATGAATTCTGCATTTTGATCTAAAGACCATGGAAAATACATGTCCCTATGCCTGCTTAAATAAAGATGTGTGGTGGTTTAACAGAAACACAGATACGCTCACCTGCATAAATGTGTGACAGTCCTCCACAAGCTCCCCCCTGATAATCTCCTTGAATTTATCGCAGATGTCAGGGAAATTGGTGGCCTGCTGTATGTAAGCCTGATTGTGCTTTATTAAAGTCAAGGCCACACGGAAGATAATTTTTGATCCCTCATAGAATAAGCAGTCCCAAATACGGAGAACAGTCTGTCAAAAAAAATAACACCATGGTTCATGAGATACGCCCCACGGCTACAAAGTGAGCACCATCGGCATCATGAAAAAGGTCACATCAAGCGTGACACACTGCCAGTACCCCTTCCTCTATATATCTGCAGATTCTAATACTTCATTATTTGTAAGATGAGTTGTATTACAACAGGATAGATAGTTCTCTTGCTACAAGTAAAATAATTTAAAAAAAAAATTGTTGTCTGACACAAAAAAAAATTAAAGTGAAATAGTGAATGGGCCTTGCACACAAATACAGTAATCTGCGGTCAATGTGGTCTCACTAAGAGTAACCCTAATTTGGGAATGATGAAAACACTCCTGCAGCTTCAAACTAGTCTACATTTGTATGAGGTTTGCATGATCAAAGCACTCCTGCAGCTTCAAACTACAGTCCACCTTTTTCTGAGGTTTGCAGTTATTCTGTGCTACGTTATTATGTTTTAATAATTGTTTTAAGCATTCAGGAGCCCGTCATAGAGCAGACATGTGCAATATAGGTTACAGATAGATTGGCCAAAGTGTCTTTTTATTACTAAGTTGCCGAACCATCTAGTGCACAGCACTGATCTAGATTACATTACAAGCAACTACACCTGATGAGCAACTCCTGACCTTAGCTGAAAGCCCCTTAACACAATATTTGAGTAATTACAATAGGCGCAAGCTTCTTAAAGACGTAAGGGGCCAGGAAGAATTTGTTAGAACAAAACTGGAATGACTGACCATTAAAGGGGTAAACAACTTAGCCTTTCCAGTCTCAATCAAATGTATGGGGCTCCGAATTAGGTATCGTGTACCCTGAAATGTTCTATGACAAATCAATTTCTGACAATCTAAAAACTCTCCAAATCAAGTATCATGTTTACCTTGAATAACATTAAAAAAATGTAATCTCTTCTCACCATACAAAGATGTGGTATCAACAAAAGTTATAAAACAAAGAGCATGGTTGTAAGTGAAAGATACTTTCAAAACATGGAAAGAAAAAAGAGGAATATAAAAGTTCTGCTACTAAATAGGATTTAAACTTGCTGAGTTTCATGAAGATTATTATTCATTTACTGTTATGTTTTGCATCTTCAGCAAGGAAAACAAGAACAACTTGTTTTTACTAATCCAATAAGAGTGTTGTTTTGCATGTTGTGTCACAGTGTCTGGATCTGTACTGAAATATCCTGCAAGTAGTGTGGCACTAACAAGCAGACCAGATCCCCCTGTTATCCCATGATGCAGAGTCCTGTATAGACAGTCGTGGCTACTTGTCCACTCTGTAGCTTTTGCTCCTCAGACCTGGTCCAGGTATTGAGAGTCACCGTAGTTCTGGGATAAGACATTAAAACAGCAATGCACCATCATCATCACCTCTACAGGAAGAATATCGATGAAGAGGCAGATAAACCATCGTGACACCACCAGTGTCCACATGACGTTGTGCCTCTCCATTAGCTCTGCCACGGTAGAGACCTTCAGTTTTACCAGCTCCCCCAGCACCTCCTGGTCACTCTTCAGTCCCAGCATGGCCGGGCTGTAGTAATCTTCACAAATGAAAAAGGGCAAATACTGTAGGAATTGTTCAAATTTAAAATTACACTTCTGAAGCCAAAGCTGGAAAACTTTGTTGCCAGTTTCACAGATACAGGGGGCTGGAAATATGACTCACTGCAGAGCAGTTTGATCCATTCCTGGTTCGGCTATGAATTTAATAAGACACATCTGAGCTTGCTACCTATACCCTGCGGCTAATCAAGCTTGTATTAAAACCTGGAATGGGTGAAACTGCTATGCAACAGGAGTCTTCTTTCCATTCCATGAATACAGGGAAAATGCATAAACAATCACACCCTTACTTCTGTAAAGTCAAATGAAAATGAAGTGTAACATTTGTTTTCTAGGAAAACAATAAATAACACGTTTGAATGTTATAATAAAATATTTCTTAAAGCACTGGTTGACCAATTATTATTTTTCCCCCAATTTGGAATGTCCAAGTTTTTGTTTTGTTTTTTCTCCTCACCGCAGCAAGTCCCCACACTGCACAGGACGTTCTGAAGACGTGTGAGCCTCCTCCGATCTCACAAGCCTAAAGCCAGAATCGCTTTTACGCCGAGCAATCCAGAGCAGAGGTGGGCGAGCTACCGATCCCAGAGAACAGAGATCAGCCCTGCTTTTTATCCACTCTGAATGTACTCGGTGTCTGTCCATGTGGGTTTGCTGTTGATGGTGAGGAGAAGGAATTCCTGCCTGTTTCCCATCCCCCACGCTGGGAGCGTCAGAGCCAATGTGACGCCCCCTTTGGAATCCCCAGCAAAGTTCAGCCTTTTTGCACAGCCCGGATGCAAACTGGCGCCGTCCAAGCTATGTGAATTATCCTGCGCTCCCAGAGGATGCGCCACTCGGGGACCTAAAAGTCACTTTTGAAAGGGCATATATATATTAGGGCTGTCAAGAAAAAAACGTATAGCAATTAACCTTGTCTACAAAAAACAGAACATTCACTGAATAACAGTTATATCCTCTATAACTGTAAATAATATAGTTTAAAAATAAATGTGGTTATTGAAATAAAACAAAAGGTCTGCAGTCAACAGCTGTCCACCAGCAAGTTAAAGTTTCGTACTTAGCTTGATTCATGGGTTTGCAGCAATCCTGAATTTTGAGTCGAAACTGACGGGTTTCATTAGTTTTATTGTTGTCGTCTGTGGCAGAAGAACTACTAGAAAAAGTGTATTTTGAGAAGTGAAAGCATGATTAGCACGGAGGTGGTACAGATTAGATGCACTTCTGTGATACTGGAACGCAGTTTGATAGTAGATACAAGTAACCCTTTTTCTAACCAATGAACCATCAGAAAGTTACAAAAAATAAACTTCCCACTCACAAGTCCTTCAACTTGAGTGCTTTGCTACATAATGTGGTTTCATGACTAATGTTATATTCAAAACAATGACTGCACTCATTCAGTCCTGTCATGCACTAAAATGGTGACACAGTAAATGAATTACGGTATGCGAAGAGGGACTAGACAGGAGTGCGCTAGACAGTATGCTGTAATTGCAGAAGTTAACTGCGATTAATTGACAGCCCTGAGAACGATCGATCGATAGCTAGATCAATGCGTTTTGTGTTTCCAAAATCATTTTAGCTTGTACAGAAAAAAAAAAAACCAAAAAAACAAGCATGCTGGTAAAAAGCTACTGTGGAAGATTCGATGTTCTGAGCGTTCGCATGTGTGACTGAAACAAGGCAGCATATACCGAAGGATTCTGTTTTACCGATTTTGTAGCCTACGCCAGTAAAAAAAAAAAAAATCAAACCAAACAAGAGAAAAAATGAATCCTATTATAAGATACACAAATAACATCTAGTAACTGCTAAGTCTCTTCCTGAGAAAAGACAGGAGAAGATTGCACGGACCTAATGAGCTCTTCAGTAGATAAGGATGAAGAATCGGGACTGTAGGACCATGTGACCGTGCTCCGAGTTACAGTTAGCCTCAGGGTGAGGTGCCATAAATAGAACAACTCTGCTGCCGCTATCAGCTGCTGTGCTTCTGCAGAGCTGCATCCCATTGGACAACTTTAAGAATGCCTTTACACAACCAACTATTGTGAAAGTTTAAAATAGGAGGGAACTGGCATATCACAGCATGCCAATGTGCACTCACAAAATATCTATATTACTAACCAGTGCTGGGCTTTTCCAGGGCTTTGGGTAACACTTTTTTAATAACTGATTCCAATTATGCATGTTTCCTTTCACATTACAAATGTGTATTTAAATTTTCAAATAACTTACATCCAACAAGTTATAAGCGCCTTAAGATTTCACAGAAACAAAACATCCAAACACTCGTTTCCATACCGCATACAAACAGTGCGTGCACTGCAAGCTCACACACATAATAAACCTTACAAGAGTGTTACATAAATAAAGGCATTAGCACCAGTACAACCAAGGTACATCTGTCATGCTGAAGTGCCCTGGTGTAGTAGAGAAACTTCTCTTTTAGTGTCTTTTGGAACACACAAAATGTCAGTAAAATGTAACTTCTAAGTGGTCAGGGAATATGCTATATTACCTTACTGGGGTCATTATAAAAAGTAGGTTATTGTGATTTATACATTATCTGCATCATTTGGAATGATCAATGCTACTTTTATCTGCTTAAATAAATATTATGTTTAATCCTGAAATAGCTATTTTTAGATGACTGAGACCATGAAATAAACAATTTTTTACTGTGAAAAAATACAGCCCAGTCCATACTATTCAACGCTGCTAAATATAAAAAATGAACTAATTAACTTAATCAATGAAACAGATTTCAACTAGACGTGTTTTTCCAATGTCTTCGACGTTGAAATGAGATTCGATTGACACTCTCATATCACTGGACAATGTGGATTCCACCCCCCAACAAACTGTGAGGACCTCTTGATGATCGTATCAGGAGGAAGGTGCCGATTCTCAAAATATTTTTCAAGTGACACCCTGCCTTGCAGAGGTGTGAAGGGCACTAGATACAGCAGGGCATGTAGGCAAGAAAATACATACAAGTAAAATGTGGACAATTAATATAAAATAACAATTTATCACCATTTCATGTTTGTCGATTTAAGCAGTGTGCGCTTTTCTGTACTTCGTAAAAAAAAAAAAAAACGCCACAACAGAAAAGTGCTGCCACAATTGCTACTTAATCCTATCTAATGCTGGACAAAATGAATAAATAAATATGGAACACAAATTTGTGATGAATTCTGACTGAACACCAAAGGAATAACACCTGAATATCTTCTGCACTTCCTTTCAGAGTTCTGAAGTCATTCATTTTGAATTCAGCCTGGTTAATTCATGTGGATTGAATCACAGGTATTCCTTCCATGTGCCTTTGTAACAAATGATGTTGATCATGAAAACATGGGGATTGTGAGAAGTGCTGATTCATGCATGATTTATTATTATCAGGAGGTTTATTCATATGAAATATGCATCAGCTGCAGAGACACAACAATGTCTCATCTGAAAGATGGAGCACAAGGAGGTTAAGTGACTTGCTCAGGGTCACACAATGAGTGAGTGGCTGAGCTGGGTTTTGAACCTGGGACCTCCTGGTTACAAGGCTGTTTCTTTAACCACCAGACCACACAGCCCCCTAATTTATGCAAATAATCTAAAATTCTCTTAATCCTTTATCAACACTAACCGTGGGCATTTCATTTTGAAGAAACATGAGAAATTCAAGCAGCATACTACCATTTGTCTTATAAGGCATTACCTAAATCAAACAAAGCATTGGTGCCTTCATTAAGCACAGGCATCCAGGGGACACTGCAGAGATTGTTCTGCAAGAGTATTATTGAAACTTAATGAGCTCAACAGACTGCTGAGACAGTGTTCTCAGGGCTGGTTGATCAACAGAAAATATTATATTCATCACATGGTACATGACTATAGGTAGCAACTGGGAAGCTATGAATATTACCACAGTATATACTGTAACGAGAAAAAGCCAAATGGTATACCGTTACTTAGAAGTTGTATTTCAATAAATCCTGTCCACAGGGGTTTCTCCTACATTTAATTATTGGCTTTGCCCCATATTATATATTTATTCTATTTTATTTAAGTGTTCCAAGTTAAACAGTATGTCCCATTTACAGGAAGTAAAATAAGTCATGAAGCTAACAAAACAGTAACATCCAATATTTTAAAACTACGCCTTTAAGGATTTACAAATTCAATTAGTACTACGACTTGAAGGACTCTACAAAAGCAACATGTTCTCAAATGCGAAGGTTAACAGGATATGGTTTAGTGTAAATCGTTCTCAGGGTTTCAAGCTATGCATAACAAGATTACAGCTTATCATTTCGCTGGACAACTCTTAAAGTCATAAGCAAGACCAGGTTAGGGATCCGAAGGCACAACCAGATCCATCTGCTGACCAGAAATGCTACCGAGCTTCCCGGAAGTTCATGTCAGGTAAATAAAACTAACCTGCTTCCTGATCCACTTGCATAACTAAGGATTAACGTAATAACCCTAATAAGATGTCAAGCACATTGGGCCGGATTTATCAAGGTCTGTGTTGCTAAGTGCAAGTTTCACATGGAAAATAAAATAAAACTGTTAATGTTACAAATCAAGTAACATGGGGGGCTCCCGAGTGGTGCATCCAGTAAAGGTGCTACGCATGGAGTGCAGAATGCGCCCTATAGCCTGAAGATTGCTGGTTTGAGTCCAGGTTATTCCATCGCCGATCATGGCCGAGAGTTCCCAGGGGGCAGTGCACAATTGGCCGAGTGCCGCCCGGGTGGGGAGGGCTCAGGTCGGCCAGGTAATCCTTGGGTCTGCTATAAAAGCCACTAAGATCTGTGTTGTCCTCCAGCACTATGGGTCTGCTGGCTTCGCAGTACACCTGCAGTGCAAAAAGAGACAGACACATTTCGGAGGAAACGTTTACCTGCCGCCATTTCCCGAATCAGCGTGGGAGCTGCAGTGGTGGGATCAAAATAGTAATTGGACATTCCAAACTGGGGAGAAAACCTGGGTAAAAAAAAATTAAGAACCAAGTAACATGCAACACACATACTGTAGTTCATTTTGTAACAGAGAAAAAGAGAAAATTGTACCCTTATGGTTGACAACTCTAGTAGTCAACTTCATCAAAAAATAAATAATAACATATATATATTTAATTAAAGTTGTTGAGTGCAACAAATTGGCATCTCAGCCAATTGAACTGAATGGAAGGGCAAGGGCTGGACACGAACCGCAAACCATACACTTTACCATTTAAATCAGGAGCAAGCTCTGGAATTGACAGGCAAGTATGGGTCTCATGCTGATGACAGAATTATGAACTCATCAGCCACTAGGAGCAGATTCAGTACACTAACACTGTTTACAAAAGAAGTGAAAATACAAGGAAAGTGTTGCGTGCAGCCCCGCTGCATACTTCACTGAAATACCAGACCTGCATACAAGCATGGGAGCAGTAAACTAAAGCTTTAAAACATGGAGATTATCAAAGCCAGAAACAAGACATCAACAGAGACAAATACTCTTTGTAAAAGTATTGGTCACAAAAGTTTGACGTGTTTTTGCAGTCCAATATGAGGCAAGTCTTAAAGTGGACACATCTGAAAAAAGAACAGCAGCAAAACAGCATTCCCACTCAACGCTGGTTACATTTATCATAGCAAATCCACTTTTTGACTAGACTTTTTTTTTGCTTTAAGTAAATATGCATTTGTTTAAGTACATACAGGCAGCAATTCCAAGCAAGGAAAACACTGGCATCATTTAACTGAATCTTACTGTCCTTAAAGCCATTACTGCACCATGTTTTGAACTAGAACTCAGACTGGTACCTGCTATGCACCACTACATAACCTGCTTCCTTCCTTTACAGAAATCTCAAAAACTGTTCAGAAAGAAAATGCTACAGTATATGGCAAATGGGGTATCAAAAAGTTATCCCCAGTCTGTTTACTTCCAGTAGCAAGACCCTTCAAAACCCTTTCCTTTTGCAGACACTGTATTTGCTGTAGAAGTAGTGGCGGCAGGGTTACAAAAACATAGAACTTCCCTCACGAGGATGCTGGATAGAAATCCTACAGTCAAAGTTGTACATTTCCCATGGTTAATAACTAGAACATCTCATCTACAGTATTAAGACCACTTTCATCAAGCACACATACGAAAAATAATTTGTTTAGCAATTAGCCTATATTATATAACAATACCTAAACATGAAATATAAAAAAAAATGGGGAATGTGGCACTTAAAGTCAGTTGAACCAACAGTGACTACTCTCAGCTTTGTGTTCCACTTCACAGTGTGGCAGCCAGCTCAGCCAATGAACTACATGACCTGTGTACTGTACAAGGGACACATTATAACAAGCCAACAGCACTCAACAAAATAAACTCAACCATGTAAAACAGGAACATCAGCTGCTTATGTGTTTCTGTAAAGAAAATGTTTTCTAGGATTACAATCGGGCACTTGTTAGGATGGGACACATTTCTGTCATTATGCCAGAAATGCAATATGTGACAAAACACTGGCTGAAGTAAATGACAAACCTGGAAATCCCAAGCTCCAGTTTGTTTTTGTGTGGGACCTTTGAGCTTATATTAAAGACTACACCTTGACAGATTCATTTCATTCATGACCTTCTCGGTCGCTGATATAAAGTACGCTGTGCTGAAGTATTGGTATTTGGTAAAAGTGTTCTGGAATCGAACACCACATGCCATTGGACCTAAATGAAATTAAAATGTATTTAAACGTGCTGTTGGACAGCCATCAACTACAGACCTGTTAACATTGTAGCTTTGTTTTATTTAGGGTAATAATAATAATAATAATAATAATAATAATAATAATAATAATAAAATCAACAAATGAGATTGATGCTGTAATTGTACCAATTAAATATTTGATTAAAACCAAGATTAACTTAGATTCTTTTTCAGATTTTTATTGCTTGACAGCCCTAATTTATTTATATTTATATATAATATTAAAAAGAATTTAAGTAACTGCGAGACAAGATATTTTTAAAAAGACAAGGCACATTACTTGTGCAGTTTAATGAACTGTTCTGAAGTTACACAGGGGGAGACGGACTGTAATTACAATACACCTACCAGGTAATATTCTCCCCAGCAGAGCATCTAACAACCAGAAAGACTTCTCTTCATCTTTCGTGATGAGGATCAGATATCCCACAATAAAATTCATGCCCTGAAATGTGAAAGAAAAGCCTTAAATTAGTATGAGCTTGAAGGAAGATGGGCCTCTCAGAGCTCTGGCAAAGAACAAAGGGCCTGGTCTGCACTGAGACCCATTCCACTGAATGCTACATATACAACCTACGGGCTTCCAAAGCACACATCATAGAAATCAAGATTAAAAATAAAACTGGGTTCATCACATAAAGAAATCAGCTGATCACGCACCTCTTGTGCTACAGAGATACTGTACAATACTGTACTATATATATATATATATATATATATATATATATATATATATATATATTATATTTCACAAAGTCTTTACAATGTTTGCAGGTGTATTGCATATTTTTTTAAAGAAGTTTATTAGAGAAGGCAGCATTTATTATCTGTATCAATTTTTTGGTCAATTTTATCCCCACATTATACCCAATTTCAAATGCCCTAGGGGTGGGGCTCAAAAACATGAGGATTTAATGTTGACCACATACATCATTATTTTGACCTTGAGCTACCTTACATTAAAAAGTCAAAGGTATTCAAAAAATGCAATTAGGGGTTTCTGCATATCAACATCATCAGATGTTGGCAATAAGAAGCTTCTTGCTTTGTTTTTCACTCCTGAATAAAATATACAGCATTTTTATTGTGTCTCCTAATAATAATCTGCTATGAAACTTTTTTACAAGGATAGGAGCTCTTTCAACAATACTGAAGGTTAACAGCATTTTGAGGGCGTATGGGAATTTCCAGCTGTAAAAATGCCTGCCCCTCTTTTGTAAAGTGCTACTGATCTTAACATAGAACACAAGACCGCAGCACTGTGCCAAGGGTAGAATGGTGGAGGCACACTCATTGAAGAGCTAGAAATACTAACTTACAGATGATAGCCTACATATAGTTCTGTTGATCTACAGTACATTATTGCTGAAACACAAGGGGGGGGGGGGGGGTCTATTAATCTACAGGCAGTGGGTCTGAATATCATCATATTAAAATCTTCAAAAATTTAACTTTTTACCACATTTTCTCATATTCTTTCAGTCAGAAATACACTTAAGAGACTCGCATACACACTGCTTGATTTTCACAGCAGGGCCCTTATATTAACTACAGCAGGTGTGAAAATAAATCTCCTATTGCATTGTAGTTTCACCCATTCCACGTTTCACTACACACTTGATTAGACACAGTGTAAAGGTAACAAGCTCGGGTGTGTCTTATTAAGTAAAACCATGAATGGATCCATCTGCTATGCAATTTGAGTCTTATTTCCATTCCTGTAGAGAGTGGTGGTATTAAGACCCAATGGTTATTAGGAGAGAATTGTACTTCAAGACAGTCCTACAGTGTTGTTTATAAATCAAAATAAAAGGCCGCTCCATCCCGATTTTTCAGAAGAGAAAATCTCATGGAAAAAGAAGGAATGCAATCCAGGGACCCTTTGTACTTTGTACTTTATTGCACTAACCTATTAAAAGCACTCCACATGCTCACAACACGTTTCCTTACTCCCCAAACCAGCTCTAATCTATGAAGATCCCTGCACTCATAACTACTAGGGTCCAAACCCTTTCTACATAATTCTAGCTACTTTAGTTTAAATTGTGACACTCTCTCCCTTGGGACAGCCAACTCCAATGTGAACTACTCAAGGTATAAACTCAAGCAAAGGGCCGGTTTCACAGACAGGGCAAAAGTAATTCCCAAGTAGTCATTGTCCCAGAGTTCATACAAAATGGCAATACTGAATCATTTATTTCTCAGGCAGCTAAAAAAGCAAAGGAAATGCTCTGCATTCGTCATGTACAGTATGAAAGTATCTTACCATACATAACCTACATCCACAGTATGTATATGTAAACATGTAAGTTTAAGATACATTACTGTATATATAGAGCTACACATGAATGGGCAGGCACAAATATCAACAATAAGATAGGCACCTTTAAATGTAAAAACATAAAAAAAAAAAAATAAATATATATATATATATATATATATATATATATATATATATATATATATATATATATATATATATATATATATATACACACACACACACACACACACACACACATTTAGAAAAGTGAAAAAGATCTACCTGACCACAGGTTGAAATAACGTAGCAGTTTAATTATTAATATCTACTGGACACCACCTGTAATGGAAGATTAATGCGCATAAATCAGAATACCAACCATAAAGACATTAAGAAGGAAATATCTTAAAGCGCTGCGTCTATCACCAACAGGAAGTCACAATATGGTCTCCATCTTAGGTCACAGGTCAAAATGAAGGGTGTCATTATAATCTGGCTGAGTTTCCACAACAGTTGAAATTTGAAGTTGTGAGTTTAAATAGTTTATGTGATAGCAACAGGAGGTGTGGCGGCAGCAACAGACCAGCAAACTCATACATGCAGTCCTCCAGGGGTGTATAAAGTTATCTGTTCATTCCCAGAATGATAGATGCTCAGCATCAAGCTGCTGTGTGGAATGTTGATGACAGTAAAGGCAGCAGCTCATATAGTATCTGCTTAACACAGAGCTGTATTCAAATCAGTCATTTGCTTTTCCTAATGCCCGTACTACCACAGAAGCACTTGTGCATACACTTTCCCTTAAGTGTCCGTATTTTTGTACACCTTACTTGTTTATAACTAGCAACTTACAACTGAATATGAAGAATCCCTGATTATTAGGTAATGTTTTTTTTTTGCTAGATAAAAAGTGTAAATGTTACTATTCAGTTTACTGCAGGCAATACTGGCTTTTACAAAAAAAGTCTCAATAAAGTGTGCTAAATAACGTTGGCATGCAAAAAGTGAACAACCAATACAGAAAAAAAAAACACTTCAAGGACCTTTGCTATTCTTAAGACAGGTTGTTCCACAAACAGGAAACAATTTAGTCTGAACAAATGCTTCTGAGCAGTCCAGCACCATCAAAGGATTTCAATAATCAGCACCACTTGAGCGTAAATTGCTTAGTTAAACAGAAAATCATTACGTAACCTAATAAAACGATTCCTCTCCAGACCAATGGGCTTCTCACCTTAGGAGTTATGTGGACCATGTAACTGTGTAAACATAACGATGAACATAACACAGTGATGGATCTGTCCTGTGCATTTCACGTGAATTATTAACAAGCAGAGATGGTCTTGTACTTCCAACCTGATTGACCACTTGAGTTCCTTCAGCAGTTTGCAACACTACTTCAGCACAGCTGGTCATATCAACTGATTGTTAATGGAAATACATTTTACAATTAAAAAAATAAACAGTTTGGTTTGTTAAAGCCCACAAAACAACATTTCCTTGGAAAAAACACAGCAACATTATCTTTTTTGAAATGGAAATCCCATTAACTTGCATTGCAAAAGAGTTCATGCGAAGCACAGTTCCTGGTACTTATTTAAAAAAAAAAAAAGTGTAAAAGCAATGGACTTAAAACCAACGTTCCTACATATACCCTTTGATATACTGTACAAATGTACAAGAAACATTTATATTTTAATGCGCTATATTAAAAACATCTAGACTCCGTCCAAGGCATAGGTTACTTCAGTAAAATAACAAAATACGTGTGTAAATTTCAGTAGTGTGTACAAACTGCTGGTGTTTAAAGGCATCAGTTTTGAACACAAGGACATTAAGACTAAACTTATATCACGAATGGCTGTATGATCAGCAAACAATGATTTATCTCTGAAGTGCCCAGTTTCCCCAGGATCTCCATGACCTAGTTCCAAATTCCATAGATAAGATTCCACTACAATTACACCAACACACTAGCAATAAGCAAAATCCTCATTAAACTTGCTGCTCACAAGAACAAATGCTGTAATAATGTAATTAAGTTAATGTTACGGTTAGGTGAAAGCAAGAAGGCAAAAAGGCAGAACATCAAGAAACCATTGAAATAGCGATGCTATTGAGGACTTTCACTGAACAAAAATAAAACAAAAGATTTAACAAATAACAACACTATACCAGCAACCCACTGGCGTTCCTTCCAAAGCGCCAGCCACTACAAAACTGAACAGGCAAACTAATATACACAGCTACATTGTTGATTATTGGACCACCAATTAAGGCGCATTCTTCTCAATTTCAGCTACATTCTCACATGGAAATTAAGGGTTACATTAAGGCTCAACTTTAACACTTTCCTGAGAACATTCAGTGCATAAAGTAATACATTTATATTAAAATATGGAAATAAAGATACTGTTATTGACGCGAATCCTTCGCATTTATGCTGCAGAATATGGAAGTGAAAAAGTAGTACTGGTACAAAATACATTAACATAAAATAAATAACAAATATAAACACTATTTACAAGTGAGGGGTTTTCACCCTGTCACACAAATAAAATAAACTACTTTTTAATAAAAGATAATTATGTAGTACTTGGTAATGTTGCTTCATACTTACCTGGCAATATCCCACATTTTTATTATGCTGCCCATACGCTAGCAGCACGTTGAACAGGGTCTGCTGCAAACAGGGTTCAGCATTTTTTCGAAAGTGTACATTGTCAGGAAATGTTCTGTGCATGTCTGAAAAAAAAAAAAAAAAGCAACATAAAAATATGACAAATCATTATTATTTAACAATATTAGCAAAGCTTGTTCAAAAGACAGGACTGCCACGGTATATGCACACAATTAAAAAGCTGCAGATCCTGAGCCTGATTCAGTTAGTTAAGCATATGATACAAACAAAAATGTACTAAAGACCATTATCAAAATAAAAAGTGGGGTTGGACAACAAAACCCTATCTGTCCACTATATGTTCACCGCTGAGGACAGCCAGCAGACGCCGCCCTCGAATAAACACAGCTCTTAATAAAGAAACGCAAAGGTATTTTTTTCTAACCCTACTCAAAAAATAAATAAAGAAACGTGCAACTATGGCTATGTACATGTGATGCACCGAAGAGACTGGAGCCTCAATCCACCATGTAATACAAACTAATGCACACACCTTAGTAAGCAAATTGTATTTTATGGTACAACCCAAAATGCTTGCTTGCTTACTTACTGGAGAAACTACACAAAGTCGCTAGATAATTTACCTCTCCTCATGGAATCGCTTACCAGAGTAAAACACCAATATAAACAATATTAAAAATGTATTAATGATGGCTGATCATTTTTAAATGTCATATTTACATCTATCTGGATTATCTATAGAGTGGACTTATTTTTCCACCTGATATTGCCACCACTAACCTTTGACTAGACATTCTCTTGTGGTCTGGATCAGCATGCCTTGTTCATCTGGTAGAGTTAACAGTGCCATGGGAAGATGCTGTGGATGAGGCGTATGAGAGAAAGAAACTTCGATATGCTCAACTAGCTGCTGAAGCGGAACAGCGAGGATGGGGAGTCCTGGTTTACCCAGTGGAGGTGGATTGTCGAGGATTTGTGGCACACTCTACAACCCGGTTTCTCAGAGATGTCGGGTTCTGTGGCCAAAAGTTGAGTCGCACAGTGAAGAACTTATCTGAAGCAGCAGAAAGGAGCAGCAACTGGCTGTGGTAGAGTGGTCACGCCTTCCATTTTGCGCGCAGTATGGGTTTCTTACCACGCAGAATTTCAGATAATTTAACACCATTTAGTGCATGTGTTTAAATAATTGATGTCGTTCGCATTCGTAACAAGGGCTGCAGTCGTAGTAGTTATTTACATTACGATTAGCAGGTCACTCGTGAACTCTTTGGTTCACATCCGCAACCAGCTCCGCAGCAACTTTTCAAAGCTGCGCTGGGCTGTGCAGGATCTGCACAGATTTCTGTGCGAGGAGTTGAGTGACGTCACGCAGCAGCCCTCGAAGAATGAGCATCTCTGTGATTCTGTCAGGAACTGTGCAGATCTGTGGAAATCTGCACTATGTGAAGAAAGCCAGCACTGTACTACTTCAGGACGAGAGAAGCGTAATGTACTGTGATGATACAATTTGGCAACTTCCTTCTCTGAAAATCCCTGTTGTCTGCAGTGAAAGAGTGTAGATGTGTCGCTAGTCGCTTTGACAATGTTTTTGTTGCTAGCAATGCATTGAACAAGATGCAGTAATAACAAGAAAATCCATAATGCATAATATACAAAAAAAATTATAAACAAATAAATAAAAATAAATAAAACAAAATGCATAGTACATGATAGTAGCATAATACATGAAATAGTACATTTAATATAGTGCATAATACATGATAGTAGCATAATACGTGAAATAGTAGCAGCAACACAGCAGCTAATAGCAGATTTAAGGCTTAAAGAGCATGAACAGCAAGAGAGAACAGGTGAGTCTTCAGAGCTGATTTAAAGCGAGCGACAGTGAGAGCATCACGCACCAAAGCTGGGAGAGAGTTACAAAGACTCGGAGCCATGAAGCTAAAGGAGCGTTCTCCAAGTGTGGTGCACTTTTGCTTGGAGATAACAAGCAGTCCAGAGTCGGAGGACCTCAGCTTGCAGGCAGGGACATAGTAGGTCAGTAGGTTGAGGAGGTACTCTGGACCTGTGTGATGAACGGCATTGTAGGGGAGCAGGAGAGTTTTTAAAATATTCCTGAACTTCACAGGCAGCCAGTGCAGCTGGGCAAGATGGGGGGTGATGTGATCACGTTTTTTTTACATCTGGTAAGGATGGTGGCAGCGGCATTCTGGACTAGCTGCAGTCGGTTTATGGTGCGTGCCAATAAGGAATTTTGCAGCAAGATGTACAGTTCAAACACAATGGCTCACATATAGCAAGTCTTCCTATTAAGACGCAATTGGTAGTTTAAGAATGTCAAAGAGGTTAGTTTAAGAACTCCGAGTTGTTTATTGCTAGTTCCGTAACATTGCCAGTTCTAGCAATGTCTTGCATGCTTACGCAGTAATCCCGGACTCAAGAGAACAATTGTAGCCAGGATGAGCTTGAGGGGAAGCAGCATGTCTGTTGTTGGGAACTGTTCAGACTGCAGTTTATGTCTGGAGTCTGGACCCTGTGGCCTGTTATTGAGCACACACCAGTCAGCCAGTCAGTCACCAGCTGACCTGCAGGAAAGGGAATGTTTTTTCACCACAGCTTTTGCCTCTATAGCTCAATGCACTGGGGTTCAGCCTTTTTGAGAGACTGAGGGTGGATTACGCACATTGAGATTCTGCCTGGATCAGACTCGATCCCGGATTGAATCCTGGATTGATACGCGTTTTTTTTTCCGTTGCGCAGATTGAGATTCAAATTCAATCCTTGATTACATCGCAATCCTGGTGTTAGGTGGATTGAGAATGAATTCGTGGGAAGATGGCTGGTTATTTTGAACGTGTTAGGCAAATTCGAGATGCAAGAATGGTTAGATATTATGTTGTTTGTGATCGTAGCAATCCTTTTATTGATTTTAGTGAGGAAAGTTTTATACAGCGATTCGGAATGAGAAATGAAAGCATAATGGAATTGGTCATTGTATTATAACAAAAAAAAGTTACATACACAGACAAAAAAGACTCTCTTCCTCCACTCATTCAAGTGCTACTTACTCTGAGATTTTATGCCACCAGGTCGTTTCAGAAAGTAATCGGGGGCCAGTTTCATGTCGATGTGTTGACTATGTGCGTAGATTAATTCACAAGATCACTGAAGCTATAGCAAATTTACATGAGCAATACGTTACATTTCCAACGAGAGAACGCATTTTAAGCCATCATATACAGCAATTGTTTTTTGCTAGAGCAGGTTTTCCAGCTCTAGCTTTTGGAATAGTAAAGGCTTTTCTTTTGCAATCAATGTGCAAATGATTTGTAGTACAGAGCTAATTATTACCAACGTAGTCGTCTATGGCCTGGATCCACACGATTCTCGAATATTTGATAAGTTTTGTTTGTGCCAAGTTTGAAAATAAGGAGATTTATTTAATAAGGAGAGGTTTATAATGGCTACTCCTGTAGGCAGTATTTAATGACCCCAATTGTAAACCCTGCAACTGGTCCTGAAAGACGTTTTAACAGGGCTCATGTACAGATGAGAAATGTTACTGAATGGACATTCGGAGTTCTTAAAAAGAGATTTCCATGTTTAGCATCTGGACCGTGTTAAACTGGAAAGGTCACTTGTGATCACAGTTGCATGTGCAGTTTTGCATAATTTCAGTAGACTACGGGGCTTCAGGATTTTTAAACAAAGCACCTCCTGATGACCCCGTCCCCCAGCCTCCTGTGCACGAAAGGCATCAAGGCAGACAGGCGATGAGACAGCAGCAGTTTCAGCAGTTAAACACAGGAAAAATAGCCTAACTGATTACTATTTCACCACAAGTAGATACCAGTGGATTTTAACTATGGCAGTGGAGATTTATTATATCCTAACAATTACGTTCAACAGTAGGAAAAAAAAAAAGCAGATGTCATGTAAGATATAACAGTTAAGTGTATTTATTATTCTGTACACACTGATGTACATTTATTCCTTCCCATTCCTTTTCAATGCAGCTATCTGCAACATTAATTTCTCCTCTTTCAATGCGTAGATCTGCATTTTCAATGTGTGCTCTTTACGAGCCATCTCCAGGAGGGCTGGACCAGGGTCAGCTGATTCCCTTCTTCACTGTGTTACAGGAGGTGAAGTGACAGGGGGCAGGCTTTGTTCTACCGGAGGCGAGCTAGTGGCTGAGCTAGTAGCAGAACAGACAGCGACATTAGGAGCGGGGCTATCTTGCAGATCTACCTAAGAAAATGTGTTGTAAGTAAACGTTTCAGTTAATTCAGTTCTTGATTGGTTATTCTAATTAATAACGCAAACATAAATTAGTTAATCAGCACACGGACTTGCTGTCAAGGTAAATAACAATATTTAGTTGTAAATGTATAATCTAGGCTATATTGCTATGGAATATAATAAGTGTTTTGTTTTTTTTGTTGGTTGTTTTCTACAACTGTCCGAAGCTTACCCCGGTGGAAGCTTCCTTGTTGGAACAGGCATCATCATCGTATGGATTTGGTAGACTATCTATTGCTGTCGGGGGAGGTCCACCGCCAGTCACGTGTTGCTCTCGTTTTTTCCCTGGAAACTTTTTTTGTTTTAGCCTTTAAACTTGTATATAACAGTTTTAACTGCTTCAGCTCCTGACAGTTTACTCCACTGTGGGAATTGATTCTGCATTGATCTTTGCCCAGGTTGACTCCTTCCGTGCTAAAGTTATGTTATCCATCTTTTTATTTTCTATAATTTTTTTGTAATTTTTGTTATCAAGAATTAAATTTGATAACAGGTTTTTCTCAAATAAAGAAAACGGTTTTACTTGTTGTAGCCATGGTTATGCTCTACCGTACAACTTCACGAGACGATGTGTCGTAATCAACCAGCGTCACAGACACTGTGAATCCAGGATTAAGGGGTGAATTTTAGATTCAATCTCAGATCCAAAGATCCGCCACCAGTCTTGATCTGCGAAACAGAAATGAATCCAGGATCCAAACTTGGACTAATCAATCCTAGAGTGGGTCAAATCTCGATCTCGAAGTGCGAGTCCACCCCGAGTCCAACCCGAGTCCAACCCGAGTCCACCCCGAGTGAACTGGACTTGTTTAAACAATTCTTCATCCACATACATTACATCTGGGGGGTTTTCTGCCCTGTAGAAAGGACGATTCTTGTAGCGTTCATGGAAAAATGTCAGCCAGCACCACATTACAAAAGAGCATAAGAAATTGTACAAATGAAGAGGACGCCATTCGGCCCATCTACGCTCATCCAGATCCTTGTAGATGTTTGATCTCAGAACTTAAAGGATCCAAGTGATTTTGCCTCAATAACATGACTAGTTAACCCATTCCATACCCTCATCGCCCTCTGTGTGAAGAACTGTGTGCATCTCTGTGTCTTGAGTTTATGCCCACTTAGTTTCCACCTGTGTCCTCTGGTCCTGGTTTCTGTGCTGCGCTTAAACATTGGTTTGGTATAACTCTGTCAACTCATTTTAATACTTTAATCATGACCCCCCTAATTCTTCAGAAACAAAAAATTGTTTTTTCTTGATTTTCTTAAGTTCCTCTGCCAAAAATCTCTCAACATAAGCAAGCCAATGCACATCTAGTTGTTCACAAAACATGCTATACATATCTAAATATCTATATATACATATCATAATTGATATGGTCAGCAGGCACAAAATCTGACAGACGTTTGATTCACTTTTTTTTCCCATTACGAGGAATGAGACAGTTCCAAAATCAAGAAAACCACTAGGTTGTTCATTTATAGTTTTGAAATATTAATAACTATGTACTGAACTTTGCAATGGAGCAAAAAAATCAGTAAATCCAGTCCTGTGTTGTTTGGGGTTTAGAAAAAACTCATATACCCTGCCATATTTTTTCCAACATAATCAAGAATACTTTTTTCTATTTTTATTCACATGGGTAACTGGGGCATGAAGTCAAACACATTTTGATCACATTATTTCCAGGAGGTCTGAGCAGTGCTTTGCAGCTGAAAGGCCTGTTCTTGGTTTCTATCCAAATGAAAAAAATCACCTGGTTGCTGGTTTAATGTTTGCCTTAAAATCTGTTTTCTTACCTGTTATAGGAGCTGCCAAACCTTCTTTCTTGTGCTGAATATCTGCTTGTTTATTATGCTTTCATTGTTGATTATGCTTGAATCAATCACTGCATAGTCTTTTTTGTTCAAGACTGAATACATTCAATTCTTTTAGCCTGTCTGCATATTACATGCCTTTTAAACCCAGAGAAATTCTGGTTGCTCTTCTTTGCACTCTTTCTAGAGCAACAATATCCTTTTTGTAGCGAGGTGACCAGAACTGAACACAATCTTTTTTTATAGCTTCCCTGCATTGTCTAGATAAAGACATTTCTGAGTCAACATAAACTCCTAGGTCTTTCATAGATGCCTTCTTCAAATTCAGTACCCCCCATATGGTATTTATAATGCACATTTTTATTGCCTGCATGCAGTACCTTACACTTTTCTCTATTAAAATATCATTTGTCATGTGTCTGCCCAGTTCTGAATGCTGTCTAGATCATTTTGAATGACCTTTGCTGCTGCAACAGTGTTTACCACTCCTCCTATTTTTGTGTCATCTGCAAATTTAACAAGTTTGCTTACTATACCAGAATCTAAGTCATTAATGTAGATTAGGAATAGCAGAGGACCTACTACTGATCCCTGTGGTACACCACTGATTACCTCACTTAATTTTGAGGTTTCTCTTCTAATCAGTACTTTCTGTTTTCCACATGTTAACCATTCCCTAATCCATGTGCATGCATTTCCTTGAATCCGTATTGCGTTCAGTTTGAGAATTAATCTTTTCTGTTGGACTTTGTCAAAAGCTTTCTATAAATCTAAATAAACCATGCCATATGCTTTGCAATTATCCATTGTCGATGTTGCACCTTCCAAGCAATCAAGCAGGTTAGTTAGACACGATCCCCCTTTCCTGAAACCATGCTGACTGTCTCCCAGGATACTGTTACCATATAGGTAATCTTTCATTTTGGATCTTATTATAGTTTCCATAAGTTTACATATAATAGAAGTCAGGCTTCTTGGTCTGTAGTTATCAGTTTCGGTTTTGTCCCCTTTTTTGTGGATCGGTATCATGTTAACATGTGGGGCATGTTGTTCGTATCCTCCTTTGTAAAAACTTGTGAAAAGTAATCTTTCATATATTTGCTATTTTTTTCTTTTCATCTATGATTATGTCATCCATTTGTATCTCTTAGACATTTGACCTCCTCTTTGAATTCTCTTGCTGTTATAGTATTGGACATTTTTGTTATTGGTTTTAGCCCCCTTAGCAATGCTTATTTCTATCTCTCTTGGCCTTTCTAACTTCTTATTTGACTTGCGTTGCAGTTCCGAGTACTCTTTCTGTGTACTTTGTTCTTGGTCCCTTTTAAATGTTCTGTAAGTGCCTTTTTTCTCTGGATATATATTTTTTTAATTGATCTATTAAACCATTTTGTTTTGGATTTTGATTTGTGTACTTTTGGGATGTAATTGTTTTGCGTCTCTAGTACTACACTTTTAAAAAAATAGCCATCCTTTTTCTGTGGATATTTTCTCTATTTTACTCCAATCTACTTACGTTAGTCTCTGCTTCATTCCCTCATAGTTGGCCTTCTTAAATTGTAAACCTTAGTTTTAGTCATTACTTTAAAAAGCATTTCAAATGAGACCATGTTGTTATCTCAGTTTGCTAATGGTTCTCTGACCTTTGTTTTAATTACTCTGTCTTCGTTATTTAAAAAGACAAAATAAAGGCATGCCTCCCCTCTAGTTGGTGCAAAATTGCGTTAGGAAGCAATCATTTGTCCTTTCTACCATTTCAATTTCGGCTGTCGTGCTCCCCACCGGGTTTTCCCATTTTATATGGTGGAAGTTGAAATCCCCCATTAGTATATTTTCTCCTCTGCTACACATATTTCTAATGTCATTGTATAACAGACTATTTTGCCCCTACTATAATGCCCATTGAATTTTTGTCCATTACTCTGACCCATATTGACTCTGCGTTGTGTTTTTTTTTTTTTCACTGCTAAAACACTCAGTAAATAGTGGTGTCCAAATGAAAATAATAAAAACGTGTGGTAGGAACAAAAGGTAAATAAAAAGTAACATCAATCCATTCCCGGAAGGCTTTACCTGTCTTGATCATGTCCTCGAGTTTGGGGTCCCGTTCTCCCTCCAGCAGCTTGCGATAGTACCCCGGGTTCTGCTCCAGCTGAGCCTGCGCCCCGCTCGCTGCCATCCAGATCAGGGATCGGTGCTCATTTGGAATGCCTTTCCTTACATACCTCTTCACTGTACAAGAGAACACACAGTCACTAACCCAACTGCAACATGCTTTCAATACAGCCAAATCAGCTGAATGATGGGTCAAAACAACTACATGTAGTCTTTATAGACAGGTTATTTAACATGGGGTTGGTCAAATACATCTTCCTACTGCAAGTCAGTTTTATTCAATGTTCAAGTAAAACAGGCTTCACCGAGGGCTGTAACAAATCTGAACCTGAAAGGACTGCTGGGATGTTTTAAGAAAGGTTCCGCGATCGTCAATTTCCAAATCTCACCACCACACTTGCTCATTAAAGCAAAAAACCTGATTTGGCACACAATGCTCATAATGCTCATAATGAACTATGGTTCATTCAGCAACTGGAATTGAAAAACTGCAAGTCAGTGATTTGGAGAAGACGAGCTCTGGACGTGACGCTTTACAGTTCCTCACAGGTGTTACGCATTTGAACAGAAACCGTGTCTACCAAGTCATCTTACTAGTTAACACTTACTGCAATACCTCGAACACAGACATTTGGAGTCTGGTCTACTTTTAATGACCTTTTTGAATTGCACAATAGGCAGTTATCAGTACATTGTGTAAGTTACCATTTTATCACAGAAAGTCTCTTATAACAAAGTTCATTGAATATAATGGAAATGTATTTTAAGCGTTACACTTATTTATTAAAACACACGTTAGTTCCATTTAATAAATTCAAGCTGGAACTTGAAATAGTTGTAAAGCTACGTTCAGCCTACTGGTATTTATATTTTACAATTTGTTTATTTTATTTTTGTTATTTTCATATTTGTTTTAAAGATTTAATAGTATTTAGTTTCATGTGCAACCCAGCTTGCCCAAATACACCTTCCAGTTTACTAATAAACTGGTAAATAAGAACAACCTTTTCTTGTGTATTTTAGCACTATCATTATATTTATTCTATGTCTCTATGTCCATGCATATCAGCTTTTGAAATCCTGTTTAAATGGAGAAAAAAATCAGATTACAATAACTAACTTTCCTTGAATAAATAGCTTGAATGTATCACATGTAATATCAGAATATTGTATAATATTGTATAGCTGTACTGCTTAATTGACACCAATGTACTGTATATCGGAAATAATATCTGCAAATATATGCACACTCAGTAGAAAGCCTGTTATGCAAAATGCTTCCTACTACTCTAGATTTGAATGAAATTGCAATCACTAGTATTTCAGTATCAGCTGAAAATAGGCTGCCTCAGACTACCTTTCTTAGTATAAAATTACTCTCTGCGAGTCATTCTCTTTATAATAAATACGCTCTACTACAGCTCCAGCATCTTGACGAATGAGACCTATGAATCTAGACCCCCGGGGGACTTGAAATCATTGAGCCGTCACTTATTTAGGACACTCACAAGCACTGCACTTTCTAGAAGCAAGAGCCCTGCAGTATTGCAACTTGTTTTGTGGAAAATGAATACAAATATCTGTACAAACACATTCAACAACACTCACCATAGTGCGAGTAATAATGTCGAAGCAATACAACTGCTCAGGGTTCTGTGGACAATTCCCGGGAAATGTGTACAGTCTATCTAGGGTTTCGGATTTTCGGTTTTAAATCAATAAAACACCCTTGATTAAAAAAATGAAATTGGTGTACAGCCAACTAACACCAAAAAACGCTGGAAAGGGTTATTCAATTCACGTTGACTTCACCCCTTTCCCATTAAAAAAAAAAAAAACTGCTACAAAAACAAATTACCTTTCCCAGTACAGTTGGGCAATGTCCCTCCTTCCTGACTTGTATCTATCATTCAGTACGTTTACTGAATTAGAAAACTGATTTTCTTAAAACATCACTTTTCTGTGTTTACATGATTAACGATAGAAAATCTAATTACAATTCAACTGTATAGATGGATTGGTTTTCGGAAAACGCAGGATATTTTTGCATGCGAAGTACTGTAGTAGCCCAAGTATGATTTGAAGTCCAGACATTTCTGTGATAGAACAGAGGCCAATCCAATAACTCAAGTGCTTTATCGAAGTGTCAGGTCTTAAATTCAAAGATTACTATCCTATACCTCTATTCAGGTTCCCCACAATGTGCAATCAGCCTTTCCAACAGCTCATCCTCTTCTATAATACCAGTTTCTTTTGCAGACATTATTTTAAATTGTCATGTCATTTTAAAATTGGAAAACATTTGCTGCTTCACTATGAGCTATTAGCAAATATATGCGGACTTTAACAAATGTATTACTTTATCTCCAACTAGACAAATGGATGCATGCAGACCGACAACAGATTATTATTATTTTCTCTGTTTTCTACAACCACATGCAGGAGAAAAGGGTCAAAGTGTGCACATGCGCAGTATACCATTTCAATTGTCGTTACCGATAAATATTTTGTAATTTAATATTTTGGGAACTTAATCGGAAATTTCTAGGTGATGTTGTGTTGATTTGCTGTAGAATGTACTATATGCACAGCACACCCTTGTATTGTAAAACAGGAATGCATTATTTGTATCCCTCTCATTAGCACACACTTGCATTTAAACAGAGACAATTTGGCAGCATTTAAAAAATATTACTGACCTTCAATTTCTGGCAGTCGCTCACTTTTTTAGATTTTATGGTTACTCTTAATTTGTAAGAGGCTCTGCTCAGAAATAGTTGGCACCCCTAATTAGTTATGCTACATAGAATTCTATAGAGATTTCCTTAACCTCCACAGAACTATATAGCTTTCAATAGAGATTTTGATAACCTCCATAGAACTCTATAGATATTTAACAATTCTCTATACAACTCTATAGATATCTTGCAAATCTCTATAGAATTATATTGAATTCCATACACATTTTTTTAACCCTAAATAAGCTTTTATGCATTACAAAACCTACCTTTTATATTTTTTACCACTTTATTGTTTCCCTTTAAAAGTTTGGACCACTTGATCGACCTTCTAGTGAGGATGGCAAGATAGACGGACATAAATTCTTCATGAGAGTCATAATCAAAGTCTTCTGATCTTTCAAACCCATAAGGATCAATCCTGTTAAAACAAAGTGCAATACTGTAAACGGGGTGTGAAAGGACATAAGGACACCTCAGCTCTAGCCCCAACCTAGACCAAAGAAAAACCTGAAATTCTTGAAAAACTGAAGTAGTTCTATTAAATCGCCATCAAAAAGCCCAGCCAGCTCTGATGAAAGATGATTTACTAATCAGTTGAGTTCTGAGATCTCACTTCAATTTAAAAGTTTCAAGTTTACTTTTTCTTGAAGCAATAATTCATTTTGTGGATTCCGTAAAACAGTTAAAGTCATGCAGAGCGTTTGCCAGATTTATGAAGGTTTTTAAACCAAAGAGAAAGAGATAAAAGTCAGTGACTGCACCACACTGCTACGTCACCTGACCAGTGGTGCAGCAGGTAAGCAAAAAAGTATAGAAATACATATTTTAAACTGGTTACCGCACAATAATATTTCATAACCATATTATATACCTATATTTTACAGTTTAAAATCAAGAAGACCAATACAATAATGCAATAGAAGGTTTACCTGTCTATCCGCTCTTTTGCAGTGCTTCTGTTAAACTCGCTCTGCTTGTTTTCGGTTTGCCGTGTCCCGTTCTGTTTATCCATTGAAAATAAATTGGTTGACTCAAAAAGAAAAGAAAACAAACCTCAGATTTCAACGAAATAAACAAACAAAAAAATGTTTTAATATTTTGCAGGTTGGTTAACCGAGGCAGGTGTCGCCCTTTAAAGCTGAAGTTAAATCAGACACCCGAGAAAATGTATGGCAAGCACATCCCGCGAAGAGCAGCCATGGCACGGTGGAACCTCCAAAGTTCATCACCGAGTAAAGAACCCCAAGAAACAGAGTTCGCCAGGCAGTCACTGGACAGCACAACCCGCTTTTGTTACGACTGAGATCTTGTATTATTATTATTGTTATCCACGGTTCATTCCGACTGTTTTCAAAATGAAATGCTTGTGACAACTTTGTAGCATTAAAAGGGTGCACTCCGATGCCTGTTCTCTCCCAACCTTGCAATGTTATTTTTCCAGTCTTCCCGTGTAATATGACACACGCTGTTTATTTTTTTCACCTGCCTGTATTTTTCACTTTTGCAAATATGCAACACGCAGACTCGCACTTATTTAAAGCAGACAATCGTTGAACATAGTTGTAGACAGCTGTTTGGAAATTGCCCTTCTTTCTCTACCTATCCTCTCCCTCGCCTTTACTTGTTTCAGACACATACATTGGCAGCTACGCGCACTGAGACAGGAGGAGGTTTGTGGACACCACCAGCTGTCGATTAGGAAAACGGTGTGGAGCTTAGTGGCCCAACCACAGTTGCTGTAAATCCCAGGTGCCACTCACTGCACTTCGATTTACCTACAACTACTAGTATCAGCCGTGCGCGGGTTTTAAGATTAAGTTAAAATTAGGCGTTGCATAATTTCCGATCTATGAACTCAGTGTTGGTGTAGTGAGGGTGTAGTTTCAACGCTGCCTATTCTACTGTTAAAACGCGGAGTACATCAGCGAGATGTCAACTTTCAAGAGCAATCAAACATGCGCACCTGAGACTGTTGTTGGGCATGTATATTCTTTGGATAGACAGTCATTTCAGCGAATGCGTGTGCAGTATACGGTTCAAGAATCTATTTTTTGTTTAAAGTTATTTCTGTACGAATAAACTGTCTGAACTGCAGACTGTGTGTAAAAAGGAGCGGTTAATCTCAAATGGGAATTGCTAGATATAGAATTTGGATTGCACTGCCCAGGTTGCGTCTCGCGTCCAGTACTTCATAAATTGAACGCGACGGTTCTTTGAGAAACGCATGCCTAAATCAGGTAGGGATTTAAAACCTCGCTTGCAGCAGTATAGTCGTGAATGCCTGTGTACGTTTGTGTCTTAAAGGTGGTCTAAACATGTAGGAAATAATAAAGGAAACCTGCTGGGATAGCTGCTGGGAAAGCTGCTTCACAAAATGTTAGGTTACTTACTGTAAGCCTGGTTCACTGAAAGAGAAGACGACCACCAATGACTTTGTGTGGGATATGCCTGCCCACTGGGTAGGTATCTCTGAGCTCTTTAACCCTTTGACGCCTAGGTAGAATGACCTCATGTGGGCTTGAATATGACCACTTTGTGTTTAGCGCTTGTAGTTTGGCAACCTTACATCAGAAATTAAAACGCAGTATATCTACAGAAAGGTATAAAATAACTGTTTCCAATGGTGTCATGTATTTAATTGTGAGATGTATTATATCTATTTATGTAAACATATACAAGATAATGATCAGTAAACTATTTACAGAAACAGTGCCTTTGTTGTGTGATGTCAGGAGGGTAGAACGTTGAAAGAGAAAACATGCAATAATAATAATAATGATAATGATAATAATGATAATAATAATAATAAAAATAATAACCATCCACCCTTTTACACACGCACGCACGCACGCACGCACGCACACACACACACACAGAAACTATAAAAACATAGAAAAAGTAAACTCGTAATAATATGGAAACATGGTCGGTAGTCATGGCTATGACCCACGCAAAAAAAAAAAAAAACAGCTCTGGCAGCAAAGGGATAAAAAATTAAAAATAAGCGCTGGTAGACACAATTCCTGTGCATCAGTTTGTTGACGTGCATCATCAAAATTTGCAGACAGGGATATGTTTTTTTTTTTTTTTTTTTTATAGTTCCTAGCCTTATTCAATGACAAGGCTCAGAAACACTGGGAGAAAGTGCTGGAGGGCTAGGAACATATTTATGTGGAGGGATGTCCAGCAGCCCGACCAGGTGCTGTGAACTTCTCTGCCTTCCCAGACTGTTCCCAACCAAAGTTGGAGGCTTCTGTCATCACTACTTGGCGAGTTAACACCATTCCCATCTGTACATCCTCGCGGAGGTGGGAGGATATCCACTATCTCAGGGCCGCTGAGCATGTGCGAGACACTGTCAGACGACGGTCTCTGTCATGCTTTGGGTGTAACTGGAATGCATTGAGCAACACTTGGAGTGGGCGTGCATAGTAGACCCAGCTGTATGATTGATATGGCTGCGGCCATCAGACCCAACAGTTTTTGGAACCGTACTAAGGGGATCTTCGATTCCTGTTGAACAGGGAGAGACAGTCCTGAATAGCTGCTACTCTGTTGTCCATCAGTTATGCGCGCATCGTACTGGAGTCCAGCCGGAGTCCCAAGTACTTTGTGAGGCACAGCCTCGCCAAATGCTGCATCACCATTGCCATGTGAGCCACTGCTTCCTCCCGGTGCTGACCACAGATTAGCCAGTTATCTAGGTAGCTTAGTACACTGATCCCCTGCAATGCAAAGGGGCCAGGATAGCATATACGCACTTTGAAAACGTACGGCAGCTCTGGTATAGAGAGCTCAGCAGTACCTACCGAATGGTTAGGCATACCCATACATAATGTTGTTGGTGGTCATCTTCGAATTGAAAGGGAACCCACAGTGCACCATGAAGAGATTGTAAATGTGTTGTTGTTTATCTATATTTGGGTCAATCAGCATTATATACATTTGGATATCCATTGCATTATGTAAGTCAGTTGAAGAGAGGAGTTTTCGTTCTGCTCTTGATCTGAATAAAACAATTGTCTTTCAGCTTTTCTGTGTTAGATGTAGATATTTCAAGGCTGGATTGGCTTGTTGCATTTTGTATGAGTTGATTAATCTGTTTTTCTACATTTCTCTCTCTTTCTCTATCTCTGAATATATTAACATCTAGAACATGTAGAGTTCTACTATCATCTTTATTTTTTACACTAAAATATGATTCCTGCAAAGTAAACCGATATACAGTACATACCCCTATGGCTACCTGCAGCATAGGGAGGTTATAGTGCCATCTGCATGCTTGACAGTAGCTCGGGAAAACAAAAATGTAGTTTTTGTTGTGCAGTACTGCCAACAGCCAAGCTGATGTGTTGTTTGTTTTGTTTTTTTAAATTATTTTTATATTTTTACTTTTAACACAACATTTGATATTTCTGTGATACATTTATTTATTTTTAACTTTATTATTTATTAACAGAAATTTAATGGGACCTTGATTCATCCTGCTATACACTAGGTTGAGGCTGAACTAATCTGAAGTGAACTGAAAATCGATGTTTTAATTGTTTTTTTATAAAGCAGGTGATAACGCTGACAGTGAAAGGGCTATTGTTGTTTCAGTACTTGTGCAACTCTACATATTCACAACTCTGTATTTGTGTATTTGTGTACCACAACCTGGCAAATACATTTATGTAGAATTATTTGACAAATATTTAGACTAGAAGTCTTTATCAGTGTCTTCAGTGATGGAGTGTCCCTACATGGGTTCAGAGTAACAATGGCAAAGCACGTATTTTAAATCTTTAACTACCCAAACACAAACACTATACAGCAGGAACTAGATGTTGGCAGGAGCTGTCCTTAACACAGGTATAAATGACGATAAACACAAAAGGAGCAGCTGGAACACTGTTGGCTGGTTTCACAGACCCAGTTTAGCACTAATCTTGGTTTATTTTACCTAAATTAACACTGGCTAGTCCAGGACTAGTGCTAATCAGGGGCTGTGAAACCAGCCATAAAGGCTCAGATTAGGGATTAACTATGTTCATTGGTGCCTTTTTGGACTGGGGCTCCAAGAAGGAGCATCATTTTGTATTAGCAGTTCTAGTGGTATGAAGGGTTAAATCCTGCACTTTGTTTACGTGGTTTAGTGACAAACAATATATACCACTATAAGGAACTATGTAGGGATGCTTGTGTTCAGTGTAGAGTGGTATTACAGGGAAATAACGAAGCATATATGCATGTCAATCATATTTATATATGGAGTGACCAAGATATATAGTTAAAAACTCCAAAGAGAAGATCAATATTATGCAGTTGAAAAATAATATGTGTTCATTGTAATTGTTTTGTTTCGCTTGCCTCATCATGGTTGGATTGGTATGACATTATACAGTGAGAATGCATACAGTAGGGGGGCTCCCGAGTGGTGCATCCAAGACACTCCACGCAGATGTGTCCTATAGCCTGGGGATCTCAGGTTCGAATCCAGGCTATGTCACAGCCGACCGTGACCGGGAGTTCCTAGGGCGCAGCGCACAATTGGCCGAGCGCTTAGGTCGGCAGGGGTTTCCACTGCTCACCGCGCATCAGTGACCCCTGTGGCCAATAGGGAGCCTGTGGTTCTACAGTGGAGCCTCCAGATCTGTGTTGTCCTCCGGCACTATAGGTCTGGCGGCCTCACTGTGGATCCGCAGCGTGTAAAATGACGGATTGGCGGGGGGGGGGTTGCGAGTGGTGAGCCGAGGATACAAGATAATAATTGGGCATACCAATCTGAGGAGAAAAACCTGGGTAAAAAAATTGCCGACAACTAAATTAAAAAAAAAAAAAAAAAAAGAGAATGCATACAGTAAGTATTCTCCCAACAGGCAGTGTTTTACAGCAGACAGTACATAGCCATGGATCTACTGCTCGTATATTCCATGAACAGACACAAACTAACCCCTTGTTCTGTTTTCAATGGAGTACTCTTTCAAATACAGTATACCATATTTATAGTTAGACCTTCTTTATCTTAAAAAGACGGTTATATAGAATAGGAAAGCACTATCTTTGTTATGTAACCACTCCACCCAGCACGATGCTGTACAGATAATGGCAGATGCTCGGAAGTGACATTCATCTGTGAAGTGCTACTTTTGCAAATCTATATGTGACCTACTGTTCTGCTGGTGTGCTTGGTACCCTTTTAAAAGTGCCATCTGCTCCTGTCATCTCGCACTGATTTGAAGCCATGGTATTAATGTTTTTTGTTTGTTTTGCTGTGACTTCAATTCTGATCCTAGTGTTCTTTTTTTCATATCCTTTATCTCTTTGTATAAGTGAAATATAATGCTTAGCCATCTGCTTCATAGTCTCATAATAATCGCTGTAAGAATACCAATAAATTGTTAATTTCATTTAACAAGGGCCTGTTCAGTGAAATCATTTTTTTTTCTGCATGAGAACCTGATTAGTGATCAGCAGAGCTCATTACAAAATAAACAGATAGAAAATGGAACTGTGGCCATGACTAGATCACAGAAGGTAATGACATTGTTCCACTCTGGAGTAAACTACAGAGAAGAAGTGGCATTTGTTGAAAGGATGATCTGTTTATTGAATTCCAAAAGATAATTAAATATTCTCATCCTAGCATACTGTTCCTAAGCCAACAGTGTAAGGGCAGCAGGGTGATCCTTGGAAGACCTCATATCATCCACAGACCTCAGGTTGCACAACCCCATACCTAGGTTATTATTTCTGTAATGTTACTTGGTTAAATGGGGGGAAACAACAATTTTTGGTTTGCTTTTTCTATGTGCACTTTCTTTACATAGCAAAAGATGTTTCTCCTCAATGTAAAGATTATGTTGGAGGACTTCATTATAACCAGCCATCATACTAATGAGCCAGTAGAGGGAAGTATTTACAATAGACAAAAGAACATGCAGAAATGCTAACAGTGGTATATGAGAAGTACAGAATTCCCAATCCCAATATTTTTACCGTTCCTAAGAACCATAGTGTGGCAGAGCACAGCTCTGCTCTTTAGAAATTGGCAGGGATGGGGTTAAATTCCCCTGCCTGCCTGGGTTCATTGTGTTCAGGTGGCTGGGGTTGATTAGATGATTAGTTTAATTAACGATCAATCAGCGCCCAGCCACCTGACTCCCTCCTCATTTGAGAGGAGGGAGTTGAGGAAGCAGGTTGGTGGTTTGTTGTGGTATTTTTGAAAGTTTGAAAGTTTTGAATCCAGTGAAGGCATTGCCCAGCCTGGAAACCTTTATTTTTGTGAATTTTGTTTTTTGTTTTATTTGTGTTTAAAGATTTTTTGTTTTGCCCTTGTGCACCTGTTTTTTTGTTTATTTATAATAAAATTAGGTTTTTTTTTTTTTTTTTTAACTGCAGACTGTTTCTGGGCCTCTATCCACTCGTCAGCCTGCCACATTTAATGTCAGTAGTGGGATAGCGCCACCTAGAGGCTCAGAGCAGTATTTATTTATTTATTTTTGAATTTTTGGGATCTTTTTTTTTTTTTTTAACATGGGAAAGAAGAGCAGACAGCGGCAAAGGCAGGACAAGCAGCAGCTGAAGAAATGTAAGCTGCTGCAGCCACCGCTGGAGGACCCGGCCAGCCTCTTCCCCTGGTGTTCCTGGTGCGGGAAGGAGGACCATCGTTGGCGGTCCTGCCCAGATGTGCCACCGGCAAACTGGTGTGGCCGGTGTGAGGAGGACGGCCACAACTGGGCAGGATGCCCCTACAACCAGGCCCAAGAAGAGGTGTCGTGTTCACCCTGGGCATCAGGGGCCACCCCACTACCTCCAGCACCACCACCTTCACCACCGTCCCAGGAGATCTGGGACCGGTTGATGCACCCTGAGGCAGACCTCGTCCACAATCTCCCCATAGCTATCAGCACACTGTGGCGTCGAGATGGGGAGAGGTGGGAACAATGGAAGGAACAACACCACCCGGCGTCCTTCCCAGAGGTTGCCCTCATGGTGGTTAATTACCTGGCGGTAGACATGGGAGATGCCCCGGTCACTCCAATAAAGAGGGGTGAGCTGCCTTCCCGAGAGCCAGAGAGGGAGGAGGAGCTGCCGTCGTCCCGAGAGCCAGAGAGGGAGGAGGAGCTGCTGTCGTCCCGAGAGCCAGAGAGGGAGGAGGAGGAGCCGCCGCTCCCAGAGCCCGAGAGGGAGGAGGAGGAGCCGCCGCTCCCAGAGCCAGAGGGAGGAGGAGGAGCCGCCACTCCCAGACCTTGAGAGGGGGAGGAGCCGCCGCTCCCAGAGCCCAGAGGGGAGGAGCTATGGCCCAAGGATGCCTGCCTTGCACCGCTCAGGGATGACGCATCCGCATCGGCTGGGGTCGCCTGCTGCTCCGCATCGGCTGGGGTTGCCTGCTGCTCCACATCGCCTGGGGCTGCAGTTGTCTCTTTTTTGTTTTTTAGGCCTCCCGAGGGTCCGTTGCTGCCGCCGTCGCCGCCTCCGCCACGAGAGGGAGCCGGGCCGCCGTCGCCGCCTCCGCCACGAGAGGGAGCCGGGTCGTCGTCGCCGTGCTACCTTGGAGATTCGGGGCCCCCTCAACCAAAGAAGTCTTGGGGGCTCCGACATCAACCCCGCCCACCACCACCCACCAAAACAGCCCACCCAAGGGACATAATTGGACTCTTGGGGGGGGGGGGGGGTGGGGGGGGAAGGGGGGAGTTGGCCGATTGCGGCCGGTGTACGTTGTACATGGGGGGAGGTATGTGGCAGAGCACAGCTCTGCTCTTTAGAAATTGGCAGGGATGGGGTTAAATTCCCCTCCCTGCCTGGGTTCATTGTGTTCAGTTGGCTGGGGTTGATTAGATGATTAGTTTAATTAATGATCAATCAGCGCCCAGCCACCTGACATAAAAGGAGGCCTCTGCTTCTCATTTGAGAGGAGGGAGTTGAGGAAGCAGGTTGGTGGTTTGTTGTGGTATTTTTGAAAGTTTGAAAGTTTTGAATCCAGTGAAGGCATTGCCCAGCCTGGAAACCTTTATTTTTGTGAAGTTTGTTTTTTGTTTTATTTGTGTTTAAAGATTTTTTGTTTTGCCCTTGTGCACCTATATTTTTGTTTATTTATAATAAAATTAGTTTTTTTTTTTTTTTAACTGCAGACTGTTTCTGGGCCTCTATCCACTCGTCAGCCTGCCACACATAGTTTAAAGTAGAATGACCACGGTTTAATGTGGCAGGACCATTATAAATGATGAAGGCAGTGGCTGAAAGTGGAAGGACCATGGTTTAATGTGGAAGTTACTTGATCCCAAATAGTGTAGAAAGGGTAACGTAGTGCAGTAGGTTACTGGAGCAGGACGTCTCTTTTCATGACACTAACGGTCGCCTTGTGTGGCAACTTTTTATTTTTAGCTTTGTTTTGTTTTCTTTATTAAATTTGATTTTGCTGGTACCCTATTGGCAGCACCTGTGTGTTTATTGAATTTGTGCACCTTTGAGTTTATTGAATCTGCGCACCTGTGCAGCGTGTCAACACTCAGTGTTCTGTGTCAGACTCATTGTTGTTCAGTGATGACCCACGCAGGTGACACCCCCTGTTGCAGTTATATAATTGTGTTCAGCCGTAGTTCTGTCTCACTGTGATTAATGTTGTTTTCTCATAGCAGTGCGGAGAAAAAACAGTTTGAAAGCCAAGAAGGGCCTTACCAGACTGTAAAACCATCTTATGAGAGTCCTATTGCTATTAGAAAATGGATACATTCAAGGTTTTTTTTATTTATTATTATTTTATGTAGTATTCTTTTTTTCTTGCTAATGAATACAAGCGTGTTTCCACAATATTTTATGAGGAATGCAGTTTGCTAAAATTTCCATCTGTGTTCTGATAGACCAACATTTATGCAAATTCTTGTGTTCTGCATGACTTCCTAACCATGATCAGCACAGCTGAATAAAACATTTGATAGAAAAGTAGTTTTCTTAAAGCATGAATCTGACCAGTCCAGTACTTATTTATATCAGGTATATATATAGATATAGCTTATATATAGATATATATATATCTCTAAATATGGAGCTTGAATATTGATATATATACCATTTATATATTTTTAATATACAAGATATAAGTAAATTAAAGTAACTAAAAGTACCTGTTATTTTTCACCATACAATATAATATGATCACATTTAGTTACCTGTACGAAAAAGTAACCATTACAGTTACAAGTTACTGAAAAACGTAATGAGTTACTTGTAATGCCCTAACACTGTATAGATTAAAAAAACATAAATAAGATGTTGCAGTGCTTTTTTCTAGTTCAAGTATGCTGTTTTCCTGAAAAAATTGTGTTTATATAAGTGCAATGGCTATAATTAACCTTGTTGGTAGTCTTTCAACCTTCAATACAAATATATTTAATTGTGTTTAAAAAAAAAAAAAAAAAAATGTTGCTTGCAAATACATTATTATTCTGTAATTTCTATAAATTATGCAACAATGGCACCAAACATTATTCATTAAGTACTTTTTAGGGTCCATAGCTCTGCAATTTACAGTGTGGGTCAATTGTGTTATAAAGTTTCCAGTAAAGAACCTGCCTTTAATTCCTAAAAGAAAAGCTTAACCAAAGAAGATAAATAACCACACATCTGGTAGCTTGAAGAAACTCATTTATCTGAACTGAAAATGATTCTGACCATTTAGCTAGCATACCTAAGGTGGTGCTGAGGGATACATTGTTCTAATTAAGGTAATTAATGTCTAATGAATGATCTGTAAAGCTATTGTAAAGTAGTATGATGTGGTTGGCAAGGGACTGGAGCTGTGCTGTAAGCGTGGTACAAGACTAACCCCTGTGGTGTGAAGATGGTAGAACATGTACACCCAGCTCTGTAACCAGCCTGACCCTTTCCCAGCCTCTCCTGGATTTCATGCCTTGACGCTCCCCATGTCTACGCTTGCAGCACCCACATTGCCAGATAGCTTCACAATTTAGCCAGCTAGAAAGCAGCCAAAATAGAAAAACATATATTACAGGGATGGAAATAAGACTCCTATTGCATAGCAGTTTTTACTATTCCAGGTTTTACTAAAAGATTGTAGTAAAACCAGGAATTGATCAAACTGCTATGCAACAGGATTTCCATCCCTGTATTATAGCAACAACATATTTAAATTGCATTTGAAGATATATGTCCTTTAATGCAAGACAGATGCTGTATATGATTGATGGTGAATTGACACGTGAGAGGTATTGAAAGGTTTTTGCAGGATTACTATGAGCAAACTTGTCTGAAACACAACTCCTTCTTTTTGGGATAGCTGTGCCATTAGACTTCCTGACAGTTCAGCGCCATCATATCACAGCCCATTTCAGCAACCTCAAAGTACAGTCAGCTTTCTCAGATTTATGGTGGCGGCTTGCCTAAACACCAAATCAACTAAATATAGCTTATTGTCACTTTGACCCTTGTCAAGTCCATTTGTACAAACACAATGCTGTTGATCCAGCAGGTGGTGTGCAGCACATATCAAGGCTCAATAGTGAGCGTGTAGCTTTAGTAGGGTCTCACAAGCTGCTCAGGAAGTCAGCTTATAGTGCCATGGCAGGATAAATCAGTTTACCATTCTGGAAAACTAAACGATCTACAGAAAAATTACATGAGACTTGCTACTGAAAACGTTCTGTACTCTACTGCCCATACAGTTTTAAAAAATAGTTATTGAATACAAAGGGTGTTACATTCAAGTTGACAATACCAGACATTTGAACTTTTGGACAGCGGCTGTATTTGGTAGCACGATTCCTGTTTATGTTATAGTGTTATAAAGTGACAGGCTTCAATGAGGAAGGCAGCAAACAAAAAGCACACTTCACGGCATCTAGTTCTTGGTGCAGTAGTGTGCACAGAAGGGGAAATGATGGAATAATGGAATTAGCACTATACCCTGAATGCTATTTTAGTATAAGCCTGAATGTCACTGTGGAGCACTAAAGTTTTTAAATGAAAAGGTGTCGGCCAAGTGTAAGGCATGCTTGTCCTGAGTCCTTTTTGTTTTTGACTCTTCATTTAACTGATGTCTCACTGATACAGTGATGTTTGATAATGTTATACCTACCTAATCCATCACTCCTATCGTTTAATACTGAGCCACCACCCTCACCAGCCTGTTTATCATGAGTATTTACAGCCAGCACTGGTCGGCTGAGATAAGGGCCATCAACTTCACACCTAACTGACTCCCATGCCAATTCTTTATCTTGCAGCTTTTTGTCTTTATCTTTGGTCCCTTATTTAAGAAACCAAGTATGGTAGCTTTCTTGTTACTCACTGTGCGCGAAGTAACAGATGACTGGTGTTCATTTATAAATGTTTGGGCTTGTTTGGTCTGGGGCAAATTTCTGTGTCCAACTTCACTGGAAAACATTTTTAAAATGGATGCTGGTACCAGAAGCTTCAGTGTTTTGATTATTGGTTTTGTAAGATGAGTAGGCCTTTCCTCCTTCATTGCGGGTTCCAAAACTGTGTTACCTTTGGACAAAGAGTCTCAGCTAAAGAAGGTTTTGGGAAGTACCTTTGAGCCACTCGGGAGAGTTGTGTTATGGTCATTACAGACCCCATGCTTGGCTTCTGGTTAAGTATTGGCAGAAATCTTCCATTTTGTAAACCAACAGAAAGTATATAATCCCTTGCTTTGGGAGCTTGTTTTTTCTCTGAATGGGGTCCCTGCAGTTCAGCTGTGTGGATATTATTGACATTTACATTATCACCCAGGTCCTTTCTGCAGCACCTAGAACAAGCTGCAGGGAGCACACACACTGGGGAGATAAAGCAGGAACGGCATTCAAGATGGCTTTACATTCAACTCCATCTGAAGAGCTGCTTCTAAGATTGGAGAAAAGTTCAGCCTCTTGTTTTGTACGATCTGTTTTAGGCCAAATATTGTCAGACCGGATAGTCATGACCTTGGGCATTCTGTTCTCTGTGACTTCTGGGCTATTCCTGTCTTTTCTCTCCGAAGATGTTTTTTTTTTTAGCTATGTAATAACACCAGGCTTAGTGACACCTGCAGCTCTAGATCTCGCTGCTTCCATCACTTTGAGATAAGCAGCATGCAATTGAGTTACATTAACCCTGCACCAGACAGCCGGGCGAACAACAATGAAGGTCGACCTCAAGACAGACATTCTGTCCACAGTACCAAGTATATGTTGACATACAGGCTGATTGCACATTTCTTCCACACTGTGTAACTCCAGCCTAATAACTCCCTGTCTGTAAGCTTGTTTTAGCCTGGGGTTTCTCAGGATCTTTTCCTGATCTGTTAGATTTTATGGACTATACCCTCTTTGTTCATATTTATCTATCAGTTTAGTCAGTGCTGTAGGTTTTCCTCGTCTAGTCATTCGAGTACCTCCTCAACCTCCTAACTCGCTATGTCCCTGCCCGCAAGCTGAGGTCCTCTGATGTAGTGGTTTGTAGGGGGTGGCTTATGAGATGCTACAGATATTCTTTTATTCATATTGTGAGTATCTTAATCGTTTGCAGCAAATACAATGAAAACATACTGCATGTAATAACAAATTTAAAACTGAATCATAACAATAAGTACTCGGCGAATAATGCCATCAAAATAATTTCCATAGGGACAGGGACTGACACAAAAATACAAGGCTTGGGTAGACTGCTGATAGCTAGACAATTTCTTCAAAATATCATTCATGCAGCTGAAAGCGCTTCACATTCACTTGTTGACATAACAATGGCTCTGATCGCTTTAATAGTGGTTCTAAGGCACTGGGGATATGGGCAGCTTTGAATTCCTTGTATTCACAAAATACTTTTAATTCAGGGTGAGAATCAACTCTTCTGAGTCCTCTTCCAGAATCTTTCTTTCTGTACACCACCACCCTTTATCCATTTTAACAGACTCATGTCTAATGCGCAACTCAACACGATCGTTCTATGTTTTAACTGAAACAAGTCTACAAGCTGTGATATTGAGAAAGTTCCCTGTGCTTTTTTGCAGTGCACTCTGGGAGCTGTAGTGTACTCTGTCTGAAGTCAACCGCTCGCTAGTTTGGATAGAAAAGAGGGTGGTACTCAAGCCTTTGCTTATGATGATTTTCAGTGGTGATAGCTAAAACCTGCTCACATATTATAGCACTATATTTAGATTTTTTTTTTTAAGTTATGGTAGATAAGTCTTTTGAATTCAGAAGCGCTGGCACTTAAATGTTTGAAATTGAGAAGTGTCGGTACTGCGTACCAGTCATTACTGCCCCATTTCAAGCACTGATTCAAATCCATTTAACTGTGTGTGTGGGAAGGGGGCTAATATTAATTGTATAAACAGTTGATGGGTAAAGATAACCTAATAGCATCCCCTTGTTTAAAGATGTTTATATCTCCTTGAGTGTCCTCTATATTGCACATCTTTATGGCAGCACACTTCAACATAACAAAAAAACAGATTCATATCCAGCTTTAAAAGCCATTAGAAAAGCGGGGTTGGTTAGACAGGCACCATTTTTAAAACTAGGGATGGATCATATCAAGACCAGGCAAACCTTATGGAATGGATTACTCTGAGTAATATTCTTAGGCTGTGGTAGTATAAACTTTTATTCTAGAATTGAAAATATAAGTTAAATTTAAAATGCTTTTATAGCTATAAATTGCTAACGTGAGAAGACAATGTCCCAAGTCAAGGGACGCAAGGCATAGTTGAAGAAACTGATGTTTGGTGACATTGTCAAGCAATCTCACTGTGTGCAAAGCCCATACTGTACAATATGTAAACACTTGATTTTAGCTACTTGGTACAGTAAATACTTCAGCGATTGCCACAAACAACGTCTTTGTGTTTCGTGTTTGGGTTAGGTTGGGTTGGTTGGGTTTTCGTGTTTGCTTATTGCAAATTGTAAAATGCACTCAATAATGTTCCCAGACCAGTGTTACACAACGCATACATGTCATGTCATGGCTTGTATTAGTAGCAAGGCTGTTTCTTGTTTGTTATAGAATAGTATTTAATGTTTGAGAATCCAACCGGTACAGTGCATAGTGTTCTTTGGTACAAACCAGATACAGTGCCTATAGAAAGTCTATACCCCCTTGAACTTTTTTCACATTTTGTTCTGTCTGTGCCTCAGAGGTTTATGCATTTAAATAAAGATTTTTTTCCACTTATCTACACACTGTACTCCACACTGTTAAGGGAAAAAGTTTTTATTGAGAAAAAAATTAAATATTAAAAATACAAAACTGAAAGATAAAGATAATTGGATAAGTCTCCACCCCCCCTGAGTTAATACTTGTTGGAAGCACCTTTGGCAGCAATTACAGCTGTGAGTCTGTTTGAATAGGTCTCTACCAACTTTGCACACCTAGATTTGGCAACATTTGACCATTCTTCTTTACAAAACTGTTGAAGCTCTGTCAAGTTCCTTGGGGAGCATTGATGGACAGCAATCTTCAAGTCATGCCACAAATTTTCAATTTGATTTAGGTCGTGGCTCTGACTGGGCCACTCAAGGACATTAACCTTTTGTTCCTTAGCCACTCCAGTGTAGCTTTGGCTGTGTGCTTTGGGTCGTTGTCATGCTGAAAGGTGAACTTCAGTCCCAGTTTCAGTTTTCTTGCAGAGGGCAGCAGATTTTCTTCAAGGATTTCTCTGTACTTTGCTCCATTCATTTTCCCTTCTATCCTGACAAGTGCCCCAGTCCCTGCCGCTGAGAAACAGCCCCATAACATGATGCTGCCACCACCGTGCCTCACAGTAGAGACGGTGTTCTTTGGGTGATGCGCTGTGTTGGGTTTGCACCAAACATAACGCTTTGCATTTAGGTAAAAAAGTTCCATTTTATTTTCGTCAGACTACAGAACTTTTTGCTACATGGCTACAGAATCTCCTGAGTGGTTTTTTGCATACTTTAAATGGGATTCAAGGTGGGCTTTCTTGAGTAATGGCTTCCTTCTTCCTTCTACCATACAGGTCAGATTTGTGGAGTGCTTGGGATATTGTTGTCACATGCACACTTTGACCAGTCTTGGCCATAAAAACCTGTAACTCTTGCAAAGTTGCCATTGGCCTCTCTGATCAGTCTCCTTTTTGCTCGGCCGTACACCTTCCACTTCTTAATAATCATCTTGACCGTGCTCCAAGGGATATTCAAGGCCTTTGATATTTTTTTATACCCATCCCCTGATCTGTGCCTTTTAACAACTTTGTCCCGGAGTTCTTTTGAAAGCACCTTGGTGCTCATGGTTGAGTCTTTGCTTTGAAATGCATTACCCAGCAGAGGGAACCTACAGGAACTGCTGAATTTGTCCTGAAATCATGTGAATCACTACAATTTAACACAGGTGGCCACTTAACTTGGTGTGTGGTTTTGAAGGCGATTGGCTACACCAGAGCTAATTTAGGATTGCTATTATAAGGGGGTGGACACTTATCCAACCAAGCTGTTTCAGTTTTTATGTTTAATTAATTTCTGACAAATTTATAGGATATTTTTTTCGCTTGGAAGTTGTGGAGTAGGATCTGTAGATAAATGAAAAAATATATATTTTAATGCATTTTAATTCCAGGCTATAAGGCAACAAAAGGTGAAAATTTTGAAAGGGGGTGTAGACTTTCTATAGGCACTGTACACCTACAGCACTGATGGCTTAGAAAACTTACTTGTAGATGTAACTCAGTTTGAGCTCAATTGGGAAAACAATATTTCAGATACATTAAGTCTGTTTTCTAAAACTTTCTTACCTCTTTCTTGGCTTGCCAGAGTTCCATTTCTAACGTGTGTCACTATGGCAACACAGTTATTAATACATTGCTGCTTTTTAAGAATATGCCTCTAATAAAGCCATGTTTGCAGGAAGATGAGAATATCCTGAACTGCCAATAATATGTGGTCCTGGATTCATGTGCAATTATTGATTAATTATTACTGATTATTTATTTATTTCAGTCTAGACATTGACACGTTTGCTTTATTAACAGTATTGCATTCCTTTGTCCCATAGATCATTATTCTACATTAGCTGTCTTTGTAGTTTGAACTGTGGAGGGTTGTAATATTATAATACCTTACACTCCAGCTGCCTTTGACATTTTCTACTGTGTATCCTTCTGGGGCTGGCTTTGTTAAAACTCTTCTCTAGTTTTAAAAGGTCCATACTGTAAAGCTGTGATGGAAGGAATACAAGTAGTGGCCTGTTAAAAAAACTGCTAGATGTAACGTCCAGTAGGAGCTATGTTTCCAGTTTGACGAGTTTATGGACGACTACATTCTTAGTTAAGGTACCATTGGGTGTATAATGACCAAACTGGTTAATTCAGCACAGTAACATAAATGCGTCTTTTGTCTTCATGCATTTTAAACTTTTGTACCTGTGTTAGGGCTCTCTAAATCACTTGTTTCATTAACATCCATTGTATAATGTGGTATTATTAGCAATCATGAAAATTAGCATACATATGCAAATTAAAAAGTATTTATGCATGTCCCTAATGGCATATCCTACAACCAGTAATTGAGCATAAAAGTCAAAGCAAGGACACTTGAGGTTGACTTTTGAAATAATAAAGTATTGCTCAAAATTAATTCACCCACGCTACACATTGTATATATTTTTATAGAAAACTTAAAGATGGTTTCAAAGCACCCACCTATTTCAGAAATCAAGCAAAATTAATCCTGATTATCATATTATTTATGAATAACGGATGACCCAGTAAATCTACTTCTTTGATATATCGGGTTAACGCAGATTAAATCTAAAGATGTATATGATTTCTCGACTATAGTACTTGATTGGATGATCAGTGTTCTAATAGTGTTTTGTGTTTCTTCTTTTTATTTGGCCATCATGCCTTTTGTTTTGTGTATTTTGTTTAATTAAAGTATTTTATTTTTCCTGCACTTCCTAACTCTGAGTCTCCTTACCCCAACCAGCCTGTCACAGTTGGTGTTCAGAAGTGGAACAGTGCCTCCGGAGACTCAAAGCAGGAGTGCAGGACATTTTTGGTTTGTTTTGTTTTTAAAAAATTGAAAATGGAGCTGACCCAAGAGGATGCAGATGACAGCTGGGAGTTTTTTTTTAAAAGAGACTCGTGGCAGAGTTGTGCCTCGGCTGTGGGCACATGGGCACACGGTGGCCATCCGCCCCATGCAGTACGAGGGGGAGGAACCATCACTGCCGTCACAAGAGCCGGAAGGGGAGGAGCCGGCAGCGTCACCAGATCTAACCCTGCTGTCGGAGGAGCCGGCACCAACTCCAGCCCCAGCCCTGCTGCTAGAGGGAAGCAAGTTTTTATACCCATCTCCACTACCAGAGGAGCTGGAACTGCCTCCACCAACCAACAGTGAGGAGGAACTCTGGCCACTGTCACCCTGGCCAGAGGTTCCTGCGCTGTTGGCCACGCATGCACCGTCAAAGGATGCCTGCCTCGCACAGCTCAAGGATGCCGACCTCGCTCCACCCAAGGATGCTTGCTTCGCTCCGCCCAAGGATGCCTGCCTGGCATCTCCTGGGGTTGCCTTGTGCTCCGCATCGCCTGGGGTTGCCTTGTACTCCGCATTGCCTGGGGTTGCCTGCTGCTCCGCATCGCCTGGGGCTGCTTGTGTCTCCTTTTTGTCTCCTAGAGTTGCTGAAGGTCCTGCTTCGCCTGGGGTTGCCTGCTGCTCCTCATCGCCTGGGGTTGCCTGCTACTCCTCATCGCCTGGGGTTGCCTGCTGCTCTGCATCGCCTGTCACCCGGGGATGCCACTCCCGTGCCGCCGGGGGGTGACGCCTGCCTGCAGTCGCCCAGGGATGCCAAGCCCTCACCGCCCGGGGATGCCATCTGCCTTCCGTCGCCCGGAGATGTCACATGATTTGGGCCAAGTGAAGCCTCTGTTCTTCCCCTGGACTTTGAGAAGAAACTTTGGGTGTTATTGGGTGGGGGGGGGGGGGGGGGGGGGGGGGGGGGTGGCCAGAACACGACATGTGTACCCACTCCACCCACTGTGGCCACGGGCGGACCAGAAACCCCCAAAAACACCCCAATCTCACCTATCCCACAACAACGGCCATGTTGTGCTGTACACATGGGGGGAGGTGTGTGACACGGTGCAGCCTGTCTTTGTGGGTTTTTGTGGTGTTTAGAGTGGATATGTGTCTGTTGTGTGGATCTGAGTGAATGTGTTTGTCAGGTACATGAGTTGTCAAGTGAACAGGGTTTGGAAGGAAAAAAAAAAGACAACGAGAATTCTAAAGAATCCTTAAATTATGTTACTTAGTTGTTTGGTTCTAGTTTTGTAAATGTAACGGGCAGTGTTGTGTGATGCACTGAGGTTAAACCGTCTATAACCATAAATGCAGATAAGCCTGGCTTTTTTTGTATAGTGGTTAAGATGCTCACTTGTGGTGTGCAGGGGTCGCCGGTTTACGGCCTATCACATAAACACTTTTAAATATATCCTGTGATTAGAAACACATCATTTTCTACTAAAAGGGTTTATGGCCACAATGGGCAGCCACGGCAATACTGATTCAAAGTGACAATTCTGTAGGGTGTGTTAACCAGTCTGGAGGGATACATCATTCCTGATGTTTCACAAGGAACTGTCTCAGAAATGTTGACATTTTGGGTCCTTCTGAAGAACAGAAATCTCTGCAGATTTCCAGCTCCAACTTCCCTGAATTGATAATCATTAAAAAATGTTACGTATCCCTCCCTTAGACACCTTGCAGATACGTCATATGGAATCAGTGCCCAGGAACAAACAAATCCATTAGAAATGATTATCACAGCTGCTCTAAATGTTCCAGATGCAGTATACAGTGCTGCAGTCTGGTACCTATAGGGTGGTTGTGAGTCATTCGTCCAGCCTCAATGCTCACTTTCAACGAGGTGTCCAATCTCTCCGTCTGCCAATATTGCATCCTGATACACAAGGCTTTTGTGGCAGAGCCAAATCCAGACCCTAGAAAGAGAACAAACAGAATTCAGTGCCACCGCCCCACATGAGCATAGAAATAAAATTAAAAAGTAATATCCACAACTATCCTAGGAGGAGTGAAAGACACATTTACAGTAATAAAGGGTGTATGGAATTGGCTTTCAAGAGCTCTTCTTAACCAGCTATATTCAGTATTCTAATGGCTTGCTGATTAGCTGACAATCATTATCACATGTCTCCTCTATGTTTAACTAATTCACAGCTCTTTCTCTACTGTAAGCATCTGTGATAGAGTATTCTCCTGAAGTCTGTAGACAGTCTTCTACAGCAAAAAAAGATACTCATATCCTAGACTTGACAACAAGTAAGTAAAGTATTATAGGGGATTAGTAGGGATTGGCCTTTCATTTTAAAGGTTTATTACAGTATATAGTGTTGTCAACAGTTTCCATGCATCAGTTCCTTGCCATTCACAAGTGACATGCAGAAGTAAAAGGGTATACTGCTTTGAAACATAGTGCAGTTTAATGAAAAGTAAGGCTTTTGTTATCACCATGGGTATTTTATGCCACCTTTGTTTGCAGACTTGGAATTCGGTTTTAATTAAATCAGCCTTGCTCCTTAATAAATGCTGTCTGATTGCATTGAAGGGAAGGGTTCAAAAGCTTGTGTTGAGAGTTCATTACATCACATATTCTGCATTGTATTATCTGACTTCTAAACTCTTGTACACATGACATTTAAAATAATAAACTGCCATATAATAAGGCAATTGCACAATTTAAATAAAGTGAAATAAATGGCACCTCATATTGATTTGGTAAGAGACAGGGCCATGCTTATTGAATAGAGGGGTATCACTTATAATACAGGACTGTTGGTAAAACTATAGCAGGGGAGGATGGTAAAGCACAGTCAGATACACACTCTGAGAAATACAACCATGGGGAAAGAAAAACAGCATTGCTCATTGTGGGAGGGTCGTGGGTGGAGCTTTTGGGAAGGACCAGAAATGACAGCACACAGGAGCCAGAAATGGGGATTAGTCCTTAGAGCCCTGTACCATCAATGGTATAAGGGCAGGGTTTTATTTTACAAAAACAATAAAAATAGAACAGTCCAGTATTGCAAAAAATAAACAAGAAAACCGCCTGGAATACCAGCAATGGTAAACTCAGGTTTGAAATAAAAAGAGTAAACAAAAAAGGTCACAGTTACAAAATAAATAACAACAAAGGAAGCACTGGGTTTCTTTGTGGTACTGCGGTGGGTTTCCTCTCACCGCTTCTTAGCTCTCTTTCACAGATTAATGGCCAGTCCTCGGTTCCTCACTCCGGTAATCCAACACAGTGTCCAAGGTTTTCAAGCTTCTGTGAATAACAGCAGTGAATGAAAGCAACACAACAAGCACCACATGTGTTTTCAGTTCAGCCCAGGGGGAGCGAATGGCAAAATCATACTGCTTAAATACTGCCAAGTCCCACCCCTGCAATCAGCACGCTGCCCCACATCAGCCAATCAACGAGAACAGCACAGCTGATTGCAATGATGGGACACGATGGCCGCATGGTTCTACCTTGGGCCAAGATGGCTGCCTGACCCGGAACTTCCTACATGGTCAGAGTTCAGCCTCCTGATCCAATCACAGTCAACCCTACACAGCGCTGCCGGTGGTCGGGAGGGCAAATTACGACAGGGACTCCTTCCAGTCCTGTCACACTCATTTACAATGGTAAACTTGTCTGAGGTTGACATTGCTTTGTGTTGATTTCCCATTCTCATACCTTTCTCATTAAAAGGAGTGTGCCAGGCCAGCAGGTAGTTGTCTGGTTTTAACTGAGAGCAACCTTCCACGGTGGCAGGGTCCGACAGTAGGTTACCTGAATTGAGCACTTACCTGCTCTGATCAAACCTAGAGAAGGGGAATTACTAAGGCATCTAGAATAAGCAATCACAAATGTTTGGGTTTTTTTTTAACTGTATTAATGAAATACTAATTTGAAATTGGCTCAGAGTGTAAAAGTAACTAGCTGTTCACCTCAAGACTGGTTTCTATGTTAATGGGTTGAGCTCGGTGGTTTGGCGGAGGTTGGCATACAATTCTGTGTAAATAGGTCACTGGGTATCTTTACTGGACTGGAAGGCCATGCAGGTGGTCATGTGACAGGAGCCATGTGAGCACGCCTCAAAACTCAGGCCTACATTGCCACTGCTTCTGCAATCCCTTCTTGTTTTTGAATTAACAACTGGCTTACTAACATCTTAGCAAATGCTGTTCGTTTTGTGTTGATGATTAGTTAATATATAGTAAACTATTTTAAAGAAAGCCCAAAAACTGTTCAGCAAACATCAGATTGAAACAGGGTTAAATTTGTTTGAAGGAATTTGTAAAAGATCTTACTGCAGTAATGTTTTGCTAAAAAGATCAGGTTTTATATTATTGTAGCTTTTTATTAGTTAATGAATTGGTTACTTTACATTTTTACATTAAGTTACAATTGACACAAAATGAGCAGTATTTATTAATGTGTTTGTAAACTTGTTGTTACAGTTAATGAACAAAAAAGCACCCTTAAAAACAAAGTCAGACACAATTTCCTTGATGGATTTAGCACAAGTGCTTTATATTGTATATCTGCTGGAGCATCATACTGTAAACATTATGTCACGGTGTTGTTTTCATTCCTGGTTCATCGACACCTGCAGTTTTAAAATTAGAAACACCATGCTGCCAACCCTGGGTGCCTTTTCATATGAGTGGGAAGATGCTGACAGGGTGGTAATAATAAGAATAAAATGTGTCTTGTTGGCTCCCTACCAAATCTCAAAGGAATTGGGTGAACAGAAATTGAGAATGTCTAAAAAATAAACATGCAGCATATTATCCTGGCCAAAGGTTGTAATCACAGACTCACACATGTTAGTTAGAGAAACATTATTTAAGAAAATTACAGGTCAGGTGCCATTGTCAACTTCTTTGCCTTAAAAGATGCCCAGAAAATTCCATAAAATAGCATGACCTTACACCCTATTTTTCACATCTGTTAAATGTGTATAAGAATGCCTCAAATTATGCTTTCTTCATCACTTTTTTTTACTGTCCCTGGCAATTCAAATGCTTTCTTCATCACTCTATTTTTTTTTACTGTCCCTGGCAATAATTCAGATTGCTTCTTCTTACAATTACTTACATTTTGTTTTTTATTTAATCAAAAAAGTTCCCCGCCCCTGGGCTATTTATTTGTGTTGTATGTTATGTGCAGTGTGTTAATGTTGGTGTATAGTCATTGGTACACAGGATATAAATGGGTCTATGTAACACGAATGGTTTAAAATGTATATTTGTATTTAGGCACAAAGATTGCACAGCACTTCACATGCAGGTAAAATGTAGTAATATGTGAACATGGGGAATTGCACTTATTAATTCACGTGCAGTTGTACCGAGACTCCAATTGAATGATTGATTAGCAATCGAGTCTCGGTACAGCTGCATAAAAGCAGCATGATTTCACTCACTCAGGGTTGTGTGTTTGGTGAGTGGAGAACGGGATTTGAGACAGAAGTTACATTAATAATAATAATAATAATAATAATAATAATAGTTAAATGTCTGCTCACCGTGTATGTTTGTGTAGTCCATTTTGTTTGTCTCTATATTTTGGCACAAGTGTCATGTCCTGTGTGTTTTGTCTTTACAACCTTTTATTTTCTGTCTGTTTCATTATTAAACGTTGAGAGAAACCAATCTCTCAGCTTCACCAAACTCCACGGCTTTGTTGTTTATTTCCTGGTTCCTGGTTTCTGGTCTGACGTCACCCACTGCAGCCATCTTTGTGACACGTGGTGTCATCGTGGGATTACCAGCACCTCCAGAGCAGGAACCACAGTGGGTTTTTTTTTTAAATAAAAAAAACACTACAAAAATGATGGAAGGCTGGAGAGATGGCTGCACTGAGCTGGAGGAGCTCCTCAGTTGTTTGGAGGACCAACGCTGGTGCCTTGCTTGCAGGGTATACGGGCACATGGTGGCTGTCTGCCCCTTCCAAGAGGAGGATGAGGAACTGGCCCAGGAGAGGAAGGTGAGAAGGAGGGGGAGAAGAAAGCTGCAACAGCAGCAGAGCAAAGGGGGAAAGGAGCAAGCAGGGCTGGGGTGTTTCGCCTGTGGAAAAACCAGTCACACCACCATGCTCTGCACCTTCCAGGTAGAGCTGCTGGCATTGTCCCAAAAGATGGGAGGGGGTAAGACACAGAGGAGTGGTTCTGCTGGAGGGCTAGGAAGTCAGGACCCAACCAGCTGCCACCACTGTTGCCTCCTGTCCATTCTGTAGTCGTCCTATGCCTGAGTGGGAGGAGCCCGAATGCCCTACACCTGAGTGGGAGGAGCCCGAACGTCCACAGCCCAAAGAGGGGGGAGTCGGTGCTTCCACAACCCAAAAGGGGGAGTCAGTACGTCTACAGCCTGAGAAGGGGAATCCCACAGCCTTAGGACCCAAGCCACCAGCAGAGGGTGAATGCCTGCTGGGTCCCTTTCTACCAGCAGAGGGTGAAATGCCTGCTGGGTACCTTTCCACCAGCAGAGGATGAATGTCTGCTGGTATCACTTCCCCCACCATCACGAGGAGGGGAGCTACAGCTGCCTTTGCCTCCATCACCATTGGGGGGAGAGGAGCAGGAGCTGCCTCTCCCTTCACCAGAAGGACCAGGACTAGATGCTGGTGGTTCTCACCAGCCCTTGTATGGGCTGCTGAGAGACCCACGGGGAAGAACCACCCAGCCGCAGTGGCCGAGAAGAGGGCCAAAACCTGCACCCCAGCTTGTCCTGACTCCCTTCACGTCATCTTTCAAGGATGCCTTCTCGCTTTGCCCAAGGATGCCTGCCTCATTTTGTCCAAGGATGCAAGCCCAAGGATGCCAGCTGCTCTGCATTGCCTGGAGCTGCCTGCTGCTCTGCTTCGCCAAGGGTTGCCATCAGCTCTGCTCAGCCGCAGGGGTCAGTGTGGCCAGAGCCACACCAGAGGGAGCTTCCGGCTATAAAGAAGGGGGGAGAGGACAGGAGACCACCTTTCCACTGCCAGCCTTTCCACTGCCAGGACTGCCCTGGCTGAATGAGTCAACCTGGAAGCTGTCAGCAGGTCTGCTGACAGCATTGCCCCTGGCAGTATTTCTGCTGCCAGGGGTGCAACAGGACAGAGCAGCTTTTCCGCTGTGGGAGTGGACCACCATGCTGTCAGCCATGCCACTACTGGCAGGGGAGCTGACAGCATTTTCAGGCGTGGGCCCAGTGAAGCCTCCCTTCCCAGCCCAAGACTTTGACCCGGACTGCTGGTTTTTTAAGGAGGGAGGTGGTCATTGAGGTCAAGTGTGCTTTGCACAAGGGGGAATATATGTGGTAAAGTGCTCCGCCCTTGAGTTATTTATTTGTATTGTATGTTACGTGTAGTAGGTTAACGTTGGTGTATAGTCATTGGTACACAGGATATAAATGGGTCTGTGGAACACGAGTGGTTTAAAATGTATATTTGTATTTAGGCACGAGGATTGCATAGCACTTCACGTGCAGGTAAAATGTAGTAATATGTGAGCACAGGGAATTGCACTTATTAATTCACGTGCAGTTGTACTGAGACTCCAATTGAATGATTGATTAGCAATTGAGTCTCGGTACAGCTGCATAAAAGCAGCATGTTTTCACTCACTCGGGGTTGTGTGTTCGGTGAGTGGAGAACGGGATTGGAGACGGAGGTCATAAATAATAATAATAATAATAATAATAATAATAATAATAATAATAATAGTTAAATATCAGCTCACCGTGTTTGTCTGTATAGTCTGTTTTGTTTGTCTCTTTATTTTGGCGAAAGTGCTGTGTCCTGTGTGTTTTGTCTTTACAACCTTTTATTTTCTCTGTTTCATTATTAAACGCTGACTGAAACCAATCGCTCAGCTTCACCAAACTCCACCACTCTGTTGTTTATTTCCTGGTGCCTGGTTTATGGCCTGACGTCACCCATTGCAGCCGTCTTTGTGACATTGCGGCATTTATATTTTAAAATACTTGAAATACATATATTAGATTTGTGCGTTTAAACAAATAGAAAGGATAGTGGCTCGAATCTGAAGCAGTGGCAAGCTGTGGCACTCTGCTGCTGTAGCTGTGGTTGCCAAGTTAATGAATAACATGATTCAGTGCTAGAGGGGGCTATTTAATTGGAGTTCTTTGGAGAAGCACATAGTTATAAAAGAGGTCAAAGATGTAATTATGTTTGCAAAGATGACCTGTGGCAGAACACAGGGAACTTTTTTTTTTTTTTTTTGGTAACACCAAGTATATTAATAATTCTGAAGTTTACTGAAAGGTGACCTTTGTTGATTTTATAAAAGAGTGCATTGTTTTTGTTTTTTTAAACCATTAAACTGCTATATCACTGGAAATGACCTACCGTTTTTCCTCATCAGGCCAGACTTGGCTGGTCTTCTCTATGGAATGTTGGAAGATAGTCTCAATGTCTTATGTACAATATATTGAGAAGGACTTCTAGTTGAAAAGTTTCATCCATAACTATGGCGTGGACACCACATTACTAAAGTATAAAAGAAGGTGAAGCAAAACTCATTTTCAGCATTGAAGACATTTTTGAGAATGACACTGAATTCACTTTAAACGGTTGTCAAATAATTTAAACGTTTCCTTTAGTATTACAACATAATGTCATACGTAACGCAGATGCATAGATGCACACTTAGGTTAAAGGTCAATCAGTCTATAACACAACCTCCCCCCCCCCCCCCGCCCCCATTTACAGTACCTGTTAGGAGTTCCTCTACTGTGCCATGTGCACGAGAGTACCGTCGCTGACTGGCCAGCTGCCTGGCGAGAACCAAACTGTCCAGCCCCCCCAGACTCTTCAGCTCCTCTTGGATCCGTGCACCTGAAGTGCAGTTTTCCCACCTGGCCTTTCTGTAACCCAGGGCGTCCCTTACCCTTCCCAGCTGCATGGCAGCCTGGAATTTCTCCATCTCTGCACAGCTTGACAGGAAAAGCTTCTCGTTTACTGCAGTGTTTCATGCTGAAATTCTTTACCCCTCCTCAAATTGAGTCCCCCATTCTCAGCATCTTTGCTGCTCTCTCATCACTGGCTGATGAAGTTGTGTCTCTCTGTACAGCTTCCAGCGGGGCTTTAACGTGACCGTTGTGCCTGTATCTGGTGTCGCCTAAAAAGGCAATCCCCAGTCCCTTGTAGCTTTGAAACTGTGAGCTGGTGATGTTATCTGCCTGCTGGTGATAACAATGGACCACAGCATACCCATACTGGGACAATTAAAATGACTCCAGCTTAACACATGTACCTTTTGTTTCCTGGTTTGAAATCGGGACAGGCTCTGTTAACAGCATCTCTGTATTGCTTGGTAAGTAAACTGACCTGATTTTCCTCTCTGTGATAAGTCTTTACTTGACTATCCAGTTGGTTTTGGGCTGTATTGGCTTGTGCACTTTGTATGGTTGTTAAGAGTTCTGCTCAGACTACCACTGATGGGTCTGTCCATGGAGTTGGGATTTGGCTCAAACACTTGCCTTTCTTAATTTACATTTAAAACAGCTTGTGGAGTGAAATGTCAACATTTTGGTGTTTTTAAAAAATATTTATATTACAAAACAGTCAGAGATATAAGCAGAATTTACTGTAGTGAAAGGAAATGAATAAAAATAAACACATTTAGATAACTATAAAAGCACACCAAAAGGTAGGAAGCAATTAATCCAGAGTTGAAATATCACTCTATCTGAAACAGTTGAAAAAAAAAAAAAAAAGTAAACAATTATTAGAGCAGCAAAACGAACTTTTGTGTCTGCAAATAAATAATTAAATAAATAAATAAATAAAAAGACAAAATAAAGTCAACATTAACAGTTGTCCATCTCCCTAGGTGATTGGTTCCCTGAAGGGGAAGGTCACATACTCTACTAATTATCTGAACCATGCTGTTACTACAAGACTCCAGGACTATTAATCCTAACATTAAGCCTACCATATACAAGGCAGCGTTGGTGGAACTACAAGTGTACACAATTTCTTGAAATTACACAACACACAGATTATTATTATTATTATTATTATTATTATTATCATCATCATCATCAAGGGGGAGACATTCTGTTGTCATCTTTTTTTTTTTTTTGGCATACAATAACTAAGAACAAGCGGATGTGCTTTAAACACCTATCAGTCTTCAGGCAACAGCTCTATGGGAAAGATGAGGGTGGGGTTGTATATTTCATGACATTATATATTAATACGGCACTACAGCAAGCAGTGCAAAATCTGTTTCACCTGTTGTGACTACAGGATATTCGCGGCATCATGCTAGGTATAAGGGTTTCACAAGCACAAGAAGTAGCTATTGTATGTAACTACCTAGATCACAATATGTTCTTAAAAGATACAGTACTTTTTACAGATGCTGGCTTGCAGATAGCCTCCCTAAGTTCTTGTAAACATACTGTACAAATATCAAGGCACTGCAGAAATTGCAGGATTCAAGCAAAATTTATATTCTAGATCAAAATAAAAGGGAAGAGGAGAACCTTACTTGTTTGCTTGTCTTTTTCATACATCCCTTTTACAAAAGTTCTGAGATTAATTGCCCCTTATCTTGGAGGCTGTTTCTAGTCAGGGCAAAAAAACAGGGAAACCTAGACCAAGCCTACTGGAAAAATCTCAATACAACTTTAAGCGTTAGTATTAGCATTGTCATAGAAGGCTGGAAGGAGCATTACACATTTTAACGTTTTGGCAACCTGTGGCTTTAAATACAATTCCTTAAATCATTACTAATTATTCTTCAAAAATGAGAAATAACAACAAAACATTGAAAAAGTGTTTGTTAAAAACATGCTTTATTAAACAGGGTTAAAAAAACCCCCAAAAAACAGATAAAATGATAAATAAAACACCATTTAAAATACCAGCAACATATTCTTTAGTTATATTTATAAAACACTGTTTTCAAGATGACCATCATTCACTTGGTGCATGCGGAGACAGTAATTTAATACAGGGCACTCCTGGGGCTGGTTTCATGGACTACCTTACCCAATTTAACATTAGGTAGTCCCAGATTAGTGCTAATCAGGGTGTGAAACCAACCAATAATGTATTAACGGTAGTCCAGGTGTTTGCACAACAACCTAGCTTGGCAACTTGGGAATAACACATCTTGTGAAACTTAAAATCCAGACATCAAAATGGTATGTTTTGAAAAGGACTTCAAACAAAATACATGTATAAAAAAAAAAATAATAATAATTATGCGCTCTTAATGTCATAAAACCAATACCTATTTCAACAACAAAATGCATTCATTGAAACATCCATCATACAGCAATAAATATATTAGTACCAATATTTACTAATCCAAGTCTGCTACTGATTTTTCAATTCAGAAATATGCATGAAGTTCCATAAAGCAAAGTCCATACCCAACACATTCAAATGATTATGCTCTTCTTTTTTATTATTGTTCTACCTGATTTGTGCTTTCAATGCTATAAATCAATCAACCAAAAGAATGCTACACAGTGCATTTTATAAACGGAACAATCCTTTTTGCGCAGTCTAAATTCATGTTCCTACAATGACACCTAGTGGTTCTAGACTTGTATATTATTCAGTTAACATGATCTGCAACACAAACTCTAACTGAGCAGCTTACATAGAGTAGTTTAGTTTAGTTATCTATCTTTAGTAATGTACATTAGTCAATTCATCACCCTTTTTAAAAAAATAATTAAAAAATTACATTACTTTGCCATTATGTTGTATATCTGACAAATTGACATGGTTATCAGTGTAGATTGTATGGTTATAGTAAGTAATGTTGCAGTGCTTTTCAAGGAAGCTGAACAAATTGTAACGCCACACTTCCACATGCACTGCTCAGTGGGGCCACTCTACACTGAGTGAAACTACATGACAACGAAACAGCAGCAAAACAAAGACATTTCAAGGAACAAGGACATCCATTGGTTTTTACTACTCTTTTTTTGTAAATTTAACCACACCAAATTCTGTAGGCTGGCATTTAAAAGAAAAGAAATGGAGCACACTACATACAGATTTCACTGATTATTTAATTTACACCACAAACACTTTTCTTCTTTATATATATAAGTACAATATATTACAAGTGTAAATGTGTGACTGCTGGTGTTCACCTGGTCATGAAGTGAATGGCATGCTGTGTGCTTTCTGAACCTCACGCCTTTTTTTCCCTGCCCTCTCACTCTTGTTAATAAAATGTCTGTAGTTTACACTGTTCCAAAATATAAAAACATGCAGAATCTATATCCTATATCATACAATCGTTACAATACTTGAAGCCACTTTCCCCCCCCCCTACATACAGCCAGCCAGAGCTATCTTCTGAATTTGTTGTTTTTCTTGCAGCCTGTGAGCTAGTTGTCATTCTGTTGTCCTGTGGAAGATGCAAGAAGTGGGTTAAAGTCCTGCCACAATTGCACAGCCCAACAACGGTGTGTGAGTGGCGTTTGCCCCAAAACAGCTTCATTCCTTTGATGTTTTGATTTTCTTCACTCCTTGCAGTACACTTCTGCAGTATTCAAGTCTCTAGTCTTTAAAATAGCCTACAATTATACAGTTTTGCGCTTGCCTCCCATGACTATTGGCCGAGCAAATTCCACAAAGTCGTCTATAAGAACAGGCCAGGCTCCTGAAAGAGAAGTAGACAAATAATAATTTTAGAAAAAGCATGCCAATAAATGTTGTAAACACAAAATCAGAGCAGTTTTATGTAGATCCCCATGCCACACACAGACGTACAGAATGATTCTCAAGACACAGTCTTCAATAGGCGAGACAACAAGGTCTGATTGTATTAGTGGTTACCTGCATTTAAAAATGTACAGTACCGTGAAAAAGTATTTGCCCTGTCTGAATTTCTGCATTTTTTGCACATTTTTCACATTGAATTTGGTCAGATCTTTTTGTGGGTTGTAGCAGTATATAGAGGGAGTCAGAGAAAAAATGACACCAGTTTGGTGCTTCTTTCATTTGTTTGATGTGCAAGGTAATTAAACATGCAATCTTCAGGTGTGAAAACGTTATTGCCCCCCCTAGTTAACTCAACCCAATTAAAGGGATAATTAAGGTTAGCTGTTTGAATACTCTGGTTAACAATCAGGCCTGATTTGGGCCAGCCCTGCCCAATATAAATCTGACTAACTTTGGCCCTTACCATCAGAGTGAAGTTGTCAGCACACAGGTTCTAGAGGCACATCATGCCACGATCAAGAGAAATTCTTTAAGACCTCTGGAAAAAAAGTTGTTGATGCCTATCAGTCTAGAAAGAGTTACAAAACCATTTCTAAGACGCTGAGGCTCCACCAAACCACAGTCAGAACCATATTGTCCAAATAGAGACAGTTTGGGACAATAGTGAATCTTCCCAGGAGTGGATCTACTACCAAAACTTCTCCAAGAGCAAGGAGTAAAATCTTCCAAGAAGTCACAAAGAACCCTAGAACAACATCCAGGGGTCTGCAGGCCTCTCTTACCTCGGCTAAGGTCAGTGTTCATGACTCCACCATCAGAAAGACACTGGGCAAAAATGGGACTCAGCAGAGTAGAAAAGCGGAAACCACTGTTCACTAAGAAGAACATGAATGCTTGTCTCAAGTTTGCCAAAAAGCACCTGGATGATCCTCAAGAGTTCTAGAACAATGTTTATGGACAAATGAGTCAAAGTGAAACTTTTTGGCCAACAGTCAAGCATGGTGGTGGTAGTGTCATGATTTGGGGATGCTTTGCTGCATCAGGACCTGGACAACTTGCCATCATTGAAGGAACCATGAATTCTGCTCTGTATCAGAGAATTCTACAGGAGAATGTCAGACCATCCGAATGGTTGAAGAACAAGAAATTTAAAAGTTTTGGAATGGCCTAGTTAAAGTCCAGACCTAAACCCCGTTGAGATGTTGTGGCAGGACCTGAAACGATTTCTAGCAGTTTATGCTAGAAAACCCACAAATGTCACAGAGTTGAAGCAGTTCTGCATGAAGGAGAGGGCCAAAATTCCTCCATGGCGCTGTGAGAGACTGATCAATAACTACAGGAAGCGTTTGGTTGCAGTTATTGCTGCTAAAGGTGACATGACCAGTTATTGAGTCTAAGGGGGCGATTACTTTTTCACACAGGGGCATTGGGTGTTGCATAACTTTCTTTAATAAATAAATGAAATAAGTATCAAAATTGTGTTATTTGTTCACTCAGGGTCCCTTTTATGTAATATTAGATTATGGTTGAAGATCTGATAACATTCAGTGTCAAAAATATGCAAAAATGCAGAAAATCAGACAGGGGGCAAATACTTTTCCATGGTACTGTACATGTACACACGTAAAGATGAGGTTGTCTATATATCTGTACATTTCATAAAAATCTATTTTAAGGAATGTCCTGAAGATAGTGCAGAGATGGAAATAAGAATCATATTGCAGAGCAGTTCCACCCATTCCACATTTTAATACAAGCTTAATTAGCCATAGGGTCTAGCTAGCAAGCTCTGTTGTGTCTTATTACCCAGGTTTTGATAGAAATTGTCAATGACCTGTGTAAAAGAATATTCTTAGGCTCACATTTGTACATGGGTAAGGACACCTTCAGTATTCCCTGTGGGGGATAGAGGGGGAAACAATAGTCCCACAGATTGTAAGTGGGTGCACTGTAGTTCAAAACCAAGATCTACGGTCTACTAGTACTCAGCCTGAAGTACTGTGTCCCACTGGTTTGCATTAGTATATTGTTCACTGATAAATAAGTGTGGGGGTAAAAAACTAATTCATAACTCAGATTTATCCAGATTGTTTTTATGGCTTCAGGCCTGTTTTTGTTTTTTTTTTAATCTTTAAATCACTTGCCTTCTTCATCGTAGTTTGACATGTCATCTGCAATAATATTTCCAAAGTCTAAAAGTAGATTCCACGTGTCTTTGGGAATTGATCTTTTGTGATGTTCCTACAAGAAAGAAATGTGTTTTGATTTTACTGTGTTAACAACCCAATTATTTATCACAAACTAAAGTCATCTTCTTGTAATCTACAGTATAACACCATAATCTCTGGTTACTCCTGATATTGTAGGGATTGTATTTCAACAAAGATATTAAATGTGTTTGGTTTTATTGCCAGGCATCGGGCCGGTTGCTAGGGATCAATTTTTTTTTTTTTTTTTTTAATAGCCAAATCAGCTTGCAAGTTTTCCATCTTCAATATTCCAACTTTTGTGAATCGTGTCAAGTGTAATAATAAAATAATTAGACTCCATAAAGAAAGGTAAAAGGTGCTACTCAGCTACTCAAATGATCACCTCTGGAGGAGGAAAGACAACAACTTTCAGACTATATTTTCAAAGCTTTTTCCAGTCTTTAATTCTTATTTTTTTAAAGAAAAAAAGCTGCTGATTTTACAAAACCAGATACCTGAAATACTACTAGTCATGGCCTTTGAAGCACTCTAAATCTTTTTGCCTCGCAAGTTTGTTACAGTTACATGACATTTTCTTCTTTCAGAAAAAAAAGAAAGAGAGTTAAAGACTGGAGTACAAATGGTTTGAAAATATGGCCCCTGAAATCTTAATAAGCTTTTTTACTTTCTTCCCTGAGCAATGGATTATTCCACCAGGGGGCAGTAATCAGCTTTAAAAGATGGCATCGAATGGGGAACACCTGAGGAGCGTATTAAAATCACATGGTGAAGATATACTAAAAAGACAGGTAAAAACACAAGAATAAACTTGGCTAAATCTTATATTCTAAAAACGTACTCTGTATCTCTATATTCAAAAGGCAGGTGTTACGATAAAGGGGAGTTATTCCCATTTGGATAAAAGGGTTCTACAGTGATGTAAATGTACACAATATTTCACCAGCTTTTGTTCACTAGTGCTTACTATAAAAATAGGGTGAAACTATTCCAATTAGTTTTATTTATAGGTACTGTAAATGGGAAACAAGAAAAAATAAGGGCATAAGGGTGAGAGTTTCTGTTCTTAGATATGCTCGAGGCAGTTGAACAAATCCTTTTTTTTTGTATTTATTAGCACATAAATAGGTCCTCAGATGGAGCTCCAATGTTGTCCTCATGTCCTCGATCAGTCTATAAAGAGTAATGTCAAACTCAACACAATGCACTGTCTTTATATTCCAACACAAAGATAAATCCCACTGAACACAAATTGTCCACACACGTTCCAGATTTCTTTTTCAATTAACAGCAAAATAGTTTTACAGATATGCATTGGTTTGTCCCTATAAAGGTTTACTGCAAAGTGTATGGCTTGAGTTTTTTTTTTTTTTTTTTTTTTTTATTTGTATTTGAAAAGCAGGTTAAATTGCAGATGAATTTCAATTGCCTCCACCGATATCTTTGTATCTGCTTGCGTTGTTTACGGTGACTTAAGCAACAGTTTGTACATCAAATAGGTGCACCATGTCTGCACCAGGAAGCTTCTTGAATTGTGATTGGGTGTGACTCATAACATACCCAATCAGAGGACTGCATGCAACTCAAGTTCTAACCTTGGTTCAGTTACTAAACCCCAACTGACACCTCACTTATAGGAGTAGGGAACTGTACTGGGCGCAATTATCAGGGGTCTGGTACTGTCTTGTACATTGGCAATAAAAGTTGGGTATGTTAAACTCACAATGTCATACGTGGGAATTTATCTTCTTTCTTGGTATCTTTGTAACAATTATTGTTAAACAGTAAAGAATGAACACTGTTTAAAATGTGGACAAATAATGTGCAATGTTGTTGTGCTATGGTGTAGAACCCTGAACTCCTGCACTAACATAGTAACTGTTAAGATAATAACTGTTACCGAAGCAGCAACAACAGTCTGGAGCTCTTGAGAACCGTGGGTTAATGACGTCTTTGTACATCGTTCAGTGTTTACTGAAGCGATTTATCCTTGAATAGCAAGGGAGATCTTGGTCACACACACACACCAGGACTTACCAATAAAAACTTGTTCCAGAGATCTAGAAATTTAAACTTTCCAGTCAAAACTAAATTCCAGTAGGCAATGGCCATTTCTAAGTCTGTAAAAAAAAAAAAAAAACTCATTAAGAACAAAATTTTGCTCAAACAATACAGGTATGTTATGGGTTAGGCACCTGACAGGATGTTTACTATTTGGCCACTGAAACACAAGCATACACCAAATTCAGATGTTCATTGTCACAGCTCAGTGGAACCTTAAGGGATACTATATTTTATAATATGTATTCTCTTACATGTTTAATGTCCTATCGTGTGTTGTTTCCACTTATATCATTACTATTCTGGAAAAATGCTGGGTAAAATGCTTGTAAAAACTGAACTTCTGAAGGGAGATGGTTTCAACAATGATCACTAGGATTTTGCTATTTACTAACACACAGTTGCAGAGAGGCCAGGATTCACAACTGAGCCTCTCTAGTGGCAATGTATGTCTTTAGAAATTCAGCCCTGTTGTGGAAAACGGGCGCTGGCAAGCCTTGTAAGTAGGAGACAGTATATACAGCAATATGGAATTTTACAAAACACACATAATAGGATATTAAACAAATAAGGAATTAAATATTGCAGAACTGCTGTTGGTATAAAAAGTCTTCCTTTAAGCTCTTTAAAAAGAAATAAAGCTCTTCCTTGGAGGACTGAATACGAGCGGATGCTCCACCCAGTTCTATTGACAGGTGCTGTACGTTCTCCACTCAGAATTTATAGAACCTCACCCCGGACGGTTTGCAGCCTCGTCTGAAGCTGGTCGGGGCCATTAATAATTAAGCAACATTTTCCTTCATTTTACCTTCTTTCACTCCTATACAAGAAGCACACCAACACCAAATGGGCTAGACCCAACAAAGGACTTAAATCATGTTATTTAGTATGTGGGGGACAGGAGGCTATGTGATGATATGGCCACTACTGTCTACAGGACAGATGCTTTCAGGAATGGAGGAATAGCCTCTTTGAAAACCCTAACGTACGGCATCAGCTATAAAGTAGGGGGCAATCCTCCTCAATACTGAACCTAACTTTGAGAGGATATGCCTCCCATCGGAGGATAATAGCATGTGTTAAATAATGTTCTCACCAAGTTTCATTACTACTGGATATACAGTTCTTACGATATGTATGTAACAATGTAAGCGTGATATAATACTGTACTCTTTATCTATGTACATAATCCCAGGTTCTGACACTCTAGAACTTCCTCACCAAGTCTCATCCCAATAGGACAGATTCTTATAGAACATGTTTCATGCAAACATATTGTTCCAAGGTGCGTTCTGAATGAAACTGCTGCAAACAAAGGACCTACCACTTGCTGGTTATTGTCTAAATCCCCACTGGCAGGATACAGAAATCATGAGATGTGGCAATGTTTCTTCACTGTTAACCTGCACAGCGTACCATATCCCAAACTTTAAGAGACTAAAAAAATCAACCATATGTTCGTTGATTTTGTCGATGTGCATCTACAGTTACAGCTTCAGATCTGTGAATCATCAGCAAATCTTTACCTTCTACGCAGGCATCAAAAGCTCAACATTGAATCCAGTCACTTGTATTTATTTTGCTAATCTCCTTTACACATTTCACCCACAGTTCATAACCCGTATTGGGAAACCGTGAACGCATCTGCCAACATTTTCAAGTAAGAAAAATCGTTAATGTAATAAAAACCTCCATTCACAAGCAAGAGGATTTCATGGTTAATCTCTGCTTGATACATTCCCCAGTGGACAACAGCACTTACTTACATGAACATATCCTCTTGCTGTGCTGCAATAACCTGAATAATTACTTCTTAATTCTAAAAAGAAAATCTAGAACACAGGCTTGCACAGCATGTGTGTAGATCATTTACATATGTCAGCATTCATTTAAATACCTAATCTACCAGTGCTGGCTCCAAATTTATTCTAGACCCCCTTTAAGTGACGCAAAACCTTTAAACAGATATCATCCCTGCTTGCTGTCAGACACCCATTCTCTCATACCCAAGAGTATAATTTCCTATTCCAGTCAGTTTGTACATTCTATATAACAAAAACTAAGCAGCCTACTGTCACTTGTATTAACAATGCTGCCTTTTCCACAGTGGGGTGTGAATACCTCTATAAATATAGTACCCCATCATCAAACAATACTAAAATATTGAATGTATACAAATCACAACATGGGAAATTATGTTATATTAACCCACTCTTCTTCGTAAACCTTGGTTCTCTTGTCCCTATGCAGCACTGTTCTTGTCAGACTCTCACTAGATATGTGCAGCATGTTTCTTCTGGTTAGATTAAAGGGGAGAAGGCAGAAAGTACTTTTTCTGCAAAATGTCCTGGTACTCAATTCCAGTCTTCTGACTTGGTGTATTTTTCAGTTATTTTTTTCATTCCTATTAAGACTGAAGTGTCTGGCTGTCTCTTCTAGTTCTCAATGTGTCTGTATGTGTGTATGTGTGTGTGTGTGTGTGTTTTAAAAGCATTATTCTGGCCAGCATGTACTATAGTGGACTCCTTGCTGTTTAAAAAGCCAAAAATCCATGCCTCACTCCCTGGTGTCTGCTGGGTAATAGCTTAATAGATTAAGCAGTTTTAAATTACAAGTCTGTAATGGTCTTGCCGTAAATATAAATATTCCTGTCATGAAGAAAGCTATACTCATTTGGCAGATAGTCTACACTTATATACAGTCCCTTCTCTAAGTACTCTCTGCCCTGTTGCTAGCCTTGGAGACACTTTTTTAAAGGGTTTACTCTAGTCCAGGGCTTCCCAACCCTGATCCTGGGGACCCCATGTGTCTTCTGGTTTTCATTCCAAAAAAGTTGCACAGTTCAAGTCACTTATAAAATGTTACAGCTAACTTAAAATCTGCAACTGTTTAAGAGCTGAAAACAAGTAAAAAGATCTAATTAAGCAAATTATTAGTTCAATTAAGGGTTTAGTTAAATAAATGAGATCTTGGAATGAAAACCAGAAGACACGTCAGATTAATTGCAACAAACTAAAAGGATTATACTAACTGAGGACCCTGTGGTTAGTACGAAGGATGGTACTAAACTAGCATGTAAGTTAATACCAATTGCAATGAACTAAGCAGCTCAAGATAGGCCCCAGCTGTGTATTAAAAATGTTCTCAATTGCAACAAACCCAAAGTATCTGCTGTTGCCCAGGGATACAAAAACACGTTACTAAGTTAGTGCAGCAATTTCTGTAGACTAAAGACTAAACAAATTGGACTGGAACAAATTTAAAATAAAATAAATTATGTATTACTAACTTTTATAAAACTGAACTATTCATAACCAAAAATTATATAAAATTATTTGAAATCTTCTGGTTAAAAAAAATTTAATAATAATAACAACAACAGCAATAATAATAAAATGTTTGCAACAAAACCAGTTTCATCCTTATTCAACTTAACATAGGCCTATTTTATTTAAAAAAAAAAAATTCCAGTACGACTTTCCAGTGTCTCTACTTTCTGCCTCTTCCACAGGTTTTTTTTTTTTTTTTTTTTTTTTTTTTTTAAATTTGCTGCTGTACCTGGCCGCCTCTCGGGGAAGGCAGCGTTGAATCTGCTTACACGTGTATTCCATGCAGTCGTGTGCTGCAGAATTCCTGTACAATCCTTTCGGCCATCCTCCACAGTTTCAATAAAATATTTTATACACTATGAAATAAAAGTTTTTGCTCCATTGTATAATTTGTACACGACTACTGGCCACGATTGCTTTCATATGGATGTACCGAGAAAGTAAGCTTTTATAGAAATATTAGCCGATAGTTAATCTGTACTCTCTGAATTACTCATCAGCGGCACAGGGTGTTGTGAAATGTTTAAACGCATTTGAAGTTAATTTTAATAATGTGGCTGGATTTGTCTCCGATAATGCCAGTTACATGATCGAGGCATACAATGACATTCTTCGAGGTTTATTGCCAAATTCAGTACATTTGACTTGTAATGCCCACATAATAGCCCTTGCCAGCAATATCTGGGTAAATAATTTTTCGAAAGCAGACAAGCTGGTTGCAACTGTGTGACAAAGTGCCCGCCCTCGCCGACGGCAAAGCACCATTCTACCCCAGCTGGGGGCCAACCTCTGCCGCCATGGTAAGGGGGCCGGTTGGCCCGACGGGGTCGGTGGTCTGGCAGGTCTTGGTCCGAGGGGGTGTTGATGGTGGTCCCTCAATAAGGGGCAGTTCAGCAGAGTGGTTTGGACGGACATGCGGGAGTACTCAAAATTTTCGGCCACGCCACGGCCTGGACCAGGGTAGTGGGGTTGTGCCGGCGAATCCAGGCCCGCATTTCAGCGCCGAACACACAGCAGAACTGCTCCATAACAATGGCCTCCCCCATCCGAATCCCGGTTTTCTGGCTAGGGTTCAGTCATTGTGTCATGTGGTCGCATAACTGCTGGGCCACCGCCCTGGGCCGGGTGTTTGGTGGCCGCCGGAACTCCGGGAACCTGACCCGGTGAGTCTCCCCCGTGATGTTAAGACGGCGGAGGATAGTCTGTTTCACCAGGTCATACTGGGCAGCGTCGTCATCAGTCATGGCCCGGTACGCTGCTTGTGCCTCCCCATTTAAGCAGGGGCCAAGTTGGCTCGCCCAGTGCTCCCGGGGCCATGCTGCGGTGGTGGCTAACCTCTCAAACGCCACAAGGTAGGCTTCCAGGTGATCCTCCGCCGTCATTTTCTGGGCCCGGGCCTTCGGGGCCACCATCCCGGAGCCTGCTACCGACGTCATCCCCATCCCGACCCTCTCAATGAGAACTGTGGACCGATCCTCCCTCCTCCGTTCCTCAGCCTCCCTCCGGCTGTCCAAAGCCTCCAGGACTGCCGCCAAAGTGGCTGGATCCATCTCCTGCTTCTGACTCCACATTTGGCAGAATGTGCGTAGCGGTGGTGTAAATCAAGAGACTCCAGTCCAGTTTCTGTGCCTGGGTTTTTATTTTCCTTCCCCAGGTCAGGGAAAGCACACTCAACAAAATAATAAAAATAAACAATAAGGAAGCCGGGATACACAACGATGTGTAACCCGACCACATAGAGTGTAATGGGGTTGCAGTCCCAAACAATAAATAAACAAGTCACAGAAAAACAACGCGCTCCCGTGAACCCAGCACTTCCGGGTAGTCGCTCCCCCGACGTACTTTCCGGAGCGTCCCGTTAGTGCTCTAGGATGTAGAAAAGGAGATGGGTTAGCAGGACAACAATAAAAACGACCTGTCTTTCTTTCTTTCTTTCTTTGCCCTCGCTGACAGCAAAGCGCCACTCTTCTCCTTTGAGGCAGGTGAGGCAGGTTTCCTGATCCACCTGCGGCGATGGTACGGCCTTCAGGTGGATCCACTGCTCCGCGGTCTCTACCTCACCCCGATCGAAGGCCTGCACAAAAAGGGGGTCTTCATATGGGCACACGTCAGGGAGGTGCCCATACTCCAGACAGGCGAGGTACCATGTAGCCCCTCCTTCTTTTAACTCCCTCTGGTGCTTTGCCGTCAGCGAGGGCGGGCACTTTGTCACAAACTGTTAAAAAAAAAATGTTTAAAAACATTGCCCAAGAAGAAAACTATGTTTTAAAGACCACTTGACAGAAGCAATCCAACAAAAAGGCTGTACTTTACCCATAAAGTTGCGATCTGAGCCAAGCATAACACGATGGGGCACTTGGTATTCTGCTGCTGAATATAATTTCAAATACATCAATTTTTACGCAGGCTTTGTGGAAAAGGAAATGCACATTTCACCAAACACTGTAGTGTTAAAAGTACCTCCAGAAATTGCTTAAAAGATTTGTTTAAAAGGTTAAAATCAACTCTCCCTAATTGCGACGCATGCCAAGGGACTGGTGGATCTGATTCAGTGGTTTGAAAGCTGTAAAGTGAGAGTCCATCAAACATATAATAAAGGTTGCAGAATCAATAAATACATACCGAGCAATGGCACAAGAGGTACACAGCACAGACGCTGCAGTAAACAAACTAAGTGTAAAAACCTTTCATGACGTTTCTGAAAAACTGACCAATTACTATAGCCCGGATCAATGCAAAAAGAAACCACTTTTTTTACAACCAGCTCATAACTTTCCGATGGCAGTGAGGATATTCGACCCACAACAAGTGTGCAGTTGGGATCTGGACGCCCTCCCATTATATTCTATTCCAGGATTTGATGCTGACTGTAAATTAAAAATGACACATACCTACCATAGGCAAAAGAAAACGGCAGTAGAATGACTTTTAATCAATTTTGGATTAAAGCTGAAGAACAATTTCCCAATTGAACACGAGAGGATAAAATATATTTGTCAGTTGTCACCAATTCTGTAGATGCTGAAAGAAGTGTTTAATCTTATTTAAAAAAATTTACCGAACAACATCAATCTATGAGAGAAGGCAGGATTAACCAACTGACGATGCTGAAGTTTAACAGCAACACAATGCATGGGACATTTTCTTTCATGAAACTAAGTGACACTTACGAACAACCTTGCATCATCATCATTATTATTATTATTATTATTATTATTATTAGTAGTAGTAGTAGTATTATATTTGTAATGTATACGTTACAGCATTGATGTTATGATTTCAGTATTTTATATAAATTGTTCTGGGAATCAGTGCTAGGTTTTTTTATATATTTTGTTGAAAATTATGTGTTCCTACTAGTAAACTGAAACATTTAAATTACTTATTTACACATTCTAACAAATAATACTGAATAAGATGTATTGGTAATAAAGGAATGCATGACTAAATAAATGTCCGGAACTGCTTCTGCTGCCTAATCAACACGTCAATGCGTGTTAATAGAATGACTAATTGAGATGATTAAAGGAATTGGGAGATTATTAATCAATAAGTGGTTTAATCAAGCAGGACCACCTTGCGGTGGGAGGAATGAAGTGCAGCCTAAGAAAGCAGGTCGCGTAAAATGCAGGGCCCTATTTATAGGTTATACCTGAAATATGCTATTAGCATTTCTGATTCTATTTGCATCTTTTATAGCCTACAATACACCTTTGGTCCTATAAACAAATGCATTTGTTTTGTCTGTGAATTAAATAAGGAGCACAAATAGAAGTTTTGCTTATCCTCTAACGTAGCTTCATTAGTTTTGGTGGCGTTAGGAAAATGTGATCAGTCATGTGAAGTTGGTTTAAGAAAATGGGAAATATTCTCATGCAATTCAGCCTTGGTATTTATATTTCGTGTGTAAATACATTTCCGTACATCATTTTCTTAAGTTCAAAAAAATGTAAATAAAAAAAACAATAATAGATTAAGGATGTTAGGTTTCTTAAACAAAATAACAAACAGGATTTTGACCTTGAAACAAAAAAATAACACTCTTAAAATATAATTAGCTAGAACCATCCCCCCCCCCCTTTCCCCCTTAAGTTCCAGTTTGTTAGCACACTACAATAAAGAGCTTAATTCTGAGTTCCGTATTAAAGCTGGGGATCAGCTAATCCTCAGCTTTGTTAGTTGCAATTGGTACCAAGTTCGTACGCAGCTGGGGATGATCATGAGATTAGCTAGTCCGCAGTTCCATACTAAATCTACAAGTTTGTTGCAATTGCCCCATGGGGTCTCCAGGAGCAGGGGTGTGAAGCCCTACTAGTCTAGTCTTTATTAAATCCTACTGTTTTTTTATTTTTTTAAAAAGAGGTAAAACACCTGTTTGTTTTACAAAACTAAACAACTAAGTAATAGATTTTAAGTTCTCTTAAGAACTCTTTTAAAAAAAACTATGGAGGAAACCCTTAAGTAATAAGGTATTTGGTCTGCACACAGCAGATTTAATATTGCAGTTAAAAGGGGCGGATCCTAAAGACTTGTGTGTTAGGCAACCAAAACTTTCATCACTGATGAACTTTTAATTCATCAGAATTGGCAGTCACTCACATGGTGACCATCAGTACCCTCTAACATTTCACAAGCACTAAATGAACACACACACACACACACACACGATATTACATGCCAAGCACCGGAGCTCTGAGAGGTATGTTACACATTTTGATTTCCACAGCACCTCTCTGTATCTCTCACTCTGCATTTAAATAAACTTCATTAACAGAGAGTGCTGTTTGCTTCAGTCTCCAGAAAGAAGGCTTACAAAAAAGGACTTTCTCTGTGTTTAGTTTTCATATCAAACAACTATAGAAATTGATCTTTTTGCTTACCTAAGCCCTTTTGTCCAGGGTTTTTAGCAAAGTTAAATGTAAACTGATAGAAGTCCTTGAACTTTCCTGGGTCCTTTAATTCTTGCTCTAATCTTGGTAGTTGGGATTTAAGTTTATCTGGGCTGTCACAGCTGTGGAAAATAAGATGTTAGCATATTACCTATAAAACATTCTATATGAGTGGGATGTACATACATGAATAACAGACTAGTTTAAATGACAACAGCACCTTTCTTTTTTTTTTTTTTTTTTACCTGCCAAACACAGAACCTTGGCCTAAGAAATCACTTGTGCACCGTAGAAAAGCAGAGCAGAGTCAGAGCAGGTAAATACGTGTTCTACGGGTTCACACAACTACATTTTTTTCAGAAATACTGTATAAAATTAAGTTTCTAGTAAAGGGGAGTCTTCCTATATCTGGAAGTTTGATAGCAGCATATTACAGTAATGTGCTCTGAAATTCTGTAATGTTTGGCCACCGCCCCATTCCCATCCCCACCCCCATCTATTCATTTTCAATTCTAGAGCCTTGGTGCTTGGAAGTACTTACCCAAGTTCTGACATTCCATCTACAAACTCCCTCTTACTGAACTCGCACTGAGTAGCAGCTCTGAACTTCCACGCAACCACCAAAACACTAACGCTGGCCGGATCCAGGTTAAGATCATCACAAAACTGCTGGATGCCATCTATACCAATCTTATTCTCATCCTGAGGATCTGAATCAAACAGACACAAAATCCCATTTCACCATATAGAAACACAAACCACAAATACAGCAGCTGTTTTGCTCTTTCACACACTTGTAAAGAGATGCATCAGTAATTCGAAGTTACCTAGAGTTCAAGCAGTATGGGGCTTATTGAAGTTACCTACAGTTAAAGGAGTATGGGGCTTATTAAAAAAATTAAAAATGAAAAAAATGCTGCATTAGACTTTATAAGGTGAACATTAACATGACAGTCGAGGACAATATATGAAGACTTTATATGTAGTACAGTAGCTAACATTCTCAATTCCAAACCATTTTTTTTTATTGCTGTTTTAAGGAGGAGTGGACCAATCCTATGGCTAAAAGATATTCGTTGTGAGGAACTTAAGGGGACACACATTGATGGATTTCTTCTTGTTCCTAACTATTCATATGTAGCACAAAAAGTGCATTCATAGTATGGTCCAAATGAAAATAGAAGTCTGGAAAATTAATGTACAGACAAATAACAAAACAAAATGGACTTATGACAGCAATAATAGGTTATGCACTCGTTTGTAAAACGAGATTCATTTTCAAAACGTTACAATTTATATAACATGGCAGCAGTATGGTAATAATTTATCAAACTACAGGATGCCTTTTTTCCCACATTAACTACAGTCTGTCACATTTTGTATGCTGCACCCAATTCTGCCAAGCTGCACACTTGCAGTAAACAGATTAAACCGATGGCTAAACAGTTCTAGTCAACTGCTGCCTGATTAGTTTTCCTTGTTAAGAAAAGATAAACAATATAAATGATTAAAGCTGAAATAAAAAAAGCTAACTGAATAAAAAACAATTCTGACAATTTTGAGAACTTCCAAGGCTCTCCTAATTTTAAAAGAGCCCTTCTTGCCTTGTGTGACAGCGCATAGGCATGTCACATGAACACTTCTGTGCTTGTTTGTGTGTTTGGTGGCCATCTTGGTGAAGGGACAAGAAGGCCACTGTTTGAACAGCCACATGGTTTAATTGTTATATTGAATAATTAATTGTTTGATTGAGAGTGGATGGACAAGTGTAGAATGTGACCAGGTGGTGATGGGATGCTGAATCAATCAAGCCCCTGGCCACATGGTATGAAAGGAAGAGAAATATTTGTTTGAGAGAGTATATAGGAGAGGCGAGGAGACGAGACGAGACACCAGGATAGCCGTAGCTTGGGTGTTTTTGAGGGGTTGTTTATTTTGAAGAGTTTTGTTTAAACCTTTACTTTGTTCCAGTGTTTATTTGTGAATTATTAAAACTGCAGTTTCTGAGCCTGGGGCTCCTATTTCAAAGGGCGCAAACCTGCCTTGCCTGGGATGGTTTGCCATTACCTCATTATGCAAGATACAAGTATTACAGTGATACGTAATATGGGTAGCACCAACAAGTCAACCTCTGAAACTGGTAGTTGACTAATCACACACTTCAATTGCAAAGCTGCAGCAGCATAGCAGGTATGGAAATAAGACTCCCATTCCATAGCAGTTTGATCCATTCCTGGTTTACTACGAGTTTAACGAGACTTACCTGAGCTTGTTACCTCTGCAATGTGGCTAATCAATCTTGTAGTAAAACCTGAAATGGGTGAAACTGCTATGCCAGGAGTAGCCAACCCATGTTCCTGGAGAGCCACAATCCTTCAGGTTTTGTAGGTAGCTCTAAATCAATCACTAAATAGCTGGAAGAAACAGTAATTCTGACCAATTAAGCCCAATCATTAAGTCAATTACATCATTAAGAGGCTAGGGTAAAACAAAAGGCTCTCCAGGACCGGGCTGGCCACCCCTGTTCTATGCTATAGGAGTCTATTTCCATACCTGCATATATAATGTTTTTATGTGTTTAAAGTATATATTAGTAGTGAACAAGCAAAGTTTTCAAATATAGTGCACAAACACAAAAGTGCATGTACAAAACTGCAACACAATCGGATTTATGTCACTCTGTGATTATTACATTTATCAAGACAGATTGTTTCTTACAGCTCACTGGGTACTGCACAATACAACCAGTTAATAAACCTCCATTACGTAAACTGGGTACATTCTAAACTGGGGGAAAAAAACACTCCCAGTTAACTGCTTCAAACTTCCACATTAAGTGACTGAAATGAAACATGTCTCACAGTACAAAACAGGTACAGTATCGACCAATACAATAAAAAAAAACAACCAAACAAAAACAGACTTGCCTTTGTATCGGTTATAGAGTTGTTCCAGTTTTTTTCGATCTACTGAGTTTTTCATGGATTCTTTATAGTAGAGCTCTGGGTTCTGGAAGTAGCTGTCCGTCGCCGTCTCTAGTTTCCAGTCATTCTGTGTCAGGCAGTATAGAGCAGTTTTCTCCCCAGCCTGAGTAAATGCCATAAACTGCCGAACCTTATCCTTCTGAGATGACCTAAGCTTATGCTACGGAAAAAAAAAAAAAGAACACAAGCAAGATCTGTAAAACAAAGGTACAATTGTTTTCCACATTTTCATGGTCATTTTAAAAAGCTTTTTTTTCCTCCTGTTGAGTCCAGTAAATTCTAAATTCTGATTAAAAACCCAATCGGTTTTATAAATGTGTTGTCCTTCACCCTTTTAGCTTTAGCTTTTTGTTTCTCCCTTGTGGGATTGGCCACCATATTTTTAACTAAGTAAACTGAAGGCAAGGCATAACAACTGATGCTGAACATAAACTTTTTTTTTTTTTTTTTGTGCAGAGTAGGTGTGCCATGTGCATTTATGAGTAAAGTTTTTATTTTATTTTATCAGACAAACAAGCACAAATTGTTAGAATGTGGAATAACCTTGAAAGCCAAAAATCACATAGTGCAGGGGTTCACACACTTTTACACATTACTTCCATCAGCTCAAGGAAAAGACATTCAGTCCTACTTCTTAGTTTTTATTTGCAGCCTTACTATCTCATGTTCCGATCTCATCAGTGTGGTTGGGTTTGGCGTTTGGATGGGAGATCTAAAAAGTGCAAGGAATTATCTAGCCCTTGCACCTTCGGTCTCCCATCCAAGTACCTGTAGGAAGTGGGGTTAGTGGCTTAGAGTCACTAAAATCACTTCACCATGCTTTTACGGATCGACACTGACACAGGCTGTAAAAGGATAGCACTCGGCTTCATTATCAAATCACAGATGCTGCCTGTTCCTCACAGAAATCAGCAGCTGCATTTTAGTGAGTGTACTGTACTTACACCACAGTTTTAACATCAGGACTTTTATATAACTTAATTTACCAGGAAGGAAGTTATGGCAAAAAAAGAAGCTCTTTCATTTAATGACAGATTGTTTGTGATGCAGGAACTGGTTGGAGGTGAAAATAAATGTAGTAATTTGAAATGACAATGACAAGTGTTGCATGGGTCCTTTATGTATTTCATGCACTTACGACTTGGCAATATTATGCTGGGTTTCTTTAAAAGCCCTTTGCAAAACAAGTTTGGATTTCCAGTAAACTAACCTTCCTCCAGCCTTTAAGAAAAACTTGGTGTTCAAAAAAACAACAAACTGCTCTGGACACCGTGGATTGTGCAGGAGTGCAGAGATCTCTGACACGGAGCACACAACAGCTGCTTTCAGAGGCTCCTATGGCCCGGGTTAGCGTTTAATACAAAGTAATACTATCCCACCTCTGCAATGTATATATGTAACTTCATGACTCACCAATGTACACAGCAGATGAGTAGCTCAGGTCAATCTAAACAGTAAAATTACTGACTGTAGAGCAGGGCTTCTCAGACTCGGTCCTGGGGACCCCTGTGGCTGCTGGTTTTCATTCTAACTGAGCTCTCAGTTACTTAACTAGACCCATAATTTAACAAATAACTTGTTTAATTAGACATTTTTACTTCTTTTCAGCTCTTGAACAGTTGCACATTTCAAGTTATTTATAACATTTTATAAGTAACTTGAACTGCAAGTGTTTAAGAGCTGAAAACAAGTAAAAAAAAGGCTAATTAAGAAAATTATTAATTATACGAGTTTGAGAAGCCCTGTTGAAGAGAGTAACAATCAATATTTTACTTTATTTTACAGTAACAATCATTCTTTCTTTCTTTTACAGTATAAACCTGTACAATAGAATATTTTACTCCCCAGGCAAATTTCCAGTTTTGTCTATCCTATTTATAAATAAGCAGCTGGCATTTAAGGTGAGTGTTACTATAAGAAATGTTTACAATAGCAACACAAAACAAATTAGATAACGTTTTTGCATAGTAGTGCTTTGTACAGCTTATAGAAGTAGGTGGACGTGAAGTGGACGGGATGAGTTTCTTCTGGTTGTCATTATGTTTTGCTGCTCAGTGACAGCAATTTAAGAAGAAGCACTGATTTCCATAAATGCATTGTTGGTTAAGCCCTTGAAATGTGTTTTAAATTGATAAAGATATGGGCTACTATTTGTATCAGTTTGTCTCTAGTATGATAGGCTAATTCGGTTTCTTTATGGCCGGTGGAATTATTTTAAATATACTGTGTTCATCCCAGTAACTTTATGGCATAGCTTACTGTCCCAGCAGAAAACGGGGATTAAACTTCAAAACCTTTAACAGTTGGTTGTTACTGATCCTAGCCATACTAAAGCTTGCTTTATAAACCAAAGTGGATTCTAATAAATAATAATAATAATAATAATAATAATAATAATAATAATAATAATAATAATAATAGTCGACATTAAGACAGCCACGCTTGAAGTGTCAGCCCTGACTCTCCCGTACAGTGGTGCAATATCTTGTTATTCCTGACTAGTAAAGTCAGCATTCCTTTCAACAAACTTTACACACGATCTTCTTTACATTGCAGCTCTGGGTTATATCAATATCACCACAGACTTCTCACTTTGACTTGTGACAAGTAAACAAAAAAAGTCCTAGGCCCAAGAATGGTTCCCTTTATAAAGAAGACTGCTTAATGCAACGGCCGTATTATTATTAGACATATCAATATCTGTAGCAGACCAAAATAAATACAAAATAAAGCTCCACATTAGTTCTATACTTTACTCCATAAAACACAGGCACGAAATGTAATGTGCAATACTAGAACATTGTTGTTTTCTGATTTCAAAAAACATAAGCTCCGTACTTTCACTTAGTGATCTGTAACTGTATGTACCCTGGTTAACACTCATTTGCAGGCTGTACACTTAGTAAACGCCACTAAAAAAGTGAAGTACGTTTGTTACCGGCACGGTGCTACTGAAACAAATACATACATAACATAACGTATTCGTTAAAACATTACGGTCAATTGATTATATAGAATTATTATTATTATTCTCACAATTCGATTAGCGTATTTCAATCAGCTAAATATTAAATTAAAAAACAAAACAAAAAACGTTGACTAGGATTTTACCAAACACCAAATACATGTGTTTGTATCACAATAATATATTTGGTATTTGTCCTTGTAGCCCGGTCACTTTCAGCTCGTTTAATTCCCTTTTTCCATTACTTACTCCTCAAATTCCACCAGTGCACTTTCTCGTCGACCGAGCTCCTGAGACCGTGTGCTGCTGTTCGACTCTAGTATCCTAACTTGCTGAGACCAAAAAGGGAAAAATACGTGGTCAATTGCTGTTGTCAGCTCTCAAAATACCAACAACACTCTGACTGACCTTCCTTCTAATACTAGCACTGATAAACTTGGGTGCTGAAACAAACCATCAGTGCATAACAAGATACCCCATCGCAACACCCCTTGGCTGTCTTTACTTACTTACTTACTTACTTACTTACGTGCGTACGCCCGCCCGCTCTCCACCGCTTCACTCCAACCCTTTGCTTTCTTTTTTGTTTATGTTTATTATTTTGATCTTACCTACCATTTTATCACCAGCTGTTTGACCAACTTGAATGCCAATCGCTCGTTCTACGCTTGCGCATCTTTCTCCAGGGAATGCGCTGCAGAATTGGTGAGCGTGCGCGGAAGAGAAAACTATTCTCGGGAATTGTAGTTTGTTCCCGTTCTAAATCTTCCAAGCGTGAAAACACGTCGCTGCAAATGTAGTACAACGCAGTACTGTACTGTGTAACCACGGTCTGTGCTGGTATGCAAGTAATGTACAACCAATTTCAACCATCCTCTTTCAAAAAGCTTTAATGGCAGTTCATTATTATTGGTAAAACTAAAATTACACTGTCACAAGAACTACATCTCCCAACTGTCTGGACCTAGGAATTGTTTCGGAAGCAAAATAAAATTAGCGTTAATAAAATTTATGTGACTGATAATATCTACAATATGTAGTTGTTTTGTCTTCAACATACCTTTTTTCAAATGTAACATTTGTAATCCAACAAAATATACACGAATTAAATATTGTATTACAACAAATTATAATACTAGTTTTATTTTGAATGAAATTATCTATATATATATATTATTATCTCTATATATAATATATAAGATATAGATATATATATTATATATTATATTGCTTCAATTTTTTGTGAGCACTATTTTCCGACCGATTTACGGTATTATTGATAAGAATTTGGGCTGGTCAGCGAAGTATGGGTCCCCCAGCATTTCGAATTGAACTGGTTGTGTGTTGTCAAAACAGCATGGCTGTGTTTTGAATAGAGACTTGGCTACGGTTGGAAACAATTACTTCTTGAGGGGGGAGGGTCGTTTACATATTATATGTGTGTTTAAACAAAACAAGGGACATATCATTTCCACAGTATGTTGCATATATTTACAATAAAGTAGTGTCTTCTTTGTGATTACGGGCAATGCAAGTGAACCTATGACCAGGCAGCAGACCCTGTTCTGACTTATCTGGTAATACATAAGGATGTATTCGGTCGTTGATTCTTAATTAGTTTTATAGATAAGCGATTAAGTCTGAATTCCACGTCATTTTTTATGTGTTGTCCCATTTCAGAATTAACCCTGTAGCAGTGATTCTGAATTGTGCAAAGAGAAAACATTTCTCGGAAACTAAACAAACAGCAAGTATATGCCGTGTGATATAGCTAAGTAATGACTCAATTACTTGAATTTTTTATTTTTTTGAATATTGTAATAACTGCACTGAATGTTTTTCACTGTATGGCGGTAGTTATTCCAACAGTTTGTTCAGCTTTCAGACATTCAACAAAACGTTAGTTTACCTACATTAAACCTGGTTCCCTGAAAGAGAAGATGGCCACCAAACATCGTTATGGGATAAACTCCTGCCTATTGGTAGGTGTCACTGAGTTCTTTCTATCAAAGCTGCCGATAGGCCCCCTCCCCTCAGTGACCCCCTCGGTCCCACCTACCATAAACCTGGATCGTTCTCTTTCGCGACGAAACCATGATGTCGAACGAAGCGACCTCGCGGTTGGTGGCCATCTTCTCTTTCAGGGAACCAGGTTTACGGTAGGTAAACTAATGTTCCCTTTCAATTCGAAGATGGCCACCAAAACATTGTTATGGGAAACGTGTACCAGAGCCGTTGCGAGGGAGGAAAGAACGCAAGCATATGATGGACACCAAGTACTGCCTGACCAAGGTCAGTGGTGTGAGCATGCAACCTCAAGGACCCTAGTGCCCACAGAGGGCAATGAGGGATCTACCACATTCAGGCGGTAGCACCTGGCAAAGGTATGCGGGTTAGCCCAGCTAGCCGCATCACAAATTTTAGCCGTGGAGGCACCTCGGAAGAGGGCCCATGACGTAGCCACACCTCTCATGGAATGTGCGGCTATTATCATATACAGTCGAGACTGTGTCCGCAATCCAATGCGACAGCCGCTGCTTTGAGAGGGGCTGTCCCAGGGTCCATGTTCAATGGCAGACGAAGAGCTGGTCAGCGCTCTCGTCCTATCTACATAACAGCTCAATGCCCGAACTGTGCAGAGAAGGTTCAACTTCTTATCCTCTTCTGTTACAAACGTTGAGGATGAAAGGACTCCAGTTCCACAGACTGATTAACGTGGAAGGCTGTAACTACCTTGGGGAGAAAAGCAGGGTTTGCACGCAGTGACGCTCTGCTACCATCATCCTAAATCCATATACAGGAACTATGCACAGACAGCGCCTGCAGCTCACTAACCCACTTTGTAGAGGTGAAAGCCAAGAGGAAGGCTGTCTTCATGGACAGGTGCTTCAACTCGATGGATTACATATGCTCAAATGGGGCCTGTGTGAGTGCCTCCAGTACAATCTCAAGGCTCCATTCGGGGAGAGTAGCCCTCCTAGAAGAGTGCAATCGCCGAGCACCTCAGAGAAACCGGGTAGCCCAAAAATGCACGCCCGGGGACATCGAGTCAACGGGGGCATGGCAAGCAGAAATAGCCACTAGGTAAACCTTCAGAGTGGAAGGTGATCTACCAGCCTCAAGCAGATCTTGCAGAAACTGCAAGATGGCAGGCATAGGATAGTAGGTTGGATCGTGACCGTTTGTACGGCAGCAATCTTGAAAACATTTTCACTTACAGGCATAGAGTGACCTAGTGGAATGCTCCCTAGCATTCTGCAGCGTAACCACGACTGCGTCAGGCAGCCTTAAAGCTGAACAGCAGTCCCTTTCAGGGGCCAGTCCCATAGCTGGAGCCTGCCCGGCTCCGGGTCTCAAAGTGTGCCTCTCACCTGACTGAGAAGATCCCGACGAAGCGGGATTTCCCAGTGCAGGCCGTTCAATAGCTGGCACAGGGATGAAAACCAAATTCTCCTTGGCCACCTGGGGACCACTAGGAGAACTGACGCCTTCTCCGACCGGACCTTTTCGAGAAAGGCCGGGAGCAATGGCAGAGGTGGGAACGCGTAAAGGAGCACTCTGGGCCATACGTGGGCTAGGGCATCGACTCCTAGTACACTGTCGCAGCGGTGGAGGGAGTACCACAGGGGGCAGTGTGTCATCTCCACTGAGGCGAAGAGATCGACCTGCGCCTTCCCGAAACATTCACAAATGCGCTCCACCACCTGAGGGTGGAGCCGCCACTCCGATGAATGTGGGCCCTCCCTCGAGAGGAGGTCCGCCGTCCGATTCTCCATACCAGGAACTTGGGGTGGCTGAGACTGGGGCAGGGCTAGCGGTGGCGGTTGTCTAGAGTGGAAACCCTGGGACCTCCTTCTCGGTTGTTGTTGCGTGGGCTGGGTACGGCCACGTCCACCACGGGTACTTTGGGCTCCCGCCACATAGGCATTTCGGACGTGCATCTCCATGATCCTGCACTGCAGGTTCGGGCACACAGGGTCCTTGGGCATACCTCCCACCGGCGGAGCTTTAACCAAGGCTGCAATAGTGGAATCCACAGGGGGAAACCCAGCCAGGCCCAGCTTCTCTGCCCCTTCCAGCGAGACCAGAGGAGAACCATGTCTCAATTGTTCTGGCAGCATTGTAGCTGGGTGGTTCCAAGAGAATGCCCCGACTCCATGAAATCAGGGAAAGCTTGGAAGGGCTGAGCTCGGGTAGCCACATTATGCGGTCAAAAGACGGAATGGCGTGACTCTGTCTGTGATGTCCAGGAGACTTGCAGGTTCGCACTAGGAACTGAGGCAGCCTCGGAACTAGGGGCCGTATCAGCCTGGAATTCGGGTTCCGCCACAACCTCCATATCCGGAGGGAAATCATAACAATGTTTGGTGACCATCTTGGAATTGAAAGGGAACAGTCTTTGCATTGATTAAGTCAGACAGCTTGGGAGGCACCTTTTATTACAGAACAGAAGAACATAACTCCGCTGACAACTGTTTTACAGGGTAGCAGCATTGAGGACAAGAAAGTTTAATGGGATGTGAAACTATCCTGTTGTGTAATGGTGATGCAGGGATGGTGTGGAGGTGTGCTGCCTGTATGTACCTTAACAGGAATATAAATAAGATTCCAATTGCAAAGCAGTTTAACCCATTCCAGGTTTTACTACAAGCTTGTTTAGCCACAGTGTATAGGTAACATGTTCAGATGGGTTGTGTTATAGTAAAACCAGGAATGGATTTAGGCTTTTTTGGTTAGATCTTGATTACTGTAAAACTCCTTAGCACAGTTATTTTATGAAGAGATGACAATCTTGGTCAAGATAATCTGTTTAGCATGAGTTCAGACTTTTCATTGGTCAGGCTAGTGAAGCTTACAGTAGGTTTTGTGTGTAAGCCCTTTACTGTATATGTTGGGCGGTAACCATTTTTTTAAATGAACACAAAGCTTTTAGACACAAGATCTGCATTGCGTGGAACAATCATGGGAGGCACAAAAAAACTATGACTAAAGTAATTTATAGAGTAATGAATTCACTGTTTTTACAGTAACTTGATGTAGAGTACTGTAACCCAAAGGTCAGTGCTATGCAAGTATTTGAATGTCAGAAAGTTACAAAAACTGAAGTTTAATGCTATAGACAAGTCATCCATTGGTAAACAATATTGTATTACGTGTGCATGTGTATGTGTGAAAAGGATTGTGATATATATATATATATATATATATATATATATATATATATATATATATATATATATATGTATATATGGGCTACACTTATATAGTAAAAATGCTTCTTTTCTCAGGTCTCCCACGAAAAAGAAAAATGAGGCATAACTAAGAATGAAGGATCCCAGCCTCTTCTTTCTGTGGGTCTTCATGGCACTTTTAAAGTGCCAGCTGCTGGTTTCCACGGAACATGTGGGCGTGGCAAAGCATGCCATCAAGCTTCATCGTGGCAAGGGGGCAACTGTGACGCAGGGGAGGCAGTGGGTGATCGAGAACTGCCACAAGATGTCCAGTCTGCTCCGCCTGAAGGCCGTGGTCCTGAACAAGCTGAAGGGAGCCATCAGACTGGTGGAGAAGAACCCCGGACTGTCGGACGCTGAGAAGCTTTTCCAGGTGCACACCTTTGAGATCTTCATGAAGGATCTGATCGAGAGTGGGAATTTGGTCTTCCAGGCCATCCACGGCCTACAGAGGGTGCTGCAGGGGGACTACAAGGACATGGTGAACATGAAGGAGAGCAGCAGGCAGCGGCTGGAGGCCCTGAGGGAGGCTGCCATTAAGGTAAGTAGCTAGGAAAGAGAGAAAGGTTCTGGGTGACTGTACGAGGGAAGTCGTTCAGGGTCCAACAACGGGTTAAATATAATGTAAATTCCAAAAAAGTAATCTCCCACATGAGAAAAATGAGTACCATCACACATGTTCTCACCATGTGGTGCTTTGTGGTTGCACATCTCTTGTTTTGTAGACACACAGCTACCCTGGGTCCCTCATCTCCATCAAACACAAATAGAGGAAACACAGTTGGAATGACCCAATACTGTCAGAGCTGAGTAACTTCTCGATCTTGGATACAATCTGCACAGTTTACAATACATAAACTCAAAACAGAAATCATTATCTTCAAACCAGAAAATGTTTAACTTGTACTATGTTTAGCAGAAAAAAATTCTAAACAAACTTTATAAACCGGGTTACAGAGATCAGTTTAGGTCATCATACCATTCTGTTCTGCCAGTAGTTTTTTTTTTTCTCAGTAAACTAAGATTTGAAGCTATGTTTTTCATCCTTATCTGTAGCAGTGTACCACTCTAAATGCATAGTGGCTTGCGACATGTTTTGTGATGTGTTCTTGAGTTAAACCTGGCTTCTCTTTAAGCATGAGAAGCCTGGCTTCTCCTTTCTGGGAGCTTTGTTATTGGATTAAAAAAATAAATAAATAGCTGACCGTGCACTTTTGTGACTATCACAGTTAATTAAAAAGCTAGTAACTTGCCAGGAGGAGATGGCAAAAGAGTTTGCAGTGGGAATGGGGTAATTCATTTAAATTCTTTCTCTTCCTGACAAATAATGATAGGAGGAACAAGAGTTTGTAGAGCTCATGGCAGCTGAGAAACATCAAGCAGCGGCCCTCAAAAGCATGCAGCAACAGAACAAGAGCCTGTCTATCCTGGATGAGATCTTAAAAGATGTCTGGAAAGCAGCTGATCGATTGGAGGAGGAGATTGAGGAACATGCTTTCGACGATAACAAGCTAGTATGTGAAGACTTTTTTTCTCTTTCATGTTTCGTCTTCTTATATCTACATATCTAAAATAGGAAGTAGTTAGCACTTCTCTGGGTAAGAAGTCAAAGCAGTACCTCCTGGTACCTGTTCTGTATGTCTGTGACAGGTTGGCTTGTGTGGTGATGTCAGGCCAGGAAGAAACACACAGAATGGTGAGTGAATTGCACTGTTGCGCTGATTTATTGAAAATAAAAGGTTTAAACAGAAAACAAAACACTGAACAAACAAAATGGCACATTGGCCAAAACAAACAAACAGTGGACGAACACTAAACAAACACTAAATACAACAAGTATTGCACTGGTACTAAGCCAGCTCGAGTAGCAGTTGTTATTATTTTCATTTTCTCTCCTCTCTCCCATACCTCCTCGCTGTACACCCAATCCCATGTGAGTAAAACACTCACTCTTTTATCCAGCTGTGCCGACACTCGATTGCTAATCAATCATTCAATTGAATCTCGGCATAGTCAGCATGTGAACTAATTGTGCACTCCCTGTTAACCCATACAAATATCCATTTTAGTCTGCACGTGAAGTGATTGTGCAATCCCCGTGCCTAAATACAAATATACATTTTACATCACCTGTGCTACATAACCCACATTCCATGCACCACTACAATAACACATATAACAGGCAACATAAACACACACAGGGGCAGGGCACCCTGCCACAAGGTCACATGACTTCATCTAGTCTAGAGCATTGGGGAGGGCTTCAGCTACAATACATAAAGTGGGTTCAGGAAAAAAACATTTTTTTGACAGCTACCTAATACACTGATGGAATGCTTGTTGATGTGTAGATAAAGTCGTCCCTATATTTACACCTATTTCAACTAATGAGCTTATCCCTTGTGAAAAAACTGTTTAAAAAAAAGCATATTTCTCTATACCTTGTTTACTGATGTCTAAATAGTTTAAATGTAATGCACAGATATCTATTCTTTTCAAGAGCGTGCCCTACCGTGAAGGATGTGTGATATTCAGGTGCTTTATTAGCGAGAAGAGCAATGTGTGAAAAAGTGTAGATCATCTCCGCCCTAGACATTCCTCTGTCTTGTTGAGGAACTAACTTTCACGCTAAAACATTCGCGTTAAAGGTGGCCCCATAAAATACTAAGGCAATTGAGCATTGGGCCAACACTTTTTCCAGAAAAATGAAATGAACCCAGCATGAAGTGTGCGGATGCAACCTAAAGGCACAACTCTCTCTCTCTCTCTCTCTCTCTCTCTCTCTCTCTCTCTCTCTCTCTCTCTCTCTCTCTCTCTCTCTCTCTCTCTCTCAGCTGGTCAAAGGTGTCAATGTGGAAGCGGTTCTCTGGGTGGAGGATGATCATCAGGACTCTCGGAGGAACTATTTCAAGCGGGAGGTAGAATATGACCTGGGGCTGAGCATGCTGATTGACTTCCAGAACAACCAGTACATCCTCACCATCCTCACTGAATCCAACACTGGCCTAGTGGTCTTGTTGTCATCTCCCTTGGAGGAATTGGATTGGGTCCCACTTCCAGCAGAGATTGTTAAATTAGTTATGAATTAATTATTAAACCTTTTAAAACAGAGTAGTGCTATATGACATTTTACATTTACAAAAAAAAAAAACTGGCAGTTCACTGGCTGTCAGAGACCTTATAGAGATTAACCAGTATTACAGCCTACACCCAGCCATCACAATGCATTCATGCACAAGATAGGTTTAATTTACTACCATATGTCTCTCTATATATCGATCTCCCTGGCGATAGGATGCATATCAAGTATGCAGCTGTTCAATTTTTCACCTGGGCTTATTCCTCAATATCCATCTTAAAAAATGTACTCAATAAATGTATTTTATGTGAAGTTTGACTATATTTGATATATTATTAAATGTAGCTTTTATCTCCCAGTCGATTGTACAGGTTGAAACTCTGGGAGAATTTGGTGTCTTCTTTACATTGTTTGTTGTCGGTCTGGAGTTTTCCCCTGAAGAGCTGAGAAAGGTGCAGTATCTAAGCAATATGTCCTGTGTTCATTGCTTATATTAAGATGATTATATTGTGCAGTTTGTTCTTGATACTCATAGTCACTAATATTCACTTGTGTGTCTATTATCTTTGCACTTTCTTTAATAAAACTGTGTTTGCTGGATATGCATGTGTTAGGGGTCTCTAATTTTGTAATAATTTGTGGCTAATTTCTGCTTGAATTTAAGAGTCAGGGTCAAGTGGAAATGTGTTTTTTTTTTTTTTCTTTTAACATATCAACACTTCAAAGTGTTGAGTGGCTGGAACCAATGAATTATGAACATGTCATCCATTACAACACAAAAGCACTGACCCTTCTAAACTGGAGTGGAGAATCTTAACAGCAGAGAATGCTAACACTTACCATGAGGGAAATGACTCTGATACTGAAAGATCTGAATACTGCCTGCTGCATATCAAGACTGCACCCCTGGCACAGTCCCTGGACTACCTTCCTGTATCACTGCAACAGCATTTTGATATGAGTCACATTTCACCCACTTTCACACGAATGTGGTAATGCTGCTGAAGAAGGGCGTACAAACAAGTCAATTAATTTGCTTGGCTTCTGCTTTGAGAGTTTTGAATCCTGTCATTTCTGTTTCATTATTTATAAAGAAATATCCATGCTATTTATTATCTCAGTATATCATGATCAAAGGCCCATAACAAGACACCTTAACATGCTTTGTATTTTCAAAAAAATAGTTTTTACAGAATATTATTTGCAATTTAGGTTAACAGATTTATAAACTATGTTTTAGTAACTCTTTTGCTATTTTTATTTTTTGTTCTAGGTCTGGAAAATCTCAGTGCAAGGACCTTGCTGCATGACATTCCTGATGGTGGCTTTTGGCTTGTTATGGGAACAACTGTTAAGAATCAAACCAGTGCAGACCATCTTTATTTCGACCTGTCTGTCGCTGTCCAGCACACCACTTGTGTCCAGGTTTCTTTCTGGGTGTGCCAGGGGAGAAAAGGAAGGTAATGAATAATGCTACTTTGCTCATTTGCTAATTAAATATTTTGGTGGCCCAGATGAGTAAATAGATAGCAGTTTCATCTTTAAGTAAAAATAATTAAATGAGAAAACTGTCTCAGAAGTGTGGTGGTACCTCTAAGTGTTTTCTAGGAATGCAGAAGGACAAGGGGAGGGGAATTTATTGCCCATCTTACCCCAACTCAACACTGTGCTCACGAAATATCTTGGTATCCCTGCATAGATAATGGCCCTGCCTTCAAATACCGGAGAAAGATTTTATTAAGAAATCCATCCTGCAAGTGTAGTGGTTTCCCAAATGTTAATCATTTTACCCTCCAAAAATGTGTTACTGCAATGATGATTAACAAAGCTCCAACAACGTTCAGTTTTGGAAGAGACCGTATAAATACTTCTGTACACTTTTAGCATTTTCAGTGACAAAAGCATGGTGGGTTATTGTTTCGAGTAACTTAAATTTCCATTTATTTTACTCAAACCCTTTAGACTGCTTGTCAGTTTAAAGTCCAAAAAATTAGCAAAGACAGTTAATTGTGTTTTTATTTCACCGGGCAGGTGAAGTTGACTACAGCAGTGTGCTGCTTGGAATGCTGGTCATGCAGGATTGTGCAGCTTAGCTTGTTTGTTGCTGTGATGCTAACCCTCATCCAAGCAGGAGGAAGCAATTATAACAGGTAACTAGAGATCCACTGGTTAACATCAGGGCTGAGGAAATAAATATTTATATTGTACTAGCTTTAAGTTTTGAGAAAGGTAAAGGGGTAGCTGTATTAATAATTCTTAATAGTTGCAGCTAAAACATTTATAAAATTGCTTCAGGGATTGACAGATACTGAATTCTTGAGAGGGGAACTAGATTAAGTTGGTTTGGACACAGCTCATGCATCCTCCCACAAGCACTCAAGGGTTCAGGATGCCAAGAACTGTACCAGCAGTCAGAACAAGCAAAATAGTTGGAACAAACACATGTAAATAAGCAGAAATTTCACCTAGTTTATTTGTGATTGTAACCAGACATCTATGTTGATTCCATTACAATATATCATAACAAGTTAAAATCAGAACCCCTTAGCCTATTGGATATGTATAGCTGTGGTCACATTGTGCTTTTTTGGTTTTCCCCCTAGTGTCTTTATGGAAAGTATCTGCATATTTTTCCTTTTTGGCCAAATCCTCTGCTCCCTGGCAGCAGTTTTTCTCATCTGTGTTGTCATCAAGACATACCTGATTGGGCCTTATTACAGAAAACTGCATGCAGAGTGCAAGGGGAATAAGGAGATACTTGTCTTGGGAGTGTCAGCCATCATCTTTGCTATGTTGATGGTATGTTATTTAATAATGATATTGCATATTTTACACAGCAGATTATTTGTATTGGTGTGTGACTCTGTCCATATACAGTAAGTGTTTTAAATAAATCAAAGTGATTGTGTATAGTGAGACTCAGAGTTGCAAGGGAAAACCGCTAGTATATTTTCTATGAATATGCTCTATAGAAGTATAGGAGTGCCAAGCTTCAGTTAAAAGGTGCCAGCCCAAACTGTCCTGTGCATGATTTGTCTGGTTTGTTGCAGTCGAACGTTTCCGGTAAAAATTACTCTGATTTAAACGTTTTCCTTGCCTAACTGCTGATCGCCATTACTAGTCCTAAAAAATGGAGTCAAATCTTTGCCATGCAGATGGATGATACCATTATTTAACATTATTTAAGCCTCCCTGTGAGTGGAGTTTATATGTTTGAATAATGAAAAATAATGATTCAGCCACTGGCTCAATATTTAATTTTTTTAAAGAAATAAAGAACAAGACCCTTGTGTATACCCCAGAGAGCTTTTTTTTATTTTGTATTCACAGGTTATTTACTCAGATAACACTAATTGCAATACAAACTGTAACCGTGGAGGCAATCAGTGAATAAAACAACACAGTCCAATCATGCTAGCAAAGATGACAAAGAGGATAACCCAAATTATATTTATTGCCATTGGATAGCATATAATAAGGGAGGCCCTTATTATTCATTTTATAGAAGGAAATAAAATGTGAAAATCTTAAATCTCTTCTGGAATTCTAAGTATTAAAAAAAAAGGTTTTAATGAGTCTGATTTCCCTGCTGCAGATAACAGAGATGCTGGATGTCTCAATGGAATAGGGCTGTTTTTTGGCTGGAGCTCTCATGTCATCACAAGGTCATCTGATCACTGAAGAGGTCATGTCCTGCATTGAACCAATAAGAGATTTCCTTGCCATTATATTCTTTGCATCTATTGAGAGGTACTGTATTTTCAGAATTGTATATAATAAGTGTTTGTTAATGACAGCTTTAATGACTTTCTATAGAAAAGTATTTAAGTACTCAAAGCAATCTTAAAAGCACCTTTGTGACAAAGAGCCAGGGCAAGATGCAATGTATAGAAGCAGAAGGGATAAACTGGAAAATGTAATAAATACACATATAGAGAGACCCCCAACTCATCCTTCCTGACTTGATTAACTTGTAAATGTACTAATCATACACCTGACTCTTGTTAAGCCTATATATTTGAGTCTCTTTGTTCCTTCACGATGCACTGATGAAGGCTTGATAGCCAAAACGCGTCTGCTATTTTATCTTTTTTCTTTTGTCGTCTGCGTAACCATGTTTTAAACTAAAATAAAAATACTCTCTTTTAAGGAGGGCTGACTTGTTCAATTTTCATTTGATTCCTGAAAGGTTACCACAGTAAATTTGCATGGTAATTTTGTAGTTTTTCCACACCTCCCCCATGGTTATACTATGCATTAACAGTAGTCTACCATGGTTTGCCATGTTTTTTTATTATGCTTTACCATACCTATGTGTGCTTTGCAATGCTCTTACCTGTGCTTTACCATGCTTTCATTGTGCTTTATCATACTTTGCTATGCTTTGTACAGTTTTAAAGGGTTGTTATATGATGTCCTCCCCCATTAATTGATCCTTATGATTCTATGTTCTGATCCATGGCAGGTTTTCATGTGTTCCCCACCTTTGTTCTCTATGAACTCACTGTCTTACTGGTGATAATGAAGGTAAAGTCTTTTTTTTCTTTATTCATGATCTAGGGCCAAACTGTATTTCATCTAATATAAACTGAGTGGCATGTAAAATGATTATAGATTTGTTTGCAAGACTTGAATATTAAGGAACAGAACTGAGGAAAACATAAATGCAACCAAATCATTTGAAGTTAATTTTCCTTCATCTACTTGCACCAGAAAGTATACTAGACAGAACCCTACCATATGATAAAAAAAAAAACTAAACTGATGCATATCTAGGACACTTTAAAAATGATAGTGTATCAGATGCTTTCTGGACCACATGATTAAATTAAATATCCAGTGTTCTAGATGCAATTGAATATGTGGTTCAAATCTTGCATGTCCCTTTCAGGCTGGCTGCACTATATTATCTGAACCATCTGTCTTAACCAATAAGCCATTCTCTTGTTGTTGTTGTTGTTGTTTTTTTATAGAACAGTTAAACTGACCTCTAGTATTATTGTTGGTAGTTGTTTTTTAACACTAGAAGGACCGGAGATATACTCATACCTAGAAGCCCCGCAGCAGTCTTTCTGATAATGCTGGTTTATCGGGGAAAACGTCAGGAAGACTACCGACAAAGCAGTTTTGTGGAAGGAAGGGAGAACAGGTTAACGAAATTGTTTTTTTGGGAAACGAAAATTATTACGGTCCCAAAGTGTGTGCCATTATAGCTGAGACAAAAAAACAACCGAAACATGGCGAAGTACATTATATATCTATATATATATATATATATATATTATATATATATATATATATATATATATATATATACTTACATACATACACACACACCGAGTGTACAAAACATTAGGAATACCTGCTCTTTCCAAGAAATAGACTGACGAGGTGAATCCAGGTGAAAGCTATGATCCCTTATTGATGTAACCTGTTAAATCCACTTCAATCAGTGTAGATGAAGGGGAGACAGGTTAAAGAAGGATTTTTAAGCCTTGACACAATTAAGACATGGATTGTGTATGTGTGCCATTCAGAGGGTAAATAGGCAAGACAAAAGATTTAAGTGCCTTTTAACGGGGTATGGTAGTAGGTGCCAGGCGCGCTGGTTTAAGTGTGTCAAGAACTGCAACGCTGCTGAGTTTTTCACGCTCAACAGTTTCCTGTGTGTATCAAGGATGGTCCACCACCCAAAGGACATCCAGCCAATGGCAGGCCAGTGGTCGAAAACGGCTCATTGATGAAAGGCCAAAGGAGGCTGACATGAATTGTGCAGAGCAACAGAAGGGCTACAGTTAGTCAACTGACAGTCCAGTACAACATTGGTGACAAAAGACCCATAAAAGAATGCACAACTCATCGTACCTTGACACGAATGGGAAAGAAGGTATGGCAGCCAACGACCTATCAGAGTTCCACTTTCAGCAAAACACAAGAAACTGTGGTTGCAGTAGGCTAAGGAACAAAAACACTGGACACTGGAGGATTGGAAAAACATTGCCTGGTGAATCCCAGTTCCTGCTGTTTCACGCTGATGGGAGGACTAGGGTATGGAGAAAACCACATGAGTACATGCATCCATCATGCCTTGTGTCAACATTGCAGGCTGGTGGTGGTGGTATGATGGTGTGGGGTATGTTTTATGGCATCCATTGGGCCCCTTGATAAAAGTGGAGCAACGTTTGAATGCCACAAGATATCTGAACATCATTGTCAATCAGGTGCATCCCTTCATGGCAGCAGTGTATCCATCTGTGGCAGGCTGGCGAGTGGATAGAGGCCCAGAGACAGTCTGAAGTTCAAAAAAATAACTTATTATAAATAAACACAAAAATGAAAGTGCACAAGGGCAAAATAAAGATCTTTAAAACACAAATAGAAAGATAACAAAACTTACAAAAATAAGGTTTCCAGGCTGGGCAATGCCTTCACTGGATTTATCAAAATTTAAAAATCACCACAACCACAAACACCAACCTGCTTCCTCAGCTCCCTCCTCCCAAATGAGAAGCAGAGGCCTCCTTTTATGTCAGGTGGCTGGGCGCTGATTGATCATTAATTAACCTAATCAACCCCAGCCACCTGAACATAAAAAACCCAGGCAGGTAGGGGAAATTAACCCTATCCCTGCCAATTTAAAAAGGGCAGAGCTTTGCTCTGCCACACACCTCCCCCCCATGTAAAACGTACACCGGCCGCAAATCTAAAAAGGAGACACTAGCAGTCCCAAGTGATGCGGAGTAGCAGGCAACCCCAGGCGATGTGAAGCAGCAGGCAACCCCAGGCGATCCAAATGTGTCATCCCTGAACGGAGCGGGAGTGGCATCCCTGGGCGGTGCAAGGCAGGCATCCTTGGGCCATAGCTCCTCCCCTCTGGGCTCTGAGAGCATCGGCTCCTCCCTTTCGGGCTCTGAGAGTGGCAGCTCCTCCTCCCTCTCGGGCTCTGGGAGCGGCGATGGCTCCTCACCCCTCTCTGGCTCTGGGAGCGACGGCGGCTCCTCACCCCTCTCTGGCTCTGGGAGCGGCGGCTCCTCCCTCTCTGGCTCTGGGAGCGGCGGCGGCGGCTCCTCCCCCCTCTCTGGCTCTGGGAGCGACGGCGGCTCCTCACCCCTCTCTGGCTCTGGGAGCGACGGCGGCTCCTCACCCCTCTCTGGCTCTGGGGAAGGCGGCTCACACTCACCCCTCTCTGGCTCTCGGAAGGCGGCTCACCCCTCTCTGGCTCTCGGGAAGGCGGCTCACCCCTCTCTGGCTCTCGGGAAGGCGGCTCACCCCTCTCTGGCTCTCGGGAAGGCGGCTCACCCCTCTTTATTGGAGTGACCGGGGCATCTCCCATGTCTACCGCCAGGTAATTAACCACCATGAGGGCAACCTCTGGGAAGGACGCCGGGTGGTGTTGTTCCTCCCACTGTTCCCACCTCTCCCCATCTCGATGCCACAGCGTGTTGATAACTATGGGGAGATCATGGACGAGGTCTGCCTCAGGGTGCATCAACCAGTCCCAGATCTCCTGGGACGGTGGTGAAGGTGGTGGTGCTGGAGGTAGTGGGGTGGCCCCTGATGCCCAGGGTGAACACGACACCTCTTCTTGGGCCTGGTTGTAGGGGCATCCTGCCCAGTTGTGGCCGTCCTCCTCACACCGGCCACACCAGTTTTCTGGTGGCACGTCTGGGCAGGACCACCAACGATGGTCCTCCTTCCCGCACCAGGAACACCAGCGGAAGAGGCTGGCCGGGTCCTCCAGCGGTGGCTGCAGCAGCTTACATTTCTTCAGCTGCTGCTTGTCCTGACTTTGCCGCTGTCTGCTCTTCTTTCCCATTTTTATTTTTTTTTCAAAAAATAAAATTATCCCAAAAATTCCAAAAAATGAAAATAAATAAATAAATACTGCTATGAGCCTCTAGGTGGTGCTATCCCACCCCTAACACCAAATGTGGCAGGCTGGCGAGTGGATAGAGGCCCAGAGACAGTCTGAAGTTCAAAAAAATAACTTATTATAAATAAACACAAAAATGAGAGTGCACAAGGGCAAAATAAAGATCTTTAAACACAAATAGAAAGATAACAAAACAAAACTTACAAAAATAAGGTTTCCAGGCTGGGCAATGCCTTCACTGGATTTATCAAAATTTAAAAATCACAAAACAACCACAAACACCAACCTGCTTCCTCAGCTCCCTCCTCCCAAATGAGAAGCAGAGGCCTCCTTTTATGTCAGGTGGCTGGGCGCTGATTGATCATTAATTAACCTAATCAACTAATCAACCCCAGCCACCTGAACATAATAAACCCAGGCAGGTAGGGGAAATTAACCCCATCCCTGCCAATTTAAAAAGGGCAGAGCTTTGCTCTGCCACACCATTTGTTATTGATTTTTTTTAGCAGGTTAATGCCCCATGCCACAAGGCTAGGATTGTCCAGGAAACGTACATAAATAAACTTAAAAGATAACATTGTACAGAAGAAATCAACACAGATAATGTACTTTTCCACGCCACCTTTATGAACAGGGCACAGCTGTCCGAAGTTTTATTTTTGTTGCACTTGCCAACCTGGCATTGGTAGCTCTCAGCTGGGTTGCCAGCTTCAGCTGTGGGTACAATCTTGGCAATCTCCCTCTGTTCCAAATGCTTCTTGCACAGTTCCTGTGCTAAATATATTCTCTGCTTGGTAAATTCTTCTCTGTACATTCTTTGTAAAGTACCCAGAAGCTGATGGCTGCCAGGTCCAATACCTTGTAAAACACCTGAACAGACCACCGTCGGGAGCCAGCTTTCACTGAATACTTCCATGCCATCTGATCTAAAACATCAACTCCATATTTTGTTGTGTTGAAAAACACCACGGTCTCTGGTATTTTTTTTTCACTAGTCCCGATGCTATCTAACTGACCAAAACAGCACACCTGTCAGCAGACGTCAGCCTTTGAAAAGTCTGATTGAAAAACAATAGACTGTCAGTCATTCACTCAGGCAGAAAGTAGACTAATCTAATTACAGCTAAACATACTGCAGAAAGACAATTGTTTTCTTTGTGGCCGTCAATGTGACTGCTACCGGGGCTTTTAGGTACAATGCAATTTGTGATTATAATCTAAAGTGTTGATGCCTCGGTTAGTCATTTTCCACAATAATTAAACACAGCTGAAACTCATTTTATGCTTGCCTAATGACTGGAGGCTAAATAATTCCCCTGATGTATCTTTGACAGTACATGTGAAAATATAGATTTGAAGATGTCATGCATATTTACATTGTTTATCTAGGGTTTATGTCACAACTGTGTCTTCGCCAATTACCATTAAAGAAAATACCCATTATAGCTCATAATGTAATTTTTAACCCTAATAAATACAATCCCTCAATAAGAACTAGTGATTCTGGCTTAATTATCCCCAGATTCATGATAAAAAGAGATTAACAATTAATATTATGTATGTTTAAGTATTTCAAATCAATCATAAATGTATATTTGTTATAAGACAAAAATAAACCGAACAAACAAATTATTACATTTATTCATATTCTCAAAGCAGAGTTCATCACTTTTGTATATATATATCGTCGTCGAGGTGCACAGCTAAGCACGCATGTGATGATATCAGTATCATGGCTTCAGTTCAGTTACTTGTAAACACACAATGTAAGTTTGACACTTATTCTGTTGGTGTGATGTTTAAAACAAAATCTTCTTAACACATCCATCCTCTCTGTAGAAGTTAGCTGTGCAGCAGCACAGTGCAGTATCTCTGTGAAGTCTGTACTGTAAGCAAAAGCTTTCGTTGTTCCAGAGACAGCCCATCTTCTCCGGGACAGCTTTGAAGATTACGTCATTGCGTCTTTGTTGAAGAATTTCAGAGTTTGATGAGTTGAGAGCGATGAGATTGAAGAAAGAGCGAATCCAGCGAGAACCCAGAGAGAGTCCAGTGTCCAGAGAGAGTGAAAATCCTTGTTTTGAATTGAAATAACACAATGTATAGGTGTTCCCTTGTACTGTAAACAAATCCTTGTTGGTCCTTCCATGGGCTCACAGTATTTGATATACAGTTGCGTGTCACGTGAAAAGGGTGTGTTAGAAATGGAATTTATCGGCCTATTTTGTTATCATAGGATTTTATATTTATAATTTAAACCTCCCATTCAATATAACTTTAGTTACATTCATTGAAGAAGCATACGAATTTCATTTTCATTTTCTATACAAAATTAAGATTACAAGCATATAAAACACATCATAATACAATCAAAGGATAATATTTAAAAATAGTTATTAGTTTATAATATTCATTTAAAACACAAACACTTCAGATTTATTGGGAAACTTACTTAAAATAACTATTAAACTTGTGACAGCAAGTTATGTAATTAAAAAGGATTCTTAAAGCATTTTAACAACTGCATTGTAACTATAGCTTGCCTTGGTAAGTTTTATGACCGCTTACAACCAGATAGCATTTTGAAAGGCGAGCTTCAAAGAGTTAACACAGTTTGTGTTTTGTGCCTTATCTACAACCTTTGTTCTCCTGCATCTGGTTAAAAATGTCCTGGAATCAGTGTTAACAACCCAACCCTCACAGCATGTCACACAGACAACAGAATTAAATATCTGAGAAATGCATATATTAAAATTAATTTAACTATGACTTTTCTTGACAAAATGCTGGTTGGTTCATATTGGCATTCCAAGTCTAATGGATTTTATTGTTCTGTTGCCGATTAGTCTCAGTTCCTATTGGACAGAAAAAAAAACACTGTCATGATAACAGCCAATAAATCAGCTGTGAGTAATAATGGGGATTGTAACAGGGCGAGCAGCCCTGTTCAGTATGTTTATTTTTAGAACGGGGTCTCCCCCTCCGTCCCTGTGTTTATTATTTGTTTGTTGTATTCAGTTTATTTTGTGTACATATATATATGACAGCGGAACGGCGTGTGTTTGGTTATTGTTTTGACAGCGTAGCCGTGTTAGTTTTGTTGTTTTGTTTTTATTTCGACGTGTTCTGGCAGAGGCTCTGCCAGGAATGACTAAAAACTTTGTGCAGAAGGTGGCCATCTCCCAAATTAAGTGATTCATTTGTTGCTATTCGGGAGATGGTCACCTGCATAAATACTTGCAGCTCTCTTCCCTCAGTGGTGGATGTTCAGAAGTGGAGAACGGGAGAGCGAAAAGTAAAACTAAAAACAAAATTGAAACTTAAAGGATCCGTGAAGGCTACTGCCCAGCCGGACCTTAAGGGTTATTATTGTGTTTGTGATTTGTTTTTGTTCATCTTTTTGTTTTTCTGTGAGCAGTGTTTATTTTTGTTCAAATATTTTATTTTTGTGTTTAATAAACAGCGCGCGCTGTGTCTTTTCACTACAGTACCCTGGTTTGTTTTCTGTCCCTTCTTCTGGCCTGACATCACCGCTCTGGCATTTCCTTCCACAGGGATAAAGAAATCTGTCATCAAATGGTAAAATATGTGACGAAATGCAGTACTGTAATTGCATATTCCATAAATGTATTTTTCATATATATATAATATTATATATATATATATATATAGATAAAGTATAAGGTCATTTGACATTGAACAAATGTTTCCCTAACTGCGTTCGTCAGTATGAGACTTCTTGTTTTGTTTTTTATAGCAGGACTGGTTCTTTCCCTGATCCTGCCAAAGAGCAGCCAGTGCATCAAGTGGATCGTGTCTGCAGGGCTGGCACAGGTCAGCGAGTTCTCTTTCATCCTGGGCAGCCGAGCTCGACGAGCGGGCATCATCTCTCGAGAGGTAGGGCTGAGCTTCACGTCTTGGGTGTGGTTGTGGGCCATCGATTATAGTGGTATGTTTGGATTTGCTACTTCACCCCTTATCATGGAGAATGTTGTGTTTTGTGTAGACTTATATTTTGTTTAGCCACACATTGTTTAAAAGGCAAATAAACCTTTTACGCTTTGGATCCTGGAAGGTCTGCTCTTGCCAAAAGATTTATCCCCAGCATATCCAAATTTAGGAAAGCAAGCATGTGAGGCGTGAGTGTATTAATGGAATGTCCAGACAGTAATTTGTGTATACAAAAATAAATTGATTTATTACACTATGTAATACAATTTTTGTTCCTGGGTAGTAAGTGTTATTTCCTAATTGCTTATGCCTCAAAAGTATAGAAAATGGCTATTATTCCCCACAAACTTTGCTTTTGTGACCAGGACAGTGGTATTTCAAAATATCACTATTTCCAATGAGAAAATGGGCAAATGTGTGTCTTTTCGTTCACATAAAGTCAGAAAAAAACAACATATGAATCCAAATTAACATGTATTTATACTAAAGTAATACAAAGATAACTACAAAAGATTTAGAAGTGAGTAGTTTTTCGAGATTTACAATTATACTGTATTTTTTTTGTTACACAGTGTTATTATTTTCTATACACAACAAAAACAAACAAATAACAAAACAAAACGGCATGATGGAGGGGGTGCTGGAGTAATAATCCCAAAACAGGTAGTGAAAACCGTCCTTATTTGTCTTCCCGGCGTCCCTGGACATAAAAAAAAAAGACAAAAAACAATATTGGTAAAATTTTCAAAAACCCAGCTGCTCAACTTTTGTCTCTCCCTCCACCCGATACTCCGCCTATTTTCCTTCAGACCAACCCCGAACACAGTAGTACGTTCCCTTTAGTATGCAATCTGTCTGCAGGATGAACTCTCGGCTGAAATCCGGGCTTACTAATGCTGGGGCCTGACTCAAATTAGTTTTAATAGATTCAAAGGCCGTCTGACATTCTGCACTCCACTTAATTTTATTTGGAGCGTTCTTTTTAGTGAGATCAGTGAGAGGGGTCACTATAGTGGAAAAGTGTGGAATAAAGCGGCGGTAATAACCAGCCAACCCTAACAGTGATCTCACCTGGGTTTTCGTGGTAGGTACCGGTGAATCCAACGAAGTCTGGACTTCTGAAACCAACGGTTTCACTCTACCCATACCCATTATGAAACCTAAATATTTAGTTTCTTCTTTTCCAATACCGCACTTTGCCATGTTCGCTGTGAGCCCCACCGTCCTCAGAGACTGTAAGACGGCTTCTAATCTATTCAAGTGTTCTCTCCAGGAAGAACTATAAATGACTACATCATCGATATACGCAGCTACGTACTCTCTCTGAGGTAGTAATATCCGGCATAGTACAAAATTGAAAAAGACCCTCTGGGGTTGAAAATGCCATTTTCTCACGAGAGGCTTTTGTTAATGGAATCTGCCAATATCGTTTCGTCAGACCCAGAGTTTAAATAAACCAAGCTCACCCCAGCTTGTCTAAGAGTTCATCTACTCGAGGCATGGGATATGCATCAAACTTGGAGATAGCATTCACCCTCCTAAAATTGATACATAATCGTAGTGACCCATCTGGCTTGTCTATTGGTACAAATGGGCTACACCACTCGCCTCGGGAAGGTTCAATTACCCCAAGTTTCAACATACACTCCACCTCCCTCCGAACAGAATCTCTCCGACTCTCTGGAACGCGATACGGTCTCTGTCTAGCTCTTAGACCCGGCGAAGTGATAATAGCATGTTCAATCAAATGAGTTCTTCCAGGCATGTTAGAAAACACATCCCTGAACATTTTATTAGACTGCTTACCTCTTCGCGCTGATCAGGAGTTAATTGTTCCCCCATCAGGACCTCAATTGCTGACTCTGGCTCAATTGAGGGTCCAAAGTCCTCTCCCTCCTGTGCAGGAGATATAAAATGGACTTCCCGTTCTTTCCACGGTTTGAGGCGATTAACATGATAAATCTGACTTTCTTTCCGACGCCCAGGCTGTCGGATCTCATAATTGACTTTACCAATTTTTCGAATAACCTGAAAGAGACCTTGCCATTTAGCAAACAACTTAGATTCCGATGAGGGCAACAATAACAACACTTTGTATTCAGGTCAAAAATTCCTAATTCTTGCATCTTTATTGTAGCTTTGTTGCTGCTTCTGCTGTGCCACTTTGAGATTGTCATGTGCCAATCGACCGACTAATTCTAAGCTATCGCGTAACTGCAATATTTTACTACATTTTTAGACTCTTTTGACTGTTCTTCCCAGCCTTCTCTTATGAGATCCAAGATACCCCGCGGCTGCCGACCATACAAGAGCTCAAAAGGGGAAAACCACGTTAAGGATTGTGGTACCTCACGAACTGCAAAGAGCAAGTAAGGAAGCAGTTTGGCCCAATTGCGTTTTTCTTGATCTACAAAGCGGCGCAACATATTTTTCAAAGTCTGATTAAATCCTTCAACAAGCCCATCCGTTTGAGGATGAAAAATTGAGGTTCTAATTGAACGGATTTTCAATAATTTGTATAGTTGCTGAATACAGCCCGACATAAAATTAGTGCCCTGATCAGTGAGAATTTCCTTCGGGATTCCCACCCTAGAGAATATTTTTACCAATTCGTTTGCTACAGCTTTTGCATTCATAGAGCGTAAGGGAACAGCTTCTGGATATCGTGTTGCGTAGTCCACTACTACCAAAATATACCGATATCCTGACTCTGCTCCCTCCAGATGGCTTACTAAATCTACACCAATCCTTTCAAACGGTACCCCAATAATTGGCAGTGGAACCAGAGGTGTGGGGCGAACTGACTTGGGGGCAGCTAATTGGCATTCAGGACACTCCGATACATACTTCCGCACAAGACCATAAGCCCCAGGCCAATAAAACAGGGCCAGAATTCGCTCCTTTGTCTTTTCAGTTCCTAAATGACCTGAAAATGGAATATCATGCGCCAATCTCATGACTTCTGACTGAAAAGGCCCAGGAACCAATAACTGTTTTACGAGCTGTCCCATCCCGGGAGCCCGGGTTATTCTATATAATAAGTGCCCAGATACAGAAAAATGCGGAAATACCACTGGTTGTCCTTCCTGCATATCCTTCCCCTCAATATATCTAACCTGTTTCAAAGCATATTGTAACCTGGGATCATTTTGTTGTTCATATCCCAAATCCATATCTTGGTCCCAATGGTTAGGTACACCGAGAGGAGTGTCTTTTATTACATGACCTTCCACCTTAGTAACCTTGCAGCCCTGGTTACACTGAATACCTACTCCCTTTCCCTGCCGTTTAAGCGATTGGTTTACTTTTGCGTCAGACCCCTCCCCTTGTCGTCTTAGAGTTCCCTCATATTTTTCTACCCGACGCTCTCTTCTTGTTTTTCTTGGGCGGATTTTAGGGTTAAACAGGTCGGATTGCAACAGAAAAATCTCTGCAATTGTTTTCTCCTGTTGCTTTGATTGTCCCCTGGTAGAAACTAAGACCATTTCCCGACCTAAAATATGATCAAAAAATTTCCCTGCATCTGTGGCCGTCAGGGCTCGATAAGCTGCCTGAGCTTCCTCTGTCAGGCAGGGTGCCAATTTCATGGCCCAATGTTCCTCCGCCACTCTCTCAAAGGTAATCAAGAAAGCCTCGAGATCATCTTCCGAAGTCATCTTCTGCAGCTTTGGCTGGGCTGCAAACATCCGGGCAACAGCTATCTCTGATGTTGATGGAGATGTTGATAGTTTATCCACCAGCTGTCCAAAGAACTGGGCGAGCTGTTCCTGGCGCCGTGTCTCTCTTTCCTCTCACTTCTCCTCCTGCTCCCTAAACATTGCCAAAACTGTAGCTGGATCCATTTTCACTTCTGACACCACGTGTGAGGCGCGAGTGTATTAATGGAATGTCCAGACAGTAATTTGTGTGTACAAAAATAAATTGATTTATTATTATTTTCTACACACAACAAAAAAAATAAATAACAAACCAAAACGGCGCGAGGGAGGGGGTGCTGGAGCAATAATCCCAAAACAGGTAGTGAAAACCGTCCTTATTTGTCTTCCCGGCGTCCCCGGATATAAACAAAAAAAAGACAAAAGAAATATTAGTAAAATTTTCAAAAACCCTGCTGCTCAACTTTCGTCTCTCCCTCCACCCGATACTCCGCCTATTTTCCTTCGGACCAACCCCGAACACAGTAGTACGTTCCCTTCAGTATGCAACGTCCCGCCTCTGTAGTCAGTGGAACACCAATCCCCAACTGACAAGTGTCCTTATCATTCACTTGACTTCAATGGCTGGAATTTACACACTCGTACTTCCGCCCCTCACCAAGGTGCCGCCCCTCATAAAGATGACTTTCGTCATGGTCACGAGATCTTAGTAAGGGAAGTCCCGAGTTGGTTTGATGTCTTCTACTGTCGGGAGGCTGAATCACAGACCGAAACCCCTTTGACTCATCACAAAGCAAATTTAGTTACATTTCAGTATTTTCTAAACTTTACAAGCCCAGACATAAACATTTTGTTGAAATGGAATTTAAGAGTACTTTAAAATAAATGAAACTTTATATACATATTTTTTAATGTTTTTAGTATCGTGAATCATTAACATTTCTTAAATTACCAGGGAGCAAATACATATTTACCAGGATCTAAACCTGGTGGGCATCCTATACAATGGGAAAAGGTAAATAATGAAATAATTAACATGAGTGGAGGTTTTGTTGGTTCAGTTAACAAATAAGAAAATATATTAGTTTATATTTATTGTTTGATTTTTATGTGGTGATCAAATTATTTAGAAACAGGAACTAGTAAAAAAAAAAAAAAAAAAAACTTAAATAAACTTTAAAATAAATAAATAATCAAGCTTTAATTAGTCATGTGTTTGCCTATATGATTTTCTGGTTGTTGGAACCTGGGGAAAGTCACATAAACAACATTGATTCCTATGAGACAGTGACAGGAAGACAGATCAGAGGCTGCTGGGAGATGAGTTATTGGCAACTCTGTATCCCAGCAACCTTTACGAGGAATGTTAACTCCGTGATTTAGCCTTCCATTCTTTATTCACTTTGCCTTTTTAAAATGTATTTGGTGTGCAACTATTGTATAGATGTGTATGTGATTATGATACTTGTTACAGAGCAATTGAGTCATAATTGTCTTACCTAGATGGTGTATGTTCCCAGAATTAATCGGCCAGCTGTTCACGTTTGAATACTGGGCACAAAAAAATGGCCTCTCTTGCTCAGGCAAGTTACTGTTATTACAGGTGTCAATCTGACCAACAGAAAGCAGCATCTTCAGCAATAATAAATGAATTTAACATGGTACATTTTCTCCAAATGTTTCAAGTGTTTGCTATTATCTTGTGGGGAAATTAGGCAAAGAAGAGTTGGTCCCTGTGACAGGCTGGCAAGTGGATAGAGGCCCAGAGACAGACTGCAGTTCAAAAAAAATAATACTTTAATTATAAATAAACACAAAATAAAAGGGCACAAGGGCAAAAACAAAGGGATTTAAACACAAATAGAAAGACACAAAATAAGACTTACAAAAATAAAGGTTTCCAGGCTGGGCGATGCCTTCACTGGATCAGAAAATACAAAAAAAAAACACAAAACAACAAACACCAGCTTGCTTTCTCAGCTCCCTCCTCTCCTTAGTGGTAAGCTAAGGCCTCCTTTTATCTCAGGTGGCTGGGTACTCATTGATCGTTAATTACTCTAATCAACCCCAGCCACCTGAACACAATAAACCCAGGCAGGTAGGAGAATTTAACCCCATAACTGCCAATTTATAAAGGGCAGAGCTCTGCTCTGCCACAGTCCCTTTTGTTTTTCATCTCGCTGTTGTTAATGGCTTTTTTTTTCCACTTTTTAGGTCTACCTCCTGATTCTGAGTGTAACCACGCTTACTCTTTTGTTGGCCCCGGCTCTATGGAAGGCTGCTACCATGAAATGTGTACCTCGCCCCAACAGACGGTCAATTACTTGACAGTAATTTGAAATCACTGCTTTGTGACAATTAATTATTAACTGCCACTAGACAGTGTCACCCGTTTTTATATATATATATATATATATATATATATATATATATATATATATATATATATATATATATATATATATATACACACACACACACACACACAGTATTGTGCAAAAGTTTTAGGCAGGTGTGAAAAAATGAGGTTAAGTAAGAATGCTTTCAAAAATAGACATGTTAATTGTTTATATTTATCAATTAAGAAAATGCAGAGTGAGTGAACAGAAAAAAAATCTACATCACATCCATATTTGGTGTGACCACCCTTTGCCTTCAAAACAGTATCAATTCTTCTAGGTACACTTGCACAAAGTCAGGGATTTTGTAGGCATATAGTCAGGTGTATGATTAAACAATTACACCAAACAGGTGCTAATGATCATCAATTCAATATGTAGGTTGAAACACAATCATTAACTGAAGCAGAAACAGCTGTGTAGGAGGAATAAAACTGGGTGAGGAACGGCCAAACTCAGCTAACAAGGTGAGGTTGCTGAAGAGTTTACTGTCAAAAGTCATACACCATGGCAAGACTGAGCACAGCAACAAGACACAAGGTAGTTATACTGCATCAGCAAGGTCTCTCCCAGGCAGAAATTTCAAGGCAGACAGGGGTTTCCAGATGTGCTGTCCAAGCTCTTTTGAAGAAGCACAAAGAAACGGGCAACGCTGAGGACCGTAGGCGCAGTGATCAGCCAAGGAAACTTACTGCAGCAGATGAAAGACACATCATGCTTACTTCCCTTCGCAATTGGAAGATGTCCAGCAAAGCCATCAGCTCAGAATTGGCAGAAAACAGTGCGACTCTGGTACACCCACTTACTGTCCGGAGAAGTCTGGTCAGAAGTGGCCTTCATGGAAGACTTGCGGCCAAAAAGCCGTACCTCCGACGTGGAAACAAGGCCAAGCGACTCAACTATGCATGAAAACACAGGAACTGGAGTGCAGAAAAATGGCAGCAGGTGCTCTGGACTGATGAGTCAAAATTTGAAATATCTAGCATCCAGTAAAGGCACTCTGTATGAGTGCAGGATGTGCCCTATAGCCTGGATGTCACCAGTTAGAGTCTGGGCTATTCCACAGCCGACCATGGACAGGAGTTCCCAGGAGGCGGTGCTCAATTAGTAGCAGCAAAATTAAAAAAAAACTCAAATCTTGTAAGTTGTAATTGCCACATGGTTATGTTAATAGAGGTGTACAAAACACACTGGTGAAAAAAATGAGCCGCCTAGCTTTTGTACTTTTAAAATATCCCTTTTTTGTGCAACCACATATTGTTCAGGTTTTCAGCCTCCATGCTATTGACATCACAGGTGATGACGCAGCTTTTACTACAGTCAGGCTTCAGGCCTTGTAAATAAAACGGTTGTCTGTTTTCATTCAACCGTAGCTCAGCCCCCCTTGGGAGTTTTTCGCCTTGCAAGGCATCGTTGGAATCGTTAGGGTCTCAGCTCAACAACGCAACCCCACCGGTCGCCAAGCTACAGCCCTTAGAGTCAACCCTGTTTGTGCTCTTTTTACAATGTTATTACCCATAGAGGTGAAAATGGACTATGGCTGGTTGGAAAATGGAGTGTAGTAGGTTGAACAATGGAATTTAACAGGTTGAGAAAGTTACACAGAATTTAGCAGGGAGGTGTGGTGGGCTCGTATTTGACCCCTAACTCTGCAACCACTTGTGCAAAGGGGGGTCTCCTTAGGTGCCCACTGGTCTTAGCTATCCATAAAAACCACGGCACAAGCATTGGTTTATTTAAAATGACATACACACAAAAAACGCTCCTCTGATCACAAAACAGTTTGAACGGAGCGTATACGTGCCATGGTTCCAGAAATAGGCCTGAAAACATGCTTTTTTTCATATCACCCTATATGTAAAAATAGCAGTTTGTGTGGTGTATTTCTGGATGTGTTAGGAGGCTGAATATTGCTACTGAGTACCTGTCGTACAGGCAGATAACAAATACAGAAGCACTGATTGGTGAGCTTTTTACTTCCCATGCTGTACCTGTCCTAAGGTGGCACTTTTCACTATATTGCTCTATACTTGAAAATGTCACTTTTTAAGTCATTTTTTCAGCCATGCAACCACGTTGAAGCTCCATTTAAAGGGCTGTAGTATCAGACTAGTAGTCTCTAACAGTTTGCAGAGTTTGTGGAATGATTCCTGCCTAAAAGAAAAAAAAGATTGACAAACAGCATTCTGCACTACATGCACAAACAGGCAACTACAACTGGGTGTAGCTTTTTATAGGAATAAAGACATACAGGAATGTGTTTTATTTTTAGAAAATTTTTTTTTTTAACAAAATTAACTAATTCAAACGAAAAAAACGCCTAATCCGCCCTCTAACATTTTCCATGGACAAATTGAGCAATGTGCACCAGTCCGCAAATTCTTTATTGTTCTGGAGCTCCGCCACAACCTGAAATAACAAATAGATAAGTCACGTAACAACGGTGATGTTTCACGGGGCGGAACAAGGCCACCTGCTGAGATGTTTTAGGACATAAAGTTAGTAACAAATAACATATAAAGAGAGACCCTGTCCTTCAAAGGCCCTACGCATATAAGAGGGGATCCGTCGTTGAGGAAACCCGACGAACAGGAGGGGGGTCACTCTCTCTGAGATGACCCGACAAACAAAGAGGGGTCACCATCTCTGAGATGACCCGACAAACAAAGAGGCTTACGAACCAGAAAGAAAAACAGTGGTTAGTAATATTAACACATAAAAGAGGTTCCGACCCTTCAATGGCCCAACATATACAGTAGGGGGTTCCGTCGCTGAGGATACCCGACATAAAGGAGGGGGGCCACCGTCTTTTAGGTGACCTGACATACAAAGAAGGGCACCGTCTTTGAGGTTACCTGACATATGAAGAGGCTTGCAAACCGGAAAGAAAACAAAGTTATAAGATGTTAATACACACAGAGCGGGGTGTTCCGCCTCTTCAAAAGCCCAACATAATAGAAGGCGGGTTCTGTCGCTAAGGAGACCCGACAAACAGGAAGGGTTCCGCCGTTTGGGGTCCTCACATGAATAGAGGCACAAGAGCCTGAATGAGACATAGACAAAGGATCATGCATGCTAAAGGAGGGGTTTGATCGGGGGTCCCCTCTGACTCACGGAGAACCCTCCTCTATGAGGTAAATGAAGCGACGCTTAACAAAGGGTTAAGAAAGTGGGATCACTAACCCCCCAAAAGATGGACCCCTGGCTCCCCGCTGAAAACATTTATAGGAAGAAAAAAGAGAACTGCCAATGCATATAAAAAGAAAACATTTAACAACAAAGAAAAAAGCTTAATGTAACACAGGGGTTAGTAACTGTACCCTACTGACTATTTGAAGACCCTCTGCACAGAGGGAAGGAAAAAAAAACCTCTTTATTTTATTTAATTTTATATTATTTTAATTTATTTTAAAGAAGGAAACCTTCAGCAGGCCAGGCAGAAAGGTCGTCCCTGCTCCGGACATACTAGCAATGGACTGATGGGCAGATGGTATCTCGGCTGGTGAAGAACGAATGTAAGCTTCGATTGCTAATGATGTCCAGCGACCTACATTTTTGATTAGATGCTGGTTAATCTTTGCACCTGCTGCTGAAATGGCTGCCCCGATTCTGCAGAATGCAGAGTGTAGAATTGCGGGGGAAGACCTGCTCTGGAAACCAAAGTGGAGAGCTGAAAACTAACGCCTTGAAGCAACAGACCCGCTTGCATTGATGAATAGGGGATCGGAAGGAGATTTAGGTTTACATTCTGTAAAGTATTTCAGCATAGAAGAATATGGGCATAGAGGAGAGTCAGTTTTTGAAAGTTGAGTACATTGTCCTTGCCGAAGCTGATCAGTTTTTGAAATGCGAAGACAGCGGATAAAATGAGAATCCAGAATATGAGAAAAGTCGCTGCAGTAGAAAACCAACAGTGGGAAAACTGGAAATAGAAGGGATTGTATATTCAGGGCATCTCAAAAAAAATTCCATTGTTAGGTCATCAACTGGAGAAAAACTGCCTTGTCGGAGAATTGAAATCATGCTGCCAAGAATGTCAACAGAGATAGGCAAGCAAGTGATAGAAGCAGCTGGCGAGTTCTTGGAAATTCCTCGCAGGAGACGATGAATGGCTGGGATTGATAGTAAAGTTGGAGAAGAAATAGACATCAAGCGAAATTGGTGTTGAATTCCTGACAAATATGATTTAATTGTAACTGGTGCCAGATGCAGAGAATCCTCTGCATGAACTATAAAAGCCATGCTCTAATTCTGATTAAAAGAAATAGGATTGATCCTATTTTGAGAGCAGAAGGTTAAATAACAAGCCCAACCTATAGAGTAAGAAGATCTGGTAGAAGGATCAAGTGCTGAAACCATGTAATATTGAGCTGAATTAAGTTGCTTATTGGTGGTTGGATTTAGTTGAAAATTAGCTGGTTAAACTGAGGAGTTGCTGCTGGGAATTAATCTGTGAAATTTCTGTCTCTCTGTAAGCGAGAGAGAGCATCAGCTGCATTATTTCATATGCCCGGTAGATGACGAGCTTGTATTAGGAAATTGTTGGATACTGAAATCCATACTAGCCGCAGCAGTAATTGCATGATAACAGGGGCACTGGAACGGCCTTGTCACAAAGACGGCTGCAGGAAACAGGAAATAAATGACAGAGAGAGAGAGGAGGTGGAGTTTGGTGTAGCTGAGCGAATGGTTTCGCTCAGCATTTAATAAATGAACAGACAGCCAGAAAATAAACGGTTGTAACAAACACAAAAACACAGGACACGGCACATTCGCCAAAACGAAAGAGACAAACAAAACGGACTAACACTACACAAAACACGGTGAGCAGATATCTTAACTTTACGTTATTATTTTATTATTTATTACCTCTGTCTCCAATCCCGTTCTCCACTCACCGAACACCCAACCCCGAGTGGGTGAAAACATGCAGCTTTTATGCTGCTGTACCGTGACTCGATTGCTAATCAATCATTCAATTGGAGTCGCAGTACAACAGCACGTGAATTAATAAAGTGCAATTCCCCGTGCTCATATATTATTACGTTTTACTTGCACGTGAAGTGCTGTACAATCCTCTTGCCTAAATACAAATATACATTTTAAACACTCATAACCCATATGACCACCCATATGTTATGCTCATAACCCATATTTATATCCTATGTATTTTATACCTAAACACCAACATTAACACACTACATACAACATAAAACAGTAATAAACATAAAGGGGTGGGACACTCCACCACACTATGCCAATAGACTGGAAAAGGAGGAACTAAAAAAGGGCTGACTATAAATCCTTTTTTAATTTAATTTTCAGTGTGAATTTGAACTGACTCTGGATCTAGATTAGCAGAGTGAAGATTTTTACTTTGAAACAAGGAAGAAGGAATTTGGGTGAGACGGGTTGAAAACCTGTTTTTTAATCCGTCAATTAAGTAATTGGTGAAATTGATATTAGGATGACTTTTTAATTTATTATATAAACCCGGAATGTTAATGGGAGTGGAGACTATGAGCATCGGAGAAAGTCACTTGCGAGTTAAAGGGCAGACTGAGTTGGCGTGAGCATCTCCACAATTGCTGCACATATGAATGAAATTACATTGCCTGTTTGAACAGAAGCCGGTGTTGAAGTTGTTACAAATTGATCTTCCTCCTGCGAATCTAATTCTGCGCCCGTATTTGTCTTGTGGATTGATCGGGTAGAGCTGAGGAATGTATTGGATTGGGAAAGGAAGATCTGTTTGAATAATTAGTGGTGGTACCAGGTGCAGCTTTAGAAGTAGATGCTATAGCAGTCTTAGGGCAGAGGGATGTTGAATGACCCGTGGAAGCGCAGACCCCACATGTGTTAGCTCTGAGGCTGCTGAAAATCCGGTTAAATAAATCTGGATCAGGTTGAGCCCAATTGATTAAATGGTTGTCTGATGCCAATGTGGCTGCTGCTTTCGCTGAGAACGCTTTATGATATTCGAGGAACATAGTCCCTCCATATCTGACACACGATCACAATTGATATAATACTCGGAGGAGTCTAATTCTGCTCTGCGGTTAGGATAAACGGACCATAGCACATCTCTGAATATGGAGAAAGCAAGGACGAATTCCCCCAATGCTAGATTTTTAAGTAATCTGGGATCTCGGGATTTTAATGTAACTGACAGATCTCCGCAATCCACTACTCTGTGATCTAGGAATTCTGATGTCGCCATAAGTAAAGAAACAAGATTAATATCCTTACCTTCAATTATACTGCACCGAATTTGGGCAGTGCCAATGATAGCGCGAAACCAGAAGTAACTGTAGCTGCGACTGGAGTAACTGTAGGAATAGAGCAGAAAACTGAAAGAGCTGAAGTTTGCTTCTCTTGTTCAATATTAGACACCCTTTTACCTAAATCACTCAGTTGGGTGTTGACCGAGTCTGCAAATAGCTGCATAAAAGATTTAATCTCCTGAAAAATCAAGGAGTGCTCTTGTTGGATTGATCTGGCTGAAGCAGGTTCCTGCTGTTTTGAAGTGCTGGCTGTCAGGATGAATTGTTCAGATAAGTTTATTTAAAGTCCAGTCCTTCCAGTGTAGTCGCTCTGGAGGTGCATCCTGGTCCCGGAGTCGTTTAGAACGACGAAGATTAGCTCCTTGGGAAGCTGGAGTACTGAGAGAACCTCGGTTGGGAGGCAGCTGTTTGGATCTCAGAGCCACTGAACGGAGACTGGAATGGAGGAGTGATTTGACCTTGATTTGAAGCTGCAGGTGAATGATCTGCTGCAGACAAAAAATCCTGGGAGTCCTCTGAATCTGAAGAGAGTTGCTGTAAGTAATCAATTTGTGCTCTTTGCTAGTTTAACAAAAATGAATGGGTCTTGCAGTCCGCTTTGGTTTACACCAGAATGAAAAAACACAAGACAAGGAGGAGGAGACTAAGATTTAAATAGAATAGATTTAATTGGTGGAAGAAGATGACAGGGCGTGCGGGCCTAGTACAACCCCCTGAACCAGACCTATAGGTTAACATGTGCAGCATAGATCTTTACATTCACTTATATGATTTCCATTTGAGAACATCTGCAAGCTGTGTTTTTCTTGTGTTTATATTCTGTTGTTTTTAAATTCACATTGCTTATGGAATATAGAATGTGGAAATATGTTCAATAATTTATTTTCTCATCTATTACATGAGATATTTCTATTACTCTCTTTCTGGTTATTGATCTTGACTTGATTTCCGTTTTAAATCTTTCTTTCAATTCAGTGTCAAACTCAGGTGGATATAATAGTCTTTTTCTTGTCCTCGGCTGTAACACGAAGTGTTTATTTTTTTCAATCGCCAGAAGTACCATAGATATCAATATAGAACCAAAATACAAACAAAATGTACCCTATGTACTCTAACATATGAGGGAAAAAAGAACACAATACTCAGCACTGAACAAGTATATATTTAAATATTTATATTATATTTTAGCTTATGATATTTAAATATTTATATTATAAAATTAACTTACAATAATTTTTGTATTTGTAGTTATTGTATTTTGTATTTCAGGCTCTTCATCAGATGAAGAGCACTGCAGAAATACAAGGGGAAATAACACACAGTATTCAGATGTAAATAAATGTATTTTTAAATAATTATTATATAATCTAACCATTGGCCAACCAAAAAAAACTTACCAAAAACAAATGAAAGACGTCATCGACACAGTCAGACATCTTGCTGCTACACACACAACTGAAATGGTGCACAATATTCGTTTGCAATGGATGCTGGGTATTGCAGTGCATGCTAGTTTTTGTTTCAATGGGAATCGTATTTAAATTAATATTTCAATAACCCCTGGTTCTATCACCTTATCCACGGTATCGCTGAACAGATATGATTGCAGGCTTCAAAACAATATGCCTTACGTTTTAATTTGGTCTGAGAGTTTAGCAAGTATGTTTTAAAAATGTAACTGCTAGAGTTATAATCCATGTTTAACCTGCTAAATTCCAAAATTTTATACACTAATTGTTTGATTGCTCTGTCACTGTAGCAGAAAAAACACTATTTCAACTGATTTAACATTAAAATAACAATGTTAAACTGTGTGCAGAGTGCAAAATGCACAAAAAAATATATATTTTATTATATATATATATATATATATATATATATATATTAATCTTTGACATACGTAAACATATATAATATATATATATATATATATATATATATATATATATATATATTTATATATATATATTTATATACAAATTATTATTTGTATTAGCATCAAAATAAATAAATAAATAAATAAAACACACCAAAATCACTTACAGGGTTTGGAATTTAACAGGTTGCAAACCTGCTAATTTCCCCAAAAATGCCATCTTTCTCGAGAAAGTGCATCATACAGAGAAAGACGGAATTCCAATTTTCAACCTGCTAAATTCCAAAAAAAGTTTAGGGGCGCCGCTAACACTAATTAGGTGATTAAGTGCATATGCTTCGGTCATAGTCACTAAAGTGTGTCATGATCAAAGGATGAATGATCGAGTGATTAAAAATAAATCAAAAATATTTCATCAGTGTCCATCATTTATATACCTTATTTTTTTTCCGAAAATAAATGGGTTGTAATAGTGAAAAGTTAAAATAGTAAAAGTTTCTTTTGATGCTCGGTATAGCTACAGCTATAAACAACATTTTTGCAACACCCTACAGAATTCACAGATTTTGCTTCATAAAGTAGAGTGAAACCTGCTGAATAATTCTGCATTAACATATTGAATTATACTTACCGCTTTTTGTAGTTTTCCATATACTTAACGTAAAACTGACAAAAATTGAAAGATGTGACATTTCGAAATCTAACATGAAATACTCTGCTGCTATTATGGCATTCTTTTGTTTTGTTTTGTTCTTTTTTTATTATTCTGTGTCAATCCTAAAATTCTGGGTGATGCAAAACTTTTTGCCATGGCTGTACATCAGTTACAAAAATAGAATGTTGGAAACAGATATAAATCAGCAGGCACGAATTAAGCGATAGAGCTCGTCAATGCGGGAGATGCCATGAGGTAGATAAGTACGACTGGAGTTATGCATCTCGAGTCTTAGGCGAGGGCGCTAACGAAAGTCAAGGTCATCTACCACACAGTAGAGCCTACACCGAGAGGGCTCTGTCGCTATTAGAAAACGGTGTATTTCTTTATTATCTCTTTAAATAAAACCTGTATTTACTTTGAACTTCTGATATTTTTTAGTAGATTGGCTGGTGCGGAAAGAACTAAAACAGGGTTGGGAGTTTGACTGGCTGGTTTTGAGGGAGGGTGTTGTTTGGATCCAGTTGATGTCAGAATTGTGGACTAATCGTGTCTTTCCTGTTGATTTGCTGTCCAGTAGCTGCGAATTGAGCCTTCATTACGGTGTCCTGTCACAGACATGATTTCCCTTGTCTCTAGCGCAGCGTCAGAAAGCATGTTTAAGTAGCTTTGTATGTTATCAGATTAGTTGTAGATTAGAATGTTAAGGGGAAAAGACTTAATTTAAGATTTAAGATTGATTTTAATATGTAATTCATAGTTAAGTACTTCAACATTCCAGCGGGCTTCTATGCAAAACAGAAGCCTGCTAGATCTGGAAGCTGATTGGCTGTTTGCACTCAATCGTTTTCTAATATACATCATATATTTATTTTTAATCTCGTACTTTTGAAGTTAATTTATATTCGTCAAACCTTGCTGTTTAATGGCACAAATACAGGTTTTAAATGAAGTACAGAAGCATTTTATCACCTCACCGAAAATGGCACCCTAGCAGCATGAGATGAGTGACCGGCAGCACTTCAGCTCTTGTGCATTAAAATAGAGATCTCAGTATAAAATGTACCAACAGCATAAAGAAACAGATGGAAAAGAATACAAATTGAGTCTCAATGAGATGGGAATGTGACACATTTTGCGCTAACCACAAAATGCGTAATGTGAAATGTTGGGAGTGATGCTGCTGACTTCTGTGTCAGTAATAATGCATATCTGTGGGTCTGTTTGCATTAGGCTACAAGCAACAACCAAAAAAGTAAAACTATAGAGCCTTAGGATTGGGAGAGGGTATGATTGTCTGTACTGTCAAAACTAACAATGAACACTATTTGTGTTAGTTTATATTCAAATATTAGCAAAACCAAATACAAACCTGTTATTGTTAGTAAGCTGTTACTGAACCCAGTACAGGTGCTTCCTCTATGATGACTTCTGCTTTATTTTTCATGTATTATTTTTGGTGTTTTTAGGTGTCGTTCTTTTAATGTATAATTGTTTAAATCAGAAATGAGTGTTAACAAGGACAAAAGGAATATATATATATATATATATATATATATATATATATATATATATATATATATATATACACACACTTTTTTTTAGATATATTATGTCATTCCTGCCTTTTCTTTTTTATTTCAAAAGAATGTGCCTTTTTAAGAGTTCCTGTCTTGTTTTTTTTTATTCCACGAACAAGTTCGGACCTATTCTCCTTGATATGAACCTTGAAGCAGAGAAGACTTTTAAGTAATGTACTGTAGGTTATCGGCTTGTGACAAAAACGGGGCCTCACGCTAAAAGCGTGACATATTTTCTGAAAGTTTGACAAAAATCATTTTAATAGTACATGCAAATTAGAGAAAATGGAGGTAGGTTGCATGCTGGTAATAAGCTTTACAATGATTTTGTAAGGAATAAAGACTTTCCATCCTTAGTTACAGAATAGCTCTTTATAGTTTTTAAAGTGCCTTTAACATCACACCCCCCCCCCCCCCCCCCCCCCCCCCCCCACACACACACACACACACACACACACACACACACACACATGACCTCTGCATTACCTGGTCAATGAAGGTCTGTTTTCATGAGCCAGATGGTGGTGGAACAGAATACCACTGTCTATTAACACTACATTTATTCTGCTAGTGTTTTCCCTCGGGTGTCATTTATTGACTTCCATGAGAAACATTACGAAATAGGATAAAAAAAAAGCACAGATGAAAGAGGCCTGTGATGGAGCAACTTTAAGAGTTTTAAAAATAAAAGGGCTTGTTAATACAGTAGGTGATTTTCTTCTTGGTGTTTTCTTCTCTAATAATACAGAGTTAAATCTGACAGAAGACAAAGCCAAAACAGCATTTATATAAACCCTGTTTTGTCACTTCATGAAAAACACCTAACCACGTTTGAAGGAAATGTCCTTGCTCATCACACCGAATGTAAAACTCTGCTCCAGTGTAAGGCAGTCGAACACGTCCTATTTGTCCTTGCTGTAAGTAGAAAACCTATGCTTATAAATAACGGTAATGTTGCTGGGTTTACATTGCTTATATATTATAATAGAAACAAATAGTGCTGCTAGTACAATACTATAATGAAGGTTTAAATATGTGCTCTATTGTAGTGCTGCTGCATGAGGCGATCATTGCTTTGATTTTTCAAATGCTGTTTTCTTTTAGAAATTGGGGCTTTCAAAATATGTGCTGCTTATACCACAAGGAAAGAAGTTAAGAAACGGCTTCTGTGGGACAAATTAATGCATACTGTTTCATTGTTAGATTGATCACATACACAAATGTTCATTGAATGCATCATTTGCAATTATTGAAGTATTATAGCACTATAGGATGACCTAATACTGGATACATGGATAAGCCATGGCTAGATTGTATTGAAGCATTTCCCATCATTGGGGAATCGCTCTGAACTGCAACAACCTTTCCTTGGTTATACTGGGATTATCCTTAAAAGCAGGTGGTTGATGAAATCCAGAGGGATTTGCCAGTGCTTTAAAATGCTCTAATCAAATCCAGTGGTGTATTGTGCTGATTTAACTTGTGCATTTATTTCAGCTTTGTTGCACACAGTACTGTATTTAAGAGGTTACACTGCATATTTAGTGAGATATCATGGTGAAACTGCTTAGTAGAGGCTACATGGAATTACAGCAGCTTTTTGAAAAGAGCTTTGAAACAGACTTTAAGGTAATGAACGTAAAAAGTTGTTAGGATGTTAACAAACACAAAAAGAAAAACAGTTCTAGCAACACCTGGGGATGCGCAAAGCTATATTTTTCGGAACCCTACTACTTACTCTTTAAGATGTTTTGTAGAGGGCAGTTACTGTTGCTAATGATGGTATAATTTGGATGAGTAAGGGAAAGAGCACTAACTTTCATTGTTATTAAGGATGGTTTTCAAAGCCTGATTTTATGAATTATGTACTCTAGGTTGTCTATTCATGAAACATTTGAACTGTTTTGTGTGTTTTGTTCTTTAAAATAACTTAAACTCTATAACCTTCAAAAACAAGTTTACTGACACCAAATAACTTTTAAAATAGTCTTTAATAAAGTGTGGTTTACTTATTTGGGAAAAGTGAATATTAAATGTAGGTATTTATTTTAAATAATTTAAATGCATTTTATTTTAATGGATTTTTTTGTGTTTATTTACATTCCAAGCAGTATAGTAGTGTTAATACATTTGTAGTACATTATAATTATGTAAGAAAGCAGAAACCACAATGGTCTTTGTTATTATAACTTGTTTTTGGTATTTCTTTTCTTTGTGTCAATGTATTTAATAACTGCAGAAAATGTATATTGTAATAAAAAAAAAAAAGTGTTTTTTTATATATATAAATATCAGTTGTTTATAATATAATATTATATAAATATCAGTTGTTTATAATATAATATGAAGAATGTATGCACATAAATTATGCTGGGAGAAATGATAAGTAACTATGATTATTAAATAAAATGTGCTCTATTTAAACAAAACTAACAAACTGGTTTCTGTATGGTGTGTCACATAAATCCTGATTTACATGAATATGAAGAGCTTATTAAATTGCAATGAAACTTGGTTATGACAAGTTATTGAGATTTGCAGTTAGATTTGCTATGGTGATCTCGCATGTGCAGTTTTTTTAAATCTGTATTTCTTTTTTAAAATATTGAATTATTTTTAAAGTGACAGGAACAGAACAGAACCACCTTGCATGATTGTATATCAAAATGTAGAGTTTTACTACAGACTTTCTTTTCTACATATTTAGTACAATATATCTGTCTGTCTGTACTGTAGTTCACAGAGAAATTCTTATACTTATATTGTGATGAAACTCACTAAAGACATTCTTTAGCGTTTTGAGTATATCGGCATCTGTGGGTATATGGAGACTATCTACATCAATATTTATTTACAGCAGTGGCAGGGAAAGTAATACTTGGTGTTGGGACTTGAAAAGGTCTCAGTTTCTTGCTGAAAAACACATTGCTGACAATCAAAGCAAGTCAGTCACAGTAAGTGAAGCAACTAGTTTGATAATGAGAGGACAAAAAGGTGTTGAAGGGGGTTGAATGCATTTCACTGTCCTACCAGCTGCTTTTTCTAATGAACAGCATGCTTTCTATCCAGTAATTGGGGCTCTGCCCCCCTCATGACTACAAGTATACAGATTTGACCAGGAAGATATTGCTGAGGTGATTTCTTTATACCTCTTGCATGCATTTTCTTTTTGTCTGTCCAATTTGTAGCATTCCCTCTTCTGCTACACTCCCACACAAATGGAGTCCAGGCCAAGAGAAAACACAACCCATCTTGGTAAGTGCTGCCAGTCCTTTTTAATTTTAGAAGACTGACGGAAAGCAATTATTGTGTATCATATGATTGTCACATTTTCAGAACAATAATATCTGCTAAAGGGTCAGCTATGATGGCAGTCCTGTAATTGAGTTGCTCTCCAGTAAATGTTTCTGCAGTTAAGTAATTGGCTGACTTAGTCACCACTCTGTATTTATGCTTCTGCATAATTACTGTTATTTGTTATTAAATAGCAATAATTTATACTAAACTTTGTCTACTTCATGCCTTTTTTTAGCCTACTTATGCAAAAATAATCTGAGTTTCTTTTCAAAGAATTTTAATGTTGTTATTCTGTTAGGTGTCTTTATTGTATGCTGTTACTTATAATCTGTAAATGTTAATATTGACAACCCCAAAGTTGGTGTAAAGAATGGGTGTCAATAAGGGCTAGATTTTGGCCCTGAATAAACAATGAAGGATAAGATCACATTGAATAATCCCACATCAAGAACCATACTTAAAAAGTGGACATTGGTGCTAGACACACACAGCCTTCTCACAACACTTTATCAGGCAAGACTTTACTGGTTGTGCATCTGAGAGTTGGTGCTTAAGACATGAAAACCAACACTGTAAATTAAAAAACAAAAAAATGCATAAGGTATAGCTGAAAATGTTGTATTGCATAGGTACTGTATTACTATTGAACATTTTAATGACGGTATCACTTGTCTATCAAAACATGTTAAATGTGCAAAAAACTATTTAAAAATGTGTATCAAAAGATAACAATCCAGAACAATACACCTTACAGATGTAAAGACAAGTGCAAGCTCATCCACTATTTAAAAAAAAAAAAACCATAACCTGCAAAACCGGAAGGTTTTGGTTTTACATCACCGACACCACAAGCGACCAATGGGCACCTTCGGTAGAGGAAGCTTCTGCGCGCCATTCAATAAGAGCGAGCCGAGGGAGTGGTCTGTGAGGTTAGGCGTGTTGACGTCAGAATCAGCGTGTCCAATGAGAGGTGTCTCTCGTTGGGCACCGCCAAGCTCAGTTTGTCGGATAGAGAGAATCACACAGAGCTGCTGGAAAGGAAGGCTGGTGGCAAAAGAAACTACACAGGGAAGACGATTCAGCCGGCATCTGTTGTAACACTGAACGGTTGAATACACGTAAACGTTCGTGATAATCCAATCTCCGTTCATTTCAACACGTTATAAGGACATGCAGCGTGTGATTTAATCAAGTAAGTTTTCAGCTGTGCACAAATACTGAGAAGGTTTCGGTTACAGCTGCTGCTAGTTGGGGAAGACGACTGCTTTGAATTTGACACAGATAAATGCGACTTGATGCAAACTAAGCTGTAGATCACTGGGCTGGAGAACACAAGTATTACTTCTCAAGCTTACATGCATGGTTTAGTAGTTTTAAGCACCACGAACATACGATATTTTGGTTTAAAATGTAATTCATCGGATGTCGACTTTTGAAAGGCTGTGGGTTTTTAAAGGGAGTTTGTTTAGTCTAGATTTGTACAGTTACAGATGACGACCATGTAAGAGGTCAGATAGTCTTGTTTTTATTTGTTTTGTTTTTACGGTAAAATGGCTGACTACTAGTACGGAGTTGGGAGCTGAGTTAGTGTTGTCAATAATGATGTACACCCATGTTCGATAACAGTTTTTGAAAATAATTCTCACAAGTGTTGAGAGAGGACATGCCTTACCGTGTTAAACTTCACATGAAGAAAATGTGCGTCAAAATTACCGTACATTACATACACTGTAAACACCTGAACACAAAGGTCCTGGTGCAGGGATGGCTTTCGCATAATGATGGGTGCCACAGAAAAAGGACATACGATTACAACAGGAAACGTGACTTTTTATTATTTATAAATTTAGAGCACATTGTCTGTGCTACGTGTTCGAACTGATACTGTTGATAAATGTCAGAAAAAACACAGCAAAATGGCAAGGGAAAGCATCCATTTTGTTCAGATTATTTCCCGGTAGTCTTGGCTTTTAAGTAAAATGTTTCTGTGAACACAATGCCCCCTTTCGCCACCCTTTAAACTAATTCGAGTATTTTATGCAGAGGTCTCTAGAAATATTATCTTTAGTTTTCTGTTTAGTTTTTGGTTTCCTGTTTGGTGTACGGATTTAGACCTCCTCTTCCTCCTCGCTGCCAACAAACAGAAAACAGGAGCTGAAGAGCAGCTGAATGACGGGCTGCAGTTGTAAGTTTATTACAGTATTTGTTAATGATATTTGTTCCTTAAAAAAAAAGCAACTTTTTGACGTAAAAATTCCATATGTAAACAAGTTTGGTTTATTCCTCGATTAGTTTAAGTTGTATACATTCTCTCTTTCCAGCGATCTATCCGGTTTTTATTAATGTTACGGTTTATTTATGTATTGAAACATGTTTAAATTGTTTGCATATAATAGCGAGTTTTATAAATTAATATCGTTGCCAAGCAGCTTGCAGAGTGCTCGTGTGTGTCTGTTTTAAGTTGTTAGATGTAGGCCCGGTTCTTTGTAAGTTGTTGCAAACAGGAACACATAAGAAAGTTGTCTGATTTGTCAATTGGTGTTCTGATTCCAAAAACAATGTCAAGAAACATTTTGATTTATTTTCAAAAGCAAATGAGTGATGGTGATTGTGATGATGTACGGGGAAAGCTGGCTACAGTTCGATGGGCCTTGCATCGTGAGCAAATTACAACTTGTGCAATTTTATGCGAATATATAACGTTATTCACGTTAAACGATGTACAATTTATCCATAAGCTACAGTATGACGCTTGATTGCTTCAGCTTTGTGTTTAAATATTATTTTAAACTCGTTTACTGTAAATCCCGAGGCCTAGTACTAGCCTCTGCAAGTACAATTCAAACTGTCACATTGCCACACTCAGTCACACACACACACAAACAGACACACACACAGCTAGCATGTCAATGAATGGGGTCCAAAATTGCATTTCTACCAAGTAAAAAAACAAACAAACAAATACAGCAGTTTTCTTTGACTGTTTCAAAAACCAGTCCAAAAACAAACTTGCTAAAGAATAAACTGTATCGCTGAGCAAAAAGGGAGTGTTTTGATTGTATTATTAATTTATTTTAGCTGAAGAAAATGTTAAGTTGGTTTACTGGTTTTGTTCAGACTACAAAGGTAGGCCTTAGGTGGAGGTGGGGGTGAGTACTCCTGTAATTTGCTTTGGAAGATAACCTTTCTGATTTGCATACGTTTTATACCATGTTCCCCTTGCAGTTTTGATAGATCTGTACACAATTGCATTGTGGAAGAGGCTAAATCTGCTTGGTGGGGGTCACTGAGCTTTGGGGCTTGTGAAAGAAGTTTAATAGATAGTTTTCTTCCAGGTGATGTACAGTGGAACTATGTATGCTATATAACTTGGGATCTGACATTTCATGGTTCTTTCTCCTCTTTTATTCCAGGGCACTATTTCCAGAACACCCTGCACCATCCTTCCTCCTCCATAAGACACCATTTATATTTTATCAATCAGGATTTGGTAACATGGCAAAAGATGTGAGTAACAGCAGTCAGATGGGTTGTATGTGTTGATGAATAGGTTGTTGACCCAAATCCTTGGTAGAATTGTAATTTGACATCTTTAGATTTCTTTTCTAGCAATACCAAAGACTGCATACTTGGAGATGGGGTCTTGTTCTGTTCTCTCTCCCATTGGTTATTTATGTCGTCCAATACAAAGTAACCATTTTGTATCCATTTGTGTATCTCATCCCACCATAGTTTAGAAACTGAATGATTCCCACTTCATACTACCATTTGCATACATTTTACTAAATTTTTACGAACCATTCTGTTGGTGATTCTATTCCAGATACATTTGTCAGGTCTGTTGTCAGGTGTGTGTTCAGAGGTGACTGGAAGGAAAGGGTAAAACTGCTCGGCCGAGACAGAATCAAACTTAGCCTTCAGTGCTGAAGGCTAAAAAAAGCTGGAACTGCTACCTGCGAAAATCTGAAAAACGGTGCTCAAATTCCACACGCAACACATTTAGTTTTGCAGCAAATGCACTACCAGGAAAAGTAAAATCCGCCATAGAATCAGATACAGCTTGGCACATTGGCAAATGGGAAAGGTTTCCTTGCTGCATGGGTTTAGCTAAAGCATGTAACTTTAGCTGAAGTTCCTTAACACCGTCATACAATTCAGTTATGACTTGTTTACAGCCTTGCAGTTTCACCTTTAAATTGTTAAGCGGTTCGGTTGTATTGCAGAGAAATCCCAAATCACATAACCACTCTGCATCTGAAAGCTGTCTAATTTCTTTCCCTTTATTGTGCATGAAAATTTCTATTTCTTGACTCAATTTAAAGAACCTTGTAAGTACTCCACCGTGGCTAAGCCAGCAAACTTCGGTGTGGTGCAGCAAATCACCATATTGAGCACTAAGCTCATCAAGCAACTTTTGGAATTGCGATGATTGAAACCTTTCGCCCTGACCGTGACCATTATTTGATCAATTTTCAGCACCTTCACACACCGCGCTTGCTGGTGTAGAATAGTGGTATTCAAGTGTCGTTGGACAATTCACCTCCTGTAGTTTTTTGCACACCAAAAGCAACAAGCCCATTTTTTTTTCACCACACATGGGAGGTGCTCCTTTTGTTGTCAATCCAACTAATTTCTCCCACTGTAATTTCATGTTGTGCGCACACACACTTCTCAAGCTGTTGAAATATATCATTTGCTGTGGTAGTGAGGTGCATAGCTGCAACATCCAAATCTTGAAGTCTGCATCAACACCCTGGATAATAATAGATAACGCAGCAGTATCAGTAATATCTCTGCTGTTATCAACAGCGAGAGAAAAGGCTACAAAATCGCCTGCTTTTTCAGTGAGCTCTCTTGAAGATCAGTAGCCAGGTCATCCACTCTTTCAGCCACAGTATTTCTTGAAAGACTGGCATTGCAAAACACACACTTTTTCTCAGGACAGACTATTTCTGTGACTTTAAGCATGCAGTCTTTTACAAAAGCACCCTGAAAAAAGTGCTTTGACAATTTGCTATTAGCTCTGACCCAAGGTAACTTGTCTTAACTGCTGCATCACTTTCACTTTTTGCCTTTTTAAACATTTTCTGCTGTAAATCAAGGGTTCTTTTTAATTCGGCCAGCTTTTCTTGCGTTTGCTTTCCTTCAAACTCGCCATATTTCTTTGTTTCATAGTGGTTCACCTCAGTACTTCCCTTACATACCAAGCAAATGGGTTTTCTTGCTGCTCTACAAATAAAGATTCAAATTCCTACCTTTCCTGAAACAATCTGTCTTCCTTATCAATCTTTCTTTTCTTGGACATTTTGAGTTATGTTATCGTTTTTGACGGCCAGTAGGCTACAGTGTCTAACCGAAAACACGCCTTAAGCACCAAGCATGAGATATGATTGTCTGTCTCTCGCTGTCTTCTGTTTCTTTAGCTCTGAGCTTCCTGGTACTTTTCTTATGGCTGATGGGATTTGGAGTTCTTGCGTGTACTAACCCAATAGACCCAGACTGGGCCGGGCCAAATTACACTGTAATGAATGAACTTTGCGGGGGGCCAGATAAAGTACCTCCAAGGGCCGTATTTGGCCCGCGGGCCTTGAGTTTGACACCCCTGTTCTAGCATCTGCTATAATGTTGGTATTGTAATATCACTTAATGTGGTATGCTAATAGGCATAGCACCTATTCTTCCCCTCCTTGGTGATTCAGAAGCTGATCTTGGATCTACTGACTGGTCTGTTTTTTTCATACTAAATGTGTTTGATCGATATGGCTGCCATTTTCATGTGGTTTTGGTTTCTTTATAGACACAATGTATGTAGTTATTGGACTAATATTTGGAACACAGCTCAATAATAATAATGAGCCTCAGTAAAGTTACATTACAGATGGTGTAATTTGAAAAGTTAAGAATCAAGATCATTGCTTAAACCTCAATGCAGATCTCTGTCACATCCATTTGCCATGTGTACAAACCATTAGTCAAAAGATATGTGTAATAGTCCTGCTATAAAAAAAAAAAAAAGCTGTGTTGTATGATTATTTTATCTTCAAGCAGCAGAGTGTTGTCCTGGTTCTAATGCTAGATGATGACGTGAGATGATGTTTCTTAACTTAAGTTCCATTTAAGGTATATTCTTTTAGTGTCTTTTAGTGTGTGTGTTTTAGCAGCACATTTATTTATTGACTAACTTATTGATTTTGTGCCCTGTTTCAGTAATCTCTGCTTAATGTAGCTCAGTGGCTAGAGTTATTGGACTGACCTACTTATTTTTTACCGTTCACAATCCAGTTATCCACTATTGATGTGTTGCTGCCCTGAAGGGTGCTATTGTATGATAACATTCTACTATAGAATATAATTGAGAGAAATTAATAAATATGCAAACTTTAAAGTCTTGGATTTCATAATAAATGATCTAGATACAGGGTTTCAAAATCAATTATTTAGCTGAACCAGTCTAATTTCTGGTAATTCCTGATGCATAGGCTATATTGTGATTGTTTAGAGTTAAAATGAAGTGAATGTATTTGTGCAATTTACTGTTTTATGCATTAGCTTTTAAGTCTTCAACTGGTGTTGTAGATAGTCAGGTTATAAAGGATTACAGACTTTAGCAATCAGCTTGCAAATTTTCTGCCCGTTGACAAATATAATAATTAGAGAGGCACAGTATTCTATTCTGGATCTTTGGGATTGTAATCCAGTTCTGAACAGTTTTTCAAAAATATCGGTATGATAGTTGAAATGATACAAGCTTCTTACAGGAAAGTGCTAGGCGTCTTTCTGCTGATGCAGTAGTGTTTTGTAAGCAAAATTGTTAAGTACTGGTGTAGTTTATTCACATGTGACAAGATAGTGGTTGTCTTAAAATGTGTACTTGCATCTCCACAAATTGTACTTCTGCTTTCTGTACACCATTGTGTTGGCACATGTAAAGCACTTAAATGTAATGAAATTGAAAAAAAAATGTGGGTTTTGTTTTATTACATTGCACTCAGAATATATAATCGCAACTCAAAACATTGATAACTACACAAAACATTTCCCTTGCAAGTTGGTCCACTGTTGGTAAGCATCTGGAGTGTGACATATCTGTATCCCACAATCTAATGCATCCCAAATCTGAAATACTGCCTTTATCATTATTTGGCTGCTTGAGTTGGGTGTGCAGCCCTTTTTTTCTGCCAATGTCGTGCTAATTCTGGCAAGGTAGTAAAGTGCAACATTTTAGGGTTGTGTAAGTCTTATTTTAAAAAGTCTATTTATTATTTTAGCCAATAACCATGTGCAGGACAGAGACTTTGAGTCTAGAGATGCTATCACTTAAAGTTAATTAGAAAATGCTATTTAAGCAAAAGGGTACTTGTTGATCAGACAAACTGCAATCCACATTGAAGCGTGACGCCAGGTTTGAAGATTACTTGAATATACAAAATCCGAGCCAGTTTAGCTTTTTACTAGAATTTTAAGTGCTTTCATTATGCGAAAGCTTGCTGCTGTTAACTAGAGATGCACCCTGACATGTCTAAAGAGAGACAATTTAATTTATGCAACGCAGAAGAGATTCAGAAAATATAAAACTCGTAGCTAATATGTACTTTTAAAGTTTTGCTTGTCTTGCCATCATAATTGCACTGCGTGCTGGAAGATGGGACAGGGTTAAAAACCCAACCTCCAGACAAACTCCAAATGCAGTCTAAACTAATAAGAATGCACCATGGGCAATTCAGGTATTTGAATTTCTATTGCTTGCGGCCTAGGATAAAACGTTGCTCAGTTTTCCTACTAAGTTTTCGGAAAACTGATTCCGATATCAAGTCATGTACACACAGTTTTCGGAAAATGTATTGGAATATTCCGAAAGTCAGTTTTTGGAAAACAGCACCTAGAAATTTCTGCGCATGTGCACACTTTGACCCTTTTCTCCTGCGCATGGTTTTTGAAAACAGAGAAAATAATAATCTGCAGTCAGTCTCCATGCATCTATTTTTGTAGTTAGGGATAAAGAAATCCATTTGTTAAAGTCTGTATATATTTGTTAATAGCCCATAGTGAAGCAGCAAATGTTTTCCAGCTTTAAAATGCCGTCTGCAAAAGAAACTGGTAATATGGAACAGGATGAGCTGTTGGAAAGGCTGATTGCACATTGTGGGGAATCTGAATAGAGGTATAGGATAGTAATCTATCTCCGTTCTCTCGCAGAAATGTCCGTAGTCTCTGTTCTATTGCAGAAATGTTCGCTTTTCAAATCGTACTTGGGCTACCACAGTACTTTGCATGCAAAAATATCCTGCGTTTTCCGAAAACTTACAAATCCATATAGTTGAATTATAATTAGATTTTCTATCGTTAATCATGTAAACACAGAAAAGTGACTGTAGCAGGGGGTGATCTGTGCTGACTCTGCTGGCGTGTTCACAGTGCTGCAGGAAGAGGGCAGCAGTCGTCCAACAACCGCCTGTGAGTCATGGCAGTGACACGGGGAGGTGGGAAAGTGGGTGTATGGACTTTCCCCCTCTGAATGGCTGGGAGGCGGGTCTTAGGGAGATTGTTAGCCCTATAAGATAATGCTCTGCTGTTTCCTTGGTGATGCAGGTGCAGGTAGGATTATGTCCTCAATTGGCGGTACCAGTAGTTCTGGGACGGGACTATGAGCAGTTTAAAGATTTGTTGGCTGCCCTGACAGCCCCGTCCTCTTTATTGGCTGAGAAAGAGGAATTGGAGAGATTTTTCCCTTTCGTGATCCAGAATGGTTTTGCCATAAATTTAAACCCTGTAAAACTAAACGGGAGTGCCGGTTTGCTAAGAATGAGGGCTGGCAATGGAGGGGGTCTGAGAAGTTTTAGGTGGGGGTGGTTGGTGAAGAGTCTGGGGGGGAGGTCGCGGAGCCAGCACAGGGGTCAGGCTCGGTTGCCCCTGCTCGGGACCGACCTGACCCCGAGTTGGAAGCCATGGGAGCTGATTTCTTAGCTCGCTCCCGTGACTTCTGACTCGAGCAAGGGCGTGACGGCGTGCTGGGCAGGCTCTTTGACCAAGCAGCTGTGGTTAATGGTCAGGTGGTCGAGCCCAGATGCGCCGCCACGTACCCTCACTTTGAAATTGATCGAGACCTTCTGTACCGTGTTGATAAATTACCCCAGACCAGGGAAGTGCGTCATCAGTTGCTCATTCCTCAGCCCTTTAAGGAGGATTTGTTGCAGCTGGCTCACGCTATTCCCCTGTCTGGTCATTTGGGAAGGGATAAAACCAAAGCAAGACTTGTGTCACGGTTCTTCTGGCTGGGGCTGGATGGCGACATCAAGCGGTTTTGTGAGCGTTGTGGGGAATATCGGAAGGCCAGCCCTAGAGCCGTTCCACGGGCCCCACTGGTGCCTTTGCCCCTAGTGGAAGCTTCGTTTGAGCGTATTGGGATGGATATAGTTGGGTCACTGGAGGGGAGCGCGGCAGGATACACCCACCTACTTGTCATTCTGGATTACGCTACGCATTATCCAGAGCCTATTCCCCTCCAATCTATGTCCGCTAAGTCTGTTGCCAACGAGCTTGTGAAGGTTTTCTCTCGGGTGGGGATTCCCAAGGAGATAATAACCGATCAAGGCACCAATTTTATGTACCGGCTAATCTGCGGAACATGTAAGATTTTGGGAATTAAGACCATTGGGACCTCTGTGTTTCATCCTCAGACCGACAGTCTGGTGGAACGCTTTAATAAGACCCTTAACATGTTGCGCAGGTTCATTCGTAGTGATGTGCGTTACTGGGACCAGCTGATTCCTCCCCTTCTCTTTGTGATCAGGGAGGTACCCCAGGCTTCCACTGGGTTTTCACCATTCAAGCTGTTGTATGGGCGGAGACCCTGGGGCGTGCTCGATCTGGTCAGAGAGATGTGGGAGGAGCAGCAGGACAATTCGACCAATACTGTCCGATATGTGTTGGACCTGTGCAAGCATCTTGAGTCTGTTGGGAAATGGGCGCATGACAATTTGCAGCAGGCACAGCACAGACAGGAGACACAGTACAACCAAAGAGTCCAGTTGCGCACATTTCAGCCAGGGCATAAGGTACTTCTGTTATTACCCAGTTCCGAGTCGAAACTCTTGGCTAAATGGCAAGGACCCTTTGAGGTTACACACCAGGTTGGGAAGGTGGACTATGAGATCTGCCAGCTAGAGCGCCTGAGAGAGAGACACATTTACCATATCAATCTCTTAAAGCCTTGGTTGCAACCAGAGGCGTTGCTAGTGGCGCACCCAGATGACGTCACAGACCTGGGACCCGATCTTTCTGTGTTGGCAAGAAAACGATCGGTACAGATTGCGGAGAATCTGACACCAACACAGAAATGTCAGGCACACGGTCCGGTGGCGGAGTTTCCTGACGTGTTCTCTTCCGTCTCGGGGCAGACTCGAGTAGCCCATCACCACATTAATATTGAGCAGGGGGCGCTAGTTCGCCAGAGGCCATACCGTATACCTGAATGTAAAAGACGGGTAATAAAAGCGGAAATTGATGAAATGCTGAGACTGGGGGTAATGTCCCAAAGTGACTGGAACAGTCCGGTAGTTTTAGTCAATAAGCCAGACGGGTCAACTCGATTTTGCGTTGATTTCAGACGAATCAATGAGAAATCGAAGTTTGACCCTTATCCGATGCCCCGGGTAGATGAGTTGCTGGAGTGTCTAGGCACCGCTCATTTTATGACGACACTGGATTTAACGAAGGGGTACTGGCAGATACCCCTGACCTCGGAATCTAGAGAGAGGACAGCGTTTGACTCCCTTCGGGTTGTACCAATTTAGGACCATGCCCTTTGGGTTGCACGGAACACCTGACACTCTCCAGCTGATGATGGATCGCATCTTGCGACCCCATCGGCAGTACGCCGCTGCTTACATACAGTGGCTTGCGAAAGTCTTGACCCCCCTTGGCATTTTTCCTATTTTGTTGCCTTACAACCTGGAATTAAAATGGATTTTTATTTGGATTTCATGTAATGGACATACACAAAATAGTCCAAATTGGTGAAGTGAAATGAAAAAAAGAGTTTCAAAAAATTCTAAAAAATAAATAACGGAAAAGTGGTGCGTGCATATGTATTCACCCCCTTTGCTATTAAGCCTCTAAATAAGATCTGGTGCAACCAATTACCTTCAGAAGTCACAATTAGTTAAAGTCCACCTGTGTACAATCTAAGTGTCACATGATCTCAGTATATATACACCTGTTCTGAAAGGCCGCAGAGTCTGCAACACCACTAAGCAAGGGGCACCACCAAGCAAGCGGCACCATGAAGACCAAGGAGCTCTCCAAACAGGTCAGGGACAAAGTTGTGGAGAAGTACAGATCAGGGTTGGGTTATAAAAAAATATCTGAAACTTTGAACATCCCACGGAGCACCATTAAAGCCATTATTAAAAAATGGAAAGAATATGGCACCACAACAAACCTGGCAAGAGAGGGCCGCCCACCAGAACTCAAGGACCAGGCAAGGAGGGCATTAATCAGAGAGGCAACAGAGAGACCAAAGATAACCGTGAAGGAGCTGCAAAGCTCCACAGCGGAGATTGGAGTATCTGTCCATAGGACCACTTTAAGCCGTACACTCCACAGAGCTGGGCTTTACGGAAGAGTGGCCAGAAAAAAGCCATTGCTTAAAGAAAAAAATAAGCAAACACGTTTGGTGTTCACCAAAAGGCATGTGGGAGACTCCCCAAACATATGGAAGAAGGTACTCTGGTCAGATGAGACTGAAATTGAGCTTTTTGGCCATCAAGGAAAACGCTATGTCTGGCGCAAGCCCAACACCTTTCATCACCCCAAGAACACCATCCCCACAGTGAAGCATGGTGGTGGCAGCATCATGCTGTGGGGATGTTTTTCATCAGCAGGGACTGGGAAACTGGTCAGAATTAAAGGAATGATGGATGGCGCTAAATACAGGGAAATTCTTGAGGGAAACCTGTTTCAGTCTTCCAGAGATTTGAGACTGGGATGGAGGTTCACCTTCCAGCAGGACAATGACCCTAAGCATACTGCTAAAGCAACACTCAAGTGGTTTAATGGGAAACATTTAAATGTCTTGGAATGGCCTAGTCAAAGCGCAGACTTCAATCCAATTGAGAATCTGTGGTATGACTTAAATATTGCTGTACACCAGCGGAACCCATCCAACTTGAAGGAGCTGAAGCAGTTTTGCCTTGAAGAATGGGCAAAAATCCCAATGGGCCAAAATGTTCCAAGCTTATAGATACATACCCCAAGAGACTTGCAGCTGTAATTGCTGCAAAAGGTGGCTCTACAAAGTATTGACTTTGGGGGGGGTGAATACTTATGCACGCTCAGGTTTTCTGTTTTTTTGTCTTATTTCTTGTTTGTTTCACAATAAAAAATATTTTGCATCTTCAAAGTGGTAGGCATGTTGTGTAAATCAAATGATACAAACCCACAAAAAATCCATTTTAATTCCAGGTTGTAAGGCAACAAAATAGGAAAAAATGCCAAGGGGGGTCAATACTTTCGCAAGCCACTGTAGATGACGTGGTTATCCACAGTGAGGATTGTCCGAGTCATCTGGGTAAGGTGGCGGCGGTGCTGCAATCCTTGCGGGAGGCGGGGCTCACTGCTAACCCAAAGAAGTGTGCCATTGGGAAGAGTGAGTCGGAGTATTTGGGGTATCGAGTAGGGGAGAGCCAGATCAGACCGCTGGTTGCTAAGGTGAAAGCCTTAGCTGATTGGCTGGTTCCTACAACCAAAACCCAGGTGCGCTCTTTCTTGGGAGTAGCGGGCTATTATAGAAAGTTCATCCCGAGCTTCGCTACGCTCGCTGCTCCCTTGACAGACCTCACCCGGAAGGTTGCCCCAAATACCGTTCAGTGGACGGAGTCGTGCCAGAGCGCCTTTCTCGCCTTGAAGCGGAGGCTGTGTAGTAAGCCAGTGCTATGCAGCCCGGATTTTGGTAAGAGGTTCACCCTGCAGACGGATGCGTCAGAGACGGGTCTCGGGGCAGTGTTGTCTCAGGAGGTTCGGGGAAGCGAGCACCCAGTCCTGTACATCAGCAGGTAGCTCCTTCCCCGTGAGAGAAATTATAGCACCATCGACAAGGAGTGTCTCGCAGTAAAATGGGCAGTCGAGTCACTCTGGTACTACCTCCTGGGGCGACACTTCACCCTGGTTACAGATCATGCCCCCTTAGCATGGCTTCACCGGATGAAAGATAGCAACACCAGAATCACATGGTGGTACTTGGCCTTGCAGCCCTATGCCTTCAGGGTAGTCCACCGAGCAGGAAAGCTGCATCAAAACGCAGACTTTTTCTCTCGGGAAGGCATGGGGGTGTAGGATTTTCAAATGAACCTGGTGGTGTCATTCTGAGGGGGAGGATATGTAGCAGGGGGAGATCTGTGCTGACTCTGCTGGCGTGTTCACAGTGCTGCAGGAAGAGGGCAGCAGTTGTGTGGACTTTTCCCCCCTCTCTGAATGGCTGGGAGGCTGGTTTTGGGGAGATTGTTAGCCCTGTAAGGTAATGCTCTGCTGTTTCCTCAGGACTGCCCTTTTAGACGCGTCAAGAGTGCGGAAGCGCTGGTCCAGGACCGAGAACCAGCTGGGAGAAAAACAACCCTAAGTATTTCACAGCGAGACAGTGAGGGTGGGGAACCCTTGGGCAGACCCCGGAATATTGTATCCGAGCAGGCTAGTCAGCCGGCAGTGTAGGTCGGTGATCCGGGTCGCACGGGTAGCGGCGACCTGCATATCGATGCCAAGTACATACCTTTTGTAGTTTTGTTACTTTATTTTCCCTGTTTCTTTGTGCCTTCTATTGTTGAATTATTGTTTTGAAGCACCTGCGAGTGCGCCTGGATTGTTTACCATCGCTTGGTTTTCCCGTGGTTCTGTTTACCATAGTTGGTAAGCAGACCACTGACCAACAGCGCTCTCTGCAGGCTAAAGAAACAAAAGCACCCCCGAAATAAAACTGGGCACCTGTGCGGTGTGTCAGGTCCACCTGTCTGTCTTCTGTGTCCGTGAATTACCCACCACCCTTCCACAGTGATGTTTTAAAAAAAATCAGTTTTCTGATTCAGTTTTCTGAAAACGCTTTGTCATGTAAATGTACTGAATGATTGCTGCTTTTTCAATGACTGCCAATTCAAAGTATTTATCTTCACGTAACTTTCCTATATATTTATCACATTTCTTTCCATGGTTTGCTTCGTAGTGTATTTTAATGTTGACAGCCACATGCTGCTTACAGATTAAGCATGTTGGTTAACCTTACCATTCATGTCCACAGAGATAAGAAATTCCCCATTTGTCTTGAAACACACGGCACTCTTGGTCCACCTTTCTCTTAAAGACATGAGGATACTTTTCATTACTTGCAAATTTGAAATAAAACCCCTTTTCTGGTATCACTAATGTCTTAACTCGAACCTGCATTTCCAGCTGCTTTTGAAACAGCCATTGATAACAGGGCAATTGAAGTCAGTCAGGAAACTACCTTGGTAGCAATTCAGTTTATAGAGATTGTGATCAGGGTTTTTCAATTTTGTTAACAGTGAAAATTTAATGTGGCTTACCGGACTACTGGCGGTGCAGTTTTGGTGGCTACGGGTCATTTAATTTAACCCCTGCTCATCTGTAACCAGATTATGATATAAAAAGGCAGCATCCCAAATACTGGTGTCCTTGACATTAACCTGTGACCTAATACAATGGCCATATCGGTGATACAAAGCCACTACTCTCTGTACACCTGGGTTCAGTGATGTTTGCCAGTCCAGTTCCATTTTGGTCCAGTGACAATGTTTCACTGCTGCATTGTTTTTGTTAACCTGTTTTGTGCCAGATTTTTTTAAAAAGCTCAGTGTGTGAGGTATGACTTTTATATTTGCAGGGTTAAACACTGCATGCTGACTGCACGCTGACAAAAACATTACAATGATTCATCATATCCTACAGTTAGAGCCCCACCCCACACAAAGGTTATCAGTTGAAAAAAAAAAACTGATATGTTTTTACCTACAAGGAACAGCAGATTGTGAGGTGTTTTTTTTTATAACCTTCCAGAGTTTTGACAATTTTATATCAAAATTGATTTAAATGGGGTTATATATTAAATCAATCCTGTTATATGGAAAATCTTTAGCGCTTTCAAGCCATTAATTGACTGCAACAAGAAGATTTTACAGAAGAATTTTTAAAAAGCTCAGAACATTTTTATCCACTGCCCACACCCATGACATGACCACATGCTTTGAGGTAGGGGTTTTATTAAACATTTATTAAACATTTAAACTTTTAAATATATCATTTAAATGTTAAAATTAAATAAAATTGAGTGCTGTTACTTAATTTTAAACTTTTTATAAATTACCACGTACGTATCCATAAAAAAGTCTTCTGATTTTTGGTGTTTTACCCCAGCTTTTCTATTCCTTTTTAAAAGCCCTTTATAAAATTCATGTATAAAAACAGTGAAGCAGTATGAAAAAATAGCATTGTGGGTACGATAATGGTCATTTTACTGATAGCAATAGTTTGTACTTGTCTGATTAGGCAGCAGTAGGAAAAACACCAAAAAATAAACCTAAAATGTGAGCAATATTTTCTGTTTCAGAAACATATTAAACATCTCAAGTCTCAGTCCTAGAATAGCCAAGTTCCTTCAAAAACTGTGTGCAAGTGTACCTAGAAGAATTGATGGGGTTTTGAAGGCAAAGGGTGGTCACACTAAATATTGATTTGATGTAGATTTTTCTTCTGTTCACTCACTTTGCATTTTGTTAATTGATAAATCTAAACTATTAACATGTCTATTTTTGAAAGCATTCTTACTTTACAGCATTTTTTCACACCTGCCTAAAACTTTTGCACAGTACTGTATATGTGTGTGTGTGTATTTTATTATATATATATATATATATATATATATATATATATATATATATATATATATATATATATATACACACACACACACACACACATGTACAGCTCTGGAAAAAATTGAGACCACTACAAAATTATCAGTTTCTTTGGTTTTACTATTTATAGGTATGTGTTTGGGTAAAATGAACATTTTTGTTTTATTCTATAAACTACTGATAACATTTCTCCCAAATTCCAAATAATAATATTGTTATTTAGAGCATTTATTTGCAGAAAATGACAACTGGTCAAAATAACTAAAGCTGCAGTGTTGTCTGACCTTGAATAATGCAAAGACAATAAGTTCATATTCATTTTTAAACAACACAATATTAATGTTTTAACTTGGGAAGAGTTCAGAAATCAATATTTGGTGGAATAACCCTGATTTTTAAGCACAGCTTTCATCCATCTTGGCATGCTCTCCACCGTCTTTCACATTGATGTTGGGTGACTTTATGCAGCTCGGCTTTGTTTGATGGCTTGTGGCCATCCATCTTCCTCTTGATCACATTCCAGAGGTTATCAATAGGGCTCAGATCTGGAAATTGGGCTGGCCATGACAGGGTCTTGATCTAGTGGTCCTCCATCCACACCTTGATTGACCTGGCTGTGTGGCATGGAGCATTGTCCTGCTGGAAAAACCAATCCTCAGAGTTGGGGAATATTGTCAGAGCATAAGGAAGCAAGTTTTCATCCAGGATAACCTTTAGACAAATATAAGTATAGCAGGTTGAAAATGTGTGCTGTGCTACAAGGTTTGGAAAAGGCGTTTATCTAAAAGCTGCGTGTGAAGTCAGAAAGACAGCAGCCAAGAGTAGCTGGCACAGCAAGCTCTGGGTAACAGAAGGCAGCAATTGAAACATGTATTCTGTGTCATTGACGGTTTCCTTCAAAACCGTTATCAAAATGCAGCATCAGTTCACAAAAAGATCATCCTCAGACACTTTGCTAAGGCTGCAAGTACCAATGCTTGATTTGGAGAAGAAGCGTGTTTGCAGTTGAAAAATGCGTTAACTGTTATATAAAAGAATTACGATAATTGCGGTGTAGAATAATACCATAATGTACCTAAATCGCGGTAAACCGAAAAACCGGTATACTGACCCGTCCCTACAACTCCCCAGTAATGTTGTTGAAGCTGACACACTGGGATCCTTCAAGAAGTTGCGTGATTAGATTCTGCGGTCAATAAGCTACTAACAACCAAACGAGCAAGATGGGCCGAATGGCCTCCTTTCGTTTTGTAAACTTTCTTATGTGATCACGTCAGCTTCGTGCATCTCTGGTGCATTGTCTATTTTATTGATAGTTTTATGTCTCTGTGCTCTAAAATTGATTGGAGATTTAATTTCTTGCTCATTGTGAAAGTAAACCAAGTATGACCCCAAAGCCAAAAAGTCATTTTCTACCTTAAATGCCAGATCCTACCCTTTACTTACACATAAAGTGCACTATAACTGATTTCCATTTAATCAATGCCATACTTGGCTCAACATGAAACAAGATTGCAGATTACAGATTTCCTAAATTTCTGAATAGGTTTGCAGAGATATATCCATGTGCTGCATAATCCTGTACGTTATTTAGACAGTTGCGGGTTTAATTCCACTATTAATGTATGTTAATATTAATGCCTCCTTGACCAACTGCAGCTCTACTTACACAAGCTTGTGCTAATGGGATTAATAATTAGTTGGATTGTACAGCCCCTACTGTGTTTGGTTAAAAACCTTTTTTTTTTTTTTTTTTTTTTGCGCAGTGTTTTTTCAACTGGAACTACTAACTGTAATAAAGCCCCGATTCCGACATTTCAAACTCCAGTGAAGTCGAACCCTTCTTTTTGTCTTGGAAGAGTGAGAAAGCGGTACATTTAGATTGCCACATGGCTGTGACTTCCAGAGCAAGATGTGCATTATGTTTGAAGAACATTTTCAGTTATTTGCTCCACCTGTGGTAGCCCGATACGTGTGAATCCATGATGTTGAATCATTATTTTGGCATTTCATTATTTAAACATGTTGCTGAATAGGAAAAGCATGGCCTGTTGTTGCCCGATCAGTACTAGTACATGACATTTTAAACTGGAACTTTCTGAAATCAAGAGGAGGAGCAATCTAGAAAAGTTGTTGCTGTTTATCAATTGCTTTTTTTCTTCTCTTTTTATTATAGGCAGGCTTAATTGAAGCAAATGGAGAGCTCAAGCTTTTTATAGACCAAAATCTTAGTCCTAGTAAAGGTAAGTTGTTGGCTTTGTTTTTATTTTTTTTAACTGATTGGCTTATCTGCCTATAGACTACGATTTCCATTCAGTACTTTAATGAGGCTATTTATTTGTGCTAATTCAGGGGAGTCCAGTGCTGCTGGAACACTGAAAATGTAACTGAATGGAGTTCCTATAATGTGTGTGTGTGTGTGTGTGTGTGTGTGTGTGTATATATATAAAATTATGTACTAAAATTAGGTGAAAAAAATGGAAACACAAGCTCAGATCAGTGCACTGTGTCCTGTTCATTTCACATGTGTTCATACATGAATCCTGTATATAAACCTGCACAGGATGGGAAATGAGTTTATTACTTTGTGGTACAGGTAATTTGCCCTCCTACAGCATAGCTACATTTTGGTCCAGAGCAGTATTTAGTTGTGCCTGAAACTTTGGCAGGAAGTTGTTTTTCTTAAAGTAACTGGTCTTCCTCAAAGTTGAAATTTGTAGATGTAAAATATGACTCTGTCCATGCCAGACTAAAAGAAGCGTTATTTAATGCAGTCCTGTGGTTACCCCTTTGCAGTCCATTTATTCAGCTCTTTTCAGATGTCAGGTCCAATTTATTTTCACATGTGCTGTTTATTTTACATGCACTGTTTTTGAAAGTATTTTTTTCAGAGGAAAACAGGTTAAAGGCATTGAATCGCAAAAGGACACTCGGTACTGTATCACCAACCCAGCCCTACCCCTTGTTCGCTGTATTTTTCACATACCTCTTTATAGACTTGCATACTGATAAGGCTTCTCCTGAGAACTCGTTTTTTCACCAAACTCATCAATAATGTGATCAAAATCATTATTTTATTACTATAACATCTCAAAAAGCTCTGCAAATGTCTTTGTGATATTCTTTGAGCGCTGGATGCAGAAGCGGCTATCTCCTTTGTTTATGTCAGTGTTATCTCGGTAGTGCACGGGGCTATGAGATATGCCCTTTTTATTTATTTATTTTTGGCTTAATTTGGCTCCTGTCGGTTTCTGGAACTGAAAGGTTCTCGGCTTTTTCCGGAGAAAAAACTTCTAGAGACAACTGTCCGACGTCGGACTAGAAAGGGAAAATTAATGTCAGACCTGGCCCGACATAGGACCGCAAAGGGTTACATAAGTAACTTTAATATGTAAGAACCTTGACTATTGCACAGACATCCATGATTGTAGGAAACCATTATGATTCCCTGCAAGCGATGGATTTTCAATTGTGGTGATACTCCTGTCTGGACAGGCTTCATCACAAAATAAGAGTGTTAGTTTGGGGGTAAAGGATAGGCATAGTGGATATAGGTCTGTGGCAAAGTGCCCGCCCTTGTGTGTATTTTGTGTTATCTGTTGTGTGTTAATGTTGGTGTATAGTCATTGATACACGGGATATAAACGGGTCTGTGTAACACAAGTGTTTAAAATGTATATTTGTATTTAGGCACGAGGATTGCGCAGCACTTACTGTGCAAGTAAAAAGTAATAATATGTGAGCACGGGGAATTGCACTTTATTAATTCACGTGCAGTTGTACCGAGACTCCAGTTGAATGATTGATTAGCAATCGAGTCTCGGTACAGCTGCATAAAAGCAGCATGTTTTCACTCACTCGGGGTTGTGTGTTCGGTGAGTGGAGAATGGGATTGGAGATGGAGGTAATAATTGTGATAAGAATAATCGTATTTAAAATTTCTACTCGCTGTGTTTTGTGTAGTGTTAGTCAGTTTTGTTTGTCTGTTTATTTTTGGCTTCATGTGCTGTGTGCTGTTTTTGTTACAACCTTTTTATTTTCTGTTCTGTTTATTTATTAAATGCTGAGCGAAAGCTCCACCAAACTCCACCTCTGTTTATTTCCTGGCTCTGGTCTGACGTCACCCACTCCTACTGTCTTTCTGACAAGGTCATATTAATTTAAAATTAGAGCCATTCCCAGAAAAAGAATGCATTTTGTACAGACATGCCTGTTTTTATGGAAGTTTTTTACAAATGGATTGCCAGTGTTTCCATGGAAACCGTAATATTTTCAGTGTTGACTCAGCCCAGGGTAGAGTATATCTTGCTTCATATGAGAATTCTGCTTAACTCTTATCAGCCTTTATCTTGAGGTTTAGATATTAGTTCAAGCCCTACACTTGAAGTTATTTAGCATGCATGACTTGGTGACCTGTATATCTGGGGGTCTCTCTGTCTTCATTGGAAGATATCTGAAGTCAATATGAAAGGGCCAGATATAATTGACAGCTTTGATTTTCTGGTCTTAGAAATCCCTGGCCCAGCCACAGAAACAAAGAATAAATTGAAACTGATTGCATGAAATAGCAAAGCCCCTGCAACACCTTGCACAATTAACAGGTTAAATGATGTTTTAATAAAGACTCTTCAGCTCAAATAGTGTTATTCCATAGGGTGAGTGATTTTTTTTGAGCCCCTGAAAAATAAGCATTGAGGAGCAAACCTTGCTATTTATTAATGTGGTTTGTTCTACTTTGTCAAGCTGTTTCAATTTTGCATGGTGTAAAAATTCAAAATACACAAAATAAAATTTACAGCAAGTAATTAACAAATGATTACCTGATTTTGATGACTCAACACTAGGTGGCAGTGTTTCTTTGTGTAGAAGCATGTGTAATAGATGTGGGCACCATATAAAACAAGTTTATTAAAGCTACTGTAGTAGATCTAATATTTTCTTTCTTTATAGCTAGTAAAATACTGCCTGGTCATATTAGTGATGGACATTAACCAAACCTTCTTTGAACTGTGACTTAATCAAATTTACATTTCTGTTTTTTTATTATTTTTTGTGAACAGTGGCCAATAGCTTCTAATAAAAATTATACTTGTGGTTCGTCCAGTTGTAGCCACACATCAGTACAGCAGCCATCCATATTTTATATTACAAGTTGGGATTTAATCAATTTTTAGCTGTTTGTTTTGTTTTTGTTTTTTTAAATGTGTTTTTTTTTGGCAAATGCATATTTAGCTATTCATTTTGATTTACAGTTAAATTTTTTGTTTGTTTCTGTGGTGGGGATCTCTAACTGTGTTTTGTTCAAATTGGCTTAGAGACAATCAACCTCAATAAGGGCTTAACTCTGCCCTCACATTTATTTTTATAAAGCATAAAACTTTCCCCTGGTTAGTTGGCTAATTTTGATTTTTTCCTATTGTTCCTCTGTCCTTGGTAATAAACGCATAATATCCGTCTCTGTCTTCTAAAATGCTTGGTTTGTAGCTCTGCATGAACTTGAAACTGCTTGGACGAATGGCACAAAACACACAAGCTGAATGGGTGGATACGGACTGTTGCACTTTTGAAACCTGCCGAAGAAGCTAGTAGGGTCAGCATGTTAACTGGAGTTAAAGGATTTGGTCTTGATGCTGCAAATGCAGAAAGACAAAACCATTCAGAACTGGTTATTGGGCTTAACACAATATTTAGATAAAAGTGGATAATTCAAGCTCACATTTGAATTGTGGTTTTATGGCAAGGATGTGGTGTGTTGGAAGCGTTTTTAAACAAAAAGGACCTCCCTTCCAGATGCCATTTGCATGGTTCCCCAACAGACACATTGTTCCAGTTGTCTTGTATAGACGCAGGGCAAAGCTGCTGTATACTGTAGTGTATTTCTTTATTTATTCCTCCAGGTGTGTTATCATTAGTGGCTGTTCATCCGACAACTCTAACAATGGGAAAACAGCTCCTGCCAAAAACACTTGGACCCTCCAACGTTAACATTACGCCACACATGGTAAGGATACCTGTTCTTAAAGCGGATGTTTTTTGCCCCATGAAGTTTGGGTATATGGCAGTGGGAAGAGGATGGCCAAGTTTAAGGTAAAAATCTGGAATAAAAAGATTAAAGAAGGGAATTTGTCTGAGTTAGGCCTTTTTACTTATATTTTAACCAAATACAGCTGTGCAGTGGTTGTAAAACAAATCATTCAGTGTAATTGCCAAGTCTGTAAAGATCTGCCTAGCTTCAACAGCCTGTGGTAATGACAGAGATGAGTGTTTTGTGATTGTGTGCTTGCTGTAGTATCAGGGGGAGAAACACCATGTGTGACCAGCAGTTGTAAGGGGCCTGTAGATTTATATCCAGAATGTTCTATTTTATGAAATGCGGCGAGGCGTTGCATTCTAGAATATGGAGTATTAAGGAGAAGGCGAGAACAAATACCAAATGTGGCAAACCATTGTTGCACATCTTGTAATCCAATACATACTGAAAAGAAACTAAACGTTATAACTGTAATCTGTATTACTGTTGAGGACTAAAAGGCTTTGTGGATAAGATGGACACTCAGTCACAGCCTGTAGTCATTGTTTCTCATTGTCTTTGACTAGTAATTTAGCTTGTGGAGGAATACTAGTCTTTTAGAGTTGCACTCTGACTGCCTCTGGATTAATCCAAGGACTTCTAACATCTCTATATAAAGATTGTTAATGCCTTCCACTGACATTGGCTGAGGTCACCTGGTGCTTAATGCTGATGAAAGAAACCCTCCTGTCAGCAAATAGGGTCAGGGTAAGCAGTACCATCATCCTATTAATGTAGTTTGTTATGTAAGAGTGAAATAACGGCACATTACACACACCTGAGCTTTGTGCTGTGGCTCGGAAATGTAAAGAAATTAAGGAGCTCATGTTTAAAGTGTTGAGTATTGCTAATGATATTTAACAGTTTAAAGTCAGTTTACTGTTAAACCGGATTAAGTAAAGGTTGCAACTCCTCCAGTGACCTGGGGGTGACTGTTGCAGTGGAGCGGAAAATATAGGCAAGTTGTATTACAGATTTAATAAAGTATAACTGCTTGTGCATGTGAAAAGAAAGATGGTATTGCTGACACATGAGTCTACAGCTAGAGGCTTAAGAACTTTGAGTGAAGACCCCTTGTCACATGATCTCCTTAATATTTACACAAATCCATAGGCCAGAAAAAAAGCTTATCTAGCCTGCAAGCATTTAGTCATTCCTGCCTGAGGCCCTACTGAGTTTCAAAATGAACTGTCATATCTCTAGCTATTTTAAAGGGATATTGAATAAGGTTTGAGACTTAAATTATTATACCACAAATATTAAGTGTTTTACAGTTAACCATCTGTGTTTTACAGGTAATCAGCACCCCGCAGAGATCCGCAGGGACGAATGCAGTCCTGCTTGGTAGTCCTCACACACCAAATACACAATTCATCACACAGAGCCAGGTGGCAGACTCTTCCCCCTGGTCCACAGGGTAAGTAAAGTGGTCCTGGGTTTGGCTTGCAAGCAATCATGTGATTTAACGTGAGAATTATTGTCACTAACCATTCGAAACAGCCCAGGGATAAAAATAAATCAGCAAAATGTAGAAATAATAATAATGATAATAATAATAAATAAAATTAAATGTGTATAGTCACATTAAAAATTATATAAATATATGTTAAAAACAAATATCCACTCCAAAGTTACTGTAACTGTGGCTTGAAATGCTTTGACAACCAGTGTCCTTTGAGAGTCTGAAGGTTGTGCAGGTGTATTTGCTTCCTAAAGTTATAACCATAAATTTAATTGAATTTCGTGTGGTGGTCAAAGAACTCATTACAAGTCTTATTAAAAATCGCATTGGTTCATTAAGGAACATCTTTTAAAAGGAGCATGCTAATTTCCCAACTAAAAATCCAGCTCCTTGGTATGACCAGTGCTCCAAGCAGTGACCGTTTTGGTCGCCATGGCAACCTGTTCTCGTTGGGCAACTGAATATTAATTTAGTTGACTACAGGCGACCTTTGTGCTGGAAAGTTTGTTTTAGATATTTAACATCATCTACAGTTTTGTTATTCACAATATAATTTGGAGTTTTTTCCCTTCTGCATCCGTGTGACACATGTCTGGTTAACTGTTAATTTTCTAGGAGATTTTTATTTATTTATGTTCTGTGCAGTTTGAGGGACCACTCTGATTTGCTTGCGACATTCTCTCTAGGGGTAGTTTTGTCTGACTCGCTGGCACCTGTGTGCTCCATAAACTTAACATCACTCCATAAACTTTTTTCCTATTGCAAATGCTCCGCCTAAAGGAACAGGAACTTAAAAGAACACATTTTTGGCACGGCTAGCGATTTGTTCACAATGAAACAGTACTGTTTTGTAACCTGATAACTCATCATCAAACTTAAATTCAAATGGCTTATTCAGTCTTGTCATTGTAAGAGTGTTTTAAGGCACACAAATTTGGTTTATTAAATCTTTCCAGAACCACCATCATATTATTAACTCGTTTTGTATTGTGTTTTCTACAAGTGCATCTCATCTCTATAAAGTGGCATGTAAACAAACAGCGTAATGCGTCGCTGTTTATCTTCCTACAAAAAGTTGGAAATTGAGCTCCTGAGAATGAATCAGCCACAAGTTGCTTAGCAATTTTAGCGTTTTCCGCTCTGGCGAGTTGCTTCACCCTTGTGCATGTCTTGAATATTGCTCCTGTACAGGTATTCATAATTAATCTAGAGCTGCTGTTGAATTAACATGCGTAGGGGTGCTGTCAATTTAGTTTGACAGTTATTTTATTAACATTAGTTTGTCTGTTCATTATAGTTGTATTAACATACTTGCCTATTGCTTTGACAAGTAGTATATATTTATTGATTCATGTTGTCTGGTCGACAGTCTTAAGGAACGCTTCGGCTAAGAACAGTGCTTGCTTCCCGAGGGGTGTTCTCTTAGCTGGAGACGACTGTAAAAATTATGGAAATTAACATCTGCTATTGGTCACGCTGAACTGAACTTGGCGGTGCAGGGGGATAGGTGTGACTATTATCGACTGGAAATTTGTGTATTGCGCAAAATACAAACATTTCTACATAAGCTTGTATTCGTCAGAAAATGAGGAGAATGGTACTTGGTTCAAAATGATTAATCCTTCCTGATAGATTAGCAAACTGAATTCCTTTGTATTAGTTCTACGAATCGATCTTTCTACACCTGCTGTAGTGGGACAAAGTTGCTTGTACGTTTACTTCACATGTAGTACCATACACAAGCTACAGTACGTTTCATTCGACTGTGCAGTCACTCTTCTTCTAGTTTTAGTACAACAATGTGAGCAGTTTTACTCTATTTTTGTATTGGTCCTGTATAATGTGGATGATGCACAAGGATTGAAAGAAAATTGTAAAACCTTCCATTCACTAGTAGCCTGAGGTTTCCTACCGCAGCGCTAACAGAGAAAAGTAAACGTGTTTTTTTTTCCTTTTTCAAATAACTTTTCACAACGGCATTGCTGTGCATTTACATAATATTTAAGTTCTTTTTGCTTCAAGACGTTTTATAAACGCATTAACACAAGTCCAAGGTAGGTGATTTAACACGAGAGAATTGCACGTCTTTGAACAATAAGTATGTGTTAAGTGCGGTGCAATAAGGCAACCATTTTATTTTTTAGTCGACCATGTAGTAAAATAGGACCCTGCAGGCTCCAAAAATAAATGGCCTACTTGGAGCCTGACTAAAGCCCACTTTATCCTATGTATTGTTAAATTCTGCTTGCATTCAGCAGACCTCTAATTGCAACTTGTGTGAACCAAGTATACACTAAATCCTTGAAGATCAAGTGAAGGACAGTATGCCATGGGTGTTAAAGCTGACCCAAGTTTTCTACTTTGTAAATCAAATATTATCTTCAGATAAGACGTTTGAAACCTATGAAACCTAACAGCCCAACTGAAGTTGGGATCCATCCATCCATGGCCAAAATGTTTGCATCACTTTAGAATTTTAGGATTGAGGCATCATTATTTTTATTTATTTGTTTTAAAACAGCATGAACATTTACATTTTATTTAACAATTTAATCAAAGAAATTATATTTGCAAATGTCTACCGAAAGCCATAATAGTAGTAAAGTATTTCAGTATTTCATAATGTCCCAATTTTCAATTCAGTTTTTTGTCAATTATGTGGGAAAACTACAAAGCGGTATGATATTCAATATGTTAATGTAAGATTAACTAATTTTTGTTTTATAGTAATCTTACGTTAACATATTGAACATCACACCACTTTGTGGAAAACTTGGGCTTGCTTAACATCCATGGCACACTGTTCTTCACTTGATCTTCAGGGGTTTATTTGACTTTATGTTATTATATAGGGTAATGTAAAACCTTTAGCCTAAAACCTTTACCTTTTACCATAGCTGTATGTAAGTAAATAAATCTAGGTACTGTGATTTTTATTTTTCACATTTGAGTAATGTAGTTAGAATCCTACCAATGTATTCGAGTGGGTAGTGTTTGAATTGAAGTTGAAAATGAATGCTCATAATCCCAAATGTTGTCCTGTTTTAGTAAGCGGAATAAGAAAGGGGAGAAGAATGGCAAAGGGCTGAGGCATTTCTCCATGAAGGTGTGTGAGAAGGTTCAAAGGAAAGGAACGACCTCTTATAACGAGGTCGCTGATGAACTGGTGGCAGAGTTCAGTACCCCAGATAACCACATTTCACCCAATGATTCAGTAAGTACTGTTGAGCAATGCAGGCTTCATCTTGTGAAGAAACATGTACATTTAGCCCTTCGCTGCAGGCACTGCTGGTATACAGCTTGTTAAAGTAGTGCGCATTACTTAAAGGTTGAAGTGTGGAACTTCTGTTCAAGTTTCATCCTAATGGGTGTTATAGAGCTTACAAAGCAAACTGGGATGGGTGTGACAGCAGTTTATGTGAAGTGTCACAGAACCATCTGCAGTGTTCATGAGAAACATATTGCCGTGCTGTACTTATTGTTGCCCTTATCCCAGCACTTTTGTTTTCAGTGTTTTGTTTTTTTTAAGCTTTCACACAGGAATGTTTGCAAGGAGAAAGATTTTGTTCTAAATTTCACAGTGTAGCAGGAGGAAGTATGATCTGGGTGCAACTGATCTTTTAGAGATTTTTATTTATTTATTTTTCTCCTGGTGAATGCTCCTGGGTAAGTGTTGAGAAATGTCTTGCCCAGTTGACTTGACATGTGTGATTTAAATAAAAATGTTTAAAAACATTATTCACGATAGCGAATATAAACTGCAATTTTATAATGAAAAAGATAACTCGGATATTCCATACTAAGTTGCTACTGTAAGATATAGATATGTAATGACTTCATAAATGAAGTTGACTGGTGCTGTATAGGAATCTAACCAGTTTTTGTTTCTCTTGCAGCATGTTTACGATCAGAAAAATATCAGACGTCGAGTCTATGATGCCTTAAATGTGCTTATGGCAATGAATATTATCTCTAAGGAGAAGAAGGAAATCAAATGGATCGGACTCCCTACCAACTCAGCTCAGGAATGTCAGAATTTAGAGGTATGAATAAAACAGACGAAGTAGGTGACCAAAACTGACATTCAGATACTCAATGTAAGTACGTACATTACTTTGCTGGTTATGTAGCATTCTAGATAATGGTGGTAACATTCTCGCAAGAGTAGTTGGCTGTCATAAGGAAAGGTTGTGCTGTTCTTAAAGGTTTCATTGTCTTTTTAAGGTGGAGAGGCAAAGAAAACTTGAGAGAATAAAGCAAAAGCAATCCCAGCTACAGGAACTCATTCTACAGGTAAAAATAACAATTAACATGCTGCTTATCTTGTACTAAGACTCTTGTAATGGTTGTGTGTGTGTGTAAGAACACATAGTCTAAGCACTAATCTGTTCAGTTATTTAAATTGTTCATGGAAGAGGTGGTTTGTACAAACCAGGTAACAACTCATCCATGACCAAAGCACCCTTGATTGTCAACCCTAATCTTCAAGTAACATGATGGCTGAGGTGGTGTGTTTTTTTTTTTTTGTTGTTGTTTTTGATCGGATGTTTTTCACACATTT